>NC_083709.1:27717500-28967500 GCF_033118175.1 Dama dama
ATCCTGAATATTCATTGGAAGGACTGATGCTGAAGCTGAAACTCCAATACTTCGGCCACCTGATGTGAAGAAGCGACTCATTAGTAAAGACCCTGATGCTGAGAAAGATTGAAGGCAGGAGGAGAAGGGGATCACAGAGGATGAGATGGTTGGATAGCATCATTGACTCAATGGACATGAGTTGAGCAAGCTCCGAAAGATGGGGAAGGTCAGGGAAGCCTGATGTGCTGCAGCCTATGGGGTGACAAAGAGTCGGACATGACTGAATAACAACAACACTTTAGGTAGGTTTAGTATTAGATATGACACTTCATTTTTATTGAAGGCCTTCTTCAATGAACAGCATATAAAAATAGAGGAAAACAATAGAAGGGGTAAGAGTAGAGATCTCTTCAGGAAAATTGGAAATATCAAAGAACATTTTGCCCAAAGATGGGCACAAAAAAGGATAAAAATGGCAGAGGCTTAGGAGATGCTGAAGAGATCAAGAAGAGATGGAAAGAATACATGGAAGAACTGTACAAAAAAAGATCTTAATGAATCAGATAATTACAATGATGTGGTCAGTCACCCAGAGCTAGACATTCTGGAGTGTGAAGTCAAGTGGGCCTTAGGAAGCACTGCTGTTAATAGAGATAGTGGATGCAGAGGAATTCCAGTGGAACTATTCAAAACCCTAAAGGATGATGCTATTAAAATGTTAACATTCAAAATGCTCAGCAAATCTGGAAGACCCAGCAGTGGCCACAGGACTGGAAAAGGTCAGTCCTCATCCCAATTCCCAAGAAGGGTAGCACTAAAGAATGTTCAAACCATCGGACAATTGCACTCTTCTCCCATGCTAGAAAGGTCATGCTTAAAATCTTGCATGCTAGGCTTCAGTATTATGCAAACCAAGAAATTCCAGATGTTCAAGGTGGGATTAGAAAAGCAGAGGAACCAGAGTTCAAATGGCCAACATTTGCTGGATCACAGAGGAAGCAACAAATTCCAGAAAAACATCTTCCTCTGTTTCATCGACTATGCTAAAGCCTTTGACTGTGTGGGTCATAACAAACTGTGTAAACCTCTTAAAGAGATGGGGATATGAGAGCATCTTATCTGTCTCCTGAGAAACCTGTATGTGGGTCAAGAAGCAACAGTGAGAACCCTATATGGAAAAACTGATTGATTCAAGATTGAAAAAGAGTCCAACTGGGCTGTCTGCTGTCACCCTGTTTATTTAACCTATATGCTGCACACATCATGAGACAGGCGGGATGAATTTATAAGCTGGAATCAAGATAGGCAGGGGAAACACAAACAACCTCAGATATGTGGATGATAGCACCCTAATGGCAGCAAGCAAAGAGGCACTAGAGATCTTCTTAATGAGAGTGAAGGAAGAGAGTGAAAGAGCTAGCTTAAAACTAAATGTTTAAAACCTAAGATCATGGCATCTGGCTCTATTACTTCATGGAAAATAAAGGGAAAAAGGTTAAAGTAGTGACAGATTTCCTCTTCTTGGGCTCCAAAATCACTGCCGATGGTGACTGTAGCCACGAAATCAGAAAGCATTGCTTCTTGGCAGGAAAGCTATACAAAACTAGACAGTGTGTTGAAAAGCAGAGACATTACTCTGCTGACAAAGGTCCTTATAACCAAGGCTATGGTCTTGCCAGTGGTCGTGAGAGCTGGACCATAAAGAAGGCAGGGTGTCGAAGAATCAATGCCTTTGAATTGTGGTGTTGGAGAAGACTCCTGAGAGTCCCTTGGACATAAGGGAGACCAAACCAGTCAGTCTTAAGGGAAATAAACCCTGAATACTCATCGGAAGGCCTGATTCTGAGGCTTAAGCTCCTGTATTTTGGTCACCTGATGCAAACAGCTGACTCATTGGATAAAATCCCTGATATTGGGAAATTTGAGGGCAGAAGAAGATCAGAGGATGACATGGCTGGATGGCATCACTGATGCAATGTACATGAACTTGGGTAAACTTTGGGAGATAGTGAGGGACAGGGAAGCCTGATGTGCTGCAGTCCATGGGACTGCATAGAGTCAGACTTAATTGGGCAATTGAAGAAAAACAACAAAGAGGTCAATACTCCAAAAAATGTAAAATGTTGATGAAATAAATCAAAGATGACACAAAGGAAAGATACACTGTGTTCTCAGATTGGAAGAATCAATATTGCCAAAATGTACTATCCAGAGCAATCTACAGATTCAATGCAATCCCTGTAAATTACTAATGGCATTTTTCACAGAATTAGAACAAAAAATTCCTAAGATTTGTATGGAGACAAAAAAAGACCATGAATAGCCAAAGCCCTCTTGAGGAGGAAAAAAAAAAAAGAGCTGGAGGAATCAGGTTTTTCTGTCTTCAGAATACACTACAAGGACAGTCATCAAAACAGTATGGTACTAGCACAAAATCAGAAGTATAGATTAATGGAATAGCATAGAAACTCAGAAATAAATCCGTGCACCAATGGTCAATTAGTTTATGATAAAAGAGTCAACTATATAATGGATTAGACAATCTCTTTAAATAGTTGTCCTGGGAAAACTCGACAGCTATATGTAAAAAAAAAAAAAAAAGAAAAGAAAAAGAAATTAGATCATTCTTTAACACCAAACACAAAGATAACCTCAAAATGGATTAAAGACCTAAATGTAAGACAAGATACTATAAAAACTATTAGAGTAAAACACGGGCGTAAGACCCTTTGACACAAATCACAGCAAGATCTTTTTCAGTCAATCTCCTAGAGTAATGGAAACAAAAACAAAAATAAAGAAATGGGACCTAATTAAACTTAAAATCTTTTGCATAGCAAAGGAAATCATAAACAAAATGAAAAGACCACACAGAGAATGGGACAAAATATTTGTAAATAATGTGACCCACAAGGGATTAATCTCCAAAATTTGCAACAGCTCATGTAGCTCAATATCAGGAAAACAAACAACCCAATCAAAAAAATGGCAGAAGTCCTAAACAGACATTTCTCCAAAAAGACATACAGAGGCCAAGAGGCACAGGAAAAGATGCTCAACATCGCGAATTATTAGAGAAATGCAAATCAAAACCACAGTGAGGCATCACCTCACACCAATTAGAATGGCTATCATCCAAGTCTGCAAACAATAAATACTGGTCAGGATATGGAAAAAAGAGAACCCTCCCCTACGGTTGTTGGGAATGTAAATTGGCATAGCTACTAAGGAGAACAGTAAGGGAAGTCCCTCAAGAAACTAAAGATTGAGCTACCATATGATCCAGCAATCCCACTTCTGGGCACATATCCAGAGAAAAACAGGTTCAAAGGGATACATACACTCCAGTGTTCCTCACAGCACTATTTCCAACAGCCAAGATATGGAAACAATCTAAATGTTCACTGACAAATGAATAAAGAAGATGTGGTATAAATATACAGTAGAATATTAAGCAGCCACTTTAAAAATGGAATAATGCCATCTTCAGCAATGTGGATGAACCTGGAGATTATCATACTAAGTGGACTAAGTCAGACAGAGAAAGAAAAATACATTTGATATCGCTTATATGTGGAGTCTAAAAAAAAATGAAATGCACAAAACAGAAACAGACTCATAGAAAATGAACTTATGGTTACCAGGAGGGAAAGCCTGAGGGGAGGGATAGATTGGGAGTTTGGGGTTGATACATACATACTGTTATATTTAAAATAGGGAACCAACAAGGACCTACTGCATTGTCCAGGAAACTCTGCTCAATATTCTGGAATAACTTAAAAGGGAGAAGAATTTGTAAAAGGATACTTGTATATATAACTGAGTCACTTTGTTGTACACCTGAAACTAACACAACATTGTTAATCAACAATTTAATTGGTGAAAATTATATACACAGAAAACAACCATTCTAAGTCTTTGGAATTATCCTAAGATACATAGAGAATGGAGAATCATTTATTCAAGAAAATTTACTTAATCTTGGTAAGAATAGGGAGTCTGTGGCATTTGGGCCACTCTCCCTTCACCTCTTTTTTCCACAAGAGTTCTACTTTCAATGTGTACTGCTAAGAATATAGGGGTTCCTTTCCTCCCCAGCTTCCAGCCTGGGCCTATGGTTTCACCCCGCAAAGAGCAGGCTGCTGGCCTTTCTTATCCTCTACCAACTCCATTTGATAGAAGCTCTAATTTCAGACAAGCAGAGCATGCCTGATGGACTGTCTCTCTCTTCCCCTACTCAGCCTCCACTTATAGGGAAAACTCTTTACTACACGCACAGGAGGCCTATAATACTGGAATTATTAGAACCCTCATATACTCCTGGTGTGGAGACAGAAATGGCAGCCCACTCCAGTACTCTTGCCTAGAGAATTCGGTGGAGAGGGGAGCCTGGTGGGTTGCTGTCCATGGGGTTGCAAAGAGTTGGACACGACTGAAGTGATGTAGCATGCATGCATGCATTGGAGAAGGACATGGCAACCCACTCCAGTGTTCCTGTCTGGAGAATCCCAGGGACAGAGGAGCCTGGTGGGCTGCCATCTATGGAGCTGCATAGATTCGAACATGACTCTGCAGCAGCATTCTCCTGGTGAGATTTCTAAATGGTATAGCCACTTTGGAAAACACTCTAGTAGTTCCTCAAGAGGCTAAGAACAGAGTCATTGTATGGCCCAGGAACTGTACTCCTAAGTAAATATCCAAGAGAAATGACAACAAATATCCACACAAAATTGTGTAGTCAGTTTTCAGAGCAACATTATTTACAATAATCCAGAAATGCCTATCAACTGATGAATGGATAAATAAAACCTGGCATAGGTGAAATACTATTTGGCAATACACATAGATAATACATGTTAAAACATGGGTGAAGACTAATAATATTATGTTAATGAAATATGGGAATCACAAAAGTCACACATTTTGTGATTCCATTCATATGAGATATCAAAAATAGGCAAATGATTGCAGACAGGAAGTAGACTAGTGGTTGGTTAAGCATGGCAGAGGTAGGCATGGGGAGAAATCAGTGTTAACTGCTAGCATGTACTGGATTTCTTTTGAGGGAACTAAAATGTCTGTAATTTTGATTGTAATAATGACTGTTGTGAATAGAATAAGAAAACACTAAATTGTAACTTTTAAGTGGCAAATAGTATGTATATGAATTATATCTAGATAAAACTTTAAAAATTCAAGAAAGCCCCACTTTTTACAAAGACGTATAATAAATGAAAAAAGCTGGCTGACATTTTTATATCGAATCTACAATTGATTCAGTTTCAGACAGTGCCTGTGATTTTTGCTACAGGATAGCAAATATTAATCACTGAGTATTTATCAAGTACCTATTGAATGTCCATTTCTATCTAAGCCCTGGAGAGGATACAGGGGAATCTGGATGAAAAGCAAAAACCTCACCTAGCTATGTATTTTATCTATGAGGTTGCAAGTATCCAGATAGTAAAAGCTACTTTTGAAAATACAAATGCTTAGATAAAATCATTTTCTCTTTAAGTCTCTCCCTCCATTCTGTTCTCTGTCAGCATTTCACAATGACATCCAATTAACTGTGAGGCAAAATCCCACTTGGTAAGCAAATGTTGACTTCATTATGTTTTCATTACATTTCCAATAGTTTCTTCTGCAATGAAAATTAAGTTTATAGTATGATCAAAGATGTAAACATACCACCTGTCCTATGTCATAATACTTACCCTTTTTAATGGAATAAAGGCTATAGTGGGAATTCTCTTAAACAAGTAAGGGGAAATATGCATATTATATTGCAAATTTTGAGATACTTTTCCTGCATATTTTGCTTTTAGCTTCCCTTTTCTTCTGTGCTTCTATTTATTTAGTCTGTTGATTTTGTCATCATGCCACTCATTTAAACCAATATTGTAGTGGAAATATTTTAACTTTTACTTAGAAAATATTGTATGCTTCAGTAAAGTCGCTCAGTCATGTCTGACTCTTTGCCACCCCATGGACTGCAACACACCAGGATTTGCTGTCCATCACCAACTCCTGGAGCCTTTTCAAACTCAATCCATAGTGTCGGTGATACCACCCAACCACCTCATCCTCTGTTGTCCCCTTCTCTGCCCACCTTCAATCTTTCCCAACATCAGGGTCTTTTCTAATGAGTTGGTTCTTCACATCATGTGGTCAAAGTGTTGGAGTTTCAGCTTCAGCATCAGTCCTTCCAATGAATATTCAGGACTAATTTACTTTAGGATGGACTGGTTGGATCTCCTTGCTGTCCAAGGGATTCTCAAGAGTCTTCTCCAACACCACAATCCAAAAGCATCAGTTATTCAGCACTCAGCTTTCTTTACAGTCCAACTCTCACATCCATACATGACTACTGGAAAAACCATAGTTTTGACTACATGGACCTTTGTTGGTAAAGTAATGTCTCTGCTTTTTAATATGCTATGTAGGTTGGTCATAATTTTTCTTCCAAGGAGCAAGTGTCTTAATTTCATGGCTGCAGTCACCATCTGTGGTGATTTTGGAGCCCAAAAATTAGTCTCTCACTGTTTCCAATGTTTTCCCATCTATTTGCCATGAAGTGGTGGGAGCAGAGGCCATGATCTTAGTTTTCTGAATGTTGAGTTTTAAGCAAATTTTTTCACTCTCCTGTTTCACATTCATCAAGAAGCTCTTTAGTTCTTCTTTGCTCTCTGCCATAAGGGTGGTGTCATCTGCGTATCTGAGGTTATTGATATTTCTCCCGGCAATTTTGATCCAGCTTGTGCTTCATCCAGCCCAGTCTTTCTCATGAGGTACTCTGCATATAAGTTAAATAAGCAGGGTGACAATATACAGCCTTGAGGTACTCCTTTCCTAATTTTGGAGCCAATCTGCTGTTCCATGTCCAGTTCTAACTGTTGCTTCTTGACCTGCATACAGATTTCTCAGGAGGCAGGTCAGGTGATCTGCTATTCCCATCTCTTTAAGAATTTTCCACAGTTTGTTGTGATCCACACAGTCAAAGGCTTTGGCATAATCAATAAAGCAAAAATAGATATTTTTCTGGAACTCTTTTGCTTTTTCAATGATCTAATGGATGTTGGCAATTTGATTTCTGGTTCCTCTGCCTTTTCTAAATCTTGAACATCTGGAATTTCACAGTTCATGTACTGTTGAAGCCTGGCCTGGAGAATTTTGAGTATTACTTTGCTACTATGTGAGATGAGTGCAGTTGTGCAGTAGTTTGAGCATTCTTTGGCATTGCCTTTCTTTGGGATTGGGATGAAAACTGACCTTTTCCGGTCCTGTGGCCACTGCTGAATTTTTCAAATTTGCTGGCATATTGAGTACTGCACTTTCACAGGATCATCTTAATAGCTCAATTGGAATTCCATCACCTCCTCTAGCTTTGTTCTTAGTGCTGTTTCCTAAGGCCCACTTGACTTCGCATTCCAGGATGTCTGGCTCTAGGTGAGTGTGAGTGATTCCACCATCGTGATCATCTGGGTCGTGAAGATCTTTTTTGTACAGTTCTTCTGTGTATTCTTGCCACCTCTTCTTAATATCTTCTGTTCTGTTAGGTCCTTACAATTTTTGTCCTTTATTGAGCCCATCTTTGTATGAAATGGCACCTTGGTGTCTCTAATATTCTTGAAGAGATCTCTAGTCCTTCCCATTGTATTGTTTCCTCTACTTCTTTGCACTGATCACTGAGGAAGGCTTCCTTATCTCTCCTGCTCATCTCTGGAACTCTGCATTCAGACGGCTCCGTCTCTCCTTTGCTCCTTCACCTTCCATGTCTCTTATTTTCTCAACTGTTTGTGAGGCCTCATCAGACAGCCATTTTTCCTCATAATGTATAAAAATCATAAGCATTCCTTAAACCACCAGAAAGTAGGTTGGATATTTCAAATACTTCTAAAATATACAACAAACTTGGTAAACTTATGAAGCCTAGGTTAGTTATTTTCATATATATATTTCAAGATCGATTATGTCTGAAGCAGGATTCTCACTATTATAGTCACTTCTTTCCTCTAAGAAATGGTTTTGAATGCAAAGGATTTCTGGTGCTGGTATATTAAAGAGAGAAAAAAAAAAGTAGCCACTGTGGATGAGCTAGATGTGGACAATATTTCCTAGGGTTATGGTAATCATTAGATGAGTTAATGCTTGTGAAGTCCTCAGCAGAATGCCCAGAACATAGTTAAGTGCTCAATGAATGTTGCTTTTTATAGTCTTATGTTAATTGTCTATATTTAGCAAATGTTGCTAATATTTATAAATAGTTGATAAAGTTGGGCTACCTGAGTTGCAAACCCCCTGGAGTTGGTAGATGTCTTGCTTCTGTTCCACCACTCCCCTCCTTGAACCTATTACAGATACTCTGATGAATCACTTTAAGTATGTATTTTCAGATCAAGATGTTATATCAGCATCTTCCTCAGGGTTGCTAGTAGTAGTACTTATAATGAACATAATTTGACACATGAGAAAAAAATTACTTGTCATTCCCACTTTAAGTTGTAAATAGACACTGTCAAGCAATGTGGCAATCTGGGATTGCAGGGGATTTAATGAAGGAAGAACTTGTACTGTGTCATTAACTTTTTCTTATCCAAAACTGTTTCCACAATTTTAGGAAACTTTCTCCTTAAAAAATATTCTCACAGTGACCCTTGTGGACCATTTTAAACATGAACTTTTTCCTTCTCCTTTTTATCTTTGACTTGAGAGATTCAAAACCAAATTCACTCATGACTGAACTGAGAACCTTAAGGGTGAAAAAAGTTAAGATAGACTAGGGACTCTTCAAACATTTTGATAACTTGTTAAGTTCATTTGTTTTGAGGTCTGGAAGAAGAGATGACTCTTTGCACTGTTAACTGAGGATACACTTATAATAAAATGTATACAAAGTGTTATGGCAAATATGGGGTTTCCAATCCTATATCCTGGCCAGAAAAATTCTATTTGGAAAACAAAACAAAGGAACTCTGATGTATGAGGTAGCATCCAACATATTAACTCACAGGAGAGTCACTGTAGATCCATCTACATACATTGTAGATCCATCTACAATAAAAGTAACAATATACCCACATCCTTAAAATATTCTAAAGACTTGCCTAAAGACAAGTAAACTTTGAGTCTCTAATTGAGGTCTGACCATGTAGTATGAGGCATAACATATCACAGGTGAAAGATGACGAGGAATATGAAAAGCCTTATATTTATAGGATATTTTCCTTATTATCATTAACTATATAAACCAGTGTTAACTTTCCCAAAGTTTATAAATGAAAATAAAACCAAAAGTAACACCTGAGGGAGTGTTATGTGTGTGTGTGTGTGTATGAGAGAGAGAGAGAGAGAGAGAGAAATATAATCATAGCACCCAAAAATAAGGATATTGCTTACAATGGTATATGATGATAATTTCCATATTGTCCTCTGTTCATTCTTTCTCATCACCTTACCTTTGTGTCCTATAAGTAACTACTTGTGATATTTTCATAGATTTCTCAAGATTATTTACTCTTATATAAGCAAACATGAAATATTTCCCCTGATTTTCCCAAATGGTCACTTATTACATAATTTTCTGGACACTATTTTTCACAAAACAATATACTCTGGAAATCTCTATCCTGTATAGTAATTAGAAATATCCTAATTCCTAATTTTTTATAAAAACTGCATAACAGTTCATGATGTACATACTGTAACCAAACTTCTAATGATGGACATTAGTCCAGAAAGTAGAGAACTAGTTATTAGAATATTAGACTCTCTATCAAAAATGAATTCCAATAGATTTCTGGTTTCAAATATGAGATATAAAAAGCTTAAAAGTCACCACTTCCACCCTTAAAACAAGAAAAGATTTGAACTGAAAATCAATTATTTTTTTTTGCATCTTTCAGCAAACTGATATCACAAGGCAAACCCAATGAGAAATCTAGAAAGATAATCAAGTACAGAGAAATAGAGCCAGGATCAGTTTATTTGAAGCAGAAGCTTCTGAAGATATTAACTGGTAGAAACACCTACACAGTAATTTTCACTAGTTGCTGGAGTCTGTGTACAGATTAGCTTGAGAATGATACATTTCCTGAAGTTCAGTCTTAGAGGAAATCCCACATTTTCATGAGTTTTAAGTCAAAGAACTATACCGGGTTCTCACAGTGAAGAGTCAAGGGAAATCCACTTTCATTTCTGACAGGGTAAGAAAAAAGAAACCATTTGCAGTATGCCCAGAGAGTTATCAAAAACAAAGGACTCCCTCCAAGAGAAAACTCTACCATAAACTTACCCAACCTAAGAGAAGGGCAGTTACCCATATTCCACCCCTTTGCCCTTCCTGTTACATCTAAGGTGGCAAAGGATAAAGCTAAGAAACATTAGTGAAGGATGTAGGCCCACGAAAAGATAAAATTTAAATTACAAAATTAAATTATGCTTCCCCTCCCCCAACCTTACTACCAAATCATGAGAGCTCTAGTATAATAGCAGGGGATTTGCAGATGAAGGAGCTGCAAGTAACAGACTCTATTTATGAGAGTGGTCTTATGACAACCCACAGACAACAGGAGACACAGACAAAGACATTAGAGGGAGCCTGTATCACCTGCAGCTACACAAGATATGAAACAGAGCCTAACACCCAGACAGATAAACACAGACTTTACACTGAAGGTCTATTTATCTCAATTTCTATTACCCCATACATCATGTCTTTCTTTAAATAAATAAATAAAACCCAAACAGAATAAAGACCAAAAAAAAAAAAAAACTGAACTAAGGCATATCCTACTCAAACTACAGAAAACCAAAGAGAAAATCTTGAATGAAGCCAGAGGAATAAAACACATTACCTACTGAGAAATGGAGGAAAAAAACCACACAAAGCAAGAAGAAACTGGACTGAAATATTTAAAGTTTGATAAGAAAAAGCAAAAGCCAGAACACTCAAATTCTACAGAGAAAACAACTTTCAAAAGTGAAAGAAAAATAAAGACTTTTTCGGACAAAAATTGAGGAAATTCTTCATCAATGTATATGATCTGCAAGCATGTTAACAGAAATTCTTCAGGAAGAATGAAAACAATGTAGAAATGTATATCTACATAAAAGAAGGAAGAATATCAGAGAAGGAATAAAATGAAGGTAAAAATAAAATATTTTAGTTTTCTTATTCTTAATTTAAGAGAATTTTCAAAGTATTTGTTACAGGGTAATAACAGCAAAATGTATTGTGAGATTTCAGTATATGAAGTAAATGACAGCAACATTGTCAGGTGAGGAAGGGAGGAATTGGGAATAATACCCTTTTACAAATATCTGGATATCTGTGAAATAATATAATATTTTAAACTATCCTCATATTCATTTAAAATATATAACAAATGTTAGGATACCACTAAATTTTTTAAGAAGTATAATTATATTAAGACAAGGTGGCAAGAATACCCAGAAGAACTATACAAAAAAGATCTTAATGACCCAAACAACCACGATGGTGTGATCACTCACCTAGCGCCAAATATCCTGGAGTGTGAACTGGGCCTTAGGAAGCATCAATACAAACAAAGCTAGTGGATGAGATGAAATTCCAGCTGAGCTATTTCAAAACCTAAAAGATGATGCTGTGAAGGTGCATCACTCCATATGCCAGCAAATTTGGAAAACTCAGAGGCCACACGACTGGAAAAGGTCAGTTTTCATTCTGATCCCAAAGACTTCCAAAGAATGTTCAAACTACTGCACAATTGCACTCATTTCATATGCTAGAAAAGTAATGCTCAAAATTCTCCATACTTGGCTTTAGCAGTATGTGAACCAAGAACTTTCAGATGTTCAAGTAGGATTTAGAAAAACAGAGATCAAATTGCCAACATCTGTTGGATCATAGGAAAAGCAAGAGAATTCCAGAAAAACATCTACTCCTGCTTCACTGACTACGCTAAAGCCTTCGACTGTGTGGATAACAATAAACTATGGACAATTCTTCAGGAAATGGGAATACCAGACCACCTTTACCTGCCTCCTGAGAAACCTGTATGCAGGTCAAGAAGCAACAGTTAGAACCAGACATGAAACAATGGACAGGTTCCAAATTGGGAAAGGAGTACATCAAGGGTGTATATCATCCTTGCTTATTTAAATTATATGCAGAGTACATCATGAGAAATGCCAGACTGGATGAAGCACAAGCTGGAAGAAAGATTGCTGGGAAAATATCAATAACCTCAGATATGCAGATGACACCGCCCTTACGGCAGAGAGCAAAGAAGAACTAAAGAGCTTTATTTTTTTTTCCATTTATTTTTATTAGTTGGAGGCTAATTACTTTACAATATTGTAGTGGGTTTTGTCATACATTGACATGAATCAGCCATGGATTTGATGAATGTGAAAGAGGAGAGTGAAAAAGCTGACTTAAAACTCAACATTCAAAAAACTAATATCATGGCATCTGGTCCCATCACTTCATGGCAAATAGATGGGGAAACAACAGAAACAGAGACAGACTTTATTTTCTTGATCTCCAACATCACTGCAGATGGTAACTGCAGCCATGAAATTAAAAGATGTTTGCTCCTTGGAAGAAAAGCTATGACAAACATAGGCAGGATATTAAAAAGCAAAGACTTTACTTTGCCAACAAAGGTCCATTTAGTCAAAGCTATGATTTTTCCAGTAGTCATGTATGGATGTGAGAGTTGGACCATAGAAGGCTGAACACCAAAGAATTGATGCTTTTGAACTGTGGTGTTGGAGAAGACTGGTGAGATCCCTTGGACTGCAAGGAGATCAAACCAGTCAATCCTAAACAAAATCAGTCCTGAATATTTTTTGGACAGACTGATGCTGAAGCTGAAGCTCCAATACTTTGGTCACCTTATGTAAAGAGCTGACTCTGGAAAATACACTGATGCTGGGAAAGATTGAAGGCAGGAGGCAAAGAGGAATACAGAGGATGAGATGGTGAATGGCGTCATCGACTTCGATGGACATGAGTTTGAGCAAGCTCCGGGGGTTGGTGATGGACAGGGAAGCCTAGCGTGCTACAGTCCATTGGGTCGCCAAGAGTCAGACACAACTGAGTGACTGAACAACAACATAATTATTATGCTAAAACAGAAGAGAAAATGGAATTATATAAAATTCCCAACTAAAATCAGAGAAGACAGAAATAGAGAAGAAAATATAAAAATATACCAAGAGCAACTGCAATGATTAGAGAACAGTCACAAAATAGTAACCGTTAATCCAGGTATATAAATCATCACTTTAAATGTGAATACACCAATTAAATGCAAAGTTTATCTGACTGAAAAAACATTAAAGACACATTTAGATAAAAATTTAAAGGATGGAAAAAGAGATACCATCCTAATAAGTAACTAAAGAAATTTAAAGGAAGCTGTATTAATTCCAAGCACAGCATACTTTAGAACAAGGGGAATTATCAGAAATAAAGAGGGGTGTACATAATAATGAAGGGCTCAATTCTCCAAAAAGACATAACAATCTTTTTTTTTTTTAAGACATAACAATCTTAACATGCATATACCTAATAATGGAATCCTGAAATACAAGAGACAAGAACTGATGGGATGCAACAAGAATCTGCTACTATGGTTGGATACTTTCACAACCCTATTTCAGTAGTTGAAAGGTCCAGCAGGTAGACTATATGAAAGGATACACTTGACCAAAAATTCACTATTAATCAGCTTAATGTAATAAATATTTATAATGTATTCAATCAAAAAAGAATAGAATGTACATTCCTCTCAAGTTCACATGGCATTTCCTACTAAACAAACCATATTCCAAGCCCCCCCAAATTTAATAAATTTAAAAACAGAAATCATACAAAGTATTTTTTCAAGTCACAATGGAATTAAATTAGAAATCAAAACCAGAAAGACAGTGAAAAATCCCCAAACATTTTGAAATTAAACAACAGACTTCTAAATAAAACATGAGTCAAAGAAGTCCCAAAAGATAGCTTTTAATTGAATTAAATGAAAATGGAAATACAGCTCATCAAAAGTTGTAGAGTGCAGCAAAAATAGTTATTAAAGGGAATTTATAGCATTAAAAGCATTTATTAGTAGTGATGAAAGATCTAAAACCAATAACTTAAACTCCTATCTTAGAACACAAGAGAGAAAGAGAAAAATGAAGCCTGAAGCAAACAGAAACTGTACAATTTAGGAGAGAAATAAAAAAACTTGAAAATAGGAAAACTGCAGAAAGTCCATAAATAAAATTCAAGTTCTTTGAAAAGATATATAAAATTAATAACAGTCTATCTAGCCAGGAAAAAAAGTAATGTGACTAAAATAAATGAATCGAGGCAAAGGCTTAACACTTCTCTCAAAAGTTAACTAGAAATATATCATGAATTTATTTTTTTCTTTTTCAAAAACTAAACAACTTTCAGAAAATATCACAGGATACCTGTGGATCTAGGTAACCTTCAGTTAGGTGATTCATTGTCAGATACAACATGAAACAGAGTCCATGAAAGAAAAAATTATAAGTTGGACTTGGTTAAAATCAAAACCTTCTGCAAAGGCACTGTTCAAAGGATGAAAGAACAAGACACAGACTGGGAAAAATACTTGCTATGATCTAGTTGATACAGAATTTGTAACCAATATATACAAAGAACTTTGAAAATTTAATGATAAGGAAACAACCCAACTTAAAAAAAAGAGTGTAAGATATGAATAAACATTTCAGTAAAGAAGATATACAGAAGGTAAAAAATGTCATGAAAAGATGCTCAGCATCATTTATTTTTAAGAGTTGAAAACTGAGACAAAATGAGATCCCACTACACACCTACCTATTAGGATGGCTAAAATCTAAAGCCTATTGATACAAATGTTGACAAGAATGTAGAACAGCAAGAATTTTTCATTTATTGCTGGTGGAAATGCAAAATGGTACAGCCACTTTGGAAGACAATTTGCCAGTTTCTTAACAAAACCAGATATAACCCTATCATATGATTCAGCAGTTGTATTCTTAGGTATTTATCAAATTTATTTGGAAAGTCATATGTACAAAATATACTGATCACAAATTTCTATATGACTTAATCATGATTGTTTATACTGAAACAACCAAGAAGCCTTTCAACAGATGAATGCATCAACACGATGGTATATCCATGCAATGGGACCTGTTTCTGATCAAAAGAAATGATAACACCAAGTCATGAAAAGATATAGAAGAACCTGAAATGCAAATTGGTAAGTTAAAAAGGATAGTCTGTAAAGGCTGTACACTACATGAATCCAAATATTTGACATTCTGGAAAAGGTGAAACTACAGAGGCAATAGAAAGAGCAATTCTGCCCAGAGGCTGGCAAGGGTAGGGGCTGAAGTGTGAAAAATTCAAGGCAGTGTGAGTATTTTTTTGATACTGCCATGGTGGCCACATGACAGTTGTCAAAATGCATGGAACTGTACAGTGGATAGAAACAAGCCAGGACTAAACTTGGGACCCCAACATTGACCCCTTCTGATGACTCTGATCCTAAGCTTAAAACTTAAGGAAGTTCAATAGAAAGATAGCTTAAATGAGAAAGTTAGAAACTATAGAGGACACATATTAAAGATGAATTCTAAGCAGTCCTTACCCTTGTTAAAACTTATATCACAGTGATTTGATATCACTGTTTCAGCTATTTGAATATCATCCTATAGGAAAAGAAAACAAGCATCTCTCCTCTTTATAAGACATGGTTTTATTGTTTTCATAAGCATGGATTGGAATGTCTAATTAACTGCCAGAAGAAGGACTATAGATCATTGGTTATAAAACTAATGACGATTTTTGGCAACCATTCCCCAAATTTTGACTGCTTTATTGCTAATAATCTTTATATTCAGACAGCAAACAAAAGAATGAAAAAGCACAGTAGGCTGCAACAAAGAGACATAAGCACTCATTTGACTCTTGAGGATGTAACACTAACATAGGATAACAAATGGGTCTCATTTTAATAATAATCATAGAATGTGCAATTAAAAATTGGAAGGCAGATAAGGAAATATATAACCCAAGCACTAACACATAACAATCAAAGTACATCCCCAACAAAAGAGTTGTGTTAAACAGAATTTTGAGGCCCTGTCCAGAAGGAAGGAGCTTTGTAATGGATCAAATGTTTCTATTAGAGACTCTGGAGGGAGCAGCAGGACCATGGGTTCCCATCATGGCCTGCTTGATATCACCTAATATCTCATGTTACTCATTAGAAAACTATACAGATTGACTATGTTTCTTCCCTAAAGTCAGAGAGCTAGTAAAATCCCCTTTCTACAGAATCTAGTGGTTGTAATTTTAGATTCAGTGGATAAATACTGAGAGCCAAATTCTCTGATGCTTTAAAACACAGTGTCTCACATACAAGATCAGGGTCAACTTCATACTTTAAAGAGCCTGGGCTAGGTAAAAGCTGAATGCCCAAGTCCTGCACCCCTAGTGGTTCAGAATATCCTTTGTTTCTCTAAATAGCAGAGGGCATGAGTCCCTATTCAGTGGCTCTTTAATAAGCTGATACATTGGCCCAGGAGTGAGGTCTAAGGAAAAGGAGGGAGGTATTCATTTAACCACCACATGATCTGACAGTAGGTCAGGAAGTCTCATAAATTTCTCACAAAACATTTAGAGAATAGTGATGCTATACACTTTGGAAGATTCTAAAGAATATTTGAGGCTCATGTGTTTAAATAATCTGCATAAAGTCTTATAGACAGAAGAAGCCAAAATTAGACTTGGACTCAAGTTAGTTAAATTCAGACCCTGCTCTTTTCCCTTCATTGTAGTGCCTCCCTGATAACGGGAAGAGAAACTTTACTAATTGCACACAAGCAGGATGGGAGGAGGTAAACGTTGTACCCTTGGTTTGCTGCTTTCAACATGGGTGTCTGTTCTCAGGCGCTTCAGTCATGTCCAACTCTTTGCAACCCCATGGACTGTAGTCCACCAGGCTCCTCTGTTCATGGGATTATCCCAGCAAGAATACTGGAGAGAGTTGCCATGTCCTCCTCCAGGAGAGCTTCCCGATGCAGAGATTGAACTCACATCAGCTGTAGCTCCTGCATTGGCAGGCAAATTCTTTACCACTGAGCCACCCTGGAAGCTGATTTCAACACAGTGCATATTAATAAATGGGAGCAATTATGTGGGAAGTGACAGAAAGAAAGATGAAGGAAAAAAGGGGAAAGTTGTAAAGAATCTAAAACTTCTTAGTTCTATAAAACTAATAAATATAAATATATGAAAATATTATTCTTACTCTTTAAGAGATACTAGTTCAGACATAATAAGATCTCATACTGTCCCTCATAAATTAGGATGAATCAGTGGCATTAATATTGACTTTTCAAAAAAGAGAAATTTAACTGATCTTCAACCTTAGATCTCTGGACAACACAAAGAGTTCTGAAATATCAAGGCTTGAAGATATACATTTTTGATGAGTGGATAAAGACGTTATGGTACATATATACAACGGAATATTCAGTTCAGTTCAGTCGTTCAGTCGTGTCCGACTCTCTGCGACCCCATGAATCGCAGCATGCCAGGCCTCCCTGTCCATCACAAACTCCCGCATGGGAAGAGTTGACAATGGAATATTACTCAGTCATAAAAAGGAATGAGTTTGAGTCAGGTGAACTGAGGTGGACGAACCTAAAGCCTATTATACAGAGTGAAGTAAGACAGAGAGAGAAAAATATTGTATATTAACTCATATATGGAATCTAGAAAAATGATACTGATGAACCTATTTGCAGGGCAGAATAGAGACCCAGACATAGAGAAGAGACTTGTGGACACAGTGAGGGGAGGAGAGGGTGGAACGAATTGAGAGACAGTAGCACTGAAATATATACTTTACTACGTGTGAAATAGATAGCTAGTGGGAAACTGCTACACGACATGGGAGCGTGGCCTGGTGTTGTGTGCTCACCTACGGGGTGAGCTGAGGGGCTGGGTGAGAGGAGGTTCCAGAGGGACGGGATAATTGTATATTTATGGCTATTCACATTGTGGTACAGCAGAAATCAACACATAATTTTAAAGCAATTATCCTCCAATTAAAAAAGGAATAAATACAGAATAATAGAAAAATATATATACATTTTTGGTATGGCACCATCACTGGGTAATAATAGTGGAAATGGAATAAATAGCATTTATAATTTCTTATTTCATTACTAAGTTGTAAAATAAGTAGAATTCTTCACTCAAATACATGTCAGTTATTTACACAGGAAATAAAAGGAGATATCCCTTTGGGAACCTATTTACATGGTGGGAAAACACTACCTAAAAGACAAAGATTTTTGAGAAATATCTCCTGTTTCATTTCACAACCTTGACATGGATCTGGGTTAAATAGACCTATATGCAAAGATTCTTGCTTAATTACCAGCGTGTTTCTCAGAAAAGCTTTATATCTGCCAACTTAACCATCTTGCTAGCGTGTGAAATGGGCTTCCCAGGTGGCGCTAGTGGTAAAGAACCCACCTGCCAATCCAGGGGATATAAGAGACATGGGTTTGATCCCAGAGTGGGGAAGGAGGAGACCATGGCAACCCTATCCAATATTCTTGCTTGGAGAATCCCATGGACAGAGGAGCCTGGGGTCCACAGCCTACAGTCCATAGGGTTGCAAAGACTTGGACACAACAGAAGCAGCTTAGCACAATAGCACACGGCATGTGAAATAAAGCAAGAACTTCATATAACTCATTTGGCTCATTTTTTCCCCTGATATTTTTCTCTAGACTTTTCTTTTTTGATCTGCTTTTTAACCTTTCTGAATCACATTCTCCTTTTCTGTATAGTAGATGGATTTTTAGATTTCTCTTTATAAGCATCCCATCCTTACCTAAGATTTCTTCCGGAAACCACTTGATTGGAATTCTCTTTGATTCTTAGTTTCTATGATGAAAAATGGGATAAAACTTTTCCTCCTTAAAGTAAATGTTTAATTGAGAAACAGTGACTCCTCTGGTACATAGAACGTGTCCAAATGGCTCACCAGTTTGAGATTCTAGAGAGAAGGGATCATATTTTATTTATCTTTTCGCTAAGTGTTTGTTCTATAGTAGTAGTCACACAGTTGTGTCTCGCTCTTTGTGACCCCATGAACTGTAAGCTGCCAAGCTCCTCTGTTCATGGAATTCTCCAGGCAAGAATACTGAAGTGGGTAGCCACTCCTTTCTCCAGGGGATCTTCCCAACCCAAGGATCGAACCAAGATCTCCCACATTGCAGGGAGATTCTTTACCATCTGAGCCACCAGGGAAACCTGTTTGTCCTATTGAACTTGCTAAATGAATGTTTGTTGAATGGATCCAGACACATAGAATGAAAATTAAAACAAACAAAACATAAACTAATGTCTTGCCTTCCTGGACTTTATAGAAAATAAGGTGGAAAAGATATATGAAATCAAATAACTTCAGTAGAGAGACGT
This sequence comes from Dama dama, assembly GCF_033118175.1. Lineage (NCBI taxonomy): Eukaryota > Metazoa > Chordata > Mammalia > Artiodactyla > Cervidae > Dama > Dama dama. The sequence goes on from NC_083709.1 coordinate 27,736,981, forward strand.
AAACAACATAATTGAAGTATATATTGAAGTGCCATAAAATCTCTGACATATAATGGATTATAATAAATCACATTTGCAATATTGCTTTACTTGGAATCTCCCATGCAGCTACACATGCAGAATGATGAGCAAGTCCTTCAGGGATCTCTATATGTTCATGGAACCTTGATATTCTTACAAGGACAATTTCTCAGTAAGGTGTGAGTCTGTCTGTATTTGTGGAGAGTTGAAGGGATAGAAGAATCCCACCCAGGCTCTCCTCCAGCCATTGTGATAACAATATTTCTCTATGAGCCCTCAAATTAGCTGCTCTGAGAAGGCTATGTGCATCAATTGTGTGTGTGTGTGTGGGGGGGGTGCGCATGCATATGCATGCACATGGGTGCACGCACACAGGCATATCTGCTCAGTCGTGTCCGACTCTTTGCCGACCCCATGGACTGCAGCTCACCAGGTTCCTCTGTACATGGAGTTTTCCAGACAAGAATACTGGAATTGGTTGCCATTCCCTTCTCCAGCTTCTAGTTCCGGAAAATACCAAGAGAAGGACATGGCCCAGGGAAAAAAGAGAAAGGATGTGAAATGGTTAAATATGGTTGTTGGCTCTGAATAAGAAAAGAGAAGAGATAGAGGTTCAGGATTAGAAGAGATAGAGGTTCAGGATTATAACTCTATTAGGAAATGGAATGTAAGTTTGCTGCTCTATGTCTTGCATTTTAGTTTCAGAGATCACAGTGTTGATATTAGACTTTATGGGGAAACTATTTGGCTGAAGTAAGATAAGCTAACAGTTCACTTTATCACTATCTTTAGATGCACCTCCACAAAGTTCGAAGATGGCGTGAGATACTGACTATCAAAACTTCGGAGTTCTTAGGATGGGGAAGTAGGTGGGAGGGATGTTCAAATAAGTGGGGACATAAGTAAACCTATGGCTGATACATGTTGATGTTTGGTAGAAACCAAAACAATACTGTAAAACAACTATCCTTCAATTAAAAAGAAAAAAAAAAAAAAAAACTTTGGAGTTTCTATGCTCCTAGACCCCACTTCCCAAGACAGGGTATGTACATTCAGCCTCTCTAAAGAACTAGGTATTTATTGCTGCAAACAGAAACAAGTGGTGTCAGCCACAATGATGAAAGATTCGCAGGAAAAGTCCCAGATAGAGGAACCCTATGAAATAATTTTCTACCTTGATAATTCTCACTGCCTTTTCTAAAACAGTATTTAATAGGCAATGCCAAGAATGTTCAAACTACCACACAATTGCACTCATCTCACACGCTAGCAAAGTAATGGTCAAAATTCTCCAAGTGAGGCTTCAACAGTACATGAACCGAGAACTTCCAGATGTTCAATCTAGATTTAGAAAAGGCAGAGTAACCAGAGATCAAATTGGCAACATCCATTGGCAGAAAAAGCAAGAGAGTTCCAGAAAAAACATCTACTTCTGCTTTGTTGACTACGCCAAAGCCTTTGATTGTGTGGATCACAACAAACTAGAAAATTCTTCAAGAGATGGGAATACCAGACCACCTAATCTGCCTCCTGAGAAATCTGTATGCAGGTCAAGAAGCAATAGTTAGAACCAAACATGGAACAAAGGACTGCTGCTGCTGCTGCTAAGTCACTTCAGTCGTGTCCGACTCTGTTCCAGATTGGGAAAGGAGTATGTCAAGGCTGTATACAGTCACCCTGCTTATTTAACTTATATGCAGAATACATCATGCAAAATGCCGGGCTGGATGAGTCACAAGCTGGATCAAGATTGCCAGGAGAAATATCAATAACCTCAGATATGTTGAACACCGCCCTTATGGCAGAAAGTGAAGAGGAACTATAGAGCCTCTTGATGAAAGTGAAAGAGGAAAGTGAAAAAGCTGGCTTAAAACTCAACATTCAAAAAACTAAGATTATGGCAGCTGGTCCCATCATTCCATGGCAAATAGATGGGGAAATAATGGAAACAGTGAAAGACTTTATTTTCTTAATCTCCAAAATCACTGCAGATGGTGACTTCAGCCAAGAAATTAAGACACTTGCTCCTTGCAGAAAAGATACGACAAAACTAGACAGTATATTTAAAAGCAGAGACATTACTTTGATGACAAAGGTCTGTCTAGTCAAGATTATGGTTTTTCCAGTAATCATGTATAGATGTGAGAGTTGGACCACAAAGAAGGCTAAGTGCCAAAGAATTGATGCTTTTGAACTGCGGTGTTGGAGAAGACTTTTGAGAGTCCCTTAGACTGCAAGGAAATCAAACCAATCCATCCTAAAGGAAATCAGTCCTGAATATTCATTGGACAGACTGATGCTGAAGCTGAAGCTCTAATAATTTGGCCACCTGATGGGAAGAGCTGACTCATTGGAAAAGTCCTCGATGCTGGGTAAGATTGAAAGCAGGAGGAGAAGAGTATGACAGAGGAAAAGATGGTGGGATGGCATCACCAACTCAATGGACATGAATTTGAGCAGGCTCTAGCAGATGGTGAAGGACAGGGAAGCCCGAGCTTCAGTCCTTGGCCTTGCAAAGAGTCGGACATGACTGAGTGACTGAACAACAAATATATAAGACTCTAGGCACAAACACCAAGTGTGTTTTATATGACTGGCATTTTCTCTCCATAAATGATGATTATTGTAACAAGCTGTTGCCCTATGGATATTTTTCTTTTGTAACATATGTTGATTAACAGCAGAGGGTGTAGACATTATGCATAAATGAATATAGATGAAATAAAATGTGAGCAAATTGTAAAGGAGGGTCCACACATGGTTCTCTTTATTCCTATTCCTGTTTCTAGCTAAATAAATGATGATAATTTGACCCAATTTGTTCTCCTCATACTAAATAGTATTTTCCACTGCATTTTGAAAGAGTGAGAAGAAGATTTGGGAACCAGGGTAAATGTGGAATTGCCATGGAAACTGCAGTCACACTCAGCCAATGAAAAGCTTCCAACATGCTCCTGCAACTTCACTCCACTTCCAAATTTAGTGATTTAAAACACCTGTTCTCTAGCACATGATTACTGTGATTTAATGGGGGTTTATTAGAGCTGAAAATAGGATTTTTTTTATTGAAGGTGTTGAATATTGGTGTGCATATCTATTTTTGAAAAGGTTAAAATTCTCTCCAACTGATATTTCCATATCTATGAAATTCTTATTCTCCTATATTTGGTGACTTTAAAAGGCAGAATGAGATGAAGAAAGCATCCTTGATCTTATTGTACATAAGGCTACATTCAATACTAAATTCCATAGAAAATGTGTATTTAGACCACATCCCCAGTACATCCACTGCATTAGATATCCATGCTGCTGACATTCACACAGAGATGGACCCTTTTAATGTCTGCTGTGATTTTATTCATTCCTTACTTCTGATCCCTATCAATGTCTGCACAGTTCATGTTCCATGCTGCACGCGTATGTTTTTTGGGTGTTTCACATATATTTTAAATCAAAACTGTGACATGTATTTTCTCTTGTGAAATACAAAGATCAATTTTATTTTGATAGTTTTTTACTAATATAAATGCTAGTTTTGCAAGGGTTAGCTAGTTGTTTGCAACTAGTAGCCTTATGTCATATAAATGAACAGAATATGTGTGTGTGTGTGCATATATATATATATTGCATGTGTATACACACATACACATATATATTGCATGTGATAGGATTTAAATACAGGATATAAATACATGGGAAAAAGAAAAAAAAGAAGGTGTAAGCTAGTCACTCAGTTGTATCCTATTCTTTGTGATCCCATGGGCTGTATCCCACCAAGCTCCTCTGTCCATGGAATTCTCCAGGCAAGAATACTGGAGTGGGTTGCCATTCCCTTCTGCAGGGGATCTTCCCGACCCAGGGATCAAACCTGGGTGTCCTGCATTGCAAGTGGATTCTTTACCATCTGAGCCACCAGGGAAGTAAATACATGGGAACATTCTGAAATTAATAACTTTTAATAAAGCTGTAAGTTATTGGAAATATGCCCAGAAACAATGCATAAAAATGTATGTGATTTTCATATATATTGACTCTTTTAATACTATCAAGGAGAACTGTAATTATTGTGATTCATCCAAAATACAGGGGAACAAAATCAAGGTAAATTACAAAATTTTAAAAAACTACACAAATTTGGAAAGTATAGTCTATACACTATATTAAAAACACAATAAGTATCATTGTACTTAAAATAAGACCACTGACACTGAAAGATCGTTGTTGTTTATGTATATATTAATAATCCACTTAGCTATATAAAATAGTGCTGTCTTTTGACATTGACTCATAGGCAAATTATTGCATATAACTAGTTCATATTTATCTTTAGCAAAGATAGAAAAACCAATGTTCATGAAATATAAATGTTAACAAATTTGAATTGCAATTATACTGTCTAAAGATGTGAAATAAATATATTTAGTTTACTCAGGTTTTCTGAAGACAAAAATAACTTTTTACAAATAAGAATGTTATATAACACATTATTTTTGTATTTTTATGGGCCATGTGAAGACATTTAGGAAAAACTTGCAGGCATTTACAAACATTCTCATTGAATCTCTCTTGACAACCTAATTCTTGATTGGAAGAAGCATGCAAATAACTAAGATTTTTTTTATCATGACTGTTTCTTTCCTAAATAAGATAGGCTATTTATGAACTCAAGATTGATATTCTTGATCACCCTTTTAATATACCTATTCATGGTCTCTATTCTGGAAGCCCATTATTACATTATTCCCATATTCTCCTACCCATATTCTACTGTTAAGAATGTATCTCTTTCCCTTTTTTTTTCACTTTATCTTTTAACATTGAAGTATAGTTGATTTACAGTGTTGTATTAATTTCTGCTGTACAGAAAAGTGATTGAGTTTTATGTATATATGTATATATTCCTTTAAAAATTATTTTTATTATGGTTTATCATAAGATACTGAATATATTTCTCTGTGCTGTACAGTAGGACCTTATATATTATATGTATATAATGGACTAACAACAACTAACAATTCTATATATGTATAACAACAATTACCTACATATGTATATGCAAAAGCTTACATCGGCTAACCTCAATCTCCCACTTTCTCTCTCATCCAACATTCTCCCCCTTCTCAACAACAACTCTGCTGTCTATGTCCATTAGACTGTTTCTGTTTTCATAGGTATGTTCAGAAATAACAGGAAGGGAATGTATAAAAACAGTATCTTTTAAAGTCATAACTGCCAAATAAAATATTTAGGACTAAACCTGACCAAGGACGTGAAAGAACTGTAAAACATTAATAAAAGAAATTAAAGATGATTCCAACAAATGGAGAGATATCCTATGTTCTTGGGTTGGAAGAATTAATATTATTAAAATGGCCATACTATCCAAGCAATCTACAGGTTTAATGTGTTCCGCATCATATTACTCATGACATTTTTACAGAACTAAAAACAATAAACCTAAAATATATATGGAATCATAAAAGACCCAGGACTGCCCAAACAATCCTGAGGAAAAAAGAACAAAGCAGGAGGTACGACCCTCACAGACTTCAGACAATACTGCAAAGCTATACTAATAAAAATAGCATGGTATTTGCACAAAAACAGACATATGGATCAATAGAACAGAATAGAGAGCCCAGAAATAACCCACACGCCTAGGGTCAATTAATCTTCAACAAAGGAGACAAGAATATGCAATGAGCAAAAGACCGTCTCTTCATCAAGTGGTGTTGGGAAAGTTGTACAACTACATGTTAATCAGTAAAGCTAGAACATACTCTCTTAACATATGCAAAAATAAATTCAACATGGCTTAAAGACTTAAACATGAGCCATAATACCATAAAATTCCTAGAAGAGATCATAGGCAAAACATTCTCTGACATAAATAGTACCAGTGTTCTCTTAGGTCACTGTTCCAAGACACTAGAAATAAAAACAAAAATAAGTACATGAGATCTAATCAAACTTACAAGTTTTTGCACATCAAAGGAAACAATAAACAAAATGAAAAGACAACATACAGAATGGGAGAAAATATTTGCAAATGATGTGGCCAACAGGGGTTAATTTCCAAAACACAGAAACAGTTCATACAACTCAGCCAAACAAAATGAAAAATGGGTTGAATACCTAAATACACATTTCTCCTAAGAAGAAATACAGATGGCTATGAGGCACATGAAAAGATGATCAACGCTGCTTATCATTAGAGAAATGCAAACATCAAAGCTACAATGAGGTACCACTAGTCTGAATGGCCATTATTAAAAAGTCTACAAATAGCAAATGCTAGAGAGGATGTGGAGAAAAGGGAATCCTCCTACTCTGTTGATGGAATGTAAGTTGGTACACCGACTATGAAAAACACTATGGAGGTTCCTCTGAAAACTGAAAACAGAATCACCATATGATCCAGCAATCCCACTCCTGGGCATATATTCAGGAAAAAAACAAAACCAAAAACTGTAATTCAAAAGGATACACTCACCCCTATGTTCATGCACTGCACATCTTCATATTTATGCTCATATACTCATTAATTGTTTGGTCCCCATGCTCTATGCTGAGAAAAGAGAGGACTGATTCATTGATGGCTATGGGTTATCCAACAGCAGGATATCTACTTTCCTTTGGCATTCCCCACACTACATTAAAATTCTTTTTAAAATTTTACTAGTAGATACACTTGATAGTATTGAGAAAACTGTACTTTTAGATCTATTGATTTGAGATATATGTGTACATATCTATGGGTATTGCCTTGGGTGTGGTTGTGCATGCACGCTCAGTGCTCAGTCATGTCCCACTGTGTGAGACCCCATGAACTGTAAACTGCCAGGCTCCTCTGTCCATGGGATTTCTCAGGCAAGAAAACTGGAGTGGGTTACCATTTCCTTCTCCAAGGGATCTTCCTGACCCAGGCATCGAACCCTGGCCTCCTTCATTGCAGGCAGATTCTTTACCATCTGAGCCATCGGGGAAGCCCATTGCTATGGGTAGGGGTAAGCAATTCTGATGGTTATACTGGGATTACAGAAGGCAGTAATGTGGTATAATTCTGATAGAATTTATCTGTAATGGGCAGCCTGTTACTTGTCTTTCTCATCCTTCACTCCTCACCTTTCTTTCTTTCTTTGGATAGTGAGAACTGCTTCTGGGATTCTGCAGTTTTCACCAGTTTCCAGTATATTTAAATTTTTACAATTATTTTTGGTTTATATGAGTACCACAATTGGAAAACAGAGGCAGGAAAATTAGTTATTGTCAGTCATCATCACGGAAAAGTCCTGCAAACATATGTATATGAAAGAGTTGTTTAAATAGCATGCAACACTAAACCAAGTGACCTAGCATTACAAGGTTTGCTTCAACTTACTGGGCTCTTTGTAAAATTTTGACCTGTCTCAGGCACCTCATTTGATTTTCTCAATCCATTTTTCCTGCCACTAAGATCATTTTTAAAGCATCAACTAGGCAAACCGGTTCTTGCAAAATGAGATTCTCATAACCCATTCTGTATATTAGCACTAAGGTCAGTTCGTTTAAATTTCAGGTTTTGGCACTTGGCATATAGAGAGAGAGAGAAAAAAAAAATAAGAAAAGTATTCTGAGAGGAATTTCACAGCCATATGATGAAAACTGAATATTAATCTGTATTTTACTGCCTAAGGAACCAGTCTTTGCATTTATAGTCTTTGAATATTATACAGAGTAAGAAATATATTTCACAATATAATCTACTACATATATCTATATATCTATGTATATGTGCATGTGTACTATACACATAAATAAAATCAAATTTCCCAAAATAATGCCTATTCTTACTATGAAAAACTCTGTATTTTGATATTTTCTATTTCAAATGATCATAATTAAAATATATTTACATGAGATTTACCAAAGCAATTTAATGACATAATAAAGATCCATAGTTTGAAAAACATTGACCTAAAGTATGACTGCTAATCAGTTTCTCTTAATATAAATTGCAGGTACGAACAACCCTGGGTGTTCTTAACCTTATGAGCAAGTCTTCACACTGGGGTATTATACCATGGAAATATTACCAAGTGAATGTTTAGGGAATCAGTTTTCAAATCTTCACCTTTCATATTGATTTTTTTTTCATATTGTTTTTTTCTAAATTTGATTTGTCCTGATAACTGGCATAAGAACAGTCCCTCCTCTTCCATTTTTCATCATTTTTGCCATTCTTTTTATCATTTTTCAAAAAAAGAACATAACAACCCCTCACATATCATGAATCCAAACATTGCCAAGATTAAAGATTACCTCACTCTCATCTCAACACATATGCACTGAAATACGTTGATTTAGGGAGGCTCTTAGTCGTTCTCGATTCAGATTTACTGTAACTTTGGTGACAGGCTTGCTTATTGTCAAAGAATGAAATGCTCTGGAGGGAAGTTTTACAAAAGCCGGACAAAGTTTCCAATCTTAGCACAGAATTTTCTCCCCACAGGTATGCTAGAAACACTGACTCCATTGATAAAATCCATTAACGGCTCTGTCACAATATCCATCATTGTTCCTACTTCTTTGAAATATTAATATGCACAGTCATTTTTTAAAATTCCTGAGGTACTATTAAAATTCTTGTAACTTAAATTACTATTCATTTACAAAGCATAGCCAATGAATCAAAAATATAAATATATTACATGTTTTGATACATAAACAGTAAATATAAAAAAGGCAATTTAGGGGAAAGTGATTTTTTTCTGACATATATTGAACTTTATATATCTTCATCATTTATCAGTTAATGAATATTATTTATTGACACAATGAAACAGGGTTTAAATCAGTTCTATCTCACTATCTCACTTTAATAAAAGTATCAAGTATATTTGTTTTCTTAAAAAAGTAGGAATATTGAAAAGCACAGGGAAATATACTTTTTTTTAATAACAGCTAGGTTGCTCAGTTTTTGAAAACTGTTTGAATTATTTAACATGACATGTCATAAAAATGAGTTTTAATGATCTTGCACTTAATGACTAGGTTAGAAACAGATTCACAGACTTTGGGAACAAACTTATGGCTCCTGGAGGGAAGGGTAGAGGATGGGTAGTTAGGGAGTTTGGGATTGAGATGTACAGACTGCTATATATAAAATGGATAACTAACAGGATCTATTGGATAGCACAGGGAGCTCTGCTCAATATTACATAACAACCTAAATAGGAAAAGAAGTTGGGAAATAATACATGTATAAGTGAAATGAAGCCGCTCAGTCGTGTCAGACTCTTTGCAACCCCGTGGCCTGTAGCCCACCAGGCTTCTCCGTCCATGGAATTCTCCAGGCAAGAGTACTGGAGTGAAAAAAAAAAAAAACGAGTACTGGAGTGGGTTGCCATTTCCTTCTCCAGGGGATCTTCCTGACCCAGGCTGGGTCTCCTGCATTGCAGGCAGACGCTTTACCATCTGAGGCACCAGGGAAGCCCCAATACATGTATACGTGTAACTAAATCACTTTGCTGTGCATCTAAAACTATCACAACATTGTTAATCAACTATGCTCCAATACAAAATAAAAAATTAACACATACAGAGGGAAATTAGAAAGATGGCAACAATGACCCTATATGCAAGACAGCAAAAGAGACACTGATGTAAAGAACAGACTTTGGGACTCTGGGAGAAGGCGAGGGTGGGATGATTTGAGAGAATAGCATTGAAGCATGTATATTACCATATGTGAAATAGATCGCCAGTCCAGGTTCAATGCATGAACAGGGTGCTCAGGGCTGGTGCACTGGGATGACCCTGAGGGATGGGGTGGGGAGGGAGGTGGGAGGGAGGGTCAGGATGGGGAATACGTGTACACCCATGGCTGATTCATGTGAATGTATGGCAAAAACCACTGCAATATTGTAAAGTAATTAGCCTCCAATTAAAATAAATAAATTAATTTAAAACAAAAGAAAAAAACCCAAACCTAGTACTACAGAAAGAAGATAACCTCTCAAGGGAGTTTATTCCATTTCTGTGCAGCATCATAGACCATCCTTCTTTTCATGCTCCTTAAATGTAAGGATTTATTAGTTCTTCTTACTGTATATCCCTCAAGTTGCCTATGAGTATATACGTTTTAAGGTAATTTATCCAATATTAATATGGAAAGTATTAATAAATTATAATGACATAAAAGCATTTGCAATCATACCACCAAGTGATAACAATTACTAACATACTATAGCATACTATCATGGATTACAATAGTGTTTTCTGCACATATGTATATACATTCCTCCTTTAAAGTATCCATGATACTTTAACTTAAAATGTAATTTTTTGTCCCTAATGTTATCCTGCAGCATATACTGAAATAACTGCATAATATGTCATTTCATGAATGCACCATTAATCACTCTCAGCTGTTAGATATTTAGACATTCAGATATTTTTAAACTTTTTAAAAAGCTTTCATGACAATTTGTGTGTGTGTGTGTGTGTGTACGCTGTGTTTCTAATTGCTTCATTTTTATTTATTTATTTCTCCATTTAAATACAAGTTTTGCATGTCAAATTACACTGAGAAATAAAGTTAAGAATATACTACTAGAAGGATCTTAACTGTTTTATTGACCCATATTATGATGGTAACTTTAAAAAATAAAAGTTAATTTTTGTTCAAGTGATTATAATGAGAGAAGGTACACCATGATGTCTCTACATTCTTAAATAAACTGGGTCTTACTAAGCTATAGTCTTTTGCATTTATGTTGCTTGTGATTTTAAGTACCAAAAAAAGATAAAATGAGTTTCTTTCTTCCTATTGTCAAATGATATTACACAGCCTCTTCAAAATTAAGTAGAATTTTGATCATTCACATAATATGTTCACTCTGATCATTTCAAACAACAAAGCATTTTTCAGCTCAGTGAATATGACTATATGAAATGTGTAGTCTTATGGGAAAGGCTTATTTAAAGTTCCTTTGAGTATGAAAAGATATGATCACCACCATGACGTTTCAAATCAATAAGTCCAGGGATGCAAATGGAAGAGTTATTAAAAATTAATCTCAACATTAAAATGCCTATGTGACTAATAGCAAGTAAAAAAATATATGGTGTCATAAATCTTTGTACTGGCACTAAACCCCTCTTCTCATAAAAACATTGTGATTTGCATGCACTGGTTATGCCTTGGAATTTATGAACAACAAATAGCAACATGACAGGAAAAAAGATCATACTATGAAAGAAAAATGAAGAAAGCAGAAGGAATTTAAATGGCAGAATTGGCTCAAGGAAGAAACGGACTTTAAGGTAGATGCTCAAAGATTTTTTACTTTTCTTGGGTGGTACAGTGGAAAGAGTATATATAGACTAAGTAATTTAACTAATAAATATGTCTCAAAGAAAGCCATTATTGTGTACTTTTTTCTTTTTTCAATATCTTGTATTCACAGGGGATGTTGGAAGCAATACTTGGTTAATTTAAAACTAAAGCCTGAATATTGCTAAAGACCAAAACATATGGTAATGCATTGAGTGTCATATTATTCTCATGTAACTTTCTGTAGATATGAATTGCTATACATTCTCTATAAAAATCTTTTACGCCTTTTTAGGATATGTAATTCTTTAATGCACAAGGGCAGAAGAAGGTGAAATGATCATATAAACAGGATTCAGGGTAACTGTATGATTTGCATGTGCAAGAGTCAGAATTATTCAATGGATCAGTTAAAGTATTTTTATCTTAACTGCAAGTGACTCAAATCCAACTCAAATTGGGCTACACAATAGTAACAGAAAATGAATTTATTTGCTCAGCAACTGAGAAACTCGTGGATTGATCAAATTTAAGATAGGTTTACTGCGTCTTTGCCTTTTTATTTTCTGTACATGGTGTCGCCCAACAATTCTGACTCACATTTGGCCATGTTAAAATAGTGCCTGCAATATCTTCCTCAGAGAAAAGGCTCTTTATCTTTTACTGATTTCAAAAGTGTATCATTGATATGTGTATCCTTTAACTAATACGAACTAATTTAGCTCCCTTGTCTAGCTGAAACGTGGCCCAGGCCACTAGTCACACATGTTGTATAATCTCTCACTCAAACGTGTGTCGGAGTGCTTCACCCAGATTCCTGCATGTCCTCTCCCTCTTGTCCTTCAAGTCTTTGTTCACATGTATCTGCTTGTAAAACTTAGGTTGAAAAATTAAGCCTCACTTTTGGAAATCTTTGTCTCTCTTAAATTTTCTCCATTACTCTTATCACCATTGACATATTATACATTTTATTTATTTATTTTTTTAATTATCTTTCTTCTTTCATCATATTGAAGCCCCACCGGGAAAGATATTTTTCTATATTTTTAAAACTGTTGTATATACAGTGTCTAGAGCAGTGCCTGAAAGCATATTTATGGTCAGTAAATATTTATCAAAAAAGTATATCACTGTAAATGCTGGAATAATCTAAGAAATACAAAATATGTTCTTATGAGAGTGTATTATTAGGCTTTTATCAGTGTTAATTTCAATATTTTAAAGAAGAAATCATGTATATTTCACTGAATGTATATAAATATTAACTTAGTGAAATGTGTTTTAAGATTATTAGCTTAGAAGTTGTGATAGATATGTATATATATATTTTTTTCTGGTTCCATTTCTACTCAAAGACCACTTCTAGTTATTTATCAATTGATAGTAATATATAACTGTTTTAGTTTTCTAGGGCTGCCATAGTAAAGTATCACAAGCTGGGTACTTAAGACAATAAAAATGTCTCTCATAGTTCTGTACATTACAGGGCTCTCCTTGGATGGGTGTGGCATCTTAAATTGACTGTGGGTGCTCAGTTGCTGAGTCATGTCTGATTCTTTGCAACCCCATGGACTGTAATCTGACACTCTGTCCATGGGATTTCCCAGGAAAGAATACTGGAGCAGGTTGCCATTTGCTACTCCAGGGACTCTTCCTGACCAGGGATCAAACCCATGTTTCTTGGGTCTTGTCTCCTGCATTGGCAGATGGATTCTTTTCCACTGTACCATCTTTAAATTGATTGCATCTACTATTTAAGGTCATATTCACAAGTACCTGGGTTTGGGACTCACCTAAAAAGTCAATTTTGGTTAAAAATGCAATATACACAATTTGATTCTACTCTAAAATATGGGCTTTAAAATGCATATGCATGTTTCAGTCACTGTTTCCAGCTTTAGGTAATTATGACCTCATTCTGCTTGGCTTCACAATTCTGATCCTTTGCTCCACTTTAAGTTGCCAAATTTGCCTCATTGGTAGTGACCCTTTCCCTTCCTCCAGCTCTCTCTGCTCTAAATGATTCTGCCTCCCACACCTGCCCACTTTGATCCTTGTGAGCCCCTCACAACCATCCGCTCACCTCCTTGACATTCCTTCCAGGCTTGCTTCAATGTAATAATATCTACATAAGGAAATAAGTAAATGTATAAGTAAGTAAATGCTTAGTAATCTCTACCAAAAATAACTTTGTGACATAATTATGTAGAGTATATTTTAATTAAGAAAAATACTGTGGCATGCCCAAACAAGAGAATTGTTTTAATTCAGTAATCTGTGACATCCACAATATGTTTCGCAGATTTCTGCTTTCTGAAATTAGCTAATTCCTGGTTTATAAAAGAGCTGATGAAATTCAATAAGGATTTTGAGGATGGCATTTTAAGAACTCCTTTAATCTTTCTTTAATTCATGTCAATGTATGGCAGAAACCGCTACACTATTGTAAAGTAATTAGCCTCCAACTAATAAAAATAAATGGAAAAAAAAAATCATGAAGGCCAATCAGTATATGGGAAACTGTTTGGCAAATTCGTATTAATGTAACTTGTTTATTTAACAAACTGGACTCTGTCGGGTATGAGAAAAACAAAAGCATTACTCTTTTAATATCTGCTTTTCTTTTCCTGCTTCCTGGCACACTCCATATCTTTCTGATCATTTTCACTCATCAAGGATCAATCTCATTTTTTAGGTTTTTAAAATGCCAATCCAGTGTTATATCAAACCTTCAGTTTCTCATTCAATTTAAAGTTTCTTAATCACAAAATGATTCAGACTGTGGAAGAGGAGGAATGTGTGACTGTCTTTTTTGTTTTAACCATTTCTCCACTTTATTGCTCCAACTTTCCTCTATATTCAATATGTTGTCTATGGGCTGCTTGTGGCTGGAAAGCAGTGGGCTTGAGCAAAGGGGTAAGACAGAGGCTGGAAGGATCTTAACTGCTGAGGTGTAACCAGGCATTGGTATATTTCAGGTGTGGATGAAAACTAATTTCATCTCCCTCTCTCACTTTCTTTTCATCCTGCTGAAGAAATAACGCATGTGGGCAACACTTATCAATAGCTGCTAAAACAATGATCTAATAGTTGGTTGATGAAGAATTAATAATGGATTGATCAGGCCAACATCCATAGCACTGATCAATCTTAACACCACTAAAATCAGGGAAACCAAATCATTTTATGCCTCCTGCTATGATAAAGTAAACAGTGTCACCTATTCTTGAAGTAACTGAATTCACAATTAATTCAGTTTATTTAAATGTCTACCTGTTTTTCCTGCAAAGAGACAGACTTCAATTTTTCCAAGCCAATAAGGGGAGAAACAAGACAATAATTTAGAAGTTCTTCCCTGTTATGGATTGAATGTTTATATCTCCCAATCGCAAAAAAATTCAAATGTTATAGCCCATATTTAAAGTTAGGGCCTTTCCCAAAGTAATCAAGGTTAAATAAGGTCATAAAGAAGGCTGAGAACCAAAGAAGTGATGCTTTTGAACTGTGGTGCTGGAGAAGACTCTTGAGAGTCCCTTAGACAGCAAGGAGATCCAGTCAATCCTAAAGGAAATCAACCCTGATTATTCATTGGAAGAACTGATGCTGAAGCTGAAGCGCCAATATTTCAGCCACCTGATGCAAAGTGTCAACTCCTTGGAAAAGACCCTGATGCTGGGAAAGACTGAGGGCTGGAGAAGAAGGGGATGACAGAAGATGAGATGGTTGGATGGCATCACCAACTTAGTGGACATGATTTTGAGCAAACTTGGGAGATAGTGAAGATCAGGGAGTCCTGGCATGCTTCAGTCTGTGGGGTCACAAAGAGTCAGACACAGCTTAGTGACTGAAGAATAAACAATAAAGTCATAAAGGTAGGGCCTAGATCTGATTTGATCAGTTTCCTTATAAGAAAGACTCCAGAAACCCTCAACTCTTTCTCTCTTTCTCTCTCTGCCAAGGTGGTCATGTGAATATACAGTCCCAACGGCAGCTATCTTGAAGCTAGGAAGACACTCTCGCTAGGAGCTGAGTTGACTGGCACCTTGATATTGGACTCCCCAGCCTCTGGACTTGGGAGAAATATATGTCTGTTGTTGAAGCTGTCCAGTTTGTGGCATTTTGTTATGGCAATGTGAGCAGGCTGTGACACTCTCTAAAAGTCTTACAACCATAGTGCCACCAATACCAGCTCCTAACAGTCTTTGATCTTCCCAGTGATTTTTTTTTTAATGTTCCTTTCCAAAATTCATGCTCCATGCTTACATTTATAGCTACTCTAGTTGCTATTTGCAAGGAGTCAGATGCCTAAACTAGTTCTGAATTTTGCCAGTGCCCTTTGCTTTTTCCACATGCATAATGGTGAAGATCATATGGCCCTAATAAATTATTGAGTGTAGTGATTAAATATGCTTCCATTCCTGTCAGAAGCAAATATTTCAGCAACCCACAGACTTAAGGGTACTGTTAAAAGCTCTAGCCAGCATGAATTTTGTACTTGTTATTATCCTGATTAGGATGGTGATTGATTTCTGTTTATTTTCCTCAGAAAGACTATCTTATTTAAGAACCATCTATGAAAAACACTCAGAAAAATAAAAATTACTCTTCAAGTGTTATGTGTACAAAGGGACCATATGACTTTTATAACATAATTGATACACATATAATTGTGAAATTAAAAGTTATCATTTTCAATAGCCAACTTTACATATCTCATTTGGGATCAAAGTCAACCATAAGACTTTATCATTTATGTGGGAAATATATGGCTCCTCTAGAGTTCTCATTCATAATGTCTTGCATAATGGACAGCTGGTAGGGGTTATTCTGTTTTGGTTTTTCAGGTCACATTCTCATTTTTGTGTATCCTTTAACATATATCAATGCACTCTTTGAATACATTCTGTGCATTACAAGTATGAGTCCTTCTCTGAAGTTATGTGATATGAATATTTAAGCCAATATAATTGAGAATACAGATTCGTGTTATTTGGATATAAAAAAAGATATGTCTGGGCCAGTATTCTGAATAATGCCAATAATCATAATTCCTCATGAGACAGTGACACTGATTTATTCATTAGGAAGGAAATTGAGTAGTTACTATTTATCACATACTTTTCTAGCTAGTATATTAAATATGAAAATGCATAAGATATGAAATCTCACTTTCCATAGATTAAGAGCAAGGGAAATTCATGTAATGGATATAGTACAAACCAAAAATATATAATGTATTTATTATTTAGAAATGGAAACATGGGAGAGATTGAAATCAGCTTCAGAGATCAACTGAAATACCAAGATGTATGTAAGTTTTCTAGGCAGAGAAGTAGGGTAAAATTCTTAGCAGAAGAACTGTCAACTGTAAGATAGAAAGTTACATGTTAATGAAAGAGAGAAAGAAAATGGAAAAGGGAAGGAGGGAGGGAAGGAAGAATAGAATGAAGGAAAGGAGGAAGGAAAATATAGAGTATTTAGGGATATTGGGAAATTCCATGTGCAGAAATTATATTGCAGGTATTATGATAGAAGGGGCTTCTCACGTGGCACTTAGGGTAAAGAACTCACCTGCCAATACATAAGATGTAAGAGATGCGAGTTTGATCCCTGGGTCAGGAAGATCCCTTAGAGAAGGGCATAGCAACTCACTTCAGTATTCTTGCCTGGAGAATCCCATGGACAGAGGAGCCTGGTGGGCTACAGTCCGTGGGGTTGCAAAGAGCTGGACATGACTGAAGCGACTTAGCACACATACACATTACGATAGAAGGATTGGTCTGCATATGGGAGAAGCTTCTAGCAAGGTGGCATAGGGTAGGACTTAGAAAGAATTAAACCAACTAACTAAATCCCAAGTAGACCTTGAAAATGACAAGCCAGGGGAGGGAGGCGGGAGGGGGGATCCGGATAGGGAACACATGTAAATCCATGGCTGATTCATGTCAATGTATGGCAAAAACCACTACAATGTTGTTAAGTAATTAGCCTCCTACTAATAAAAATAAATGAAAAAAAGAAAAAAAAAAAGAAAATGACAAGCCAACACACAAAGCATGGGATGCTCCTGAGTGAAGTGATGAGTTGAAAGGCGAAGTTTGTAGGAATCAGACTTCCCAGTGGCTCAATTGGTAAAGAATCTGCCTGCAATGCAGGAGACCAGGGTTCGATCCCCGGGTTGGGAATTTCCTCTGGAGAAGGGAATGGCAATGTACTCCAGTATTCTTGCCTAGAGAATTCAAAGGACAGAGAAACTTGGCAGGCTACAGTCTGTGGGGTCTCCAAGAGTTGGACATGACTGAGCAACTAACACACACACGCACTTCAGAAGATGAAATAGGAACCTTAGTCTTTTCTTGGACTATGAGTGGACTGTAATGGCTTAAAGGCAAACTTCAAGACAGAACACTCTCCCTCTTCATTCTACACTCAATCTTGGAAGAAGACAGGACTGGGCTGTGGTTCTGGTAAAATCCAATCTAGACACACTGACGGTCAGGATAGGGGTACACTATAAGTATCAAATTGAAACAATTATTTTGAACATTGGTTAATTTATAGGGCTCCAGCCACTACATTCTCTCTGTTTTAAGAATACATTTCTAAAATAATCTGCCTGAAGCTCCAATACTTTGGCCACCTGATGCAAAAAGCCAACTCATTGGAATGGAGCCTGATACTGGAAAGGACAGAGGGAATGAGGAGAAGGGGGTGACAGAGGATGGGATGATTGGATGGCATCATGGACTCAATGGACATTAGTTTGAGCAAACTCTACACGATAGTAAAGGACAGGGAGTCCTGGTGAGCTTCATTCTAAGGAGTTGCAAAGAGACGACACAACTGAGCAACTAAATAATAACAATAATTTTTAAGTGGAAATAGTGTGTGCACTCTGAAATACATTCACACTAAATTTCCTTAAATATTCTTAAATATATTGACACAATCAAGGAAAAATTATGACCAATAAATGATAGGTTTGCTTCCTATAGGTAAGTTGAAAGCATTTAAAAAGTGCTATTCAATTTAAGGCGAAAGTAGAAAGGAGCAGCAGAGGATGGGATGGTTACATAGCATCACTGACTCCATGGACCTGAATCTGAGCAAACGGCAGGAGATAGTAGAGCTAGAGCACAGAGGAGTCTGGTGGGCTACATTCCACGAAGTCACAAAGAGCTGGACATGACTTAGCGACCGAACAATAACAACGCAGTTTAAAACATAAACTAAGTACTAGTCTTCTCATCTTGCTGTTAAATAAAGTTCAGTGAAGAACCTCACTTTGAATCTTATCCCTGCCTCTGTTTATGTGACCTAGGACAAATCACCTTACTTCGCCATACTTGGTCATTATTTCTAAACTGGGAATCATGCTAATACCCACTTTGTAGAGTGGTATAAGGATTACATGTAGAGATACACACAAGGAATTAGAATTTTGCCTAACACATAGTAAATTCTTAAAATATAACTCCTTGAACATCTCTTTCACATTCAGAATCTTAGTAACTGACGCTCTTCAGCTTTCTTAGTTTTGCATACCCTAAACTCTTATCCAGAAACAAAGTTTTGCTCCACAAGATCAGAGACACCTGTCAGGAAGCCCATTTCCTAGGAGTTCTCTTCAGCTTCCTTCATTACTTACCTTCTAATCTGATAACTGCCAGACTCAAACTTGAGGAAGATGTGATTTTCAGATCTGCAAATTATCCCCCTGTTAGAGGTGATGTTTGCCTTGTCAGCAAGACCAGTTTTCATTCTGAGCCAGGGGCCAGATGTACCTGACCAGCCCCGTACGGACTTTTATCAGGAAGGTTTGTTACTGGAAACTCCCAGCCTGGGAGGAGCTTACACTTGTCTGCACTCCTGGGCGACAGAGGCGGGGTTTCCCCCTTTTGCTTCCTGAGTCTCCTATTGAGAAGGCTTCCCTGGCGGCTCAGATGGTAAAGAATCTGCTTGCAATGCAGGAGACCTGGGTCTGATCCCTGGGTTGGGAAGATCACCAGGAGAAGGGAATGGTTCCCACACCAGTATTCTTGCCTGGAGAATTCCATGGACAGGGGAGCCTGGTGGGCTATAGGCCATGGGGTCACAAAGAGTCAGACGTGACTGGGTATGAGCACAAGTTGCCTCACACACCAGTGAGCTGCTCTGCGTTTGTTCACACCAGCACCACAAATGCGCAGAGGCTCACGATGATGTGTTAGCTGTCTGTCAGCATTCTGGAGCCAACATTCCAGCCATGCCCTGCATTAGGACCTAATCATCCTTGTCACTTGCTTCCTAGCTTTTATCACACTAGTCAACTACAAACTCAAAAACTGCAGTAATTCACATATTTATTTTTCCTCCTCTTCTGTCCTTTCATCAAGGTCTACATACTCTCTGATGGGCTTACAGCTCTATGTATGTGTGTGGGAAGGGCAAGGAGTGTGTGCCTAAGTTATAACACCCTGACTTCACCTCTACAGGCCCAGTGTTCTATCTTTCACCTTGTATGTCTCTCATAAACTAAGCTTATTGGTTAATGCCACTCCCCTCCACCAATAACCACCCCAACCCCACATATACTCATTAACCTTCCATTTATACATAACGCAGATAAGTTGATTACCTAACTAGCTAAAGATATCAATCCATATATATATATATATATATATATGTGTGTGTGTGTCCTTAACATGACTTTACCATGAACATTATCTGTATGCTTATTTTTTACATTAAAATATCTCAATCTTTCCAGGCCAAAAATAGGGATTTACATTGGCATTTTTATCAGTGAGGTGTATCAATGATATGACTATGTGTTTGTATTTTTGTAAGCAATCTGATTTTGTAGAGAATTTGGCTTGTAATATTAAACCCTTCCAAACATCACTATCAAAAATAATTTTGTACATATTTTTTATACATTTCAAATAATTTCTTTAAGGTATATCAAAAGATTAAGAACAGTTAATAATGTGGTTCATACTGTCAAGTTGCCTCCAAAAAGTATGCATCCCAATAGCGGTGGGTATTATCAATCTTTTAAATCCTTGATAAGTTCGGCACATCAAGAACTATAAGAAAGAGACTTTGCTGGGCATTTAAGAGAAAAACAGTGCAAATACACTATCAAATGTACATATGCTGGTGAGTATACATGTAGATTCAGGAAATTCAAAATTGCTGTGTCAAACATTTGGTATATCCTTTTAATGGGTATATATCAAACAGTAAAAAGTATGAAGTGATGATAGATACTGCAACATAAATGAACCCTGAAAACACTATGTGACATGATAAAAGTCAGCCACAAAAGACCACATATTTTATTATTCTATTTATATGAAATATATAGAAAAGGAGCATATGTAGAAACAGAAAGAAAATCAGTAGTTGCCTAAGACAAGGCAGGGTGAAGTGGTCAATGGAAAGTGACAAAATAATACTGTAAAATTAGATTACAGTTATGCTGGTACAATTCTGCAAATATTTAAAATTTCTGAACTGCACACTTTAGACAGGTGAATTTTATGGTATGTAAATTGTATCTCCATAAATCTTTCAGAAATACCTTGCTTTGGCTGGATTATTTGTCATTTTAAGTTGTGACTTTTTTTTATGCTTCTCTCTCTTTCTAGAATGTAACATCTTCAAGGGCAAGGACAGCTTCTCTTTTTTTTTAATTAATTTATTTTTAATTTAAGGATTATTACTCCACAATACGGTATTGGCTTCTTCCATATGTTAATAAGAATCAGCCCTAGGTATACGTATGTCCCATATCGCTTGAACTTCTCTCCTACCCAACCAAATTCATGAAGCTAATATTATATGCCAAAACTGTACTGGATGTTGAAGATATAAAAAAGAACAAGATAGCTTTTACACAAAACAAATATAATGGATGAATCTGTTGAATGAATATGTCTTCAAAAAACACACACACCAAAAAAACACAAAAAACTAACAACTCATTAGCCAATAGATAAATGAGGAGATGGACTAGATTATCAATGGGGGTTACTAACTTTTAAATATATTATACTGTTTACTGTACATCAAGATGAGCTGTTCAGTGGAAATTGTTATTAGGAACCTGTGTGTCAAGAAAGAAGCAAGAGCAATGGCTTCTTAATATAACCATTTAACTTAAGCATGAAAAACTGAGAAAAAAGAGGCATATTATAAATCTATATAATATTGTTTTATAGGAAAACAAAATAATTTAAAAAGTTGCACTCAAAAAAAAAAAACAAGAAAAAAGTTGCACTCATACTCTTAACGCGTATCATCTAATCATATATTGTAAAAGATTAATCACAAAACTGAAGTACTTAACTAGTGATAGGATGTTGGTAATTAATGAAGTCATACTCAAGATCCTTTAGTTCTAAAAAAAAAAAAAGATGCTTTAGTTCTATTGAGCCTACAATACAAGGATATTCAATCTTAAAAACCCTGGAGAAGGAAATGGCAACCCACTCCAGTATTCTTGCCTGGAGAATCCCATGGGCAGAGGAGCTTGGTGGGCTACAGTCCATGGGATCACAAGAGTCGGACACAACTTAGCGACTAAACCACCACCACCAATCTTAAGATATTGACTGGTATGGGAGAACTGTAGGTTGCCTAAAACTTTTTGGAGTGATAGTAGTGACTTTCTTATGAAAGAAACATGCAAAAGCAGACAGTCAAAACTGCTGTGGATTTACTGCATGCCTTGCCTTATGGTTTGCACTATACATTTATTCTTTAATTCACTTTATCTTATAATTAGATATTTTAGATAGACAAAGATAAAAAGGTTAGGAGGACTGTATATTATAAACTTATTATGTGATATCTCTAAGAACCTAAGTGAGGTTTACTGATACAAAGCATATGTGCTGCCAGTGATTCATCTTAGAGGTAAGCTAGAAGGTTGGTTTCTTGGATTTGACAAGCATTTGGAGGTTTCAAAACCACAGAAACCCAGAAATAAAAACAGAATTTATAAATGTGTAACCTATTGGGTGAAACCAGATAATGTACATAATTTCAAGTATTACACCATTAAAGGATACAGAATTATATGTCAGAACATGAAAAATTTGTTTTTATATGTGTATGCATATATATATGTAGACACATATATTCTAATATTTATCTTCTTATTTAACTTCGCCATCCTCAAAAGAACCTTCATGGCTAGAAACTAATATTATGCTCTACATTTGGTATAAAGCAGATAGCTGGTCTTTTCATAAATTCTCAAAGCCCAGAAGAAGGCTGTTTCATTCTGAGTGAGCAGATCCCTGTCCCTTCTTAAAGGTGACTAGCAAACTGGGGACTGCAGGAGGCAGGGCTCAGAGCAGGTTGGCAGTTTTGCATAGGTTTTTTTCAAAAAAACATTAAGTTCCTTTTGGCCTTTCTAAAAGACAAACACTTTGCAGGAAAGCTGTGCAGTAAGGAAAACTATCAAAAATCATTCTTGTAGAACAGTGAGGCAGTGAGGCAAGCACTAACTCCCTCATGGTTTTAGAGTCTGTAATAGAAATTAACAGTGCCATCTGCAGCCCGATTATGCACTTTAAGATCCCGGCATGGTTTATAGCATGCATTATGGTATACAGCAGCAATTTTTGCTAAGCTAGTCACAGTTATATTCATTTCCACAAAATTAAAAGGTCCTAAGGACATAAAGAATACCAAGACAAGAGGTGGGGGAAAGCCATGTGAGCATTAAAGAATCTTCATCTGGGTTTATCTGACATTCTCCAAGCCAACTGGCATTAATTCTCTCTACTTCCTTACTGCCATCTTCACCTTCTTTTAGAAATAAATTCTGTAATGCTAAACTAAATTATATTATCTGCTCCGCTGGTCTAAGTTAGCAATTTATTCGATATGTTCACCATCTTTGTGTGAAATAAGTCTCCCTGAATTTTCTATTCGCTCTTAAGTACTCTAATTTTTGAAGATAGCTGAAAACCCTGTATAGCTAGAATAGGCAGAAAGAAGTTAGTAGTTCTGTCAATGATTCACATTATCATCCACGGACAGGAGAAATCTGAGAGACTGTTTTGGAAATTAAGTTTAAAATTAGCAAATTAATTAGTTAACTCAGTTTACAAATTGTACCAGAAAGCTTTTGGTCATCACTGTTCATTTATGAGATGGTATAAAATGGGAGGCGGGAGGTATTTAGGAATTAAAACAGAAACAGATGGGTTAAAGTGCTACTCATCTTACATGGTAGGTCACAAAACATGCACTGTAAAGTATGTTTTGTTCAATATTTCCAGCTCAAAATACAATGTATATTATATAGCATATGTATATGAAACAATAGATTTCCAGGAGAAATATCAATAATCTCAGATATGCAGAAGACACCACCTTTATGGCAGAAAGCAAAGAGTAACTAAAATGCCTCTTGATGAAAGTGAAAGAGGAGAGTGAAAAAGTTAGCTTAAAACTCAACATTCAAAAAACTAAGATCCTAGCATCCAGGCCCGTCACTTCATGGCAAATAGATGGGGAAATAATGGAAACAGTGACAGTCTTTATTTTTGGGGGCTCCAAAATCACTGCAAATGGTGACTGCAGCCAGGAAATTAAAAGGTGCTTGCTCCTTGGAAGAAAAGCTATGACAAATCTAGACAGCATATTAAAAAGCAGAGACATTACTTTGCCAACAAAGTTCCGTCTAGTCAAAGCTATGGTTTTTCTAGTAGTCATGTATGGATGTGGGAGTTGAAACATAAAGAAGGCTGAGTGCTGAAGAATTGATGCTTTTGAACTGTGGGGTTGGAGAATACTCTTGAGAGTCCCTTGGACAGGAAGGAGATCAAATCAGTCAATTCTAAAGGGAATCAATCCTGAATATTCATTGCAAGGATAATGCTGAAGCTGAAGCTTCCTGATGGCCACCTGATGCTAAGAGCTGACTCACGGGCAAGATTGAAGGGAGGAGGAGAAGGGGATGGCAGAGGATGAGATGGTTGGATGGCATCACCGACTCTATGGACATGAGTTTGAGCAAGCTCCAGGAGTTAGTGACGACAGGTAAGCCTGGCCTGCTGCAGTCCATGGGGTTGCCAAAAGTTGGACATGACTGAGCGACTGAACTGAACTGATATGAAACAATATGCTTCGCTGAGAGTGGAGGAAAACTAATACCTATTGGACTCCTTCCTTGATAAGCACTTGACAGGTAGTTTAACATTTAGTTGATTTTAGACCCATAATAATTCTCTTAGGTGAAATCATCAACCTTCATTTTCCAAATGAAGGAAATGGAGGCCCAAGAGCTTTAGTTATATGTTACTATAATATCTGTTAACAAGCTGATCATCACCATGGTTTCATCTCCTTTAAGTCAGAGAAATATCACCTATTATCTCTCTGTATTGCAACTCTCCAAGCATCAAAGTCAGTAAAAGGGGATTATCATGAAGATGGTTCTTTGGGCATGGATATATTAAGTGCAGGTATATGCTACCTTCTAAAGCTTTCTGACCAGTAAGGACTGGCCCAAATTACAGTAGCAACTGTAATTTTGGCTGGAACCTACAGAAATCAGAATGATTTTATAGCTATGGACCAATGAAACAATTTCCCTCTATACTTACAAAGGAAGTACCAAAATTATGCTATAGAATTTGTCAATGCAAAGAATGAAGTATTTGAGACATAATATTATAGGTAAGTCAGAGATTTAGAATAGCAACACACTTTACTGCTTTTAGACAGCATCTCCAACAGCCATGTCATTACATTCTACCTTAACTTTCCACTGAGTTTTTCATTTAAGCAAGGCTGTTGACAGCATCAGCTCTCTTTATTGTTACTTTTTTTCCCTGTTATTTTAATGACCAATATCTGCCCAGTTATTTAGTTATACTGAAAAGCTGATCCCACTTGTATGACAGAATGGACAGATATTACTCTGTTTAAATGAATCACTCTTGTTTTATAGCCAGAGCTGGAATATATAGCACAAATATAGCACAAAGCCTACTTAGGAGTTCATGCCCACACCAAATACAGGATCAGTAAATGAAACACAACAAAGGAAAGAGTTAATTTTATCTCTTACATATTTTCTAACTTTGTTCTAATCTTTTAATCCAAGACAGTTGTCCTGCTCTCCAGTGTATGTAGAGGTTTTTGATATACTAGGCATTGTAGTAATTTTAAGATGCTATTTCATTTCAACCAATACATTCATTAGTTTGATGTCATTATTATCTCCATTTTTCTTGGAGAGATAAATTATTAGAAGTTAAATACTTTATCCAAGGTTACATAATAATTTGTAGACCAGGAACTCAAACCCAGGTTTTTCTGACAGCAGAGTCAAGGTTTGAAATCAGTGCTTCTCTACCTTAAATATGCCCACCAGTTACTAAGGGATCTTACTGATTTTAGGACTTGGCAGGTCTAGAGCATGGCATGAATTCTCTGTTTCTATCAACCTCTCAAGTGATATCCATGCTGCTAGTTCTCAGACTGCATTTGAATAGCAAAGCTCTAAGTCTCCATATCACCGCCCCCCCCCCCATATCTTTTCATGTACAGAAATAAACAGAAAATGGCTTTTCTAGGAGAAAGTGAGGTAAAGAATTATTTTTCTTACATTCTTTCCTGACTCCTTTCTTCCAATAAACCCCTCTCCAACCACCTATTTTCATATGTCTTCCTTGAATCACTCAGGGACCTAGGATGTCGTGGCTGCATGTTTTTGCTTTTTAAGTTTTATTTTTTTGTGTGTTTATAGTCTGTTTGGCTAACAGTCCCCATTGCTTTTTCCCTGAGAAGATTTATTCTCTCTGGCTCCTTGGTATACTTAAAAAACTGTTGATTAATTTGTAGTTTGACTTCATCAAAACACCTTTGCCTTTACTTTAGAAAACTGATTTCCCTGAGCATAGAGGAAAAACTATCTAAATATGAATCTATTCATCTTAATTACGAATGAAGAGAGCTGTAATTAAAAAGTTCACGCTCGAAGTTATGTTAACATTTTTAAAAAGAGGCTTACAACTGAATCTCCTGAGATGTGTCCTTTTTGGGGTTGTAGGAAATGAGGTTAATCCAACCATTTTTAAGTTGCAGCATGTGGGCCACCACCTGGGCTGACCTTGATCAGACTTTATCCACCTAAACAGATTTCCCTAAAACCCAATCAGAAAGGAAGTAATACAGGGAGAATTTAAGCCACACTTTTAAGTTCTTAACTGGTGGATATTAGCTAATCTTTTTCACTTCAATGAGACACCTGCTTACCTAACTTCCTTGTTATTCTTTGTAGATTTCAACAACTCTCTTTAATTTTTATTTTGGTCCCTAAAACCTCATTGGACCTTTTTTTGTGTTTTAGTACAGACAGATTTTAATAGAATACATTAAATCGTACTCTTTCTTCTTTTCCTGTTCATTGCTTGATAAGTTTTTTTTTTCTATTTTGTTTTCTTCTGTGATGAATCCTACATACACCAGGCTTTTGATAAGCAGTCTTTAAATCAATTCGTCCTCACACTTGGCATTTTAAAAAGTCTGATAATTTTGTGTTGTTTCCTTTAGAACTTGGCCTCATGAGCATTTTAAATCTAATGATGCTATGATCATTCGATCTGAGATGCTCCCAATGTGAAACTTATTTAACATACTTGGCACTCTTTCAGGGACTAAGTCCAGAATTCATTGGAATCATGTTGGCTGCTCAACAGAGTGCAGAGAAAAGCAATCCTGCTATATAGGCCCTGAGGAAACATGGAGTCTCTCCTTTCCCCAGTGCTGAAAAAGCTAGTTTCTCTAGTAATATACCAGTAATGGAAATTCTCATGCAGGCCCTATTTTTAGCATGAATCTTGGAATATAACCCAGTTATCTTGTTCTAAAGTCTTGGGTGAAAATCAGATGAGGAAGCAAGGCTTTTACGTCTGTTTCCTCATAACCATCTGTTGTTCTGGCTGGCTTGGTACCTTCGATTATCCTCATTTCTGTTTTCTTTTCCTTTTAACTTTTCAAAATCAATAGTTTTCTACTGGAAACTACCTCTGATGCCCCTTGAACTGTTACATGACCAATGACTGGCTTTTCAAAAGTGGATATAGGGGAAATAAGCATGAAGTAAGTGTACTGACTTCATGTTTTCCCCTCAAATTTCACCGAATACATGGTCACAGTAAAAATCCAGTCCCTACACTTGTATATGTAATTGCTTTACAAGCCGTAGGGTTGCAAAGAGTCAAACATAACTGAAGGACTGAGCACACAGCACACTTTATATTAGTAATAAAGAAAAACAATGTCCAAAATTCAGCAGGTACACCCTGGCATAAAAATATACATAACATTTCCTCACAGCTTCCCATCCAGGAAAGCTAACAGTATTTAGATATGATTTATCCTTGACTTTTCACTGTAACTATTAATAACATACTATTACATTTTATATATTAAATGTAGTATATAATATTATACAATAAATGTAATATGATATTTTATTAATATATATAAATTCTTTACCATCTGAGCCACCAGGGAAGCCCATATATATATAATTGTATTATAATATATTATTATATAACCTTTGTCCCTTTAAAAACTCCTTTATTCTTGTTCTGTCAACCGAATGGTTAATTTGGACTTTTAATTGCAACTTTGTTTTTATTATGGAATCATCTTGATCTGATAATGTTTATAACCAAGAGAACAGAGTTCTGGGAATCAGAAATTAAGTCTGTTTGGACATAAGAAACTAAAGTGTTTCAACTTTTTCCTTTAAGAGATGTTAGTTTCACTGGAGAGAGAAAAGAAACATTGAAGCAAATGTTCTAAACAAATGTTTCAAAAATGTACAAATTATTTAAGGCACAGCTGCTGAATTAGAGTTCATTGAGCTCTCATGATAGTTTATACATGCCAAGACACATTCAAAGAACTCCGTGACACATAGATTAGGTATTATGTTTAAGTTCCATTAATATTAGCTGATATAATAAAGATATTTCAAAATTTTACTAGCTTGATGCAATAGGTGAATTTCTCATATTATCAAAACAAAAGAATGAGGACTATTGCATCTAGACAAGTTGGAACAAAGGAGATCAGATTTTCTATTACCTTCTTAAATAAAAGTCAGACAGTCTGTAAACAATGATTATTCAGACATTGAATATCAAGTAGTGAGGGGCAGCAACAACTAAGATTGGGGAAACAAACCCAAAGAGCCCAACATTTGCCTCAGTTTATAATCATCACAGAGTTTCCAGGTAATACTGAAATGAGAGAAAGCATAGAGCTTGCTGGGCCTCCTAAATTGAGAAGACAGAGTTGAGGATTTGAGAAGACCAAAGTGGCTAGAATGAGTTCCCAGTGCAGTGTACTTGAAGAAAGTAGGCAGCTTAGAGTGATGGCTTGGAAATCTTCAGAGAATCCCTCTTAAGCCAGCATCTAAATACAGATAAGTGCATGTCTGTGAGACAACTACTTGCAGTTTGAAAAGGAATAACAGAACTGGAACAAAGCAAGCAGGATAAGAAACCTACACAGGACTGGATATAACTCCCTTCTCCAGCTGCTGGAGTATTCTCTAATACATGGGCTACTGGGAAGAGTACTTGGAAGTATGCTGCCTCAGTGCAGGCTCAGCGTAGCCCTTGACTAGAGCTTGCTCTGGTACCACCTACCAATAATTTCAAACAAGTCTTAAAAAAAATAGTGCTGTTTACAATTAACTGCATCCCAGAAGAAAGTTCATTAAGAGTTACAGTAATAGGAAGATGAACAGAGACCAACAGATCAACTGCATTATATCTAGCATCTAATAAAAAATACCAGAAGCTCAAAAATATAACTGATGAAAGGAGGAAAAGCAACTGGTCAAAACCAATGGAGAATTGACACAGATGATACTTAGATGAGGATGTTAAAAGAGTTGTAAAAAAAATAACAATTAAAATAGTTATAATAAATGCTCCATATTTTGTTAAGTTAAAGGAAGGTATGAGTCTAAGGAAAGACATGGCAGATATTTAAAAGATAGCAATAAAAATTATAATGGAGATAAAAAAACTCAATGATATGATAAACAGAAGAAACACTGAAACAAATTAGTGAAACTGAGAACATAACAATAAATGCAGTCTAAAATGAAAAAGAGAAGAAAAAACTAAAAAATCATCTGAATTTCAAGAAATAATAAGATATAATTGTCAATCTCATAGAGGACAGGAACAGGAAAAAATACTGAAAGGAAAAGTAACTACAATTTCCAAATCTGTTGGAAATAATAAATTTAGAGATTGAAGTAGCCCAACCAACCCCAAATAGAAGAAACGTGATGAGAATCTATCAAGGAATGTCATAATCAAGTTGGTTAAAAACAGAGATAAAATCTTAGAGGAATTCACAGTAAAACAAACACTACACAGAGGAACAGAGATAAAGATGACATCTGATTTCTTGTTTGAAACAACAGAACCTGGAAGGTAAGCCAGAAACAACACTGAAGCTCTGGAATTAAAACAAAACAAAACAAAACACTATCAACTTAGAATTGCAGTTTCAGGCAAAATATCTTTCGAAAACAAAAGCAAAATGCTGATTATTTTAGAAATAAAATTGCTAAAAAATTATTGATAGTAGGGTAGTAGTATGCCAAGAAATGTTAAAGAAGAAAAAATGACACCTGATAGAGACCTCAACAAAGAAATAAAGTGTTCGTAAAGATAAACGGAGAGAGAATGCCAATATGTGTATTTCAAATATCATTTTAAAGAAAACTGACATTTTAAGGCAAAATAATAACAATTTTCTAATATATATACTTACTTATTTTCTATTCCATACCTCTCTGCCTCATGGTTTTTTCTTCTCAAAGCCCATTTCTCTCAAGATCCATTTTAATATATTTGTTGGCAGGAAAAATCCCTTAATTTTTATCACAGATAATTTCAAAACTGAATCAATACCTTGCATGTCAACAAAACCACACTGGCTAGGAGAGGAGAAGTGAGAGTAAATAGTTGTAAAGTGCTTATTCCCTATGTAAAATTCTGTGATATTATTAGAAAGTCAAATTAGATAAATTACTTATGTATTCTATAATCATAAAAACACTAAGAAAATAAGGTATACCCATGAAACCTATGAAGGGAGTGAAATAAAACCTTCAAAATTACTCAATACAAAAGAGGCAGAATAAAAGATTAAAAAGGGAACAAAGAACCAAAAGGACATATATAAATCAAATAGAAAAATTATAGATTTGAATATATCATAGCAATATTCTGTTAAACACCACACACAAAAAAGAAAATATTCTAAGATTAAATAAAAAAGCAAGTCACTTCAGTCACATCTGACTCTTTGTGACCCTATGGACCACAAGAACTTGTGTAGACGTACCAAAGAACTTATGTTGACACTTGCCCTAGAGGAGGTGAAGCTTAATTGTCCCTCCATAAATATGGCCTGTGCATACCAACTTCTTTCCAGAGAATGTTTGAAAAACAGAAAAAGAGAGTAATATTACAGTGGAGAACCCTGTCAAGCACTATCTCATTCAGGTGACAAAGGCCACCATAAGCAGTGATAAGAGTTGAAAGCATGTACCCTTGATATGATATGAAAAAAAGGCACTTTAGCTCTATGGTCATCCCATAGGGTTATGTCTTTATTAGTTTTTATTGATGACCTTATTTCATTATATGTAAAAGCCATAAACTGCTTCTCCATTTCCATATTGATGGACATGTGGGCTGTTTCCTGCTTTGACTTTTACAAATAAAGTTGGTAGGGACATTTATTTTAGGTGGACATCACTTTGGTGTAAAAGAAGAATGTGGTGGTTTGGTGGTGGTTTAGTTGCTCAGTCTTGTCTGGCTCTTGCAACCCCATGGACTATAAGCTCTCCAGGCTCCTCTGTCCATGGAATTTTCCAGGCAAGAATACTGGAGTGGGTTGCCCTTTCCTTCTCCAGGGGATCTTCCCAACCCAGGGATCAAACCTGGGTCTCTTATATCTCCTGTGTTGGGGGTGGATTCTTTACTGACTGAGCCATCAGGAATTCATTCTGAAGAATGACTGGACCCAGTGACAGATGTGTGCTTAATTTTTAAAGAAACATCAAACTTGTTTTCTAAGTGGTGTGTGTGTGTGTGTGTGTGTTTATTTTGCTGTTTGCCATTGCTAAAGGAGTATTGAAATCTCTTATATTAAAATCTGACTGTAATTAAGAGCTTGTTAATTTCTTTTTTTATTTCTGTAAGTTTGACTTTCTATATTTTGAAATGTCTATTAGGAAACATTAAGGATCTTCTTAATTAATTGACCCCTTTAATGTCATAAAAGTCCCTCTTTGTTCCCAAAACTTCTCTTTGCTCAGAAACCTATATTCTCTAATTTTAAAATAGCCAATAAAGGAGAGAAGTAAAGGGGATCTTCAGTTTGATGGTCTAGATCATTCCCAGGAATGTGAAAGTTGTACCTCAGGCAGAAAGGACACTAGTCTAGATCATGTCCATGTAATTCAATAAACATGGAAGTAGAGGTTTATTGCCTGACTGTGCCATACTTTAAACCTGAAAAACTACCATTGACTACTTTCTTCCAAAACAAACAAGAAAATAAACAAAGAAAAAATCCTAAATTTAGGGAAACAGGATCTCCAATCCTGAGACAAAGTGAATAGATGAAAAGGGCTGAGATGAAAAGCCCTCTGAGATGGAAAGGGCTATATCTGAAGAAGAAAAAACAAACTGATTAGCAGATGTGATTTTTTTTTTTCTGTAAAACTGCACTGAAATGATATTAGACAGCTTACTTTAAGAAGATTTATCTATTTAAATCTTCTTTAAAATCTTCTTTAATAATAGGTAAAAGGAAAATAGGGCTTCCCAGGCAGCGCTAGTGGTAAAGAATCCACCTGCCAATGCCAGAGATGTAAGAGATGCTGTTTGGATCCCTAGGTCATGAAGATTCCCTGGAGAAGAAAATGGCAACCCACTCCAGTATCTCTGCCTGGAGAATCCCATGGACAGAGGAGCCTGAAGGGCTACAGTCCATAGGGTTGCAAAGAGTCAGACACAACTGAAGCGACTTAGCACACACGCATGCAAAGGGAAAATTCAATGAAAGAAAGAAAGGCAATTTTTAACTTCTAGTGTAACAGAAAATACCAAGAGAGAAATAAATATAATACACCACTGTTCCATTGTGAATAATATTTAGGAAGACATAAAAATGTAAACATGGATTATTTGTGTGTTCAGTCGTATCTGACTCTTTTGCAACCCCATGGACTGCAGCCCACCAGGCTCCTCTGCCCATGGAATTTTCCAGGAAAGAATACTGGAGTGGGTTGCCATTTTCTTCTCTAGGGTTGAAGAAATTGAACCAGGAATTGAAATTCAACCCAGGAATTGAACTGCATCCTCTTCTTGGCAAGAAGATTCTTTACCACTGAGTCACCTGAGAAGCCCAAACATGAAATATACGTTGAAACAAAGATTAAATAATGATATCTGGAATACCGGATGAAATGCAGAGAGGACAACAGTGTAACAGTTGTCATTTGTAATCTTAGAAAGTCAATGGATAATATGTAAAACTGATGAACAAAAAAGGGCAATATATGTTCACTGCTTGAAACTATAAATATATATAAGCTCCAGGATACAATAGTTAAAATAGTCTTAATTATTTGTCTCCCAAAGAGCCAAATAAATCAGTTCTTTACTTTATTAAAGTTCTGCAAGGGAGAACATAGCTGAGAAGAATTTGGTTGCCCCTGACTGCTACTCAGAAGGCCTTTCCTTCTTTACAAATAGATTCCTTATTTCCCCTTTTCTACTTTACAAATGGGATCAGGTAATCAAAACTGATCACATTTTGAAAAAGAAAGGTGATGCTCTGTTTATTAGAAGTCTAATACACTCTTTCAAAAAAGATGAAACTATTAAGGATATATTTCTGGGAAGAAAGAATAATTTATTATAGCATGTGTTCTCTGCTAAAATGCTCAAAAATATTGTCTAAAAAGGATATATAAACAAAAAATAGTCCTTTATAGAGATTTCTCATCCTTTGTTTCTATTTTGTAGAGTGGTAGCCTTTAAGAAAAATAAGTCATATATAATCATCTGTATTATGAATAAAGTCTCCAGACTCTAAATCGTGATAATATCAGTAGAGAAAACCAGAGCGTGCCTTAATAAATTAAGCTTTTTGACGGATAAATTTTTCCCAACAAAGACATTTTTCCCTATTGTCAAAATCTATGCCTTTAATTCTGTCCAAAAAAAGGGTATTAATAAATGCATTCTATTTCTTTTGTTTCGCATTTTTTCTTAACACATCATATGCATAAAAATTCCTCTAAGATATAGACATAACCTGTATACAAGCAGACATTATTTACAGAGGGCATCTCTTTATCTACTATTATTTTTATGGGAAAAGGAAATACTTCGCAGAAGAAGTGAGACAGAAGTTAGGAAATCATAGCAAGAGTAAATTATTTTTATCAATATTTTTTTAATTGTTATATTCTGAAATTTATAGAAACTACATAAAATCTAATTTTCAAAACCACCCCAAGCACACAAACTAAAGTGAGACCTGCTCTACTTCCTTAGAGTTGCTCTGGCTCAAATGTCCTGTGACAATTATGATAAGAATCCATTTACTGGACATAGATAGGAAGGATGACAACTTTATCAATCCACCAGGAATCAATGGAACAACACCAGTTTCTGGGGTATTTTGTCAAATAAATAACCCCGAGGTTAAAGCTGAACTACTGGAAGGGAAAAGCTGTCATTCTGAGATATGTTCGTTGAAGAAAAGGATTTCAAAAATGATAAATATGAACTAAAAATGGCATGTCTGGGAAAACTGAAGATGAACTAGGATGTGAAGAACTTTATTGGATTTAGGATCTTGTTCCTGATAATATTTATTTAGAAACACTTTCCAGGATATTTTTGAATATATATGTATATTTATAAATAAATATATATTTATATATGGAGAAATACATTGAATTGTGAATGAAAGGGAGAAATTTCAAATACTGTAAAATATACCCTTCTCCAAGTTAAGACTTGTCTTTCTAAAACACTGTGTTCACATGAACTAATATACAAGTTAATGCATTTATTCCTTCTTTCTTTATTCCTTCCCTTCCTCCCTTCTCTCCCTTTCTTTCTTTCCTTTTTAGGTTAGATGACAAATTTGAACATTATTATACCATTATTTGGCATGGAAAATGTCACAGATCTGAAATTCCAAGTCTTCTGAGTTAGTATTTTATTTTTCATATATCAGAGCTATTCTTCCCACAACATAAAATGATTCATTGCTCTCCTTTGCTTAAAACTTTTCTGTGTCTTCTCTATGCCAACAGGGTGAACTCCAAGCTACTTTGTATAGTCAGGAAAACTCTTTAGATCTTGGCTGGAGTCCAACATTGAGGAATAAATTTCAGTTATTTTCAGTCATAATTGAATACACTGTAGACCAGAGGTTGATTACTTCTTTTGATACATGGCACAAAAATCAAGGCCTCTGGGTAGCACATTCAAAGGTATAAAACAAACTCAAATCAACATTAAACAGCACCAGTGATTATAGTTCAATCTCTAATGCAGTATAGTATCTCAAATACTTTACACAAACTTTCACTATTAGAACACAAGTCACTCTTGTCATCTTTTAGCAATGAGATGCCCCATTGAGCCATACAGATCTCTAGAGGCAAAGTTTGTCTTTGTTAGTTACGTGTGTATGTGTGTGTATGGTGATGTCAGGCAGAGTTATAACTGTTATTCTGATAAGGTTCATTCTACTTTTCAGTGGAAAAAAACTGGAGACACAACAGCCTACCAGAACATACTTAGTGAGAACAGCCATTTCAGACATTTGGAATTTCTTACATTTGCTTAAAAACACGTTGTATCCTTTCTTCACCTTGAGTTACTGCTTGAATCAATGACCAGTCCTGTATAGTGGGGGACCATGTGTGACTTGCACAGGTGTCATACCCATGAAGCCAGACCTGCCCAGGAGGAAAAAAAATCCCAATGCATCACTCTCCTCCCTCACTTGGAACACTTTTTGTTGTTCCCCACTTGCTGAACTGAAAGAGGAGCCAGAGGTGAGGGAATAAATATACTCATATAAATAATAGCAAACGAGGCAAGAGCCAAAGGATTAATCTCAAAAAATATACAAGCAACTCCTGCAGCTCAATTCCAGAAAAATAAATGACCCAATCAAAAAATCAGCCAAAGAACTAAACAGACATTTCTCCAAAAAAGACATACAGATGGCTAACAAACACATGAAAAGATGCTCAACATCACTCATCATCAGAGAAATGCAAATCAAAACCACAATGAGGTACCAATACATGCCAGTCAGGATGGCTGCTATCCACAAGTCTACAAGCAATAAATGCTGGAGAGGGTGTGGAGAAAAGGGAACCCTCTTACACTGTTGGTGGGAATGCAAACTAGTACAGCCGCTATGGAGAACAGTGTGGAAATTTCTTAAAAAACTGGAAATAGAACTGTCATATGACCCAGCAATCCCACTTCTGGGCATACACACTGAGGAAACCAGATCTGAAAGAGACACGTGCACCCCAATGTTCACCGCAGCACTGTTTATAATAGCCAGGACATGGAAGCAACCTAGATGCCCATCAGCAGACCAATGGATAAGGAAGCTGTGGTACATATACACCATGGAATATTACTCAGCCATTAAAAAGAATTCATTTGAATCAGTTCTAATGAAATGGATGAAACTGGAGCCCATTATACAGAGTGAAGTAAGCCAGAAAGATAAAGACCATTACAGTATACTAATGCATATATACGGAATTTAGAAAGATGGTAACAATAACCCTATATGCAAAACAGAAAAAGAGACACAGATGTACAGAACAGAATTTTGGACTCTGTGGGAGAAGGCGAGGGTGGGATGTTTCGAGAGAACAGCATCGAAACATGTATATTATCTAGGGTGAAACAGATCACCAGCCCAGGCTGGATGCATGAGACAAGTGCTCGGGCCTGGTGCACTGGGAAGACCCAGAGGGATCGGGTAGAGAGGGAGGTGGGAGGGGGGATCGGGATGGGGAATACATGTAAAACCATGGCTGATTCATGTCAATGTATGACAAGACCCACTGAGGTATTGTAAAGTGATTAGCCTCCAACTAATAAAAATAAGTGAAAACATGAATAAATAAACAGGTCAATCTGGTGGTAGATGGATAGAGAAGGAAGAAGGATATCTAGCATACCCTGTCTTTCTAATAAGCTGAAGTTGTCTAGATCTAGTTTACTAAGATTCACATTCCTACTGCAAGTAGTAAAGAATTAACTTCTATAGATTTGCTTGAAATAAATAGAAAAAGAAAACAACTTGGAACAAAATGCAAACTGAATGTTGATAAGAAAGGTAGATAAACAGAAGCTCATCTTGACAAGAACATGCTACAAATGCTTATAAATTCATTGTGGTCTTATAACTGCATGAGTACAACCACTCATTTGCCTATAATAGACTCTCTATTAACCTTGCTTTTTTCTTTTCTAATGTAGGATAATAATCTCTTAATATGAGCACATTTGTTTTGTGATTCCCCTCTAATAAAGCAAGGATTAGAGCCTTAAATGGTGAACTATTTTTCTAAACTATAAAGTGAGGGGGAAATCACATTTGTATAGGATAAAAGATAACACTTAGAACTGATGACAACCATGTACCAATTTTTCTCTGTATATTTCAACCCTTAGTTTTTCCCACCTGTATGATCAGTCAGAAATACTCATTTTTATTTCATAGATGTTTATATTTTTCTGGAATTATGTGCTCCCACACACAGACTTATATATATATAGATGTAGACATTCAGACATATCCATTTTAATATTACTGATGTTTTTGTTGAAAATCTACACTTAAGAATACAGCATTTGTCCCCTTCATGGACCACTACCTTGTCATGGTGAAGGGTATTGTGTTACTCAATGAAGCTATGAGCTATGCAGCACAGGGTCACCCAAGGTGGATGGACGGGTCATAGCAGAGAGTTCTGACAAAATGTGATCCACTGGAGAAAGGAATAACAAATCACCCCACTGTATTTGCCATGAGAACTTCATGAACTGTATAAAAGGCCAAAAAGATACGACATCAAAAGATGAGTCCCCTCAGGTCTGAAGATGTCCAATATACTACTAGTGAAGACTGGATGAGAATTACCAGGAGCCCCAGAATGAATGAAGTGGCTGGGCCAAAGCAGATACGATGCTCAGTTGTGGATGTGGCTGGTGACAAAAGTAAAATCTGTTGCTACAAAGAATGTACTGTATAGGAACCTGGAATGTCAGGCACATGAATCAAGGCAAATTGGATGTGGTCAAGCAGGAGATGGTAAGAATAAACACTGACATCCTAGGAATCAGAGAATTAAAATGGATGGGAATGGGCAATTGAATTCGTATGACCATTGTATCTACTACTGTGGGCAAGAATCCCATTGAAGAAATGGAGTAGCCCTCATAAGCAACCAAAGAATCTGAAATACAGCATTTAGGTACAAACTAAAAAATGGCAGAATGATCTCAGTTTGTTTGCAAGGCAAGCCATTCAACATCACAGTAATCTAAGCCTATACCCCTACCACCAATGCTGAAGAAGCTGAAGTTGATGAGTTCTATGATGCCCTAGAAGACCTCCTAAGATTAACACCAAAAAAAAAAATATATTCTATTCATCATTAGGGATTGGAATGCAAAAGTAGAAAGTCAGGATATGCCTGGAGTGACAGGCAAGATTGGCCTTGTCAAAATGAAGCAGGGCAAAAGCTAACTGAATTCTGCCAGAAGAATGCACTAGTCATAGCAAATACCCTTTCTCAACAACACAAGACATGACTTTACACATGGACATCACCAAATGGTCAATACTAAAATCAAATTGATTACATTCTTTGTAGCTGAAGATGGAGAAGACAATCAGCAAAAATAAGACTTGGAGCTGACTGTGGCTTGGATCTTCAGCTTCTCATAACAAAATTCAGGCTTAAAATGAAGAAAACTGGGAAAAACACTAGGCCACCCAGGTATGACTTAACTCTGTATGAATTTTCAGCAGAGGTAATGAATAGACTCAAGGGACTAGATCTAGTTAACAGTGTACTTGAAGAACTATGGGCACAGGTCCATAGTATTATACAGGAGGCAGCAAACAAAACCATCCTAACTAAAAAGAAAAGCAAGAAGGCAAAGTGGTTATCTGAGGAGACTTTACAAATAGTGGAAGAATGAAGAGAAGTGGAAAGCAAGGGAGAGAGGGAAAGGTATATCCAATTAAACACAGAGTTTCAAAGAACAGCTAGGAGAGACAAGAAAGTCTTCTTCAGTGAACGGTGTTTAATAATAGAAGAAAACAATAAAAGGGGAAAGACTAGAGATCTCCTCAGGAAAATAGAAATATCAAGGGAGCATTCTGCCCAATAAAGGATAAAAATGGTAAAGACCTAGTAGATGCTGAAGAGATCAAGAAGAGAAGGAAAGAATACATGGAAAAAGTGTATAAAAAAGATCTTTTTTTTAATTAGTTGAAGGCTAATTACTTTACAATATTGTAGTGGTTTTTGCCATACATTGACATGAATCAGCCATGGATTTACATGTGTTCCCTATCCCAATCCCCCGTCCTGCCTCCCTCCCCATTCCATTAATGAACCTGATTACTATGATGGTGTGGATAGTCACCCAGAGCCAGACATTCTGGAGTGTGAAGTCAAATGGGCCTTAAGAAGCACTGCTGTTAATAAAGCTAGTGGATGCGATGAAATTCCATCAGAACTATTCAAATCGCTAAATGAGGATGCCATCAAGGTTGTGCATTCATTATGTCAGCTAATCTGGTAGATACAGCAGTGGCCACAGGACTGGAAAAAGGTCAATCCTCATCCCAATTCACAAGAAGGGTAGTACCAAAGAATGTTCATATTATCGGACAACTGCACTCATCTTCCATGCTAGTAAGGTCATGTTTAAAATCTTGCATGCTAGGCTTCAGCATTATGCAAATCAAGAACTTCCAGATGTCCAAGCTGGGTTTAGAAAAGAAAGAGGAATTAGAGATAAAATTGCCAGCATTCACTGGATTATAGAGAAAGCAAGGGAATTTCAGAAAAACATCTATATTTCATCTACTATGCTAAAGCCTTTGATGGTGTGGATCATGACAAACTGTGGAAAGTTCTTAGATGAGATTACCAAACCATCTTACCTGTCTCCTGAGAAACCTGTACGCGGGTCAAGAAGCAACAGTTAGAACCCTACATAGAAAAACTGATTGGTTCAAGATCAAAAAAGGAGTATGAAAGGGCTGTCTGCTGTCACCCTGTTTGTTTAATCTATATGCTGAGCACGTCATGAGAAATGCCAGGCTGGATGAGTTACAAACCAGAATTAAATTAGGCAGGAGAAACACCAACAACCTCAGATATGCTGATGATACCACTCTAATGGCAGAAAGCAAAGAGGAACTAAAGGGTCTCTTGATGAGGGTAAAGGAGGAGAATGAAAAATCCAGCTTAAGACCAAATATTAAAAAAAAAAAAAAAAACTAAGATCATGGCATCCAGCCCCATTACTTCATGGCAAAAAGAAGGGGAAAATGTGGAAGTAGTGACAGATTTCCTCTTCTTGGAATCCAAAATCACTGTGGATGGTGACTGCAGCTGTGAAATCAGAAGATAATTTCTTCTTGGCAGGAAGGTAATAACAAACCTAGACAGTGTGTTGAAAAGCAGAGACATTACTCTACCGACAGCAGTCTGTATAGTCAAGGCCATGGTCTTCCCAGTGGTCGTGTACAGTTGTGAGAGCTGGACCATAAAGAAGGCAGAGCACCAAAGAATTGATGCCTTCAAAGTGTGGTGCTGGAGAAGACTTCTGAAAGTCCCTTGGACAGCAAGGAGATCAAACCAGTCAATCTTAAGGGAGATCAACCCTGAATATTCCCTGGAAGAACTGATGCTGAAGCTGAGGTCTAGTATTTTGGTCATTTGATGTAAACAGACAGCTCATTGGAAAAGTCCCTGATGCTGGGAAAGATCAAGAGAAGAAGGAGAAGAGGGCATCAGAGGATAAGATAGTTGGACACCATCACTGATGCAATGAACATTAATTTGGGCAAACTCCAGGAGATAGTGAGGGACAGGGAGGCCTGGTTGCTGCAGTCCATTGGATTGCAAAGAG
Source organism: Dama dama (assembly GCF_033118175.1). Classification (NCBI taxonomy): domain Eukaryota; kingdom Metazoa; phylum Chordata; class Mammalia; order Artiodactyla; family Cervidae; genus Dama; species Dama dama. Next base: position 27,777,595 of record NC_083709.1, read on the forward strand.
CAGGACATGACTAGGTGACTGAACAACAACTATATAGAGCATTTGTAAACCTTTCAAATCCTGAATATGTAAATATATAAAATAAATATATTTTGTACAAAGTTGAGACATCACCCAATATACACATGAGAATGAGTCAGAAATTATATATTAAAAATGTGGGGGAAATTCTATGATTCTGTAGCTATCATTTATTTATTAATGAGTTTATTCAGAAACTACTTATCAAATGGTTACCTTGGGCCAGGTATTATGGAAAGTATTGAGGAAAAGGAATAAAATTTTCCCTACCCTGTCATATTCTCCATTTACATTAATAGGGATATTTAAAAGTAACTCTAAGTAAGAAATATAAAGAATTAGTAGAAATATGTATTACTTCATTATTTGTTGCATAACTCCACTGTTAGAATTCAAGTTTCACAAGGGCACAAGAGAAGAACTTTTCCCATTTTATTTATTGTTAAATCTCCTGTTCATCACATGCCAATAAAATGGACAACCTAGGAAAAACAAATAGATTCTTAAATAGGTATAGTCTCCCAAGAGAGAACCAGGAAAAATAGAAAATATAAACAAACCAATTACCAGTAGTGAAACAGAATCAGTAATTAAAACACTCTCAAGAAACAAAAGTTCAAGACCAGATGGAATTCTACCAAACATTAAGAGATGAGTTAACACCTATCCTTCTCAAACTATTCCAAAAAATTGCAGAGCAAGGGGAACTTCTAAACTCATTCTATGAAGCCACCATCACCTTGATACCAAAACTAGACAAAGGTATCATTTGTCTATGATGTGATCATCTCAATAGACACAGAAGGTTTTGACACAATTCAAGATCAATTGTTCATAAAAACTCTCCAGAAAGTAGGCAGAAAGGGAACTATACCTCAGTATAATAAAGGCCATATGTGCCAAACCCATAGCTAACATCACATTCAATGGTGAAAAGCTAAAAGTATTTCCTTTAGGATCAGGAACAAGACAAGGATGCCCACTCTCACCATTCTTATTGAACATAGTATATGAAGTCCTAGCCAAAGAAATCAGAGAAGAAAAAGAAATAAAAGGAATAAAAGTGGAAGAGAAGAAGTAAAACTGTCACTGTTTGCAGATGACAGAATACTACACATAGAAAATCCTAAAGATTCCACCAGAAAACTACTAAAAGTCTTCAATAAATTAGGTAAAGTTGCAGGACACAAAATTAATATACAAAAACCTGCTGCATTTCTATACACTAACAACATAAGGTTAGAGAGGGAAATTAGGAAAACAATCCCATTGACCACCACATCAAAAAGAATAAAAAACCTAGGAATAAACCTTTCAAAGGATGTGAAAGTTCTTTATTCAGACAACTGTAAGACAATGATGAGAGAAACTGAAACAAACAGATGGAAAGATATACCATGCTCATGGATTGAGGAAGTGATATTGTCAAAATGGTCATACTATCAAAGGCAATCTAGAGCATCAATGCAATCTCTATCAAAATACCAATGCATTTTTTTCACAGAATTAGAAAAATAATTTAAAAACGTGCATGGAAACAAAAAAGACTCTGAGTAGCCAAAACAGTCTTGAGAAAGATGAATGGAGCTAAAGGAATCACACTCCCTGACTTTAGATTATACTATAAGGCTACAGTAATCAAAACAGTCTGGTACTGGCACAAAAATGGATCAATGGAACAGAATAGAGAGCCTGGAAATAAACCCATACCAAACACCTAAGTTCTTGCCTAAGGAGGCAAGAATATACAATGAGAAAAAGGCAATCTCTTCAGCTTGTGGTGTTGGGAAATTTGGATAGCCATGTGAAAATCAATGAAGTTAGAATATACCCTCTCATCATAAACAAAAATAAACTCAGAATGGCTTAAAGACCTAAACATAAGACATGACACCATAAAACTCCTAGAAGAGATCATAGACAAAACATTATCAGACATAAATTATACCAAATATTTTTAGGTCAATTCTCTCAGGGCAACAAATGAATAAATGAGACCTAGTTAAACTTACAAACTTCTGCACAGCCAAAGAAACCATTGATGAAACAAAAATATTACCTAATGGATGGGAGAAAACGTTTGCAAATAATATGACTGACATATATAAACAGTGCATACAATTCAATATAAAAATAAAGCCACCACTCAATAAAGTCAGAAGACCTGAATAGACCTTTTCGAAAAATGGCACACAGATGGCCAATAGGAACATGAAAAGATGATCAACATTGCTAATCATCAGGGAAATGCAAGTCAAGACCATAATGAGATATCACCTCACCCCTGTCAGAATGTCTATCCTCAAAATGAACGCAAATAATAAACGTTGGTGAGGATGTGGAGAAGAGGTAACCCTCCTATACTGTTGGTGGGAATGTAAACTGCTGCAACCACTATAGAAAACAGTATGGGGGTTTCTCAAAAAACTAAAAATAGAGCTACTATATGACCCAACAATTTCATCTCTGGGTATGTGTTTGAAAAAGTAAAAACACCAATTAGAAAAAAATACATGCACCCCAAAGTTCAGAGCAGCATTATTTATAATTGCCAAGATATGGAAACTTATATGTCTATCAACAAATGGATGCATAAAGATGTGTACACACACACACACACGCATGCACGCACATATACACACACACTGGAATTATACTCAGTCATAAAAAATAAAATTTTGCTATTTGCAGCAACATGGAAAGACCTGAAGGGCACTGTGCTAAGCGGAATAAGTCAGAGGGAGAAACACAAATACTGTATGATATCACTAACATGTGGAATCTAAAAATTATAATAATCTAGTGAATATAACAAAACAGAAGCACTTATAGAAACAGAGAAGTAGCCAGTATTAACCAGGGAAGAGAAAAGAGGGGAAAGGGGGGAATATCCTGGTAGAGGATTAAGAAGAACAGACTATTATATATAAAGTAGGCTACAAGGATACATTCTAAAACATTCTATAACATACAAGGGTACATTCTATTATGCATTATATAATAGCTATAAATGGAGCATAAACTTTGGAAATTGGGAATCACTGTATTGTACACCTGTAGCTTATATAATGGGCCTCCCTGGTAGCTCAGATGGTAAAAGAATCTGCCTGAAAAGTGGGAGACCTGTGTTCAGTCCCTGGGTTGGGAAGATCCCCTGGAGGAGGGCATGACAACCCACTCCAGTATTCTTGCCTGGAGAATTCCCAAGGATAGAGAAGCCTAACAGACTACAGTACATTGGGTCACAAAGAGTTAGACACAACTGAGTGGCTAAGCACACAGCACAACTTATATAATATCACAAAACAATGTTATATTATTTTTTATTTGCAATATAACATTATTTTTAACTGAAGTATCATGGTTACCTGAGTGCAGAGTTGCAAAGAATAGCAAAGAGATAAGAAAGGCTTCCTCAGTAATCAATGCAAAGAAATAGAGGAAAACAATAGAATAGGAAAGACTAGAGATCTCTTCAAGAAAATTAGAGACACCAAGACAACATTTCATGCAAAGATGGGCACAATAAAGGACAGAAATGGTATGGACCTAAGAGAAGCAGAAGATATGAAGAGGTGAAAAGAATACACAGAACTATACAAAAAAATCTTCATGACCAAGATAACCATGATACTTTAATTAAAAAATAGAAGAAAAAAAGTATAATGATAAAAATAATGCTACATAAAATTCACTATTTACTAGATGCTGTCTACCTCTTTGTGATCTCATGGACCATAGGTTGCCAGTCTCCTCTGTGCATGAAATTCTTCAGGCAAAATTACTGGGGTGGGTTGCCCTTCAAATTCCTTTGTTTAAACTGCTAGTTGACATTGCCACTTAAAGAATTTTCAGAGCATATGGGAATTAATTATTAAAGCATAGTGGTAAGCCTGGCAGACAAGGAAATTTGTGAGTCATTTAGAGAAACACAAATATTTTAGGATACTGGAGAGAGTGTGCCTATGAGAAAGTGTGAGGATAAGTCTGAAACTATAGCTTAGCCACTTTACAAAACATATGAAGCCTATACTAAAGATTCTGTGTACTATCCCAAGGGAGATGCAGAGCTACTAAAGCATGTATTGGAGAAATAACATAAGGGGAGTCACATGTTTGTTGATTAAATAAATTCTTTTAAATATTATATTTTGGATAACATATCAAAAATGTAGAGGAACAGATCTTTACTTATTTAAATGCAAGCATATTTAAAGTACAAATTTCTTTATCTCTCTTGTTTAAATACTAATTAATTTAGTATAATGTTTTAAATATCAGATTATATTGCCACAAAATCTGCACATATTTTCAAGAGCCTAAGACAACACAAATTAAATCATTTCTCCTATTAGAATGAAAGGAAAAAAACTCAGAAAATATGAATGAATACATGTTTACATTATATATCTCTTCTGGGAAATTCCTTACTGCCTTTTGATAGAACATTAAATTGAAGCCTTCTATCAGATTTCTAAAATTTTTACATTTAATGGAACATACTAGCTTTCCTCAGAGAAGCATATTTTTTAATAATAAGACTTTATAAATCTATCAAGAAAGGTCTTGTGCTATGTGCAAAAAATGGAAAATCATCTGGTGAATAGAAAAATTCATATCAACATTAAATAATTCATGATTCTGCTATACCCAGGCCTATAACATTTTGTACAGTTAATTTTTCTGTTAGATGTATGTGTGTATGTATATATATGTGTGTGTATATTTAAACTTATATGTAATATATATGTAAAGTTAAATATATATATCTTTAATATATGTAAAGTTATCTGTATATGTTTAATAAGGAAAATATTTTAACTTTTAATAAGGAAAATATACCTTCCAATGAAATTTAATATCTTATAATTTTATTACTGTTATTCTTTGCTAAGTGAGAAATGTCTAGAACTACTCATTTCAATTGAAAATGATTGTCATAGAATTTTCTTTAATCAGTTTTGTTTATTTGGAACTACATCTCCGAGAATCTCCTACTCCGTAACGCTTTGGGTTAATGCGGGTTTAAAAAAAAAAAAAAAAGTGAAAATGTTAGTCACCCAATCATGTCAGACTCTTTGTGACCCCACGGACTGTAGCTCACCAGGTTTCTTTGTCGATGGAATTTTCCAGGGAAGAATATTGGAAATATTCCCTTCTTCAGAGGATCTTCCCAATCCAGGGAAGACACCCAGGTCTCCCACATTGCAGGCAGATTCTTTGCCATCTGGGCCACCGGGGAATGTGGGTAGACAAGGTATAATTGTGAGGACAGGGAGGCAGGGTGAAGCCACACTCACTGCTCTCTACAGGAGCCAGTGCTTGATTATGGTGAAATACAGACACAGGAGGGCTGACAGATTGTAGTTGTCACTTGCTTTCCTCTCTGTTTCAAGGGTTTTCAAACTCCTGACCCTGCTGACCAGTAAAGGGCCAAGGTCCAGGACAAGATGCTTTGCTGCAGATCCTCAGACTTCTGCACCACCTTCCCTTTTGCAGGTCCGTATGGCCTGTCAGATTCACTGCCTGGGCCCCGAGGTCTTCTTCCCACCTCTGTAAGACCAACTTATAACTAGTTTGTTTATACATTTAATAACTATCTGATAGCTGCTAATGGTTCTACCTCCCTGAACAGAATGAACACTGACACTACGTTATTTTATTTTTTCCCTAACTCCTTAGTTGGAAAAATGTAGGGAGGAAAATTTAAGAACTACTGAAGGTAAATAGATAAAGCTAAAAATAATATTAGCTCATCAGTTTAGTTAGTTTTAACCTCTCACATCCCAGCATGCCGTTGGGGATTCTTATCAAATCTAGTAGAATTGATTGGTAATTTTATTGTTTTTCTTAAATATTGAACTTACAGTGTGTATACGTCATCAAGTTGAAATTGTCATGCAAATTCAACCAAGGTTTTATTTGCATAATTTTAAATCTCATTAGCCTTCAAGACATCCTATTTGGTCCACCTTTGTCTATTCAACTTCATTCTCAAATATTTATATCTTTTTAATCAATTCCCTCTACAAACAGCCAGTGGGATGGGAAAAGGTGGAAGATTAAATAATTGTTTTTAGAAATAATTTTTTCCATAGACAGCAATATATGTCAGTTTTTTATAAGCCATAAACTCATCAGAAAGACATACCTTTCTGTAAAAGGGTTAATGATTCAACTTCCATTCCTCAAATATAAATTTTAAATTTGTAGTGAAGACATTAGTGATGACATTATTTTAAACTCATTTTCCAATCTTTTGATTAAAAAGGTGCTCACTGAGAGTACCATGGATAGACCATCACAATGTAGCACCACTCTCTCTTAAATGGTAAAAAATAGTTCTCCAACTACAATCCCTTCCCCATCTTACTTCCCCTGAGAGGGCAACAGGGATGAAGGCCAGAGATCTCCAAACAGAGGAAATAGGCTGCAAGTGTCAGACATTTTTTATCTCTCTCTTAAGTGGCAGGAGGAAACAAACTACAAGTGTTAAGAATGTTTCCCCTTCTCTATACAAATTTAAAAAGAGGTTTCTCTTAAAATTCTGTGTTGCCATGAAGACACCTGACTCCACCTGAACTTAACTTTTCTCAAACCTTGAACTAACCAATGTATTTTTCTTATGGAAATGTTTATCTTAAGCTATGTTAACGAACTATGTATTTACCCTAGACTCTGTCTTAAAGTAGGTTCCCCCTAAGACTCAGAACAGACTTGACAAACCAGTATGTTTTACTCATGCAAATGTTCTCTTAAGCTAGGTTAATGAGACTTGAATTTGCTTGGAAACCTGCCTTTCTTCAAGATTCACATCAATCATTTTATGTCCTGGGACAACTCACCTTGTGCCAATGTTATCTCAAAATGCATATTGTGGCTGAGGGGCCTGTTGCCATTCTCTGAGTTTTGATTCCTTTCTCTAATCAGCAGATTGCTAGTAGCTATATGCCATCTGGCTAAAGACTAGCCAGGAGGCACTCTTTCTGCCCCCTTCTGATGTCTACGTCAGAAGCTTTCTCTATCTCTTTTATACTTTAATAAAACTTTATTACACAAAAGGTCTGAGCAATCAAACCTTGTTTCTGGCCCCGGATTGAATTCTTCTCCAGAGGCCAAGAATACTGTCATCTTTCGCGGTTCAGGAACAAACTTTCATTTTCAAGAAAGCTTTTGCTAGCAGTGGATTGGTTGCCAATTAGACTAATTTTTCCTTAGAGGAAAATGCTACTAGCTGAAGTGGCTTAGGTACTAAGTCTTGAATCAGCTGAAAAATACAAAAGTTGACTCTGGGACCCAACACTGATTCATTAATTTTCCAGGGGCCTAAAATGCTTTCAGTTCAGTAATGGACAATTGGGTATTGGTAAAGTTAAATCCTCTCTGGAACAAATTTTCCTTAATTTAATCCCTTTTATATTCACAGAAATTAGGGTCAAGCAATGAGTTCACAGCCAAGGGACAATAAAGACACTGGAAAACAAGCATGAAAAGCAAATAACTGATTTTGACCTTGAAGGACTACAAATTTTGAGATTACAAACATATAATATAAAAAACTATGTAAGAAATATTTAAAGAATAAATGCAACTAGAAAAGTTGCAACAAAGGGGCATCAGGGTTGAAACAGAAAGATCTGAAAACAAATTATAAACAAAGATTTTTTTTAGATGTAAAATAAAATCCCTGGGGAAAAAAGCCAATGTAAATATTAATCTGCAGATAGTAAACAACTGAAGAAAGAATAAGAAAGCTGGAAAGTGTATCAGAAGAAATCACCCAGACTTAAGTAATTCCCTGAAAAGGAAATGACAATTAGGAAATAATCAGGAGATATAGGGGACAGAAGGAAAATGTACAGTACACATTTGTGTTGTAGTGGAAGAAAATTTAAAACATGAATTGAGAAAAAATAGCTACAAATTTCCTAGTCCTGACAGAAATAGTAATATAAATTCATGAAATACATGAATCTGTATCATAAATGGCACAAATAAAAAATTAGTCAAGTCCAAATTCATTATATTGAAGCTTCAGAACAAAGTAAAAGAACCTTAAAAATGGATATAGAGAAAACACAGGCCATTTATAAGGGAGCAACAATTAGAAAGACAGCATATTTTTTTTTGCATCAACAAATGATACCAAAAGAAAATGAAAAATATTACCAAGGTGTTGTCAAAAGTAAATATCAACCTAGAATTGTGTATCTAATAAAACTATCCTTCAAAAAAAAAAAATGTGTGGAAATAAACAGAACATTACATTTACTAAATTCCATAATTAAGAAGTTTGAAAATACCAAAAATTAAAAGAATATACATCTGTGATAATATACAGATTGGGTATGAACTATATAACTTCTTTAGAAAATTTTGTCTACCACCATACCACCCTGAATGCACCCGATCTCATTTGATATCAGAAGTTAAGCAGGATCAGGCCTGGCTAGTACTTGGATGGGAGAAAATTTTATTATTACATTATAATAATAACTATTCACATATCCTTTGATCCAACATTTTTGCATACACACAAGATGAAGACAAAAATATGTATAGCAGCACTGTATATTAAAAAACAAAATAAAACTAAAAACATTCTAATAGCTATCTACAAAGGAATGGTTTAATAGACTACTGCATAAGGATGAAAATGACTGAATTCCAGGTATATACCACAAGACAAAGAAAACTTTGAAACATAATATTGAGAGAAAACTGAATTGCCAGAAAACTATACAATTTGATATAATTCCTGTAAAGTTCTCAAACAGGAAATATCACATAATATATTGTTCATGCTTCATATATGCAAGCTAAAATTAAAACAAAAGCAAGAACAAGAAGAAAAGGAAGTAAAAACACAGAATATAATATACTTATTCCCTCTAAAGGGAAAACAGATAGCACAGGAGAATAGAATTGTGATCCAAGTTATAAATGATATTCTCATTCTTGGGTTGCATATAAAGTTAATGAATGTTCACTTAATTATTAATCAAAGCAATAAAATTAAAATATAATTTATTTTAGTTAAATAAATATGCATATAAATATTTGAATTTAACTCTATTTTTTTTTACTCTGAAGTAATTATCCATCCTAAGAAGAAATGTATTTAGCATGGTTTTTATGAACAAATTTTTTTTTTTTTTGGTAGTCAATTCAACCGCTCACTATCATTCTTATGTTCCCTAGGGAAACATTAAGTTTTTCTTGTTTTTTTCTCATTAGATCACAATGGTTCCCTGTTAAATAATCAGAAATTATAAGGGCATAACTCAAGGTACCTAAGGTAATCATTAGGTACATTAAATTAGATAATTATTTCTAGAAAAAAATGGATCTGTCACTCAAATACACATTCAATGTATGTGGCCCATTGTTGGTATCTGTATTATCCAAGTGAGCTAAATGGAGAGATATGTGGAATTCTCAAGGATCCACCTGAAACTCATTCCTTTAAGGTATAGCTGGTATTTTTTGGAACAACGGTTATATATTTTCTCGTACAAAACTATGAAATAGTTTAATATTCACAAATAATATTATTTCTTAATGAGCTAGGAATGGCAACAGAGCACTCCAAAAGACAGTTTTAAATGATTACAGGTGACAATATAAAATTAAAATCATTTTCTAACCCTGCCTTAAATCTAAGATTGGATCCAGACCCAAGAAGCTATCTTTTAACCCTGCCTTAAATCTAAGATTGGATCCAGACCCAAGAAGCTATCTTTTAGCTATTCTCTTGGGCCCTAGATGGACCTTAATGACTTTCCACAGGAGAAGGCATTTACTATATTGAATGCATAGATACTTCATTCTAACATTCTATGAGGATAAAAAGAACAAGAATAAGTTAGAGATAAGACTTTATAATTAATTCAATGATATAACTAAAGTCAAATACTCCCACTTCTGTGGAATATCTCATAGTTTTATTTCTCTATGACAACTACTTTCTCAGCGTTAGAAAGTGAATAGTGATATCTGCATCACACAGTGTTTCTCTATAATGTGAGCCTGAATGCATCAAATGATAGCACCTGCGAAGGGGTAAAACTTCCTTAAGTTCTCGTGTGTGTATGTGGAGGCACAGCCCATATAGATAGATATTCAAGTGACCACAAATCTGGGAAATAAATATTGGAAAGGATGGGTCAGAGAGAAGGTAGAAGAGATACAGATAGTGCATATTAACTATTTGGAATGTATTAATTTGTTCACAAAACAACATACCTATTCACTTTTCAGTTTTTAAATGTTTTACCCAGTTGTTGTATTATAGATATCAATGTTATTTGGGTCCATACTGGATTACAGAAAAACAATAACCAACCTTTTCAATGGGAAGCAGCATCCTTGTCTTCACTCTTCCACCAAATATATACTTAATAGAATCTACACAATGGCAAACAAGTCCCAACTCTAACTTTACCTTTATTAGATGTCATTGGAGCATTTCAACATCCATAAAATTGTAGTAAAATATCTGTCTTGCCAACATAATTGGATTGCAATGTGAGGTTTTAATACAATATAAAGCATGGTATGGCATAACTTATGATACTACTATATGAATATTTATCACTTTCAACTGAAATAAATCACTTTCCTTGGTAATAAGATAGTACTTATATTTGTAGGTGGCAGACTTCTTCATATCTGAACTCAGAACAAGGTAAACATGCTGGGATAGGATCCATTATACTTAGAACCTGACAAAGATGTGAGTGATTACCATTTGTATTGGAATCTACAAGGTCAAATTAAAAGGCTACTTCAGTAATAATTCAAAACTATAAAGAGACAGATATTTTCAATTCTTGTAAATAAAAAAGGAACTCTGTGGCCAGAGTGTCAACCAACTTGATACAGCAATTATTCTCTTGGGCAAAAAATGCTATTACAGGTGAGAAACAAACTTTTAGTCTGTGACTAATGGATTGATTTATGCCAAACTATTAGAGTGATATATAAACAAGTCTGTGGTGATTTTCCATAAATGATACATATTACCTTGATATGTTGAGAAGCAATTGGTGTGAGGTCCTGTCAGAGTGCAGCATAGGGGTTCTGGAGTCAAAAAAGATCTAGATTCACATCTGATGCTTACCTCTTAACAATATTGGGATTTAGGGCCAAGTACTCAAAATCCATCTTCTTCATGTTCTCCATCCATCAACATGGACGTAATAACCATGCTACCTCTTTGGGTTTCTGTGAAGATAAATAAGAAAGAGTAAGAAAGATAATTAATTAGGTGTGTGGAATATTGGAGTTTAATGATAATTAGCACAGGGTTTGGAGCCAGATGGCCTCTATTTGAATGTGGCATTGGAGCTTACCAGATGTGTGTGGCCCTTGGCAATTTGCTTAACCACTCTTTGGCTCTATTTCTTAAATTATAAAAATAGCAAGGGTAATGATTGTACCTACTTCATGAAGATTAAGCTAATTAATATTTTAACGTGTTTAAAACAGTATTATAGTACATAGTAAGTGCTATAAGTTTTTAATAAGATGAAAATGCAACAAACAATGTTTACTGTTGGCAAAACCAGATTAATACATTTTTTAATATTTTCCCTAGTACTTGGGGCTAATAGTTGAGGCTGATTTACATATGGCATAGTTCCTACTCAGAAAATCAAATTGTTCAGGTAATAGTCTGTGAGAAATAAAGGGAAGAAATTTCTACAAAGCTGAAACCAAACGCTCTGGTCTAGCTGTGAATAATCACAGCTGGCTCGCCTTAAAAGGTTAGAGGATTAGAATGTTAATAATTTTGTATTTCTTAAGCAAATATGTTCAAACATACAACGAGCAGCTGTTCCCATGGAAGAATGAGCCAGCGACAAGTTTCATCAGTCAAAAGGAAAGCTATTTTTGGTCAAATGAGAGCTCAAAAAGAGTGTTATTTTTGAAATGCTTTTTAATGACAGAAAACATAAATATTTTTTGCAGCTCTTTAATTCAGAAAACAACTTGAATAATGTTTCTGAACTTGAAAAGTGTAGATAAAAGCTTATTCCAAATTCTAGAAGTACAAATTCTTAGGACATTCTAGTTTAAAAAATGTATAGTTTGTATCATGGAGGAAGTTGAGTTCCATATACATAGGAAAAACCAATTAATTTAAAGCAATGCTTCTTAATCTTTTTTTTTTTCTTTTCATTATTGCCCCCTTAAATAGCTTTTTAGGACAGCTTTTTCTAATTGCCTTTCACATATAATCTTGACACCATGAATACAATATATATATGCCTATATACATAAGAAATTTTTTTCACCCCAGGAACCGATTGTCTTTCCACTGGGGACAATATCACCCATCTCCTTTGAGAATTAATGGCTTAAAGTGATAATTTACCAAGGGAGAGTCTTTGTTTCTGGTCTTTGTATGGAAAAAGTGCCATTGTTAGTCAGTCACTAAGTCATGTCCAACTCTTAAACCCCATTGAATGTAGCACACCAGGCTCCTCTGTCCTTCACTAACTCCTGGATTTTGGTCAAATTCATGTCCTTTGAGTCAAGGATGCTATCTAACCACCTCATCCTCTGTAGCCTCCTCCTCCTTTTGCCTTCAGCCTTTCCCATCATCAGGGTCTTTTCTCATGAGTGGGCTCTTCACATCAAGTGGCCAAAGTATTGGGGCTTCAGAGTATTCAGGGTTGATTTCCCTTAGGTTTCACTATTTTGATGGCCTTGTGGTCCAAGGGATTCTCGAGTCTTCTCTGCTTCATGTAACTCTCTCGCCAGGTTCCTTATTTAAGATTGTTCCTGTTTTGTCTACTTGTTTGGTTTGTTTTATTTTGCTTGGTTTTATTTATTTAGTATCAGGAAACCTATTTTAGACTTTCTAGCTGCAAGTATAGGAGTCTATGTTTAATAGAGCATGGACAAAAGTTTTAATGTGTTTAAATAAATTATTTATTATACTTTCCATATTTTTTTTGTTCAACTGCCTTATATAAAAGAGGCATAAGTTATGAGGGGAAGCCCCCAGGTGGCAGAGAATCCACCTGCTCACCAGGAGTTTGGGAAAACCCCCTGGAGAAGGAAATGGCAACCCACTCCAGTATTTTCTCCTGGGAAATCCTACGGAGAGAGGAGCCTGGTCGGCTACAATCTATGGGGTTGCAAAAGATTTGGACATGACTTAGTGACTAAATGACAATGTGCCTCAGTATCCTCATTATCTATAAATGAGGATAGTAATAATACCTAACTCTAGGAGCTGCAACACTTAAATGAGTTAATATGAATAAGGTTTTAGAACAGTGCATGGTAAATAGAAAGCAGTACATTTCTTATTTTTATCTTTCTTTAATACTAGCTTAAGACCTCATAATAATTTCCTTATAGTGATAAGTCTCAGGTTAAAAAATCAAGTAGAAAGAGTAGTGTCAAGACACAGAATGGTTGAGGCAAAAAAACAAAAGAAAAACAAACATGCTGGGAACTAAGCTAAGTCTTCTGTCAGATGCTACATGTCTCTTTCACATCTGATTCATTTTTTGTACAATAGACGGGTTATCTTATTTACTGTATTATCACAACTGGTTCTCTACTCTAAAGTTACATGACCTGTATCTGTCCTTTCAAATCCAATTTCAAATTTCTTTCAGGGAGTGTCTGATTGGTTCAGCTGTCCTTTCCTTTTTCATACTTCTGGTCTCTAGTCATTTGGGACAGGTATAGCAAACTTGGTAGAGAACCCCAGATTTTGAGAATGAGTAACAATTATGAAACAGAGAGGATTTCTTAGAGTGGGCAAACATGTAAAAGTTGTCTGTCTCCATTGGGTAAGAGATACAGCATCAAATCATTATTTATGAGGTGTTAACTTCAAGTTTTTACCTAAATTAATATTCCCAAATATAAAGGAAGCTAATAATGACAAATGAAATTGAAATATACTAAGCAGTTGGAATATTTATGAGGACAACACATCACATTGGCAGGACTAACATTTGGCTATACAATGCTCCAGATATCATAAAAGAATAATATCTTTTTTATGTAAGGCAGCTGAACAATAAAAAAAAAGTCAAAAGTATAATAAAGTATTTGTTTCAACACAGTAAATTTTTTCTCCATGCTCAATTAAATGTAAAATAAAATGAGACCCTCTAATGTCATAGTTCCCTTCAAATATCATGATCTTATTTTATTTGAAATGGTGGCAAGAAGTGACCTACTAGAGTTTATCTTCTTTACTTTTAAAATATCCTGTATAAAATATCTACTGTGAAAATAATTTTAGGAAAAAATGTGACTGAATTCTACTTGATATTTTACATCAATTAAACATGTTTGCTCTTGTTGTGGTGAAAAAATTTTACACTGTATAAGAATAACAGTATACTGTGAAAGTTCAAAATGGTAATATCTCAGAAACATATGCATGATAGTGTTTAAAAATAGTCCACCAAAATGGAAGTGCTTGACTATAAAATCTTGAGAAAACATTGCTTCTCTTATTTAGATATACTGGACATCAAGCAACATGACAGAGAAAATGTATTTAACAATGCAACAAAATAAAAATTTGCAATTCTATTTTGTGACATTCCAGATATTTTGAATGCTACTGGAAACAACATTTAGTATACACTCATGGGAAGATTATATGGACTTCAACCACCCCATTCATCAAACTGGTTTAGTTTACTGTCACAATACTTCAAATGAGAGAGAGAAACATGATTTTATTACCCTGCACATCTAATGAAATTTATTGGATCCCAGTTAAGTTTATGTTGAGGGTAAAATTCCACAGAAGGACATTCTGCTTAGAGTAACTTTGTCATGGTATTAGAAAACACGGTGATTCAATTGTTAACAAAAAGATTTAATCAATATAATATAGGTGTCCTTAGAAAAACTGGATTAAAGCAAATATAAATAATAAAACCTTCAAGGAAATTGGAGATACCAAGAGAACATTTCATGCAAAATGAGCACAATAAAGGACAGAAATGGCAAGGATCTAACAGAAGCAGAAGAGATTAAGAAGAGGTGGCAAGAATACACAGAAGAACTATCCAATATAGTCTTAATGACCCAGCCACTAAAGTATAGTCAGACATCCTAGAATGTGAAGTCAAGTGGGCCTTTGGAAGCATATTATGAACTAGTGGAGGTGATGGAATTAAAGGATGATGCTGTTAATGTGCTGTATTTAATATGCCAGCATATTTGGAAAACTCAGCAGGGGCCACAGGACTGAAAGAGGTCAGTTTTCATTTCAATCCCAAAGAAGGGCAATGATAAAAACATTTTTTTTTTTCCCAGTGGGTTTTGTCATACATTGATATGAATCAGCCATGGATTTACATGTATTCCCAACATTTTAAACTACCACACAACTGCACTCATTTCACATGCTAGCAAGGTAATGCTCAAAATCTTTTAAGTTAGACTTCAAAAATATGTGAACTGAGAACTTCTAGACATTCAAGCTGGATTTAGAAAAGGCAGAGGAACCAGAGATCAAATTGCCAACATCCACTGGATCATAGAAAAAGCAAGGGAATTCCAAAAAAAATCTGTTTCATTGACCACACTAAAGCCTTTGATTGTGTGGATCACAACAAACTGTGGAAAATTCTTAAAGAGATGGGAGTTCTAGACCACCTTACCTGTCTCCTGAGAAACCTATATGCAGGACAAGAAGCAACAGTTAGAACTGGACATAGAACAACACAAGGGAGTGGTCCCAAATCAGGAAAGGAATACATCAAGGTTATATATTGTCACACTGCTTATTTAATTTCTGTGCAGGGTACATCATACAAAATGCCAAGCTGGATGAATCACAAAACTGGAATTAAAAGTGAAAGAGGAGTGAAAATGCTGGCTTAAAATTCAACATTCAATAAACTAAGATCATGGCATCTGGTCCCATCATTTCATGGCAAATAGAAAGAGAAAAAAGTGGAAACAGTGACAGATTTTTCTTGGGCTCCAAAATCACTGTGGACTGTCACTGTAGCCATGAAGTTAAAAGACACTTGCTCCTTGAAAGAAAAGCTATGACAGACCAGGACAGCGTATTAAAAGGCAGAGATACCATTTTGTTGAAAAATGTCTGTATAGTCAAAGTTATGGTTTTTTCAGTAGTCATGTACAGATGTAAGAGTTGGACCATAGAGAAGACTGAGCACCAAGGAATTGATACATTCAGATCGTGGTGCTGGAGAAGACTCTTGAGAGTCCCTTGGACTGCAAGATCAAACCAGTCAATCCTAAAGGAAATCAACCCTGAATATTCATTGAAAGGATTGATGCTGAAGCTCAAGCTCCAATACTTTGACCACTTGATGCAAAGAACCTACTCATTACAAAAAATCCTGATGCTAGGAAAGATTGAGGGCAAGACGAGAAGGGGGCAATAGAGGATGAGATGGTTGGATAGTATAACCGACTCAAGGGACTTGACTTTGAGCAAACTTCGGGAGACAGGGAAGGACAGGGAGGTCTGGTGTGTGCAGTCCATGGGGTCTCGAAGAGTCAGACAATTTAGCAAATGAAAACATCAAAACTCCATTAATACATCAAAATCAGACTTTCGTATATCGTTTCATAATTAAGATAATTAAAATAACAAAACTAAGCATTTTGAGAGTTACTTATTTTTAAAACAAAGTGATTTTGTTCAGACAGTGATATGTCTTGTTGTTTTTTTTTTTCCCTTTACAATTAACATGGTAAAGTTCCGTTAGACTGGTATCTCATGTTCTTAAATGGTTTTTGTATTTTTATTTAAACAAAGTGGTTTGTTGACAACTTTTTCACCCTGATTCTTCATTCATCAAAAAATATGTCTAATATATAAAACAAATTGCTTAAACTAAGTCTAGGGAAATAATTCAATAAAAATGAAAAATAAAACCTTGCTCATCTTAAAGAAATTTATTAACAAGAGGAATAGAAATGCAGCATACTTTCTAGAAATGTAGCTTTTCACAAACAGACAATATTTTTTGCTATATCTGACCAAATTCCTCATTTTATATATGAGGAAACAGTTTAGTGATGTGTTTTTACTTAAAAGTAGATAGTCATTAGAGTTTCAAGGAACACAGATTTTTAATTACTTAGAACAGTGTTTAAATAAATACTTTCATCTTTTATTTCATACCAAATTTCACAGTACATGAAGATGACTTTCATAAAATCTCTCAGTTCAAATAAACATATTCTCATATTGTCTCATTTCTAAAACTACACATTTAATATCAGGTCTTCCTTCGATCCTGATGGCTCAGAGGATAAAGTGTCTATCTGCAATGCCAGAGACCCAGGTTTGATCCTTGGGTTGGGAAGATCCCCTGGAGAAGAAAACGGCAACCCACTCCAGTACTCTTGCCTAGAAAATTTCATGGATGGAGGAGCCTGGTGGGCTACAGTCCATGGGGTCACCAAGAGTTGGACACGACTGAGCGTCTTCACTTCACTTCACTTCCCTTCCTTCGACTTTACCAAAAAAAAGGTAAAAAGTTAACAGGGAAGGAAAGTCAATTTTCTTTTCTTTCATGCTTCCAGTCACAGACAGCTAAAGACTTTTTACATTTTCTAGGGTTGTTGGATTAGGCCCTAAAGTAAGATGCTTCTCAATTCTACCTGAAAAACAAAATTGATCCCTAATTAGTATGTATATACTACCCTATGGACTATAGCCCGCCAGGCTCCTCTGTCCGTGGAATTTTCCAGGCAAGAATACTGGAGCGGGTTGTCATTTCCTACTCTATGGGTCTTCCCAATCCAGATATTGAACCCACATCTCTTGTGTCACCTGCACTGACAGCCAGATTATTTATGACTACACCACATGCGAAGTCCAAGAATACACATGCAGCAAATAAAAATGCTATGAATATAAACATATATCACTTTTTGAAGTATTAATATTTGACTGTATAGTATGTCACTGTAGCTGGGCTTTATTTGACAACTTTACTGAGGTAAAGCTAACATAATAAACTGCACATATTGGAAGTGTAATTCCACAGAAGTGCATTCTGCTTCCAGAAGGTCAGAATGTTCCACTGAACATTTTCAATTCTGTTCCACTGACTTATATGCATATATTTGTACAAATAACACAGTGCATTGATTACTGTGGCTTTATAGTGAATTTTGAAATCATGTAGTATAAGTCCTCCAACTTTACAGTGTTTTTTCAAAATTGTTTTGGCAATCAGTCTGTTGAATTTCCAACACATTTAAGAATCAGCTTGTGAACTCCATAATAATTCTCGGGTTTCTGATAACAATTGCATTGAATTTGTAAGTCAATTTTGAATAAATTGGTTTCCTGACAATATTGCTTCTTCTATCTTTTGAACATGAAATGCCTTTCCATTCACTTACATCTTTAATTTCCCTCAGTGTATTTTTCCATACACAAATCTTGCACTATTTTTGGTTAAATTTGCTCATAAGTACTTTATATATTGATGTTATTATAAATCAAATTGTTTTCTTCATTTCTCCTTTAGGTGTTTTATATTTAGCATAAATTAATTGATTTTTGTACCTTGATTTTGTGTTCTATGGGCTTCCTAAAGTGTTGTATTAGTTATAGCAGTTCTGTTATGTGTACATTTCTTAGAATGTTCTATATAGAATTTGCTTAGAATTTGTTATGTGTATATTTTTCATAATTTGCTGTCACCTACAATTAAAGAGGTCAAGGCTATGGTTTTTCCAGTGGTCATGTATGGATGTGAGAGTTGGGACTGTGAAGAAAGCTGAGCATCGAAGAATTGATGCTTTTGAACTGTGGTGTTGGAGAAGACTCTTGAGAGTCCCTTGGACTGCAAGGAGATCCAACCAGTCCATCCTAAAGGAGATCAGTCCTGGGTGTTCATTGGAAGGACTGATGCTGAAGCTCAAACTCCAGTACTTTGGCCACCTCATGCGAAGAGTTGACTCACTGGAAAAGACCTTGATGCTGGGAGGGATTGGGAGCAGGAGGAGAAGGGGACAACAGAGGATGAGATAGCTGGATGGCATCACCAACTCGATGGGCATGCGTTTGAGTAAACTCCGGGAGTTGGTGATGGACAGGGAGGCCTGGTGTGCTGCGATTCATGGGGTCACAAAGAGTCAGACACGACTGAGCGACTGAACTGACTGACTGACTGACTGACAAAGAGATTTTCTTCCCCTCCCTTTTCACCATGGATATCTTTAGTACCTTTTAACTTTTTCTTCGTTGTTGTTGAAGTAGCTAGAATTTTCAGTATAGTGTTCAGTAGAAGTAGTGCAAATAGACATCCTTGCCTGTTCCTGACCTTAGAAGAAATTCAGGCTTTTATGCTTAATTATGATGTTAGATGTAGGTTTTTCCTAGATTCCCTTTATAAGGTAAATGAAATTTCCTTTTTACTTTTGTTGAGAGGTTTTATTTTGAATGAGGATTGAGTTTTGTCAAATGCATTTGCAATCTGATATTAACTGAATATCATTAATTTTATCAATTGAAATTAGTATTTTTTGTCTTTTATTCTACTAATAGTGTGTGTTATGTTAATTTTCTAATGTTAATCCCACCTCACATTTCTGGCATGAATTTTATTTGGTTGTGGCATCTAACCCATTTTAAATATTGCTAGCTGTCAGCTCTAATATTTTCGTGTTTTGTGTTTATGTTCATATGGCTATTGGTCTATAGTTTTCTTTTTTTGCAATGTCTTTGGCTTTCAAATCAGTATAATTCTGGTCTCTATAACCTGATAGAGTTTGCTACAGATTTGATGCTGTTTTTTATATATTTGATAGAATTCACCAATAAGTCATCTGTGCTGTACCACTTGTGTGGGAATATTTTTAATTAGTAATTCAATGTCTCTACTTATTTTAGGTCTATTTTAATGTTTTTTCTTCTAGAATAAGTTTTGATACTGGTGTGATTCTAGGAATTTGCCTATTTCATTAAGCTGTCCAATATAATGTCCAAAATTATTTATAATAATCCCTTAAATTATAGGGTCTGTTGTAGTGTGTTATCTTTCATTCTTGATTTTGATAATTTGTGTCTTATCTGCTTCATTCTTAGTCTAGATAAATATTTGTCAGCTTTATTGATATTTAAAAGAATCCACTTTTGGTTTTATTGATTTTCTCTAATTTTCTGTTTTATATTTCCTTGATGTTGCCTATATTTCTTTTCTTCTCTCTGCTTGAGCTTAATTTATTCTTATTTTTAAAAATTTATTAACATACAAGAGGTTATTTATCTGAAAAATTTGTTCATTTATGGTAAAGGCATTTTTTTTTTTTTTTTTGAAATTTCAATTTTAATTTCTTTTTTTTTTTTTTTTATTAGTTGGAGGCTAATTACTTCACAACATTTCAGTGGGTTTTGTCATACATTGATATGAATCAGCCATGGATTTACACGTCTTCCCCATCCCAATCCCCGATCCCACCTCCCTCTCCACCCGATTCCTCTCGAAACATCCCACCCTTGCCTTCTCCCACAGAGTTCAAAAGTCTGTTCTGTATTTCTGTGTCTCTTTTTCTGTTTTGCATATAGGGTTATCGTTATCATCTTTCTAAATTCCATATATATGTGTTAGTATGCTGTAATGTTCTTTATCTTTCTGGCTTACTTCACTCTGTATAAGGGGCTCCAGCTTCATCCATCTCATTAGGACTGGTTCAAATGAATTCTTTTTAATGGCTGAGTAATATTCCATGGTGTATATGTACCACAGCTTCCTTATCCATTGGTCTGCTGATGGGCATCTAGGTTGCTTCCATGTCCTGGCTATTATAAACAGTGCTGCAATGAACATTGGGGTGCACGTGTCTCTTTCAGATCTGGTTTCCTCAGTTGTATGCCCAGAAGTGGGATTGCTGGGTCATATGGCAGTTCTATTTCCAGTTTTTTAAGAAATCCCCACACTGTTTTCCATAGCAGCTGTACTAGTTTGCATTCCCACCAACAGTGTAAGAGGGTTCCCTGGTAAAGGCATTTTAAGTTACATATTTTCTTCTAATCACTGCTTTAGCCACTTCCTATAAATTTTGATGTTATTTTTTAATCAGGATATTGTCTAAATTATCTTGCATTATCTTATTTGAATCACAGATTACTTAGAAGTATGCTGTTCAAATTTCCAAATATTTGGAAAGTTTTAAATACTTCTTTCTTTTGCTAATTTCTAGTCTAATATAATTTTATTGCAGGTTGAGAATTTACTTTGTATAACTTCAATCTTAATTTATCTTGTTTTATGGCCTAGTATATGTTTCATACATATTTGAAAGAATAATGTTTACTGTACTCTTCAGTGAAATGTTATATAAATCAATTATGTGAAGTTATTGATACAAATATTTTTCAAATATTCTATATATCTATTAAATCTCTGTCTAGATTTTCTAGACAGAGAAAAATTAATTATTGAGGACAGGACATTGAAATTTCCAATTTTAGTTGTTAAATTATATCTTCCTCTTTTCTTTTTTATCATTTTTAAAATCCTGTATTTTGGGGCTGTGATTTAGGTGAACATGCATTTGTAACTGTCCTATGTATTTGAGGTACTGACCCCTTTATCATCATAAAATGCACCTTTTTGTTTCTACTAAAATTCTATCTTAGTGTGTTTTTTTCATATCAATTTGTTAATTTTATTTTTACTATGATTTTATTTTTTTAGATATAACACTGTAAGATATATCTTATCACAAACAACTACAGATTAATAATTATTTATTTTGGGTAAAATATAGCTAATTTGCTCAAGTTCAGCTCAACTTCCTGAGACATCCTTTATGCTACTATTGTCATTAGAATTCAAACAACACAGTGTTACAATATTGCTTTGTGCAACCTTGTGTCAAAGAAGTCAACAGACTAAATGAAAAATACATATGTCTATTGAGTCTTTTATATTAAGATGACATATATAGTGCATACAATCATTTTTATTTTTTTCCTGAAGATCTGAATAATTATTCTGACATCTGGTGTCAGTCTGAAGGAGTTTCTTTACTAATTCTTGTAAAATGGGTCAGCCAGCAATGAACTGCCTCACTCTATTTTTATTTTGGGAATATCTTTATTTCTCTTCTTTTGAAGGATAGTTTGGCTAGATACAGAATTCTTGGTTGATTTTTTTGTTTGTCATACACTAGTTTCAATTTGTCATTTCATTCATTTCTGGCCTCCTTGTTTCTGATGAAAAGTCAGATGCTAATCTTGTTGGTCATTTGAACATGATAGTTTAGTTTTTCTCTTAAGGATTTCAATTTATTTTCCATGCCCTTTGCTTTCAACTCTTTACTTATGATATATCCATAAGAAGAGCTCTGTGCTTATCCTACCTTTCCTTTCCTCGGTCTGTCTCTTTCATTCCCTCTCTCTACCTCCCTCCTTTCCTCTGAGAAATTTTTACTCATTATCTCTTTAATATTTGTTCCTAATATTTTTGCTCCTATCCT
The DNA here is from genome assembly GCF_033118175.1 of Dama dama. Classification (NCBI taxonomy): domain Eukaryota; kingdom Metazoa; phylum Chordata; class Mammalia; order Artiodactyla; family Cervidae; genus Dama; species Dama dama. The sequence goes on from NC_083709.1 coordinate 27,800,089, forward strand.
TCTTGATTCCAACTACACATACGGTGGTGTACTTGGTTTTGTACAAACTTCTGAGTCTCTGATAATTTTAAATATTTTTCCATTTTGATATGCATATCAGCTTACATAATTTCTACTGATCCATTGACAATGCCACTGATCATTAATATTATCCAAAGCTCTAAATTCAGTGAGTTCCTTAAAACTGTGTGTAGAAGATGCTAGTCTTTATGACCTGTTCCATGTGGTAATTCTCTATTTTGTCATAATGGGGAAAACTTGGGTGCAGATTAAAACAAGAAAGTATCATATTTTCACTGCTCTTAATTTAAGTTTGGCAGGTTTACAAACACAAATACTTCTCATAATGTTGTACACTTTGCTTGATTTACAGAGTGTCTAATGATTAATTTTGTCAACTTTGCAGTTTTGAAATTGCTATGGGGAAAAGATTTGTTCTTTGAAAATCTTGCTCTACTTAACTTTTCAACATATGAGAGTCGGTTTAATAACTGATTTAATGTTCTTATCTGTTAATTTTAATATCTGTGTCAGTTTCAATTGATTGTACTGTCTCCTTTTGTCCTGTTTCTTTGCATTTCTGCTCATTTTTGTTTGTAATGACAAAACATTATGAACTTTACCTATTTGAGTTATGGATTTAAAAAAATTATGTTATTGAGCTTTCATCTAGAAAGTTTTTTGGAAACAGTTTAACACTTTAGGTCTTACTTTTAGTAACTACATATAACATACTTCTGCATAACCTACCCAAAGTAATGTGAACAACATAGTATTCCAGCCTTATTTGTGGGAATGGACAGACATTATTCTTGGCCCAATGTAAGTATAGGCCTTGTTACCTTATATCTTTTCTGATGGGTCTTTCTCAATTTTCCAGTGTTTCCCCTCTCAGGTTTGCTGATCAGTACTCTGCTAAATACAGAGTCAATATCTTTGCAGATATCCAGAGTTACCACTCTGAGTTGATCTCTCCTCTAATAATTTCCACTATGATTTCTACTTTCCTTGTTTTCTCAGACCTCCAGGTCTCGATCCTTAACTCAGGAAGTCTGCTGAGCTTCACCTAGGCTTTTCTTCTACATGCTTTGACCTGGAAACTCTTGTCCAATGTCTGGAAAAGTGTTGTTGATATACCTGATGTGATGTGTTAGTTTCAAACAGAAGGGTTTAATCCATTTCTTATTGCTCCATCATGAATAGGAAAGTGGAAGTCTCTGGTTTTTTGTTTGATTGTTTGCTTTTTGGCTTTTGTTTTTAAGGAAGAAAAAAATTCCTTATTTACTGGAATAATTCTATATTGTGGGAGACAAGAGCTCCCACCATTGTGGCCAGGGTGTAAAATTAAAATGTAAAGTGTGATCCCCCATTAAATTTGACACCAATGAACAAAAAAGAAACCAGCAGAGCAGCAGATGGTACTGTTTGCAGCTCTGGGAGAGACTCGAGGCTCATAGTCACCATCTGCCTGCACAGCATTTTCTCAAACTTAGTATTTAGCAAAGTTTATTACTACTAAGCTTATGAGCATTATGAGACAGATTACCAAATTCCTGCATTCTACCATGCTTTAATTAAAAGAAATATATGTCATGTGTTGGATAATTATGGAAGTTATGTGAAACATAAATATCGTGGCTTGTTACTCTTCTTAATAACCTTTGCTTTTTCGGTTCAATGCCAAAAAGAAACATTTACTAAGTTATACAGTATACCTTTAAGAGGTCTGTGGGATCAATTCATTGCTGGGCTTGCAAATTCTTACATAAATTCTACCCCTGAAAACCTTTATTAAAACTGACTCTTGAAGAGGGGATATATGTATACCTATGGCTGATTCATGTTGAGGTTTGACAGAAAAAAAAAAAATCTGTAAAGCAATTATCCTTCAATTAAAAAAATTAGTTAATTAAAAAAAACTGACTCTTCACTGTTTGTGAAGTTCTCATGAATACAATTTGTGATTCCTGTTATATATTATAAGTTGCTGATGGTTATATATTCTGTATTTCAAGCAACACACATTCAGTAAATTTCAGACCATCCATTGGCTAAAAATTTGTAGCTATACATATTGAAGTTTAACCAATTGGTAGAGAAATTTGTTTAGATATAATAATGCATAATTAATCTCAGTTTTGGATAGAGTTGCAAGTTCTGCATCTAAATCTATGGGTATCTTCTACGGCTTACATAATCATTCACAGTATTAAGCTGAAACATAGGCAAAGCCCTTTTGTAGGTCAAAAGTGGTAAAATTTGATAAACATATACAGTTCAAATTAACATAAGACAATTTTAATTACAATCTTTTGCCGATACCGAGATCATGCTTCTGTTAATGATTTCCAAAGCTGTTACACAGGTATCTTTTTACTGCTATTGCTTTTAATATAAAAGATGCACAGTGAATATCTTGGTTACTAATATTTTATTCCTGTAATATTTCTGATTATAAAATCTTAATGTGAACTGAATAAAAAATGAATTTATAGTTGCTAAAGAGTGGTGTTTAAAGGCTTAAAATATATATTTCAAGTGATTTTCAAATTTCCATGTAGGAATAAAAATGTTACAATAACCAAGATAATTTGGGAGAGAAAAATGAGCAGGCAGTCCTTGCTCTATTTCAAAGTTATAATAAATAATCCATTTTTCCAGGATGCACAATAAAGAAAGACTGCCTGGGTTTTCTTCCATCTTTTGTTATTTCATAGATATGTTGCACTAGATGTGATACTTTTAGTATTAATACCTACCTCTAAAGTTTACTTTAAAGATTAAATAAGTCAATCCATTTAATGTATATCAAAATCTCTTAGGCATAGACAGAACTCAATAAAGGTTAATTATTGTTATTTTAGGTGCATATTCAGTATTTAGAAGTGAGACAGCATGGATTTGCATTGTGACTTAATACTCTGACTCACTGTCTCATTACAAATATGCTGTTTTTAAAAGAAGTACTTATTTCATCAGTTGTTATGGGTTTAAATGAGTTGATGGACATAAATTACTGAAGATTTTGGTCTTTGAGTCTTAAAACTGACAAACTATTCTTTTATATGTATATAACTTATATAAATTTTAAGAAAATTACTGCAATTCAGGCCATGAAGTCTATGTAATATATAACTCTACTCCATCTCCAGCTTCTAAGCAGGTTTAAACACAAGTATCTTCAAAAATGGATACATTTTCCACTGCATAAATCTCTGGGAAAAATATGAAACAAAATGAGCATTCATTTATGGAACACAGAAGTTACTTTTTAGGGTATGGGGTTAGGTGTGTAAGATACATGCAATAACAAAATAAAGATTATTGGAGGAATAAAGATACATTGCTTTATTTCCACTATTGTACCTGTCTTTCAGAGAGGCCAGCCAGGTCTACTGATCACTCTGAGTCTGGACCCCTTTTGGCCCCAAAGCAAATTCTTAACCATACTGGACTTTATGTCCTCTGTAAAATCTTACTGGTTCCACTAGACACATGCTATAGTCTGACCACTTGTTCTATCATGGTAATACACCTCAAGAATAGACTATGGCAACTAGTGAGATGTAGGAGAAAGAAGATAGGTGGGAATACGGCCAGAAAGGGGTAGCACCATAATTTTTCAGATGACACAAATAGTTTACCAGTTTTTAGTATAGGTGATAATTTTTATGTGGATAAATAATGCTAATTTGTAACATTTCAGGATCACATTTTCTATATTGAAGATGGTTAGATCAATAACTGGGATTTCTCAATGGCTTAGCAGGTATAGAATCTGCCTGCACTGCAGGAGACACAAGAGATGCAGGTTCAATCCCTGGGCTGGGAAGATCCCCTGATGAAGGAAATGGCTTGGTTTTTGCTCTTTGATTTTTCAATGCTTAGTCAGTAAAAATAAAATTTTCCCTTTTGTTTATATAATTTTGAAGGAATATCAACCTAGATTTTTATAAAATATCTATAAATATGTAAGGTAAGGCAGTCTGATTAAGGAAAAGATAGCTTGCTTCATACAATAGACAATTTCATTATCTAATTTATAGAATACTCAACAGCCTCTATTTTGTATGTAAAGCAGTAAGGATCTTGGCTATTTTACTAAATAGGCAATATGATAGCTTATTTTAAATGAAATTAAGAAATTTCATTTGCTTCTTGTGCAAAATCAGCACTATTTTTGCTTTAAAAATGTACTGAAAGTATTTTAGAATGCCATAAATCTTTGGAAAAATACCTTAAAGGAAACATAAGACTATTTCAGTCAAATCAAGCTAAAAATATTCATTCTTTGTAGAGTAATAATTTTGATTTATTTCATTCCTTTTTCCATGTAATAACCTTTAGGAAGTCATGATAATCAATTTCTCTGATGATATCAATTCCTATAGTAGATCAGCTCCCATTATATTAGACATAATGCAAGTATTTGCATATTGCTATTACTACTCTCATATACACAAGGATATAAATGTGGAATAATAGTATATACTCTCCACTTTTATGCCACTAAAGAGGTTCTATGTGTTGGGATATATATTTTCAGGACCCAGTATAGACAAAGCAAACATTTTCTAGCATATTTTTGTGTGAACTCTAGATGTCTGGATTTCTGAATTATAAATGAGAATAATATGTCTGCACAGTCTTTTGGTGTTATAATAACAGATTTTTTGATATATTTATAATATTCAAACAGAGAAAAGTTGAGTGGTAATTATCCTATAAACCACATGTAAGTTAGCAAATGAATAAATAAATACACTTTGAACTAGTATTGCTACTTCAGGAATTTGTCAAAAGAAGTTAGAGAAGTGGTTGAAAAAAGCATCTGGTAGATATCAGAGCTTTATTTATACCTGCAAATAATAAAAAACACCATAGAATTTATGCACTAGTAATGGGAAGTTTCAAAAATAAAGTATAACATACTTCTATGTTGGAATACTAAAAATAGTGTTGTCTAAGTGTATTGATAGACAATATAGTGTCTAGCTGAAAAAAAAAAAAGCAGAGATAGAGTGGTTTGTACAATATAGTGTAGCTGAAAAAAAAACAGAGTTAGAGTGGTTTGTACAATAGATGACAAGAGAAAAAGATATACAAACACAGAGAATATTAACCTTGTTCAGAGAAAATATTAACATTTGCTATTCCTCTGTCAGATGGATTACATAGGATTTTTCTTTTTCTCTTGTTCTCTTTTGTATTGTATTTCGGGATGTATATACTCTTTGAGATTTTTCCACAGACAGGATTAGACAATCTACCCTGAGTTAGCCATATAGGACAACTACAATATATTTGATGTATTGCCATCATAAAACATTTTCTGAGAGCCTTAAATATGAAAGATATTAAAACTAGACAGTAATAATTGCTCAGTTTTTCAGTTCCAGTCCTTGTATAGCTAATGAAAGAGGAATCAAGGCATGAAAAGTAGTGATATGTTACTTTATCTATTTATCTATCTATACTGCGAATAGGGAACTAAATAATATTCCCTTAAATAAGACTGTCTTATGATAAGCTACTAGTTTGACTGCAAACCTATAACATCAGTGTTAGAACTCTTACCCATAAGTTACTATTATTGTCCAGTTTATTGATTTTGGAAAATCATATGGTTATAATAACATGTGGAGGAGCTACTGCTTTTCAACCAAGTTTGATCACATTGAATAATTTTAACTGCCCAAAAGATGAAATCCTTTAAACTGAATCAATCATGTGTACTCTGAGTAATCCACAAGGAAACTGTCACATTTTACTGCTGTGGAAATCTACAGTCAGTCTCAAAATTTGCTTCAAGAAACTGAATTCTCAGCAAGGTAGCAGGATACAAGATTACAGAAATTTGTTGCATTTCTTTATACTAACTGGTGGCTCAATGGTAAAGAATCTGCCTGCAATGCAGGAGACCCAGGTTTTGTCCCTGGGTCAGGAAGATCCCCTGGAGAAGGTAATGGCTACCCACTCCAGTGCTCTTGCCTGGAGAATTCCATGGACAGAGGAGCTTGGTGGGCTATGCTCAATGGGGTTGCAAAGAGTCAGACATGACTGAGCGACTAACACTTTCACTTTCTTTATACAACAATGAAATATCAGAAAGGGAATTTCTTTTTTAAATTTTAAACTTTTAAAATTACAATGCCCAAAATAAGATACTTAGGAATAAACCTGATGAAGGAGGTGAAAGACTTATACACTGAGAACTATGAAACATTAATAAAGGATATTGAAGATGATTCAAATAAATGGAAATACATCCTATTCTCTTGGATTGGAAAAATTAATATTATTAAAATAGCCATTCTACCCAAAGCAATATACAGATTTAATGTGATCCCTATCAAATTACCTATGATGTTTTTCACAGAATTAGAATAATAATCCTAAAATTCACATGGAACCATAAGAGACACAGAATTGCCAAAACAACACTGAAGAAAAAGAACAAAGCAGGAGTCATAACCCTCCCAGACTTCAGACAGTACTACAAAGCTACAGTAATCAAAACAGCATGGTACTGGCACAAACACATACATGTGAATTGATCGAGCAGAATAGAGTCCAGAAATAAACCAACACACCTATGGTCAATTAATCTTCCACAATGGAGGCAAGGTTATATAATGGCAAGACAATGTCCTCTTCAGCAGGTGGTGTTGGGAAAGTTGGACAGGAACATGTAAATCAATGAAGTTAGAATATACCCTCTCACCATTTATGAAAATAAACTCAACATGCCTTAAAGACTTAAACATAAGACATGACATCATAAAACTCCTAGTAGAGAAAATAGGCAAAACATTCTCTGACATAAATTTTTACCATTGTTTTCTAAGGTCAGTCTCCCAAGGCAATGGAAATAAAAGCAAATAAATTAAAAAAATGTGACCCAATCAAACTTACAAGGAAAAGAAACCATGAACAAAACAAAAAGACAATCTATAGAATGGTTGCAAATGATGTGACAGACAATGACTTGATTTTCAAAATATACAAACAGCTCATACAACTCAACAACAACACAAAAAGCCCTATCCAAAAAAAATGGGCAGAAGAAATAGACATTTCTCCAAAGAAGAAATACAGAAAGATGCATGAAAATATGCTCCACATCAATAATTATTAGGAAAATGCAAATCAAAACCACAATGAGGTACCACCTCACACCAGTCAGAAAGGCCATCGTTAAAACGTCCACAGATAACAAAGGCTAGAAAGGGTATTGACATTGTTGGTAGGAATATAAGTTGAGGCAGCCACTGTGGAAAACAGCATAGAGGTTCCTTAGAAAAATAAAAATAGAATTACTATACAATCCAGGGATCTCACTCCTGGGCACATGTTGAGACAAATCTATAATTCAAAAAGATACATGCACTCTTATGCTTATAGCAACACTATTCACAATAACCAAGCCACAGAAACAACCTAAATGTCCATCAACTGATGTTTGGACAAAAAACACATGGTATAATTTTACAGTGGGGTACTACTCAGCCATAAAAAATAATGCCATTGACAACAACATGGGTGAAACTAGAGATTATAATAATATGTGAATTAAATCAGGAAGCAAAAGACAAATACCATATGATATCGCTTATGTGTAGAATCTCAAAGATAACACAAATGAATCTACCTCTGAAACAGAAATAGAATCACAGACATAGAAAACAGACTGTTGGTTTCCAGGTCAAGAGGATTGGGGGAAGGATGGAGGGAGAGATCGGGGTTAGCAGATATAAGCTTTTATATACAGAATGGGTAAACAATAAGGTCCCAAGTGTAGCACAGAGAACTATATTCAATTTCTGTGATTAAACCATAATGGAAAAGAATATTTAAAAGTGTATATATGTGTATAACTGAATCACTTTGTTGTATATCAACAAGTAATACAACACTGTAAATCAACTGTACTTCATTGAGAAAATGGAAAAGAAACTGAATGATTCCTGGGTTTCCTGCATATATATTCCAAATCATAACTCTATTCAAAATTTTCCCCTTCAATAAAATAAAGCCGTTCTTAATTGTACTATAGATTTGTTTTCCTCAATTCTGTAAATGAGGGCTCAGCAAACATTTTCTTTAAAGAACTAAATATAAGATATTTAGCCAGATGATCTCTTTGCAACAATTCAACTCTGCCACTGATGTATAAAAGCAGCCACAGACAATGAGCCTGCTGTGTTACAATAAAACTTTATTTACAAAATAGGGAGCAGGCTGGATTTGACTTGTGGGCTATAGACTGCTGACCCAATCTAGATACATGATTCAACTGTCCACTCTGTAACGTTTGCTTAAATTTAGTTTTGAGCTAAAAATAGTGCAGATGCCTAAATAAAGCTGATGGGACACTATGAACATTAAAGAGCAGAATTACACAATTCTATGCAGACAAGGATGTTCATTCATAATTTTCCCAAATTTTGTAGAGAGCAGGGTGATGAACCAGGCAAATTTGCTGAAGGCTAACTTTCTTCCCCTAGCCAATTCCAACATATTTACACGATAACCTGAAGAAAGATTATTTGACTTCTCTCATGTGCCAGATATATTTTCTCATTTTAATCTAACCAATGCTGAGATATATTTTTATTGTTCTGATCTTTTTTTTTATTCTTTTGAACTGTGGTGTTGGAAAGGACTCAGGAGTCCCTTGGCCTGCAAGGAGATCAAACCAGTCAATCCTATAGGAAATCAGTCCTGAATATTCATTGGAAGGACTGATGCTGAAGTTGAAGCTCCAATACATTGGCCTCTCAATGCAAAGAACTAACTCATTGGAAAAGACCCCAATGCTGGGAAAGATTGGAGGCAGGAGGAGAAGGAGACGACAGAGATTGAGATGGTTGGATGGCATCACCGACTCGATGGACATGAGTTTGAGCAAGCTCCTGGAGTTGGTGATGGACAGGGAGGCCTGGTGTGCTGCAGTCCATGGGGTCGCAATGAGTCAGACATGACTGAGCAAGTGAACTGAACTGAACTGTTCTCATTTTATTGATGAATAACTGAGGTTCAATGAAGTTAAGCAACTCATAGAATGGGATAGCAAATGTCAGATACACAGTCAACAAAAGGTATTTAGTGCAGTATTATAGGAGAGAATTGATCCTCAGGTTGGGTCTCTGTTTGAACCCTCTGACCTTGGTTCATGAAATGGACAATTTTATACAGCTGAAGATATAATTGTTTTAATACATCATAAATTACATGAATTAATGAAATGTTAAAACATTTTTCTTTAGATTATTTCTGTGATTAAGTAACAAAAACTGAACCTTGCCTACCTAACTTATTCAATAGCCAAATATCTGCAGTAACATCGTAAATACGTTAAATTTCAAGTCTGAGATACACATGCATGTTATATGTACAAAGTACAATATATCTTTATTCTTAGCTTCAAAATATTCATATACTTCCCATTGGTCTAAGAATATTCCTTGAACTAAGAATAAAAGAGGATTTTGTCCCTGTTCTTAGAACTTTTCAGTCACTGAATTTTATAAAATGAACTTTGTAACTGTGCTGCTCCTTAAGATTTTGTGGGGGGGTGGGGAAAGTGTTGACTGCCATTCTAATTCTTTTACCCAGCTTTTTTTAAAAAGCCGACTAGAGCTTTTGCTTTCTCTCTCCCTCTCCCAACATGGCGGCCTCAGCAAAAAAGAAGAATAAGAAGGGGAAGACTATCTCCCTAACAGACTTTCTGGCTGAGGATGGAAGGACTGGTGGAGGCAGCACCTGTGTCCCCACACCAGTCAGCTGGGCTGATGAAACAGACGATCTGGAAGGGGATGTTTCAACCACTTGGCATAGTAATGATGATGATGTGTATCGGGCACCTCCAATCGACCGTTCCATCCTGCCCACTGCTCCACGGGCTGCTCGGGAACCCAATATCGACCAGGGCCGTCTTCCCAAATCTCCACCCTACACTGCTTTTCTAGGGAAGCTGCCCTATGATGTGACAGAAGACTCCATTCAGGAATTCTTTACATAGGATTAAATATCAGTGCAGTGCGTTTACCGCGTGAACCCAGCAATCCTGAGAGGTTAAAAGGTTTTGGTTAGGCTAAGTTTGAGGACCTGGATTCCTTGCTCAGTGCCCTGAGCCTCAACGAAGAGTCTCTAGGTAATAGGAGAATTCGAGTGGACGTTGCTGATCAAGGACAAGATAAAGACAGGGATGATCGTTCTTTTGGCCGAGATAGAAATTGTGATTCTGCCAAAACAGATACAGAGGGCCCGTCCTGCTGCAGACAGCTTTGATGACTACCCGCCTAGAAGGGGTGATGATAGCTTTGGAGACAAATATCAAGATCGTTACGATTCAGACTGATATCGTGATGGGTATCGGGACAGTTACCGTGATGGCCCACGCTGGGACATGGATTGATACGGGGGCCGAGATCGCTATGATGACCGAGGTGGCAGAGACTATGACAGAGGCTACGATTCCAGGATAGGCAGTGGCAGAAGAGCGTTCGGTATCAGGTACCGTAGGGATGACGACTACGGGGGAGGCGGGGACCACTAGGAAGGCAGATACGAGAGACGAGATGACCGGTCCTGGAGCTCCAGAGATGATTACTCTCAGGATGATTATAGGCTGGATGATAGAGGTCCCCCTCCCCCCCCCCCCCCCCCCCCGCAAAGACCCAAACTGAACCCAAAGCCTAGGAGTACTCCTAAGGAAGATGATTCCTCCGCTAGCACCTCCCAGCCTCTATCTGCCTCTATCTTTGGAGGGGCAAAGCCTGTTGACACAGCTGCTAGAGAGCAAGAAGTAGAAGAGCGGCTACAGAAGGAGCTAGAGAAACTGCAGCGTCAGCTGGATGAGCCAAAACTAGAGCGACGGCCTCGGGAGAGACATCAAAGTTGGCGAAGTGAAGAAACTCAGGAACGGGAATGATCGAGGACAGGAAGTGAGTCATCACAGACTGGGACCTCACCCACATCTGGCAGAAGTAAGTCAGACCAGGATGCACAAAGAAGAGAGAGTGAGAAGTCTCTAGAAAATGAAACCCCCAATAAAGAGGAAGACTGTCAGTCTCCAACTTCTAAGCCTCCCAAAGCTGAACAGCCGCTAAAGGTAATGCCAGCCCCTCCACCAAAGGAGAACGCTTGGGGGAAGCGAAGTTCTAACCCTCCTGCTCGATCTCAGAGCTCAGACACAGAACAGCAGTCCCCCCCCAAGTGGTGGAGGGAAAGTAGTTCCAGCTCAACCACCTGAGGAGGGATGGGCAAGGAAAGATGAAAATAAAGTAGATGGGGTGAGTGCCCCAAAAGGCCAAAGTGGGAACTCCAGCCGTGGTCTGGGAGATGGAGGGAACAAAGACCACTGGAAGGAGTCAGACAGGAAAGATGGCAAAAAGGATCATGACTCCAGCTCTGCACCTGAGCCAAAGAAAGCTGAAGAAAATCCAGCCTCGAAGTTCAGTTCTGCAAGCAAATATGCTGCTCTCGCCATTGATGGTGAAGATGAAAGTGAGGGAGGTTACACCGAACAGACCTCTGCATTCTGTGCTTTCTCCTAGTCTCTCTCCACCCTGGAACATTCGAGAGCAAATCAAACCTCTATCCAGACAAGACAAAATAAAACTCACCATCTCCTGGAGATCTTTCTTAACATTTTTTTTTTTTAAAACACAAAATGAAATTCTTTTGCATGCTGCTGCAGCCTTTAAAGTATTGAACTAACAGGAGAATCACCAGTGTAGCCAGAGAAAGAGATGTACAGCTCTTAACGGAAAAGTTGTGGTGTGTTTTTATGACACGTGCATTGCCTGTGTGATTCGTGCCTATGGGCCCCCGTTTAGCAAAATGCAGTGGCGGTGATGCAGTGTCTGGAATCTAGTTGGACAGTAGACAGGTATAAGGAAGAGTGAGGTTCCTACCTTTAATTCTTACTATCCTGTTGTGGCATACATGAATTCTCAAATATTACCTGAATAAATTCTCCATCCTCGGCAAGGTAGGTTTAGTCTCTGATGTTTTAGTCTCCAGGAGGCTGCCAGCCCCTCCTCTCATTTAGTTCTGAGTTACTGGGGCCAGCCTACAGGGAGTTCCTTCATTTGTACCCCCCAGGGGGGTAGGTGGGAGTGAGTCTACAGGCCAGTGAAGAGTAGGACTGTTTGGTGACCAAAATAAACGGGGAAATCGTGGTTTGAAAAGAAGGTTGGGGCTTTGGTGAATTATCTTGCACCAGTAATAGAGAAAATGGTATATGACCTCCAGTAAACACATGAATGGTTTACTTCCTGGAGCAGGAAGCACTTAGGGTTCGTGGGAATTCCCAAATCTTTATGTGTCCTGGTTTTACCCTTTCCTGGCTCCTGCAAGTCTTGAGTCTCACTCCTTCCCTCCAGCCATTCCTGCTTCTGCTGCTTTGACCCCTTTTGCACCTCAGGAAACTTTAGAATTACCAGTCTTAGGTGGTGAGTGTGGCCACTCACCCACATTGGGGTGAATGGAAATTAAATTGGAAACCTTTCTTACAACCTTGATTGGTGTTGAGGGATGTGCTTTTTAAAAAAGTTTCCATCTCTGCACTGAAATCCCACACAAATGTTTGGGTTTATAATGTGGCCTAGATCAATGTTGCGGGGGGGGGGGGGGGGGGGCGGTTCTTTTTATTTTTTTAGCATTCCTTGCGAGAATGAATGATAATGGAGAACAATAACAAAGTTCTTGCTTCTCTTGCAACATAATAGCTTTACTTGCCTGCTTTTATGTGCACCTTGGTACTGTCAGTTCAATAGATGGGGTCCTTATGGGCAGTATTGGTACCTACAGAGAAAAGACACCTTGGTCTCTTTTACTTGCAAGCTTTTTTCCCATCAGTCCTAGGTTAGACCCTGTCCAACCTTGCAGGGTGTTGGTTTATGAGTGCTGCAGCAGTGAGCATAATGAATCATTTACCCAGTGGACATAAAAGACATACCAAGTGAAGTAACTTTAAATAATTGGCTTGGAGTGGCTAGTAGCTAGGAAGTGGCTTTTAGAGATATCCAAGGTTGAGAGGGTATTTTTTTTAAACCATTTGCTATAGATGTTGAAAAGGTAGGATTTGCCCTCTTCATGTCTACTCCTTCCAAATAGATGTATACAAAAAAGCTGTTTTTTCCCCCTATTCCTCTACTCTGCCACCCTGTTAAAACAAACAGGGATTTATGACCCGCTCCTCATTACATGTAAAATTTGTACAAAAATATCTTCTATGAAAATGATTTGTAATCTGTAGACTTATTACCTGGGAGATGTCTTGAGATGTAAAATCCCATCCTTTGGGTTTTGGGGTTTTTTGTTTTCTCCAGATAAATCTGGTCTTTAAAGTTCAAAAAAATAAAAGCCGACTAGAAATTTCAGAAATTTCAAATAATGTAAAACCTAAATATCAGAATGACTGTGTGTTCATTTGTGTAGCAAAACTCTAGCTTAGTGGCCTTTTGTATTAACTAAGTTTCAGGGAACATCCTGAGAAAGCTGTATGTTATCGATAAGATTTCAGCCATGAGAAAAGGTGGTAGTACACTCAGCTCTTATATTAGCCTTGACTTTTTTTTTTTATGTTTTCTTTTTTTTTTCCCATTTCTTTTTATTAGTTGGAGGCTAATTACAATATTGTAGTGGTTTTTGTCATACATTGACATGAATCAGCCATGGATTTACATGCTTGACTCCTTTTTATTTATTCAATGCACAATCATTGAGCCCCTGTTCTTGGCTAGGCACTAAATCTTAATTTATTTTCACTTAATAACATGCTAAGTTCAAGAGTAGAAATTTTCAAGGGATGTACCAGAAGGCACAAACAAGGCTTTAATTTAGACCAGTATATCAGGGACAGTTTACTAGATGAAATGCTGCTGGAGTTCCCTGAATCAATGAGCAAGTTATTGAGAAGTGGGAAGTTGGGAAAAGGAATTGCAAAGGGAGCAGAAATGTCCAGGAGTTTGTCAAGGATTTCCCCTCATTCCTTAAGAGCAGAAATGTGGGCCCAGAGGAAGGGTTGTGAGGAAAATGTGTTTTTAGTTCTTAAGGTGTGTGGGTGAAATAGCAATGGGTGGTGCTGATTCTGTATCAATCACAAAGGTAGGCTGAGATTCTAATGGCAAAAGAGACAAGTTGTGGAAAGGAACTTATGCTTTTTGCAGAAATGGATAAAGTTCTAGCAAATCATGGATTTCATGGTCTAGGCAACTTGCATGTATGTGCATTCCATCACAGATCCCAGATTTCAACTCTGCTTCTATTGAAGAGTCAAGTAACTTTGGTTCTGAGAACAGTGAAAGTTGCACAATGTGGCCTTTTCAATTTTACTTTTTTGTTAACATTTATAATTTACCTATAATATTTTAAGAGGTACACTTATTACTGACACCATCTTCACACAGAATTTCTGTGAAGAAAACACAAATTTAGGATGCAGTGCAAACTTTCTGACACTAAATCTTCCTGTAATGACTAAATTAATGGTGGAGGTGAAAGAGTCAGAGATATTTATGACCCTGGCTTAACACCTTCCTCAAATTTAGTGTATCACAGTATTTGGGCATAATAATTTTGTATGTTACAAACTAGTTCATTATATGGTACCTATTTAAATCCTTCTAGAAATCCTATGTGGCAGAAGAAACATATGTACTTTAATGATGACGAAACAGACTCAAAGATTTAATAAACTCTCTAGCCTGAACTGACTCACTGGAAAAGATCCTCATGCTGGGAAAGTTTGAAGGAAGGAGAAAAAGGGGACAACAGAGGATGAGCTGGTTGGATGGCATCACTAACTCGATGGACATGAGTTTGAGTGGGCTCTGGGAGTTGGTGATGCACAGGAAAGCCTGGCATGCCGCAGCCCATGGAGTCGCAAAGAGTCAGACATGACTGAGTGACTGAACTGAACTGAACTAGTCTTTTACAGTGAATAAATGGTTAAGTGATATTTAAGATGGTAAAGAATCTGCCTTCAAAACAGGAGACCCAGGCTCGATCACTGGGTCAGGAAGATCTAGAGAAGGGGAATGGCAACCCACTCCAGTATTTTGCCTGGAGCATCCCATGGACAGAGGAGCCTGGTGGACCATAGTCCATGGGGTCGCCAAGAGTCAGACATGACTGAGCGACTAACACTAATAGCCTTTTACAGTTAATAAATGGTTAAGCAATATTCAAACTCTCTTACCTTTTTGTTATCCCTTACTATAATATCTTAGCACAGATAAACTCCAGGGTAGAAATAGGAGTCACAAAGATACTTTCCTATAGGCATTAGGTCTAAATCCAATTTTCTTCATGTTTAGGAAACAGTTTGCCTAAAATTAGTGTATTTTGGATGTTTACAGTGAAACAAAAGTAAATAAATAACAAAATAAAATACGATTTATTTACATTAATATTTCAAGTTAAGAGTACTTCAAACCACTATTTTAAGAGTTCTTTAGTTGTTCTATGTATACATATTAAAATAATCCTGTATGTGGCAGCTTGGATCTAATTATGGCAAATAAGCAAATGTGGCATTTCTGTAAACTACTCTGCAATTGAGTGTACTTTCTATTCATTGGTAGATTCACCCTCTATACCCAAATATTATAATAAGAATAAAACGGATGGTTCCAAATTCTACCATTGGTAAGGATAAGGTTTCCTACATTCTGCTTCCTAGATGAGAACTGGTTTAAGTCTTGATGAGAGTGAGCTTGCATTTTGGAGGTCTCGGTTTCTCTAGCTAAGAGGAGTCAGGAGAAATAGGAAATAATGATTCCTATGATAATGAGTCTAAATCATCTTCCTACTATATTTTTATTGGAAACTTATTTTTAAAAGTTCAAATTCAAAACTATGTGAACTTATTAAATAATGCTCATTTTTAAATGGGCTGTCAGTCATTATAAAATTTGAGAAGACAGTTGCAAAGATTGTGACAGACCTAGTATAGTTTTAATTATTTTGGACAAAAGGAAAAAATGAGGATTGAATGAGTTTTCATGTCTCCTGCTGTAACAGCACATGTGCAGGGTAATTTTTTTATATGGAGTTTTGCTCTTCTGTAGAAATATTAAGACCTGCTACCTTTATACTTTATTTTCATGCTTCTAGGGTTTACTATAGAACTCTAACATTCGTGTTTTCATGTCACAGGATTAAATATTAAACAGTATCACTAACTAGATATGGTACATTTACTTTCCAAGTAATTGGATTGTAGATGAACCTGCTGCTACTGAGACTTTAACTTTATTCTCCTTTTAGAGCACTGCAATGTGGAGACTTTCCACAGAGCAGAGAAAAGCTGAAAATGGTTGGCTAAGGCTTGACATTGCCTTTGGGATACATTATCATGCTCGCCAACAAAGGTGTCAGGCCATCAGTGTTGGACTATAACACACAGCATGCCAAATCCTTCAGAATTCCTCACCTCAACATAGATGTCACTATCGGTAATTTAACAGTAGCTTTACTTTCTTTAAAAAATTAGCTTTAAAGTAATGCCTGCTCATTGTAGAAGATATGGTAAATTGATAAAAATCTTTAAATCACCTATGATTTCTCTACTCAGAGATAACACTACGAACATTTTCCTGCTTATGTACATGTTAAAAGTTTATACATATAAAATCTGTTGTTTTATATAGAGCATTTTCCCTATTTTAAAACTCTTCCAAGTATATTTTAAAAGAGCTGCTTATTCTTTATTCTTATGGCTGCACTAAGAAATGGGTAATCATTCATTGCAGGACATTTGGGTTGCTTCCAACTGTTTGCTGCCATAAATAATGACATGGTAAAAATCTTTGTGCATAAATCTTTGTCTTCATTTCTGATAATTTCTTTAGGACAGAGTCCCAGAAATGGAATCGCTGAGTCAATGAGAATGAATATGTTTAAAGTTTGGGTATCATCCAAACTTGCTTTCCTAAAAGGCTTTATGATCATATTTGTACACCTATCATGAGTTTATGATTATGCCTCTCACTACACCCTGATTTGTAACTTGAAAAGCACTTTAATTAACTGCCTAATACTAGTCTAATATTTGAATAAGTTATGATACCATCACTAGATGGAATAATATGCATTTCATTAAAATTAAAATTATGCATATTATGTTGTTGCATTAAGCTTATTGATGATATGCTATTAAGCAAAACACATGATATAAAATTAAATATACTCTATCATTGCAAATATGTATGTATATGGAAATTATTCAACAAAGATGATAACCGATAAAAATAAAACCTAATAATAGGAGAGTACCTTAAAAGGAGAAAACTTACTATATAGTTAATAAAAAACAATGTAACACTAAGTGCTTAGAATTCATTATTTCACTCCACTTTATAATAACCATGGAAAGAGGCCCTGAAGCTTTAAGATTTTATGTACTGGTCTAATAATCATACAAGAATACAGTACAGTTCTGGAATTTAAACCCAGGTTGCTGACTTCAAATCCACATTTAGGAAAGTAAGCTTACATATGAATCCTTTAAACATGTTTCTAGTCCCTAAACTTTATAAGATGCTGTTGCATATTCTTTATGGCAAAATAATATAAAATGTTGTATTTAATAGAAATCACAATGAATAAGCTTATGATTTTATAGAAAGTAAATAATTATTAAAAACAAAATAAAAAGGACTTAAAAGACACAATTCTGAAAAGGAAAAAAATGTTCCCCAAAAACATGAAAAAATAATATTCTACCTAACAATTAATCAGTGGGATGCAAGCAAAACAATAAAATAACACCCATTCAACCCAATCTGAGGATGAAGAATAACTATATGCTGCTCAGAACTATTTATATTTTACTATTATGACTCTGATATAAATATATGTTATTACTTTAATATAACAAATGCTCAGTTTCTTTTTATTGCCATGAATAAACATATGTATTATAGTAAAGATCTAGGTTGACTCTTCAAATAATTCATGACTTTATTTTTCTTAAACATTCAGTAAATTTAGTATTTTTCACTGCAATGATAAAACACAGTATTTAGTTCTTTCAAGGAATATTTATTGATTGCCTATCAAGTACTAGGCATTATTGTAAGAGATATGGATATATACTGTACTGTATCCAACAAACAAAAATACTTGCCCTTTTTAAACTTATGTTCTCATATGGAATTCAGATAGCAATCAAGATAAATCATTAAAGTACATATTCTATAATATATTGATAAATTATAAGTAAATGCCTAAAATAAGGCAGAAAAGAGAGAGATGAAATTTTAGAGATGGGATATTGAAATTTTATGTAAGACAGCCAGAGAAGGCATCACTGAGAAAGTGACTTTGCTGCACAGACTTCAAGGAAATAAAAGAGTTCACTGTGAAGAAATCTGTGGCAAGAGCCTTCCAGGCAGGGCTAAGCAATGTCGGCAAAGACTCTGCGGTGGAGGACTTATTAACTTGTTCATAGGATCATAAAGGCCCAAGTAACTGCAACAGTGTAGTTAGGCAGACACAGTAGGAAAAGACCAGAGAATTAATGGGGGCTACATGAGATTTTGTAATTAAGGTGATCATATACCCAATTTTATGCCTGTTATTTGGAGAAGGCAATGGCATCCCACTCCAGTATTCTTGCCTGGAAAATCCCATGAACGGAGGAGCCTGGTGGGCTGCCATCTATGGGGTCGCACAGAGTCAGACACGACTGAAGTGACTTAGCAGCAGCAGCAGCATGCCTGTTATTTAGGGGTGAATGTTTAAAACGTGTATTCACTATCAAAAGTATCCCAGTTTGGAATAATAAGTCACCATGATTGTAGTAAGAAGTTTGAATTTTACCTTAGTAACTTGTCACTGATAGTTTGAATAGGTGGATGATATATTTTGTGCTTCACTTGAGTAACTCATGTCTACATCAAGACTAGAGGTAAGGGGGTCAAGAGCTGAGGAAAGTATATTTATCATTCAAATTTATCAAAATTTAATAATGTATTTCAAAGCAAAAAAAAAAGTGTTTGGCCAAGATTAATTATGATGTTTAGATGTCATGAATTTTTAATTCAGAGCAAATTGTCCCTCTTTTGCCTTTCATGACCTTGCAATGTTTTTAAGATCTCACAGTGATTATTTTGTGAAATGTGCCTCAATTTAGATTTATCTAATATTCCCTCTTGTTCATGAGTCATATTGATTATTCTTAGTATTTCATGTCAGCATGTAACAGTATAAATTTATCCCATTGCTGATAGTCTTAACTTTGGTCACTTGAGGTGGTATTTGCCTTGGTTTTACAACTATAAAATTGTCCTTTCTGTAATAAATAACTTATCAAATTATTTTAACATGCATTGATTAGTTTTGTCTGAATAAATGATACCTTTACGGTTTTCAAGTGGTGATTTTCTAAATCTGTCAATGTTTTTATGTTAAAGGACATTCCATTGTAAGAAAAGTTTTACTTTCATTCTTCCCTTATAGATTTCCATTTTAATAAGAAAGTTATAAAGGTTTATAATCAGTTCTTATGTTCAAATGATTTCAGAGTTGTCTAACAGAAACTCCTTCAAAGTATGTTCTGTTGGTAGGTCTCCCATCATTCTCTGACATGATTTCCCAATTTGACAACATAAGATGTTACGTATTTCATCATGTGATTTCTCAGGCCAAGACACTGGACACACACACACACCCCATATCAACAAATATTGGAAACTATTGGTGTATAATCAAAAAAGATAGGGGATTGATAATCCTGGGGATTGAAACATGATGCACATGAATAGGCTGCTTCACATACATAGAGGCTGGGATGCCATTACTCAGTTCATGTAAAAAGAGAAAAAGTCAGCCATTCATTTGGATGTTTGGGGTCTCACTGTGCCAAAAATCTGGTTTTTTGGAGGCACATTTTGAGACTTGTGCCAAACAGAAAGTGCAGCTTGTTTCATTCCTCTCTGGTTCTATGCCAGGGAAGACACATTTGAGTTTCAGAATCAAAATCAGAGACTGCATTTTATGTGTTTTTCTTATTCTGGCAGAAGATTCATCTCTCTCTGCTCTTCTTTAAGTCCTTTCCCTATTCTACTAAGCTCTTGCCTTTATGTGATTCTCAAAACTCTTTTAATACCCAGCTCTCATGTGCAGCTTCCTGTTTTACATAAGTTTTGAACAGATGCTATTTCTGAGTGGTGAAGGAAATATACTGGCATATTGTTTTTGAGGGGGAAATTAAAGGTAATATTGCTAATTCTATATAGCAAAACATATAACCTTTTCCTCGAAGTTTGCTGAATAATAATATTTATCCTAGGACCAGTAACTTTTAACACTATCTTACTTTCTATTGAAAACAGAAAGAGGAGAAAACATAGATTGACTTGTAAGGATAAGGAGAAATTATTAATAGAGGTCATATGTTCCACATTGTGCCAAAGCATCAGGATGAATATTTTAAGAAATAATGAAGGAAGAAGGATAAAAAATAAAATAAAAAAGAAAGAAAGGAAAGAAGGAAGGAAAAAATACAAGAAGGAAGAAATAATTGACTTCTTACCTAAAATAACACTTTTTTTGGTATGTCACCTCCACAAACACTTTTCTTCCTTTAAAGATTATTTTCTTCTTTTTCTTTCTAAAAGATCCATAAATGCAAAGTTATGTTGATTTACACTAGTCTCTAATATAACATTACTATGTGACAGAAATGGGGATAATGAAAG
This sequence comes from Dama dama, assembly GCF_033118175.1. NCBI lineage: Eukaryota > Metazoa > Chordata > Mammalia > Artiodactyla > Cervidae > Dama > Dama dama. The sequence goes on from NC_083709.1 coordinate 27,820,806, forward strand.
TAAAATGATATTAGTTCTGATGGCTCACACTAAAGTTGATTTCTCATTATCTCCAGTTAGATAAATCACAAAAAAAGCACTTCATGTTTAGCTACTATCTCAAAACATTATAAAATATGGTAAAGTTTAAATAACCTGGACTGCAATTACCTCCCAATTAATCCTGACATTAAAAACACTGTTGTCTGTGTTTAACCTACAACCTTCTGATTTATTTACTAATAACTTATGATAAAATTATTTTTTCTCTCCATGATAAATTTAAGCAGCTTGATTTTAGTCACTTTAAGGTTTTAAGAAGCTTACAGCCCAAGTCATAGCTTAAAATGTGTAATTTTCAGGCTTTCAATCATGTTCAAATATAAAAGAATAGATGTATTTCTTATCCTACACTGAACAAATGTTCACAAAATTTAAATAAGGTGTAATTACCAGTGGAGACAAACAGGTGAAGATAACAAGGTTCTTTGGTAAGAAACTAAGAGCAAAATAAATTCTGTATATTGTTGCAAACAAACAAAAATTCTCTTTTGGCAAGAGTAAAGATAACTTTTCCCCATGTTAGTCCTCTCAAAAATCTAAAATGATTATAATTTTCCTGGCTATTAAATCCAAGTTTCAATGACTAATCATTTTGTTTTTAAGTTTCTAGAAGCATACATGTCCTATTACTTGTGACTTATTAAAGTATATTCTTTCAGAAGACAAAATTTTTATTTCAGAAAAGAAAAGACTTCATACTTGAACTGAAAATGGAGGACTGAACAAGGTACATTTAAGAAGATAGGTTAAAAAATAGAGTCAACTGAAGCTCATTTTGACTTTGATAAAAGCTAAATTAATTTAAAGATGGGTCATATCCAAGACTTTTGATGCTCATAAATCAAATCAAAGAGCAATAGTCATTTATTATGAATGGCAATAGAAATTCCTAATGATATTTAGGAGAGAGTTTTGTATTGTCAAAAACTCTAGTTTGATTAGAATTGTGTATGCATATGCATTTGTATTTGTATATTTATACAGTCATAATTAATATCTGGTCAAAGTTATGGATTTTCCAGTCATCATGGATGGATGTGAGAGTTGGAGTCTCAACTGAGAGCTGAAGAATTGATGCCTTGAACTGTGGTGTTGGAGAAGACTCTTGAGAGTCTCTTGAACTGCAAGGAGATCCAACCAGTCCATCCTAAAGGAAATCAGTCCTGAATATTCATTGGAAGGATTGATGCTGAAGCTGAAACTCAAATACTTTGGCTACCCTATACAAAGAACTGACCCACTAGAAAAGACCTTGATGCTGGGAAAGATTGAAGGTGGGAGGAGCAGGGGTTGACAGAGGGTGAGAAGGTTGGATGGCATCACTGACTCAGTGGACATGAGTTTGCGTAAGCTCTGGGAGTTGGTGACGGACAGGGAATCCTGGCATGCTGCAGTCCATGGGGTTGCAAAGAGTTGGACACAACTGAGAGACTGAACTGAACTGAATGAATATATATTTTAACATTTATATATTTATTTATATATGTACTCATGAAAGTGGAAAGAATTCAAAGTGTTAGTCGCTTACTAATGTCTGACTCTTCGCGACCCCATGTAGCCTGCCACACTCCTCTGTCCATGGAATTCTCCAGGCAGTAATACTGCAGTGAGTTTACCTGCCCTCCTCCAGGGGATCTCCTGAGCCAGGGATCAAACCTGAGTCTCCTTCATTGAGGCAGATTCTTTACCATTGGAGCCATCAGGAATACCATATGTATCCATATCCATACACATGTTTAGATATAATGTATATGTATTTAGACATGAATATACATATTTAGTTGCATATCATTACTTATGTATGAATTTATATGAAATATTATAAATGCATATGAAAACTGTCTAACAAAGCATATTGTTTCTTAAACATGGAACCATGTACGTAGACCATAAGCACTTCAGCATCTTCTACTGTAGACTGTCAAATGATAACGTCACAGTCTTTAATGTAGAGTGCTCACAATGAATAACTTGATTGATTCTTCAATCTTAAAAAAAAAAAAAGCATGTTTTGGCACAACCAGAAAATTAGGAAAGAATATACAAGACTGATCAAATGATAAAAGGGCTCCATTTTCTCCACTCTTTCCTAAGTCCATTAATCTGTCTGTTATGATACTACCTATGATATTTATGTCTGCCTAGAAACAATGAAAGTTCACTTTTCCCTTTTCTAAAAATGTTGCTATGCTCTGTTGACATTTAACCCTGGAGGAAAGCCACGCTGCACCGAACAGATGCTGCACACTGGTCCATTCATGCTAATTCTGCATAAATATGCTTACCTGCCATGCTCAAAAATAGAATCACAGCAATATATTCTGAGGCATATATATATATATATATATATATGTATGAACCCCCAAAAAGAGTTTAAATGCAAACACAATTGAAAAAAAGTCTCCATTTGATTTGTTGATATAATTAAAAATAGGTTTCATTAGTTCTTTTCTGATATTTTGAAATTATATCTTTTTTATCGGGAGAAACTGAGGTCTTAGGAACAAATAGCATGTCTTTTTATCCTTACATGGTATGAATCTGTGAGTCTGATCCAAATTGAATGCTCAACAAATATTTATTTTGCTCAAAGGTTGTAAATTGAAACCCTGAAATATAAAAACTTTTAAAATAGTATTTAAAGTAGGAATTCTTTGTAGGACTATATCAAGTTTTTGTGCTTAATCGAATCTGATTGTTGTTGCTTTACTCCAGTACTTAATGATATATTCCAATTTAAATTTGTTACATTACTATTTCTCTTTGCTCTACCATTTTTATACTTTTTTACTCCTTTCTTTTCTTCATTTATAAGTAATTGAAATTTTTCCAGTTTTCTATTTACCCTTTTATCGGCTTACTAAGTATGCATTCTCCTTCTTTTCTCTTAAGGGTCACCGTAGATATTATAACACCCATTCCTGAACTGTTAAAATATAATATAAATAAGTAATTTTACCACTTAGTTAATGAAATAATGATGCAATAATATTGTATGTGTTATACAAATGTATTGGAGAAAGGAGTGGCAACCCACTCCAGTATTCTTGCCTGGAGAATCCCCTGGACAGAGGAGTCTGGTGGGCTGCAGTCCACAGGGTCACAAACGGTCGGATATGACTGAGTGACTAACACACATACAAATGTATAATATAACGATAACCACAAAGGAACTTCTCAATAGACACTATTTCAAAGAAGAAATGCAGATGGCCAATAGGCACATGAAAAGATGCCCAACATTACTAATGAGAGAAGTGCAATTCAAAACTACAATCAGGAATCACCTCACACGAATCAGAATGACCCTCGTTAAAAAGTCTACAGATAACAAAGATTGGAAAGGGTGTGCAGAAAAGGGAATCTTCCTACACTGTTGGTGAGAATGTGAGCTGTGCGTTGATGCAGCCATTGTGGAAAATGATATGAAGGTTCCTCAGGAAACTAAATAGCATATGATACCCCTTATATATGAAATAAAAAGGATACAAATGAAATCATCTACAAAACAGAAACAGAGTTACAGATGTAGAAAACAAATTTACCTTTTCCAGAGGTAAAGGGTGGGGAGGGACAAACTGGGAGATTAGGCCTGACATAGACACACTACTACATATAAAACAGATATATAGTTTTACAATCAGAACCTACCATATGGCACAGAAAACTCTACCCGATACTCTTTAATGGTTTATATGGGGAAAGATTCTAAAAAAGAGTGGATATATGCATAACGTATTCACTTTGCTGAACACCTGAAACACTCACAGCATTGGAAATCAACTATACTCCAATAACAATAATAATAACCAGAGGGAAAAAAAAGATTATACACAAGGGAAAAGTGGTATTAAGACAAACAAATAATTAACTTGTCACCAAAAACAATGAAAGCTAGAAGTAAAAGAAATAGCATCTGTATGAGGTTGAAATAAACCCATCAACCTTAGATAGAATCCTAAAAAATATGAAGGCCAAAAAAATGTCATTCTAGACAGAAAATAATTAACATAATTTTCAAATTAATTTCAAAAAGTTTGTACTACAAGAACTAGGGGAATTTTTTTTCAAGTTGAAGGGAAAGGATAATGGATGGAAACCCAATAAGTAAAAGGCATGACAGAACTTGAGAAAGATAAACAGATGATAATACTATAATGGCAGAAAGCAAAGAGGAACTAAAGAGCCTCTTGATGAACTTGAAGGAGGAGAGTGAAAGAGCCGAATTAAAAGAAAGTATTAAAAAAACTAACATCATAGCATCCAGCCCCATTATTGCATGGCAAAGGTAAGGGGAAAAGGAGAGTACTGACAGACTTCCTCCTCTTGGGCTCTCAAATCACCATGATGGTGACTGCACCATGAAATCAGAATACTATTGCTTCTTGGCAAGAAAACTATGACAAACCTAGGCAGTGTGCTGAAAAGCAGAGACACTACTCTGCCAACAAAGGTCTGTATAGTCACGGCCATGGTCTTCCCAGCAGTCATGTACAGTTGTTGAGAGCTGGACTGTAAGAAGGCAGAACACCAAAGAACTGATGCCTTCAAACTGTTCAGTTCGGTTCAGTTTAGTTGCTCAGTTGCGTCCGAATCTTTGTGACCCCATGGACTGCAGCACGCCAGGCTTCCTTGTCCATCACCAACTCCCGGAGCTTACTCAAACTCACGTCCATAGAGTCGGTGATGCCATCCAACCATCTCACCCTCTGTCGTCCCCTTCTCCTCCTACCTTCAATCCTTCCCAGCATCAGGGTCTTTTCCAATCAGGAAGTTCTTCACATCATGTGGCCAAAGTATTGGAGTTTCAGCTTCAGCATCAGTCTTTCCAATGAATATTCAGGACTGATTTCATTTAGGATGGACTGGTTGGATTTCCTTGCAGTCCAAGAGACTCTCAAGAGTCTTCTCCAACATCACAGTTCAAAAGCATCAATTCTTCAGTGATCAGCTTTCTTTATAGTCCAACTCTCATATCCATACAAGACTACTGGAAAAACCATAGCTTTGACTAGATGGACCTTTGTTTGCAAAGTAATATCTGCTTTTTAATATGCTGTCTAGATTGGTCATAACTTTTCTTCCAAGGAGTAAGCATCTTTTAATTTCATGGCTGCAGTCACCATCTGCAGTGATTTTGGAGCCCAAGAAAATAAAATCTCTCACAGTTTCCCCATCTATTTGCCATGAAGTGATGGGACCGGACACCATGATCTTAGTTTTCTGAATGTTGAGTTTTAAGTCAACTTTTTTACTCTCCTCTTGCACTTTCATCAAGAGGCTTTATAGTTCTTCTTCCCTTTCTGCCATAAGGGTGGTGTCATCTGCGTTTCTCAGGCTATTTATATTTCTCCCGGCAATCTTGATTCCAGCTTGTGCTTCATCCAGTCCAGCATTTCTCATGATTACTCTGCATATAATTTAATCAGGGTGACAATATACAGTTTTGACGTACCCCCTTTCCAATTTGGAACCAGTCTGTTGTTCCATGTCCAGTTCTAACTGTTGCTTCTTGACATGCATACAAATTTCTCAGGAGGCAGATCAGGTGGTCTGGTATACCAATCTGTTTAAGAATTTTCCACAGTTTGTTGTGATCCACATGGTTTGTGATTGAAACTGTGGTGAATGAGAAGACTCTTGAGAGTTCCTTGGACAGCAAGGAGATCAAACCAGTCAATCTTGAAGGAAATGAACCCTGAATACTCATTAAAAGGACCGATGCTGAAACTGAAGCTCCAGTATCTTGGTCATCTGATGCAAAGAGCTGACTCATTGTAAAAGTCCCTGATGCTGGGAAAGATTGAAGGTAGAAGGAGAAGAGGGTGTCAGATGATGAAATGGATGGATTGCATCACCAATGCAATGGACATGGACTTGGGAATACTTAGGGTGATGGCGAGGGACAGGAAGGCTTGGCATGCTACAGTCCATAGGGTACAAAGAGTCAGACATGACTAGGCAACTGAACAACCATGAACAAAGACATTAAAAGGGGCAGTGAATAAGATGACAACTTCATATCTAATATACCTAATGATACTGCCTCAGACAGTCAAGAATCTGCCAGTAATGCAGGAGACCCAAGTTCAATCCTTGGGATAGGAGGATTCCCTGAAAAAGGGAATGGCAACCCCCTCCAGTATTCTTGCCTGGATAATTCCATGGACAGAGGAGCCTGGCAGGCTACAGCATATGGGATCACAAGAGTCAGACACAACTGAGCAACTAACACTCATATCCAATGTAAAAAATTATTTTTGTCAGCAACTGAGCCTCATCTTAAAAAATAAACTTTAACATTTTAAGATAATCTTGAATTTGGGGATAAATCTCACCTAGTCACAATCAACTATACTTTTTAAATATATTTTTAGATTCCATTTGGTCCATTCTGATGATCTGCATAGCTTTATTCATGAATCTCTGGTTTTCTCCTCTGTTAGTGTTCTTTGACTGTACCACAGGGTAATGCATGTTGACAAGAATGAGTTGAGAAGTATTTCTTCATTTTCTGTTTTCTGAAAAAACTTACATAGATTCGGTATTATTTCCTTTTTAGATTTTTTATTCACTTTGCCGGCACAGCCATCTGATCCTGTCATATAGTACTATTGCTTTGTTGTGTGTGTGTGTGTGTGTGTGTGTGTGTGTGTGTGTGTGTGTGTGTGTGTGTGTTTTGATTTTCTGGGGGAAGATATATAACTGTAGTTTTGATTTCTTAAGATGATGCACAGTATTTCTCCAGCACTTTGCCTCACAAGTTCTACCTTTCTTATCTGCTTCAAATTAGGAACTCTTGGGACTTCCCTGCTGGTTTAGTGGTTAAGAATTCTTGAAATGGAAGGAATGAGAGTTCCATCCTTGGCCAGGGAACTAAGATCCAACATGCCTCAGAGCAATTAAGCCTGTGCACTGCAACTGGCGAAGGTCTTGTGTTTTGGAGCTCATGCACCCCAACTAAAGAGTCCCTGGTACCCCAACAAAAGATCCCGCATGATGGAATGAAGATCCCACAAGCAGCAGACAAGCCCTGATACAGCCAAATAAATAAATAAATAAACAATGGATGAACTCTACTGCTCAACTTAAGAACACTGCTAATCTCTGTCCAGGTGCCCTCCCACATTGCACCCTGGAAATTCTAGCTAGGCTACAAGCTTGGCCGTCAGAGGCCTCATTTTATTCATTTTCTTCCTTCAAGAATCATTGTCTTCAGTTGCTCATGGTTCAATGACTGGCAAATGTGTGTTTTGTGTATTTTTTTTTTCTTTTTAAAAGCCATTTAGCATGTGGGAATATATCTAGTTTCTCTTAGTCATAATCAGAAGCAGAAGCACTATAGCATTTTTAATCTGTGTTTCATATTTCCAATCAATTTTACAAAATACCAGTTATTATCCCTTTAAGTACTTTATCTGCTCCATTCCTTTCTCTTAAAACTTGATCACAAATTATACATTAGGTAAACTTGTCACTATGCTCTATAGAACACACTTGTTTCTCTATTTTTCCCTTTTGACTTTTTATGCTTCCATTTGAACACTTTCTACTAATCTATCTTCCAGTTAACTAATTTTCCTTTTTTTAAAATTTTTATTTTTTATTTATTTTTTTCCATTTATTTTTATTAGTTGGAAGCTAATTACTTTACAATATTGTAATGGTTTTTGCCATACATTGACATGAATCAGCCATGGATTTACATGTGTTCCCCATCCCGATCCCCTGTCCCAGCTCCCTCTCCATCCCATCCCTCTGGGTCTTCCCAGTGCACCAGCCCTGAGCACTTGTCTCATGCATCCAACCTGGGCTGGTGATCTGTTTCACCCTTGATAGTATACTTGTTTCAATGCTGTTCTCTCTGAACATCCCACCCTCACCTTTTTAACTCCATGTAACTTCGCTATTAAACCCATTCATTTGCTTTTAAATTTTAGCTCTCATATTTTATTTTATACAATATCCATATGACATATCTCTTAGCAGTTTCCAGTTCTCAACAAAACTAATTCTTAACATTTAACATATCAATCACAATTATTTAAAATTTTGCCTTGAGTAACACCATAGTTTGAATTGCCTATGAAACGGTTTCTTCTCTTGTTTTTCTCCTGGTAAAATTTTCTTGTATGCCTGGACATTTATTATTGAACTTTATATATTCTATACAGAAATTATCATAAAACCTAGTATCTGAATTGTGTATTACTAATAAAGAAAGCATGTACTTCCAATCCTGACAACAAGTTAGATGAAAAGTAAATCATCTGTACAAACATATGACATTGAACTGTTTGAAAGATTCATTTTAGGCTTCATGAACCATTTTTTCCTTTCACTCAAGATTTCAGAGGTTACAGAGATACTAATTGTGTATGTCTATCTCTCTATCTAGAGAGAAAGAGAGAGAATTTAATTTCTAATGTGTTTTTAGAATAATGATTGATCCAACAGAACTAGTTCCTCATAGCTGAAAGGGGAAATAGAATACCAATTTTAAAGTTTTTTATACTTTCATCTTTATTTTATACAAATGATGTATCTAATTCAAAATGTGATGTCCTTGGTATATAGCAATTCAATGTTATACAGGATAAATTTATATGCCACTGAAGAAATTATAGAAAATAACCAAGGGTATTTAATTTAAAAAGGAGGACAAATGTAATTTCAAGTATTTTAAACCATTCATGTGAAAGTAATTAGATTTCTGTAGCTCAAGATAAAACCCTGTAAGAAAAGCTACATGAAGATATATTTGTAATCAAAATAAGGTCTAACTTTCTAAAATGGTAAGTAACTAAAATTTTCCAATCTTGCCTGGCTCTAACTACTATTAAAGTCAATACACCATTGTCAAAAAAAAAAAAAAAATTTCCAATTTTGTCATAAGTAGATGACTACTCGGTTAGTTTAACCAGATATTAAACAACAATTTATAAAGCTCATGGGAAGGGCTTAGAAACTGGATTAGAAACTGAATATGAAACAGAGGTCACTTGGGGACCAAGGGGCCTCTGACTGTGAGTTTCTTAGATCCAGGTCACTGTAACCATTAAGTAAAAGAATTTTAAAGAGCTCTCTCATCCGGATCCAACTCACTGAAAAGACACGCCAATGTCCCCTGCTACAGAGAATTTTAAATTCGCTCTCTCATTTAAATTTTCTCTGTGGTCCTTTGTTCTTTTCTCTTCTATACTCCTTAACTCCATCTTCCATTCTCTATCATAAAATATAAATATAAAATATAGAGAAGGCTGTGTGGCGAAGAATTGATGCTTTTGAACTGTGGTGCCGGAGAAAACTCTTGAGAGTCCCTTGGACTGCAAGGAGACCAAACCAGTTAATTCTAAAAAAAATCAGCCCTGAATATTCATTGGAAGGACTGATGCTGAAGCTGAAACTCCAATACTTTGGCCACCTGATGTGAAGAACTGACTCATTGGAAAAGACCCTGATGCTGGGAAAGATTGACGGCAGGAGGAGAAGGGGATGACAGAGGATGAGATGGTTGGATGGCATCACCGACTCTATGGACAGGAGTTTGAGTAAGCTCTGGGAGTTGGTGATGGACAGGAAAGCCTGGTGTGCTGCAGTCCACGGGGTCGCAAAGAATTGGTTGGACATGACAAAGCGACTGAACTGAAGCATAAAATATGTGATGTAAATAACTGTCATCTCAGCATGGTTTATAGGTTCAGTATATGGAAATGACATTTTGTAGTCTGTATGAGTCATCAAGGATTTCTTGAAAAAAATGGATATGTGAAAAAAACACAAAAGGACAAAACTTCTGACTTTTTCTATCATATCACAAAATAATCTATCGGAATCCTTAAAGTATATGCTAAATTCCCTCTTGGATATAGGCTTTTCAAGTGCATATATCTAATATTATCTTAATAATTGGAGTCTAGAAAGTCTGCAATCTCCTTGCCATCCTTCACATTCAAATAATGGATGTGTCGTGATTTGTGCTTGAATTCTTAATTTTTCCTTTAATCTCCTTCCTTATTTTTAATGAAAATTGGCTGGCAGTTTGTATAGTTTGTCTTGCCTGCTTGAAGTAATTCTCAGACTTTTATTTTTCAAACAAGAGTGTTTTTTTGTTTCTATTCCTTTTTTGTGTGTTGAAACAAACTAAATTATCTCTTCTCTGAGCATGGCTTTTAATCTTCACAATAAAACACTTCTTGATACATAGTCTTTATCGTTGTTCTTTTGATAATCCTCAATTTCAATTTTAATAAAATTTCTCTTGGCAGTAATGAATTATTTATTGATAGAGTCAGTGTCAGTTTTATTTTTAATACTTAACTGTGGACTGATAATTCAGTTGTTAAAACAGTAAAATCTCTATCTTTCTGTTCTCTTCTCAGAGTAAAGTATTTCTAATCCTTGTAATTTCTGATGGGACTAATATAGGGTGTGCTTCGGTCTTTTTAAAAATTCTCTTATGAAATAACTCTTTTCACGCCTGGCATTTAGTTGATATGTGGTAATCACTTACAATTACCAGGTAAATGTTAGCAGATAAATGTTATCTGGAGAGTTGGATGAGGAAATACTTCTCCAATATTAATATTAACTTCTGATCAAGAGAACTGCAACTTTTTCTTTACACAATGGCATGGTTAAACATCTACTTTAACCCACAAACATCTTTTGTTTAATTTTCATGTTTCTTGATTTCATTAAGGAGACTGAAAATATCAATGCATTACCCTTACAAATTTTCTACTAACAACCTTAACTTCTGATGAAAAAATTTCTACTGAAAAAAAGGACTTTAGGAATTCTTCTTGTTAGTGATACGAAATTTTCCAACCCTACTTTTACAGTTATATGCTAGGCCAGGCATTTAAAAAGTTTTCAGAGGAGACTTATTATTTGACTTACTAAGGCTGAGAAGTTATGTTCAAGCCAGGCTAATTCTGTGTGAGGTAAATTTTGAGGTAAAAGCTACCTTTGCTCTTTCCACTGGGTGACTGAACAGTAATACCTCTCAACTCCTATGCGATGCAAGACACACTGCCTGTTATGATGCCTGTTTTACTCAACATTCCCCGAATAGTCAAGTGGCCCTCTACTGCACAAAAATATCCCAGTGCATTTTCAGGCTATGTTGTCAGGAGATAAAATATCTTACATAAGGACCCAAGAGCTTTCTGATTCTTTGCCTTTCTTCTCTGAACCTTTTCTTTCATCGTGTCATACCATTCTTCACAGTCTAGCTACATTTGGAGTCAGCGAAAAGTGTTGGTTGCTTAGTAGTGCTCTACTATTTGTGACTTGATGGACTGTGGCCTGCCAGACTCCTCTGTTCATTGGATTCTCCAGGCAAGAATACTGGAGTGGGTAGCCATTCCCTCCTTCAGGGGATCTTTCCAACCCAGGGATCAAACCTGGGTCTCCTGCATTGCAGCCAGAATATTTACCGCATGAGCCATGAGGGAAGCCCAGCTATGTGTAACTCTGCTAGCAATATCATCACAAGGACACCAGGATTCTCCCTGTGATTCACAGTCTATTATATTATAGATCTCAGGACTGACAAGTCCACTTTCACAGACCTTCTTGGGAGGGTTAATACTAAGAGGGATTGCAGTCCTTCTAGGGATTACAAGTAATTTTCTCCATTTATCTTTGCATCATTTTTATTCCTCACATTGTGCTTCATTACTTGTATTGTGGAAAACTAGATTCTAAATTATGAACAATAACAAACAAACAGAACCACAAATTGCTCACAAGTGCCTGAAGTTCAATGTCCATTCAGTCCTGGATTGTAACTTAAATCACAGTTTCCAAACCAGTATGCATTTTTCTCACTATTTTGATATTTAGAGTACGGGCATCGTGTCATCACAAAGACTGATTATGTGGCCTTTCACCATGCAGTCTCTTTAAATCTCCATGAGGAAAACAATACAAAAAAGAAAGCTTGTGTGGAAGTGGAGGAAAAGTGCCTCACAATGTGGCAGATAGGTAGCTTGTGAAAATAGACTGACGGAACCAGGTGCACTTACCGAGTGTAAACTGCCAGCAGACTGTCAAATGCCAAAATGAATTAGACTTTCAGACTCAGGAGGTCTCAGTTCTTAAACGTTTAAATATTCATAAACCTCACTAAGACATCTAGTCATACTATGTTTCCATGGGTGTCCCTGACACACCTACAGTTCTGTTCAGAAAAAGAATAATACTAATAAAGACATACTCTTTATCTTACATGAATATTTTATCAATATGCTTCTTACTCCGAAGAGAGGGACAGAAACACAGATTCCTTGGAAGACTGTCAACGCGTCATACAGATATATCTACTTTCATTTTGATTACATATTTCTGTTCACATTTTCCAACATGTCTGTTTTAAAATGTCTATGCATCTTTTGCAATACGTCCTATTTTTGTTTCCAGTACTATTAACATAACACAAGTTCAGGCTGGCTTATTTCAGAGCTTGCTAACTAATGACGTAACTGTCTCCCTTCTTTCCCTGCCCCTGTGCCACAATCACGTATTTGTTACTTCAAATTAATAATAATGTCAGACAGAGAAAGTCAAATACCGTATGTTTTAACTTACATGTTATATGTAGATTCTAAAGAAGACAAGCTCATAGAAAGAGAGAACAGTTTGGGGCTTGTCAGAGGTGGGGGTGTGGGAGTGAAATGGGCAACGGTGGGCAGAAGGGACAAACTTTCAGGTGTAAGATAAATACTCTCTGGGGTGTAATGTCCAGCATGGTGTCCTTGCTCAGTTGCTCAGTTATGTCCGACTCTTTGAGACCCCATGGACTGTAGCCCACCAGGCTCCTCTGTCCATGGAGTTTGCCAGGCAAGAATGCTGGAGTGGGGTATCATTTCCTCCTCCAGGGGATCTTCCCAATCCAGGAACCGAACCTGTGTCTCCTGCATCTCCTACGTTGGCAGCTGGATTCTCTACCACTCTGCCACCTGGGAAGCCCTGTGAATTCAGTTAACGATATTATGTATTTGAGAGAGAATAAAGAAGTAAATCTTAAATGTTTCTATTGTGAAAATAATTTCACAATATTGACACATATCATGAAGCCATTGTGTTGTACACCTTAAACTTACATAATGTTAATGTTAATTATATGTCAACCAAACTGGAAAGAGAAAATAATTCCTGAAGTACTCCAAATGCTTGTTGTTTCCTGTCCTATGTTCCTCTTATTTTCTCTTTTTTACCCTCATTTATTCCTATGGCGTTTATAGAAGGCAGCTATGTGTCTAACACTCACTTACGGAATGAGCAAGTTCAGGACACACTCATCTGGGGGCTGAATAATCAGTCTGCATTTTCTTCTGCCACAGAAAATCAGCTGAATATACTAATTGGGAAAGTAGCCTCATCATTTTCTTTTTCACCAAGTAGCAAGAAATATCACTTGTGAACTCCTGCCAAATATCTGTTGAAGTTATCCATAAGCTTAACATGGTTCTTCTGTCATTGTCGCAATGACGAACAGGAATAATATATACTCTTGCACTTGTCACTTAAAACATGGAGCATTCATTGATTCCCTTTTCAACCGGTGTTACAAGGACCTTCTGTAACCTAAAGGACTGGAAGGGGTGAGGAGCTCCTTTTGCCTGCCACACATGTGGGTTACTTATGGAGCTCTTTAATTTCTAATGAGCTTTAAAGTCATAAAGAATATATTACACTAGTACTTGAAAGTGCTACAATATCTTGAATTCCATCAACATTAAAGAAACTATACTATAAAGAAACTGTGAAATAAAATGCTGTTTCGAAGCACAAAACTACTTTGACCAGGTGCAACCAAACATTTTAACACACTGTTGTAAAGTTTCTTTTTACTCTTTTTGGTGATGGGCACCTGTCCTTTTTTTTCAATCAACAGAGCACAACTATGATAATACAGTTTCACCTTGAATGATGTCTTTCTTCCACTGTCACCCTAAACAAGTTCCTTCTTTCAGAATATTCATCATAACTTATTATATGCATTTATTTGTATGTTTATATTGCATTGTCTCTCCCTAGACTATAAGCTTTTAGAAGATATTAACAATGCTTATTTATTTTCAATACACATAAACTTCATACGTGCCATTTAAGAGCTGCTCAATAAACAACTGATTATTAGATGAGTGGATGGTTGGAGGTATATTCTTTTAGCTTATTTTTGGCTTAGTTACACTGTTCAGTTTAGTTCAGTTCGGTCACTCAGTTGTGTCCAACTCTTTGCGACCCCATGAACCACAGCACGCCAGGCCTCCCTGTCCATCACCAACTCCCAGAGTCCACCCAAACCCATGTCCATTGTGTCGGTGATGCCATCCAACCATCTCATCCTCTGTCATTCCCTTCTCCTCCTGCCCTCAGTCTTTCCCAGCATCAAATGAGTCTTTTCAAATGAGTCAGCTCTTCACATCAGATGGCCAAAGTACTGGAGTTTCAGCTTCAACATCAATCCCTCCAATGAACACCCAGGACTCATCTCCTTTAGGATGGAACTGGTTGGATCTCCTTGCAGACCAAGGGACTCGCAAGAGTCTTCTCCAACACCACAGTTCAAAAGCATCCATTCTTCAGCGCTCAGCTTGCTTCACAGTCCAACTCTCACATCCATACATGACCACGGGAGAAACCAAAGCCTTGACTAGACAGACCTTTGTTGGCAAAGTAATGTCTCTGCTTTTTGACATGTTGTCTAGGTTGGTTATAACCTTCCTTCCAAGGAGCAAGCGTCTTTTAATTTCATGGCTGCAATCACCATCCACAGTGATTTTGGAGCCCAGAAAAATAAACTCAGCCACTGTTTCCACACTGTTAGTTGGCATCAAAATAAATCTGGACCACTAGAAAAGGCTTGGCTCAGTTAACCCTGCATCAATCAAACACCCTATCAATGTATTATGAAACTGCTTTCATAAAAAATTATAAAATGAATTTTTGGTACAATTTCTGGCCTCAAAAAAGCTCAATAAATATTTCAATTTTAAATACAAATCTGAGATATTTGCCAGTGAATGCTCTTACAAATTTCTGGAGTTTTCAATTTCTTTTTTTACACTCCAGTTACCTATTCCTCTTCTTTTGTTTATGTTTTCCTTGGGTTGTGTAGATCCCTCAAGCTCCGATTGTGGCCATATTAAGTTCTTCATCTATTATATTTCCAATAAAACATGGTTATTGCTAGGAATGTATCAGAAAGAGCAAAGGCTTTTAGAGACAATAATATAAAATAAGTCCCCAAAGTAAGGTGTTATGCATAAGCAAACAAACACAAAAAGAAAAAGTAGTGTCTAGTAATATGAGAAAATAATAAAACTCCATTTTATTTTAGGAACACACTGGTCAAGATAACACACTGGTCATAGCAAACATGCTCTCCCAACACGAAGAGACCACTCTACATATGGACATCACCAGAAGGTCAACACTGAAATCAGATTACTATGCTCTTTAGAACCAAAGATGGAGAAGCTCAAAACAGTCAGCAACAAGACCTAGAGCTGACTGTTGCTCAGATCATGAGCTTCTTATTGCAAAATTAGGGCTTAAATTGCAGAAAGCAGGGAAAACCACCAGGTGGTTCAGGTATGACCTAAACCAAATTCCTTATTATTATACAATGCAGATGATGAACACATTCAGGGAATTAGATATGGCAGACAGAGTGCCTGAAAAACTATGGACAGAGGTTCATAACACTCATCAGGAGATGGTAACCAAAACCATTCCAAAGAAAAAGAAATGCGAGAAGGAAAAGTGGTTGTCAAATAGCTAAGGAAACAGCTAAGGAAAGAAGAGAAGTGAAACACAAAGGAAAAAAAGACACATCCAACTGAATGCAGAGTTCCAGAGAATAACAAGGAGAGATGAGAAGGCCTTCTTAAGTGAACAATGCAAAAAAAAAAAAAAAAAAGAGGAAAACAAGAGAATGGGAAAGATTAGAGTTCTCATCAAGAAAATTGGAGATACCAAGGGAACATTTCATGCAGAGATAGGCACAATAAAGGACAGGAACAATAAGGACCTAACAGAAGAAGATATTAAGAACAGGTGGCAAAAATACACAGAAGAACTATACAAAAAAGATCTTAATGGAGGGAGGAGCCAAGATGGCGGAGGAGTAGGACGGGGAGACCACTTTCTCTCCTACAAATTCATCAAAAGAATAACTGAACGCAGAGCAAACTTCGCAAAACAACTTCTGATCACTAGCTGAGGTCATCAGGCGCCCAGAAAAGCAGCCCATTGTCTTTGAAAGGAGGTAGGACAAAATATAAAAGATAAAAAGTGAGACAAAAGAGCTATGGACGGAGATCCGTCCCGGGAAGTCTTAGGCCGCATTGCTTGGGGTAGGGTCCGGGCCTGAGTGCCCTGAGGACAATCGGAGGGAGCTTCTGTGAGTTGCCAACTTGAACTGTGGGAGACCAAAAGAGAGAGAGTAAATTAACCGGCCTGAACACACTGCCGGCCGTTCACAGAACAAAGAGACCGAGAAAGTCCAGAGAAGAGCACGCAGTCTGCGGACAGGCCCAGGCCCTCCGGAGGCAGGAGGCAGAGGGGAGGGGAAGGTCGCGGCGACACACAGGGCGCAGGCACCCGACCGGCGCGGGCGGGGACTGGGGCTGGGGACGCGGAGGGCAGAAGGCGCGCGCACCCGACTGGCGCCAGCGGAAACTGAGACTGGGTCCGCGGAGGGGAGGGGGCGCGCCACACCTGGGGAGAGTGCGCCCACCAAGCCCCTGGCTGCCTGGACCGGTCTGACGGGGAAGGCACAGAGAGCAGGCGCAGCTTTTCGTTCCGCGCTTTTGTGGAACACCCGAGGGCTGGAACCTCGCGCAGCGCGGGGCGCGCTCCATATAGAACAGCCGGGAGCCTGAGCAGCGCAGAAGGAGAGAGCAGCGTCAGCCCCTCCTGGCAGCGCCAGCCGTCCCCGCAGAGCGACGGAACTAGCTACCTGAATAAGAGTCCACCTCCGCCCGCCTGTGTCAGGGCGGAAATGAGGCTCTGAAGAGACCGGCAAACAGAAGCCAAATAAACAAAGGGTGAACCACTTCAGAAGGGACTGGTGCAACAGATTAAAATCCCTCTAGGAAACACTGACTACACCGGAGGGGCCTGTAGATATCGAGAAGTGTAAGCTGGAACGAGGAGCTATCTGAAACTGAGCCAAACCCACACTGACCATAACAGCTCCAGAGAAACTCCTAGATATAATTTCACTTTTTTCTTTTTTTTTTTCTCTTTTTTTTATTTTTTATTTTTTCTCTTTTATTTTCCTTTAAAATCCCCTATTACTCCCCCATTACTCTTTAACTTTCATTTCCATAGATTTTTATGATTTTTTTTTAATTAGGGAAAAAAACAATTTTTTTTTCTTTTTTCTTTTTCTTTTTTTTCTTCTTTTTTTTTCTTTCCTTTTTCTCTTCTATTTTCTAGTTTTCTTTTTCTCTTATTTCTGTTAAAGTCCTCTAGTACTCCTCTACTACTCCTTAATTTTCATTTTCAATACACTATAACCTTACAAAAAAAAAAAGAAGAGAAGCCCTATTTTTAAACCGAAGATTATTCTCTCCCAATCTTGACTCTCCGTTTTCTACCTCAGAACACCTCTATTTCCTCCTTTCCCCTTCTCTTCCCAATCCGATTCTGTGAATCTTTGTAGGTGACTGGGCTACGGAGAACACTCTGGGAACAGACAGCTGCGTAGATCTGTCTCTCTCCTCTTGAGTCCCCTTTTTTCTCCTCCTGCTCATCTCTATCTCCCTCCTCCCTCTCCTCTTCTTCATGTAACTCTGTGAACCTCTCTGGGTGTCCCTAACAGGGGAGAATCTTTTAGCCGTTAACCTAGAAGTTTTCTTATCAGGGCTGTATAGTTGGAGAAGTCCTGAGACTACAGGAAGAATAAAACTGAAATCCAGAGGCAGGAGACTTAAGCACAAAACCTGAAAACACCAGAAAACTCCTGACTACATGGAACTTTAAGTAATAAGTGACTGTCCAAAAGCCTCCATACCTACACTGAAACCAACCACCACGCAAGAGCCAATAAGTTTTAGAGCAACACATACCACGCAAATTCTCCAGCAACGCAGGAACATAGCCCTGAACATCAACATACAGGCTGCCCAAGGTCACAGCTAACACACAGACCCATCTCAAAACGCATTACTGGGCACTCCATTGCTCTCCAGAGAGAAGAAATCAAGTTCCACGCACCAGAACACTGACGCAAGCTTCCCTAACCAGGAAACCTTGACAAGCCAATCGTCTAACCCCACCCACTGGGTTAATCCTACACAATAAAAAGGAACCACAGACTTCCAGAATACAGAAAGCCCACTCCAGATACAGCAATCTAAACAAGATGAAAAGGCAAAGAATTACCCAACAGGTAAAAGAACATGAAAAATGCCCACCAAGTCAAACAAAAGAGGAGGAGATAGGGAATCTACCTGAAAAAGAATTTAGAATAATGATAATAAAAATGATCCAAAATCTTGAAAACAAAATGGAGTTACAGATAAATAGCCTGGAAACAAAGATTGAAAAGATTCAAGAAATGTTTAATAAAGACCTAGAAGAAATAAAAAAGTCAATTAAAAATGAATAATGCAATGAATGAGATCAAAAACACTTTGGAGGGAACCAAGAGTAGAATAACGGAGGCAGAAGATAGGATAAGTGAGGTAGAAGATAAAAAGGTGGAAATAAATGAAGCAGAGAGGAAAAAAGAAAAAAGGATCAAAAGAAATGAGGACAACCTCAGGGACCTCTGGGACACTGTGAAACGCCCCAACATTCGAATCATAGGAGTTCCAGAAGAAGAAGACAAAAAGAAAGGCCATGAGAAAATACTCGAGGAGATAATAGCTGAAAACTTCCCTAAAATGGGGAAGGAAATAGCCACCCAAGTCCAAGAAACCCAGAGAGTCCCAAACAGGATAAACCCAAGGCAAAACACCCCAAGACACATATTAATCAAATTAACAAAGATCAAACACAAAGAACAAATATTAAAAGCAGCAAGGGAAAAACAACAAATAACACACAAAGGGATTCCCATAAGGATAACAACTGATCTATCCATAGAAACCCTCCAGGCCAGAAGGGAATGGCAGGATGTTCTGAAAGTAATGAAAGAGAATAACCTACAACCTAGATTATTGTATCCAGCAAGGATGTCATTCAGATATGAAGGAGAATTCAAAAGCTTTACAGATAAGCAAAAGCTGAGAGAATTCAGCACCACCAAACCAGCTCTTCAACAAATGCTAAAGGATCTTCTCTAGACAGGAAATGCAGAAAGGTTGTATAAACGTGAACCCAAAACAACAAAGTAAATGGCAACGGGACCACACTTATCAATAATTACCCTAAATGTAAATGGGTTGAATGCCCCAACCAAAAGACAAAGATTGGCTGAATGGATACAAAAACAAGACCCCTATATATGCTGTCTACAAGAGACCCACCTCAAAACAAGAGACACATACAGACTAAAAGTGAAGGGATGGAAAAAAATATTTCATGCAAACGGAGACCAAAAGAAAGCAGGAGTCGCAATACTCATATCAGATAAAATAGACTTTCAAATAAAGGATGTGAAAAGAGACAAAGAAGGACACTACATAATGATCAAAGGATCAATCAAAGAAGAAGATATAACAATTATAAATATATATGCACCCAACATAGGAGCACCACAATATGTGCGGCAAACACTAACGAGTATGAAAGAGGAAATTAATAGTAACACAATAATAGTGGGAGACTTTAATACCCCACTCACAACTATGGATAGATCAACTAAACAGAAAATTAACAAGGAAACACAAACCTTAAATGACACAGTGGACCACCTATACCTAATTGATATCTATAGGACATTTCACCCCAAAACAATCAACTTCACCTTTTTCTCAAGTGCACACGGAACCTTCTCCAGAATAGATCACATCCTGGGCCATAAATCTGGTCTTGGAAAATTCAAAAAAATTGAAATCATTCCAGTCATCTTTTCTGACCACAGTGCAGTAAGATTAGATTTCAATTACAGGAAAAAAATTGTTAAAACTTCAAACATATGGAGGCTAAATAACACGCTTCTGAATAACCAACAAATCATAGAAGAAATCAAAAAAGAAATCAAAATATGTATAGAAATGAATGAAAATGAAAACACAACAACCCAAAACCTATGGGACACTGTAAAAGCAGTGCTAAGGGGAAGGTTCATAGCATTACAGGCTTACATCAAGAAACAAGAAAAAAAAAAACAAATAAATAACCTAACTCTACACCTAAAGCAATTAGAGAAGGAAGAAATGAAGAACCCCAGGGTTAGCAGAAGGAAAGAAATCTTAAAAATTAGGGCAGAAATAAATGCAAAAGAAACTAAAGAGACCATAGCAAAAATCAACAAAGCTAAAAGCTGGTTTTTTGAAAAAATAAACAAAATTGACAAACCATTAGCAAGACTCATTAAGAAACAAAGAGAGAAGAACCAAATTAACAAAATTAGAAATGAAAATGGAGAGATCACAACAGACAACACTGAAATACAAAGGATCATAAGAGACTACTACCAGCAGCTCTATGCCAATAAAATGGACAACTTGGATGAAATGGACAAATTCTTAGAAAAGTATAACTTTCCAAAACTGAATCAGGAAGAAATAGAAGATCTTAACAGAACCATCACAAGCAAGGAAATAGAAACTGTAATCAAAAATCTTCCAGCAAACAAAAGCCTAGGACCAGATGGCTTCACAGCTGAATTCTACCAAAAATTTAGAGAAGAGCTAACACCTATCTGGGAGAAAATAATAGCAAATGAAGAAACAGACAAAGGATTAATCTCAAAAATATACAAGCAACTCCTGCAGCTCAATTCCAGAAAAATAAATGACCCAATCAAAAAATGGGCCAAAGAACTAAACAGACATTTCTCCAAAGAAGACATACAGATGGCTAACAAACACATGAAAAGATGCTCAACATCACTCATCATCAGAGAAATGCAAATCAAAACCACAATGAGGTACCATTACACGCCAGTCAGGATGGCTGCTATCCAAAAGTCTACAAGCAATAAATGCTGGAGAGGGTGTGGAGAAAAGCGAACCCTCTTACACTGTTGGTGGGAATGCAAACTAGTACAGCCACTATGGAAAACAGTGTGGAGATTTCTTAAAAAACTGGAAATAGAACTGCCATATGACCCAGCAATCCCACTTCTGGGCATACACACTGAGGAAACCAGATCTGAAAGAGACACGTGCACCCCAATGTTCATCGCAGCACTGTTTATAATAGCCAGGACATGGAAGCAACCTAGATGCCCATCAGCAGATGAATGGATAAGGAAGCTGTGGTACATATACACCATGGAATATTACTCAGCCATTAAAAAGAATTCATTTGAACCAGTCCTAATGAGATGGATGAAGCTGGAGCCCCTTATACAGAGTGAAGTAAGCCAGAAAGATAAAGAACATTACAGCATACTAACACATATATATGGAGTTTAGAAAGATGGTAACGATAACCCTATATGCAAAACAGAAAAAGAGACACAGAAATACAGAACAGACTTTTGAACTCTGTGGGAGAATGTGAGGGTGGGATATTTCAAAAGAACAGCATGTATACTATCTATGGTGAAACAGATCACCAGCCCAGGTGGGATGCATGAGACAAGTGCTCCAGCCTGGTGCACTGGGAGGACTCGGGGGAATCGGGTGGAGAGGGAGGTGGGAGCGGGGATCGGGATGGGGAATATGTGTAAATCCATGGCTGATTCATATCAATGTATGACAAAACCCACTGAAATGTTGTGAAATGATTGGCCTCCAACTAATAAAAAAAAAAAAAAAAAGATTAAAAAAAAAAAAAAAGATCTTAATGAACCAGATAACCATGATGGTGTGATCACTTACCTAGAGCCAGACATGCTAGAGTGTGAAGTCAAGTGGGCCTTAGTAATCATCACTACAAACAAAGCTAATGGAGGTGATGGAATTCCAGTGGAGCTATTTCAAAAATAAAAGATGATGCTGTTAAAAGTGCTGCACTAAGTATGACAGCAAATTTGGAAAACTCAGCAGTGGGCACAGGACTGGAAAAGGTCAGTTTTAATTCCAACCCCAAAGAAGGGCAATGCCAAAGAATATTCAGACTACCACACAATTGTACTCATCCATATGCTAGTAAGGTTATATCCAAAATTCTTCAAGCTAGGCTTCAGCAGTATGTGAACTGAAAGCTTCCAGATATAAAAGTTGGGTGTAGAAAAGGCAGAGGAACTAGAGATCAAATTGCCAACATTTCTTGGGTTATAGAAAAAGCAAGGAAATTCCAGAAAAAAAATCTACTTCTGCTTCATTCACTGCTCTAAAGCTTTTGACTATGTGGATCATGACAATCTGTGGAAAATTCTAAAAGTAATGGGATTACCAGACCACCTTACCTGTCTCCTGAGAAACCTGTATGCCAGTCAGGAAGCTACTGTTAGAACTGGACATGGAACAACAGACTGGTTCAAAACTGGGAAACAAGTATGACAGTGCTGTATGTTGTCACACTGTCTGTTAAACTTTTATGCAGAATACATTATGACAAATGGGCTGGATGAATCACAACCTGGAATAAAAATTGCTGGGAGAAATATTAATAACCTCTGACATGCAGATGATAACTACTCTAAGGGCAGAAAGGGAAGAGAAACTAAAGAGTCTCTTGATGAAGGTGAAAGAGGAGAGTGAAAAAGCTGTCTTAAAACTCAACATTCAAAAAATTAAGATCATGGCATCCAGTCTTATCACCTCATGGCAGATAGAAGGGGAAAAAGGTGAAACGGGGATAGATTTGCTTTCCTTGGGGTCCAAAATCACTGTGGATGGTAACTGCAGTCATCAAAATAAAAGACACTTGCTCCTTGGAAGGAAAGTGATAACAAACCTAGTTGCTGTTGTTCAGTCCCCTAGTTGTGTCTGACTCTTCACTACCCCCATAGACTGCATCATTCTAGTCTTCCCTGTCCCTCAGCGTCTCACAGAGTTGGCCCAAGTTCATGTCATTGCATCCATGATGCCATCTAGCCATCTATTCCTCTGACACCCTCTTCTCCTTCTGCCCTCAATCTTTCCAAGCATCAAGGACTTTTCCAATGAGTCGGCAGTTTGCATCAAGTGACCAAAATATTGGAGTTACAGCTTCAGTATCAGTCCTTCCAATGAGTATTCAGGGTTCATTTCCTTCAAGATTGACTGGTTTGATCGCCTTGCTGTCCAAGGGACTAAAGAGTCTTCTCCATCACCACAGTTCAAAGGCATCAATTCATCAAATCAAATCTAGGCAGCATATTATTAATAAGCAGACACATCATTTCACTACCAATGTCCATACAGTCAAAGCTATGGTTTTTTCCAGTTGTCATGTACAGATATGAAAGTTGGACCATAAAGAAGGCTGAGCATCAAAGAATCGATGCTTCTGGATTGTGGTGTTCATGAAGTTGCAAAGAGTCGGACGCAACTTAGTGACTGAACACCAACAACCATTTTAGAACAGAGAATTTACTTTAGATGATTTTGTTTATTTTTTTGATAGAAAAGCATATATTATCATACACTGAAAAGAACCATAAATCCCTGAGATTTCTATTGATCTCAGGAAGGAGGGAACTAGAGATGAATTAACACACAGGACCAGGTTTTTAATTTTCACAACCTTTATCACCACACAGTATTAGATTTATTAAATAATTTCCATCCAGTATACACAGAACTCTGACTAGTAGATAACGTTAGGTCACCTTCCTTCCTCCCTTGCCCCCGAGGGGCACACCTATCTTCTTGTTTCTCTTCCATGTCTCCTCCCCAACCAATAGGTATCTGCACAACTGGCTATCAAATAAGAATTTAGAGGCTTCTTAAAGCAGACAGGTATGAGAAGTACATATTTAACTTAAGTTTTCAGAGATAAACAGCAGACTTAAATACACACAAACAACCAAATAAAAGATGCGTGTGATATGTGTTTAAGTCAAGCCTCCGTATTTATTTCCAATCAAAAAAAAAAAAAAAAAAAAAAATCAAACACTGAGGGAGGCAGAGCATCTGTTGTGTTGCAGAAAAGTGTTAATCTTTAGATAACATATCTAAATTGAAACTTGTGTACTCCCGTTTATTTTTTCTCTTTCCTTGCCCTTCGAGGAAGAGATATATTGAATAGTCAAATTTCAGTCTTTTAACTAAGTCCTAAAGAAAATGTTGCAAAGTTTGCAAATGAGAGCAAAGAGAGTAAACAGGAAATTCTTGAGCAAATACAAAGAATGGACTTCCATTTAAGGAGGGGTAACAAACACAAAGAAAACAGAATTATCTTGACTAGTTACTACCAATAAGAAGAAAAATATGAGGAGGAAAATACTAATTATAATGACAAAGTACTAATGATTAATGTACTCTGGAATTTTTCAAAAATCCCAGGCAAAGAATACTTTAGAGATGAACCTTTCCACATAAGCAAAATTAAAGATTATTAGCTATAGAAAGAAGAAGTTAATAAAAGAGTAGTTGCATCAGTATCTACACTGAAATGAAAAGCAGGTTTTCTTTAAAAAAAATTGTAAAATTATGTCACAATTTTAGGACATCTGTTAATTGAATACATCAAATTAATATTCAACATGAGTAACACATGATCATAGGTGTAATGCTGGTATGATACTAGATAAAAATCAAACATCTATGTCTTAGTAATATCTTAAAAGCAAAGTATATTTTATCTAAGAAAAGGGTGGTAGAAAGTAGAATATAACATTATCATAAGTAGCAGAAGATTTGAGTATTTATTTGAAAATTTAAGACAAGTAGCTAGGAAATTATAAAGACATGTAAAAAATTTTTTTAAATATTATAATAGGTGGTTGTAAAGTTATATAAAATACTTTAAATGATAAATGGCAGTAAGTTAATTATTATAATTCAAAATGATCATATTAATTTTTTATACAAGCAAAAATTAGTGAAATCCTTGAAAGGAAATATAGAAGAAAAGTTTATAACATATATAAAGAGGGTATTAAACACTGCTGAGGTACATAAGTGAAAATAAAAAGGGAACAACATAATATTTTTCTCAATTTAGAGAACTCAACAGTATAAATACATTAGTTCTCCTAAATCTATAAATTCAATGCAACTTCAAAGACAAAATTTAAATACACTTTGGAGCTTGAGGAAATGATTTAAAAGTCTATTTGGAAACAGATACACACACTCACAAGAATAGTCAGTAAAATTTTAAAGTAAAGAGTAACGAGGAAGCAGTTGCATCAGATTATAATATCAATTAAAGGGGGAAAATATATGAGTCAAAAAAGTTTTTTGACATTGGACAAGAGGCAATAGAACAGTATGATTCCTGAGAGGAAAGAAACTTTGAGTGAGCTCTACAATCGTTTTTATTTTCTATTGGGGGTGATTTTCCAACTATGACACAGAGAGTTGGAATCTCAGCAGAGCCCAGCATTATACTGAGCTAGGAAAGAGTCCAGAATTTGGAAGTGGCTTGAAGGTGCCAAACAAAGCAGGTAAGGGATGTACGTGGGGAGGCGTCAGGGTCTGTTACTGAACTCTGAAATTCCCTGAATTATTGCTGGGCTACACACATGCAGGATGAGATTACACAAAGCTTTCCAAAAAGCAGGTGATACAATTGAAAACGGAACAAGGATATGAAATGGTAAGCAACAGAGGGTGACATTGAAGATTCAGCCCAGTTAAAGTGGAGATATTTACACACCCCTGCAGTACTGCTGCAGAAATTTATCTGAGCTATCAGTAAAGCCAAGCCTTCGGAATGAAGACTATATTGTAGAACAAGGTTCAATCTGGATCTGTCCAAATGAAGCCTAAAGTCAAATCTGAAGTAGCAAAGAGGAACCAAGATATGGATGGTTAGTATCTCTAAATTCGACAGCCCTGAAAATTCTTTTGACTTCCCAGAAATGGCTTTAATAAAGTAGAAGATCCAGTCTAGACAAGTGAAAAGTGATTATCTGCTAAAAGAATGATTGGCTCAAACAAAAGTCTTTATAGGGAGATAAGAGAAACAAGAGTCTCCACAATGAATTATTAGCAGGATTAGAGCAAAGTCAAGATCTATAAGAAGTACAAAAAGAAAAATAATGCAGATGGCCTCCAAAATCTGGTAGAGGCAAGAATGATAGATTTTCACCTAGAGTCTCTAGAAAGAAGAGAGTCCAGCTAACACCTTGAATTTTTCCCAGTGAACCCCATGATGCCTAGAACTGTAACATCATACATTTGCATTAATTTAAGCCAATATATTTGTGGTAATTTGTTACAGTAGCAATTCCACTCCTAGGCATACATGCAAGAAAAATTTAAAAAATATATATAGATAGATACAATAATGTGCTCATAAATGTGCTTGGCAGCATTATTCATAAAAACCAAAAAGTAGAAAGAAAATGTCTATTAACTGACAAATAGATAAATGAAATGCAAAATATGCATACAATGGGATATTACTTGGCACTAAAAAGGAATGCAGTATTGATTCTTACTACAAAGTGGATGAAACTTAAAAGTATTATACTTAGTGAAGAAAGGCAGTCACATAGAATCACATGTTCTATGATTCCATTTATATTAAGTATCCAGAAGAGGCAAATCCATAGAAAGAGAAGGTAGATTAGTAGTTGTCTGCAGGGTGGTATTGGGAAATGAGGAACGACTGATATGGAGTTTCTTTTACAGAGTTTGCTATGTTCTAAACTTGAATTGTGGACTTCCCACATGGTACTAGTGGTAAAGAACCTGCCTGCCAATGCAGGAGACATAAGGGACATGAGTTCGATCCCTGGGTCAGGAAGATCTCCTGGAGAAGGGGGCATGGCAACCCACTCCAGTATTTTGCCTAGAGAACACCATGGATGGAGGAGGTGGCAGGCTACAATCCATAGGCCTACACAGAGTTGGACACAACTGTGGCAATTTAGCATGCAAACTTGAATTGTGATAGTTGCACAGCTCTGAATTTACTTAAAAATTGAAATTGTGTACTTTAAATGCATGAATTATATAGCATATGAATTTTGTCTTAAAAATGTGTTAAAAAGTAAACTTCAAGAATATTTAAAAAATTAAAGTACAGTCTTAATGTTCAATCAGATAGGGAAGCTTAACAGAAGAAAGGCAATTATAAGAAGATGGAAATTCTAACATCTAAACCAGAAAATGAATGAACAATTCTCTGAATGGGTTTAACAATAATTGCAAAGTGGGATATTAAAGTAGGTACTTAGAAGTATGAAGTTCTATATCCATCCTAATTCTCTTTCCATATCTTTGAGGCACTTTAAAAAATTTATTTTTATTTTTCTACAGCCAGATTATTATTAGGTTGGTACAAAAGTAACTGAAGTTTCAGACTGTGAATTTTAAAACATTATAACTAGGTTCAAGCATATCATTATTCATCAAAATAGGAACCATTACAAATCAACACATTTTTGCCAACAAGAAACGTTTGTTTATTCCTGTAGCATAAAAAATCCACGCTTCAGGAATTGACAAACCCTTGGAAAGCATTTTCTGCCTCCTGCTGATTGTGGAAGTGTTTTCCCTGCAAAAAGTTGTTGAGATGCTTGAAGTACTAGTCAGGTGTCAAGAGGTTAGGTGAATACGGTGGATGAGATATAACTTCACAGCCCAACTTTTTGAACTTTTGAAGCATTGATTATGCAAAGTGTGGCCAGGCATTGTTGTGGAGAAGAACTGGGCCCTTTCTGTTGACCAATGCCAGCTGTAGGCACTGCAGTTTTCGGTGTATCTCAATTTGCTGAGCATACTTCTGAGATGTAATGCTTTTGCCGGAATTCAGAAAGCTGTAGTGGGTCAGACCAGCAGCAGACCACCAGACACTGACCATGACCATTTTTTGGTGCAAGTTTGGTTTTGAGAAGTGCTTTGGTGTTTCTTCTCAGTACAACCACTGAGCTAGTTACTGGTTGTCATATACAATATACTTTTCATAGCATGTCACAATCTGATCAGTATTTTGACTGAGAAATGGTGCATTGTTGTTGCATAGAATAAGAGATGACACTTCAAAACAATGATTTTTTTTTTTGATTTGAGGTCAGCTCACGAGGCACCCATGTACTCAGCTCTCTCACCTTTCCAATTTGCTGCAAATGCTGAATGACCAGAGAATGGTTACCGCTGAGTTCGTTGGCAGCTTCTTGCGTAGTTGTCAGAAGATCAGCTTCAGTGGTCCTCTCGGCTGTTTGTTGCCACCTTCCGATGGCCAGCCACTATGCTCCTCATCTTCAAGGCTCTCATCTGCTTTGCAAAATTCCTTGAACCACCACTGTACTGTACGTTCACTAGCAGTCCCTGGACCAAATGCACTGATGTTACGAGTTATCTCCATTGCTTTATGACTGATTTTGAATTCAAATAAGAAAAACACTCAAATTGCTTTTGCCTAACATCATTTCCCAAGCCAAAAGTAGACGTAAAATAAACAGCAATAGGTCATTAGCAAAAAAAAAAAAAAGCAAGAATTTGCATTAAAATGATGTTGACATAACCACATTTATTTAAGAATGTATTCCAATATTCCAATATGAAACAGCAGTGTAAAACTGCAATTAATTTTGCACCAACCTAATATATTTCTAGATGTGGTGTGTCTATAAGGTTACATGTTGAAGAGTCAAATTGCCAACACTTAAATACTCCCTCCATCACTATGTGCTCTTGGACAAGTTATGAAATATTTTTTCTCTATTTTTTCTTTTGCAAAGAGAGGATAAAAATAGCATCTATCTCCTAAGGTTATGATGATGATCAAAACAGAAATCCCCATTAACTGCTTTTCTCACAGTAATAAACATCTATTAATATTTTCTTACTCTTATTACGAACATTAGCACAGACATTCATGTATCTATGTGAGCTTATGTAAGTTTTATCTTTCTAATTATGAGGAAACTATAAATAAACATTTATGGGTTACTTACTTACTATATACTGGAGATTTTAAACATATAGTTTATTTATCATCATAAACTATGAATCAGACATAATATCATCATTTTGACCAAAATACTGGAATATTATGAGGATTCCTGAACCATGTAGTAAATAGAAAAAGATGAAAACCTAAATCTACTTGATTATAAAACCATTACTCCCAAGAACAAACCACTGCATCCTCTATTCAAAAACAGAACTTTAAAATTGTACAATTACCATATATTGAACTATATATTCTATATAGTTCAATATATATTCTATATATATATATATATTTCTATATATTGAATATAGAAATGTGAGTTGACTTACAACTCACCACATCTAGCTAAAGAACTTGATGTCTTCTGAGCAAGTTGCTTTTGTTGTTTAGCTGCTAAGTCATATCTGACTCTTTCTGACCCCGTGGACTGCGGCCCACCAGGCTCCTCTGCCCATGGAATTTCCCAGGCAAGAATACTGGAGTGGATTGCAATTTCTTTCTCCAGGAGATCTTCCTAACCCAGGGATTGAACCCACGTCTCCTACATTATGGGTGGACTCTTTATTGCTAAGCCACCAAGAGCAATATCTTTGTTTAAAGTATTTTCTAATCATCCCAGCTTCTAAAATTTCAGTAAACTTTAGATAGAAAACATTCTTTTGTATGGGCCTCATGAACTATGAACATTAGAAAATGTAACTTATAGTTCTAAACACTACACATTGACTTCTAACATAAATTGTCTCTTCCACTGAGATACAGCAAAGAAAAAACACAAACCGCAACAGCAGTGATAATAATGCTCTTTCATCTGGTTCTGTACCTATGTTTGGGGTCACAACATCTACATAATGAACTTATGTCTCTTCTTTAGAATAAAGTATTAATCAAGGCACATTTGAGGTCTGTTCTGCCATCTCCTCTTTTGGCGGTCTCAGGGACAAACCCTTTCTCTGGTGCAAACCTCGGCATTTCAGTGTTTGGCTCGCTGTGAATCCAAGAACGTGGTTCACTGACAACCCCATTGCTCTTGCAGGCTCTAGGTTCATCTACATCACTACAGCTAATTCAAATGCCCCCCGTCCAAGGTTAAGGAGCAGCGGCTGCACTTTGCTGGAGCAGCCGTGAAGAGATACCCCACACTCAAGGTAAGAGAAGCCCAAGTAAGACGGTAGGTGTTGTGAGAGGGCATCAGAGGGCAGACAAACTAAAACCATAATCACAGAAAACTAGCCAATCTGATCACAGGACCAGTCTTGTCTAACTCAATGAAACTAAGCCATGCCGTGAGGGGCCACCCAAGACGGTCGGGTCATGGTGGAGAGCTATGACAGAATGTGGTCCACTGGAGAAGGGAATGGCAAACCACTTCAGTATTCTTGCCTTGAGAATCCCATGAACAGTATGAGAAGGCAAAATGATAGGATACTGAAAGAGGAACTCCCCAGGTCGGAAGATGGCCAATAGGCTACTGGAGATGAGTGGAGAAATAACTCCAGAAAGAATGAAGGGATGGAGCCAAAGCAAAAACAATACCCAGCTATGGATGTGACTGGTGATAGAAGCACAGTCCAATGCTGTCAAGGGCAATATTGCATAGGAACCTGGAATGTTAGGTCCATAAATCAAGGCAAATTGGAAGTGGTCAAACAGGAGATGGCAAGAGTAAATGTCGACATTCTAGGAATCAGTGAACTA
Organism: Dama dama; assembly: GCF_033118175.1. Classification (NCBI taxonomy): domain Eukaryota; kingdom Metazoa; phylum Chordata; class Mammalia; order Artiodactyla; family Cervidae; genus Dama; species Dama dama. The sequence goes on from NC_083709.1 coordinate 27,851,625, forward strand.
AAATGGACTGGAATGGGTGAATTTAACTCAGATGACCATTATATCTACTACTGTGGGCAGGAATCCCTTAGAAGAAATGGAGTAGCCATCATGGTCAACAAAACATTCCAAATGCAGTACTTGGATGCAGTCTCAAAAACGACAGAATGATCTCTGTTCGTTTCCAAGGCAAACCATTCAATATCACGGTAATCCAAGCCTATGCCCAAACCAGTAATGCTGAAGAAGCTGAAGAAGGGTTCTATGAAGACCTACAAGACCTTTTAGAACTAACACCTGGGACTTCCCTGGTGGTCCAGTGGCTAAGACTCCATGCTTCCAATGCAGGGGGTTTGGGTTCAATTCCTGGTCAGGGAACTAGATCCCACATGCCGCAACTAAGACCTGATGTGACCAAACGAAGAAATAAAATAAGATATTTAATAAAAAAAAAAAAAAAAAAAAAGAACTAACACCCCAAAAAGATGTCCTTTTCATTATAGGGGACTGGAATGCAAAAGTAGGAAGTCAAGAAACACCTGGAATATCAGGCAAATTTGGCCTTGGAATATGGAATGAAGCAGGGCAAAGGCTAATAGAGTACTGCCAAGAGAACACACTGGCCATAGCAAACACCCTCTTCCAACAACACAAGAGAAGACTCTACACATGGACATCACCAGATGGTCAACACCGAAATCAGACTGATTATATTCTTTGCAGCCAAAGATGGAGAAGCTCTATACAATCAGCAAAAACAAGACCAGGAGCTGCCTGTGGCTCAGATCATGAACTCCTTATTGCCAAATTCAGACTTAAACTGAAGAAAGTGGGGAAAGCCACTAGACCATTCAGGAATGACCTAAATCAAATCCCTTACGACTATACAGTGGAAGTGAGAAATAGATTTAAGGGACTAGATCTGATAGCCTGATGAACTATGGACAGAGGTTCATGACATTGTACAGGAGACAGGGATCAAGACCATCCCCATGGAAAAGGAATGCAAAAAGGCAAATGGTTGTCTGAGGAGGCCTTACAAATAGCTGTGAAATGAAGAGAAGCGAAAAGCAAAGGAGAAAAGGAAAGATACTCCCATTTGAATGCAGAGTTCCAAAGAATAGCAAGGAGAGATAAGAAAGCCTCCCTCAGCGATCAATGCAAAGAAATAGAGGAAAACAACAGAATGGGAAAGACTAGAGATCTCTTCAAGAAAATTAGAGATATCAAGGGAACATTTCAGGCAAATATGTGTTCGATAAAGGACAGAAATGGTATGGAACTAACAGAAGCAGAAGATATTAAGAAGAGGTGGTAAGAATACAAAGAAGAACTGTACAAAATAGATCTTCACGACCCAGATAATCTCAATGGTGTGATCACTCACCTAGAGCCAGACATCCTGGAATGTGAAGTCAAGTGGGCCTTAGAAAGCATCACTATGAACAAAGCTAGTGGATGTGATGGAATTCCAGTTGAGCTATTTCAAATCCTGAAAGATGATGCTGTGAAAGTGCTGCACTCAATATGCCAGCAACTTTGGAAAACTCCGCAGTGGCCACAGGACTGGAAAAGGTCAATTTTCATTCCAATCCCTAAGAAAGGCAATCCCAAAGAATGCTCAAACTACCACACAATTGCACTCATCTCACACACTAGTAAAGTAATGATGAAAATTCTCCAAGCCAGGCTTCAGCAATACATGAACCGAGAACTTCCATATGTTCAAGCTGGTTTTACAAAAGGCAGAGGATACAGAGATCAAATTGCCAATATCTGCTGCATCATCGAAAAAGCAAAAGAGTTCCAGAAAAACATCTATTTCTGCTTTATTGACTACACCAAAGCCTTCGACTGTGTGGACCACAATAAACTGTGGAAAATTCTGAAAGAGATGGGAATACCAAACCACCTGACCTGCCTCTTGAGAAACCTGTATGCAGGTCAGGAAGCAATAGTTAGAACTGGACATGGAACAACAGACTGGTTCCAAATAGGAAAAGGAGTACGTCAAGGCTGTATATTGTCACCTTGCTTATTTAACTTATATGCAGAGCACATTATAAGAAATGCTGGGCTGGAAGAAGCACAAGCTGGAATCAAGATTGCTGGGAGAAATATCAATAACCACAGATATGCAGATGACACCACCCTTATGGCAGAAAGTGAAGAGGAACTGAAAAGCCTCTTGATGAAAGTGAAAGAGGAGAGTGAAAAAGTTGGCTTAAAGCTTAATATTCAGAAAACTAAGATCATGGCATCCGGTCCCATTACCTCATGGGAAATAGATGGGGAGACAGTGGAAACAGTGTCAGACTTTATTTTTTTTGGGCTCCAAAATCACTGCGGATGGTGACTGCAGCCATAAAATTAAAAGACGCTTACTCCTTGGAAGGAAAGTTATGACCTAACTTTCCTAATTAGCACATGACCAATATGCTAATAGACAGCATATTAAAAAGCAGAGACATTACTTTGCCTACAAAGGTCCATCTGGTCAAGGCTATGGTTTTTCCAGTGGTCATGTATGGATGTGAGAGTTGGACTGTGAAGAAAGCTGAGCACAGAAAAATTGATACTTTTGAACTGTGGTGTTGGAGAAGACGCTTAAGAGTCCCTTGGACTGCAAGGAGATCCAACCAGTCCATCCTGAAGGAGATCAGTCCTGGGTGTTCATTGGACAGACTGATGCTGAAGCTCAAACTCCACTACTTTGGCCACCTGATGCGAAGAACTGACTCACTGGAAAAGACCCTGATGTTGGGAGGGATTGGGGGCAGGAGGAGAAGGGGACGACAGAGGATGAGATGGATGGATGGCATCACCAACTCGATGAACATGAGTTTGAGTAAACTCCAGGAGTTACTGATGTACAGGGAGGCCTGGTGTGCTGCGATTCATGGGGTTGCAAAGAGTTGGACACTACTGAGTGACTGAACTGAACTGAACTAAACTGAACAATTTGGGCCTCGAATGCTAGAGAAAACACTTTCAAATATTCAGGAGATATAAAGCAAAAATAACCATGATGAGAATTTCACAGTGTTATATCCATATCATTTTTGCGATACATTCTACTCTGGTGGAACAAGCCTTGCAGGTCATTGGGAAAAGAGAGCATAAACCTTTGCTCTAGTCACATCAGCCCTGGTCCCCATCCTCAAGGGTCAGTGCCTTCAGATGACAAAGTCCTTACTTTGTCTAAAGACGTTCGAGAAGCAGTTTTATCCCAATATTTGATTATAACAATATCATATGTGATTTGTCCATAACCTGGTCATGGCAAAAACCTACATTCCCCAAAACACTGGACACCATGTTGATTTCAGTTAGTCAACAATATTTTGAGAAAAAATAAAAGGCATCTGCAGTGGACTTTAAGGATGTGTTTAGACATAAAGAATGTCAGTAATGAAATCCTGAAACCTTTCATTTCAATAATTATAGCTTCTTCTCTGTTGTCAGATAATTGAAGGATGAAGTTGACTTTTCCTACAATACGGTACTCCCCTCACCCTACCTTTACCTGGTGATCTAACCACAACTTCAGCTTGTCTCAAAGAAGACTTGAACATACAATTGGAAAAACATCCTGAAAATATAACTTCAAAATATATCATGTGCTTTAAAAAGGAAATCATAAAATTTTTTATTAAGTTGACCCGTATCTGTACAAAGTCATTACCCCTACCTCAGGAACGATTGTGATATATCAGGGTGTTTTGGAACCTGCAGTTCAGAACTATGCCTCATTCCATTTCATTATCTTATCTCCCTACCTCTTAAATTCATCCAAATTTTTCCCTTGCAATAAACAATAACAACAACAAAATGAAAGTCACACAGTCGTGTCCGACTCTTTGCGACCCCATGTACTATAGAGTCCATGGAATTCTCCGGGCCAGAATGGATGATTCTCCAGAATTCTCCAGGCCAATACTGGAGTGGATAGCCTTTCCCTTCTCCAGGGGATCTTCCCAACTCAGGGGCTGAACCCAGGTCGCCTGCATTGCAGGTATATTCTTTATCAACTGAGCCATGGGGAGAGCCCGACACCAAAGAGTGTGAATAAAAACAGCCATATAAGAATGTATGACTTAGTTAACATTTTTGGTACAGGCCCTCTATATCTTTAGGAAACCATGGGGTTTAAGTGAAAGACTAACTAAACAGAAGTGAAATAAATAGTAAATCATGGTTGTGTATCAGTTTTAAATCAATTAAGCCTTTTGGAAATTAAAATTGAAATTGTGTGTTTTACACTGTTTTTGTCATCCAGGGCCCACAGTGGGTCTGGCACAGTCAGTCTTATGCCTGCTTACACACTACTGCTCATTTCAAAGCTTTGATAATCACATTCTCATGTTTTATGGACACATCTTCCTGTCTGTGGATCAGACATAAACATGCAGCTGCTAAGCACAGCTCAGGCTGCTGCATTGCCTCAGCAAATCATGAGCCTTCAAATTAGGCATTCTGGAGCATAAGCAGAAATAAGGGAGGAAATTTGTTTTTCAAATGTAAACGTCCAAAAAGCCTCTTTTAATGGCTATATTTTGCTATTTGATTATATGAATATTAAAAAAAAGGAAGAAAAAAGATGTTGGTCACTATTTGGAGAGCAAATAAACTTTAAAAATTGATGATATTTTTGGAGCTATGGAGCCAGTTTCTTGGGAGAAGAAAATTATAAAGGCTAGGTCCACCTCAATTCTGTTAAAGATTTCCCTCACACTTCACCAAATACCATTTCTGTCCTTTATTGAGCCCATATTTGCATGAAATGCTCCCTTGGTATCTCTAATTTTCTTGAAGATATCTCTAGTCTTTCCCATTCTATTGTTTCCCTCTATTCCTCCTCAAAAAAATAAAGTCTGACACTGTTTTCACTGTTTCCCCATCTATTTCCCACGAAGTGATGGGACCAGATGCCATGGTCTTAGTTTTCTGAATGTTGAGCTTTAAGCCAACTTTTTCACTCTCCTCTATCACTTTCATCAAGAGGCCCTTTAGTTCCTCTTCCCTTTCTGCCCTAAGGGTGGTGTCATCTGCATATCTGAGGTTATTGATATTTCTCCCAGCAATCTTGATTCCAGCTTGTGCTTCTTCCAGTCCAGCATTTCTCATGATGTACTCTGCATAGAAGTTAAACAAGCAGGGTGACAATATACAGCCTTGATGTACTCCTTTTCCTATTTGGAACCAGTCTGTTGTTCCATGTCCAGTTCTAACTATTGCTTCCTGACCTGCATATAGGTTTCTCAAGAGGCAGGTTAGGTGGTCTGGTATGCCCATCTATTTAAGAATTTTCCACAGTTTATTGTGATCCACACAGTCAAAGGTTTTGGCATAGTCAATAAAGCAGAAATAGAGGTTTTTCTGCAACTCTTTTGCCTTTTTGATGATTCAGGGGATGTTGGCAATTTGATCTCCGGTTCCTCTGCCTTTTTTAAAACCAGCTTGAAAGTCTGGAAGTTCACGGTTCACATACTGCTGAAGCCTGGCTTGGAGAATTTTCATCATTACTTTACTAGCATCTGAGATGAGTGCAATTGTGTGGTAGTTTGAGCATTCTTTGGCATTGCCTTTCTTTGGGATTGGAATGAAAATTGACCTTTTCCAGTCCTGTGGCCACTGCTGAGTTTTCCAAATTTGCTGGCATATTGAGTGCAGCACTTTCACAGCATCATCTTTCAGGATTTGAGATAGCTCAACTGGAATTCCATCACCTCCACTAGCTTTGTTCGTAGTGATGCTTTCTAAGGCCCACTTGACTTCACATTCCAGGATGTCTGGTTCTAGGTGAGTGATCACACCATCGTGATTATCTAGGTTTTGAAGATTTTTTGTACAGTTCTTCTGTGTATTCTTGCACCTCTTCTTAATATCTTCTGCTTCAGTTAGGTCCATACCATTTTTGTCCTGTATCGAGCCCATCTTTGCTAGTCTTTCCCATTCTGTTGTTTTCCTCTATTTCTTTGCATTGATCGCTGAGGAAGGCTTTCTTATCTCTCCTGGCTATTCTTTGGAACTCTGCATTCAAATGGGAGTATCTTTCCTTTTCTCCTTTGCTTTTCACTTCTCTTCTTTTCACAGCTATTTGTCAGGCCTCCTCAGACAACCATTTTGCCTTTTTGCATTTCTTTTCCATGGGGATGGCCTTGATCCCTGTCTCCTGTACAATGTCAAGAACCTCCGTCCATAGTTCATCAGGCTCTCTATCAGATCTAGTCCCTTAAATCTATTTCTCACTTCCACTGTATAGTCATAAGGGATTTGATATAGGTCATTCCTGAATGGTCTAGTGGTTTTCCCTACTTTCTTCAGTTTAAGTCTGAATTTGGCAACAAGGAGTTCATGATCTGAGCCACAGTCAGCTCCCAGTCTTGTTTTTGCTTATTGTATAGAGCTTCTCCATCTTTGGTGGCAAAGAATATAATCAATCTGATTTTAGTGTTGACCATCTGGTGATGTCCATGTGTGGAGTCTTCTCTTGTGTTGTTGGAAGAGGGTATTTGCTATGACCAGTGTGTTCTCTTGGCAGAACTCTATTAGCCTTTGCCTTGCTTCATTCTGTACTCCAAGGCCAAATTTGCCTGTTACTCCAGGTGTTTCTTGACTTCCTACTTTTGCATTCCAGTCCCCAATCCCAAAGAAAGGCAATGCCAAAGAATGCTCAAACCACTGCACAATGGCACTCATCTCACATGCTAGTAAAGTAATGCTCAAAATTTTCCAAGCCAGGCTTCAGCAATACGTGAACTGTGAACTTCCAGATGTTCAAGCTGGTTTTAGAAAAGGCAGAGGATGTGTCAATGTATGGCAAAAGCCACTACAATATTGTAAAGTAATTAGCCTCCAACGAACAAAAATAAATGGAAAAAAAATTTTTTTTAATTAAAAAAAAAAAAAAAAAAGAAAAGGCAGAGGAACCAGAGATCAAATTGCCAACATTTGCTGGATCATCAAAAAGGCCAGAGAGTTCCAGAAAAACATCTATTTCTGCTGTATTGACTATGCCAAAGCTTATGTGGATCACAATAAACTGTGGAAAATTCTGAAAGAGATGGGAATGCCAGACCACCTGACCTGTCAGTTGAGAAACCTGTATGCAGGTCAGGAAGTAACAGTTAGAACTGAAATGTCAATGTTCCATGGAACATGGAACAACAGACTGGTTCCAAATAGTAAAAGGAGTAGGTCAAGGCTGTATATTGTCACCCTGATTATTTAATTTATATGTAGAGTACATCATGAGAAATGCTGGGCTACAGGAAGCACAAGCTGGAATCAAGGTTGCCAGGAGAAAAATAAATAACCTCAGATAGTCAGATGACACCAATCCTTATGGCAGAATGTGAGGAAAACTAAAGAGCCTCTTGATGAAAGTGAAAGAGGAGAGTGAAAAAGTTGGCTTAAAGCTCAATATTCAGAAAACTAAGATCATGGCAGCCAGTCCCATCACTTCATTGCAAGTAGATGGGTAAACAGTGGAAACAGTGGCTGACTTTATGGCTCTAAAACGACTGCAGGTGGTGACTGCAGCCATGAAATGAAAAGACTCTTACTCCTTGGAAAGCTATGACCAGCTAGACAGCATATTAAAAAGCAGAGACATGACTTTGTCAACAAAGGTCCATCTAGTCAAGGCGATGGTTTTTCTAGTGGTCATGTATGAATGTGAGAGTTGGACTATCAAGAAAACTGAGCGCCAAAGAATTGATGCATTTGAACTACGGTGTTGGAGAAGACTCTTGAGAGTCCCTTGGACTGCAAGGAGATCCAACCAGTCCATTCTAAAGGAGATCAGTCCTGAGTGTTCATTGGAAGGACTGATGCTGATGCTGAAGCTGAAACTCCAATACTTTGGCCACCTGATGCGAAGAGCTGACTCATTGCAAAAGACACTGATGCTAGGAAAGATTAAGGACAGGATAATGGGACGACAGAGGATGAAATGGTTGAACGGCATCACTGACTCAATGTACATGGGTTTGGGTAGACTCCGACAGTTGGTGATGGACAGGGAGACCTGGCGTACTGTGGTTCATGGGGTCACAAAGAGTCAGACACAACTGAGTGACTGAACTGTAACTGAAACTCACCAAATACCCATGGTTTCACCCTAACCTCTCCCCCTTTACAGCCACTGCCACCACCATGCCTCACAGAGGATTTTTCTGGTTTCCCCAGTTAGGCAGACTTTCTTCATGCAATACAATTCATGTTTCTAGTCTATATTTATTGGAAGTTCTCTTTCTGTCAAGCCCCACTAAATATTGAGCATGAGACTTAGAATAAGATTTCCTTGCTTTCAACAAACTCGCCTTGTAGTAAACTAGATTTTGTTCTATGGTTAACCTAAAGAAAGTGAAAGAAAGTGAAGTTGCTCAGTTGTGTCCGACTCTTTGCGACTCCATGGACTGTAGCCTACCAGGCTCCTCTGTCCATGGGATTTTCCAGGCAAGAATACTGGAGTGGGGTGCCACTTCCTTCTCCAGGGGATCTTCCCGACTCAGGGATTGAACCCAGGTCTCCAGCACTATAGGCAGACGCTTTACCGTCTGAGCCACCAGGGAAGCCCATGTTTAACCTAAGAGAGATGATAAATTATGATGGTACTTTATTTAAATTCAGATGAACAAAATCAACAAGGTATACATTAAAAAAAAATAAATGTATACATATGGAACAAATTTCCAAGCTCTGGTAAAGTAACTGAAACAGTGTATATAGATCATAAAGTAAGGGTTCAGGGTCTCTTTGCTTGGTTTTTGCCTGTAACAGAAGCATGGAGAAGTGGCTTCATGTTAAAATGATGCAAATAAATAAAATAAAATAAAATAAAATGACGCAGCTATTGCTTAGAGAAGGGAAGTGTGGTTGTCTTCACATATGGCTAGAAGGTGAAAAATAAAGTTATGAACAAAGGAAGCTAATTTCCTCCAGCTTTCAGGTAACATGGTCTCATCTCATCTCTCTGTTTCATTCTTGATTCTATGTGTTTACTGGCCTTTCTGCTCTACTATGCATTTGTCAGAAAAAGGTTGTTTAGCTGAGGAATCTTTTTTTCTCATTTTCAGTAAGGAAAAAAAAAAAAAAGTCAACTGATCTCTAGTCCTAAATCTCCTGAACAAAACTGCAACAGAGATAGTCTGACTGGCTTTCAGTTCATCACCTTCCCCAAACTTGGTAGTAGGAGTGGGCTAGGGTTGAGGGTAGAAATGTGGATTACAATTTATTGGCATGTGTAGGTTCAGTGATGATGGCTTGGCCCCAAGAACTTGGGGTTTCGTAGAGAGATTCTAGCACAGGCCACAGGAATGACAGGCCTTGCTATAATATTGCCTGTTTCTAAAGAGTACAGCACAGAAATCTAACAATTTCATGTATTTGCATTACCTTTTTCCTTTCCCAAGAAAAATTTCCAGGCTAACCCAAAATGACAAAGATGTAAACAGATAAACACAACGCAGTGGCATGAGTGCCATAAGAAAGGTGGACACAAAGGACAGTCATCAGAATAACTCAGAAATTGCATTATACAGCAAAGATGCATACACGCTTATGGCTCTATTCATTATATTTTATTTTGCTTTATTAACAAACTTGTGATTTATTCTGTGTGGCAGTTGTAGTGTTAGTCACTCAGCTGTGTCTGACTCTTTGTGACCCCGTGGACCCAGCAGGCTCCTCCGTCCATGGAACTCTCCAGGCAAGAATACTGGAGTGTGTTGCCATTCCTTTCTCCAGGGGATCTTCCTGACCCAGGGATCAAACCTGGGTTTCCTGTATTGCAGGCAGATTCTTTACCGTCTGAGCCATCAGGGAAGCCCATTCTACATAGGAGGTCCCTTTATTTTTGAGATTTTTAAGATCCTATGTTAAATTTTAGAAAAAATACACTAATAAGATCTGTACAGCTGGATGATGCTTTATAATGAACACACCTATGAGTCGACATTACCAAAACACAGGAAGCCTCCCCATGTTTCCTCCCTGTGAGTATTTCCCAATCGTCAGTTAAAGGTATGCACAGTTCTCTTCCCTCTCCATAGACTAGCGATGCCTGTTTCTTTAACATTACATAAATAGAATCCTACAGTATGTCCTTTTATAAGTCTGACATTTTAACTATACTTTTTTGGGGGGTGTGGGGGGAACCACACAGAATGTGGGATCTTAGTTCCCTGACCAAGGATTGAGCCCATGGTCCCTGCTTTGGAAGCACAGAATCTTAACCACTAGACTGCCAACAAAGTCCCAAGTCCGACTTTTTATTAATAACACCACATTTGTGAGAGTCCTTGATATTGTTTTGTGTAGCTGGAGTTTGTGAAATGTTACTGCCATATCAATTTCATTGAATGAACTACCAGAATGCATTTACCCGTGATACTGGGGATGGACATTTGGATGGTCTCTACTTTGAAGCTAGTATGATAAATGCTATTAATATCCTTGTATATATTTATTTTATAAATGCATGTATGCTTTTCAGTTCATTTTATTTATTATGGTAGATGTGTAGTATATCTGGCAGTTGTCCTAATTTATATTTCCAAACAACTGATGATATTAAGCACATGTTGGTAGGTTAATGAGCTATTTGGTTATCACTTTTGATGAGGCAACAATTTTGCCTTTAAAAAAAAAAATGAGTTGGTTTTCTTTTCCCTTTCTTCAGACTTCTTTGAAATTAAAAATTTCTGTATACCGAAGGATACAATTGTGAGATTTTAAATAAAAACACCTTATTATTTAAAATATAGAATCTCTTTTACCAAAATTTGATTCTCAAATCTTTAGAATTATGTCTGTTAAATGAAATAAACATGCCTCTATTAATAAAAATGCTGGTTTCCAATATGGTAATAACATTATTCTATAGAGGAAGATTTGACTCAAAGATAGGTAATTTTTTTTTTAATCTGTGTAAAGACACCAGTATTAGAAAAAGCAACCCACTCATTAATAGTTGTCTATTCTGTGTGTACTGTCGATGGTCAAAATCTATTAAAAACTTATTCTCTACCTTCTACTCATGGTTTATCTTTTAGATAATTCATCGAAAAAGCTTCCTTCAAGTTTCAAAACCAGGAAATTCTGTGCTGGGCAATTAGATTGGTTTTTTTGCCAATGGGAACTATGGCTTTTGTGGCAGACTGGGTCCCCTTTTTTGCTTTGTTTCCCAACAAATGTTTATCCCACATTTATAAACTACAAAAGAACCTATATATACATTTCTCCAAACTAAGCTTATCCTTGTCTTTGACCATTTCTGTAATATACATCTATTAACGTTTTATATAAAAAACATAATCAATATAAAAGTAAAAAGGAACTATAAGAAGGCTATGTATGTGTATATGTGTAAATATACTATGTTTATATATATATATATATATATACACACATATATATATGTATAATACACATATATACACAGGACAACAAGCTTACTTCTGTGATCAGCTTTAAATTTCGTAAAAGGAACACAAATTATAACTAATGAAATTAATAAATATTCCCATTCTTATGTCTCATGGCATAATATCATCTGCGCTCCAGTCTTGGCCATATGCTTGCTTAACATTTGTTTCCTGCTACAAAGTGAAGATGAGTACTGGGATCGAAGTTGTCTAACATATTCTGTGCTGCATCTTATTTGTTTGCAAAGTTTTTGAACTATGAATAAGGTTAAAATTTGAAAGCCAAAGCATGGGAAAAAAAGCCTGGAGAAAAGCATTTTTATGCTAATGGCTGTAGCGATGATTATAAAGCACCGTGCACACAGAATGCAGCATGGAGATGCTAAATAATATTTATGGAGCATATGGGCCTTGCATAGCAGTAGCAAAAATGTTCTTTTCTCAGATTCTGTTTGCCAAATTACTTTGGGCATTAAGGAAAATGCTGAAGTTTCATTTGAACTGTGGACTGAAAATCCTGACCAAAAAACAGGGTTGGGATTTGTGAGCTGCCATTTTATTCACCTCAATGCTAAATAGAACTGTGACATGCTAGAATGATTCTGGATAAATTGTCTTTTACTTGCTTGATATAAGGGTTTCCTGAAGGGAGAAAAAAAAGTGGAACAGGGAATCACAGTTTGAGAAATGCTTAAATAGAGAAGTTTTTGAAATTCTTAATGGATACAGTTTATGAGTCCAACTTAATAAACGCTTCTCTTTATGCAAATGTATGGTCTAAATTTTATTGCAATAATCCAATTCATCAATGGATATTGTGGAGATCTGGAAAACATTTTTTATTTGAAAAATTCATAGACATTTCATTAGCCATTTCTTATGCCTCAGAATTGTACATCTTCATATATTCCTGGTAATTAAGTGTTAATCTTTATTTCATTGACTCAGATAATGATAACACAGCACTTGCAAAGTGGTACAAGCTGACCTGCTTACCTCTAGCAGTGCAAGACTGATTTTATTCCACTGGTTTTATAAATAAGAACGCTGAGATTCAGAACATCTAAGAAGATTGTCCAAAGTCACAAAGAGTAGTAAATCTTGAATTCAGTTCTACCGAACCAAAGATTCCCCGACCTCTTCAAAATGCCACCGAACCAAAACCAAAACAAAAAAAAGAAAAGAAAAGAAAAAAAAGCACAGATCAATTTCAAGTGCTGTAACAGATGTAAAGACACTACCTCTGAAATAGCTGTAGGAAGCTGGAATGTCACCATCAATGTGCATTCTGTTTATAAGAGATATTTACCAGGATGATTCTGGATGACTGACATGAATTCCTAAATATACCTGCTATTTGTGAAGAAATCCTTCTTCCCTTTTAAACTGTGGATATTGTGGAACTCACCTTGGCTAAGGTTTAAAAGCCCTGATAATTTTGAATGACTTTTGGTGAGAAAGCCAGTTCCTCTGGTTTAAACAAATCAATCTGTGTGTAAACAAGCCCTCAATATGGGAGTTTGGATAGTTGAAAAATATAAAATGTGACATTCAGCAGAACTTTCACATTTCCACAATGTACTTTCCAAACGTGAAGGACAAGACTCCACGACTCCATTCTCCCTATATTTAAAACTAAGGCAGCTTGATTCCATCTGCCAGAAAATACGTAGCTATTTTCTCCTTTGGGGTAAATGAAAGATACCATTGGTTTTATAAGCTGCACATGTGAACTGACTGAATAAAAAAAAGTTTGAAAAATCATATACAGAAGGATATATTCACAAAACTACTCTTCATATTTATGATGATGCTTTATGTAGTTTCTTTAACTTGGTTACATGAGAATTGACTCCCACTCCCCAGAAAATTTAAGTCCATTATTTCTGCTAGTATCAAGGACTGAGGTAAAACCTATTTGTATGACTACAAATATACTCTGTTGATGATGTATATACAAAATAACTAAGTACTATGCCTTTCATTTGAAGTCAAAGTTCCTTTTATTAACAATTTTGAAAATGTACTCCTAAGTAAAACATAATTCATCACAGCTTGTTCTTTGCCCTATGTATTGAAAAGTTCATAATAATAAACATGCTTTCTCAGACATGGTTATTCTGTCTCTTTGTCACTATCAGTTGACTGCAAACATGATTTGTTTGGGGGAAAATACCTACATTGCTTTTATTCTGAACAGTTTTCTATAGAGTTATTGGCCTAACATTACAGCAAACTTATATCCTTTCTGCGTATGCATTTTCTAGCAAAGAAAACACAAACACAAGCTGTTCATCACTGTACTAAAAGTTTCAATCTGAAACAAAATAATGTATGCATGGAAATGAAGCAGATATTTATGAGTAAAAACATTTGAAAGGGCATGGCCTGAATAAGCTTGAATAAGAAGAGAAATGCATCAATCTTCCTGATACTAGTAGAAATATTTGACAATGGCTATAGACAATGGCTCCAGAATCACTGCAGTGGCTCCAGAATCACTGTGGTGACTGCAGCCAGGGAATTAAAGACATTTGCTCTCTGGAAGAAAAGTTCAGCATATTAAAAAGTAGAGATATCACTTTGCTGACAAAAGTCTATAGAGTCAAAGCTATGATTTTTCCAGCAGCCATGTATGGATGTGAGAGTTGGACCATAAGGAAGGCTGAGCACCAAAGAATCAATGCTTTTGAACTGTGGTGCTGGAGAAGACTCTTCAGAGTCCCTTGTACTGCAAGGAGATCAAACCAGTCAGCCCTAAAGGAAATCAACTCTCAATATTCTTGGAAGGACTGATGCTGAAGCTCTAATACTTTGGCCACCTGCTATGAGGAGCTGACTCATTGGAAAAGACCCTGATGCTGGAGAAGACTGAGGGAAAGAGGAGAAGCAGGCGACAGAGGATGAGATGACTGGTTGGCATCACTGACTCAGTGGAGATGAGTCTGAGCAAACTCCAGGAGATAGTGAAGGACAGGAAAGCCTGGTATGCTGCCATTCACGAGGTTGCAAAGAGTCAGAAACAATTTAGCAACTCAACAACAACAACAACGGATTATGGTGGCAGGGAACTCAATTCCAAGTAAGACTGAATAGGTGAGAAGAGACAGAGAGACTTCCTTGGACTGGAAGAGTGGCCTCTTTTGCTTCTCCCATAGTTTCTTTATGCTGAAACTATGATGAGAGCAAAACTAAACAGGATACAGATGGAAATTACTGCAGCAATGTTCTTTAGTACTTTACAGGTTTTTGTCTCCCTGTGAAAGCTTAAGTACATATCTAACTTTATGACCTCTTTTTTCTCCTTAGAAATATTTCTACAGTGTATCATGGTGACACACATTTTGGAGAATCAAAATACAAGAGCAACTCAACAGTGATAGAGAGACAACTAAATAATTAAAAGGACAATGGCTATTAGTGATAGCTCTGAAAGTAAATTACAGTATGCATTGCTTGAATATACATAAATTCATTTTTTCTCTTCATAACTGCACTATGGCTTAACTCAGGGAGTTTTATTGGCCCCCTTTTCAAGGTGATGGAACAAAGAATATAAAAGGGAAAAAGAAAAGCAATTAAAACTTGCTTAACATATGCTGAGAACCAGGAACTCTGCCAAGTATTTTAGATAATTATTTCATTTAATTCTCATTGAGTCTGTCAAAATTGGCATAATTTTTTCCACTTCTGAGAGCAATGAGTAAACTGAAGTTCTAAGAATAAACTAAAAAAGTTCAAGCTAATCAAGAAGATATCTTTTTCCCCCACTACATGAAGCAGAGGTATTTAACTTATTTACCCTTAAGAGGATATAGTTTCTGGAATGATCACTAGATCATACAAGTCCCAGACTACCAGTCTTACAAGGATAAACAGTGGCATTTTTATACCTTAAGTAGGTTCAACCAGATGATGACACATATAAGACAAGCCACACTAGCTTCTAAATATCAAAACTAATTCAACTGCAGGTTTAGTGTAGATCTAATAACAGAAAAATCTAGGAAGATCCAGACAAAGAAAGTATTTTATTGTCTCTAAAAGCTGGGTGAAATATTATTTAGAAGAGTATAAAACATTTTAATTGAAACTTCTGAGTTCAGGTTTTGAGAAGTAGCACCTCAGCCTGGTCGTGGTGGCATAATTGTTGAGTCGTGTCCGACTCTTGCAACCCCATGGACTGTAGCCCACCAGGCTCCTCTGTCCAAGGGATCTCCCAGGCAAGAATACTGGAGCGGGTTGCCTCTTTCTCCTCTAGGGCTTGTCTTTCTATAATTTGATAGAAGAATCAAGCATATCTCTTCAACATCTTAGCCAACAAAACCAAGTTTCATCCTTAGCTGCTTCAAACACATGGATGCAATACTTCAGTTTTAAAGACCAGAACTTAATATTTATTTTCCTAGTGGATTTATTCTTGTATCTTAAAGTAGGTAGCTTGAACCTATGTGTGAGAATCATTTATGTCTATAAAAGTAACAGTATTTAATTGTCTGACAAGTACAGAAATCTGTATGGATGATTGGAGCCAAGTGACCTAGCATTCAGGCTTCAAGCTTGGACTGCTTGAGTCTGAATCTCTGTTTCAGTAATTTATGACTAATTACCATGTGCAAGTTTACTAATCTCTGTCTGTGCTACCTCTTCACTAAAATAGGGCTATAAATTACACCAGTGTCACCAAGTTGTTGTGGGGCTTATGGAGGTAATATAATGATATAAATTGTTTAAGATAGGGCTTGACTCATAAACAACATTCAACAAATATTCACTATCATTATTTTTAATGTTTTTACCAAATAATATCAAAATAAAACTAATAAATATTCTGACAGACACAGAATCACAGAGTCCCATGCAGTCACATTCTAAGTAACCTAATTCAGCATTTGGACTTTGCCAACTCACCATCTGGTTTTACCTAATACCTCCCTCAATGTGTTCCTCATCACCTCCAAAAATAGTGCAATATATTTTTAGTGTTAAGTTCTAAGAGACTTTTTCCTCATACTGAGCCCTAAACTGTCTTCCTATAATTTGCATGCATACAGCTGGGTTCTGACTTCTGAGAATATATAGGGTAAATCTAATCCCATTTATACAAGAAAACTTTTCAAATAGTTAAAAACAGCCAGTTCTTTTTGAGATTTCATTAGACTGAATACTTTTCACTCCTTGTATTTTCCTACCAATTGACAAGTGTATTTTGACCTCCTCAATTGCTGCTCTTTATCATTCTAGAATATTTTATGCCGTATATTAAAGAGAGAGCCAAGTATAGAGCAAGGCTCTCAAGGCTCACTTCATATTAGAATATTTGGAGGACCTTAACAATACCAAAACAAGTGTTCCGTATCCGGAGATTCTGATTTAATTGTTTTGGGATGTAGCCATATTGGAAAAAATTATTGGTACAAAAGAAAAAGCACAGAGTTTATATTTAGAAACGTCTTAAGTTTCTGTGACACTTTGAACAATTACTTTCTGAGTCTTATATCCCTTTGTTAATCAGCAAATACTATTAAATTATTACTATGGGTCAGGCATTGTGTTAAACAGAGGAAATAACACAGAAATAAGACATACTTGCTGCTTTCTAGTGACTAGATAGTAATAACCAATGTCACAAATGAGTGTGTATTATACATTCAGATGAGTGGTATGAAAGGATCACGGTTCTCTGAGATTCAATGAAAACAAGTTTGGCTTAGTCTGCACTACAGAGGGGAAAGAATTTGTCTTAAGTTCAGAAATAAAATGGCATTTTGGCCAGGGAAACAAAACAAAAACTTCTATGATTGAGTCATGGAGGTTTTTAAGAAGTTAAAAAACAAAAACAAACAAACAAAAAAAACACACCTTTTTTCTTATCAAGAAATAAAGAAATGAAATAACCAAAAAAGCCCCAAGTTTCCCTAACCTCTTCATTGAAAGTAACCACTTTTTATTTCTTTAAAAACGTGAAATTTTCAGTGGTGGAGGGTTTGCCTGGAAACTAGGATTTGATAGAGACATGTTTGAGGTGAAAGATGATAAAGCTGGCAGTTCTGTTTCTCTCCTGAAGGAAATTTCCAAATGCAAGCCTCAGAGTAGAAAACAGGGGTGGGGGCAGGGGCAGGTGCGTTAGAACAGCAGCTTTTGGCTGGAACATCACCTTGCTTGCTGGTCTCTGACCTTCAGGAGAAAATGAGATGATGACAAATACCTCTTCTGTAAAAAGGTGTCCTCCATACTAAAGAAATTAGTCACAACATTGATAAAAACTGGACATTAGTTATTAGTTAATTTGGCCTGAACTTGGGAGAATAAGATTGTTAAAGTCATAAAGGTTTAAAACAAATGCCTCACAAACTTTAAAATGCATGTACTTTGGCTACCTGATGCGAAGAGCTGACTCATTGGAAAAGACCCAGATGCTGGGAAAAGATTGAAGGCAGGAGGAGAAGGGGGCAACAGAGATGAGATGACTGGATGGTGTCACCAACTCAATGGACATGAGTTTGAGCAAACTCTGGGAGACTCTGAAGGACAGGAAAGCCTGGTGTGCTGCCGTCCATAGGGTCACAGTCAGACACAGCTGAGCAAGTGAACAATAGCATCTTGTTAAAAGAAGATTTTGATTTAATAGTTCTGGGCTGGGGTGGTGCTTGAGAGTCTGCATTTCTAAAAGATTTCAGATAAAATCAGTGGATCATACTTTGAAGACAAAGGATGTAGCCACTGAGTATGCTACTTTACTTTGCCTATCAGAAAGGGTTTATTTGATGTAATTGTCATAAATGTCAATTACAAGAATAGACTAGTTTCTGCCTGGGTTTAACCTGAATGTCTTTCCTGAAAATCTTGGAAGTATTAACACATGAATCTATCTTCTCCAAAGTAGAAATACTTCCCCAAAGTAGAAACCCCATATGCCCTTTTCACTTAAGTAATATATTTTATTGGTTCAATAGTAATATAACCATCCTAGGGATATCAAACCACTATAAGATTTCTAGACACATTTTTTGCCTACCATCTTGCTGCCAGTCTTGACCACTGACTGAATATGCTTACCATACCACTGATTACCTGTTACTCAATGCACTCTGAAAACTTCATTGATTAATGTGTCTAAAGGATCAAATTACTTAGCCAAAAAATCAATATTGCATTCTTAATATTCCACAGAAAGACTGCTTACTCCTCAACTCTGAAGAGGAGACTATAGAAATTACATTTCTGTATCTGAAGTATGTGTGATAAATGCATAAGTTAGAATATTTTTATCTGAAAGCTCATATAATAACTATTCTCCCTTAATAGAAGAGAATTCCTAATTATTTTTCAGGAAATATTCTTCTAAGGGATGGGAGCTCTTAAAATTAATCTGGAAATTAAGAGGGCAAACAGGCTTGGTAGAATGGGTAGAAATGTAATCACAGAATATTTGGACCAGAATTACTTTAGAAAGTATCTAGTTGACCTCCATACTTTGTAGTTCATATATGATGGTAATAGAAGGTAAAATCATTTCTATGACTTAGCCAACTTCTTAGGTGACAGAGCTGGTACTACCATCAGTTATAGACTAACTGTTCTGGTGACAAGAAATCCATAAACCAGAGTTCTGGTCATAGGTCTGTACAAAGTCACTGAACTTTTGCAGTCTTATTTTCTCATCTGTAATTTGAACATTAATTTCTTTAAGACTCAATTTAATGTGAATATGCTCTGAATTAATGAAAATCAATATTTAAAAAATACATAAAACTTTTTGTGCTTATTCATTTTTACTTTTGGATATACACCATACAATCTGAATATATAATTTCAGTATATATTCAGTATATAATTATATACTCTTACATAATATAAGAGTAACAGAAGGCTAACATGAGATAGTGGGGTAAGTGAACTATTAATACCTTAACATGACTAGATTAATTTTCAAACTGCCCAAATGAGAAAAATAGACATTTATTTTTCTCCCTTGGATTGCCTCTTCAGTCTACACTGGGGAAGAACAGGTCTTCTGTAGCCATAAAAACAATATGGTATCTAGTTACCATCCCAGAAATGAGTCAGGGACTATTAACCAAGGAGCATGTCTAGAACATTTTTTTTTTTAACATCCCCAAGTTTGTAATTTCGTATATAACTGTCTGTTTCCCTGTTTAAAAAAATGGTCTGAGTTTTTGGATCCCATAGACATCAAAGAAGAAACTGGAGAGACGCTTTCTCTATGTAGACACATACAGAGAAAAACCCACCAAGGATATGTTGGTGGTGAGACTATAAAGTGGATGAACTACTTGCCTATCCTGGAGAAGGAAACAGGAATCCACTCCAGTATTCTTTCTTGGAAAATCCCATGGACAGAGGCACAACTTAGCGGCTGAACAACAACTTAACCTATCCAGACTCACTAGAGAATTTCCACACTCCACTCCACATTAGACCAATTAGAAGGATCCTTCAAAATAAACTATATCCTTTCTAATCCCTCTGGAGTAAACAGTTCAAACTTGATCAGTTGGAGCATAATGATGAAAGCATTTTGCCAGGAGAGCGGTACAGGAACCTCTACCACTGTCTGATTTTGATGGTATCATTCATTAGATAAAAGTCCAATTTGAAAAGAAACCCAATAGTCAGCCTTTGCACATTTACAAAGTGAAGACAACTTAGGAAACCATACAACGTGCAGAGATGAAAGCTACGTCAATGCCCGGAAGGCTTTGTTGCTATCATTGCTTTATTGTTGTTTTTGTGTAGTAACACTAAGAATTATGATCATCAAAGGAGGTGACCTAATCAGGAGGAGAGACCTCAGCTTGCTAGATAGAGGCAGCGACCAGCTGTCAAAGCAAGGGTCATGGAGAGATACATTATTTATGTGGAGGGTGCTTGCTGTTTGATAATCGTCTCTTTCTTTCCAGGTTAGTCACCATTCTGATCTCACTCATCAGTTAGTTTCTCTTTTCAAAACACTCCATCAGAGGATTATTTATCAAAACACTTGAAGAATCTGGATGAAGTCTGTAGGGTGTATTTTGTGTACTGATTTAAAAGAAAGTGCTATTTTAATCAGTGGAGGATCTTCAGTAACTGTGATTCTCCATGGGATTCCAAGTGAAGAGGAAGTCATTCTCCATGGATGGTATTTTCTCAGTGCTTTCCATCTTGACAAACAGATTGCTATCTTTGGTCCACGTGAGTGTGTTTATGTGTTTGTGTCTGCAGACCACTCACTGTCTCTTAAACTTTTATTATTACTTACATAATACTTGGCAGTATAGTTATAATAGAATTTTGTGGGGAGTAGAGCATAATGACTTCCCAGGTGGTCCAATGATCAAGAATCCACCTTCCAATGCAAGGCACAAGGGATGATCCCTGGTTGGGGAACTAAGAGAAGCTTGTGCACCACAACTAGAAAGAAGCCCATCTACGCCACAACTAGAGAAGGCCAGTGAACCACAACAAACACCCAGTTCAGCCAAGAAAAAAAGAGCAGAATACACAGGAAGAAAATACCATTACACAGTAGAAAACACTTGTTTTGGTATCTTTGGGCTGCCATAATTCTCGGTGGCTAATAAACAACAAACATGTATTTCTTACAGTTCTGGAGGCTGGGAATCTAAGATCAAGGACCTGCAGATTTGATGTGAGTCCACTTCCTGGCTCTCACTCCATCTCCAAATGGTAGAAAGGGCAAGGGAGCTCTCTGGGGTCTCTTTTATAAGGACACTAATCCTCTCATAAGTGCTCCACCATCACGGCCTAATCACCTCTCAAAGGCCTTGCACCTTAAAACAATGTTGTCCCCTTGAGGGCTGGGATTTCAACATATGAATTTTGGGGAGACACACTCAATGTAAAGCACCATTACTAACATTTATATCAGATTTCTACTTTAAGCTTCTTCCATGATTATTTTTAAGACAAACAAAATTATTTATATATACAATGTTGTATTTTGTCTTTATTTTATTTCAACATAAGCTCAACATTTATTAGATGAAATACCAAAAAGATAAATTATTAAAAAAAATACTGAAGTTTGTGTTCATATTAAAATGTAAAACTGTGTGCAGATACCACTGAAAATATAATGAAAACATAAGCTATTATCTAAGACATTTAAAACACACAGAGACAATAATGATTGTTATAAAGAATATTCTACAAAATCAAGAACAAGACAAACTTGGGACTTCCCAAGTTAGGATGCAGGTTCAATCCTCGGTCAGGGAACTAAGATTCCACATGTCACAGGGCAACTAAGCCTGTGAACTGCAACTCCTGAGCCCATACGCCACAACTAGAGAAGCCTGTACACCACAAAGATTCTGCATTCTGCAAGTAAGATTTGACACAGCCAAAAATAAATAAATAAATAAATAAATAAGTATTAAAAAAAAAAAAAAAAAGACAAATGGATCAAGTTTTCCTTTCTTTCTTAAGTAAGAAGTACACTATGCTTTACTAAATGCTGAACAGACATCGGAGTGTTTTACATATACCAATACTTTTATTCCCCCAATGATTTTGTTTTTGTTTATGGTTTTGTTTCTAAGTTTAAGTGCTATTTTGCCAATAAGAGTTTTGAGGCACAGAGAGATTAAGTAACTTTCCTGGGGTCACTCAGCTAGTAAGAGGTAGAGTCAGTGCTCAAACCCAGAAAACCCAATTCTAGGCCCTGTGTTTTCCTCACTGCTCATTCCACCTCAGTCTGTGATCCTTGGTATGACCAATGACGTACAAACATGTTCATTAAATCCCTGTTTACCTTTCACATGTCCGAGCTTTCTTATAATGTGAGATACCAATGATACACAAGCCTAGGTGATTCAAATTAAGGCCTTTAAATAAGTTTGTCCAGACCCATGAAGAAGAAGCTTTTATAGAAAGGCAAGGTCCAGGGTAGGGGTGAGTCCAGGAGTTTTGAGCTCAATTTGACAACACAAGATTAGGATAAATTAGAAAAGTTAGTGGTACTGTACAAAGTTTGTGGTAATTAGAATAGCTTCCTGACTTGGATCCTAGGGAATCCAGTACAATTTTACAGTGAAATGGAGAGTTAAATCTTGCCTTTTATGATTCAAAAGAGTTAAACACAAAAACAAAAACAAAAAACCTTGGGGCAAAGGGTGAAATGATAAATTTTCTCCTATTTGGTTCAGAGAGAGAAGTAATGCCCAGTGAAGCAGTTTCAGTAAGTAGCCAGAGAAAACTCCATAGGGATGCTCACTGTGATGAACGGACCCCTCCACGCCTGCCCTTCCCATTCATTGCTAACTTTGGTCCACATGTATCTGGGGAGTATTCTACAAGGAGCAGCTGAAAGCAGAGCCTAAGAGATGATGAAATTAATTTCTTCCATTGGGAGGGCATAGAAAAGGAAAAGATGGGACTTCCCTGGTCCAGTGGTTAAGAATCTGTCTTGCAATGCAGGGGATGCAGGTTTGATCCCTGGTTGGGAAACCAAGATCCCACATGCCAGGGGGCAACGAAGCCCACACACAAAAACTATTGAGCCCTTGCGCTCCAAAGGCCTGGTGCCACAACTAGAGAGTCCGTGTGCTACAAGGAAAGATCCCACATGCCATCAACTAAGACCAGGTGTGGACAAATAAACACATATTAAAAAAAAGAAAGAAAGAGAAGGAAAAGATGGAAGAAACACCCCCTCACCTATTGTGAATATTTGGGAACAATGAAAAGATAAACTTGGTGTCACAGGACTTAAGTAGTGTTCCTTCTTTTGTTTCCTGTCATTGACTGAGACTCATCCCATTACACCACCGTCATCGTAGCACACATTTGACTTCAACGTTTACTTAGTTGCTTATTATGATTTCCTGGTTCAGCTTTCAAGTCTGTACTCTTCAGCAGGAACCTTTGCTTTCACAGAAACATGATTCTGTATAAATCTTTCATGGCTATGTATAATGTCAATTAAGTGTTTTGGAAAATTAAAGCATTTCTGAGATTTGCATAAGAAGGGAATACAAGTGCTTGCATACAAATGCTTTTTTTTTTTTTGGAAACATTTTCTAAATAGCGAAAATGTGCTTCACTGTTTTATTCTAGAGATTAGAATTAATTCTTTACAACCACTGGCACGATCTTCCATTTAAAACATTATTAACGATTTTTAATGCTAAAATGGTTTCATTTTTTTCTAATTAAAAAGTGGAGTCGAATCCAATAGCTACATATTATATTTAAAGTTTATGACTATTCAAGCAAATGAATTATTAGCAATAGCTTAAATATATGCATAACTTATACAAAAAAAAAGCTAAAATGTTTCCTGACATCATCTGAAGGCTTCCACACTTTTAAAAATTTATTTATTTTCAATTGAAGGATAATTGCTTTGCAATTTTGCATTGGTTTCTGCCATATGTCAGCATGAATCAGCCATAGGTATACATATGACCCCTCCCTCTTAAACCCCCCTCCTGCCTTCCATCCCATCCCACCCCTCTAGGTTGTCACAGAGGCTGGTTTGAGTTCCCTGAGTCATATGGCAATAAATGCTTCCAAACTTTTTAACTTTTCTGCTAAAATGACCACTGAAATTTGAACCTATCATGAAATATATATCCTGTTATCTAGATAGAGAACACACACTAGAATTAGGGACAAGCCTGAAAATATTACCATCAGAATCTGAAATTACTAAGAATTAGTATCATTAGATTACTAAGAATCATTTGTAAGGAGATTATTCCCTATGAGACAGTTTAGACATGTTTTCCTAATATGACCAAAGTGCTTTATAAAATTCCTGACATAGTTAGAGCAGGACCAAAACTTCTCTACTCATGCACCCATCCTGATGGGCTGGTATTGGCAGCC
This sequence comes from Dama dama, assembly GCF_033118175.1. NCBI lineage: Eukaryota > Metazoa > Chordata > Mammalia > Artiodactyla > Cervidae > Dama > Dama dama. The sequence goes on from NC_083709.1 coordinate 27,875,894, forward strand.
TGAAACACCTGAAGCACTCTTAGGACCACGTGCTTTTAGTCATGACCATCGGAATAGGGTGTGGAGACATCCATGATACATATTTGTTATGTCTCAAAAATTATTCATAGACTCTAATGAGTTATTTTTATGGTGACAATCTTCAAAACAAGAAGTCACAAGTCTAACTACTTAAGTCTAGTCAATGGAAGATAAAAGGTCTGAATATGTCAATACCCACTGGAGTCAGTGGGTGACAAAAACATTTACTATGTTTGGCAGATAAAACTGGAGCCAGTAAAAGTGAATAATGTGCACTATTGTAACTGTGACACTTCCCTTAGGATTCCCCCTTGCTCTCTTTTAGGAATTCATTAAGAGATGCCAATCTTAAGTAGCCTGGTCTGCAGAAGCAGGCATATATCCTAGCGCTGCTTTAGGAATTTGTGATTTTGGTTAGTGATGGCCCACCTTCTGAAGACTGAGCCCCTTACAAGTATCAATGTAATAGTGTTTCTCAACCAGAAAAATCTGGACATGACTATTTCTATGATTATCTTATTAGACAAATATATCAAATCTTATTCCACTGCCTCCTCTCTTTACCTTCTCTAACTCAAGAAGATTAATTTATTTTTCAAGCCCAAAGATTACTTCAGTGGGGTAATCGATATAAATTGCACACAGAATAATCAGGCTTCAATGTTTCTTATTGACCAAATTCGCTTAATAGGCCATCAGTGATTAAACAAATTCAAGTTGGTAAGAAAATTCTCAATATGTTATGATACCATATGGACAAAATTCATATACCATGCTACATTAAAACCAATCTTTTTATAAAAGTACCTGCCCCCTTTGCATGCAATGCAGAACTCCTACATGCATCATCTATCTTGAACACATTATATGTTTTACATGAATCTTTGATTATGCATGTGTTTATCTGAACTTTGTCCTTTTGTTTGGTACTGAATCTTGACATTCACAAGCATCAATTTACACCCTGGGAGATTTGTAAAAATTCTGTTAAGGACCCTCCCTTTGTCAAGTCTAACCCTCTGGAGGCATTTGAGGAGCAAAATTCTGTGACTAGGAGCCACTATGCTTTAATTTGTACCAACACACGGTATCAAAGATCATGAAAGCAATGTTTTCATCCAATTAAACTTGCTAGAAGCTAATGAAACTGCCCCGAGAATTTCCCTTTGTAAATTAAAGATGCACAACAAGGATTGTCACTCGACTTGTTTTCAATTGGCTTTGTATGGCACTAATGATCTTGGTGAGCAGTAGCCCTGTGGAGTTTGCGTCTGTGAAGGACAAAACCACAAAGGACACAGAGATTAGCCAGAATTCGGCTAAGCTGCTACCAAAGTTTCAATGTTTATTCCAATCATCTTCAAACTCATTAGGTCTACAAAACTGAGTTGCAAATCTCTGGAGCACATGCTTTATTAAGAGATGGCTGGAATTTCCCTTTTCCAGTTGGGCAGGAGCCCTGTGAGGACTGCATTTTTTTTTTTCCCCTGGGAGAATGTTGGCACATCTGTCAATAGCCCAAGCCAGAACCAAGAAGTGCACCGGAGTGTGAAAGGATGTATTATTAAAAATATTATTTTTTGGACTCATGCTCTTGGAAGTTTCTGAAAATTTTAATCTGTTAAATTTAGCCATCTCTCATTTAGAATGGTTTAAAAATACTGAATCACTGGCTGAAGCCCTTTTTTTGGACGTCAATGCCAGAAGTTTCCCAGTCTTTGGCGTTTTCCAATTAACTCATTATTTCCCTTCTATAAGCATCTCTCTCAGCACTGGTACATTCACTGGGATACAACAAAACTAAAAAGAGCTTTGTGGTATTTTGCTTTACATATCTTATCTTTCATAGGGTTAAGACCAACAAAGAGGCCCAGAAAATAGCTTCCAGTTTCTCCTATCTGGACTTCCAGAGAGTTAAGATAGACAGAAAGGTCCAGAAAATACTAGATTGGGAGGACAAGGTCCCTGAAGGAATTAGGCTTGGAGTCATAGAGTCCAAGCTTGAGGCAGGTCAGATGCCAGAATTTCAAAGGTCATGTAAAGATCAGCCAAAAACAAATTCCAATAGAAGTCAGTTCAGGAGTCAGTAGATTTCTCATAAGGAAAACTGGGAATGCTTTGTTCCACTACTTTTCTGTCTCAGAGCTATTCACATTAAAAGGGGGAAAAGGCCCCAAACCAGATGCACGATGCAATTGATATATAGGACGAGATTCAGTTCAGTCTCTCAGTTGTATTCCACTCTTTCCGCCCCATGGACTGCAGCCCGCCAGGCTTCCCTGTCCATCACCAACTCCCGGAGCTTGCTTAAACTCATGTCCATCAGTGATGCCATCCAACCATCTCATCCTCTGTCATCCCCTTCTCCTCCCACCTTCAATCTTTCCCAGAATCAGGGTCCTTTCAAATGAGTCAGTTCTTTACATCAGGTGGCCAAAGCATTGGAGTTTCAGCTTCAGCATCAGTCCTTCCAATGAATACAAGAAGAAATATAAAGGTATTTTTTTAAAGTCTCATTTAAGAACAGTGTGGGGAGAAAAGACAAGTCAGGAAACAACCTATCCAAAAGAAAAAAATTAGAAAAAAAAAAAAAAACACTTATCCCAAAGATAAAAATAATTTATAATCAAACAGTTGTACATTGTCCCGTCTACATAGTACCTGGGAGCACTTGTTTTAGCACGTGTTTATGATGTTAATCTACACAAATTCAGAAGCTTTTTTTGTTTCTGTAATTAGGCAGTTTGGATTTGTATAAATCAATATTCACCTAGAAGAAAATCTACTTCAATTAAAAAAATGATATATAGCCATATGGAATTTGCTGTAAATATTTTAATCTACATTCCCAGAACCTCCACATCCTGGAGACATGTGTGTCTAAACTAATAATACTACCACTGGGGCCAAGGAGTGGCATGCCCGAAGTATACAGAGAAAAGAAATCAGAACAACAACAACAAAACTAAAGCTAAACCATCAGGTTGACGGGAAAACCCAATTAATACATAACCTCATGCAAATGACACACATTTTCTAGACCTCAGTTTTGTCATCTCCTTATAGTTCAAAATTGGTTTTATTTATTTCTCAATATCGCTGTTTTCATAGAAAGAAACTGGAAAAACTATCTACTTGTTTTTCCTTTATATTATTTTCCTAAAATTCCCCATTTCAAACATTGGTCACTGATGTAATGGCATTTCATTAAATGATACAGAGCTAATAACCGTCTGCTTTCCAATGGCTATTAGCAAAACTGGTTATTTCCTAGACCTGATTAAGATGTCTATAAGTGAAATATGTTATATATCTTGTAGCTTAGAATCTTTAAATTTCCTTTTCAGGAAATTTAAATTCAGTGACTTCAGGATTTATTTGGTACAACACTGTCACAACACTTTGATGATATTTTTAGTGAAGACCAATAGCATCTTAATTATACAATTAAAAATCTGACAAGTACAAATAATAAACAATGGCAGAAAATGAAACCATTTACCAAAGGCATAGACAGAAATGTGTGCCTCAGGAAAAGAAAACAAAAGCCATTAATGAATGCTCCATATAAAGCAAATTGTAATTTGCAAAAGGTATGCAGAAAGCTCTCATTCTTTATCTCCTGACAGTGGAATGGACAGAAAGAATTCTTCAAGGCTGGAGTGCCACTACTGCCAGCCTAACTCTGGACTAGTTACATCAGTTCCCAGTAAAGAGCTCCTTTATCCCAATCATGAGGGTTGTGAGTCTAATTTACATTTGAGGGCTGTCCTCCATGGAAGGAGGTAAACGCGAGAGGCTCAGAAAACATTTTTAAAAACACATTTAGTCTCTAAACATATTTAGTCTTTAGAGGTCTCTAAAGAGGTCTTTGGAGAAGGAAATAGCAACACACTCCAGTACTCTTGCCTGGAAAATCCCATGGATGGAGGAGCCTGGTAGGCTATAGTCCATGGGGTGGCAAAAAGTCGGACACGACTGAGCAACTTCACTTTCACTTTCAAAGAGGTCTTTAAGAGACTAAACACATATTTAGTCTCTATGATCATCCCAGAAAATTTATGCAATGTTTTTTATCTAATATATGTTGTTGTTGTTATTTAGTCACTAAATTGTCTCCAATTCTTTGCAACCTCATGGACTGTAGCCCCCCAGGCTTTTTTGTCCATGGGATTTTCCAGGCAAGAATACTGGAATAGGTTGCCATTTCCTTCTCCAGATTTCTTCCTGACCCAGGGATCAAACCCGCACCTCCTACATCTGACAGGTGGGTTCTTTAACACTGAGCCACCAGGGAAGATATTTAAAATACATGTGACTTTTAAAACAAATCTGTTAGAATGCTTTCATTTACTTCTCAAAGCAGTCCATGCCTCAAACTATGAAGAGTCACTAAGAGAAACATAAAAAAGCAAAAAGGGGTGATATGTGAAGGGAAATGAAAAAATTATATTCTTTTTACTAATCATGATGACAATTATATAAAATAGGTATTCATTCTCATAACTACAGATGATAAAATCAAAACTCCTAAGTCAGTTAAGTCACCAGCCCAGTGTTACACACACAGAAGGTGGTAGATGTAGAGATTAGGTTCAGATCAGAAACCAAATTCTATGTCTTTCTCGTAGCATTATATCCTTATAACACAAAAATCAATTCCCTGTATTGTAATAAGGATAGCATGAAATTTCCTTTTGGGCAACATTTATTAAAGACATTTCACTTCAGTTAGTTCAGTTCAGTTGCTCAATCGTGTCCAACCCCTTGCAACCACATGGACTGCAGGATGCCAGGATCCCTGTCCATCACCAGCTTCTGGAGTCTACTCAAACTCATCTTCATTGAGTCAGTGATGCCATCCAACCACTCATTCTCTGTCATCCCCTTCTCCTCTCACCCTCAATCTTTCCCCAAATCAGGCAGGGTCTTTTCAAATCAGTCAGTTCTTAGCATTAGGTGGCCAAAGTGCTGGAGTTTCAGCTTCAGCATTAGTCCTTTCAACGAATATTCAGGACTGATTTCCTGTAGTATGGACTGGTATGGATCTCCTTGCAGTCCAAGGGACTCTCAAGAGTCTTCTCCAACACCACAGCTCAAAAGCATCAATTCTTCAGTGCTCAGCTTTCTTTATAGTCCAATTCTCACATCCATACATGACTACCGGGAAAACCACAAAGTAGACTAGATGGACCTTTGTTGGCCAAGTAATGTCTCTGCTTTTTAATATGCTGTCTAGGTTGGTTATAACTTTTCTACCAAGGAGTAAGCATCTTTTAATTTCATAGCTGCAGTCACCATCTGCAGTGATTTTCGAGCCCCCAAAAATAAAGTCTCTCACTGTTTCCCCATCTAATTGCCATGAAGTGTTGGGACCGGATGGCATCATCTTAGTTTTCTGAATGTTGAGATATAAGCCAACTTTTTCACTCTCCTCTTTCACTTTCATCAACAGGCTCTTTAGCTCTTCACTTTCTGCCGTAAGTGTGATGTCATCTGCACATTTGAGGTTATTGATATTTCTCCCGGCAATCTTGATTCCAGCTCATCCTTCATCCAGCCCAGTGTTTCTCATGATATACTCGGCATATAAGTTGAATAAGCAGGGTGACAATATACAGCCTTGACTTATACCTTTCCAGATTTTGGAACCAGTCTATTGTTCCATGTCCAGTTCTAACTGTTGCTTCCTGACCTGTATACAGATTTCTCATGAGGCAGGTCAGGTGCTCTGGTGTTCCCATCTCTTTAAGAATTTTCCACAGTTTGTTGTGATCCACACAGTCAAAGCCTTTGGCATAGACAATAAAGCAGAAGTAGATGGTTTTCTGGAACTCTCTTGCTTTTCTGATGATCCAACAGATGTTGGCAATTTGATCTCTGGTTCCTCTCCCTTTTCTAAATCCAGCTTGAAAATCTGGAAGTTCATGGTCAATATACTGTTGAAGCCTGGTTTGGAGAATGTTGAGCATTACTTTACTAGTGTGTGAGATGAGTGTAATTGTATGGTAGTTTGAGCATTCTTTTGCACTGCCTTTCTTTGGGATTAGAATAAAAACTTTTTTTTATTACTTTATTACTTTTTTAATTTACTGGACCTTTTCCAGTCCTGTGGCCACTGCTGAGTTTTCCCAATTTGCTGGCATACTGAGTGCAACACTTTCACAGCGCCATCTTTTAGGATCTGAATTAGCTGAACTGTAATTCCATTACCTCAACTAGCTTTGTTTGAAGTGATGCTTCCTAAAGCCCGCTTGACTTTGCATTCTAGGATGTCTGGCTCTAGATGAGTGATCACACCATCATGATTATCTGGGTAGTGAGATCTTTTTAGTACAGTTCTTCTGTGTATTCTTGCCACCTATTCTTAATATCTTCTGCTTCTGTTAGGTACATACCATGTCTGCCCTTTATTGTGCCCATTTTTGCATGAAATTCCCTTGGTATCACTAATTTTCTTGAAGAGATCTCTAGTCTTTCCCATTCCATTTTTTCCCTCTATTTCATGAATTGATCATTGAGGAAGGCTTTCTATTTTCTCCTTCTATTCTTTGGAACTCTGCATTCAAATGGGCCTATCTTTCCTTTTCTCCTTTGCCTTTAGTTTCTCTTCTTCTCACAGCTATTTGTAAGGGCTCCTCAGACAACCATTTTGCCTCTTTTCCTTGGGGATGGTCTTGATTACTGCCTCCTATACAATGTCACAAACCTCTGTCCATTATTCTTCCAGTACTCTATCAGATCTAATCCCTTGAATATGTTTGTCACTTCCACTGTATAATCATAAGGGACTTCATTTAGGTCATACCAGAATGGTGTAGTGGTTTTACCTTCTTTCTTCAATTTAAGTCTGAATTTGGCAATAGGGAGTTCTTGATCTGAGCCATAGTCAGCTCCTGGTTTTGTTTTTGCTGACTGTATAGAGCTTCTCCATCTTTGGCTGCAAAGAATATAATCAATCTGATTTCGCTATTGACCATCTGGTGATGTCCATGTGTAGAGTCTTCTCTTGTGTGGTTGGAAGAGGGTGTTTGCCATGACCAGTGCGTTCTCTTGGCAAAACTCTGTTAGCCTTTGCCCTGCTTCATTCTGTACTCCAAGGCCAAATTTGCCTGTTACTCCAGGTATTTCTTGACTTCCTACTTTTGCATTCTGGTCCCCTATAATGAAAAAGGACTTCTTTTTTGGGTGTTAGTTCTAGAAGGTCTTATACGTCTTCACAGAACCGTCCAACTTCTTCAGTATTCCTGCTTGGGGCATAGACTTGGATGACTGTGATATTGAATGGTTTGCCTTGGAATCAAACAGAGTTCATTCTGTCGTTTTTGAGATTGCATCCAAGTACTGCATTTCGGACTCATTTTTTGACTCTGATGGCTACTCCATTTCTTCTAAGGGATTCCTGCCCACAGTAGTAGATATAATGGTCATCTGAGTTAAATTCACCCATTTCAGTCCATTATAGTTCGCTGATTCCTAAAATGTCAATATTCACTTTTTCCACCTCCTGTTTGACCACTTCCAATTTGCCTCCATTCATGGATCTAACATTCTAGGTTCATATGTAATATCGGTCTTTACAGCATCAGACTTTACTTCCATCACCACATCCACAATGGTTGTTCTTTTTGCTTTGAATCTGTCTGTTCAGTCTTTCTGGAGTTATTTCTCCTCTGATCTCCAGTAGCATATTGGGCCCCTACTGACCTGTGGAGTTCATCTTTCAGTGCCCTATCTTTTTGCCATTTCATACTGTTCACAGGGTTCTCAAGGCAATAACACTGAAGTGGTTTGCCATTCCCTCCTCCAGGGTACCATGTTTTGTCAGAACTCTCCATATGACCTGTCCATCTTGAGTGGCCCTACATGGCATGGCTCATAGTTTCATTGAGTTAGACAGGCTGTGGTCCTTGTGATCAGACTGGTTAGTTTCCTGGGATTCTGGTTTTCAGTCTGTCTGCCCTCTGATGGAGAAGGATAAGGGCTTATGGAAGCTTCCTAATGGGAGAGACTGACTGAGGGGGAAATTGGGTCTTGTTCTGATGGGTAGGGCCATGCTCAGTAAATCTTTAATCCAATTTTCTGTTAATTGGTGGGGCTGTGTTCACTGTTATTTACCTGGGGCCAAAGTATGGTGGAAGTAATGAAGATAATGGTGACCTCCTTCAAAAGATCCCATGCATGTACTGCTACACTCAGTGCCCCCAACCCTGCAGCAGGCCACCGCTGAACCATCTCTGCCGGAGTTTCCTGGACACTCACGGCAGGTCTGGGTCAGTCTCTTGTACAGTCACTGCTCCTTTCTCCTAGGTCCTGGTGTGCACGAGGTCCTGTTTGTGCCCGCCAAGAATCTGTTTCCCCAGTCTTGTGTAAACAAACTCTAAATTTTCAACAGATTAGGGACTGCCTTTTTTGTTCAAACACAATTAACCTTAGATTTCTAATAATTAAAGTCAGATGGAGGAGAGAAAAGACATATACAGACATTCTTAAGAGTTACTTACTTAAGTTCACTAAGTACCTAGGAGCAAGCATTCCTCTCCTGATTCAAATTTATTCTCATTCTCTCTCCCTCTTGCACACACGGGCAAACAGACACACACAGGCACACACACACACACATTTCCACAAAGTTCTAAAAGGGAACATGTAAGATGTTCATCAAGAAGTGTTTGTGTGAACAGAGAGAACTGTTACATGAAATATAGGAATTTCAAAATGGAAAGCCATTATGGAAATACAATGTGGAAAGATTTTTTAAAAAATAGCACAGAGTTTATTTTTGTGTATGGTGTTAGAAAGTGTTCTAGCTTCATTGTTTTACAAGTGGTTGACCAGTTTTCCCAGCACCACTTGTTAAAGAGGTTGTCTTTTTTCCATTGTATATCCTTGCCTCCTTTGTCAAAGATAAGGTGTCCATAGGTTCGTGGATTTATCTCTGGGCTTTCTATTCTGTTCCATTGATCTATATTTCTGTCTTTCTGCCAGTACCATACTGTTTTGATGACTGTGGCTTTGTAGTAGAGCCTAAAGTCAGGCAGGTTGATTCCTCCTATTCCATTCTTCTTTCTCAAGATTACTTTAGCTATTCGAGGTTTTTTGTATTTCCATACAAATTGTGAAATTATTTGTTCTAGTTCTGTGAAAAATACCGTTGGTAGCTTGATAGGGATTGCATTGAATCTATAGATTGTTTTGGGTAGTATCGCCATTTTGACAATATTGATTCTTCCAATCCATGAACACGGTATGTTTCTCCATCTGTTTGTGTCCTCTTTAATTTCTTTCATCAGTGTTTTATAGTTTTCTATGTATAGGTCTTTTGTTTCTTTAGGTAGATATACCCCTAAGTATTTTATTCTTTTTGTTGCAATGGTGAATGGTATTGTTTCCTTAATTTCTCTTTCTGTTTTCTCATTGTTAGTGTATAGGAATGCAAGGGATTTCTGTGTGTTAATTTTATATCCTGCAACTTTACTATATTCGTTGATTAGCTCTAGTAGTTTTCTGGTAGTCTTTAGGGTTTTCTATGTAGAGGATCATGTCATCTGCAAACAGCGAGAGTTTCACTTCTTCTTTTCCTATCTGGATTCCTTTTACTTCTTGTTCTGCTCTGATGGCTGTGGCCAAAACTTCCAACACTATGTTGAAAAGTAGTGGTGAGAGTGGGCACCCTTGTCTTGTTCCTGACTTTAGGGGAAATGCTTTCAATTTTTCACCATTGAGGGTAATGCTTGCATAAACTCAAAATGGATTAAAGATCTAAATGTAAGACGAGAAACTATGAAACTTCTAGAGGAGAACATAGGCAAAACACTCTCCGACATAAATCACAGCAGGATCCTCTATGACCCACCTCCCAGAATATTGGAAATAAAAGCAAAACTAAACAAATGGGACCTAATGAAACTTAAAAGCTTTTGCACAACAAAGGAAACTATAAGCAAGGTGAAAAGACAGCCCTCAGATTGGGATAAAATAATAGCAAACGAAGCAACAGACAAAGGATTAATCTCAAAAATATACAAGCAACTCCTGCAGCTCAATTCCAGAAAAATAAATGACCCAATCAAAAAATGGGCCAAAGAACTAAACAGACATTTCTCCAAAGAAGACATACAGATGGCTAACACACACATGAAAAGATGCTCAACATCACTCATCATCAGAGAAATGCAAATCAAAACCACAATGAGGTACCATTACACGCCAGTCAGGATGGCTGCTATCCAAAAACCTACAAGCAATAAATGCTGGAGAGGGTGTGGAGAGAAGGGACCCCTCTTAACTGTTGGTGGGAATGCAAACTAGTACAGCCACTATGGAAAACAGTGTGGAGATTTCTTAAAAAACTGGAAATAGAACTGCCATATGACCTAGCAATACCACTTCTGGGCATACACACCGAGGAAACCAGATCTGAAAGAGACACGTGCACCCCAATGTTCATCGCAGCACTGTTTATAATAGCCAGGACATGGAAGCAACCTAGATGCCCATCAGCAGATGAATGGATAAGGAAGCTGTGGTACATATACACCATGGGATATTAATCAGCCATTAAAAAGAATTCACTTGAATCAGTTCTAATGAGATGGATGAAACTGGAGCCCATTATACAGAGTGAAGTAAGCCAGAAAGATAAAGAACATTACAGTATACTAACACATATATATGGAATTTAGAAAGATGGTAACGATAACCCTATATGCAGAACAGAAAAAGAGACACAGATGTACAGAACAGAATTTTGGACTCTGTGGGAGAAGGCGAGGGTGGGATGTTTTGAGAGAACGGCATCGAAACATGTATATTATCTATGGTGAAACAGGTCACCAGCCCAGGTTGGATGCATGAGAAAAGTGCTCGGGCCTGGTGCACTGGGAAGACTCAGAGGGATCGGATAGAGAGGGAGGTGGGAGGGGGGATCGGTATGGGGAATACATGTAAATCCATGGCTGATTCATGTCAATGTATGACAAAACCCACTACAACATTGTAAAGTAATTAGCCTCCAACTAATAATAATAAATGAAAAAAAATAGCACAAAGTAATTATGTTAAACAAAAGTAGCATATATGTCAATCAAAATCAGAGCCTGGAACTTCACTACATATTTACAATAATATACACCAATTCAAGGACATGTATCCACATACCTCAACCATTGCCTGTAAGGATATAGAAAGGAGTTAAGGATTTGGTTAAAGGGGGATAAATGAAAGGGACTTCACAGAGACCAACATTGCTGTGACTCTATGACCTGAAGAGCTTGATTAACTCAACCCTCTTCACTTGATGTTAAATTATATCTTAAGTATAATTTTTTATATAATGTCTCTATTATTGATATTCTAACATTTATGAGTTTGGCAGTTCTGATTTTATAATTCATTTTCTTATTGACTCATGATGATCTATTTTTCCTATGATTTTAGTGAGCTTTGAAGATGAGCCATATTCCTTGCAACTTTCTGTGTGGCAAGCTTTTGAGATGCCAGTTTAAGTGAGTTCCTCTATAGTAGGCTTTGCCAGACCCTTGGAAACACTATCAATCCAGAAGAAACATCTAAGTCATCTTAACCCTTATTTGTGTAGTAGTCTGGCTAGAATTCTCAAAGCAAGCCTTGACTAAGACTGTGTATCTGTACATCTCCCTTCACAGATTTCATGGGAGGTAGGGGAGGGGGAACATGTGTGCAAATATTTCTCTTACTGCAAGTGTTGCCTCTAGGGAGTCCTGGGCCCTGGATTCACGTGTAAGTATTAACAGGTTGCTCTTATATAGAATCAGGTTCCATGTTATCCCTGTTGTTTGGACACATTTTAAATATATTCATATCTTAATCCACTAAAGATTGGGTGGGCAACCTTTTGGGCAACTTCCAGCTACAATGATTACCTAGTTTTATTCTTGTCACCAAAATGTCCTTTGTGTTCAAGAGGTTAGCCATATGTTAAAATAAAAGTTTCTATATTTATCCAGCATTTTAGTAGTTTCTCTCAAATAGATAAAAATGTAGCCACAATGAATATCATCCTTTATTTTTAAAAAGTATGTCTACTAACTCTTTACTAATAGGCTTTACACTAGAAGATTAAAGAAAAAGACATTTTTTTCAGTTAAAAATATTTTACACTGACATGTAAAAAATATCTTTTTCTTGAGAAATTCAGTATTTATAACAGATTTTACCAAGGAATTGTAAAATAACCAATACTATCTGCGCTATGTGCCATACGAATTATTTGCCTCTGATATGGGCAATTTATGTTTCATATGAGCACTTCCACTACATCAGCATTTTAGACTATGACCTCAAACAACCAACTATCTATGTCTGATGGACTCAGACTAAGAATCATTTATTTAAAATCTTTGAAATAGAGGATGTGACTTTATTTTATCCTTAAATATGTTGGAGGTTGAAAATGATTCCTTTTCCAAACTTTTTCTAAAAGAGTATTGCTTTCAGTTTTTTCTTGTATTACTACTGATGTATTATATATATATGGTGGTGGTTTAGTCTCTAAGTCGTGTCCAACTCCTGTGACCCCATGGACTGTAGCCCACCAGGCTCCTCTGTCCACGGGATTCTCCAGACAAGAATATTGGAGTGGGTTGCCATTTCCTTCTCCAATTATATATAATAATATATATATAAGCATAAGCATCAGGCAATCAGATATGATGCATCAGGCAAATAAATGTGATATGATCTGCTTAATCAATATTAGAATCTGAGCACATTCTATATTACATTGTTATTAACTAATGACTAATAGTCATCATGTATGGAGTGTTCAAAATATGCCTGACATTATGCTAGACCTTTTAGAGTCATTTAATTATCACAGCATCTCCCACAATGAACACATTTCAATTTTATATATGAGAAAAACTATGGTCAGTAAATTAAGAAAATTTGCTTTGCCACTCAATACTCACAAATGACAGAAATCTAAGAGAAAAATAATTTTCTGAAAGCATTAATACCCAATTGTAGTAAATGCAGTAGTAAATATTTGTTTATATTTTAGCTAGTTGTCTTTCCCTGATGGATGTCTTAAAATGTCTCTTTATTTCCTTATTTCATCTCTATTTTTAGGCTATAAATTATCCACTTTTCCAATGTCAGAAAAGTAGTAAAATGTCATGGCTTTAAGTTTGGGTTCTATACTAATTATTGCCTGAAATTAAATTCTGGCAACATCATTTATAGCTGTGTGACTTGGGATAAGTTACATCATCTTTCTGAGCCTCAGGTTCATCATCTATGAAATAGAAATAAATAATAATTCAGGGTAATCATTTACAAAATAATTCTAATTCATGGTGGTGATATAGCACTTAGGGCAATAAATGCCAAGTAGTAAGTGCTCAATAAGTGTTTATATATTAATGTTATAAAATGGTCTGCCTCCAGCATTTATTTCTGTGCTATTACTTTTAATGTTGTCTGAATGTTTTGTTTGTTAGGCTGGGTATTAATGTATACATTTTACAAGGTATCAGTGGCTCAGTAGATATTTTACTTATTGTTCTCTTTCTTCCCCCCACAGTATCTGAATAACTGAAAATGACAGATTTATGAGCTCTGAGTTTGTAAAGTAATTGTATATTATGATTTTATACCATGTTATTCTTTAAAATGAAGGATTTACCAAACTGAAAGGGAAAAATGGCCTGCCACTCCTTTCAGTGCATAAGTTTTTATGCCAGGCGCTATAGAAAGTAGAAATTTTCCACCAAGGCTGTGAATAGAGAAGCAGACAAACCTAACATTGAGCCACACCACTGTCACGCAGCAATGCTAGAAGTGAATGGTTCAGTGTGTAGGCTGTGAGTCCTGCAAGATGTCAACCTTCATCGATTTAGGGACTGAACAGACTATTTATTTGTTTGGTACTTAAGGTCTTGTTTTCTTACTCTTGCAAAAACTCTAGTAAACTTCCTTTCAGTTATTTATTACAGCATTATCCTTGAATGATAAGAAACAGGAATCAATGTAAGTCTATGTATCATTCAATAGCTTGCTCTCTCAATATTTCTGAATTTTATATTTTCAATACATTTTTGAGAACAAGTGTACAAACTTCTCTTTGATTATAGTATAAACTATCATTGTTACACTGGAAGGAAAACAAAACAAAACAAAAATAAATTGCTTTTCCTTCCTGGTGTCAAATATTCAGGAGAAATCAACACCAAGTTGTTCAACTTTGTTCATGTTTTATAAAAAAAAGAGTTTCTTTCTTTTTTCCCTAGTAACATGTATAACTTTAAATTAAATGGATACCAGGGAAGACGGAATCCAATCTCTTTTATTTTACAGATGAGGAAGCTGAAGCTCAGAGCCACCCACACTTATGCATTTCATTGCAAAGTCTAAATCACACTGTTATTTCACTGCATTCTCATTATGTCATTTATGAAAACATTTTCAATTGTTTTATTCTTATTTCCTGCATTCTCTATTTATTTTTTATTTCCTGAAGGATTAGTGAGTTTGTGATTTTGTCCATTAACCCTATAGATAATATAAATAATATAAACAAACATAAATTAAAAAATATCTAGTCCAGATTTGGTGATATCGAATATAATAAATCAGAAGAAAAGTATTTTCATTCATGAATATTACCCACATTTCAAGTCCTCATGACTGAATACCATCAGTTAGGAACACGCCAATTAAAATAAAATGTAAAATGTATATTGTTATTGTTCAGTCATGAAGTTATGTCTGACTCTTTGCAACTCCATGAGCTGTAGCCCACTAGGCTCCTCTGTCCATGGGATTTCGCAGGCAAGAATACTGGAGTGGGTTGCCCTTTCCTTCTCCAGGGGATTTTCCCAAACCAGGGATCAAACCCACGTCTCCTGCATTGGCAGAGTATTTCTTTACCAATGAGACACCAGGGAAGCCATAAAATGTATGCTGTGAACTAATTTGCCCTCATTTTTATAGTTACAAAATAATGTGTAATAAAGGATGGATGTCAGTGGATGATTGGAGGCAGACAGTGATCCTAGATCTTTTCCTCTTCTTTATTTTCAAGAATGATAAAAGCAAGGTGCATAGCTTATTTTCCATGACTATGTCTGTGATCTTCAGTGAGATAATGCATGCTAGGTATTAAGCAAGCAATTTGAGACACAGTACAAACTCAATACATGTTAGGAATTCCTATTTCCATTGTGATTAAAGGAAAGAATGAGGGAACTGAGCTGAATAACTTGCAAGCTCCTCAAATTCATTTCCTTTTAGATTCCACTAGACTTAGATCCCATCTGTTTCTGCTGAGCAGCAGTAAGATTGCAGATCTCAAAGCACATGAAATGTGTCCCCTCTGGAGTAAAGCTATTCAGCAGGGAGGTGCCAGCACCAGGTTCCTCTCTAAATTAAGAGACCACACATTCGCAAGTGTGGAGAGAAAAAAATTAAACTAAGTACCACATCTGATAGAAAAGTTACCAGTGCATACTGAATTATAGAATAGTTGTATACAGCAAGGTTAATTCCAGCAAATACTTACTGAAAATTGGTAGTATTTTGCATTCTAATCCTTGCAAAGTCTGCACTCACTTTTAGGAAATTAAATTCTTTCATGATATTTCTGAATTACATTTAAATTCATCCACGGAGCTGTGAACAATTCTTATGTGAAATTCTGGCACGTTAATCTTGCAAACTCATCCAGAGTGCCTTAAGATCTATGCTGGGAGAAGAGATAAGAATGCTAATTTCATTTATTTTTCTACCTGCATGCCTCCTATAGGGAGAATGAATTGTTTAAAAAAAAAAAGAGTTAATTTTTGTGCCTCATTTTTATGGCTGATACTACTTTCAGGACTGAATTGTTCTTGCAAGCAAAAGCTAAACATTAATTGGATCCAAAGGGGTAACTACTCTCACAGACATCTGCAATGTGAATTTTTCTAGGTAAGGAGCTGAAATGAGAGAGTCTCTGAGTGAAAATTTCTAAATCGGCATTTTAATATAATTCATTCAATAAATGTGTCTTAGACACCTACTATGTAACAGGTACTGTCAATACAACAATGAATGAAAACCCGTCCACTTTTCCAGAACCTCACTGTATACATGAGGCCATCTTTGACCTTACAAAATGTAAAGTCTGAGTAAAATATGAGTGGATACAAGAGAGTCCCAAAAAGAAATGTTATGAAAAATCAGGAAAAATAAAAAGCAGTTTCATTGGGAGAGATAAAAACATTATGGAAGAAATATTTGTTATGGACATTGAACAAAGGTCACATTTTCACAGGTGGAGGTCACAGGTGGAGGTCACAGGGTATGGGTAGAGGGCTTCAGGTATGAGAAAGGCATGAGCAAAAGCATAAGGTATGGATCTCAAATCAAAGCATCTAGAAACAAAGCAATAGCCAGAGAACTAGAAAGGGGTAAAATGTCAAGATGAAGGGCAAAGAGAAGCCTGCTGAAAGACAAAATGGCAACCTTAACTAATTTTTCACCCTTAATAATGAATTGAGCTGAAGATAGCAGTCGCATTTTGTGATGCTGTTTTCAGTTTTTATGAAATGCAAATATGAATATGGCAATATATATCCCCAGATGCCCCTGAAGAAGTTAGGATACTTTTGACTTTAAGTGACATAATTTAATGTGCATTATGGGGACTTTCCTAGTGGTCCAGTGACTAAGATTCCATCTCCAAATGCTGGGGGCCCAGCTCTGATCCCTGGTCAGGGAACTAGGTCCCACATGCCACAACAAAGAGTTTGCATGCTACAACTAAAGATCCAGTGTTCCACAACTAAGACCCAGAGTAGCCAAATAAATAAATAAACATTTAAAAATAAATGAATAAAGTGGCTTATGCAACACAGCCACACTATCTCACTTATTTTATTGAGATGCCCAATGATAGAATCCTCCCAAGCAAGTTTCTTTAGTAACTCAACTAAATCCATGGATGCAGGTTCCTTTCAACTTTTCATTCTGATATTTGTAGCATGTTGTTTCTCCCTTATCCTGGGCTTCTGTTTGTAAATTCTCCAGAAATCATATTTTCAAATTTCCCCAAACTCAGAAGAGGGTTAGATTAGCATCTAATCTTCATATGCCTTTTAAAAAAAGAAGAGGATCTACTCTAAGGCAACAAAGAAGGCTTTCCAGTACATATCCATAGCTAGGATTCCTTTACAGGATTATTTGTAATACTGTCATTGGCAAGGTATATAGAGTTAGCAAGTATGGCTGAAACTAATAGAATTTCACCCATTCAAGTTGAAGACACCATCAAAAACACTTAGATAATGTGAACTGGAAGAAACATATTCAACATAAGAGTTGTATCAGTTTTATTCAAGACCTTACTGAGGACTATAGCCAGAAAACAGCCTCTCAGTGGCTTCTGAGAGAACTGCTCCAAAGAAGTAGGAAGAAAAGCCAGCATGCATACACACACACACACACACACACACACACACATATGTTTTTTGGTTAAGGAATACATGTAATTAAGCACATGCCTCAATTAACGTTTACTTCTATTGAAAGGAACAAATATCTTGGTTAATTATTTTAGTTTTTTTTTTTTTTTTTTAATATATGGGAAGATGCAATAATCTTGGTTCATTAAAATTCTTCCTGAAATATACTTCTAACTATCTAAGGGGCCTATTTTTTCCAAGCTCAGAATGCCTCACTTGGTTTTCATCCTTAATTTCTCTCAGGGTATAGTGTCAACTACTGCAGCAGCTTATCATTTAATCCCTGTAAAAGGATAGGAGCAGCATTCTTTGTTTTACAATACTCAGTAAGGAATCAAAAGTGGGGTTTTGCAGTATAGTCTGAAGTCATGCAGGTTGTTTCCTCCAGTTCCATTCTTCTTTCTCAAGATTGCTTTGGCTATTCAAGGTTTTTTGTATTTCCATAACAAATTGTGAAATTATTTGTTATAGTTCTGTGAAAAATGCCATTGGTAGCTTGATAGGGATTGCACTGAATCTATAGATTGCTTTGACATGTATACTTATTTTCACTATACTGATCCATGAACATGGTATATTTCTCCATCTATTTGTGTCATCTTTGATTTCTTTCATCAGTGTTTTATAGTTTTCTATATACAGGTCTTTTGTTTCTTTAGGTAGATTTATCCCTCAGTATTTCATTCTTTTCATCACAATGGTGAATGGGATTATTTCTTTAATATCTCTTCCTGTTTTTTCATTGTGTGGTGTATGGGAATGCAAGGGATTTCTGTGTATTAATTTTATATCCTGCAACTTTACTATATTCACTGATTAGCTCAAGTAATTTTCTGGTAGTGTCTTTAGGGTTTTCTATGTAGAGGGTCATGTCATTTGCAAACAGTGAGAGTTTTACTTCTTTTCCAATCTGGATTCCTTTCATTTCTTTTTCTTCTCTGATTACTGTGGCTAAAACTTCCAAAACTATGTTGAATAGTAGTGGTGAGAGTGGGCACCCTTGTCTTGTTCCTGACTTTAGGGGAAAGTTTTCAATTTTTCACCATTGAGGATAATGTTTGCTGTGGGTTTATCATATATGGGTTTTAATTATGTTGAAGTATGTTCCTTCTATGCCTGCTTTCTGAAGAGTTTTTTATCATAAATGGCTGTTGAATTTTCTCAAAGGTTTTCTCTGAAATCTATTGAGATAATCATTTGGTTTTTATCCTTCAATTTGTTAATGTGGTGTATCACATAGATTGGTTTGTGAATACTGAAGAATCCTTGCTTCCCTGGGACAAAGCCCACTTGGTCATGATGTATGATCTTTTTAATATGTTTCTGGAACTATTTGCTAGAATTTTGTTGAGGATTTTTGCATCTATGTTCATCAGTGATATTGGCCTAAACTTTTCTTTTACTGTAACATCTTTGTCTGGACAATCATCAAGACAGTATGGTACTGGCACAAAGGCAGAAATATAGATCAATGGAATAAAATAGAAAGTCCAGAGATAAACACACGCATCTACAGACACCTTATCTTTGACAAAGGATATATACCTTTATATACCTTATATACACCAATATACATTGGTGAAAAGACAATCTCTTTTAACAAGTGGTGCTGGGAAAACTAGTCAACTACCTGTAAAAAAATGAAACTAGAACACTTTCTAACACCATACACAAAAATAAACTCAAAATGGATTAAAGATCTAAATGTAAGACCAGAAACTATAAAAACTCCTAGAGGAAAACATAGGCAAAACACTCTCTGACATAAATCACAGCAGGATCGTCTATGACCCACCTCCCAGAGTAATGGAAATAAAAGCAAAAATAAACAAATGAGACCTAATTAAACTTAAAAGCTTTTGTACAACGAAGGAAACTATAAGCAAGGTGAACAGACAGCCTTCAGAGTGGGAGAAAATAATAGCAAATGAAGCAACTGACAAAGCATTATCTAAAAAATATACAAACAGCTCACATAGCTCAATGACAGAAAAATAAACAACCCAGTCAAAAAATGGGCCAAGAACTAAGAAGACATTTCTCCAAAGAAGACATACAGATGGTTAACAAACACATGAAAAAATGATCAACATCACTCATTATCAGAGAAATGCAAATCAAAACCATAATAAGGTACCATCTCATGCCAGTCAGAAGGGCTGCTATCAAAAAGTCTACAAACAATAAATGCTAGAGAGGGTGTAGAAAAAGGGAACCATCTTACACTGTTGGTGGGGATACAAACTACTACAGCCACTATGGAGAACAGAATAAAGATTCCTTAAAAAACTAAAAATAGATCTGCCATATGACCCAGCAATCCCACTGCTAGGCATACACACTGAGCAAACCAGAATTGAAAGAGACACATGTACCCCAATGTTCACTGCAGCATTGTTTACAATAGCCATGACATGGAAGCAACCTAGTTGTCCATCCACAGACGAATGGATAAGAAAGCTGTGTTACATATACACAATGGAATGTTACTCAGCTATTAAAAACAATGCGTTTGAATCAGTTCTAATGAAGTGGATGAAACTAGAGCCTATTATACAGAGTGAACTAAGTAAGAAAGAGAAACACCAATACAGTGTATTAATGCATATATATGGAATTTAGAAAGATGGTAACAATGACCCTATATGTGAGACAGCAAAAGAGACACTGTAAAGTGTAAAAAGTCTGTAAAGAACAGACTTTTGGACTCTATGGGAGAAGGTGAGGGCGGGATGATTTGAGAAAATAGCATTGAAACATGTATATTCCCATATGTGAAACAGATCACTAGTCCAAGTTCGATACATGAAACAGGGCAGTCAAAGCCAGTGCACTGGGACAATCCAGAGGAATGGGATGGGGAGGGAGGTGGGAACAGGGTCCGGGATGGGGGACACACGTACACCTGAGGCTGATTCCCATCAGTGTATGGCAAAAACCACCACAATATTTTAAAGTTATTAGCCTCCAATCAAAATAAATAAATAAATAAAGTGAGGTTTTGTGCTTCTCCTGACAGAGACTAGGAGGGGTTTGGCAAGGAGATGGATATCATACGCACCAAAGATGCTTACCACGTTATGGCTTTTGTGCTTTTTTCACCTTCATATTTACTTGTCAAGGAGCCAGTGTTTTCAAAGATGACAGTTTATTTACCCATACAATCCAAAAGTTGTTTTCTCTCTCTCCCTGAATTACGTATGTCTTTACTGCTGCTGCTGCTGCTAAGTCGCGTCAGTCATGTCCGACTCTGTGTGACCCCACAGACACCAGCCCACCAGGCTCCCCTGTCCCTGGGATTCTCCAGGCAAGAACACTGGAGTGGGTTGCCATTTCCTTCTCCAATGCGTGAAAGTGAAAAGTGAAAGTGAAGCAGCTCAGTCATGTCCGACTCTTCCCAATCCCATGGACCGCAGCCCACCAGGCTCCTCCATCCATGGGATTTTCCAGGCAAGAGAACTGGAGTGGGGTGCCATTGCCTTCTCCATGTCTTTACTAAGCAGATAGAAATAGGAAAAACCAGATATATAGACACACACATATTTTAGAATAAGTTAGACCAAGCGGTCCCCAACCTCTGGATCTAATGCCTGATGATCTGAGGTGGAGCTGATAATAATAATAATAATAGAAATAAAGTTCACAATAAGTGTAATGCACTTGAATCCCTGAACTATCTGCCCCCCCTCCCACCTGCTCCTTCATCCATGAAAAACTGTCTTCCATGAAACCAGTTCTTGGTGCCCAAAATACTGAGGACCACTGATGTTAGAGGGCTTCTTTGGACTATAATGGAATAGATTTAAATAGACTGATACTCTGACTTAGAAGATCTGCAAAAGCTGAATAAAGTAAACAGAAATTAATCTATTTATAGACATTAATGAGTTTCAAAAACAATCAAATTAGAGAAAGCAAAATCCTAGGAAGAAGAGATCACTGAGCCAAATCCAAATTGCATTTGATGATTTTCCCTTTAAGGTACTTACAAATTCTTCTGCTTCATGCAATGCCCACAGAAGATGCCCAGTAGAGGGTGGGTATCAAGAGGGACAAAACTACCAGTGCTTTCAGTTCAGTTCAGTTGCTCAGTCGTGTCCGACTCTTCGCAGTCCCATGGACCACAGCACGCCAGGCCTCCCTGTCCATCACCAACTCCCTGAGTTACTCAAACTCATCTCCATTGAGTCGTGATGCCATCCAACCATCTCATCCTCTGATGTCCCCTTCTCTGCCTGCCTTCAATCCTTCCCAGCATCAGAGTCTTTTCAAATGAGTCAGCTCTTCACATCAGGTGGCCAAAGTATTGGAGTTTCAGCTTCAATATCCAATGAACTCAGGACTGATCTCCTTTAGGATGGACTGGTTGGATCGCCCTGCAGTTCAAGGGACTCTCAAGAGTCTTCTCCAACACCACAGTTCAAAAACATCAATTCTTCAGTGCTCAGCCTTCTTTATAGTCCAACTCTCACATCCATCCATAACGACTGGATAAACCATAGCCTTGATGAGACAGATCTTTGTTGGCAAAGTAATGTCTCTGCTTTTTAATATGCTGTCTAGGTTGGTCATAACTTTCCTTCCAAGGAGTAAGCATCTTTTAATTTCATGGCTAAAATCACCATCTGCAGTGATTTAGGAGCCCAAAAAGATAGTCTTTCACTGTTTCCACTGTTTCCCCATCTATTTTCCATGAAGTGATGGGACTGGATGCCATGATCTTAGTTTTCTGAATGTTGAGCTTTAAGCCAACTTTTTCACTCTCCTCTTTCACTTTCATCAAGAGGTTTTTTAGTTCTTCTTCACATTCTGCCATAAGGGTGGTGTCACCTGCATATCTGAGGTTACTGATATTTTTCTCAGCAATCTTTATTCCAGCTTATGCTTCCTCCAGCCCAGCATTTCTCATGATGCACTCTGTATAGAAGTTAAATAAGCAGGGTGACAATATACAGCCTTGACCTACTCCTTTTCCTATTTGGAACCAGTCTGTTGTTCCATGTCCAGTTCTAACTGTTGCTTCCTTATGTGCATACAGATTTCTCAAGAGGTGGGTCAGGTGGTCTGGTATTCCCATCTCTTTCCGAATTTTCCACAGTTTATTGTGATCCATACTTTAGGCAATATCATAGTGTCAGGTTAAATAAATAAATAAAGTTCTAGGTTGCTAAAGAAACCTGGAACTGGATTTCCTAAATCTCAAAGGAAGTGGAAGCATTAAGAAATAAGCCTGACACTACCAGTTTTCTCCTGAAATCACTGGCTATTCACAAAATGCACAACAAAGGAGAAACAGAAGCTTGTACACATGTTGAAAAGGTAAATGAATGTTTTAGTGGATATACAGTGCTGAGGAAAAGAAAAAATAGAGGAATTTAGCATTTACCAAAAAAATTAAAAATTAAAAAAAGAAAACAGGAGACTGATTCCTCTAACAAACTCTGAAACCTCAGCTGAGATTTGCTTGCTGGATTGGTAGGGGAGGAAAAATAAATTTCCCACTACCCTTCAAAGTTCTTGGCTTTGAGTTCCCTAAAATAAAAGACAGATTAACTGGAGAAAAAGAAATAGAAGTTTAATTTTATATACATATATATATATATATCTCCTATATACATTGGAGATATCCAGGAAAACTGAGAAACTCCTTGAAATGATTCAAACCATCCCCTTAAATATCATTTCCAGCTAAAGACAAAATAAAGATGTTAAGTGTGGGGGAAAGAAGAGTAAGCCAGTTGAGGTAGGTTACCTGAAAAAGCAGAATAGACAAAGGGGTGGTTTATATGAAGATTTAAGTCAGTACCTTCTCTATTGTAACAGTTTTCAGAGATTTGGTCATCCCCCCTCTTCCTGGTACAAAGAGGGAGATATCCTTATAAATGTAAATGTCTTCTACAAAAGGGTAACTTAAACTGCTCAGTTTTCAGATATTTTCCTTTGTCCTTTGTTTCTTAAACATCTGTTGTTGTTGTTTAGTAGCTAAGTCCTGTGGATTCTGTGGTGACCCCATGGATTATAGCCTGCCAGTCTCTTTTGTTCATGGGATTTCCCAGTCAAGAATATTGGACTGAGTTGCCATTTCCTTCTGCAGGGGATCTTCCCCACCCAGGGATTTGCAGGTGGATTCTTTAACACCGAGCCACGAAGGAAATTCTTCTTAAACATATTCAGTCCCAAATAATACTTATGTCAAAGAGTATATTTTGAAATGATAAATTCCATTTCCCTTCAACTGAAATAATTTTTCCCATGTTTGCTGCTTAGCAAAAAATAAAGCAATATTCAGGTGGAAGAATATAGCATTCTGTTTTACATCTTTGAAATTTCTCTAAAAAATAAAAAATTGTATAAATTTTAATGTTTTTTAAACATTTAAGACTTCAACCTTTTTCAACATTTAAGGCCAGTAATAAACTTTGGATAATATTTCATGATCTTAATATAAATCCCAAATTATTTATATTTGCATAGAAAAAAGATAGATGAACAAAAGTACAAATTTCTATAAAAGTACTTTTGCTAAATATAAATGTGTACATTATGTCTCTATGTAAATACATATGTAAATATATATGGCTCCGTGTAACAAAGTAAAATTTTAAGGGGATGCAAATTTTACGGAGTATAAGTGATCTACTTTTCTTTGTCTCATTACATTAAGATTTAAAAATTTTGCATGGAACCTGTGACCAGCTTCCCAGCTGACAAAAACCCACCCAGGCGGGGGTGTGGGATGTGGATGGGGAGAGACAGAAAAGAGGAAAGAAGAGACTTTGTTTTTTACCCTGAAGTCTTTACAAAAAATATAGAGGACATACTGAGAGTTTGCTAGGTTCCTGGTCACAAAATTCTACATAAAGGTATTATTTAAGGTATTAAGAGTATAGACACAGAAGTATCAACTGAGTCCTTATAATAACTACAGTGAAAGTAGGGAGAAGAGGGATTTCCAGCAAGAAAAGACTTTCAACAAATAGTTAAATGAGTAGCAGATTCAGGAGGGAAGAGTAACATAAAAGAAAAAACCTGATGGTACCAGTGGAAATCAACTTTAAGATCAAATTTATGTAAAAAATTATCATACTAATTCCAAACATTCTAAAAAGCAGTGTATCTAAAATATAGGTAGAATCTAGAGAAAACAGCACAGTAACATAGATTCAGTTCAAAAACATCCAATATTGTGTGAAGACTAGGCAGTCTTAATGTCATCCTCAGACTGTCTTTAGAAGGACGCTCGTCTTTCCATGCCTTCTGTACTCTACATATTAAGGTGTGAAACTCTCTTGCCACTAGCTCTTTGAACTAATAACGTGGTGGGATTTTTCTGTATAATGAGAGGCCACATGTTTTGAGGCTGGAGAGGAAAGGAAACCTGATTCAGAACCTTGTACAAGAATTTTGACTAGAAGTGATTCTTTTAAACGTATTCAAAATAAATATAATAAAGTCCTTTCTTATAGAAATTCAACCAAGACTTTCACATTCTTTCAAAAATTTGATTTTTAATATGACTACTATTAGAAGTTATGTTTGCTGCAAAAGTTGAAGTATTTTGAGAATGAGAGGGAGTATTTGGATTCAGAAATGCACCAAGAGGCACCTGGCCTCATGTAACAGTGCAGTTACAGAGAAATAGTTAAACAGGAAGATAAATTAAAAGTGACTCAGCCTGAATTACGAAGTAGGACAGCAGGTATAGCCTTTCTAAAAATCTGAGGTTTGACACTGAACAAAACACGAGTGTTTTTTGGTTGAGAGAGAAGTTCAGGAATATTTCCTGTTGCTACATAAATTTCCCATACTTGACACTATTACTGAATGCACAGACAATTCATAAGCCATATAATTTTAATCAAAGCCAACTTTACATTTTGACAAAACAGCATTTACATGTTATTGCAAAAGTAATAGAGTTCCAGAAAGAAAAATTCTACCTGGGGGTCAGTTAAAAGTTAGGTTTGTTTGTTACTTACTTACCATGTGCTTTGTCTCATTTGCTTCTCTTCTGGTAAGTACACCACCAAGTTTACCTTTCTCTACCTATAACCATGTCCTATCTATAACCACTTTTTCCTACTTATAACCACTTCTGCCTTCAGATGGGGAATGAAGCAGGTGTTCTAGACCAAGCACATCAGAACATTCCATTAGTTGTTCACTGAGGAAATTCTTCAGTTAATCAGAATGAATGAAACACAGTAATGTTATTGTTGGAACTTCTGGGAAAGAAACCCAACTTCTACCACCCAATTCAAACCGAGGTATGTAAGATATAAAGCTGCTAATAGAGTCCAGGAAAGAAATGAAATCTCACAGACTATGAAGTAAGTCAGGAGAAACAGGGTAAGATTAAAAAAAAAAAAAAAAAAGGCACAGCTGTGAGACATTGTTGGAATACTTCCCATCTAATTTCCTCTTACGTAAGCTTGTACTTAATATTACAGTGACATCAACCAGTAATTTCCCCTTTAAGATGGTTTGGTTTGAATTCTATGCCACTTGCAAACCAGAGTTCTAGCTAATATACCAACTGACCTTATTGCTGCCAAAAGTTCAGCATTAGCATTTAATTCTTATGGAGAATTACACTAGCCCTTCCTGCTCTTTGTCTAAAGTGGTGATTTACATGTTAAGTCACTAACACATCAATTTCAGCATGATTATAGATCACTTTTCATGAGAACTAGAGGAGCTGCTGCATTGTAAAAACAGTGAGGACCTGAGGTGAATGATGCAGCTGATATGGTGTAGGAAGAGGAAACAGGAAAATAATTGGACACAGACATTCAGAGCATTGCGTTTTTCCCCTCACTGGATTGAACATAACAGGTCTTTTTGCAATAGTTATTTAAAAGATTACAAATTACTAAAATTTGACACATGATTAATGCTCTGAGGGCTCATCTTGATCTTAGGTTTCATTTTCTGAACAAACACTTGGGGTTTTCAGTTCTTTTTCTATGCCTAAGCTTATTTAAACAAATAATATACAGAATCAATGAAAAACTTGGGTTAATAAATGCGATTTGCTCCTTGAAAAAATGTACTCAAGATAGTCACTTTAATAAATCCCATCAATATTTGAACTCCTTATCTGGACATACAATTCATTCACTGTACCAGACAATGCTGACAACTATGTTCTAAACAGGGCTTCCCTCATAGCTCAGTGAGTAAAGAATCTACCTGCAATTCAGGAGACCTGGATTTGATTCCCGGGTGGGAAAGATCTTCTGGAGAAGGAAAAGGCAACCCAATTCAGTATTCTTCCCTGTAGAATTCCATGGACAAAAGAGCTAGCAGGCTACAGTCCACCTGTTTGCAAGAGTCAGACATGACTTAGCAACTACACCACCACCACAAGTCCTAAACTACTGTCCTTACATAGCTTACTTCTGTTAGGTAGTTAGAATGGGGAAAAGAAGTCCAGAATGGCCATGGCTAAAAGACATGGAAGGGAAAAGCCCGCGAAAATAGAACAAAGGAAGGTCCAAGGGCCAGAGTGAGAACCTCAGGTAAAACAAACAACACTCCTGGCTGGCCCAATTTACATAAGACAGGCCCAGGGACAGAGAAACATATAAAAGAGGAGCCAAAGCCCTCTTCTCTCTCTCTCTCCCCCGCGATGGGGTGCTCTTCTCTTCGCATCTTTGGGTCGATGTTCTCTCACGCCTCGAAGATGGATTTTCCTGCTATTATCTAAATAAACTGAGCTGTAACACTGAGCTGTAACACTGATTTATTTAAGAGCTATAACACCGTCTGTCCAAGACCCGAGAGCTGTGACCCGCCAAGGGGGCTTTAATGTCTGTCACTCCAAATTTTTGTTGTGATGAGACAAAGAACCAAGGAGTATACACTCGCCTGACACTTCCATCAAACTTAGAGCTATTTCTTGGGCTCATAGTAAGTACTTTTTTTAATCCTACAACTCAGCTTTTTGGGGCTATTTATAGTTCTTTATTTAATGATTTTCAAACATTTGATGTTTTCCAAATTTCACCAATTTTTTTTAAGAATATGATTGAATGTAATTTTTTATTTTAAAAAAAAATGCTTTTTTGGAAATAATTGCCTTTTCCCCTGAATACTCAAATATTTTCATCTTTATCCCTTTTTTTTTTTTTTGTATCTATCACATTCTATTTGTACTTCTTTACGGTTTTATTTCCCCATATATTACCATTTTAGACTGGTTTCCCAGGTGGCTCAGTGGTAAAGAACAGGCCTGCAATGCAGGAGACATGAGTGACCCAGGTTTGATCCCTGGGTCAGGAAGATCCCTTGGAGGAGGGCATGGCAACCCACTCCAGTATTCTTGCCTGGAGAATCCCATGAACAGAGGAGTCCTGTGAGTTATGCGTCATGGGGTCACAAAGAGGTGGGTATGACTGAAGCGACTTAGCAAACGAAGACTTGAAAGGTTAGATTTCTATACACTTTTAATCTTCAAATAAGATTCAGTATCCAGAAGAGTGGTACTTATATAATAAGTAAAAAATAAGCATATAAGTTATTAACTATAGAAGACACCCATTAGACTGAAGTGGTTCTAATGCTTTGAAGGCCTAAATATACAAACAAAAACTTACGCCTGTAAACACCTTAAGGTTAAGAAATTGAAAACTAAGGACAACCAATCACAAATAGCCAACTAAGCTTTAAGCTATAGCCAATCAATTTTCTTCCCTTGCTTCTGTACCTTATCTGTATAAGTTTTTATCCTGGCTCCTATCTGAGGAATACTCATAACTACTTCCTGTTTGCCAATGCCCTATTGAACTTGATTTCTGCTCAAATAAACTCAAAATTTTCAATATGCCTCACTTTATCTTTTAATGGTGACAATTTTAGATAGTCAAATAATAAATCAATAAAACTGCTCTCTTTGCCAGATAATTTAGACAACTTTAGTCTAAAGTATTTAGTGCTCTAATTTTCATTTCTTACACAAACACAAAACCTCATGAATTGGTTTTATATTAGAGACACTTAGAAAATTACAGCATAATAATATTTTATAAAACTCGTAATAAAAACTATAAAATTTCATACTCCGTGAAAATTAATGGTATGTAGATATCATGTAATGTTTCTAATTCAGGGTATGTAGTTTCATTAAAAATTTATTGTGCATCAATTCTATACATCCTAATTAATTCAACTGGTCTATGGGAAGAATACTGCAGCAAAAAAGAAACAGAAAAAAAAAAAAAAAAGGTTTACTACCCTGAGGAACTTTCACATTTGTTTTAATGACATACAAACTTTATCTTTCAAAAAAACAAAACAAAACAAAACCCAAAATTATAGAGGTACCTAAAATAAATGATCAAAGAAGATATTTGCCTTGGTTAATTTAGATCTTAAAATTTACTTTTGACTGAAATTATTCACATAACTATTTTGGTACTTTAATTCATTTCATCTGTATAGGCATAGTCTAAGTGATTTGCCCTAAACATACTTAACTAGGCATTAAATTGAAATTTAACAGGATCATTATTGAGGTTAAACAGATACTTTAATGATTTCTTAAAAGACATTTATGAGTATATAAAGCAATATATCCAGTATGCAGTTGTAAGTCCTCAACAAATACCTAAATTAGTAATATAGTATTTAAGAAATATAATTAAATTCATGAAGATGTAAAGACATGGTTTATTTGGGGGACCTGAGATATGCAACAACTAAATACTTGCATACTTACTGATCAATTGTCTGTGATGAGTATTATGTAAATGTAATAAGTTTATATTATATTAAGTCCTTTTAAAATTAATATCATGGAATTTAATCAAATTACTTTTGGAATTTTCCATTTATATTTATAATACCTATAATTTTCTTTGACTTCTCACTTATCTTCAAATGGTCTGCTGTGTCATTATTAATAAATTAAGATGTTCCAACAGGGATGGAATAATTTGAAAATAACATCATAAATAAATGAGAGAGGCTTGTAAATATGTGAATAAATAGATAATATACCAATAACAGAAAGAACTCTGGAAAATTCCCCCAAACTCAGAAACTAAATGATATTACGTAAACAATATGTCAAAGAAGAAATCAAAAGTGAAATTATAGAGTATACTGAACCAAATGAAAATAAAAATGTAACATAAAGATAACCCTATATGCAAAACAGAAAAAGAGACACAGATGTACAGAACAGACTTTTGAACTCTGTGGGAGAAGGTGAGGGTGGGATGTTTCGAAAGAACAGCATGTATATTATCTATGGTGAAATAGATCACCAGCCCAGGTGGGATGCATGAGACAAGTGCTCGGGCCTGGTGCACTGGGAAGACCCAGAGGAATCGGGTGGAGAGGGAGGTGGGAGGGGGGATCGGGATGGGGAATACGTGTAAATCTATGGCTGATTCATGTCAATGTATGACAAAACCCACTGAAATGTTGTGAAGTAATTAGCCTCCAACTAACAAAAAAGAAAAAAAAATGTAACAAAATTTGTGAAATGTAGCTTTAGTTATAAAATAATGATGAACATTTTATTAATAATTGATAATTTAACAAAATTATCAATGGATATTAGAAAAGAAGAAAGGTCTCAAATCAACGATCTCATCTTTTAACATAGACAAACTAAATTCAGATAAAACGATACAGTGTAAGTAAGTGAAAGTGAAAGTCAACCAGGTATCAATAAAATAGAAAGCAAAAAAGAAGAGAAAGAAAACTGATGAGATGAAAACCTAGTTCTTTGAGAAGATTAGTTAAACTGATAAACCTCTAGCCAGATTGATCAGTGAAGATGAGAGAACCTACGAAAATTGCCGAAATCAGGAATGAGAGAGGTGATATCACTGAAGATTCTAGAGTTAACAAAAGGATAATAATGACATCTTATGAAGACAGAAAGCTTATCTGTGGTTGCTAGCAGATGAACAATGATGTTGGGAGGAACAAGAATGAGAGTATACCAGAGCTTGCACAGACTTTGGGGTTGATGATTATGTTCGTTATCTTGATTGTCACGGTTTTCCATTTTTAGTCATTTATTAAATTATACACTTTAAATATGTATAGCCTATTTTATGTCAATTAATCCTCAGTAAGTCTGTTTTAAAAACTAAGAGATAAAAGATCATGAAGAAATTCAGAAAGGGGATGAGGTTGTATACAGAAAGGGAAATTAGTATATTAGTATAAAGTTTGGGAATATCTAAGGACACAGGAAAAGGAATGAAAGAAGAGTCTGAGATTGCAGGTGACAAATGTAGTGATCACAGTAAATTTGTTGTGCTAATGAAAAGAGATGAATGTAATTTTTTTTTTTTAAGTTCTCTTAATGTCCTCATGGAACTATCTCTGGGAAATGAACAGTTTCTATTGGTTTATGGAAAGATAGCTATGCGGCACATGAATGGATAACTCTTTCTCCATTTGACCTATGTAAGGATACAAGATTTTAAATTGTAGGCACACATGCTCAGTCACTCAGTGGTCCAGACTCTCTCAGGCTCACAGATTTAGAGACTGAACTTACGGTTACCAGGGAGTAAGGGAGAGGGTGGGATAGATTGGGAGTTTGGACTGAGATGTACACACTGTTATTTTTAAAACAGATAACACACAAGGACCTACAGTATAGCATAGGAAACTGCTCTATACTCTGTAATAACCTAAATGGGAAAATAATTTAAAAATGAATAGATACATGTGTATTATAACTGAAAAATTTTGTTGTACACCTGAAACTAACACAACACTGTTCGTTAACTATACGCCGATATAAAAAATTTAAAAAATAAAGCTTCTATAACAGAGTCTTGATCTTTTCCAAGTTTATCCTTTCTTAAGTCCTATCTCTCATCCCTCAGGTACATATTTCAGTTTCTTTATACTTAAAGTTACTATTTTAGCAGATTTTCACAGTTTTTTTAATCTCACTTTCCCTGTTAAACTTACTGTGTGATTTCTAATTCTTGATTTGATTTAAACCAATATGAATGGTTAGATAGTGAACCCAGCAAAGGAGTATGAGGAAAGATACTTTAAACTAAGTTCAAATAAGGATAGGGCTCTTATCCTCAGTTCAATTCAGTTAGTCAGTCATGTCTGACTCTTTGTGACCCCATGGACTGCAGCACACCAGGCCTCCCTGTCCATTACCAACTCCTGGAGTTCACCCAAACTAATGTCCATTGAGTCAGTGATACCATCCAGCCATCTCATCCTCTGTCATCTCCTTCTCCTCCTGCCCTCAATCTTTCCCAGCATCAGGACCTTTTCAAATGAGTCAGCTCTTTGCATCAGGTGGCCAAAGTATTGGAGTTTCAATTTCAACATCAGTCCTTCCAATGAACACCCAGGACTGATCTCCTTTAGGATGGACTGGTTGGATCTCCTTGCAGTCCAAGGGACTCTCAAGAGTCTTCTCAAACACCACAGTTCAAAAGCATCAGTTCTTTGGCGCTCAGCTTTCTTTATCATCCAACTCTCACATCCATACATGACTACTGGAAAAACCATAGCCTTGACTAGACAGACCTTTGTTGTCAAAGGTGCTTTTTAATATGCTGTCTAGGTTGGTCATAACTTTCCTTCCAAGGAGTAAGCCTCTTACCCTCAGAGAGATTAAATAAGACTCTTCTTTCTATCAAATATGCCTGAAAGATATCAGACAATGGGAAAAACAATTATGGCAGAGAGATATCAAAGATACGTGTTGTGATATGTATACTAATTAAAGGAGTTACCAAATGATGTTTTCGAAGAAAAATGGTTATTTCCAATTGTCCATTGCTAGTAAATAGAAATATAACTGACTTTTTGTACGTTAACCTCTTATTCTGTGATCTTACTAAACTCACTTACTAGTTCTATGATATTTTTTGTAGATTGTCTGGTATTTTCTACATAATCATGTTGTTTGCAATTAGTGGGTGTTATTTCTGTTTTTTCCTATATATACGACTTTTAAATTTTCTTTGTTTTCTCTTATTTCACTAGGTAGGACATCTTCTTGCTATCAATTTTAGAGAGAAGGAATTCAGTCTCTCACCATTAAACATGTTGTTAGCTGTTGGTTGCAATTTTTTTTAAGATGCCCTTTATCCGATTGAAAAAGTTCCTACTATTCTTACTTGGAGATTTTCATCTGAGTGGATGTTGGGTTTTGCCAAATGCCTTTTCTATGTCTATTTAGAAGATAACATGGTTTTTCTTAAAAAAAAGTTGCATATGTGGTGGATTACATTTTTATTATTTACATGGTAAACCAAGTTTTATTCCTATGATAAATCCCAAGTGTTGATAAGTACTATATACTTCTGTATATTGTTATATTTTCTAAATATTTGTTTAGAAATTTTGCCCTTATGTAGTCTGATATGTGATATCAAGCTAATATTGGCCTCAGAATTAATTGGGAATTCCCTTTTCTTCCATTCTCTGAAAATATATGTATATAATTCCTATTATATTTTCCTTAAATGTTTGGTAAAATTCACTTGGGTCTGAAGTTTGTTTTTTTTTTTAATTTTTTAATGAAAGGGTGTTTAGGTACAAATTCAA
The DNA here is from genome assembly GCF_033118175.1 of Dama dama. Classification (NCBI taxonomy): domain Eukaryota; kingdom Metazoa; phylum Chordata; class Mammalia; order Artiodactyla; family Cervidae; genus Dama; species Dama dama. The sequence goes on from NC_083709.1 coordinate 27,908,950, forward strand.
TTATTAAAATAGATTTATATTATCCATTTCTTTTGGGTGTGCTATAGTATTTTGTGTCTTTCATGGAATTGGCCAGTCTATCTAAGTTTTTAAAATCACTGACATGATGATGTTCATGTGTGCGTGAAAAGTCGCTTCAGTCCTGTTTGACTCTTTGTGACCTTATGGACTGTAGCTGGCCAGTTTCCTCTGTCTATGAGATTTTCCAGGCAAGGATCCTGTAGTGTGTTGCCATTATCTAGTCCAGGAGATTTGCCTGACTCAGGAATGAAACCCGTGTCTCCTAGATTCCTGCATTGGTAAGTAGGTTCTTTATCATGAGCGCCACTTAAGAAGTTCTAATTTATTAAATTCTACTTATATTATTTGCAGAGACTGAGTGACTGAACTGACTGACTGACTGATAGTGATGTTATCTCTCTCATTCCTGATTTTGTTAATGTCTATCTTTCCTCATTTCTTCTTTTTTTGGTCAGTCGACTAGGGAACTTCTACCGATATTCTCAAACAACTTTCACTTTCAGTGACTTTCTCTACTTTTCTCACTTCACTGATGTTGTATTTCCATTCTGATATTATTTCTTTTAATATTTATCAGAATTTAACTTTCTTTTATCTTTAGAATATCTTAACATGTAAATAGGTTATTATATATTTTTTCTTTTCTGTTATAGACCTGTGCTACTTGTTTTCTTCTACATACTGCTTCAGTAAGCACCCCATAAATCTTTTTATCTTGAATCCTTTTAAACAACTGAAACATGCTTTATATTCCAGAATATATCTGTTTTGGTAAGAGTTTCACATATCCATGAAAAGAGTGTGAGTATTCTGCTTGACTGAAAATCTATAAAGTCAATTAATTTAATTTTGGTAATGAGTGAAGTGAATGAAGTTGCTCAGCATGTCCAACTCTTTGTGACCCCATGGACTGTAGCCTACCAGGTTCCTCCATCCATGGGATTTTCCACGCAAGAATACTGGAGTGGGGAAATAGTACTGATCAAATTTTCTATATCCTTACTGATTTTGTTTATGTGGCCTACTGTTTGGAGAAGAATATTAAAATCTGTCCTTATAACTCTAGATTTGGCTTTTCCTCCTTTCAATTCTACCAATTTTGATGCATATATTTTGAATTTCTGTTATATGTATAAATATTTAAAATTGTTATAACCCCTGGAATAATTAACTTATTAAAATTATAAAATAATCTTTTTATTTCGGGTAATATTCCTTGCTTATAATCACTTTGTGTGATGCCAAGATCAACCTTTTTAATTAGTGTTCAGTTCAGTTGCTCAGTCGAGTCTGACTCTTTGCGACCCCATGGACTGCATGCAGTACGCCAGGCTTCCCTGCCCATCACCAAATTCCGGTGCTTACTCAAACTCACGTCCATCGAGTTGGTGATGCCATCCAACCATTTCATCCTCTGTTGTCCCCTTCTCCTCCCGCATTCAATCCTTCCCAGAATCAGGGTTTTTCCCAATGAGTCAGTTCTTTGAATCACAGATAGCCAAAGCACTGAAGTTTCACCTTCAACATCAGTCCCTCCAATGAATATTCAAGACTGATTTCTTTTAGGATTGACTGGATGGATCTCCTCGCAGTTCAAGCACTCTCAAGAGTCTTCTCCAACACCACCGTCCGAAATAATCAATTCTTCTGCACTCACCTTTCTTTATAGTCCAACTCTTACATCCATACATATCAACGGGAAAAACCATAGGTTTGATTAGACAGATATTTGTTGGCAAAGTAAACTCTGCTTTTTTAAATATTCTGTCTAGGTTGGTCATAGCTTTTCTTCCAAGGAGCAAGTCTCTTTTCATTTCATGGCTGCAGTCACCATCTGCAGTGAGTTTGGAGCAAAAAAAAACAGTATCTCACTGATTCCATTGTTACTCCATTTGACATGAAGTGATGGGACCAGAAAAAAAAAAAAAAAAAATGTTAGCTTAAAACGCAACATTCAGAAAATTAAGGTCATGGCATCTGGTCCCATCACTCCATGGCAAATAGATGCTGAAACAGTGGAAACACTGACAGACTTTATTTTGGGGGGTTCCAAAATAACTGCAGATGGTGACTGAAGCCATAAAATTAAAAGACACTTGCTCCTTGGAAGAAAAGTAATGACCAACATAGACAGCATATTAAAAAGCAGAGACATTACTTTGCCAACAAAGGTCCGTCTAGTCAAAGCTATGGTTTTTCAAGTAATCATGTATGGATGTGAGAGTTGGACTATAAAGAAAGCTGAGCACCGAAGAATTGATGCTTTTGAACTGTGGTGCTGGAGAAGACTCTTGAGAGTCCCTTGGACTGCAAGGAGAGCCAACGAGTCCAACCTAAAGGAAATCAGTCCTGAATATTCATTGGAGGGACTGATGCTGAAGTTGAAACTCCAATTCTTTGGCCACCTGATGCGAAGAGCTGACTCAATTGAAAAGACCCAGATGCTGGGAAAAATTGAAGTCAGGAGGAGAAGGGGACAACAGAGGATGAGATGGTCAGATGGCATCACCGACTCAATGGACATGAGTTTGAGTAATCTTCAGGAGTTGGCAGTGAACAGGGAGGCCTGGCGTGCTGCAGTCCATGGGGTCACAAAGAGTAGGACATGACTGAGCAACTGAACTGAACTGAACTGATGGGACTAGATGCCACGATCTAAGTTTTCTGAAAGCTGAGTTTTAAGCTAGATTTTTCACTATCACTATCCTCTTTCACTTTCATCAAGAAGCTCTTTAGTTTGTCTTCATTTTCTGTGCTAAGGTTGGGGCCATCTGAATATCTGAGGTTATTGGTATTTCTCTTGGCAATCTTGATTCCAGCTTGTGCTTCATCCAGCCTGGTATTTTGCATGATGTACTCTGCATATAAGTTAAATAAGCAGGGTGACAATTTACAGCCTTGACGCACTCCTTTCCAGATTTTGAAACCAGTCTGTTGTTCCATGTTCAGTTCTAACGGTTGCTTCTTGACCTGCATACACATTTCTCAGGAGGCAGGTAAGGTGTGGCCTGGTATTTTCATCTCTTTAAAAATTTTCCACAGTTTGCTGTGATCCACACAGTCAAAGGCTTTGGCCGAGTCAATAAAGCAGAAGTAGATGTTTTTCTGGAACTCTCTTGCTTTTTCAATGATCCAATGAATGTTGGCAGTGTGATCTCTGGTTCTTCTGCCTTTTCTATATCCTGCCTGAACATCTGGAAGTTCAGGGTTCATGTACTGTTGAAGCCTGATTTGGAGAATGTTGCACATTAGTTTACTAGAATGTGAGATCAGTGCAATTGTGTGGTAGTTTGAGCATTCTTTGGGATTGACTTTCATTGGGATTGGAATGAAAACTGACCTTTTCCAGTCCTGTGGCCACTGCTGAGTTTTCCAAATTTGCTTTCATATTGAGTGCAGCACTTTCACAGCATCATCTTTCAGGATTTGAAATAGCTCAACTGGAATTCCATCACCTCCACTAGTTTTGTTCATAGTGATGCTTCCTAAGGCCTATTTGATTTTGCATTCTAGGATGTCTGGCTCCAGGTGAGTGATCACACCATCATGGTTTTCTGGGTTGTGAAGATCTTTTCTGTATAGTTCTCCTCTGTATTCTTGCTACCTCTTCTTAGTATCTTCTACTTCTGTTAGTTCCATACCATTTCTGTCCTCTATTGTGATCTTTGCATGAAATGTTCCCATGGTATTGCTAATTTTCTTGATGAAATTGCTAGTCTTTCCCATTCTATTATTTCCCTCTATCTCTTTGCATTGACCACTGAGGAAGGCTTTCTTATCTCTCCTTGCTATACTTTGGAACTCTGCATTCAAATGGGTATATCTCTCCTCTTCTCCTTTGCCTTTTGCTTCTCTTCTTTTCTCAGCTATTTGTAAGGCCTCCTTACACAACCATTTTGCCATTTTGCTTTTCTTTTCTTGGGATGGTCTTGATCACTGCCTCCTGTACAATTTCACAAACCTCTGTCCGTAATACTTCAGGAACTCTCTCTATCAGATCTACTCCCTTGAATCTACTTGTCACTTCTACTGTATAATCATAAGGGATTTGATTTAGATCATCGCTCAATGGTCTAATGATTTTCCCTACTTTCTTCAATTTAAGACTATATTTGGCAATAAAGAGTTCATGATCTGATCCAGTTAGCTCCTGGTCCTTTTTTTGCTGACAGTATAGACTTCTCCATCTTCAGCTACAAGGGATATAATCATTCTGATTTTGGTACTGATCATCTGGTGAGGTCCATGTGTAGCCTTCTCTTGTGTTGTTGGAAGAGGGTGCTTGCTATGACCAGTTCATTCTCTTGGCAAAACTCCATCTTTGCTCTCCCATTTTGTACTCCAAGGCCAAATTTTCCTATTACTCCAAATATCTCTTGACTTCCTACTTTTGCATTCAAGTCCCCATAACAAAAAGGATATCTTTTTTGGGTGTTAGTTCTAGAAGGTCATGTAGGTCTTCAAAGAACCATTCAACTTCAGCTTCTTCAGCATTACTGGTTGGGGCATAGACTTGGAATACTGTGATATGAATGGTTTGCCTTGGAAATGAACAGAGGTCATTCTGTCATTTTTGAGATTGCATCCAAGTACTACATTTCAGACTATCTTTTTGACTATGAGGGCTACTCCATTTCTTCTAAGGAAAAGTGTTACCATGAGTAGTGTTACATTATTAGTGTTACCATGGTATATCTATTTTCTATACATATCTTTCAATTTATGCGTATTTATGTCTAAGATACATTTCTTACACACAACATATAAGTTATCTTAAGATTTCTGTAACTCAGAATTCTTACCATCATATTTGAATTATACCTTTAGTGTCAATAGACTACTTTGGAAAGAAAAATAGATTATTTTTTTGTGTTTATATCAATTTTGAATATTTTTCTTTAATTGTGTATTAGCTTTTTTTTTAAAAAATGTATATGTTACAAGCACATGTATATTGCCTATATAGATGATATAATTATTTGATATATATTTTATTTGTCATCTTAAATGTTTTTTCAGTTAAGGCAGTATGTTAATATATCATGAATTAATTTGAATTTTTTCAACTCAAGAAATTATATAAATAAAAATGTATTTTTGTGTTTAAATACATATTTAAACAATAATTTAAAAATGAAATGGAACCTTGAATCTTTTCCAATTTATTCTTATGTCTTTCTAGGTACCTGTGGGTAAGAAGTTTTCCATTTTTTCCCTTTAACTCAATAAAATAAAATTGACTGGTTATTCTATCTTAATTGAACTTATAGTATTGTGTATAAATTCACATTTGGAAGCATTCCATATATTTCCATTTACTTGAGAGTTTCCAATGTTATCTCAATGTTCATGGCCTACATTGAAACTAAAGAAATTCTCATTTATCTCAAGTTTCTAAAATGATAGAATGTACCAACTGAACTCTGCAAAGAAGATATAAACTTAGCAATATATAATATATAGCTATATACTCTCCATTATACAGTATTCAAAAGTGGCACTGAACCACATTTACTAAATAGAAGCCACAAACTATATATCCGTGTTATGTTCTGTGGTGCCTACCCCTACCCTCTGCTTCTTATAACTGGTTTGGAATATTGAGAACTTTCAGAAAAATAAGGAGGAGGAGGAGGAGGAGGAAGAGAAGGAGAAAGACATAAAGCTTGAGAACCATGTCATTTCCCATCTTTGAACATATCACTCTCCATTGCCACTGAGCACCAGCTGATCACTTTCAACATCAATGCATTTGTTTCCTCTCCATAAGGACAGTCTATGTGGTGTCATTTGTATTCACCTCGGGCAGACACAGAGCCTCTGCTCATTTCATCAAAGAACTATTTATGAGGCTGTAAAAAAGATGAGTTTCTCCGAATAGTCTCCAAATTAAACTTTTTAAAGTTTAATGTTGGCACACAAGAATAATTACAGTTATAAACCATTAAACATTTAGAAGAAATTTATAGGATTGGAGGGAGAAAATTTACAGCTGTGGCCTAATACAATAAATTTCCTCTGTAAAAGCAGAACCACAGAAACATTTCTATTCTGGACTCCAGAGAAAGAAAATGCTTTATTAACATTACCCAAACATGAAGCCACTATTTTTGGACATTATTTATACAGAAAGATGAATACCTTTTAAAGATATAGTTAATTAACCTTATAAGCCAAAGTCAATTTTTTTTTAAACATCAGTAAATAGAGTGCACTGAACTCATTTATGAGATTAAACTATATATACTCTCTTATACTGGAGAACAATCCAGTGCCTTAGAGTATTTTTTATTTTTTCTAAGAGTTATTATACAGCAACTAGTACATTCCTGGCTGGGTTGGTGATGGTGGTGGGGCATCTCTATGGAGTTCAGTCATGATGTTTAAAAACAGAATTACCCAGCCCCGCAACTACAGCTCAGCTCCTCTGAAATTCTAACAGGCCTTCATAAGGCAGACATGCTTGTTTTTTACTGTTTGCTTAAATAAGGACTGTGTTCTAGTGGCCCATCAGTGTGATGAAGCAGAGATGTCAGGCAACCACTCAGTCATTGTGAGAAAATATCTGGTTATCCAACTGCTTGGCTATTCGCTTAACTAATAACCCACTGCTTAGCACTCACTTTTACCTGTCATGCTACTTTAGCCAAACATCCGTGTCTTTCTGTTTAACTACTTTCTTGTGACCTTTAGTAGGATTTAAAACTGTTTTGCCAACAGATCGTGTACATTTCTTATTGATTCCTAGGTATTTTTTTTTTCGCTTGTATAAATAGATTTGTTTCATTAATTTTATTACCTCATTGGCTGTTGTTATCCACCTTTTTACTGAACTATCATATCACTTGCAGTTTTAATTAAGTCTCTTGGGTATTTGAGGTAAATGGTAATATGATATGTAAATAAGAATAATTTTATTTCCCCCTAATTTTTACTCATTTCTTTTAAATGCTTATAGAAGACTCTTAAATGATTGTGGTGATAAAGGAGATTCTTATGTTTTTCCTTGACTTTACTGGAGAAATTTTCAGAGTTTACTCATTAGATTTGTTGCTAATCCTGTGTCGGTTGAAATAAGTGAGTAAGTAGATAATTCAAATTATGGTTACAAGTTATTTTTTTGAGGAAGTTTTAACATTGCAGGGAGAAATATCAATAACCTCAGATATGCAAATGACACCACCCATGGCAGAAAGTGAAGAAGATCTAAAGAGCCTTTTGATGAAAGTGAAAGAGGACAGTGAAAAAGTTGGCTTAAAGCTCAACATTCAGAAAACTAAGATCATGACATCTGGTCCCATCACTTCATGGCAAATAGATGGGGAAACAGTGGAAACAGTGGCTGACTTTATTTTTGGGGGCTCCAAAATCACTGCAGATGGTGATTGCAGCCATGAAATTAAAAGACGCTTGGTCCTTGGAAGAGTTATGACCAACCTAGACAGCATATTAAAAAGCAGAGACATGACTTTGTCAACAAAGGTTCATCTAGTCAAGGCTATGGTTTTTCCAGTAGTCATGTATGGATGTGAGAGTTGAACTATAAAGAAAGCTGAGCACTGAAGAATTGATGCTTTTGAACTGTGGTGCTGGAGAAGACTCTTGAGAGTCCCTTGGACTGCAAGGAGATCCAACTAGTCCATCTTAAAAGAGATCAGTCCTGGGTGTTCATTGGAAGGACTGATGTTGAAGCCGAAACTCCAATACTTTGGCCACCTGATACGAAGAGCTGACTCATTTGCAAAGACCCTAACGCTGGGAAAGACTGAAGGCAAGAGGAGAAGGGAATGACAGAGGATGAGATGGTTGGATGGCATCACCAAACTTGATGGACATGGGTTTGGGCAGATTCAGGGAGTTGGTGATGGACAGGGAGGCCTGTCGTGCTGCGGCTCATGGGGTTGCAAAGGGTCGGACACGACTGAGCAACTGAACTGAACTTAGGAAGTATGTGTTTCATCACTGATCTTTTAGAATCTAAGAAGACAATCACAATCATATACTTTCCTAAAATTTTGGTCTACTACTGTAGAGAATTATGTTAACAGATTGATTAATAGACAAATCCTTATCTTGCTGGAATAAGCCCTAACTTGACTGTGCTAATTATTATTTTGATATGTGGCTGGATGATTTGATAAAATTTTATTAAAATACAAGAATATTTCATCCTTTCTAGGAATGATGATTCAGTAATACGTCTTGGAAACAATACTAAAGAAGATAAATAAAGCATAAATATTTGTTAAACTAACATGGGTGGCAGGTCAATCAATGAGTTAACTTTATAACCTATTTATTTGTGTTTTTGCAAAGCCAAAAATAACTATGAAAATTATGTGTATTTTTAGCAAGTGGCCATGTTTACTAATTTTTATAAATTATCTAATTATATGATTTTTTACAAATTAATCTTTTATATGATAGATATGTTAATAAAGTTATTACCAACCAAAACCCACATTGTTGTAATAAACCCTATTTTTACTTCTAGAATGGTGAAATGAGGAACTTGATGGCACTGTCTCTAACAACAACAACAAATATTTAACTATAAATAATTACGACAAAAAAATTTTTTAATCTCCAGAAACTATATAAATGATATATAGCAAATAGAGAAACATTCACTCACTGAAATCTTCTAAATCTTTGTAAGAAAACATGAGGTTGTGGAATTTGAACCACAGACTACTCCTATGTTTCTCCCCAGATCTGCATGTGGAAATTCTGGGTGGTTGTGGCAAAAAGGAAGCTGCTTCCCTCTCCAGCTCCTAGTCTAGGGCTGTGATTTCACAACAAAAGACAAAGGCACTGGTTTATCTTGTCTTCTTCAACTCCATGTTGCAGATATACTCTTCTGGGTGAGCACTGACAACAGGACTGATAGTCCCTTCATTGCCAGGCAATGAAGAGCCTGGGAGAAAGCAATTAAGAGGTCTGGTATCTCCATAATACTGACAGAGGCAGGCAAAACAGCAGAGCAATCAGAAATATAAGACAGTGATAGGGAAAGGTAAAAGAGACCACGTGAGATTACATTCAACCCTGGGAATCATGAAGACAATGCACATTCACTAGGCTGCACCCAATCTTAGAACAGGAAGCAATCTTGGAAACAATCCCTGTATCTCACACTTTTCTATTAACAGAAAACAAGTAGCACAGGGGGCTTAACTACAACCTTTGATCAGTGTTGGCTGAATATTAGGCTACTCTAACCATGGTACAACTACTAGGAATTTTATTTGTTTAAAAATCAAATAACATGCACCCCATCTGGAAGAGTGTGTGTATGCTCAAGGGTATGCCCTCTTAGAAGTAATCAGAATGGGTACATCCAAGCAACTATTTGAGTGAATGATTGCTAAAAACTAACTATAAAATAGCTTACAAACTACTCACATTTACAACATTAAAGAGTAGAAATCTAACTGTGGGTAAAGAACCATCATGTTTCAGGTCAATAAAGTCATTAAACAAAAAAATGACCAATCAAACAACAATAGCAGCTCCCCACAGATGTTTGCAGGTAGGAATCAGTCTCTATAGATTTGACATTATCTTGAGATATAATTTACAACTGAAAAATTATAAGACATGTAAAGTTCTGGAACACCACATACAAACAAAACAAAATAAAACCTACAATAGAAACTTTCTGTGGGAACCAGATTTTCAACTTATCAAAGTCAACAGATTTCCAAGCAGCTAAGATTAATCTATTCCAAGAACCAAAGCAAACTGTGTATAAAGAAGGAAAGGAAATCATGAGGACAATATCTAAACAAACAGTGAATATCAATAGTAAAATAAAGATTATAATAAAGAACTGCATGGAAATTCTAGAGTAAATCAAAAGAAAAATCACTAGATGCTCAATAGTAGATATGAGCAGGAAAAAAAAAAAGATTTAGCAAACTTGAATAAAGAGTATAGAAATTATCAATCTGAAGAAGAGATAAAAATAAAGTGATATAAATAAAGCCTCAGAAAAAAATGTGAAGCATCAGCTTAAATGGTAAATAATCTGCCTGCAATGCAGGAGATACCAGTTTGATCTCTGGGTCAGGAAGATCCTCTGGAGAAAGTAACGGCAAACCACTCCAGTTATTGCCTTGAGAATACCATGCAAAGAGGAGCCTGGTGGGCTGAAGTCCATGGAGTCTATCCCAATGATCTAGAGTGACTAACAATTTCATTAACAGCATCAATACATGCATATCGCTAAAAGGAGGAGAGAGAGAAAAAAGGGCAGAAAAAATATATGAAGAGGTAATGGTTTAAAAAATTCTAAATTTGATGAAAAATATTAATCTATATGTCCAAAAATATAATGAACTTCAAGTAAGATAATTACAAAGATATCTGCATGCAGATACATCACAGTCAAATGCTGAAAGCCAAAGATAAAATTTTTTAAAAGCAGAAAAACAACTCATCAACAACGAGAGAGAAATAACTCATATGAGGAAAATCAAATAAGAATCATCAGACTTCTTACCAGAAACAGTGGAGACCAGAGAGTTGTGAACAAGTTATCCAAAGTTCTAAATGTAAAACAAAAACAAATTGCTATTATATCAATGAAATAATCAAAGAAAACTCTCCAGGTTCAAAGTAAGTGAGAGCAGACATAAATTCAAGTCACATGAAAAAACAAAGAGCACTAGTTTAAAAAAAAAAATGCAGGTAGTTATAAAAGTGTAATTACATATTTCTTCTCCCTTCTCTAATTAAAAATTTAATATAACAATATGTATATAATTGTTATTGGAGGTATATATACATATACACACACATATGTATTTTATATCATATCAATTAATACAAATATACAATAGCCATACAAAAGTAGGCGAGTGGGAATAAAAGTATGCTGCAAGATGGTAACACAAATTTATACAAAGAAATTAAGAGAATTAAAACTGGAGTGATGAAAATGTTCTATATTAGATATGGCAATGGTTGTCCAACTCTAACTTTACTAAAAAAGACCTGAGTTGTATGTTTTAAGCAGATTTTTGGAGAAAGTATCATTTGAAATAAATTTTTAGTGAAAGAATTATCCCAGAAAGAACATTGTGCACAAATAATGAAATATTATACTTAAGACCTAAGGCTATTCAGACATAATACATGGTGTGGCAATTGATGAAAAGATAGAGTTTGCAAGCAGGATAATAGACAAGCAAAGGTCAGCCAACAAAAGTTTTTATAATACTAGGATTTTTTTTTTTTTGGTCTAACTGGATCTTAATTTGAAAAGACACAGTATATTTCATAACAGGATATCTGATATAAATATTATTTCATTAGTTCATTCCATAGCACTTATTAGCATACGTTAAGTAAAAGCACTTTGCCTCATGTTGGATTTTATGAAGTTGCTTAGCTTGTCTGATACATTAAAGAAAAATAGTAAACTAAGGTTACACTGAGACTTACAAAAATGATAGGTTGAATTTCTGTAGTGACTTCATAGACATCAGATACCAGAATAGCCTTCAGCAGAGAACTGTTGGGCCATAGTATATAGATTAGAAGATACAAGATAAAAACAGAAGCATTGAAAAAGAAATCCTATCTGTCTACCCTGTACATTGGCAATGCTTAGTCTTTCAGTAAGAAGAAAACAGAAAACAAAGAGGGGGAAGAAAGAAGAAAAGGAAGCAGATAAATATGTTTACACTAAAAATAAAATCTTATGCAGACTACTATTTTTAACAACTTCATATTACCTGGGTCTGGGTGGTTTGGTGGCTAAATCCTATCCAACTCTTGCAACTCCATGGAGTATAGCTTGACGGGCTCCTCTGCATGGAATTCTCCAGGCAAGAATACTGGAGTGGACTGCCATTTCCTTCTCCAGGGGATCTTCCCCAGCCAGGAACTGAACCCAGGCCTCCTGCATTGCAGGCAGATTCTTATTTTCTTAGAAGCTCTTTGTTGACTTAACTCTTAAGAAGTAGCACTTCAATGGAAATTTTGAAAAATCATAGTTCTTATTCTGTTTGTGTATTAGATACTGTTTGAATTGGAAGAAGGAAATTGGTAGAAATATGGAATAGTAATAATCTGAAAAAAGGATGACAATTTCTTTAGTAGATAAGGCTTGTACTGTTCCTTATTTCACTGTCTTCCTGCACAGAATTTGTCAACTGGTGTAATCAAGTGAAAGCAGTGGTGATGGATGTCAGATGATTATAATTTCTGTGTTGTTGTTCCAGCTATCACAAGTCTGAAATATTTTCAGAATGCTGCAGCTGCAACTGATGCCATTTCTGAGCAATGATCATAACAATTTGCAAATATACATGGATTAGCATTATACTAATGTGAGCCTTGGAAACCAGTACACTCTGCAACTGTTCATTTACAATGTATAAATGTCCAGTCCTATGGGAACTTTTGGAGAAGGAAATGGCAACCCACTTCAGTATTCTTGCCTAGAGAATCCCATTGACAGAGGAGCCTGGCAGGCTACAGTCAATGGGGTCTCAAGAGTGGAACACGACTTGGCAACTAAACCACCACCACCACCACGGGAGTTCTGTACCAAGATGAGGAGACCAATGGATTTCAAAATGGCACAAATAAAAATTCCAAATTAAACACATTATCTGGAAAACACATTATCTATATATACCCAGAGATAAAAAACTGACGTTTACAGACCAACTTCCTCTGTAAAGAATGCTCATGAAACTCTGGATTGAGGCTTGAATTAAATCGAAGGTAATGATTAAGCTGAAAAGCTTTGGAGAAATTGGTTTCTCATGAAATTTAATTTTTTCTCTAAAATGGAGCTTTACCTAGATAGTTGATTAAGACACAAATTTTTCCTTGATAAAATTCACAGAATGATCTGTGACTCTTAGCCACAGGAAAGCAAAATAAAGACAAACAGGACAATTCCATTTTTCCTTTCAATTATATTTTATATAAATTTCTTTCTCTATTTAGAAAGTCAGAAAAACAAGAACAAAGTGATGTACACTGAATTTTCTTTAATGTCTTTTTTGAAGTAGATCTAGTTTAATTATTTTAAATGAATTTGCTGTTCAACATGGACAGTGTTTCTTTCACTATACAGACTGTATTTCAAAGTACATGAACTATGAGATAATCAAAAGATTTTTCATTCAGTTCAGTTCAGTTGCTCAGTCGTGTCTGACTCTTTGTGACCCCAAGGACTGCAGCACACCAGGCCTCCCTGTCCATCACCAACTCCCGGAGTTTACCAAAACTCATGTCCATTGAGTCAGTGATGCCATCCAGCCATTTCATCCTCTGTCATCCCCTTCTCCTCCTGCCTTCAATCTTTCCCAGCATCAGGGGAAATGCAATCAGCATTGCATTTGAGTCATTGACTCATTGCAAATGAGTCAGCTCTTCATATCAGGGGGCCAAAGTATTGGAGTTTCAGCTTCAACATCAGTCCTTCCAATGAACACTCAGGACTGATCTCCTTTAGGATGGACTGGTTGGATCTCCTTGCAGTTCAAGGGACTCTCAAGAGTCTTCTCCAACACTATAGTTCAAAAGCATCAGTTCTTTGGTGCTCAGCTTTCTTTATAGTCCAACTCTCACATCCATACATGACCACTGGAAAAACCACAGCCTTGACTAGACGGACTTTTGTTGGCAAGGTAATGTCTCTGCTTTTTAACATGCTGTCTAGGTTCATTGGTGTTACATATTTTCTTTTTGTGATATTATAAATGTTATCCATGGAGAATGCATGTATGGAAATGGAGGTACCTACACTTACTCTAAAAATACATTGTTAGCTAGACTAAAGATTCTAAAAACATATGACGAATTGAAGGATCCTTTTCATGTTGTTGCTCATCAGCAACAATAGTAAGCAACAAAAATAAGCCACAATAAAATAAGCATCAGCAATAATAAAATGAGAAGCAATCCTTATTTATTAGAAATCTAGATCCAAACTCAGTCTATAGTTCTATATGCCCCTAGTTGATATCATGTACAAGATTTAGCTTGCTTCCTTTTAACAAGTACTGCCCTCACTACATGATTGTCGGGTCCAGGAAAACCAGAGAAATCCATATTTCAACAAACTTCTAGGTAATTAATGGTCTTTCATTGAAGAACACAGAATAAAAAATGCTGCACTGGTCCACTATTTAAACAAGAGCTAAACTGAACAATGCCTGTTGCCTGTTATGTGCATAATACAACGCTGGGGACTCGTAGAGATAAAACAGAAACAAGAGTCCTGGTCATTAATCTGAAGGGGCCAACGATGCAGTCTGGGAAAATTAAAAATGCACAAGACAAGTATGTATAAAGGAGCAATCAATTAAATAAACAGTATTTACTGAGGGGTGTTAATATTGAAGGAGATCACTGCAGGCCCACATTTTTGATAATGTGTCATAAAGATGATAAAATAGAAGACTTTGTTGGTTCTTTAAAAATGAGAACCATCTGAATATTCAGAGATTAGCAGATAGGATCTTTTTGTCAAAGCTGTAGATTTGCAAGTTATGGAGTTAGTATGAAATAAGAACTCGAATTACATACTGAAGAGAACTGTGAAAATATATAAAATAAGTAGTATGACATCAAATTGAGAAGAAAAACAGACGCCAGGTAGAGTAGAAGACACTGCACTGATTACTATAAAATTTGGTCTCTTTCATCATAATAATACAAAGATTTTTTCATGTGATGCAAGAATGACTCTGATAAAATTTATCCAAACATGAATAAAATACCATTTTTATAAAATCAAGAATGAAAATATGGAAGAAGTGGTTGTTGCTTATTTAACAATCTACTCAATATATTGTATACAGTAGAACAAATATTTTAATTTTTAACTTAGAATTAGAAAAGGCCACAAAAGCTTACTCATCCATTTACCACATTTTCCAGTGCACAATTTGCACTGTAGATGTCATAATACCCAACTATTTTTTTCCTATTACATCATGATGCAATATGTTGGAAAAGACTAATACTACATATTAATGTCTCCATGGTGTTGAGTTATAGTTACCTATTTTAGAATAAGCAACTAATTTAAAAATGCAATCCAAATGTGTCTATTATTATATTACAAATATTTCTATAAATATAAAATAATAGTGAGGTTTCATTTCAGTGATCTAACATGCAAACTGTATTAATTAATTAATGGTATAAGCTTTTTACTTGACCATTTTATGAAATCTGTGGTTGGCTATAAAAACAAGATGCAAATAGAGATGATAAAGAACAGAAATGGAGGGGTTAAACAAAAAAAAAAAAATCTGAGCATTGAGGAGAGATGATGCTCTATGAGAACTGCCAGGAGAGAGAAGTAACAGACCTAACTTAAACAAAACTTACACAAGTTTTGAATTCAATATACTTTTGGATCATATTCTGTGATAGAGCCTCAACTAGGAATTTACAGATGAGTAAGTCATCACCTATTCAACACCAGGCTTGACCACAGTGGTGAAAAGCTGACAGAAACAGACTTTTTGAAATGTCTAATTATTTACCAGAGATAGAGGTAAAAAGTGTTGGAACAAAGTGCCTAGATTGGAAACTCAGAGTTGGTAGGAAGTTAGGGCTGAAAATATAAGCGGCTAAAGAGTGACAAAGCTCAGTGAGTATGTAAGCAACAATAATGTGGAATTATATCAGGAAAGTAATTTAATCTCTAAATCAGTTTTCTCATTAGTAAAATGAGGATAGTTGAATTTTATAAGGTTATTCTATATATAAAATATATATAATTTATATACTATATATATTAAGTCAGACTATACATATGAAAGCATGTTGAAAGAAAATACTCTTATTAAATACCATTTTAGAAAAGTTTGTGAAAGACAATTTCCATGTTTTCTCCCATATCGATAACATATTTTCTAAAGTAAAAGATAATACATTCATAAAAGGACTAATGACAGGTTTCCATTATTTCACTTCTCTTGATTTAATGTGTAAAGTTCACAGTGTTGTATCGAAATGTATATTAATTCACAAATAGTTTTGATGTTCTATGACCTACAGTGGTTACCAAGCAATCGAGTTTATTGACCTGTGGAGAAAAATGACTAGTCCTAAGCATTCTATAAAGGGTACAGTAAATCTAGTAGCTGTGTAATTAACATAATTATGTAAGCAATAAAGACATAATTATAAGATTATTAATATGTTAAAATTATAAGGAATTTTCTGGCATTTAATTAACATTTACCAAGGCAGGCTACAGCAAATTAAATATCAATTAATAAAAATAGTGACATTTATTTAGATACTCTATTAGTTGTTACAATTATTAACTTGCTATCATGGGCTTTTAAAATTCCAATTAAGTGCCTAAATATTCCTTACAATTTTTATGTGCTAAAAATCTAATTATATTAGTGTCCTATAATTTAAAATTGATTACACTGCATCTCTCATAATAAATCTCAATACTCTCTAAACTGTCAATTGATGCCTAATTGACATGTACCCACTTATAAACCAAATGAACACTTCCACTGGAACTAAGCAATCTTGCAGAAAGTCCTCTCTTCCTTTAAAGTATCAATTCTTAAAAAGTGCAAATACAAAAAAGAAATGTAGTAAACATATGGAAGCATCACTGGATGTGGTTCCATGCCTTTGGCTCAGAATCAAGATTTAGAATATGTGTTTTCAGACACATAGCTGGCTGCCTAAGAGATATCTATGTAAATTTAGTTTATCTCTTTTAATCTTAAGCACATTAGCACCCTTGGGAAGCTTACAGGTATGATATCATTTTCCAAGGAACCATTGATTCCTGTGACCAACAGATATAAAAGTATGCCTAGTTGGTACAGTTATGGTGAAAGATGTCTTAACTACTATAAAATATTTATCCTTTATGACAGCCATGCTAAGTCCAAACTCTAATGATTCATTTCTTTCATGCATTATTTCTCAGTTACCAAGATAATACATTTGAGAAGTATACTAACAGATAAGCCATGATCTTTGTAACATACACATGATTGCATTAAAAAAGAAGTAAATCAAGAAAGCCACCAAAAGTAATAGATAAAATAGTCTTTATTTCATAACATCTATTATATAATATGGAACAGGAAATGGCAACTCACTCCAGTATTATTGCCTGGAAAATTCCACAGACAGAGGAACCTGGCAGGCTATAGTCCATGTGGTCACAAAGAGTCAGACACAACCGAGTGACTAACACACATTATATAGTAGAAATGATTGCTGCTATTGTTATCTGAAATTAAGTTCAATGTTACCAAGGCACAGGCTGCCAATCCTGGCCAATAAAAACTTACTCAAAAAATTCTATGGTCAAATATATTTGAATATTTTTTTCTTCAAGAGTCAACATATATACTATCAAATAGAAAATGAAAGTGAAGTCACTCAGTCGTGTCTGACTCTTTGCCACCCAGAGGACTGTAGCCCACCAGGCTGCTCCGTCCACGGGATTCCCCAGGCAAGAATACTGGAGTGGGTTGCCATTTCCTTCTCCAGGGGATCTTCCTGACCCAGGGATCGAACCCAGGTCTCCCGCATTGCAGGCAGACGCTTTAACCTCTGAGCCACCAGAGAAGCCCTCAAATACAAGAGGATGAAAAATCCTTCAATAAGGAAATCTATTTAAATTGGTCAAAAAGAGTATTCACAGAATTTTTAATTCACATTGAGCTTTTTAACCTATCAACAAAGTAGACCACAGAAAGACTCTGTTAGAAGACAGGATTATGTTAGAAATCAAAAGACAGTGCAGTGTTCCCTGGACTGTCTTAATCCTGAGCATTTTAGTTAGAGGATATGATATATGTGAAATATAGTGATAAACATTTCAGGGCTTTTCTGGTTGATTTATGAAGTTATGGGTGAATATGTTCCTTTTAGCTAAAGCCGTGATCTCTTAAGGGGACATGTATCAAAATTGTTACATTAAAAAAAAGAATGGATTAATTCCTTGCTTCACAATAGGGCCCCTCCCTCCCCCAAAAAAGAAAATACAGGCTTAAATGTTTGACTGTCATCAGGTTCTCAAATATTACAGACCTTTGAACATCACAGTAAGAGAAAATAAAAACTTTCTTTTAATTAGAAAACTTTGAAAGAAGATTAAGCTGTATTTAAATAAATAATAATTAGGCAGATTGTGACACTATATAAGATATATTTGAAATTTAAAGTTACTGAGAAACATAATGAGCAAATGAGAGTAAGAAGAGCATACAATCTATGGATCTGAGGTAGCTTTTTTAGAAATGATGTCTTTGACTCTAATTTTAAACACAGTTATTTATTATGACTGTCACTTAGATTTTGTGGTTCTCATTCAAATTTAACTATTTTCTTTGTTAATATCCCCTTCACTGATCTATTTTAGAAATTAACTTTTCAAAACAAAGACTAACTTAGTCTATTTAGCATGACACAACGTGTTATTTTCACCACAACTGTCAATTTACCTTTAAGAATCAGAATGCTCACTTAATCTGAAGTATCTTTTAATGAATCACACATAATTTTAGTTTTTAAAAAGCATTTTAAACTTACTATGAAATGTTTATGGATAAATAATGTGCACAAAAAAGTATGTACTGTTCAATAAATTATTCTGAAGGAATTCTTGCATAATGCCTACCAGGTCAAAAGGTAAAATATTGCCAGCATTTCAGGTGATCCTTGCATGACTCTGCAATTAATAATTTCTTTCCTCCCAGCAGGATACAACCACTATTTTGATGGTAATGGAAAATAAATGCTTTCTTACTTTTTTGTATAGTTTTACCAACTGGTAGGTATTTTGAAATATTATATTTTGTTTTCCCTATTTTTAAAAACTGTATGTAAATGGAATCATATATATTCTTTTATCACTAGCTTTATTTATTCAAATTATGTTTAGAATTTCATCCATTTTGCTATATGTTGTAAAGTTTGTTCAATGTTCTTTAATATACAACGATTTATTTGTGCATTCTACTGTTGTGAATGTTTTTATTTTTTCCAGTGTTTGGTTATTATAAATAATGCTTCCGGGACCATCCTTATACATGTGCATGTGCATGCATTTCTGGAGTAAAGAGAAATTACTTTATGGTAATTGGCTCAGTAAATGTATGTTCTATGTTAGTAGGTATTGCAGCACAATTTTCCAAAGTAATTTTACCAATTTACATTCCCAACAGACGTGCATAGAAATTTCCATTGATCTACATCTTCAATAAACGTTGGTATTGTGTGTCATTTTTATTTTACCCATTCTTCTGGCTATGTAGTTGTATCTAACTTTCATTCTTCTGATGAATACGCACTTGAACATCTCTTACTATGCATACTGACAACTGGCAAATCCTCATTTGAAAAGTCTGAACAAGCTTTTTACCCATTATTTATTGGCCTATTTGCCTTTTTCTTAGTATTTTGTTGTGACCATTACATATTATCTAGGTACAGGTCTTTGCTAGATTTATGCATTGCATACATTTTTCTCACACTATTCGGCTGAAATTTAGCCTTCTAAATGGTACACTTTAATTAATACCAGGACTTAATCTTAACGGAGTTTAATTTATCAACTATCATGTCAGATTGTATTCTGCTGAAGAAACAGCCTGTTCCAAGATAATAAATATGCTTCATCAAAAAGCTTTATTGTTTTACTTTATTTTTAATCTATAATATATCTGTAATTGACTCACATATGATATTAATCAAGGGCTATGATTCCTTAAAAATGTGAATGCTCAGTTGAATTCAAACCATTTAATTTTCCTCTTTTCTTGCTGTAGTCACTAATCAAAAGAATGCTAATGTATGTTTCATTGTTTTTTGTCTCTTCTTATACCAAATACCATAATATAAAGATATTTTTAAAGGCTTTTTAATATCTAAATCTTTAATTTATCCAAGTTTGCATTTCTTTTTTGAGTTTTCCTTGACTATTAAGGACTTTTAACTATCAATTTAGAAAGAAATTTTGGATTTACATAAGTGTAAAACTTTTATATGATTTAAATATGATTCCATTGAATTTATAAAATAGTCCTAAAATAGTGTCTTCAAATCTTAAAACATTTTCTAATTCAAGAAATTTACTTAGATTTTTAAAAATTCATATTTATCTTTTACAGAAGTGTAGAAATTTTGCACATATTTTGTTACATTTACTCATAGGCATTTGATGTTTTCTAATGCAGTAATAAATGACATCATTTAAAATCTTATGTTTATTTTCTACAATGATCTGGTCTTCAATAAATTTGATACACTCACTGTCAATTAGAAAAGTATACCCATAGAGTCATTCGATTTTCTACATAAATGATCATATTTTTGCCAGAGTGACAACTTCATATGTTTTTTCCTAAACTTTATAATTTTACTTGCCTTGGATATCTGGCTAGGACCAAGTTTGCCATGTGAATGAAAATTGTGACAGTTTTATTAGAATATCACATAGAATTAGCATAAGACAGGACTGATGGAAGAAAAGCAATAAAAATTGTCACGCAAAACAATAGAGGAAAAATGGAAATTGAAGAAAATTGCACAATAAATAAATGAAAAACACTGGAAAGTTCTTATGAATGTATAATTGAATAAATATTTAAGATGATGCCTGAGAATATTCAAAAACTGAAAAAAAAAAATTACCAGTTCACAAGTTGAAAATACCTAAGAGGAGAACAAAGAAGCATAAAAGTAAAGTGTTAGTCAGTCAGTCATGTCCAACTCAGTGTGACCCCGTGGACTATAGTTCACTAGGCTCCTCTGTCCAAAGGATTCTCCAGGCAAGCAAACTGGAGTGGGTTGTCATTTCCTTTTCCAAACGTACCTGGGCTCATGTAAGTCAAACCACAAAAAGCAAAAACAAGAAAAATCTGAAAGCTGGTAAAGACATCTAACTTTCAAAAATTAAAAAATCAAATGACAGTGACATCTCATCTGAAATTAAGCTGTAATGAACTGTGAAATAACAATGTTTATTGAAATGAATGTTTATGATGCTTATGAAATGTTTATGAAATGAACAATGAAATAGCATGTTTAAATGCTGATGTAAGTTCCAAACCAAATATCAGTAAATGTATTAGAAATGTATTTCAGAATGGAAAAAATATAGTAAAGAAATATTGAGAGAAATTCTAAAATGAGCTTGCATAAAATGGAAACCAAGCAGAAGGAAATAACTAATAAAAAATAGACCAGAAATCAAGGAAATTTGAAACAGGAAATCAATAAAGAAAATCAACAAAACCAAAAACTGTTTTTTTATGAAAACTCAGTAAAATTGATAAACTTCTTGCCAATTTAAGAAAAAAAGAAAAGATACAAATTGCTAATATAGGAAATGAAAAAAGATCACTTCTAGTCCCTTCAACATTAAAGGATAATAAATAAATATTATGAACAAGGCTATGCCCGCATATTTGAAAGCTTAGATGACTTATATAAATTCCTTGAAAGACAGAACCTATCAAACCTTACACAAGGAAAAACACGTAATCCTAATAGTCATATATTTACTGAAGAAACTGTATCAATAATTAATAACCTCACATAACAAAATACTAGCACAGATGTTTTCACTGGTGAATTCTGCCAAACAGCTAATGAGGAAATTACACCAATTCTCAACGATGACCCCTAGAAAATAGGGTGAATACATCCTAACTCATCCTATGAGGCCAGCATCAACCTAATATAAAAACCAAAGATGTTTTAAGACAAGGAAACTACAGACCAATAATTCTCACAAACACAGAAGTAAAGATCCTCAATGATACATTAGCAAATACTGAATTTAAAAATGTATAAATAGTTATATAACATAACCAAATGGGATTTACCTCAGGTGTGCAGTGCTCGTTTGATATTTGACAATCAACTGATACAATCATCACAACAGTTTAGTGAAGAAAAATAATATCATATCAACATATGCAAAAAATATAACAAAATTCATTACCCATTCATGATTTAAAAAAAAAAAAAAAACTCAGCAAGCTAGGAATAAAGGGGAACTTCACTGACTTGATAAAGAACATCCACAAAAAATTCACAGCTAACCTCATAACTAATGTTAGGAACTAGATGGTTTTCCATTAACATCAGGGACAAGGCAAGGACATCTGTTTTTATCAATCCTACTCAACAGTATATTGGAAGTCATAGCTAATACAGAAAAACCAAAAGAAAGAAAAGAAAAAGCCCATATTGGGAAGGAGGAAGTAAAACAGTCTATGTTTGCAGATGATATAATTGTACACAAAGAAAACACAAAGAATCAACAAAATTATACCAGAACTAATAAGCGATTATAACACAGTTACCAGATGCAAGCTAAATATGCAAAAGTCAATTGCTTTCCTATATTCTAACAGTAAACAATGGAAATTTGAAATTAAATATAAAATACCATTTTTATTACCACTAAAGAGAGAAATATTTAGATATAAATTTTAAAAATATGTACAATAGCTACATTACTATCACCAAGGCCTCTGAGTCAACCACCCAGAAGTGGCCTCCAGCCTGAAATTCTGGGTAATTAGAGCTACACTCATGATAAAGAAATCAAATTATAGAAATGTATGATTTCTGAAAGAGATTGTTTTTCTTTTCTTTGCCAAACATCATAATGCAAAGTAGCCAAATTTCAGAAAAAACAACTGGCTAAAATTTTAATTCTCATATGACAGTCCACCATCTTCACTGAATTACATTTAAAATACCATATTGATAAAAAAAAATTTAAAATTTTTAAGTAACCAATCAAACAAACACAACAAAACAATAATAACAACAACAAAATACATACATACACACATACATAAAATTCAGGCTTAAACTGAAAAAAGTATAGGAAACCACTAGACCATTCAACTATGACCTAATCAAATCCCTTCTGAGTACACAGTGGAGGTGATGAATACATTCAAGGGGTTAGGTCTGATAGAGGGCCTGAAGAACTATGGATGGAGGTTCGTAATATCCCAACTATGGTTGGTTTTGGTGACCAAAACCATCCTGAGAAAAAGAAATATGAGAAGAAAAAATGGCTGTCTGAGGAGGCCTTACAAACAGCTGTGAAAAGAAGAGAAGGGAAAGGCAAAGGAGAAAAGGAAAGATACACCCAACTGAATGCAGAGAATAGCAAGGAGAAATAAGAAGGCCTTCTTAAGTGGTCAAAGCAAAGAAACAGAGGAAAACAATAGAATGGGAAAGATGAGAGATCTCTTCAAGAAAATTTGAGATACCAAGGGAACATTTCATGCAAAGATAGGCACAATAAAGAACAGGAACAGCAAGGACCTAACAGAAGCAGAAGATATTAAGAAGAGATGGCAAGAATACACAGAAGACTATACAAAAAAGGTTTTAATGACCTGGATAACCACAATGCCGTGGTCATTCATCTAAAGTCAGACATTCTTGAGTCAAGTGGACCTTAGGAAGCATTACTATGAAAAAAGCTAGTGGAGGTGATGAAAAGCCAGCTGAGTTATCTCAAATCCTAAAAGATGATGCTGTTAAAGTGCTGCACTCAATATGTCAGCAAATGTGGAAAACTCGACAATGACCACAGGACTAGAAAAGTACAGTTTTCTTTCCAACCCCAAAAAAAGACCATGCCAAAGAATGTTCAAACTACAACACAATTGCATTCATTTCACATGTTAGCACAATAATGCTCAAAATCCTTCAAGCTAGGCTTCAACAGTATGTGAACTGAGAAATTCCGAAAGTACAAGTTGAATTTAAAAAAGCAGAGGAACCAGAGATCAAATTGTCAGCATCCACTGGGCAATAGAAAAAGCAAGGGAATTCCAGGAAAACACCTACTTCTGCTTCATTGACTACACTAAAGCCTTTGACTGTGTGGATCACAAAAACTGGAAAATTCTTAGATATGGGAATACCAGACCACTTCACCTGCCTCCTCAGAAATCTGTATGCAGATCAAGAATCAACAATTAGAAACTTACATGAAACAGTGGACTGGTTCAAAATTGGGAAAGGAGTATGCCAAGGATGTATATAGTAACCCCGCTTATATGACTTATACACAGAGTACATCATGGAAAATGCAGGGCTGGATGAATCACAAGCTGAAATCAAGACTGCCAGGAGAAATATTAACAACCTCTGATATCCAGATGATACCACTTTAATGGCAGAAAGTGAAAAAGAACTAAAGAGTCTCTTGATGAAGGTGAAAGAGGAGAGTGAAAAAGCTGGTTTAAAACTCAACATTCAAAAAACTAAGATCATGGCATCTGGTCCCATCACTTCAGGGCAAATAGGTGAGGAATAAATGGAAATAGTAACTGATTTTATTTTCTTGGGTTCCAAAATCACTAAGGATGGTGACTACAGCCACAAAATTTAAAAGTCTTACTCCTTGGAAGAAAAGTTATGACAAACCTAAACAGTGTATTAAAAAGCAGATGCATTACTTTTCCAGTAGTCATGTACGGATGTGAGAGTTGGACCTTAAGGAAAGCTGAATGCCAAAGAACGGATGCTTTCAAATTGTGGTGGTGGAAAAGACCCTTGAGAATCCCCTGGAATGCAAAGAGATCAAACCAGTCAATCCTAAAGGAAATCAAACCTGAATATTCATTGGAAGGACTGATACTGAAGCTCCAATTCTTCAGCCACCTGATTTGAAGAGCCAATTCATTGGAAAAAACCCTGATGCTATGAAAGATTGACAGCAGGATGAGAAGGGGGCATCAGAGCATGAGATGGTTGGAAGGCATTACCGATTCAATGGACACGAATTTGAGCAAACTCAGGTAGATAGTGAAGGACAGAGAAGCCTGGTGTGCTGTAGTCCATGAGGTCACAAAGAGTTGGACGCAATTTAGCAACTGAACAACAACATTTGTACACACAAATAAAGCCAAACCAAAAATCTCAACATCCTGATTCATCTCAGAGTGTAAAAATAAAATTTAAATCATCTTCTGGTCATGTATATGATTTGTTCCATGGCAGACAGAGAACCAAGTTAAAATAAGAACTAAATGTTATACATATAAAACTGACCTGGAAGTAATTTTAATATAATTTTCTTCTGTTGGTTTTAACACTACAGATCATAAAAATTTGACAATATAGTGGAAGATCTGGTTTAGACTAAGATTTTTCAGGAGAAATACCTCTCTACCCAAATTCAACATACAGACAAGTTGATAAGTGTTACCTGCATTAGTAGGGTATTTTCCCTTTCTGGTCCAGACTGTTACTTATTGGATATCACTTTAGGAGTTCTAATCTCATGAATCTGTCATTTTTATCTCCTTAAATCCAAGTTCTGTTTCTAATCCACAGCTGTAGATGAATATGACCAGTTTTGGCTTACAAGAAATGAAACCACTTCAGATACAAAGTATTTCTTGTCATCATTCCCTGTGTTCAAAGGAGAAAACACAGAGGGATTTGTATTAAGTAAATGAGACTATATTTTCAAAATCAAATACATAATTCAGAAGATGTTATATTATGGTAGGTTTGGTTTAAGATAACATATTTTAACTTTTTGATGTGTCTTGTGTTTACATTTAAATGGGTATGGCAAATATCTTTAAGCTATGCTTCAAGACAAATAATGGACCACTTCTTTCTTCAAAATAAATAAAACTATTACTTGAAGACAGTGTTAGCAAGTTGACCTACTTCTCTAATTGCTGACTTATATGACACCATTTTTATAGAATATTTTCTCTTTTAAACTGCAGAACAGGAGAAGGGTTAAGTGTGAACATTTTAAGGGACTTCTGTGCATACAAAGTAAACCAGACAAGTGTAGTTACAAATAAGCAAGTGCTGAGGTAGTTACTGGTAAGGTTGCTAAAAGTGTTCACTGCTCAGTCGTGTCCAACTATTTGTGACTCCATGGACTGTAACCTCTCAAGCCCCTCTGTCCATGGAGTTCTCCAAGCAAAGGTTGCTACAAGAGACATCAAATCTGTGGAGCAGTGACATAGCCAAGAAGATGGGAGATGATATTTCTAGAGTAATCGGGAATTGATGATGCAATCAATAATAAGCTAGACTGGTGCTTCCTTCTAGATTATTCTAATACTTAAAAATTAATATTTATATATTAATTAGCTAAAGTATTCACAAGTTCAGAACTATTTTAATTAAAGCCTGATTCATAGTAATGCTACAACAATTTTTTTTTCTTTAATGGGCCAATTAAAGGTTAGATCTAAGATAGTAAGCATGTAGCAATTTAAAAAAATATTTTTTGACTCTATTTACAAAACTAAAATAACAAGAATCTCCTGTGTTTCAGCAGCTGGATGAGTTGGTATGTGAGATGTAGGAGTCACAGTTGTGTTCGTTTAAAATTTTTACATTGTATTGAGAGCTAGTCAAGGTAACAAATGGGATATGGCTTACTGATGTCCCATAATATAGACATATAATAAAATGTATATGTTTTCCTTTATGACTAAAGCTATTTTGTTATTGATATCAATTATTCACTACAATTTGGATATGATAGGTATTCAGCAGGGAAGTCACAGTTTTTTAGTAGAATCCTTTAAAATACAAACATTTATCTGTTATTTTATTCATACTTCATTGGAAAATTTTTCTTAAATCCCTCTTACAAGGTATCAAATTTTTATGACTTGTACTAGGGAAAAACAACTTCTTTGATACATAACCCAAATTCAAAATAAACTAAAACACTGACCTTTTCAGAATGATTTAATCAGTTGGAGATGGTATAAAAATCAATTTGTGTTTATAGAGCATACAGTGAACAAACTATGACACTATCTCTTAAATATT
Source organism: Dama dama (assembly GCF_033118175.1). Classification (NCBI taxonomy): domain Eukaryota; kingdom Metazoa; phylum Chordata; class Mammalia; order Artiodactyla; family Cervidae; genus Dama; species Dama dama. The sequence goes on from NC_083709.1 coordinate 27,935,794, forward strand.
TAAGCATTATTTTTAAGAGTTGGCCCACGAAGCAAATCTTTCATATTTTGGGAGATCAGCCAGCTTTTTATCACAGAGGTTGAATTTCAAAGAAATTACCAACAAGGACATACTGTCGAAGTTTTGTCTCAATTCAAGCTCTTACTTGTTGTGGCTTTGTCACCAAGTAGTGTCTGATTCTTTTGCAGCCCCATGGACTGCAGCCCACCAAACTCCTCTGCCCATGGGAGTTCCCAGGCAAGAACATTAGAATGAGCTGCCATTTCCTTCTCCATGAGATCTTCCCTACCCAGGGGTTCAACTTGCATCTCCTGCATTGGCAGGAGAGTTCTTTACCACTGAACCACCAGGGAAGCCCTCTTACTTCATTTACTGTATCTTTTAACCCAATACATGGCTAAAATACTCAGTTTCTAATATTTGTGTTCAGTAATGCCTTTTTGTTTTTTTTCCCCCTAAGAGGGAGAGGGTTCCTAGGCCCTTTTATTTTCTTGGAAAACTTTCTTGACAACTAGTATGTCAAGATGTCCCAGGCTCATCTCGTACATTTTCTGCCCCAGAACAAGGATCATTTGTTTCTCTACAAGACCCTATTTTCTTCAAATGGGGAATAATAAATCAGGATCATTATTAGGACTTGGGAAGCAAACTACTGCTGAGCTGGTCATTGTTTCTATCATGTTTTTGAAGGACAGAGCTAAGGATATTTATTAGGAATATGTATACTAGCTGAAATCTTGTGTGTGTGTGTGTGCATTTACATACACATACATATATAAACACACATGTGTATATAAGTTATGTATAAAGATATAAAGGTAAAGTACTTCATGTTTTATAATGATATTCCTATTACATACATGGTATTCAGGGTTTTCTATTACATTTGAATCTCCTTAGTTTCACAATGAGAATTCTAGTTTTCTAGAACAATAGGGATGATGGAACTCAGATGAACTATAATTACATATCTTCAGTGTCTTTTCATATACAACAGTTTTAGACTAACAATGTTAATAATACTTTTATATCACCAATTATTATTTTTTTATTGATAGTTGATATATGCTATCCTCATCCTCCTCATTTTCAATCATTGTCCTCTAACTAAATCATCACAACAGATGGGAACTGTGTGCTATTTTCTCCCCTTTTAGTTCTCATTTAGTATAAGAATCACCCATTTAACGCTAATCTCTTCTCTACTATGTGCCTCTCTAGCCATTTTGTTTTCTTGAAGCTTATTCTTAAGTAAAATATTTAGGAGGGTCTTATAAGAACCATATTCTCTGAGATTTTGTCACTTGATATTAGTTTTACAGTATCCTTTACAAAGTCCTTTATACATGGAGGTCAATTTTCCTGGATATAAAATCCATGGTTCTTATGTTCTTTTCTTGAATAAGTTGAGTACTGTACTCAATTATTTTGTATAAAAATAGTTACTGAAAAGTCAGGTGATGATCTAGTTTTATTTCCCTTTCAAGTCACATTCTCAATTTTTTCCTCATCTTAAGGACAATAATTTTACTATACTAAGTCTTGTTGGTCATCATAGCCAATATTCTCAGGTTCACAGTTTGTCTTTTAATGTAAAGTTTAAACGTTTATTTAAAGAAAAGTTTCCTTGAAATACACACTTTCATAATTTTCTCTGATGCTTTTCTTAGGTCCTTTAGAAACTCTAGTATCTGTATGCCTAATCCTCTTTATTGATCTTCAGTACTTATCACCTTCTCTGCAATCTTTTTATCACTTCCTTTGTTACTTTATATTTAAATTTTGTTCTTGTTTTTACTTTGTACTTCAGTACTTTCAGTCTAAGACTCTACATTCTTTTTTCTTCAAATAATTTTCTATGAAATTTAACCATGGTACTTTTCTGTTGTACATTCCTATTTTAATTTAATTTTCCCAAACCCGGAAAAAAGGGGATTGACTAGGAGTGTTTTTAACTTCCCAGAGCTCCCCCTTCTGTTACGTAAGGGTAGTGCTAAAAACTATGGTACATGCTTTCTGAGATTTTCTCTTTTGTTCCCCTCCCCCACTTCTATTTGGACTTATTCTTGCCTGCTTTCCTGTGGTCCTTCTCCTATTTAATTTTAACACCATCCTCAGTAAGAAAGGAGCCTTGAAGAGTTCACTGGAACTAGATTACTCCAGTCCTTTTAGGCCTTACTGCTAACCATTACAGTTCAACCTTCTTGGAAGATAAAATATATAGTTGTTTTGTGTGCTTGTTAGTCACTCAGTCATGTCCGACTCCTTGTAACCCCGTGGACTGTAGCCCGTCAAGCTCCTCTGTCCATGGGATCTCTCAGGCAAAATTACTGGAGTGGATGGCCATTTCCTTCTCCAGGGAATCTTCCCAACTCAGGGACTGAGTCTGGGTCTTCTGCATTTCAGGCAGATTCTTTACCATCTTAGCCACAATTGTTTTTGGTGGGACCAAATCAGAACACTGCAACTACTGTGTGTATTATCATTCTCCTAGTAATTTGCCAGATTAAAAATAAAACATCTACATATACCTGAAACCAGTACAACACTGTAAATCAACTCTACTTCAATAAAAATTTAAAAAAAAAAATTGGAAAAAGTGAATTTACACAAAAGAAGCAGTTTTTTTCCTCTTGTATCAAGAAGCTCAGATTTATTTTCTTTCACTGCACATTATTTCTGACTTCAGCTTCCTTGCTTTAGGAAAAATACACACACACAAGCTAGAAAAGAAGACAATCTCGGAGAAGATTCTGAGCAAAGATCACAATGTTTCCTTAGATATTCAAATACATTCAAGGTTGTCGAAATTAAATGAGCTACCACTGATGCCCGCTACTAACTCAAAAAGTGAAAAGAAGGCTAAAAGACCAGATTCTATAATTATAGGCTAAAAAATATAAACTCCCAAGAAGTAGGAGGTGAATTTAATACCTGTGGTTATAACATTTTTGAAATATGTTCTTGCAGCTGTGACACTTGGAAAAACAATTATCAACTCAGCTGCAGTAAACAAAAAGAAAAATACATACATATAATATTCCTGCGGGGAAAAAAGCATAAATCCTGTAAAATACTAATAATGTAAACAAATTCAGTTTTTTCTTACATATATATATATATTATATAATCTCCTAATAACACACTTGTCATAACTTTATTTTTCAAGACACTGTTTGGATGTCTTATGCTTTATCTGAATATTTTATGCCATTTGATTATGTAGTATGTACATATTGTGAAATGCCAGAATATGTATCAAAATGCATATGCTTGAAGCAATAATATTATGGAAGTGAGATGATCACTATAGTGCTTTAGGACACATTTTCAATTAAGCAACCATTTGTTTAAAAACCAGGGGACCAAAATGTTCATGTTTTATTCAAAATTAATATCTCCATAAGGAAATTTTAAAATATCATGGAATTTTGCTCTTATTTTTTACTGTCTTCCCCATGGGTTTGTTAGTCATAATGATAAAAACTCAATAGTTGGGATTTTCGTTGCTAACCATCAGAAGTCTCCTGAAGGGTGAACATGTTCACTTAGCAGGAACTGATTGTATAAGCTGGAATGAATAACTCTTACTCAGGAAATTTAGTGTTCATTTATATGAAGGTGAACAATTCTTTCAGATCTCAAATATCATATGAAGATGTACACAGTGTGCATTGGACTTTCCCTCACACATATATGTATTTGTTAACTTTTGCTCCCACACATAAACTTATTACTAAGTATATGTAAATACAGATCCCTGCTTAGTGGCACGAGTGGTAAAGAATCTACTTGCCAATGAAGGAGGCCTAAGAGACTGGGGTTTGATCCCAGGGTAGGGAAGATCCCCTGGAGGAGGGCACGGGAACCTACTCCAGTATTCTTGCCTGGAGAATCCCATGGACAGAGGAGCCTGGAGGGCTACAGTCCACAGGCTCGCAAAGAGCTGGACACAACTGAAGTGACTTAGCATGGCATGTTTTTAAATAAATCACAGAAATGAGTGAAATAGGCATTACTTTTATAATAGCTTTATCTAATTCACATACACATATATGATTCCCTATTTAAGGTGTACTATTCAATTTTTTATCTTTTGGCTACACCACACAGCATGTAGGATCTTAATTCCCTGACCAGGGATCAAACCCGCACCCCCTGTGGTGGAAGTGCAGAGTCTGAACTGCTGGACCACCAGAGAAATCCCTTAATGTTTTTTAATATATTCACAGAGCTGTGCAGTTATTACCACCATAAATTCTAGCATAATCAGGAGATGCAGGTTCAATCCTGGGTCAGGAAGATCCCCTGGAGAAGGAAATGGCAACCCACTCCAGTATTCTTGCCTAGAGAATCCCATGGACAGAGGAGCCGGACAGGCTATAATCCATAGGGTCCCAAAAGAGTTGGCCATAATTTAGCAACTAAAACAACAACAGTTCTTTATTCCTTTATTTAATTACTAAATAATATTCCCTTTAATGGCTATGCCATTCTTCATTAATCCATCTATCAGTTCACGGACATCTGTGTTGTTTCCATTTTTGGCTCTTTGAGTAAAACTGCTAAGAATATTTCTGCATATGTTTATGTGTGGACGTATGTTTTCATTTCTTTGGGGTTTATCTAGTAGAGCTGCTAGGTCAGGTGATGTTTCTATGTTTTTACCTTTTAAACAACTGCCAAAAAAATAAATAAATAAATAAACTGCCAGAATGTCTTCCATACAAGGAAATATAGGCTTAATGTAATGAGTTGGGAAGTACTCCTTCCTCTTCTATATTTTGGAATAATTTGTGAGAAAATGATATTAATCACTTTTTAAATATGTGGCAGAGTTAACCAGTAAAACCATTTGACTCTGCGCATTTTAGGGGTATTTTGTTTTTTAAATCTCTTCACTAGTATAGGTTATTCAGATTTTCTATTTCTTCAAGTGACTTTCAGTACTTTTTGACCTTCTTGGGATTTGTCTATTTCACCAAAGTGAACTAATGTTTTTCAGCTTTAACTGCATCTCATATATATTAATGTCTTCATTTTTAATTACAACAAAGTATCTTCTAATTTCCCTTGTGATTTCTTCCTTATCCCATTTTCCCATTTGTTGTTTAGGAAAGTGGTATTTAATGCCTACATATGCATTAATTCCCCAGATTTCTTTCTGGGTTTGGATTTCTAATTTAATTTTATTGTTATTAGAAAACATACTTTCTATGATTTGAGCCTCTTACATTTATTGAATCATGTTTCATGGCCTCATATATTGTCTTTCATAGATGGTATTCCATGTGCTCTTGAGAAGAATATTTATTCCATTGTCGTTAAATGGGATGTTCTATGGATATCTATTGAATCTAATTGCTTTATGCTGTCATTTACATCAGCTATGTCCTTGTTGATCTTTTGCTTAGCAATTCTATCCATTTGGGAAAGTAGAACACTGAATTCTCCAACTATTGTTGAATTATCTACTTCTCATTTCAATTCTGGATAAATGTTTCTTCATTACCTGTGTACCCTTAGGACAATTTCCCCAGACAGTAAATGCTTTTTTTAAAGTAATTTTTACCAGTTTTATCAATAGTTTTACTAGGGAGTTTTTCCTACTTTCATTTGAAAGTAGAAGTTTATATTAATGTTTATAGCAAAGTATTCTCAATTCTTTGCCCTCTAATTGCTATAAGCACATTTAGAGACAACAAGTTTATTCTGGTGGGGTAGATTTAAGAACACATGCAGAAGTATTAATCCTTAAAGGCCCAGGATAACTAAATATCTAACAAGTGAAATTTCCAACTCCATAGTATTACCCTTCTCCAGAACACTCTGTTGGCAATCTCTATCCACTGAGCTCATCTTATATTTTCCAATGATTTTTCCTCCTAGCAAAAACACAAACTATTTTAAGTCAGATACATGAAACGTGATGATTTAGGCAGGATGGCACTAAAGGATAAAGAAGCAGCAAGACCAATCACTCCATCTTTTAATTCATATTCCTCAGGAGCCAGACCTGTTCAAAAAGTACGATCATATAGCAGAATTACTAGATATAAGCCCCCAGAAATAACAACTGCAAGAATATTGGAGATAGAGCAATGCAGAACACAGGTAACTCATGAAAACTGTTAATACATTTGATAACATGAGAAGCAACTTAAGGAGTGGTATATATACACGCATGAAGAAGAAAGTCATAGCCTAGATTAGGGATCCAAAGTTACTTCTAATTAGGGATCCAAAATGTTTTGTAGGGTATAAGAAAAGCTGCATACTATATGTACAATAGAATGTAAGAGGGATATATTTGTCCAAAAATCTGGGTTAACTGAATCCAGGATTTGGAAAGCTCACATCCCAACCAAATCTCTTATTCTTCCACATATTTAAATATTTTAGGTATTCCAAATAATTCCATTTCTTTAGAAGAAAACCTTTAGACTTTTGTTTGGCATAGAAATACCAATGTGTCTACTTAAAACTTTTAATATCTGTCTCTTTAATTTATTCATTATTGATTATATTTATTTTACCTAGAAAATTTTCTTTAACCATAGAGGTTAAAGAAATTAACACATATTCTATCTCCAAGCTACTTAACTTACATCTGCCTTAGTATCAGTACATGTTAAATGGCAATAATAATAGGAGGACAGGACATGACAAATAACATAATCTATATAAAGTATCACTGTTATAATTTTATACTTTTCATGATAATTAATTTTCAAAATTAAAATTTCATTTATTTTTAGGTTGAATCAGTTTTGATAATAGGAGTGTTATAAATGAGGAAGCCCTTGTGTTGTGAACTGACAAAGAAGGAAAGAGATAGCACAAAGAAGAAAAGTATATCTAAATAGGTTTTAGATAATAATGGCTGCATTTAGGGATACACCAAGGTGTGAAGAGTATCTAGCATTAATTAATAATTTTTGTTTGTGCTCATACAAAACAGGTAGTTTGAACTGAGAAAATTACCTGCTCCTATGTTAAATAACAGTAGTAACAGCTATAGTTGCATATGTTAGACAATATTGAGGATAAGTGAAAATAACTGAGCTGCTTGCTCCAGGAAATACTGGCCCCTGCAAAATAGGACTGTGAACCAATTAAAACAGCCAATTAAAAAGAACTTTTGTACTTTTCAAGACTAAGAGCTTGTTCATCATGACATGCTTCAAGATCCTTGATTTGCTGTGCTGGCCAATCCTAAGCTAGCATGTCAAAAATGTTGACCAACCCTAACTAGTACCCGTCCTTGCAAGATCTACCTTAAAATAATCAACTCTAGGCCCTAAAACTCTATACATGTTTTCCTCTGATGCCTTCCTCTAAGGCACTATTAAGACTCAAGATGGGTTCTTCCTCAAGTGGAAAAAAAAAAAAGTAATCTGATGCAATCCCGTGAACTGTAGACCGCTAGGCTGCCCTGTCCCTGGAATTTTCCAGGCAAGAATACTAGAGTGTGTATCCATCCCCTTCTCCAGGGGGTCTTCTCAACCCAGGAATCCAACTTGGGTCTCTTACATTACAAGCAGATTCCTTACTATCAGAGCCACATAGGAAGCAACGTGGGTTCTTCCTTAAGGGCGTAGATCTAATAAACTTAACTTTTTGATCAAAAGGTTTTTCTGGTGGTCTCTTCAGCAGACAAAACATGACATCTTTCATGGATACAAATGTACATATCAGTGGGACTCAGGATGGCAAAATGATATAGAAAAAATTTTATTTATTAGATAATTTGACTTCATGTACTAGCCTTACTTTTCAAATACTATTATTCCTTTAGAGTTGTTATTCAATATAATTTAAATTTAGATATTCTAACACTTTATTAATAAAAAAAAAGAAAGATTTCCTCTTACAAATGTAGTTTTATTAACTGCATAACTAAATTTACAATTAAAATGTAGGATTTGTAATAAAATTTAAGTTACATTTTAAAGACTTTCCTAATGACTACATAGGGAATATGGTTGAATTTAACACCCACTCTCAACCCATCTATGCCTACACATTTCTATCTAAAGATTACTGTTGTGAGAACATATTTATTATGATTTTCAAAGCAACAATTGACAGTTGATAATATTGTTAAATATCTCACAGGTATTTAAATAATCTCTTGGTCTTACAAATTAATCAATTTCTTATAAATGTATACTGTAATAATTATATTTTCCTTCTTTCCCCTGTGCTTCATTTATAAAAGAGCATAACAATGTTATATGAGTTGAAATTCAGATACAAACCAAGAATAAATGTTTTTTATTTAAAACATTTAAAAAAGAATGTATCTTAAAAAAAAATTCAAGAATACACTGTTAATGACTGAACAGAAGAACAAATCACAATTATTAGAGTTTGAACTGAGAGACATTTTTAAGTATGTTTTCAATAATACTATTTGGAACAATTCAGATTACGCTATTTTTGGCAGACCTTTCTGTCAATTTGCTATTAGTGATGAAGCACTAATAATTCATTCATTATGTCTTTCACTGTAGATGTTATGCTAAAATAAAAATCTTGTTTACAATATACATTTTCTTAGCAACACCTGTATCCATAGAATCAAAGTAGTCTTTAGTACAATTTGCTTTATCATATATTCTAAATTAAATGGGATCTACATTAAAGAGGTTTCTCAGTTTTACATTATATGTAAATGGAGCAATTAAAATAAAATAGAGCACAGAAAACACACAGAATACTTTTCAAAGGTAGAACTCAAAATTAAACCCAAAGCCTTTAACTTTGGTTTCATTTTTTTACTATTAAAACAAAAAAAGCACCATTAAATAAATTACTGTAAAAGTGACTGCTAATTATCTTTTTTGGGAAGCAATCAATTCCAGTCCATGTAAAGAGATGATTTGTTGTTGATATTTTGTTGTTTTCTCTTCAAAAGTGAGATTGGTTTCTTTAGGTATTAACATTGACCCTGGCTTCATAAGCTTTTACCAAACAGAGCATATCATAAGCACTGAGGTTTGAGACTCAGTGATTATTATAGCTGCATATAGGTGGAAATGCTCTTTCAAGGTTATTTTATTTCCTATTTGCCACACTTCATACCACAGAGTAGTACCTAAAAGTTAAATGCATTTTCTTGAAATGAGCCACATGATAAAACAGTGCATAAGAAGAAGGCAATAGGGTGCAGTGCAAGTGTGCTGTGAAAATGAGTAAACCAGATGTCAGCAATGCTTGAGCTCAGTTGTGGATGTGTTAATTTTCCCCTAGATCTGCTCAGGAAGCTGGCAGGCAGAATCCCTTGCCTCACAGATCAGGGAAATAGCTCAGAGAAGGCTCAGAGGCAGAAAATGCAATTGACAGGGGAAATTCACTGAAGCTTTTTTTTTTTTTTTTAAAGAAAGTAAGATTGTTTTTAAGTAGTTTTGTTGTTGTTGTTTGTTTAAAAGCAGACTTTGGTAACTTCAAGATATAGAATATAATGGAACAGAATAGGATTTATTGAACTCTAGGTAACCTGATTGAGCTAATCAACCACTATTCTTTATTGCATGGATCAAACAGAAGAATGAAAGACAGTTAGGGAACATTATTCTCTGAGTCTACATGAAAACTAAGAGTTCAACTCAAGTGTTTAGATTTTGTAGACAGCATTTTTCTCCAATATCAAAATGAAATATTTCAACAAATACTCGCATTCATTCTTGCAATGGTTTGTTAAGAATGTAAAACAACATTTCACTGTTATCATAACTGTTTCATGATGAAACTGAAGCTCCAATACTTTGGCCAGCTGATGCAAAGAACTGACTCACTGGAAAAATTCCTGATGCTCGGAAAGATTGAAGGCAAAAGGAAAAGTGGATGGTAGAGGATGAGATGGTTGGATGGCATCACCAATTCAATGGACATGAATCTGAGCCAATTCTGGGAGATAATGAAGGACAGGGGAGCCTGGTGTGCTTCAGTCCATGGGGTCACAAAGAGTTGGACATGACTTAGTGACTGAACAATAACAAAATCATAATATAAGTAATGATATTTTGGTTTAGAATTAACGGGTTTTTCAATTTATGGAATCAAAATAAAATTTAAAAATTAGTCCTTTCTAATATAGTGTTCCTAGAAATATTCACTTAGAAATGTCCCAGAGTCCACTAGCTTTCCATCAATATCTATTCTTCCCATCTCCTATAATAACAGAACTATGGAATTTCAGCTGTATGTCTGACTGCCCCAAACACTTTATTTTACAACATCTCTTGTAATCAAGTTTGGTTATATGACTAATGGCCAATGATATATATTAGAAGTGGTACTTGCAACTTTTGCAAAATGCTCTTAAAATGAAAGAGGTATGGCCTTTTCTTTCCTCCTTTCTGCCAACTAGAATACAGACATGGCAGGTGGAGAGCCAGAGTTAGAGTTAAAGCATCTATCCTGAAGCTTAAGACTCTGAAAACAAGAAACCCATAGTCTGACATAGGAATGTCCTACCATATCTGGATATGTATGGGGGACTTCTGTGAGAGCAAAACAGGTTACCGTTCTGTTTATTCACTGCTACTTTGGATTTTGTAATTGTTAGTCAAGCTATTTCAAGTTCTTTCTATGTATCAGGAACTGTTGTAGGCAGTAAAGGAAAAAAAAAAAAAATTCCGTGCTTTTACAGAAATTGTATTCTGGTAAGGCTAATAAAAAATGGCTTAAAGGATGGATGATCCAAGACGAAGGACTTTCTTTTTTATATAAGGAGGCCAGTAAAGTTCTATGAGAAGGTGACATTTGAGCAAAAACCTTAAGGAAATACAGAAGTGAATCATGTAGAAATCAGAAGAACAAAAAAATTTAAATCCTTAGGTAGGAGCTTATTTCCCCTTGAAGGTTAGACTATCAAGAAGTAGGCCAGTATAGCAGGAGTAGAAAAAATGGTAGACAGAGAACTATAGAGAATATAAATACTCATAGGCTATTAAAAATATATGGCTTTAACACTGGTTGGGATGAAAGGCTTTTGGAAAGAGTCTTGTACAGAGAAGTAATATATTCTGGCATGTATGCAAAGGCATGTATGCAAACTTTGATAATGGGTTAACCTAACTAAAACGAAGTTTTTCAGTCTTGCCAGATGTTGAAAGGATATTTAAAAATACACGATCCCCTAGTGCAATATTCTGGGGAAAGACGTGTGAATTTTTTCCAAATATAATCCATGATTTGCACATTTGAATTGCTATGATCCATATACAAAGACTTTATATTCAGCAATATGTGTGCTATTCACATTTAATTTTCACAACAATCCTAAAATACTATGATTTCTCATTTTACATGTGTGGACAAAGTGAATAAATGCTTCTCAAGGCTACAAATAAAATAATTAGTAGAGACAGTTTTCATACTTGTAAAATCTGAGTCCTTTTTAAATTTGCTTGCCTTTTTAGATACTCTCTTAATCATTATGCAGTATTGCATTACAGTGAGACTACCCTATAGCACATTTAAAGAAAGAAAACAACTGTGAAATGACTTTTCAATTAATAAGGAAAGAAATCAAACCATACAATCAATAAAGCACATCTGACAATTCACATATTAACCACAATTATACTTTAGCGCATTTCTGCGTCTTCAGAATAAAGGTACATTTTTGGGATTTAATTTCATTTAAACTTGTATTAAATAAATGGAGTAGTTCAAAAAGGGTTAAAAAGTCCCAAATTCATAGTAGTTAATAAAAGCCCTTTGAGGGTTTGTTTATTTCTAACTGGTGGAGAATTAATTTGTCATGCTCCAGGGGGTGCCAAGCTCCAATTAACACCCCATGTGTGTGGCTAGCACATTTGTAATGGATTGGCTGTATAGTATGATAAAACCAAGAAGCTCAGGCCCCTGTACTACCAATTGCTGGTTCTATAGTTTCTGGGCCTCATATTAAGCCAGGAGTAGATAAAAGCACTTAGGTAGCTCATTAGTTGCTAACTGAAGACTGGAACATCATCCCCAGCCATCCTCTACTTGGAAGATATCCAAAAAGCATTTTGATTAGATCACCTCTAAGAGTGCTGTCCTGACTATAAGACAATAGGCAACAATTATTTTTCCCCTGAAAATTTCAAGTCAAATTCTTAAACTGTATATTTAACGCATTCACATTTATACAAAATGGCATCTACTAGCTTCATCCAACAGTCAGCTTCATAAATAATCAAACTACAACTAGGTATGTAATAAAGTAGTCAGATTTTTTAAAATCCTATTGTGTTACCAGTATATAGTTGTGTACTGATCAAAGAAATACGTTGACTGAGTTCTGATATGAATTATTAAACAATAATTTTGACTCAGGTTGTTGAAAGGAAGAATAGAGTTTCAGTTTTCAGTCAGTGCCTTTTTAATGTAATAAAAGTAAAGCTTCTTGTGGAATTGCAAGGTCGCTTCTGTAATTATTAATATTTCCTAGCCTTTGTATTTAATATGGCAATGCTTGTAATCCAGAGTGAAAATGATGGAGATTTTAAATGATGGAGAAATAACTATAAATGGAGCAAACTGAAAAATTAATAAAATAAAATGATGGGAAAGAACTGGAAACTGCAGTGATGTAAGTGAAGTATCAATAAAGAGAATTGTGCCAAGTGCAATAATTATCAGTCATCTTATGGCATGATTTCCCTTCAGTGTTAACTGTAGTCCAGTCATCTTTTTTTTTTCACCTCAGGACTGTAGGGATGGGAGTGGCAAACTAGTCCACTATACAATGGAAGCACTCATTTGTAAAGGTTTTGTTTAATTCAGTATAGTAAAATTCATGTACTCCTCTTTTAGAGAAACATTTGGAATTCTAGTAAGTATGTCAAATGGTAACCTTCACAAATAAGAATGAATTACAGTTTTATTTATTTATTTAAAAAAAATTTTTTTTCATTTATTTTTATTAGTTGGAGGCTAGTTACTTTACAATATTGTAGTGGGTTTTGTCATACATTGACATGAATTAGCCATAGATTTACATGTATTCCCCATCCCCATCCCCCCTCCCACCTCCCTCTCTACCCAATCCCTCTGAGTCTTCCCAGTGCACCAGGCCCGAGCACTTGTCTCATGCATCCAACCTGGGCTGGTGATCTGTTTCACTATAGATAACATACATGTTTCAATGCTGTTCTCTCGAAACATCCCACCCTCGCCTTCTCCCACAGAGTCCAAAAGTCTGTTCTGTACATCTGTGTCTCTTTTTCTGTTTTGCATATAGGGTTATCATTACCATCTTTACTGTTTTAAAACACTGCAGTTTACTCATTATCTCAGTCCATCAGTGAGTGCCTTAGATGATCACACCTATTGACCAGTTTTGTTTTGTTTTTTCCCTTAATCTCCTTTTCCCCATCATTGCCCATTCTGATCCTGTACTTAAATAGTAGGCTTAAAGTTATTTCATTTCAATTTGAAACCATTTTTTGAATGAAAACTCTGAGAGGAAGCAATAAGAATGTACACTCTCTCTTCCCTATCATCTTCTGGAGTACACAGTACTACTTTTAGGAGACTCGAGAAGATGTTCATTGATCCAGTTACCACAGGTCTCTGTTTGGTGAAGAATATAGACAAATAACAGGGAGGCAAAAGAAAAGACTAAGAAAACAGACAGAAACTGAAAATAGTCAAGCTTTTTCCTCTACTCAGACTGTTAAATGACATCATCTCACTTACGATGTCAAAGAAATAAGCAGTCACTTTTGCTGTTCTTTTATTTTTATTTTTTTTCTTTAAAGAGGACACTCGTGAAACTTTTTCTGTTTAAAAGCATCCATTACAGAAAGGAACAGAATACTAACAACAAGGCATCCAATAAAACCTTTCATTGAATAATGAAAGAAGGATGATATCGATATATTTTTTTAATCTGGTCAAGAAATTTCTCTGTAACAGTCTTTGGGTGCCTAGAGTTCTAATGGGCTTATGACTGCTAATGGCTTTCTAATCTCATAGTCTGTAATGTTAGAGTTTTAAATCTATTTACTTCAATTTCCTGACATGCATCAGAGACAAAGAGGGTATTTACTGGCTTTGTGGGCTTTGTATTACATTTTTTATTACATTAAAATGTACCCAGACTTTTACATCAGCAACTCAACTGGATGGTTTTGAAGGAAGGGCTAACAGAGAGAGAAAAGTAAGTAAATATATAATTTCAGAACTATCATCATAAAAGATACAAAGGTTCATGTTAGACTCGCAGAATGTAAACCTAGAAAAATTTGCCATTTTTGTTCCCCCAGCTTGTGAGTTTTGAATCAGTCAGATGAAACAAACATAGTTCTCATCTATTTCATTTACATTAGATTATATTTACACTATCTTCTGTTATTTATTCCATAGCCCTTCATGGTTCAAGCTCGTGCCTTGCTTTCACACCTGAGTTACATCCTGTATCTATAGCTAATATAGTTGTACTTTCTCTTAGTAGAGTGATGCAGAGGAGGATCACTTGCAATGCCCGAGATAATTCACTGAGTTTCTCTTGTTTTGATTTTCCTCAGATATAAAATAAAAAGTAGAATAAATGCTTTCTTACCTCAAATCTTAAAAGCAGATCATGTATGTCAAAATTTCTTTGTAAGGGTCCACTTCTTAGGGGGAACCAAAGTATGGTCTACACTGGAGAAAAAAAAATGGAGAAGGAACGCAAGTAAAAAAAAAATGCCAAATAACAGCATATACTTTAAAAATTCTATTCATCTAATTCTATTCACCAGCACTCACTCTCAAAAATAGCAGTGTGAAACAACTGCTTAAATGTGCACCATTTATTTTTAAAAAATCCATAAAAAGCCCACTTTTTATAATTGAGACAAATAAAAAGATAAACTAAAATCAAGATTTTAGAAAATTCAGTATATTTCAAATATTAATTCATTTATTGAGCCAGTTATGAACAGCCAATTGTCCTTTTTTGAAAAATTATTTCATTTATTACTTTATATTAGAATATAGTTGACTAGCAGTGTTGTGAGAGCTTCAGGTGTACAACACAGCGTTTCAGTTGTATCCACTCCTTTCCAAATTCTTTCCTCTACCCTTCCACTATACTTTATGCTCCTCTTATGGTGCTTAATACATTATTTTTATATCATATATATGTATACATATATAGATGATATGTGTATATGTGTGTGTGTGTGTGTGTGTATCATGAAGTCCTATGAGTCACACACTATTTTATAAGTTCGGTACTAATCAAGAGTGCTTGGTATCAAGTAGAGTCTCAATCATTTTGGTTGACCAATTCACTAAATTGTTAATTTAAATCTATTTCAGGTTATAAATGATACAATGCAAAATCATCATATACTTAGTAATTAGATAACCCAATAAATGTGTTTGCAAAAGCTTATTAATACTATGTACTGACAACAAGCAGTTTTCTCATTGTTCTTCCAAAAATCAGAAATTTAATCAGAAAGGAAAGGAAGAGAAAAGAAAGTTGAGGGCAAGCAGGGCAAGGCAAAAGCTAGAGAATTGCCTGGGATGTTTATACTGCCAAGAAGAGCTACGTATCACTGTCTCGCAAAATTCTCTTGTCAGAACTAGTCCAGTGGCCCTGCTTGACCAGAAGAAGGTGGAGGAATGTGGGAAAATACACGGCTATTCAGTGGACATTCAAAGTTCTGCCACAGGAGAGAATAATAAGACTAGCCCATCCAAGAAGCTACTCAAGGTTACTTGGAGGAAACTGTTCTAACAAGCAAGGGAAATTTCATAGAAAGTGGAGAAATATTAGCATCTAACAGGCCAGTCTTGTCTATAATTTTAAAAAAAGGGGTAACACTAAATATGCTGTAAGGCAAAGGGACACAGCCAACATTGGTCTTGATGAACAGACTAGTGTTAGCAACTGCATTAATTTATAACAAATTGTCTTACAGATGATTTAACAGTGGTTAAAAACACCAACACTGGGGCAAGAATATGTGGCTTCAGTCTATTAGTTGTGATTTCAAGCAAGATACTTAACATCTCTGTAAATCAGCATCTTCAACTATAACTGCAGAGATTAGATGCACCTAACTCAGAGTTATGGTGAGGATTAAAATAATTGATACTTGTGGAAATCTTAGGTAGTGCCTGGCACATAAAAATAATAAATTTGTATTTATAACACAACTACAATTTTTGAAATCATTAAAAACAAAAACAAGTGGAGATCAAGATGGCAGAGTACAAAAACGTGTTCACCTCCCCCCACAAACACATCAAAAATGTATCTACATGTGGAATAATTCACATTAAAAAAAAAAAAAACAAGTGAAGACTGTTGGAAGATTTCTTATACAACCAAAGCTGCAAGAAAGAGCCTCATATAACCTAGTAGGACAAAAAGAGAAGAAAACAAATGAAAAAAGAAATCAGGGCAGGACTCATGCTCTTCAGAGGGAGCTGTGAGAGAGATAGATTTGGTTGCCCTAGGAACCCACTGGCTAGGAGGTACACTCGGATAGACAGCTTGAGTGAACTGGACTCTGCCTGAGAAGAGCGTGCACAGTGCTGGCTTGCTAACAAACAGGCCAGACAGAAACCACTGACAGTTGTCATGTCATCACACGTCTTGACTCAAAACAAATGCCTGCTAGTACATGCAGTGCCTAGGTACTGAAACTCAGGCTCTAGTGGATGGACCCAAGGAGAGGACTCAGTTTAGCTGCACAGAGGAAGCAGAAGGAACTGAAGTGTGGCCTGGGGCTCCATGGTTAGTTTGCACATGCCAGGGGCAGAGCCAACTCTGAGCCAATTATCAGTGCTCCCTCAGTGAGGGGCAGGTCCAGGGCCAGCTCTTCTGGCAGCAGCAGACTTTTTTGGAGTGTACTCTGGTGTCCGGTGATGTCATGAAACTGCAGGGCCCCAGGAGACAGTCCCTGGAGAACAGTACATGGCTGCTCTTTCCGCATGGAGAAGGCAATGGCACCCCACTCCAGTACTCTTGCCTGGAAAATCCCATGGACGGAGGAGCCTGGTAGGCTGTAGTCCATGGGGTCACTAAGAGTCGGGCACGACTGAGTGACTTCACTTTCACTTTTCACTTTCATGCATTGGAGAAGGAAATGGCAACCCACTCCAGTGTTCTTGCCTGGAGAATCCCAGGGATGGGGGAGCCTGGTGGGCTGCCGTCTATGGGGTCACACAGAGTCGGACACGACTGAAGTGACTTAGCAGCAGCTGTAGCTCTTTCCTCAGTGGAGCACTCAAGTCCTGTCTACATTCACTGCAGCACAGAATGAGACCCAGGGTCTTCTATTTCAACAACTAGGGAGCAGACATTGCCCTTCAACAGAGCTGACAGTCACAGAATAAAGAGAAGGCCTCACCCAACATCCAGTGCAGGCTTTGGTAACCGCAATACCAAATACATCCCTCATCAAGAGGACAATGTCCAGCACACTCTGAAGAAGATGTGGCAGGAATCCATATCAAAAACAGCCCTCACACCAAAAACGCTGGACAATCTACACAGGAAGGCTCCCACATAAAAGCAGTCCTTCAAAATCACAGTAGATAACTGTTTCTCCTAATTCACAGAGTCAGAAAAATTTAAGTAAAATGAAAAAGCAGAGGAAATATTCCCAATTCAAAGAAGAAGAGAAATTCCTTGAAAAACAATTAAACAGACCTCTCCCGTCTGTCTAGCAGATCCTTAGTTCAAAAAGGCGGTAATGAAAATGCTAAAGGAAAAGACCCTGATGCTGGGAAAGATTGAGGGCGGGAGGAGAAAGGGACGATAGAGGATAAGATGGTTGGATGGCATCACCAACTCAATGGACATGAGTTTGAGTAAACTCTGGGAGTTGGTGACGGACAGGGAGGCCTAGCATTCTGCAGTCCATGGGGTCACAAAGAGTCAGACATGACTGAGCGCCTGAACTAAACTCAAAGGTATTAAAGGAGAATACTGATAGAAATGCAGATCACTAAAACAAGGAGCTAGAAACTATGAATAAGAATCAGTCAAATTAGACAATTCAACTGTGGGGATAAAAATTGAGCTAAAGGCAATAAATAGCAGACTAAATATGCAAAGAATGAATAAGTAATATGGAAGACAGAATAATGTAAATCACCTAATCAGAACAGCAGACAGAAAGACAAATAAAGGAAAAATAAAATCAACATACAAGATCTATGGGATACTATAAAGTTTGTCACCTTATACATAATAGAGATTCCAGAAGACGAAAGAGAAAGGGGATCAAAACTATATTTAAAGAAATTATGGCTGAACATTTCCCAACTAAAGAAGGAAAAAGATATCCAGGTACAGAAAGTACAGTGGGTCCTAAATGAGGTGAAACTACATAGACACATTCCAAGACATAACATAATTAAAACGGCAAAAATTAAAGACAAAGAGAGGATTCTAAAGGCAGTAAGAAAAAAAACACAAAAATCAGTTACAAGAGAACCTTCATTAGGCAATCAGTTGATTTCTTTACGGAAACTTTACAGGCCAGAAGAGCATGTCACGATATATTCACAAGCCCATTAGCTACATCTGCATCTCCATTCCTTCTCTGTGCAAACAGGTTTATCAATACCATTTTTCCAGATTCCATTATATGCATTAATGTAAGTTATTTGTTTTTCTCTTTCTGACTTACTTCACTCTGTTTAATATGCTCTACGTTCATTCACAAAGTTCTGAAAGGGAATAACCTGAAACCTACGGTACTCTACCCAGAAAGATTATCATTAGAACAGAAGGAGAAACTAAAAATTTCTCAGATAAGCAAAAGCTAAAAGAATACAGCATACTAAACCTATCCTGAAGAAAAAATATAAAAAAATCATTTCTAAATAGAAAAGGAAAGAGGATGACACAAGAGGAAAGGCAAATATATAAAATGATTGAAGATCACTTAAATAAGCTAGCACACAGATTAAAACATAACAAAAGTCTTTAAAAAGTGATGCTAGTTACAATGAAGAGAAAAAAGATAAGCATGAAGAGGTAAAATAGGACATCAAAATCACAAACTATGGAGGAGGGTAGTAAAAAAAATGCATAAAATTTAGTTTGCTTTTTTTTTTTTTTCCTTTCTGGCTGTGCTGCATGGCTTGCAGGAAGTTCCCTGACCAGGGACTGAACCAGGTCACAGCAGTGACAGTGCTGAGTCTTAACTGCTAGACTGCAAGGGAACCTCTGTTATCTAGATGTTATCTAAATATCTAAATGTTATCATTTAGAATGCATTTGAACTTACATGACTATCAATCTAAAGCAAGTAGATATAGTTATCAGTTAATACTGAAAACCAGGGTAACTACAAACTAAAAACACACAACAAATTCACTATAATCAAAAAGAAAGAAACTGAGAAATTCAACTAAAATACAAAAGAAAACAATCAAACCTCAGAAGGAAAAATAAAAAAGAAGAGAATAACAAGAAGAATTCTAAATCAACTGGAAAAGGTTTAAAATGGCAACAAATACATACTTATCAAAAATTATTTTAAATGTCAATGGACTAAAAGCTCCAACTAAAAGATAGGGATGGATTAGATTGGGGAAAAAAAACAAACAAACAAGAACCTACAAAATTTTGCCTGCAAGAGACTCACTTTAGGGTGAAAGATAAATAAATAAAGTGAGGGATTGGAAAAAGGTATTTCATACAAACTGAAATTACAAGAAAGCCAGGGTAGCAACACATATCAGACAAAATAAACTTTAAAATAAAGTCGATAATAAAAGAGAAAGAAGGACACTATATAATGATAAAGGTATAAATACATGATGAGGATATTATACTCATTAATATGTATGTACCCAACATAGAATCACTGCAGATGGTGACTGCAGCCATGAAATTAAAAGACGCTTACTCCTTGGAAGGAAAGTTATGAGCAACCTAGATAGCATATTAAAAAGCAGAGACATTACTTTGCCAACAAAGGTCCGTCTAGTCAAGGCTATCGTTTTTCCAGTGATCATGTATGGATGTGAGAGGTGGACTGTGAAGAAAGCTGAGTGCCGAAAAATTGATGCTTTTGAACTGTGGTGTTGGAGAAGGCTCTTGAGAGTCCCTTGGACTGCAAGGAGATCCAACCAGTCCCTCCTAAAGGAGATCAGTCCTGGGTGTTCATTGGAAGGACTGATGCTGAGGCTGAAACTCCAATACTTTGGCTACCTCATGCAAAGAGTTGACTCGTTGGAAAACACTCTGATGCTGCGAGGGATTGGGGGCAGGAGGAGAAGGGGACGACAGAGGATGAGATGGCTGGATGGCATCACCGACTCGATGGACATGAGTTTGAGTAAACTCCGGGAGTTGGTGATGGACAGGGAGGCCTGGCATGCTGTGATTCATGGGGTCGCAAAGGGTCGGACATGACTGAGTGACTGAACTGAATTGAATTGAACCTAATATCGATGCACCTAAAGATATAAAACAAATACTAACAGACATAAAGGAAGGAATTGACAGGAATATATTAAGAACAACAGACCTTAACACCTACTGACATCAATGGAAATATCTTCCAGACTAAAATCAAGGCAACAGAGATCCTAAATGACACAGCAGAACAGTTGGACTTAATTGATATCTGTAGGACACTACACCTAAAAAAATACAGATACAAGTTCTTTCCAAGCACACATGGGACATTCTCTAGGACAGACCATATATTAACATAGAAAATAAGCCTCAGCAAATTTAAGATGATAGAAATTATTTCAACAATGAACTCAAAGAGGAAACCAGAAAATATCTCAAGACAAATAACAATGAAAATACAACCTTACATTTTCAATGGGATGCAGAAAAAGCAATTCTAAGAGGAAAGTTCATAGTAATACAGGTTACACTCAAGACATAAGAAAAATCTCAAATAAACAGTCTAACTTCCACCTAAAATAATTAGAAAAGAAGAGCATTCAAAATTTAAAGTTAGCAGAAGGAAAGAAATAATAAAGACAAAAGCTTAGAGATAAAAAATACAATAAAAGATCAATGAATCTATGAGCTGGTTACTTGAAAGGATAAACAAAATCAACAAACCTCTAGCTAGGTTCACACACAAAGAAGAGAGGACCCAAATAAACAAAATAAGCAACTAACACTGTAGGAATACAAAAAAAATCATAAGAAAATACTATGAACTATATGCCAAAAAATTACACAGCCGAGAAGAAATGGACAAGTGTCTAGAAACACAGTCTGCATAAATTGAGTCAATAAGAAACAGATAATTTGAATGGACTGATCACTGTAAATGAAAGAGAATCTATAATTAAAAAAAAAAAGAAATACTGCAAACAAATATCCAGGACAGGACGGCTTCACTGGGGAATCCTATGAAACAAAGAATTGGTAGAATTTTGTTCTCAAATGCTTCCAGAAGAATGAAAAAGAGGGACATTTCCCCAAAGTCATTTTGTAAAGTCACTGTGCCCTGAAAAAGACCTATATACTAAGAAATATAAACAATGACAAAGGAAACTGAAGAAAATTCAAAGAAATGGAATTATACTTCATGCTTTTGTAGTGGAAGCATTTGTATTGCTAAGATGTTCATACTATCCAAAGCTCTACAGATTTAGTGCAATCCTTACTAAATTATCCATGATATTTTTAACAGAACTAGTTCAGTTCAGTTCAGTCGCTCAGTTGTGTCCGACTCGTTGAGACCCCATGAACCGCAGCATGCCAGCCCTCCCTGTCCATCACCAACTGCTGGAGTTCACCCAAACCCATGTCCATTGAGTCAGATAATCCTAAAGTTTATAAGGAATCACAAAAGACCCAGAATTACCAAAGTGATCCTCAGGGGGGAAAACAAAACCCAAAGCTGGAGGCATAACCTTCCCAGACTTCTGACAATACTATAAAGCTACAGTAACCAAAACAGCATGACACTGGCACAAAAACAGACATTAATCAACGGAACAAAATAGAGAACTCAAATAAATCCACACACCTATGGTAAATTAATCTTCAACAAAGTGGGTGAGAGGTACAATGGAGAAAAGACAGTCTCTTCAGCAGCCAGTGTTGGGAAAGCTGGATAGCCACATGTAAATCAATGAAATTAGAACACTTCCTCACATCATATACAAAAATAAATTCAAAATGGTTTAAAAATAAAGCATAGCACCATAATACTCCTAGAAGAAAACATAGGCAAAATATTTTTTACATGGGGGCGGTCCTAAGATGGCAGAGGAACAGACGAGGAAGCCACTTTCTCCTCACAAATTCATCCAAAGATCATTTGAACACTGAGAAAATTCCACAAAACAACTTCTGAACACTGGCGGAGAACACCAGGCACCCAGAAAGGCAGCCCATTGTCTTTGAAAGGAGGTAAGACAAAATATCAAAGGTAAAAAGAGAGACAAAAGAGTTAAGGATGGAGATCCGTCCCAGGGAGGGAGTCATGAAAGAGAAGAAGTTTCCAAACACCAGGAAACCCTCTTACCAGTGGGTCTGTGGGGAGTTTTATAATCTCAGAGGGCAACATAACCGGGAGGTAAAAAATAAAGAAATAAAACCCACAGATTACGTGCCTAACTGCAACTCCCTGTGGAGAAGTAGCTCAGATGCTCACATCCGCCACCAGCAAGCGGGGGCTGAACAGGGAGGTGCAGGCTGCACTGCTTTGGGTATGGACCGGCCCTGAATGCCCTGAGGACAACCTGAGGGAGCTAACATGAGATAGCAACCCAAACTGTGGGATAGCCAGAGAGAGGGGAAAAAAGAGAGAGAGAAAGAGAGAACTTTCCCGCGAAAAGCTCTAATCTAAGGCACTGCTAGGCCCACACACAGAACAAAGGACTGAGCAAATACCAGAGGAGAGTTAGCCGGCTGCGGAATGGCCCAGTCCCTGCCAGAGGCAGCAAGGCAGGCAGGTGACAGCCAGAGCAGTAAGGCAAGGGGCAATCTTGGCCCCAGAGGTGGCATCCTCCACCAAACTGTGAGCAGGCCCCCAGTTGCTAACCAACTCTTCCTGGGATCCTGGACGGTTGACATCTGCCAGGAGGGTCACAGCCAGAGATCAGCCTCCCAGAGGAGACACATGGCACATCTGAGACAGCACTCCCGCTGCACATCCAGAAATTCGAGCAGCTGGGACTGGGGAGGTGATAAGACACACTGCCCCACCTAGGAGAGAGTGCACTCGCCAAGCTGCTCGGACCTGGGAAGGGCACAAAACGCAGGCCCAATTGAGTCTGTGCCTTTGTGGGGTACCCGAGAACCTGAACCTGAGCAGCTTAGACCTGAGGTGTGCATGCAACCCAGGGCCCACTTTAGACAGTTCCCCTGCAGAGAAACTTGGAGCCTGAGCAGTGTAGACCAGGAAAGCACACATGCCGTGAACAGGGGCAAACCCAATGTGGCCCAGACACTGCAAGCCCTCCCCACACATGCCAGTGATATTTGTCTGCAGTGTTCCCCCTCCCCACAGCACAACTGAACAAGTGAGCCTAAATAGGTGACCACCTCCGCCCCCTTGGGTCAGGGTGGAAGTTAGACACTGAAGAGACTTGCAAACATAAGAAGCCAAAATAAACAGAGGGAACCACTTTGGGAGTGACAGGTGCAAGAGATTAAAACACTGTAGTTAGCACCAATATTGGAAGGGGCCTATAGACCTCAAGAAGAAGTAAAAGCTGGAACAAGGAACTATCTGAAATTGAACTGATCCCATACTGCCTGCAACAGCTCCAGAGAAATTCCTAGATGTATTTTACTATTATCATTAAAAAAAAATTTTAAGTCCTTTATTACACCTTTTTCATTTTTATAACCTAATGTTACCTTGCAAAAAAAAGACCCTATTTTTAAAGCAAATTTAATATATATATTTTTCTAATTTTTGTAGTTTTGTTTTTTTAATATTGTATTTTTGAGAATCTAACCTCTACTCTAGATTTTTAATCTTTGCTTTTTTGGTATTTGTTATCAATTTTGTACCTTTACGAATCCAATCTTCAGTATCCATTTTTACTTAGGAGTGTGATTACTGGCTTGATTGCCCTCTCCCCCTTTTGACTCTCCTTTTTCTCCCCCAGGTCACCTCTATCTCCTCCCTCCCCCTTCTCTTCTCTCCCGGTATTCAACTCTGTGAATCTCTCTGGGTATTCCGGGCTGTGGAGAACACTTAGGGAACTGATTACTGGCTAGATCTGTTTCTCTCCTTTTGACTCCTCCTCTTCTCCTCCTGGTCACCTCTATCTCCCTCCTCCCTCTTCTCTTCTCCATGTAACTCAGCGAACCTCTCTGGGTGTCCCTTATGTGGAGAATCTTTTCTCCATTAACCTAGATGTTTTATCATTGGTGTGGTATGGATGGAAAAGTCTTGAGGTTACTGTAAGAATAAGACTGAAAACCAGAGGCAAGAGGTTTAAATTCAAAACTTGAAAGCACCGGAAAACTCCTGACTCCAGGGAACACTAATCAACAAGAGCTCATCCAAAAGCCTCCATACATACACTGAAACCAAGATCTGCCCAAGAGCCAACAAGTTCCAGAGCAAAACATACCACGCTAATTCTCCAGCAATGCAGAAACATAGCCCTGAGCATTAATATAGGCTGCCCAAAGTCACAACAAACCCATAGACACCTCAAAACTCACTACTGGACACTTCATTGCCCTCCGGAGAGAAGAGATCCAGCTCCACCCACCAGAACACCGATGCAAGCTTCCCTAACCAGGAAACCTTGACAAGCCACTTGTCCAACCCCACCTACAGGGAGGAACCTACACAATAAAGAGGAACCACAAACTTCCAGCATACAGAAAGGCCACCCCAAACACAGCAATCTAAACAAGATGAAAAGGCAGAGAAATATTCAGCAGGTAAAGGAACATGATAAACGCCCACCAAACCAAACAAAAGAGGAAAAGATAGGGACTCTACCTGAAAAAGAATTCAGAATAATGATAGTAAAAATGATCCAAAATCTTGAAAACAAAATGGAGTTACAGATAAACAGTCTGGAGACAAGGATTGAGAAGATGCAAGAAATGTTTAACAAGGATCTAGAAGAAATAAAAAAGAGTCAATCAATAATGAATAATGCAATAACTGAAGTCAAAAACATTCTGGAGGGAACCAAGAGTAGAATTACTGAGGCAGAAGATAGGATAAGTGAAGTGGAAGATAGAATGGTGGAAATAAATGAAGCAAAGAGTAAAAAAGAAAAAAAAGAATTAAAGGAAATCAGGACAACCTCAGAGACCTCTGCAACATTGTCAAATGCCCCAACATTCGAATCACAGAGTCCCAGGAGAAGAAAACAAAAAGAAAGGCCATGAGAAAATACTTGAGGAGATAATAGTTGAAAACATCCCTAAAATGGGGAAGGAAATAGCCCCCCAAGTTCAAGAAACCCAGAGAGTCCCAAAAAGGATTAACACAAGGAAAAACACCCCAAGACACATGTTAATCAAATCAACAGAGATCAAACACAAAGAACACAAATATTAAAAGCAGCAAGGGAAAATCAACAAATAACATACAAGGCGATTCCCATAAGGATAACAGCTGATCTTTCAATAGAAATTCTTCAGGCCATAAGGAAAATGGCAGGACACACTTAGAGTGATGAAAGAGAAAAACTGACAACCCAGATTACTGTACCCAGCAAGGATCTCATTCAAATATGAAGGAAAAATCAAAAGCTTTACAGACAAGCAAGAGCTGAGAGAATTCAGCACCACCAAGCCAGCTCTCCAACAAATGCTAAAGGATCGTCTCTAGACATGAAACACAGAAGAGGTTTATAAACTCGAACCCAAAACAACAAAGCAAATGGCAACAGAATCATACTTATCAATAAATACCTTAAATGGAAATAGGTTGAATGCCCCAACCAAAAGACAAAGACTGGCTGAATGAAAACAAAAACAAGACCCCTATATATGCTGTCTACAAGAAACCCACCTCAAAACAAGGGACACATACAGACTGAAAGTGAAGGGCTGGAAAAAGATATTTTATGCAAATAGAGACCAAAAGAAAGCAGGAGTAGCAATACTCATATCAGACAAAATAGACTTTGAAATAAAGGCCATAAAAGAGACAAAGAAGGACACTACGTAATGATCAAAGGATCAATCCAAGAAGAAGACATAACAATTATAAATATATATGCACCCAACAAAGGATCACCACAATATGTAAGGCAAATGCTAACAAGCATGAAAGGGGAAATTAACAGTAACACAATAATAGTGGGAGATTTTAAAATCCCAATCACACCTATGGATAGATCAACGAAACAGAAAATTAGCAAGGAAACACAAACTTTAAATGATACAATGGGCCAGTTAGATCTAATTGATATCTATAGTACATTTCACCCTAAAATAATGAATTTTACCTTTCTCTCAAGTGCACACAGAACTTTCCCCAGGACAGATCACGTCCTGGGCCATAGATCTAGCCTTGGGAAATTCAAAAAAACTGAAATCATTCCAAGCATCTTTTCTGATCACAATGCAGAAAGATTAGATGTCAACTACAGGAAAACAAAACAAAACAAAACTATTAA
Organism: Dama dama; assembly: GCF_033118175.1. Classification (NCBI taxonomy): domain Eukaryota; kingdom Metazoa; phylum Chordata; class Mammalia; order Artiodactyla; family Cervidae; genus Dama; species Dama dama. The sequence continues at coordinate 27,962,338 of NC_083709.1, forward strand.
AAACACAAACATATGAAGGCTAAACAACACGCTTCTGAATAACCAACAAATCACAGAAGAAATCAAAAAAGAAATCAAAATATGCATAGAAATGAATGAAAATGAAAACACAACAACCCCAAACCTATGGGACTCAGTAAAAACAGTGCTAATGGGAAGGTTCATAGAAATACAAGTTCAACTCAAGAAACAAAAGAAAAGTCAAATGAATAACCTAATTCTATACCTAAAGCAACTAGAAAAGGAAGAAATGAAGAACCCCAGGTTAGTAGAAGGAAAGAAATCATAAAAATTAGGGCAGAAATAAATGCAAAAGAAACAAAAGAGACCATAGCAAAAATCAACAAAGCTAAAAGCCGGTTCTTTGAGAAGATAAATAAAATAGACAAACCACTAGCCAGGCTCATCAAGAAACAAAGGGAGAAGAACCAAATCAACAAAATTAGAAATGAAAATGGAGAAATCACAACAGACAACATAGAAATACAAAGGATCATAAGAGACTACTATCAGCAACTATATACCAATAAAATGGACAACTTGGAAGAAATGGACAAATTCTTAGAAAAGTATAACTTGCCAAAACTGAACCAGGAAGAAATAGAAAATCTTAACAGACCCTTCACAAACACGGAAATCAAAACTGTAATCAGAAATCTTCCAGCCAACAAAAGCCCAGGACCAGATGGCTTCACAGCTAAATTCTATGAAAAATTTAAAGAAGAGCTAATAACATCTATCCTACTCAAGCTCTTCCAGAAAAGGTAAGCTTCCACACTCATTCTATGAGGCCACCACCACCCTAATATCAAAACCAGACAAAGATGCCACAAAAAAGAAAACTACAGGCCAATATCACTGATGAACATGGATGCAAAAATCCTTAAAAAATTCTAGCAAACAGAATCCAACAACATATTAAAAGATCATACATCATGACCAAGTAGGCTTTATCCCAGGGATTCAAGGATTCTTTAATATCCACAAGTCAATGAATGTGATACACCACATTAACAAATTGAAAGACAAAAAACATATGATTATCTCATAGATGCAGAGAAAGCTTTTGACAAAATTCCACATCCATTTATGATAAAAATCCTCCAGAAAGCAGGAATAGAAGGAACATACCTCAACTTAGTAAAAGCTACATATGATAAACCAACAGCAAACATTATCCTCAATGGTGAAAAATTGAAAGCATTTCCCCTAAAGGCAGGAAATGACAAGGGTGCCCACTCTCACCACTACTATTCAACATAGTTTTGGAAGTTTTGGCCACAGCAATCAGAGCAGAAAAAGAAGTAAAAGGAATCCAAATAGGAAAAGAAGAAGTAAAACTCTGTTTGCAGATGACATGATCCTCTACATAGAAAACCTAAAGACTACACCAGAAAATTACTAGAGCTAATCAATGAATATAGTAAAGTTGCAGGATATAAAATTAACACACAGAAATCCCTTGCATTCCTATACACTAACAATGAGAAAACAGAAACTATAAAACTTCTAGAGGAAAACATAGGCAAAACACTCTGACATAAATCACAGCAGGATCCTCTATGACCCACCTCCCAGAGTAATGGAAATAAAGCAAAAATAAACAAATTGGACCTAATTAAACTTAAAAGCTTTTGCACAATGAAGGAAACTATAAGCAAGGTGAAAAGACAGCCTTCAGAATTGGAGAAAATAATAGCAAGTGAAGCAACAGACAAAGAATTAATCTCAAAAATATACGAGCAGCTCCTGCAGCTCAATTTCAGAAAAATAAACAACCCAATCAAAAAATGAGCCAAAGAACCAGACAGACATTTCTCCAAAGCAGGCATACAGATGGCTAATAAACACATGAAAAGATGTTCAACATCACTCATTATCAGAGAAATGCAAATCAAAACCACAATGAGGTACCATCTCATGCCAGTCAGAATGGCTGCTATCAAAAAGTCTACAAACAATAAATGCTGGAGAGGGTGTGGAGAAAAAGGAACCATCTTACACTGTTGGTAGGAATGCAAACTAGTATAGCCACTATGGAGAACAGTGTGGAGATTCCTTAAAAAACTGGAAATATAGAACTTACATACAACCCAGCAGTCCCACTGCTGGGCATACACACCAAGGAAACCAGAACTGAAAGAGACACGTGTACCCCACTGTTCATCACAGCACTATTTACAATAGCCAGGACATGGAAGCAACCTAGATGTCCATTGGCAGATAAATGGATAAGAAAGCTGTGGTAAATATACACAATGGAATATTATGCAGCTATTAAAAAGAATACGTTTAAATCAGTTCTAAAGAGGTGGATGAAACTGGAGCCTATTATACAGAGTGAAGTAAGCCAGAAAGAAAAATACCAAAACAGTATACTAACGCATATATATGGAATTAGAAAGATGGTAACAATGAGCCTATATGCAAGATAGCAAAAGAGACATAGATGTAAAGAACAGACTTTTGGACTCTGTGGGAGAAGGTGAGAGTGGGATGATTTGAGAGGGTAGCGGTGAAATGTGTATATTATCATATGTGAAACAGATCGCCAGTCCAGGTTCAATGCATGAGACAGGGTGCTCAGGGATGGTGCACTGGGATGACCCTGGGGGATGGGATGGGGAGGGAGGTGGGAGGGGGGTTCTGGATGGGGAACACATGTGTGCCCGTGGCTGATTCATGTTGATGTTTGGCAAAAAACACTACAATATTGTAAAGTAATTATCCTCCAATTAAAACAAATAAATTAATTAAAAAATATTTTTGACATAAATTTTAGCAATATTTTCCTAGATCTGTCTCCCAGGGTGAAAGAAATAAAAACAAAAATAAACAAATGGGAGCTAATCAAACTTACAAGGTTTTGCATAGCAAAGGAAAATATCAATAAAATGAAACGACAATCTACAGAATGGAAGAAAATATTTGCAAACTATGGGATAAACAAGGAGCTAATTTCCAAAATATACAAACAACTCATACAACTCAATATTAGAAATATAAACAACTCAAACAAAAGACTGGCATAAGTCTGGATTCCCTGGTGTCACAGTAGATAGGAATCTGCCTACCAATTCAGGGGACACGGGTTCAATCCCTGGTCTGGGAAGATTCCACACACCACTGAAAGACTGTGAACCAAAACAGCTAAGCCCCTGCTCTAGGGCCCACATGCCATAACTATTGAAACCCATGTTCCCTAGGGCCCACAAGCTGCAACTACAGAACCTGTGTGCCATAACTACTGAGGCCCGCACACCTAGAGCCTGGCCTCCACAAGAGAAGCCACTGCATTGAGAAGCCCATGCACTACAATAAAGGGTGGCTCCTGCTCATCTCAACTAGAGAGAGCCTGCACAAAGCAATGAAGACCCAGCACAGCCAAAAACAAACAAATAATGGGCACACGTTCAAAAGAGGCATTTCTCTAAAAAAAGACATACAGATGGCCAAACAAACACATGAAAAAATGCTCAATCCTGTTAATTATTAGAGTATTACAAATCAAAACTATAATGAGGTATCACCTCACACTAGTCAGAATGGTTATCATCGAAATGTCTACCAATAATAAATGCTGTAGAAGGTGTGGAGAAAAGGGAACATTTCTAGACTGTTGGTGGGAATGTAAATCGGTGCAGGCGCTATAGAAAACATAATACTATCATTGTATTCTGAATAAGGTTTATTTATCTTGTCTCCTCATGTTTGACATGAATTGGACAATTATCTTCTTTAGATTGGACATATATGTATTTGCCTCAGTTTTGAAGGCCTTGTTTGTGTTTAATTGCTCAAGTGCTTATTCAGATAAGTGTAAATTAAAAATTTATCTATTTCCAAATATTCCAAATTTTAGACATTACTCTCCTCCATTAAGTGAAAGTGAAAGTGTTAGTCGCTTAGTTGTGTCTGACTCTTTGCAACCCCATGGACTGTAGCCTGCCAGACTGCTCTGTCCATGGAATTCTCCAAGCAAGAATACTGGAGTGGGCAGCCATTCCCTTCTCCAGGGCATCTTCCTGACCCACAGATCAAACCTGGGTTTCCCATATGACGTGCAGATTCTTTACGGTCTGAGCCACCAGGGAAGCTGTGTGTGTGTTTAGTTGCTTAGTCGTGCCTGACTCTTTGCAACCCCGTGGGCTGCAGACCATCAGGCTCCTCTGTCCATGCGATTTTCCAGGCAAAGATACTGGGGTAGTTTGCCATTTCCTTCTCTGGGGGATCTTCCCAACCCATTGATCAAACCTGGGTCTCTTGCACTGCAGGCAGATTCTTTACTAACTGAGCTACCAGGGAAGCCAACACTCTAAGTATGTTAAGGGAATTAGAGCAAACCATACACTTAGATGCCTCCACAATACAGAGATTCATAAAAGCGAAAGGAAAATGATGAACAAGAGCTTTAAAACATATGACAAAAATAAACAACAACAAAAAAAAAAAGATTAGAGAATTAGCTTGTAATACACCTCTGCCTCTGTAAGTGATAGTTACAAAGTATGGACAAAATAAAACTAAACATAACAAAAAAATCTTTAAAAATCAGACTGCTCTTGGAGGAGAGTCAGAACTGGTTGGAAGAAATCCGCAGTACTGTCTTCTCCGTTATTTGAGGCTAAACCGGAGGTGATGGCAGTTCAAGTGGCGGTGGCGCAGGGAGACCAAAACTCCACAGTAATCACACCCCACTGTCTTTCTAAACGGAGCAGGCGATGGCACCCCACTCCAGGACTCCTGCCTGGAAACTCCCATGGACGGAGGGGCTGCTAGGCTGCAGTCCATGGGGTCGCGAAGAGGCAGACATGACTGAGCGACTTCACTTTCGCTTTTCACTTTTATGCACTGGAGAAGGAAATGGCAGCCCACTCCAGTGTTCTTGCCTGGAGCATCCCAGGGATGGGGTCGCACAGAGTCGGACACGACGGAAGTGCCTTAGCAGTAGCAGCAGTAGTCTTTCTAAAACCAGAAAAAGGAATTTCACAGCAACCAGAGACACTACAATATGAGTGAGGAACTCCAGAAAAGATGGGCATCAGAAGAGGAATCCTAACTTTTACATAAATTAAGGCCAGATTTCAGGTTAAATCCTGAAGCACGCCAGCACAAGCTAAAAGTGAAAGCAGTTTACAGTGAAGCCTTAAAGGACTAAACCGAGGAGACCTTCCTGAGGATACCTTCCACCACAGGCTTGGCCAAGGCTAAGTTTGAGTTGAATCAAAACCAATCAAAAACCAACACATGTAAGAAGAATGCAGTAGTTGAGTCATGAGAGTATACAACATTAATATTCACATTGCATAGGGTAGAGCAAAAGTCACTAAACTTAAGAGGATCAAAGAAAATGTGACCCATTTTCAAGAGAAAAGAGACTTAATACATAGTAACCCCATGATGATTTTATCAGACAATGACTAAAAAGTAGCTACTAGAACTCAGCTCAGTGAAGCAAAGAAAGATAAGTAAATTAAAATATAAAATCAGAATAATAAAAATCATAAGAAGGACCAAAATAACAATTAAAAAAGATACAAGAATATTTAATGTAATATATTAAGTAAAAGATTCACTCACTGGCTAAGTAGAAAAATATAGATTACAGAAGAGTCAGTGAACTTGAAGACAGATCAACAGAAATTATCCAACTGGACAGAGATGTAAAAATTTTCACAAAATGAAGAGAACCTCACTGTCCTATAGGATAACATCAGATGTCTGACATGCTGGTCACAAGAGTTTGTTGAGGAAAGGAAAGTTAGGATAAGTAGAAAAAACTGCTTAAAAAACTAATGGCCCCAAACTTCTCATAATTAATGAAACTTATAAATTTAAAATTTCAGGAATCATGGAGAACCCCATGCTCTGATAAATTCAGAGAACAATGTACAGGTATATCATAGGAAAATTGGTTAAAATGAAAGGCAAAGAATAAGTCTTAAGAAGTCAATGAAGAATAAATCTTAAGAAGCATATGACATACTGGGCAACATTTATTTTAAATTACAATGGGCTTCTCTTCATGGACAGAGGAGCCTGGCAGGCTACAGTCCATGGGGTCGCAAAGAGTTGGACATGACTGAGAGACTTCAATTTCACTTTCTCTTCTGAAACTACAAATACTAGGAGACAGTGGAACAATGTTTTACATATGCAGAAAGAAAATATGTGTGTGTGTGTTTGTGTGTTAGTCACTCAGTTGTATCCAACTCTGCGACTTCACCAGGCTCCTCTGTCCATGGAATTCTCCAGGCAAGAATACCGAAGTGAGTTTCTATTCCCTTCTCCAGAGGATCTTCCCAACCAAGGGGTGGAACCTGGGTCTCTGGCCTTGCAGGTGGATTCTTTACTGTCTGAGCCAGCTGGAGAAATATGATTAAGAACAAATGATTCTTAAAACTTAATTAAGAGAAGGAAATCAATTGACTTAAAATTGAACAGTTTGAACAGACAGCTAAAAACATATACTCATGGCAAATGAACACATGAAAAGATAATTAACATTATTATTTATCAGGGAAATGCACATTAAAACCATAATGAGATAGTGCTACTCACTCATCAGAGTGGTTAAAATTAAAATGTGACTATACTAACTGTAGGCTAGGATGAGGAGAAAATGAAACTTTGATATACTACTTTTTTAACCCCTTAATTGAAAGAGTTTAAGGTTTAGAGAACATTAAAATGCCAGAAATCTGTTTTTATCAAATAGTTAAAAACTGGCATGAAAATATATACACAAAACCAGCCAAAAAGGAAAAGAAGAAATTTACATAGACATAATGTGAGGAAAATGTAGCTCATTTCTTTAAACACAAAAAAAGGTGAAGAAATAAACTGTCTGATGAATCACTGAAATAATGAATTACTGAAAAATCTCTACTGCTATCACTGTGGAACATTCTCATACATTTCATTCACATTAGTAAGAAATGCAGTTTGGAGAAGGAATGATGACAATTTTTCATTCACAATTTTTATCTTATTTCCAGTGACAATGTAAATAGTTTTCTTCCTCAGCACTTTCACATTAGTGTGCCATTCAGATTTCTAATACACGCTAGAATAATAAGCTATGGACTAAGGCAGATCATGCTTGTGATTTGAGATCATTCACGTTGTAACTTCGAGAGCTTGAGCAAATATCAATTACCTTGAGTTTTATGTCCCTCATCTGTAAAATAGTAATCTTAGCACATACAGCATTTGGGATACACAGTAGAAGCTAAGTAAATAGTGTCCTCATTATTACTGACCACCCTGACACTCATCAGCAAAAACAAACACTTTCAGTTCCAGTCCATTTGACAGATTTAACATCAAAAATTCTAAACATACAACAATGGAAATATTCTACACGCTACCATGTGCGTATCTACTCCCTTCCAACATGCCAATGCTAAGTCTCACAGCTCAAAAAAAAAAAATTTTTTTTAATACCTATTGAAACAAAAGCTTTTCTGTCTTGTTGAGTTCCTGCCACAAAGTAAGATTTCAAGTCCAATGTCTTAGTGAATTAATATATTAAGAGAAGTTCCCTAAACAAAGAAGCCAGTGATTACAATATAAAGTGTTACAACAGAACTAATTTGAAAACTTCAGATCAACCCTGATACCTCAGGGTAGATGAGCTAAGCCTTAACAAAGATGTCTCTGAAAAACATCTGTTGTTGTTGTTCAGTTGCTAAGTCATGTCTGACTCTTTGTGCCTCATAGACTACAACACACCAGGCTCTTCTAGCCAGGATTTTCCAGGCAAGAAGGCTGGAATGGGTTGTCACCTGCTTCTCCAAGTGATCTTCCCAGACCAGGGATCAAATGCACGTCTCCTGTATTAGCAGACAAATTGCCACTGAGCAATCACGGAAGCCCCTCAAAATATCTAACATTATTTTAAATGAACTGTACTTGTTTCTTCTCAAAAGTCAATTAAAAAATCCAACAGCAAGAGAAGCATCTTATTTTTACTGAAAAGAAAAGAAGTTTCTGATGAAAACTGTCACCTAATAATTTACAAATTCAAATGTTTTTACTGATTCTTATTTAACATGACATATTTTTGTTCCTCCCTCTTAAATGCCTAAGAATAAAAATCTGAATTACTGTTAATAGTGAGTTAGGGAAACTTTAAATACTCTGGGTAAATTACAACAAAAGTGCATTGCCACTTCTGTCATCCCTTTGTAATTTCTTGAAGCTAATATGTTTATAAGCCTCGCCTTCTTATAACCAACCTTATAGTTAGATATTGAATACAATTCTCTGAAAGGATTTCACCACTTTTCAGATATTCCTACCCAATATTTTTGATATAAATACTAGGTTCACTTTGCACAGTTATTTTTTGTAGTCCTATTTGGCATATCACTAGACAGAAATGTGAACATTTAAGTGATGAAGTCTTATAGTTCTCTGGGTGAGTTACAAGGTAACTCAGGCATTTTTGTGAGTTGTTCAATAAATTCTCCATTGAAATTTAAAGGCAAGTATGTCAAATTGCCCTTGAAAATGATTTACCATATCCTACTCCCTTTTCCCATCATTTGATTCTATCCCAAATTAAAGACCCTTTTCCGGCTTGTAAAAACACTAGGTTTTAAAATAAAATGTAAGAGTAAAATAAAGCATTCTCTCAACAGATAGTGGCAAAATTAAGAAATCAACAAGTGGGCAGTGCAGTAATAGTTCTTGAATAGTTCTTGAAATCTATTAGGTATTTTTGTGTACCTACCATATGTTAAGAAATTCTCTAAACTCTTGGGGATATAGTGGAAAATAAAATAAAGCCTCTGCTGCCAAGAAGATTCCATTCAGTTCATGAATCCCATGGAATTGGGATAAAATTTTCATCTTAATATACCAATGCAAAAATTTTGCAAAAGACTTTTTTTTAGTTTGCTGTTGTATCTGAAGAAACAGGAGTCAAAGCATTTAAAATAATGAAAATATCATATAAAAGTTATTTCTAAGACTTTTTCACAGTCTTGAAACCTCTATATAATCCTTTTACCATCTAAGATTAAAAACAAATATGTACTGTTGGTTCTGTCTTTGTACACTGCATTGAAGCATTGTAAGGGACTTAGAATGGGATTATTTTTAAGCTTATTGAGTCTAAATAACAAATCACCAATTTACTACCTGGAAGTCAAGAAAAGATGATTGAGGTCAGGTCAGATTAAACACAAACCCTGAACAGTTTCCATCTGATGGGCATACTTATAAAATGAAGGATAGTTTTATCAATATCATTTTTCTACTTCATTAGCTTTATTTAGCCTGGAGGCTGCAGAGCGGGACCACAGATCTCTTTACCATTAGTCCACTTCTATCAAGCTGTGAGGAAAATGGCAAGAAAACTTCATTAAGCCCTAAAGGGCAACTATGAATAGATGCACTTCCTTTCTCAGACTTCACCTCTAGAATTCTCTGATGATGCTTAATCTACAAAGAAGCATGCACTTTAATTAACAGAAATTTTCACTCACTCGCTTTCTACTGAATCTCTAGGAATTGTACTAATTTTTTCCAGTGGGAAAAAATTGGAATTTGTGATTAGAGTCAATTAGATCATGTGATTATTTAATAGACAAAATGATCTAGCTTATATCACCTAAATCCAATATGGAAGCAGTCATGCAGATAAATTTTCATGCTTGAGACACAAAATTATTAATGTAAAGTTAAACTTAACAGGAGAGTAGAGAGGAAAACGCTCATGTCGGTCCAATTGTACTTCTTCAATCCTTTCTCACTACATAGGATTTTAGATAGACTAAAGTTTCCCATGGTAATTCAACTAAAAAATATTAGACTCTTAATTCTCAGTTTCATTAACTACTTTTTAAGAGAGTAAAATAAGATTAAGCTGAATCTGACTCAGATATTGAAACATGTTTCTCAGGCTCTCGTGTCACTTGCATTAGTATTAATATTTTAAAATGTTTCTTCAAGGCTGAAGCAAAATCACCATCATCATCATCTTTGACTCTAGTTCTTCACTATCATCTATTTCCTTAAGAAAATATGTATCAGGGGATTAGTCTAGAGATAGAGGAAATTTGACAGAGTTGTCTAAAGTTTTGGCCTTTAGGTAAAATCTGAAACTGGTGTCTTGACACATCATAACATTGACCCACCTGCTATATAAACTTTTCTCTTGAGGGAAGTCAGAATAAGGAATCCCAACTGGCCAACTACAGTGCTGAGCACCAATATTAATAATGTATCGCTGCTTGCCTAGGAACTTACAAGCTATTATACTTTTAAAAAGAGTAATCACGCAATTCCCCTCTTGTAGCCACAATTCCCTACTCAGTTCTTTCCTTAGAATGGCATTAGACAGAGAGCTCCCCTGTCTGAAAGCTTCTTTCTATTTGTATAGTAGCTGACAGCACTTCAGGGGAAGCAGGGCATCTTTAAAGTTTCAGTATCTTTTCAAACAATCTTTCTTGGCTTCCCCTGCCTGTTGGCTACTAAAAATCTGAAAGGCGCTCAGCAAAATCAACTTGAAATTTCAAAGAATTTAGCTGTCTTCAAGTCAACTTTGTTTAAAAAGAATTTAAATACAGTTCATCATTTGAAAAATACAAATTCGTACATTACAAATAACCCGAGGGCAGCTCCAGAATTTTGGAGTGCTGAGAGAATGAGGCAGCCGAATGTGCAGAAAACCCAGAAGCAACACATTCTTGAGGGCAGGGCCACAATGTTAACTCAAAGCATCCTGCCACTGAAGAAACCTCAAAAGCCACCAAATCAGCTTTCCCCTTCATACCATCCAGTATGCACTATGGCCTCTCAAAAGGTATGTCAGCCCTGAAGCTTCTCTTCCCATGTAAATGAATTGTGCTGACAATCTTGTAAAAGGACTTAATTTAGTAAGCAATTAAGCTGATGCAAAGGTATTAAAAATTGCAGGCAGGAAGTGAGGAAAACTTAAGGAGAGAGAGGTAGAAGGTAGTGGTCAAGAGACTAGGAGAGAAGGAGTAAAGGGAAGGGAGAACACGTGTTTAATTATTTCAGAGACGACATCCCAATAAGCTGGACCGGTGAAAGACGAAAGTTATCCTTAGAGTGTTTCCTTTCATCCATCCATTCAATTATGCATCTTAATTATGAATCTCTTGTTATGTGTAGCATTGTCCTCATGCTGAGGGAAAAGTATAACAAAGAAATATAATCTCCTTACCTCCAAGGTTACTATAATCTCATGGAGGGGATAGAAAACATGACTGGTAGATTGAAAGATGATAGATAGATAGACTCCAAATTATTTGCACTGACTAAAGAAATGGGAGACTGGGGTAGACGATTATTGAGAAGATGAATTTAGGGAGACATGTGAAGTAGTATGTCAGTGGAGGGGATCTGTGGAGAAGACAATCCAATCAGAGGCAAAAGCCATAGCAAAAATACAAAGAGGGCAAACCATAATCTGGAACTAATGCAAGGTCTAAAGTGGCAGAAATGTGATGCACACAGGAACTTGGTGGAAGAGGAAATAAAGGCAACTTGGGATCAGATTTTGGAGGATTTTATCACAATTTATCACAAAATATAAAAATGTTTCTTTTAATATCTTGGTAATTATACAGCAACAAAACATCTAAAATTGTAAGTGCTTTTATCAACTCTTCAACTATAAAAAGAAAATTCTGATTATGTAGTGCACAGTATAAACAATGGAGGAGAGAGGAAAATAAAAATCGATAACATTCACGGACTACTGCAATCATGTAAGAGGATCAACACACAGGGACTGGAGTGGAGGCACAGTATCTCCTCAGAGTTTGAAATTTTTATTAAATACATATCTTTTCATGGATCTATCATGGGATCAAAGATATGTTATGCTTGTTAGTATGAGATGAAGCTTGGGAATTTGTTGAATAAGTATTTCAGATAATTTTTACCCTTAGGGGAGTTTGGGAAAAAACTGTTAGAGGGCATGGGCATGTAATCATGGTTACTTACGAGGAAACTCAAGCAAATAATTGTGCTAAGGAGTTGCAGGGGTGTGCAGATATGAAAAGACCCCATATTAATAACATGTTGTATAATCTAAATGTAATCAAGAGGTCAAGTGGGTCAGATGTTGTGTGGATTTAACTGCTTGTAAAATTAGATGATTACAGCAGGACAGGTAGCAAAGAAACAAGTAGACTTAGGTTTTTAAATATAGCTTAAGGAATTGTAGCACAAAATGGATTGTCTTTTGGTAATGGTTTCCCCATTCATGGTGGCTTTTTAATGCTAAGGTTACAAATAGAGGTCATAAACATTTATGTTTCCTACATAAAAGTTAGTGAAAATGCCAAATTCAATATTTATATGCCTAGATTCCTCTCTTTTTTGGCTAGAAAAGTTTCACATTTAAAAGTAAATACATCTCAGTGTGATACAGACACATACTTCTTTTCCTTGTCTTGAAGGTCTATTTCCTCTGGCTTAGCAGGATATGCAGAAAACTGAATCTTATCAAATTTTTGAGATATCTGCTTAGGAGAGGTTTCTTTGAGCTCACACTGTTCCCTTGTGTTTGGGGCTCCAGCCTGGCTAAACACTTGCTGCTCCTGCCACCATAAAGTGTGATGCTGAAATTGCTTTATCTCCTAGAGGACATGTGCTTGATAGAATGATGCTCGAGTTTCAGATCTACCCATGCTGACATGGACAAGGTCTATGAAAGGTCCTCCATCGTTTGATTTCCTCCATGACTCTAGCTCCAGGCTCTGCTGATACCAAAAACATTGCCTTAAGATAGTGTGACAAGTTAAAAATGTTTTTTTGGATATGGAAGGAGATAAAAGTTTTCTGCTTAAAATAAATTTTTAGGATTCAAAGTACAAAATCAGAGGTTCACTCTTTGTAAGAGACGATACTTTGAGTCATGAGTTGATCCTTCAGTTCCTAAATTGAGGTCCATTTTCTCAGCCGCTTTATGTCAAAAGAGAGTCCATCTTCCAATACCACACACTCTAAAAAAACTTCCTGTTTACTTGATTGGATTGCTCCCCTTTCCCTGTCAATGTTTCCCAAAGTTTGTTTCTTCAATTTAAAGGCTTTCCTATATATTGCTCAAGGGAATACTGAAGTTCTGAAGAATAATGTAGTGTCTAGCCAATTCCAGAAGGATATATTTCTGTGAAATTGTCCCTTGTATTTAGAAACAGCTGATTAAGCTTGAGATTGTTGTTTGATTTCTTAAGTGATTTTCATTGCAGTCTGCCAGACTAAAAATGGAGCTGTTCTATTTCCTTACTCCACTTTATTCCATGATGCCATTCTATTTTACAATTTTTAGAGGAAGGAGTCTCTAGAATATCCATTTCGGGAAATGCTTCATTAAAGCCAAAAATTATTTTAAAATACATCATTACTATATAAATCAATTGCCTTAAAATAAAAAAGACGAAGGAAGACAAGTTTGCATATAAATCTGAAGTTTTATTTTTTTAACCATAGTAATAGTAACTGTGTTAGTCACTCAGTTGTGTCTGACTCTGTGACCTCATGGACTGTAGCCTGTCAGGCTCCTCCGTCCATGGGATTCTCCAGGCAAGAATACTGGAGTGGGTTGCCATTCCGTTCTCAGGGATCTTTCTGACCCGGGGATTGAACCTGGGTCCCCTGCATTGCAGGCAGATTCTTTACCACCTGAGCCACCAGGGAAGCCCCATTTTTTTTTTGTTTTAACTATATCCACTTCAAATATTTGACCTTCCTTCATTATTTGGGTTTAAACAATATATTTTTAAATATATGTTTATATGTATTCACTAGAAATAAATACAAGTGAATTTATTACTTCATTACTGAGATGGCCATAAATTTATAACAAATACAACTGATTGTTCAAACTATTTGTCATCTTTAGAGGAATCATATGGGACCACATCTCAATACAATGTACCTTTAGAGGAAAGGTAAATTATTTCTCCATTGGATTTCTCCAAATTCTCATCTCCCAATGGCCAAATACCTCTGCATTTCTAGGACATATATTGGTCCTCCAGGCAGCCAGAAATTTCTCTTAGCAAGTCAAATTCAGCCATTATTCAAGAATCCAATTAAGAGTATGGAGACACTGGCTCCATATGAAGTTATACCCTTGTTCTCAAATGATGGCTTATAATGCTTAAGTGAAACAGAATTTATTCTCAATCATGGCACAAGAGATTTGGACTTGGTTGCACAATAAGCTGCTCTAATGCTCTCAATATTCTTACTGAATTTATTCAAAGCAGTGATTTAAGAGGGAAAAGAAAGAGCTTACTCATGCGTCCATCAGAAAAGAAAACATTAAAAAACATCATCAACAATTTCAAGTTAATAACCACAATCAAATTTCCTTAATCCATCTATTCAAATCTGTGTATCTCTTTCCTCTGGATCTCAGGTCAGTAGTTTGCTTTCAAGAAGTTTATCTGATTCTGATCTAAAACACATTCTGGAAAGCCTATTCTAGACCTCTGGTATTGTTGAAAGTTGTCTGAGCAATGTCTGTTCAGAACCCTGTGCCAAGACTTTTTTGAGTTAAAATTCATTTTTATTTTTTTTCTTTTGCATTTTTATTATAGTAAGACATACACACCATGAGAGCAAGCCTTTGGAATTTTTAAGTGTAAAATATTGTGAACTAAACACACAATGTTGTTTAGTAGATTCAAAAACTTATTTGTCTTGCATAACTAAAAGTTTATATTCACTCAATAGCAATACTGCATTTCCTTCTTCACTGCTTCCTGGCAACCGCCATTCTACTTTCTGCTTCTATGAGTTTGTTTTCTTTAGATATCTCATAACAGTAGAACTGTGCTCCTGTAGTGGCTTATCTCAGTTAACATAATGTCTTATAAATGTTGTCACATATGAAAGCATTTTCTTCTTTTTTAAAATTAAAAATATTCTATTCTATGCATGTGTATGTTATCTATCTATCTATCTATCTATACACCATATTTTTTATCCATGTATCTGTTGATAGACATTTAAAATGGAACTACCACACGATCCAGCAATCTCACTTTCAGGCATTTATCTGAAAGAATTGAAATCAGGATCTTGAAAACTCTATTATTTCAAGCATTGACTTCTAAGAGTATCCTTTATAGTACTTCCATAAGAACTGCAACTGATCTTAGCTGAAGTTCAGCTTGTTTCATAACTTATAAACAGCTTTTAGGCAAATATGAGAGGAAAACAGTAACTATTTTCTGATGGTAGAACTGAATGTCTGTGATAAACTGATTATAATAACCAATAATAGAAGTCAGGACAGTAATATTCTTTCTTGGGATACAATAAAAGTACTTCATAAAGATTTGATTGATTTTACCTTCAAGAATAAACACATATTTTGGAGAA
The DNA here is from genome assembly GCF_033118175.1 of Dama dama. Taxonomy (NCBI): domain Eukaryota; kingdom Metazoa; phylum Chordata; class Mammalia; order Artiodactyla; family Cervidae; genus Dama; species Dama dama. Next base: position 27,977,713 of record NC_083709.1, read on the forward strand.
TGAGGCCATAGAAAACTACCAGGGCTGATACCTAAAGTGCATGACCTTTAAAATATGTCTATATTAGTAATATTTTTTCCCCAACAGAAACTGAAGTTACTATTATATCCACTATCCTATTTCTAGGCTGCCTTTAAATTAGAATGTGAGAAATACCAGAAGTCGATCACACCCAGTGCATGAAAACAGACAACTGCTCCACTGGTTCTCATAATACTCCGCAAGCTATGGTAGGTTACAATACAAAGAATTATACCCACTCTTAGTCTTTACTCTAAAATGGAATTCTTGTCCTTCTTCAACAAGTGCATACAAAAAAATACACACACACACACACACACACAAACTCATATGAGTTCATTTCCATTGTATAATTTTAAATCACATTTCCTCCTCATATAGTTAGAATGATGAGCAAGACAATAAATCGTGCTTATATTTATATTGGTGGTTTAGTCGCTAAGTCGCGTCCTACTCTTGTGACCCCATGGACTGCTGCCTGCCAGGCTCCTCTGTCCATGGGATTCTCTAGGCAAGAATATTGGAGTGGGTTGCCATTTCCTTCTCCAATATTTATATCAGTTTGGCCAGAAAGGTCATTCGAGTTTTTCCATAACGTCTTAAAGAAAAACCTTGATGACCTTTTTGGTCAACCCAATATTTGATCCCATTATTCTTTATAGTGGATATCTCTTCAGACTATCTATGAGTCATCTCAATCTCCTAGAACCACCCTCCTTCACTGTCATTCATATAGCCATAATAAAAAAAAAAATCACATATTCTTGCATGTACCTACCCCTGGTTGTGTTTACCAGGCCAAAGATGGGCATTTAACTTGAGCTGGGCCCAAAATTCTCTTCCCTAGAATTTCTGCACTTATATAACAAATAGGCTCATCTAACCATAAATTATGTTGAGTCTTAAGCTTGCTATATGACCATCTTCACTGCCAGGTGAATAAAGCCAATAGGCAATGTGGCAGAATAAAGCTAAGGATTTGAAAAAAGTAGAACCGAAACAGAGAGGCAAAAGGTTCAAGTTTGTTTTTGCCTCTGTGTTTTTACTGAGGCAAAACAGCTGTTCTATCATGGTCACACAGTCATTAATAGAAGAACTTGTTCTAACACAGGTAGTCTCAGTCCTTTTTTAACTATTCCACTAGCATAAATGTTAAGAGAGCAGTGATGTTTGTCTTCACTCTATCCCCCGTGAATGGAACATCATAGAGGCTCAATAAGTAATTTTTAAAATAAATGAATACCTTTGGTAGGTTCTACTTATATTAAGCTTCTCATTCCAAAGGGTTGAGACTAGCCTTACTAGCTGGGACAGATACACAGAGATTTTCTTTGCATAAAAAGACAAAAGCCTCCTGCTTAAGACTGCATTCATGATTAATAAGAACATTTTGGTACTATAGCAGCAAAATATGACTCTACTTATACTAGTTCCTTATGTAAAATAGTTACTGTGTATGTTCCAAAGCCCACTGTGATATAATGACAATCTCAAAGGATAATGATACTTAAAAAAATACTTGCTCTGACATTTAATAGGTAATAGACAAATGTCATCTTATTACTACATGCATATACACATATATACTTTACAAGGACTTGAACTGTTTCATTTAGGTTTGGCCTTTCTTACTATTACCATTTCCTAATTTAATGTGTCTTAATTGCATCAGTGTTGGTGAGTGAATTGTTGGTCTTCTAATAAATTACCACACAATAGCGGGCTAGGCTAAAAGCATGCATAATCTGTACAGTCTACTTATACACAAACTTGACTGCTATATTTTTAACGCAATTTATACAAACTGGGTTATGACCTGGCTAATAACTAGTGAGCATACTGTGAAAATTGAAAGACAAAAATGGCAAACAAAAAAAAAAAAAAAAATGATAGTCAACCAACACATGTTAAAAATCTGAAAAAAATATCAGCTTTCCCTGCTTTGTTGTATTTATTTATTTAAAGAAAAGTGATGACATTGTCTCATTAAAACAGTGGAATGGAGCAGAGGAAAGTGGGCCAAGAAAGAATTAGACTTGGAAGAAGAGGCTGCTAAAGTTAAGGAAGCTAAAGGGCATTTCCTAGAAGCAGGTAGTACTCTCTAAGACGTGTAGCAGCAAGAAAGGAAGTTCTCAATAAAGAAATGGATGGCACAAGAGTAAGTAAAGCAGGTGAAAGGCATCTAAAAAAATCCATCAGGAAAAATTTCTGGTTCCACCCAATGTGTGAATGCATGCTTAGTCATGTCCCACTGTGACCCCATGGACTGTACCCCGCCAGACTCCTTTGTCCATGAGATTCTCTAGGCAAGAATACTGGAATGGGTTGCCATGCCCTCCTCCAAGGGAACTTCCCGGCCCATGGATCAAACCCACATCTCCTGTGGCTCCTTCATGGCAGGAGGTTTCTTTTACTGAGCCACTTGGGAAGTCCCTCCATCCTAGGGACCAGAGTTCAGAAGCAAGATTCAAGCCCTTTGGTGTCAAAGAATAAGGACACTTCTTTGTATCTTAGTACCAAGGGTGGGAGAGAGAAAGAATAAGGACACTTCTTAGTATCTTAGTACCAAGGGTGGGAGAGATACCAAGATTAGAATCCAGAAAGAAAAACTGGAGTATAAGGTCATGATTAAAAATAGGGCAACCTCCTACAGGTAGAGATCAGGTGAACAGTCAGATCTAGAGTACAAAAAAAGGAAAGCTTTGATGCTGAAATTCAAAGAGGCAGTCTAAAGCTCTTAAAACTTTTCTATCTGATCAGGATGAGTCCTACATAGGTATCAAATGGTCAGAGATATGAAGGATATACAGACCCAGGTTTCAGGATCTGAATCTTACAAAGTTTTCTTAAATAGTCAAATTGGGGTAGGTGACAGAGCAATTGAGATAAGTATGAAGCAATTTAGCACACCTTTCTATTGTTGAGCAGATGAGTTATAATTCTGACTTTGTCTCTCATTAACTTGTGTGCCCTTAGATGAAGTTTAACTTGAACATGAAAAAGTACATACTTATAAAATAAGGATAATAAGACTAGAATCCATTGGACTGCAAGGAGATCAAATCAGTCGATCCTAAAAGAAATCAGTCCTGAATATTTATTGGAAGGACTGATGCTGCAGCTGAAGCTCCAATACTTTGGCCACCTGATGTGAAGAACTGACTCACTGGTAAAGACATTGATGCTGGGAAAGATTGAAGGCAGAAGAAGGGGACGACAGAGGATGAGATGGTTGGATGGCATCACCGACTCGATGGATAATGGTGAGTTTGAGCAAGCTCCGGGAGTTGGTGATGCACTGGGAAGCCTGGCATGCTGCAGTCCATGGGGTGGCAAAGAGTCACACACGACTGAGTGACTGAACTGAAGACATAATTGTTTAGAAAATGAAACTGTGCTGCATAATACATATAACCCTTTATCACAGTGTATATAAGTAGTTACATATAACTAGCCATATTAGCATACGAGTACTTACTAAAAGTTAATCAGCAGTTAGGCTCATACCAGGGTTCATAAGGTTAACTAAGAACCTGCTAAGGAACTGTTTGTTGGCAACATTAACTAGGGATCATCTTAGGAAATTAAAACTAAATTGAAGTGTTTATGAATTTTGTCCCAGCCATAACCTGTGCACATATTAATGATAATAGTAAATATGCTTGATAAATTACCTCTCTATGGTTATTAGCTTTGTATACCTTTCACTTGTTGCTAAATTAAGATGACAAGAAACACTGGTTCTTACATTGCCCTCACATATTAAGTGTTCCAGCATCATGGAAATGATGTGGACATGAGATTCACCTCCAAACTGAAAATGACCTTGTAACTGTCATATCTATAACATGGCAGTCTCCCTGGGAGCTAGTTAGCCAGCTTTTCCCACAACTTGCTACAAAACACCTCTACTTTCACAACAAGTGATTCTTAAAACTGTCTTTCAGTAGACAGAGAAAGCAGAGGAAGATACTGACTCTTCTTTCCTTCCTTTGAAATACTTTAGTATTAAAAGTACAGCTGGTTTCCATAATTAATCTTATTATGAGTGTCTTTTTGTGAAAAAGATCATTCTTGGTAAATCACTGAATCATTTAAACTAGTAATAATAATAATACACTTTCATAAGGGTATGTTTCTAATTATATTTCCTTTGTCTCTCAATAGGTACTAGTTGTTCAGGCTATTCAAGGGAATTTCTAGTGTTTTGTGTTTTATTCTGGCAAATCCAACAATAAAATGCTTGATTCATTCATGATTAAAGCATATAATTACTATTAATAATTTAGCAAAATGCTTAAAATAAAAAGGATTTACCACTCAGATTGAGACAGAGCTAACAGAAGCAAATGCTATCAAAAGAGGGGGTTAAAGATGTTTATCTTTATCTTTAAAGTTAAAGATGTTTGTCTTACAAGGAAAATATAAGAATAAAAAATTAACCTCAAACTTTTACTCCCATGTTCCCACATTAAGTGCATATTTTTATGAGCATGTATAAGTATTTTGGCAATTCTCATTTATAAAAGTTACTCAGGCTGACTTTATATTAAGTCTATTTGTTTCTCTTTGTAGTAAATCACCCTTTTAGATAAAACTTTCACTATCTATACATTCAAATATGACCAGTGGGAAAATAAAGTAAATTTTCTAGAAAATATAATAATTTTAGATAAAAAGAATAATTTCATACACATATAATAATTTAATTTTATAATAAAACAGTTACTTTGCTTTGGGAGGATTAGCATTTAATTATTTAATATAAATAAAGTTAATTCTGTAATGATAGATAAATGGTTCCAGACTTACTCTAATTTGTCAAAATACAAATTTCTAAAGTTCTAGTTCAAAAAATAAAAATAAACACAAGATAAGGAAACAGCATATATTAAGCGTGTAATAGTTTTACCTAACTTAAATCATTCAAATATCCCTGGTCAGGTTGATTTCTTATGCACATTTTACAGGTGAAGAAAACTAAGTTGAATTGGAAATGCTAAATGTGCACAATTATAATCAATAGAGATGTTGATATTATTAAGAGACTGAATACAACCTGAAAAAAGGATGTGCCATTTCTATAATTTGCAGGGGCTTGCAGGTACACATGGATAAACCACATGGGCCAGGACAAGAGTGTGGCTAGTAAAGTGCCCAGGGAACAAAACTGAAAGGAGAGCTTGCTCTCAGAGCTGTGAGAGTATAGAGTCGGTACTTGCAAACCCTAACTGCTGGAGGTTTCTTTAAATTGTGCACTCCGGACGCATCACATGCCATAGCCCATGCTGTCAAATCTTAGTTTGTATCTGTTGATCTTTCTTCAGCATTTCTGTATACCTCTGCCTTCCTTTTAGAAAACTTGGAAATTGGTAGAAACTTCTGATCAAAAACTTTCTTTCAACAATCAGTTATGAATATTCACAATGGTACATTTTTTTCCTATATCAGAAGGAAATAATAGAGCATCAATTACCTGCAGAATAAAACAAATACTTTTAGCCTATTCTCAATACTTAGAAGTGGACCTTGACGGAAGCCAGAAGCTCATGGAGAAAAGCAGAAAGGAAACTAACTTATGTTGAGGGCCTTTTCAGAGTCAAACACTTTGCTCATCACTCAGTAGATACTTGTTGAACATGTACAGTGTGATGAGCATTATCCGAGACACTAGAGATAAATCAGTGACAAAATAGATTAAAAGATGCTGACATAAATCAACTGCACATTCCACAAAGGGAGATGTAGACAGTAACTGAGCAAATTAGGTTAGAGCACACTGCCACCCTTAGACTCCCCAAAACAGTGGGTGCTATTAGAAGCCTCCGCTCTAGCACGTCTCAGGAAACAGCCTCCTATGGGGCAAGCAGTTTACAGGTCTAAGGGCCTGGCTCACCAGGAAGCCAGGCAATCCCCTCACCCATCAGGATTCTTGTACTCAGAGCCTATAATCACCAGCTCAAAAGGATCCTGTCCCATGCCCAGAAAGTCCTCCCTGTGTTAGAACCTGGAAACCAAGGAGCCACGGGTCCCTGTGTACTGCAAGTATAACTCAAAGCTTTGACTTATTGTCTAGGAAGAACATAGGTATTCTCGTGGTGAGGAATGGGGCCTGAACAAGGACAATACAGGGTTCAAAATTTGAGCTAGGAGCTGGACCAGTGAGTAGTCTCCTACTTTAAATGCAAAACCAGACTTCACAAATGCTTAAACTTATCAAGGTGGGGGAATAAAATGTATTTTCTTTAATCATTTTTACCTTGATTTAAAACACTTAAAATATTTATATTTACAGTAGGAAGTCAGGTGGCCCTTAGGAAGCATCACTACGAAGAAAACTAGTGGATGTGATGGAATTCCAGTTGAGCTATTTCAAATCCTGAAAGATGATGCTGTGAAAGTGCTGCACTCAATATGCCAGCAAATTTGGAAAACTCATCAGTGGCCACAGGACTGGAAAAGGTCTGTTTTCATTCCAATCCCAAAGAAAGGCAATGCCAAAGAATGCTTAAACTACCGCACAATTGCACTCATCTCACACGCTAGTAAAGAAATGCTCAAAATTCTCCAAGACAGGCCTCAGCAATATGTTAACTGAGAACTTCCAGGTGTTCAAGCTGGTTTTAGAAAAGGCAGAGGAACCAGAAATCAAATTGCCAACATCCGCTGGATCATTGAAAAAGCAGGAGAGTTCCAGAAAAACATTTCTGCTTTATTGACTATGCCAAAGCTTTTCACTGTGTGGATCACAATAAACTGTGGAAAATTCTGAAGGAAATGGGCATACCAGACCACCTGACCTGCCTCTTGACAAACCTATATGCAGGTCAGGAATCAACAGTTAGAACTGGACATGGACCAACAGATTGGTTCCAAATAGGAAAAGGAGTACATCAAGGCTGTATATTGTCACCCTGCTTATTTAACTTCTATGCAGAGTACATCATGAGAAACACTGGGCTGGAAGAAGCACAAGCTGGAATCAAGATTGCCAGGAGAAATATCAATAACCTCAGATATGCAGATGACACCACCCTTATGGCAGAAAGTGAAGAGAAACTAAAAAGCCTCTTGATGAAAGTGAAAGAGGAGAGTGAAAAAGCTGGCTTAAAGCTCAACATTCAGGAAACTAAGATCATGGCATCTGGTCCCATCACTTCATGGGAAATAGATGGGGAAACAGTGGAAGAAGTGTCAGACTTTATTTTTTGGGCTCCAAAATCACTGCAGATGGTGATTGTAGCCATGAAATTAAGATGCTTACTCCTTGGAAGGAAAGTTATGACCAACCTAGATAGCATATTAAAAAGCAGAGACATTACTTTGCCAACAAAGGTCCATCTGCTCAAGGCTATGGTTTTTCCAGTGGTCATGTATGAATGTGAGAGTTGAACTGTGAAGAAAGCTGAGCGCCGAAAAATTGATGCTTCTGAACTGCGGTGTTGGAGAAAACTCTTGAGGGTCCCTTGGACTGCAAGGAGATCCAACCAGTCCATACTAAAGGAGATCAGTCCTGGGTGTTCATTGGAAGGACTGATGCTGAAGCTGAAACTTCAATACTTTGGCCACCTGATGCGAACAGTTGACTCTTCGGAAAAGACCCTGATGCTGGGAGGGACTGGGGGCAGGAGGAGGAGGGGACAACAGAGGATGAGATGGCTGGATGGCATCACCGACTCGATGGGCATGAGTTTGAGTAAGCTCCGGGAGTTGGTGATGGACAGGGAGGCCTGTCGTGCTGCGATTCATGGGGTAGCAAAAAGTCGGACACGGCTGAGCAACTGAACTGAACTGAACTGAAGTCTCTTGTTTGTATTCTTCATGCAGGACTGGTAAGCATTAAACATAGACCAATTGGAAAAAATAAATGTTATAGAAACATAATACAAAAGAGTGAAGGGAATTAGGTTTAAAGAAATGGAATGGGGTTGCAATTTTAAACAGAAAGCTCAGAAAAACCCTGACTGACACGGGGACAGTGGGGCAGAGATCTGAAAGATGTTAAGAGTTGATCAAACAGTTATAATAAGGAAGCACAGCCCTGTCATCGAGAATGCCTTCTTAAGAGAGGAGGATAACGGGAGAGCCTGAGGTCTGAGGATTACAATAAAGCCAGGGACTACGGAGTGGATTAGGCGAGGGAAGGATCGCAGGACACACGGTCAGAGATGCAGGGAACGTATACTATAACAGTTTAAACACTCTGGCTTGTCTCTTTCTGAAATATGGATCCTTTGCATGGTTTGAAACACAGGAATGGTTGGAACCTGACTGTTCTGTAGGATTCTTCAGGCTATTTTAAAGGATCATTCAACTGTATGCACTGAAAATAAGATTTGGGAGGTAATCATGGGAGATGGGTGGCCAGTTAAGAGGATCACTGCAGACAAACATTTATGATGACTAAATTGTGGACGCTAGCAGTAGAGTAAGACAGAAGTGCTTATATCCTGGAGTCCAGATACCCTTTCCACTTCTGAAGCAAGGGACAAAACTCTGAAAAGAATCTATGATTACATAACATTCACAATTTACATTTACAATTCATACTGATTTACTAAAAAAAAAAAAAAGATGTACAGTTTTACAGCAGATTAAATCGGCTACTAGTGTCTGATTTACTAACAATACATATGAAATTTTAAGTTTCAGTGTATGCAATGTATAAATTTTAAAATGTATACAATGATTTGCTCAAGATGTATATTATCCCACTCGTACACTGGCATAGTTAGGTATCAAAGTGATCAACACTAGAAAAAACTTTATATTTGATTTGGGGGTCATTATTTGTTTATGTATATAATATACTTCAAGGAAAACAAAGTCACTAGGATGGAGCAGATTCAAATTATATTTTTTATGATATTAAAAAATCACTAATTATTTAGACATAGAAAATATAAACTGGCCACATATAAATTTACACAAAATTAGTTCCTTTAAATATAAATATTATGATGGGAAGAATAATGCTCCCCCTCAACCAAGATGTTCTTGTCCTAATCCCTTGAACCAATGAGTATTTTAGGTCATGTGGTAAAGGAAGATTAAAGTTACAAATGAAATTTATGAGATGAAATTTATGAATCAGCTAAACTTAAGAGAGGATCATATTCTAGATTATCTAGGTAGGTCCAATAAAAGTATATGGTCCTTATATGATGATGGCAGAGGCAGGTGAACCCATGTTAGAGAAGATGTGATAATGAAGCAAGATTGGAGTGATTGGACATGATGTAACGTGAGCACTCAAACTGCATTCCTAGTTTAAAGATGAAAGAGGGCCATGAGCCATGGCATGTAAGGACCTGTAGAAGCAGGAAAATAGAAGAAAGCAAAGGAACAAAAAAAGCAAATTATTACTCTAGATCCTTCATAAATAAATGCAGTCCTGCTAACACTTTGATTTGAGCTCAGTGAGACCTATTTTTTATTTCTGACCTCCAGAAATGTAAGATGATGAATTTCTGTTGTGTTAAGCCACCAGGTTTGAAGTAATTTGTTATAGCAGCCATAGAAAACTAGTTTAAGAAAAAAAAAAAAAAGAATCTAATGTGTATTGGATTGATCTATAGTTACAATTGTAACTATTTAAGCCGAAACTTTTGAAAAAATTTTCTTCTTGATAAATGGGTTGGATAAAAGAAACCCAATATACCTTATAGCAATGGGAGGTTACAAACAATCCTGTTGATCTAACCTCACCTCTGACTAGTAAAAATGCCTCTTTCATTCCTCCATTTTATCACCACTCCCTTCATGAAAAAAGTTCACATGAACACATGTAATTACAACTCTGCCATCACATATATTTCAAGTTTAAATTTTATGTAATCTCTGTGGTTATTGAAACCACAGTGTAAGAAACTGATCTAAAATGGTCTTGAGTTGGAAGTGCACCTTGTAGAAACAATTGGTTCAAGAAGGAGGGAACATATGTATACCTATGACTGATTCATGTTGATGTATGGCATAAATTAACAATATTATAAAGCAATTATCCTCCAATTAAAAATAAACAAATTGTGTGCGTGTGTGTATATATATATATAGGAAATATATATATATATATAAATATAGGAAATAATTTTTCCTAGGAAAATATCTTGATCTAAGGCCCCTCAGAATATCCACATACTATAATAAAATAAATACAACCAGAAAGCTTATAAACAGATGTGGGAAGTTACCACTAATGAAAGCCAGCAAGAAAAAAATATAGAATTAAATCCAAACAAACTTGGGTCTGGGATTATCAACTATATCAATTATTAAAGCATAAGTGTATATAAAGAAATATAATTAAAAAAAACACAAATTCAAAAATTATAAAAATGCTCTAAAAACTTTCAAGAACAAAATGAAAGTTAAAGAAAGTCATAATTACTGAATATAAAAATAACAAATATTTTGTAATAACTGTAAATGGAAAATACATTTACATTTTTAAAATTGCATAAAATTTAATTTTATTAAATTCTACAGAAAAAAAGTTCTAAGAAGAAATGAACTCATAATCAAAATTAACAAAACAGCAAAAGACACAGAGTACCATGTAGATGAGCCAGTAGAAATATGAGACAGTCTTTGAAAGAATTCAATGGAAGGGGTCATATTTAAAAAACAAAAATGGCTGTCTAATCTCTGGTGGACTTTGCTTTCAGTATGGGAATGGTGCAACTTTAGTGAGGGGAACTTTATAAAGTTTATCTCAATTTAAGTTTTTTGATTCTATAGTCACATTAAGTTGAATGTTGTGATACTTCTTAAATATGTTTAGTGTCTGGAGAAGATATAAGAAAATATGGGAATTCTCTCTCACTTGTAATTCTCATTCCTTTGAAAACTGGCAGGTCTATTCCCTTGAAGATCTAGTGTTACAGCTCTAGGACTATATATCTCCAATTCAGGATCAAGGCTTTGAGCGGAAGGGGACTTCAAGAAGTCCAGATCTGTTTTATCATGAGCACATCACTTTTCATGGCAAAAAAAGTATCAAATGAGTGTATCCTGGGTCCCATTTCCTAGCTGGATAATTGTCAGATAACTTTGAAATATGACACACATAAAAAAGGATACAATTTTGACGGTTACTCTGGCACCTTTCTGATTAACATTCACATTCTCCCTTCCAAGGACTGCTCCCCATATACACAGGTGAAAACTGAGAATGGGTAGGTGTGTTAGATGCTGCTGGTGCTCTGCACCACCCCTTGTTGGGACAGTGCACCTAACCCCTAACTTTTGAGAGTGCTGTCTGCTGATGGTTCATAGTTTCCCCTTTCTGACAAGGACTCAGGACCTAGAGGAGTCACTTACCGAGAAATGGCTCGGAAGTTATACCCTCTCACAAGGGCAGTAAAAGTCAATGGCTAATTGAGTTAAAAGTACAAAAAGTTGGCCCCTTGCCTCAAGGTATGACAATTTTATGGTGGTACTTTATCTTGCAGAGCTTCTTACGAACTTTAGCTGAACCCATAACTTTGCCTAGCTTCTTTCCTTATCTTGCTTCCTTTGTCCCCTTACAGGTTTCAACTGTGAGCCTTCCCTCATCAATCACTTGTACGAGAATCAACAACTCAGGCTCTGTATCTAGGAAACCCAAGCTAAGAAAACATGTTCTGTTAAGTTGTTAAGATTATTTATGGTAAACTGAGGGGAATGGCAACCCACTCAAGTATTCCTGCGTGGAGAATCCCATGGACAGAATCTCCTCTGTCCATGGGATTCTGGACTGGTGAGCTACAGTCCATGGAGTTGCAAAGAGTCAGACATGACTAAAGCAACTTAGCATGCACATAGGTATGCTTCCAAACTGCTTCCTAGGTGGCACTAGTGATTCTTTCCTAGGTAAAGAATCTGCCTGCCAATGTAGGAGATGTAAGAGACATGGGTTTGATCCCTGGGTTGGAAAGATCCTGTGGAGGACTAAATGTCAACCAGTATTCTTTCCTGGAAAATTTCATACACAGAGGAGCCTGGCGGGCCACAGTCCATGGTGTCATAAGGAGTCTGACACGACTGAGAATGCAAACATACACACACATTTTCAAACATCTGAGAGTCACTCATGTTAATATACATAATACAGGCTATTACTTGTTCTTTCTTCCTCTGGGACACTCACTCAAGCTAAGTAGACATAGTGTGTGGTATCAGTGTATGTGTGTTTAAAAATGTCTGTATGTAAATATGTAAAGCAAATATATTAATTTATGTGTAAAACTACTAATGAAATTATCTAGCATATTTGGACACTTCCAAGCAATATTATGTACTTTTACCAAAGGAAAATAGGCCCCTTTGAAACTTTAGGGCTTCCCTAGTGGCTCAGATGGTAAAGAACCCACCTGCAATGCAGGAGACCCATGTTCAATCCATGGGTTGAGAAGATCCCCTGGAGAAGAAAATGGCAACAAACTCCAGTCTTCATGCATTGAGAATCCCACGGACAGAGGAGCCCAGTCTGTGGGGTTGCAAACAACTACTGACCCACTTTTCAGGTTTTAAAATCTTAGAGTAAAACTCAGTAACAGGTGTGGGGTGTGTGTGTGTGTGTACTGTTTTCAGCTAAAGACTGGCTGTTTAGAGAAAAAGGTATCCTGAGCTGCTTCAAAATGCTATTGCTACAGCTCATCATGTGAAGAAATCTCCTTTTAGAAGAGGCATAATTAGGATAAAAACACAAAACAAAGACTGATTTAATAAATCTGACTTAATAAATTGATTTAATAATCTGTATTTAATAAATACAGATTAATAAATCTGTACATTTAATAAATATACAAGAATAAACATTTTCAGAAGGAAATATCTTTAGGTAGAAATTTCTTCAGTTATGATGAACTACACCATGAAAGAATTTAGAAAGATTATTTAGTTTTTAAAATATATCTAATTTTTTCTATTTCTTCCTTTGGAAGATCTTTTTTTTTTTTTTTTTTCCCAGTGGGTTTTGTCATACATTGATATGAATCAGCCATGGATTTACATGTATTCCCAATCCCGATCCCCCCTCCCACCTCCCTCTCCACCCGATTCGTCTGGGTCTTCCCAGTGCACCAGGCCGGAGCACTTGTCTCGTGCATCCCACCTGGGCTGGTGATCTGTTTCACCATAGATAGTATACATGCTGTTCTTTTGAAATATCCCACCCTCACATTCTCCCACAAAGTTCAAAAGTCTGTTCTGTATTTCTGTGTCTCTTTTTCTGTTCTCCATATAGGGTTATCGTTATCACCTTTCTAAATTCCATATACATGTGTCAGTATGCTGTAATGTTCTTTATCTTTCTGGCTTACTTCACTCTGTATAATGGGCTCCAGCTTCATCCATCTCATTAGGACTGGTTCAAATGAATTCTTTTTCATGGCTGAGTAATATTCCATGGTGTATATGTACCACAGCTTCCTTATCCATTCATCTGCTGATGGGCATCTAGGTTGCTTCCATGTCCTGGCTATTATAAACAGTGCTGCGATGAACACTGGGGTGCACGTGTCTCTTTCAGATCTGGTTTCCTCAGTGTGTATGCCCAGAAGTGGGATTGCTGGGTCGAAGAATTAATATTGTCAGAATGGCTATTCTACCCAAACCAGTCTATAGATTCAATGCAATCCCTATCAAGCTACCAACGGTATTTTTCACAGAACTAGACCAAAGAATTTCACAATTTGTATGGAAATACAAAAAACCTCGAATAGCCAAAGTAATCTTGAGAAAGAAGAATGGAACTGGAGGAATCAACCTGCCTGACTTCAGACTCTACTACAAAGCCACAGTCATCAAGACAGTATGGTACTGGCACAAAGACAGAAATATAGATCAATGGAACAGAATAGAAAGCCCAGAGATAAATCCACGAACCTATGGACACCTTATCTTTGACAAAGGAGGCAAGGATATACAATGGAAAAAAGACAACCTCTTTAACAAGTGGTGCTGGGAAAACTGGTCAACCACTTGTAAAAGAATGAAACTAGAACACTTTCTAACACCATACACAAAAATAAACTCAAAATGGATTAAAGATCTAAATGTAAGACCAGAAACTATAAAACTCCTAGAGGAGAACATAGGCAAAACACTCTCCGACATAAATCACAGCAAGATCCTCTATGACCCACCTCCCAGAATATTGGAAATAAAAGCTAAACTAAACAAATGGGACCTAATGAAACTTAAAAGCTTTTGCACTACAAAGGAAACTATAAGTAAGGTGAAAAGACAGCCCTCAGATTGGGAGAAAATAATAGCAAATGAAGAAACAGACAAAGGATTAATCTCAAAAATATACAAGCAACTCCTGCAGCTCAATTCCAGAAAAATAAATGACCCAATCAAAAAATGGGCCAAAGAACTAAACAGACATTTCTCCAAAGAAGACATACAGATGGCTAACAAACACATGAAAAGATGCTCAACATCATTCATTATTAGAGAAATGCAAATCAAAACCACAATGAGGTACCATTACACGCCAGTCAGGATGGCTGCTATCCAAAAGTCTACAAGCAATAAATGCTGGAGAGGGTGTGGAGAAAAGGGAACCCTCTTATATTGTTGGTGGGAATGCAAACTAGTACAGCCGCTATGGAAAACAGTGTGGAGATTCCTTTGGAAGATCTTGGACACTATTTACACTGCTTTTGTAACTCTAAAAATGACTGTACCAGTTCTTTTTAGCCATTTTATCCTATTTTAATGTCCAAGAAAGGATTTTCTTAATTAAAGTTCACCAGTGCATTTGCCAAAAAATCAGATTGAACTCAGGTCTCAACTTTAGCACTACCTTGGGCTCTGGGAAGTCAGCCAGTGCAGTATAGAAAGAAAGGTATCCACAACCAAAAGATTGCATTCACTAAGCTAAGAGGCATTATATTCTAGCTAGCTAGGCTTTTATGCATACATTCATATAGTCATCCATTCAGTAAGCATTCTTTGACTATTTAATATACACAGAACTACATGAGAATCTAAGTATTAAAGACAGACAAGGCACATTTTGTATTCTAAAGGAAATGGAAGTGTAGAATTGGAAGTCAAACATTTAATAATACATCACAAAGGATCATCTGCTAAGAGTCATAGAGGAGGTATAAAAAGTTCGTGGGATCCCAAAAAGAACAGAAAAGAAAACAGAGGTTTATTAAACACTGGGAGGTTCTTAATTTTGGTCTGGTTAACCAAAAATGAAGAAATCTCTTACTTAAAAAAAAAAAAATAGAACTGAATATACACTTTCAAGTACTCAAAGTCACATAGAAAAAAAAGTTAAATAAAATCCACAGACACAAAATAGTAGATCAGCATATGTGAAAATAAAAAAGAAAGATTAATTTTGAGGGCAGGGAAACCCAACCCCATTCGGTTAAGAAGAAATGGAAAGAAGTATTTGAGCTATTTTAATGGACCATCAAATTTCTGTATCCTGTAATACTCTGAAGCACCCGTGACAGATGTAGAACAAAAGCTGTCAGGATTCTGTTCAATTTTACTTCAAAGCTTTCAAAATGAATTTTTGACTAAACCTGAAAACCTTTCATAATATTCATTTAATCTATTATGGTTCTGTTCTGGGACCAAGGGTGAGGATTCGAGGACAAATACTCTAATTTAGCAAAAGCCTAATTTTTCCAACCCATCAAATGCCTAACTATGTTCCTGGGATATTCGGTTGAGTACTTTTTCCCGAGACAGTCTTAGAAATTTTTTTCCAATTGTAGGAATAATATGAAGACTATATTTAGAATGGTTAAATGAAATGTTAACCTCACAATACATTATTTATTTTATTTGCATAAATAAAATACAGCATAGAATTCTCCAAGTGATTATTATTAGGTTTTCTATATTTTGTAACTGATTTTTCCTACTTATCAATTATTAAAATATGTATATAGTATTTCTAAATAGGGTGGTAGATTAATCCCCTGCTCTGCAGTTCTGTCAAATTCTGCTTAATTTTCTGGGTGTGTTATTAGATGCACACAAGTTTAAAATTTGTCTGCTCCTGGTGAATGAAAACATGTATAATTATATAATGACCCTCTTTCTTCAATCCCCTGATGGCTCAGCTGGTAAAGAATCCACCTTCAATGCAGGTGACACAGGAGACACGGGTTTAAACCCTAAGTCAGGATAGATTCCCTAGAGAAGGAAATGGCAACCCACTCTAGTATTCTTGCCTGGGAAATCCCATGGACAGAAGAGCCTGGCAGGCTGCAGCCCATGAGGTCAGAAAGAATCAGACATGACTGAGCATGAACTTAATAATGATAATTCTCTTTTGCCTAATTATTTCCAATATACTATTTTTCATTTTTTTTTACTGTCAAACTTTTGCAGCTTTATAACATTTAACTGTTCCTTTTGTATACAGCCTCTTTAAAATAAGTTTTATTCAAACTTTGTCTTTCCTTTCTGTGTGGATTCTGTTTGCTTCTGCCATGTACCCATCCACCTGAGGGCATTATTCAGGGCTCCTTTAAACTAAATTCTCTGTTTGAAGTGTTATAGGCCATTCAGTCAATATGAATTTTTCTGTGAATCATACTGAGGGTTAGATTAAGGTGATCACTTCTTTGGGAAAATTTAATTAGTTTATCTAGAACCTATTCGAGACTTGAAAACTTTCTTGCCTTCCCCTGGAAAGGTGGGTAAGTTTTAACTTAACTCTTTCTGAAATCGTCGAGGTCTCATTTATATGAAAGGTTTACTTAGTCACTTTGGTCATGTCTGACTTTTTGCGACCCTATGGACTGTAGCCCTCTAGACTCCTCTGTTCACGGGATACTCCAGGCAAGGACAATGGAGTGGATTGTCATGCCCTGCTCCAAAGGACCTTCCTGATTGGGGGAACGAAAATGCATCTCCTGCATTGTAGGCGGATTCTTTACCTGCTAAGTCACATGGAAGGCTAGGCTATATTACACATTAGGAGATAAACAATTATCAAGACCTAGAGTCCATGCAAGAAATGCAAAAAGGCAAAATGGTAGTCTGAGGAGGCCTTACAAATAGTTGTGAAACGAAGAGAAACAAAAAGCAAAGGAGAAAAAGAAAGATATTCCCATTTGAATGCAGAGTTCCAAAGAACAGCCAGGAGAGATAAGAAAGCAATCCTCAGCGATCAATGCAAAGAAATAGAGGAAAACAACAGAATGGCAAAGACTAGAGATCTCTTCAAGAAAATTAGAGATACCAAGGGAACATTTCATGCAAAGATGCATTCGATAAAGGACAGAAATGGAATGGACCTAACAGAAGCAGAAGATATTAAGAAGAGGTGGCAAGAATACACAGAAGAACTGTACAAAAAAGATCTTCATGGCCCAGATAATCACAATGGTGTGATCACTCACCTACAGCCAGACATCCTGGAATGTGAAGTCAAATGGGCCTTAGGAAGCATCACTACAAACAAAGCTAGTGGAGGTGATGGAATTCCAGTTGAGCTATTTCAAATGCTGAAAGATGATGCTATGAAAGTGCTGCATGCAATATGACAGCAAATTTGGAAAACTCAGCAGTGGCCACAGGACTGGAAAAGGTCAGTTTTCATTCCAATCCCAAAGAAAGGCAATGCCAAAGAATGCTCCAACTACCACACAATTGTACTCATCTCACATGCTAGTAAAGTAATACTCAAAATTCTCCAAGCCAGGCTTCAGCAATATGTGAACAGAGAACTTCCAGATGTCCAAGCTGGTTTTAGAAAAGGCAGAGGAACCAGAAATCAAATTGCCAACATCTGCTTGATCATCGAAAAAGCAAGAGAGTTCCAGAAAAACATCTATTTCTGCTTTATTGACTACGCCAAAGCCTTCGACTGTGTGGATCACAATAAACTGTGGAAAATTCTGAAGGAAATGGGCATACCAGACCACCTGACCTGCCTCTTGACAAACCTGTATGCAGGTCAGGAAGCAACAGTTAGAACTGGACATGGAACAACAGACTAGTTCCAAATAGGAAAAGGAGTATGTCAAGGCTCTATATTGTCACCCTGCTTATTTAACTTATATGCAGAGTACATCATGAGAAATGCTGGGCTGGAAGAAGTACAAGCTAGAATTAAAATTGCCGGGAGAAATATCAATAACCTCAGATATGCAGATGACACCACCCTTATGGCAGAAAGTGAGGAGAAACTAAAAAGCCTCTTGATGAAAGTGAAAGAAGAGAGTGAAAAAGTTGGCTTAAAGCTCAACATTCAGAAAACTAAGATCATGGCATCTGGTCCCATCACTTCATGGCAAATAGATGGGGAGACAGTGGAAACAGTGTCAGACTTTATTTTTTTGGGCTCCAAAATCACTGCAGATGGTGACTGCAGCCATGAAATTAAAAGACGCTTACTCCTTGGAAGGAAAGTTATGACCAACCTAGATAGCATATTAAAAAGCAGAGACATTACTTTGCCAACAAAGGTCCATCTGCTCAAGGCTATGGTTTTTCCAGTGGTCATGTATGGATGTGAGATTTGGACTGTGAAGAAAGCTGAGCGCCGAAAAATTGATGCTTCTGAACTGTGGTGTTGGATAAGACTCTTGAGAGTCCCTTGGACTGCAAGGAGATCCAACCAGTCGATCCTGAAGGAGATCAGTCCTGGGTGTTCATTGGAAGGACTGATGCTGAAGCTGAAACTCCAATACTTTGGCCACCTGATGCGAAGTGGTGACTCATTGGAAAAGACCCTGATGCTGGGAGAGACTGGGGGCAGGAGGAGGAGGGGACAACAGAGGATGAGATGGCTGGATGGCATCACCAACTCGATGGGTATGAGTTTTAGTAAACTGTGGGAGTCTGTGATGGACAGGGAGGCCTGGCGTGCTGGGATTCATGGGGTCGCAAAGAGTCGGACACGACTGAGCGACTGAACTGAACTGAACTGAGAGTCTATGTTATGCTGGTGGAATTAAAAGTTCTCTTCTCAAACATTAATCGGAGACCTAGTAGGTCTCTGTGTACAGCAAGATCCTGGAGCCAAATCTTTAACAGGCTCTTCAATCCAATAATTGCTTCTCACAGTCATTTTACCAAGTGATTTATACTCTTGCAATTAATTCATGTCATTTTACTGCTCCTTGCTTGTTTGCTTATAGAACAGATTTGGGGGAACAGAATCATGGAAAGCATATTGCCATCTTCTTGATGCTCCATTAAATCAAGACTTTTCAGTGATCCTTAGCAAATAGACTTCCATCAATTATCTGAAGATCCAAACTATTCTGCCCATACACCTTCCTGTTCTGGGCTCTTCTGAGTTCAAAGTTTACTACGTATACTACCTCCATAGCATCTTTACCCAAAACTTTCTTTCCCTACTATCAATTCTCAAATTGTATTCAAATTAGTCAACTATGAATACAAAACAATAGTTCAAAGTCATCATTTTTCAAACTTGAGTTCATGATTATCCCCTCAAAGGCTATTTGCCCTATGATCACATGATGATCTGTAAATACAAAAAGTCCTTACTGGAACATATTAAATATAAGTACATTATGCAGTAGACATTTACAAAAGGCAGGGGAGGGGAAAAAAACTACCAATAATGAGTCTTAACTTTGCTCTCAAGTCTATTTTCCCATCATTTTCCTTTGTCCTTTCAATCTTAGAGTTTAAAGGTATGTAAAAATTCATGTTCATTAACTATGCTAGTGTGGATAGCACTAAACTGGATCACAATAAACTGGAAAATTCTTAAAGAGATGTGAATACCAGACCACCTTACCTGCTTCCTGAGAAACCTGTATACAGGTCAAGGAGCAACAGTGAGAATCATACAAGGAACAACAGACTGGTTCAAAATTGAGAAAGGAGTATGTCAAGGCTGTTTATTGTCACCCTGCTTATTTAACTTCTATGCAGAGTACATCATGCAAAATGCTGGGCTGGATGAACCTCAAGCTGGAAACAAGACTGCTGGGAGAAATATCAATAACCTCAGATATGCAGATGACGCCACCCTAATGGCAGAAAGTGAAGAGGAACTAAAGAGTCTCTTGATGAAGGTGAAAGAGAAGAGTGAAAAAGCTGGCTTAAAAGTCAACATTCAAAAAAGGAAGATTATGGCATCTGGTCCCATCACTTCATGTAAAATAGATGGGGAAACAATGGAAACAGTAAGAGACTTTATTTTCTTGGGCTCCAAAATCAATGCAGACATTGACTGCAGCCATGAAATTAAAAGATGCCCGCTCCTTGGAAGAAAAGCAATGATAAACCTAGACAGTGTATTAAAAAGCAGAGACATCACTTTGCTGACAAAGGTCTGTTCAGTCAAATCTATGGCTTTTTTCCAGTAGCCAAGTACAGATGTGAGAGTTGGACCCTAAAGAAGGCTGAGTGCTAAAGGCTTTCAAACTGTCTTGCAGAAGACTCTTCAGAGTCCCTTGGACTGTAAGGAGATTAAATCAGTCAAGCCTAAAGGAAATCAATTCGGAATAGTCATTGGAAGGACTGATGCTGAAGTTGAAGCTCCAATACTTTGGCCATCTAATGTGAAAAACCAACTCATTGGAAAAGATCCTAATGCTGGGAAAAATTGAAGGCAGGAGAAGGGGACAACAGAGGATGAGATGGTTGGATGACATCAGAGACTCAACTGACATGAGTTTGAGCACATTCAGGGAGAGAGTGCAAAGACAGGGAACCCTGGTGTGCAGCAGTCTAACACTTAGTGAATGAACAACAAAGTTCATGTAATATAACTCTTCATCAAATTTTTTAAAAAAAAGTATACCTATAACTAATTGATGTTGATGTTTGAGAGAAAAAATAAAATTCTATAATGCAATTATCCTTCAATTAAAAATAAATCAGTCAGTTCAGTTCAGTCACTCAGTCATATTTGACTCTTTGTGACCCCACAGACTGTACACCAGGCTTCCAAGTCCATCACCAACTCCCAAAGTTTGCTCAAACTCATGTCCATCAAGTTGGTGATGCCATCTAACCATCTCATCCTCTGTCATCCCCTTCTTCTCGTGCCTTCAATATTTCCCAGTATCAGGGTGTTTTCCAATGAGTCAGTTCTTCCCATCAGGCGGCCAAAGGATTGCAGTTTCAGCTGCAGCATCAGTCCTTTCAATGAATATTAAGGACTGATTTCTTTTAAGATTGACTGGTTGGATCTCCTTGCTGTCCAAGAGGCTCTCAAGAGTCTTCTCCAACACAACTGTTCAAAAGCATCAATTCTGTGCCATTCAGCTTTCTTTATAGTCCACCTCTCACATCCATACATGATGACTGGCAAAACCATAGCTTTGAATAGATGGACCTTTGTCGGCAAAGCAATGTCTCTGCTTTTTAATATGCTGTCTAGGTTGGCCATAGCTTTTCTTCCAAGGAACATATGTCTTTTAATTTCATGGCTGCAGTCATCAATTGCAGTGATTTTGGAGCCCAATAAAATAAACTCTCACTGTTTCCACTATTTCCCTATCTATTTGCCATGAAGTGATGGAACCAGATGCCATGATCTTAGTTTCCTGAATGTTGAGTTTTAAGCCAAATTTTTCACTTTCCTCTTTCACTTTCATCAAGAGGCTCTTTAGTTCCTCTTCACCTTCTGCCATAAGGGTGGTGTCATATGCATATCTGAGGTTATTGATATTTCTCCCAGCAATCTTGATTTCAGCTTGTGCTTCTTCCTGCCCAGCATTTCTCATGATGTACTCTGTATATACGTTAAATAAGCAAGGTGACAATATACAGCTTGGACGTACTCCTTTCCCAATTTGAAACCAGTTTGTTGTTCCAGTTCTCGAACTGTTGCTTCTTGATGTACATACAGATTTCTCAGAAGGCAGGTCAGGTGGTCTGGTATTCCCACTTTTGAAGAATTTTCCACAGTTTGTTGTGATCTACACAATCAAAGGTTTTGGTGTAATCAATAAAACAAAAATAGTATATTTCTGGAATTCTCTTGCTTTTTCTATGATCCAACGGATGTTGGCAATTTGATCTCTGGTTCCTTTGCCTTTTCTAAATCCAGCTTGAACATCTGGAAGTTCACAGTTCACATACTGTTGAAGTCTGGCTTGGAGAATTTTGAGCATTACTTTGCTAGTGTGTGAGATGAGTGCAATTGTGCGGTAGTTTGAACATTCTTTGGCTTTGTCTTTCTTTGGGATTGGAATGAAAACTGACCTTTTCCAGTCCTGTGGACACTGCTGAGTTTTCCAAGTTTGCTGGCATATTGAGTGTAGCTTTTCACAGCATCATCTTTTAGAATTTGAAATAGCTCAACTGGAATTCCATCACATCAACTAGCTTTGCTCACAGTGATGCTTCCTGAGGCCCAGTTGACTTCGCATTCCAGGATATCTGGCTCTAGGTGAGTGATCATACCATTGTGTGATCACGTGTGATCTGGGTCATGAAGATCTTTTTTGTACAGTTCTTCTGTGAATTCTTGCCACCTCTTCTTAACATCTTCTGCTTCTGTTAGGTCTATACCATTTCTGTCCTTTATTGTGCTCATCTTTGCATGAAAAGTTCCCTTGGTATCGCTAATGTTTTTGAAGAGATCTCTAGTCTTTCCCATTCTATCATTTTCCTCTATTTCTTTGCATTGGTCACTGAGGAAAGCTTTCTTATCTCTCCTTGCTCTTTTTGGAACTCTGCATTCAGATGGGTGTATCTTTCCTTTTCTTCTTTGCCTTTTGCTTCTCTTATTTAAAAAATAATTAAAAATATTCTGAAATATTTCAATTACATGGTTATTCATGTTGCCTACTCCTGACACTTCTAATATGCAACTCATTTAATCAGGTGACAATAACATACATTGTCAACTCGCTCTGAGTGTAACTTTTTTTTATAAAACAGAATATAGCTTATGTCTTTTATCTCCTCCTCATTTTATTTCTAAATTAATAATGCAAAATTTCACAAAAATTGGTTACATTTTATTCAAATTCTTCAGTTACCAACTAAGGTTAGAATACAATTTTTATTAGACCTACTCAACAACCCTGATGGCATCCTGAATGTTTATTATGTCAAATAACAGTTCTCATCCATTCAGACTGTATGGTAATTAGTCCCAATATATGGGTTGAATGTTTAGCCAACAGTGGTTCTCGATCCTGGCTGCATATTTTTATTACTCAGGAGTCATTTTAAAATATCCATCCTTGGACTCATCAGATGCAAATTAAGATCTCTGTGTACAAGGATTTTTGAAAATTTCTTAAGTGATTCTAATATGTGACTTTGTTTGAGATCCACAGTTTTCCTAAAACCTTCTAGTTTCATCAGAAGTTTTCACGTATTTACTGCTTTATAAGACTTATTCTCATAATTCTGGTCAACACTAATTTTTCCCCTTAATATATCTTAATATGGAGTAATTTTTTCATTGAGGATCTTTTTTATTTGAAAATAACAAAGCACTTCAAAACCATACATGTTTTTCCCATGCAGAATTCTGCTTTCATTTTCTTCTCTACTTTCATCCAGCAGCCTAGAGAATTTCTGATCTCTCATCACATCATAAGAAATTATCAATTATTTTCCTCTTAATATTATGTCAAATCTATGAGTTTAATACTCTGAAATATGCATTACTCATTAAAGAATGTCATATTAATACCCCTCTAGTAATGCATTTATTTCTATAATTCCCAATGTTATATAATATATTGCAGATAAGTTGGATACTACCAGAAAGTACTTAGAAATCATTTTTTTAAATCTTTGAGATTCTTTTCTCATGGAAATAGCTTTGAGGTTTTCTTGCTGATGTTTTCTATTGTATCTATCTTTTTATAGACATTATATTTGGGTATTTTGCAATGTGCTTTATCATTTAGCATGTTAAATTAATACTTTGCCATGCAAATATGCGACAAATATATATTTAGAAAATTTTCCATGTCACTATGGACTGTGTTCCCCCTATTTTCCGATGTTGAAGCTCTAACCCCAAAGTGACAGTATTTGAAGATTGGGTCTTTGGGAAGTAATTAGATTTAGTTGAGGTCATGAAGGTAGTCGCTTTATGGTGAGATTAGTGTGCTTATAGGAAGAGACCAGAGTTGTACACCTGAAACTAACACAAATTCTAAATCAACTGTCCTTTTGGACTCTGTGGGAGAAGGCGAGGGTGGGATGTTTCGAGAGAACAGCATTGAAACATGTATATTATCTACGGTGAAACAGATCACCAGCCCAGGTTGGATGCATGAGACAAGTGCTCGGGCCTGGTGCACTGGGAAGACCCAGAGAGATCGGGTAGAGAAGGAGGTGGGAGGGGGGATCAGGATGGGGAATACATGTAAATCCATGGCTGATTCATGTCAATGTATGACAAAACCCACTACAATATTGTAAAGTAATTAGCCTCCAACTAATAAAAATAAATGGAAAATAAATAAATAAATAAATCAACTGTCCTCCAATGATTTTTTAAAGATACCAGAGCATGCAAGTGTATGCACGTGTGCTCTTATTTCTCTCTCTCCCTCCCTTCTTCCCACTCCCGCTCTCTTCCCCAAATGTTCCCCACCAACTTCACAGAGTAGTTGGTATTATTATTATTAAAACACAATTTTTCATAAAGTATTTACATCCTCACCATAAAAATCAGAACCAGGGTTTGAGTTCCCTTAGATCCTTACCAACACTGGGAAGGGTCAGACTTTCTACTTTTAGTGATAAAATAGGTGTGCAGTGTATCTCATGATTTTAATGTGCATTTTCTTAATAACATCACATTGAGCGGTTTTTCATGTGTTAATTGCTAACCAACTTTTTTGGAAATTTCCATTCATATGATTTGTTATCTTATTACTAAGGTTTGATGTTTCTTCACATATCCTCAATGAAAATCCTCTACTAGAAATATTTGTTAATATGTTTTTCTAGTCTTATTTTTTTTACTAGCTTTTTCAGAGGAGTTACTCATTTTAATTAAGTTTAATTTTTTCATTCTTTTACTGGTTACTTTTCGGTGTTGTATGTAAGAAATGTTTGCTCGAATTCAAAAATACTATTTTTCCTGTTTCCTTTTATAATTCTTTTAACAGTTTTTAGGTTTTTTGTTGTTGTTGTTGTTGGTTTTTAATAAACTAACATATGATCCATTTTGATTTAATTTTTAGAAGTTTTTTCATTTTAATATGAATATCCAATTGATGCAGCAATATTGATTTAAAAATTTATCACTTTTCACCTGAATTGGTTTTGTACCTTCGCTGAAGGTCAATAACTTATTTCTATGTTTATTTCTAAACTTTATTTTCTACTGCATTTTTTTATTTATGGCGATGCTTTTATATGTTGATTAACATGTTTTTTTATAATAAGTCTTGAAATCAAAGTCATATACTCCAAATTTCTTCTTTTCCAAAGTGTTGGGCTATTCTTGACATTTCCCTTTCATATGAATTTTAGAAACCACCTAGAATCTGACTTCTAAATGTTTACTAAAATTTTGATTGGGATTTTATTTAATCTTCAATTTAGTAAAACATACTAAGTGACTCACTGTTCCTCTACCCCTTCTCCTCACATGAGGACACAATCCAGGAAGACAGCCCTCACCAGGAACCAAATTAGCTGGCAACCACATACATAATGGGAATTCTCAAACTCCAAAATGGTGAGAGAAAAAGTTCTATTATTTAGGTCACCTAGTCTTTGGTATTTTGGTATGGAAGCCCATACCATAATATGGGCTAATAACACATGGTATTCTATTATATATTTTAGCCATTTACCCAGGGTTATTTTAAAATTGTGTACTATGATAAATACCCTCACAATAAACATTTTTATGTAAAAAGATTAAATGGTATTACTGAATATTTCATAAGAAATCATTTTTTTCCCCTTCAGAAAGAAATTCAAGCATTCAATGAAGAATTCTAAACTACAGTATACCATCAACCTTGCAATATTAATGTTTAGGCCTATCTAACTAGAAATAATCCTGATACTTTGTTCTTATATACTATTCAAATCAACTCTTTAAAGGAGACTGTCTTAGTATATATCCTTTTCAGTGCCCACTCATTTACATTTCAATTTTTTCACATTTATAAATTTGTTCCTAAAAAATTAAGTAGGTTTTCTAACACAGAACAATATTATTTATTTCCTTTTCCTTGCAGATCGGAAGATAAAAAGCAGATGTTTAATAAAGACTTGATGAACTAAATTAAAAAGAGGAAGGATATTTTCTTAACGTATTACTTTTCTTATGTTTTCTTTAAACAGTGACTATATTTAACAGACAAAAATTAGTATACATGACATACCCCTTGCGAATGTACTTGTGGGCATTATGGGGCAGAATAATTGAAACTGAAGATTTAGACTCATACAAAATTAGAAATTCTTATTTTAGTAGCATTAACATTAGTAACATCCTTCATGAGCATAGAAAAAAGGCTACATAAAATATATTTATTCCTATTGCTATGTTTTAACATAAAATACTCTTCCCCTTACTAATCAAAATGCTATTTTCTCATAGTCACTATAATTTAAGCCTACATCTGGCTCAAAAATATAATCCAAGATATTTTACACTATGTATTTCCTAAGTCTTTGTGAAATTAATTTACCTGGCAATCTGAAACCATAGAGTAATTAGTATAAGCTGAAATGCAGAGTTCCTCAAATCATAAATAAAAATGTACAAAATGATATAATTTATTTTCATTTCTGAATTGTAAACAACTCATATGCTAATAATGCTTTTTACTGATCTCCTCCAACATTCTTTCCAGTGAAGAGTTAGTCTGGTTTAAATCATATTGCCTAATGAGCTGTGATAGAACAGCTACTTTTTACATTCTCTTGGAAAGTGTAAGAGAATGTACATACTTTGAAATACATGATGACACTTCTAACATCTAAGTAGTAGATTCCAATACATTTGCTGATACTTTGTTTCTCATAACTTTAGAGTTTTACATTTTTATCTATCAAGCTCATCTGTGTCTAATATATATACTATTTTAATGTTTATCTCTAATTAACCCTATAGCATCAAATGAATTGCCCCTAATTCCTCACCAATTACTGACATAATCAAATGACCTAATTTCTGTGAGGAAACTTTCAGTTGTTATTTTGGGCCAGTAATATATTCAGTATATATTCAGTATAACTTAAAAAAAAACACCTTTATTGTTAATACTAAATAATCCAAAACAAACATTTAAAATATTTACAATAAACTCTGTTTACTAAACTATTTATCAGATATCCCAGTCTTAAAATTCTAACCTGTCCATAAATATGATAATTTTAACATTTGCCATCTATTTCCTTCCCAGAAGTAATACTCTCAGCAGGCTCACCACTTCTGACATTTTCTTTCATTTTATAGAGATAAGTGGCATCCTGGAAGTGCCTTCCCTTCTCCCCATTGCATTAGCATTCATAATATTAATTGCCAAAAATTACCAGCTGCAAGAAATTTTATCTAACAAAGCTGCTCTATGGCTTTCTCAAGACAATTTAGTACCATTTATGTCCCAAGCAAACACTTAGGTATGTAAATAGGAAGCAGCCCACAGTATAATTAATATTTAAAAGGTAAAATGTCAGACTCAGCTAAGCAATTTTTTAACATCTTTCATCCCTTCATCCCCTTTGCTTTAACCACATGTTCTTCCTAGAGATGAGCTCTGGGATTTTCCTGAGAAAGCTACAATTGATCACAGCTAAGTGTTTTGCCATAAAGTGCCAACAATTACCCAGACAAGTAGGGCTGAATTCAGGTTTGGGAATGAATATATTTAACTCTAAAATTCCTATTGCTTATTTGAATATTTCCATTGAAGTAACATATTTAACCCAAGACACGCAAATTATTTGAATTAAGTTAGTACAACAAAGACATAGATCAGGGTCAAACAAGTCAGAAGTAGTTGGCAGGGATGAAATTCTTCATAATTTGATACATATTGATTAATTACCTGCCAATGAAAAGATGAATATTGCATTCATGTTAAAAGTACAATGAATTCAAATGACCTCTATTAACCAGGAGGTCATTTTTATTCAGATGTATGGTGATTCTCTGGAGAAGGAAATGGCAACCCACTCCAGTGTTCTTGCCTGGAGAATCCCAAGGACAGAGGAGCCTGGTGGGCTGCTGTCCATGGGGCTGCACAGAGTCGGACACAACTGAAGTGACTTAGCAGGCATGCATGCATTGGAGACGGAAAGGGCAACCCACTCCAGTGTTCTTGCCTGGAGAATCCCAGGGACAGAGGAGCCTGGTGGGCTGCCATCTATGGAGTCGCACAGAGTTGGACACGACTGACGCAACTTAGCAGCAGCAGCATGGTGATTCATGAGTCACTTCTATTTCTGTCACTCTTAGAGAATTCACTGAAGTTAAAGTTGGAAAGATTATTTATAAGAAATAAGATATATGCAATTATCTGCAATATTTACTTATTATGAAAGAGAGGAAGCATTGTGACTTATTTGGAATTCTATTCCTATATCAAAATCCCAAGTTCTTTCTTGAAACTGTCTAGCTCTTTGAAGGAGCTGGGAAATTAAATAAAATAATATGTCATAACCGTAATGGAAATCACAACTTGAAACTGAAAAAAATATAGAAGAAAAAGGTAAAACTGATCCATTACATAAAAGGAAAGAGTTTGGATTTTACCAACATACTAAGAATGAGTAGGAATAAGTTAAAACCAACAGTAAAGCATTCCCTGGATATCCTGAAACTAGGAGGTGAGACAGAAATGCATCAGAACAGAGGCACAGGATATTTCCAAGACATCCAAATAAGCAGAAAATAATGTACAAAAGTGGAGATGTGCAGAAAGGATATCTTGGCCATTTAAAAAATGCAGTTCTTTAAATCTCTACATATGCATAAGCATATATTATTTTCTACCATAATAATGTTTCTTGTTCTAACATATCTCTGCTACTTTAAAGTTAATATCCTAATTGTTTTTAGCATCAGTAGCTTACAGTAACAGGAAAGTTATTCCAATGTAGCAGAGAGTCTTTTTCTTAAATGTTATGACACAAACAATTAGGCTTATATGACCTTGTCAGACAATTAGCTGCTTAGCTGCTAAGTTGTGTCTGACTTTTTTGGGACCCCATGAACTGTAGCCCACCTGGCTCCTCTGTCCATGGGATATTCAAAGAAAGAATACTGGAGTGGGTTGCCATTCCTTACTCCAGGGGATCTTCCTGATCCAGGGATCAAACCCCCATCTCCTGCATTGGCAGGCAGGTTCTTTATCACTGAGCTACCAGGGAAGCCCTGTCAGACAATTATTTGTAAAATATGAGGGACTGTAGCCTCCAGAAATGTGAACTCTAACTTAGTTAACTTTTTATCACCACAAACAGTTATGAAACAATTTCCATATTTTAGAGAAGATTATCTCGGATGATTTACACACACTCTATTAAACAGAGACTGCTAAGCCTAGTACTACTTTCAATGTTTAACATTTACCATTTGCAAAAGTATTATCTGGCTGCAGCACAAAAGTACTGAATGTATTACATATAAATTTCTAAGTGGGCTCACCCCAAACTGCTTGCTTAAAGGAAGAAAAACCTCTTGTATCTATAATCTTATTCATCTCCCTTAAAGAGTATCAGTAATCTTTCTTCATAACAAGCAGTGAATGGGCCTTTAGCAGTCTCTACCTCAATTCAAATTTCTTGTCGACGATTTAAGAACTGAAAACACAAATTGCTACAATTATTTTTAAAATAGGGAGTAAATTATTTTTGAGGGCCTGAGGGGCTTATATATTTAAATGTACATATATATGCATATATATGAATACATTTCCCAATACTTACATTGGCTTCTCAAGCATCTGTAAAATGGTTAGTTAAAGCAATTGCCTTAAGTCCTCATTAGTTGAGTTTGCTCCATTAAGTAAGGTGAGATTGAAGTCTTTTCTTCTTCTGATATAGCCTTTTAAGAATTCTACAATTACCAATAATAAATGAATGGTGGCCATTTCACTATAATCATTTCTTTAGTAATGGTTAAGTCAATCTATTTGCTGAACAACAGTCTAAAATGAGACATGAACAGCCAAACAGCAGGGCCATAAGTATAGCTAATCCAGAGAAATCAAGATTATACTAAAAGGTTAACTGATCAAGAATAAGAAAATAAATGACCCAATTAAGAACTGGGTAAAAGATTTGAACAGACACTTAACCCAAAGATGGTATATGAATGACAAACACATTAAAAGGTCATCAATGTGATCAGTCATTAGGAAAAGGCCATTTAAAACCACAAAGTATATTATCTGACCAGAGTGCTATCATCAAGTTGATATGTCAAGATATAAATCAAGGTCATGAAAGATAGATTCAGATGGCAGGAAGAAAGTTCTTCACAATTTGCTAATTACTGATTCATTACCTTGTACCCTATAACATTATATATTTCATTCACAGCAAATTTGAATTCATATTACCTCTCTTAATTGAGAGATTTTTACTTGTAAAAACATTTTAAGTGAAATATCCAGTCCTGGTGAGCATGTAGAACAATGAGATATGTCACATATTGTGGTGAGAATGCAAAATGCTACAGTCATTATGGAAGTTTATTCTAAAGTTAAACCTTCACTTATAGTAATGAGAAACTCTATTTTGCCCAAGAAAATTGAGGACTTAGGTTTACATAAATACTCTGCCCTAATGTTTACAGTAGAATTATTCATAACTGCTAAAAATTGGAAGCAATACAAGTGTTTGAAAAAAGTTTTAAAAAGTGGTGTTGGAAAAACTGGACAGCAACATGAAAATGAATAAAACTAGACAACAGACCAAAAAAAGTACTGAAATTGGATTAAAGACTTAAATGTAAGATGTAAAAACCATAAAAATCCTAGAAGCAAACAAAGACAGTAAACTCTTTGACACTGGTATTAGCTATACATATTTTGGACCTGTCTCCTCAAGCAAGGGCAATAAAGCAAAAATAAATAGGAGGACATCTAACCCATCAGACTTAATTCCACCCCAGGGAAAATAGAACACTTGTAAAATCTATTAAAATTCTGCAAAAAATAATGCTCTACAGAACAAAGTTTGGAAGCTCTGCTCTAAAGTTATGTGTTCAAAATAAAAGATAGCACTTTCGCCAATATTACTAGAAGAGAAACCAACAAAGTTAGAATAAAAATCAAAAGGAAGAATCTACATTTGTTGGAATTTTTACTCTTTTAGAATGCCAAGTGTTTCCAATTATAGATATAAATGAAAAGCATCAACTTTTTAAAGGACAGATGATTTTATTTTTAGAACTGAAATAAATGGCTATAAATCTTATTAGAATAAAAATTCAGAATAAACATAAATATGCAGGTACATGATATCTCGAGTTTCCTGGTGGCTCAGATGGTAAAGAATCTGCCTGAAATGCAGGAAACCCAGGTTAGATCTCTGAGTCAGGAAGATCTCCTGGATAAAGGAATGGTTACCCATTCCAGTATTCTTGCCTGGAGAATTGCATGGAGCAAAGAGCCTGAGGACTACAGTCCAAGGAGATTCGGACATGACCGAGCAACTAACAGTTTCACTTTCACATGATATCTTATTAAATGAAAACTAAGCATACAAATAATTATTTAATTAATAATTTAATTATGATAATTGTATATTTTTAAAGGTCAACATTTGCATTATTATATAAATGCACATATCTACAAAAATATCAATAACCTCAGACATGCAGATGACACCACCCTGATGGCAGAAAGCAAAGAGGAACTAAAGAGCATCTTGATGAAAGTAAAAGAGGAGAGTTAAAAAGCTGGCTTAAAATTGAATATTCAAAAGTAAGATCATGGCATCTGGTCCCATCAGTCCATGGCAATAGATGGGAAAACAATGGAAACAGTGACAGACTTTATTTTCTTGGGCTTTAAAATCACTGCAGATGGTGACTGCAGCCATGAAATTAAAAGACGCTGGAAGAAAAGTGTCTTTCTTCTTGGAAGAAAAGCCATGACAAACCTAGACAGCATATTAAAAAGCAAAGACATTACTTTGCCAACAAAGGTCGGTACAGTCAAAGCTATGGTTTTTCCAGTAGTCACATATGGATGCGAGAGTTGGACCATAAAGAAAGCTGAGTGCCGAAGAATTGATGCTTTTGAACTGTGGTGTTGGAGAAAATTCTTGAGAGTCCTTTCATTTGCACAGAGATCAAACCAGTCCATCCTAAAGGAAATCAGTCCTGAATATTCATTGGAAGGACTGATGATGAAGCTGAAACTCCACCTGATGCAAAGAACTGACTCATCTGAAAAGACCCTGATGCTGGAAAAGACTGAAGGCAGGAGGAGAAGGGGACAACAGAGGACGAGATGGTTGGATAGCATCACTGACTCAATGGACATGAGTTTGAGTAAGTTTCGGGAGTTGGTGATGGACAGGGAAGCCTGTCATGCTGCAGTCCATGGGGTCGCAAAGAATAGGACATGACTGAGTGACTGAACTGAATCTACAAAAATAACGTTAGTTGCAGAAGTAGGCAGAGTTCAGAATTAAATCTATGCATATTACTGTCTTTTAAGATTGCGTTCAATTCAGAAGAGACTATATAATTTTCCTGTGCAGGCATTTGTAGAATCCCCTCCTGCCATTCTATTAAAATGAAATTTATTGTGATGAAACAACAGATATTACTCTAGTGTCCAGAGGGAAAGAAGACATCATGGAATATGTACAAGACTGTTGATTTATAGATATGTTTTTCAAATGGGCGTGACTTCTTGCATTTCAGATATTACCTTATATGGTAAAAATTCATGTGGAATAATTTAGATCACAATTAATTTGACTCTACAAATGCGGAAAACAGGGACTTTGATTAAATTTATAAACAAAGAGAAAAGGTGTTAGCTGCTCATCTTGCATAGATTTTCATTAGAAACTGCCAAAGCAAAAGAAAAAACTTTTATTGTGTGAGCAACATTTCCCCTCAGCAGTCATAATGTGACATCATAGAGATGAGCTCCAGATAGTTCCCAAAGAGATTCCCCAACATCTCTGATTTCCAGGTTGACTACCACTAAGATCTCCCACTGATACCTCCTGGTCGGCCACCACCAGTCTGTAAGATGGTAGTAGCCTGGTTTAGACTGTGATTATGTAGTATACCCGCAATATACATCAGCAATTATCATAATTAAAGATATGGTGTGAGAATAGCAATAATGTTCAACATTAGCATTCAATGGACACAACATGAGGCTGTAATTATGTTTGTATTCACTAATTCATTTAATCCACACATTTTATGAATGAGTTCAATGAACACAAAGGTATTGAGTCATTTTCAAGATAACAACATATAAGAAGCATACTCAGAACTCAGATTAAGATCTGTTTACAGAATACTCTTAATAATTTCTACACACATCCACATTGATTAAAAGTAATTTATTAGGCTCTTCTGTCTATGGAATTCACCAGTCAAGAATACTGGAGTGGGTAGCCATTTCCTTCTCTAGAGGATCTTCTGGACCCAGAGATCAAACTGGGTATCTCGCATTGCAGGCAGATTCTTTACCATCTGAGCCACCAAGGAAGCCATTATTAAATAATAATCATATATAAATATTTGTATTGTGTTGGTAGCAAAATTAGATTACAATATTCTCTGGGTATTTTTTTTTTTTCCTGTATAGAAGATCATAAATCAAATCTCTTACAGTATGGGATTTAGAGAGAGCATTGCTGGTGTGAAATTCAGAGCACTGGGGCATAAATGTTTAACACGGCACTATTTTATCTATAAGGTCTTATTATAATATTCTTTTATATTATAAAAGAGATTTATATTATATATATTTATATTTATATTATATATATATTTATATTATAAATATTCTTATTATAATAAGACCTATAATCTATAATGATGTGTAAAAAAGGTCAAATTTGCATAGATCATTATTAGTGGTAACTCACCTAAGAGATCAAAAGACCAAGAAAAAATATCTTTACTGATGATGGCATTAAGGATGTCACCTTCTTCACACAGTTTATATATGGTGATTAGTTCACCTATTAGAATGTCCAAAATCCAGAATACTTAGAATGTCAAATACTGGTGAGGATATGAAAAACCAGAAACTCCCATTCATTGCTGGTGGAAATTAAAAATGGTACAGCCACTTTGAAAGACAGTTTGGCAGTTTCTTATAAAACATAACACATTTCAGCACATGATTCAGCAACTCCTTGTGACTCAGCAACTCCTTGTGGTTTATCCAAAGAAGGTGACAATGTATGTCCACACAAAAACCTGCACATGAATGTTTACAGCAGTTTTATTCACAGTTGCTGAAACTTGGAAGCAAACAAGATGCCCTTCAATAGGCAAATGGATAAATAAACTGTGGTACATCTAGACAATGGAATATTATTCAGTACCAAAAAGAAATACACTGTTAATACTCCAAAGACATAGAGAAGTCTTAAATGCATATAGTAAAAAGTAAAAGAAAGTAAAAAGTAAAAGAAAATCATTGATGACAAAACCAATCTGCAAAGGCTACAGTATAAAAGATCAGTGGTTGCCAAGAGTTCAGAAGGGCAAGAGGGAAGAAGGAAGTGATGGTGCATGGGAGAATTTTAGAGTAACTGAAATATTCTACAAGATAGTTTGACACTATAACAGTAGACAGATATTATACATGTGTCAGAACCTACATGATATGACATGTGAGCTCTAATGTTAACTATGGATTTTAGTCAGTAATACTGACTTATTAATTGTAACACATGTGTATGTATATATTAATAATAGGAGACACTGTATGTCAATGGGTGAGGAAGTATATGGGAAACTCTGTACTTTATGCTTACTTTTTCTGTAAACCTAAAACTGTTTTAAAATATATACCTGACTTTTTAAGAAGACAATGAAAAGTAAAGAGAGTATAGTGGCATGGAGCAGCACAGAAACAGAACACCTAGTGTGCGTGCAGTATAACAAGACCAGGTGAGGAGGTACAAACGGTGCTTTGCTAAGACAGACCAGATCTAATGCAAATGACGGACACACTCAAGGGCTTAATACTCTGTCAGAGTACCAAGAAAAGCTCACAACTAACTTTTCAGGCAATAAGAAATATATATATATATATTTGCTCATTGTTCCCAGTTCTTAACACAGAGTCCTAAATCCCTTGAATTTCTCAAGTGTTACAAGTGATAGGATAAGGGATGATTTTTAATGGACCTATAGATTCCTTCTGGATGGGGGCTGGTTGCTAGAGGGATGAACCATGTCATTAGCATGTTGGAACTTCAGTCTCATACCTGGACCTCTGGAGAGGGGAGAGGGACTGGAGATTTAGTTCAATGACCAATGACTAATGATTTCATCAATCATGTCTGTGTCCTGAAACTTCCATAAAAAACCCTAAACAACAGGGTCCAGAGAACTTCTGGTTTAGTGAACCCATTCACTTGCTGGGAGGCTAGTATACCTCGACTTTATGGGGACAGAGCTACTATGTTTGGGACCTTTCTGGACCTTGGTCTATGTATCTGTTCCCTTTGACTGTTCTTGAGTTTTACCATTTATAATAAACCAGTAATAGTAAGGAGAGTGTTTTCCTAGTTTCTGAGAGTCATTTTACCAAGACATTGAACCTGAGGAGGGAATCATAAAATTCCTCGTTTAAAGCCAACTGAATCAGAAATAGGTGGCAACCTAAGCATTGTGATTGGCATCTGAAGTTGTGGCATCTTGTGGGAATGAGCCCTTAACCTATTCGGTCTGCACAACTACAGAAGCTAGTGTCAAAACTCAATTAAATTTTAGGACAGAAAGTTGGTTTCCAGAGAGCTGGAGAATTCGTTGGTGTGGGAATAAAGCTCACACACTTGATGTCAGAAATATCTTCAGTAAAAACAGTAGAGAATCTGGAGACAAAATTTAGAAAAAGATTGATGATGATGGTGTTATTGGGGTTCAGTTCAGTCGCTCAGCCATGTCCAACTCCTTGAGACCCCATGAATCACAGTACGCCAGGCCTTCCTGTCCATCACCAACTCCCAGAGTTTACTCAAACTCATGTCCATCGAGTCGGTGATGCCATCCAGCCATCTCATCCTTTGTTGTCCCCTTCTCCTCCTGACCCCAATCCTTCCCAGCATCAGGGTCTTTTCCAACAAGTCAACTCTTCACATGAGCTGGCCAAAATACTGGAGTTTCAGCTTTAGCATCAGTCCTTCCAAAGAACACCCAGGACTGATCTCCTTTAGGATGGCCTGGTTGCATGGCCTCCTTGCAGTCCAAGGGACTCTCAAGAGTCTTCTCCAACACCACAGTTCAAAAGCATCAATTTCTAGGCACTCAGC
Source organism: Dama dama (assembly GCF_033118175.1). Classification (NCBI taxonomy): domain Eukaryota; kingdom Metazoa; phylum Chordata; class Mammalia; order Artiodactyla; family Cervidae; genus Dama; species Dama dama. The sequence goes on from NC_083709.1 coordinate 28,014,109, forward strand.
TTTCTTCACAGTCCAACTCTCACATGCAAACATGACCACTGGAAAAACCATAGCCTTGACTAGATGGACCTTTGTTGCCAAAGTAACATCTCTGCTTTTTAATATGCTATCTAGGTTGGTCATAACTTTCCTTCCAAGGAGTAAGTGTCTTTTAATTTCATGGCTACAATCACCATCTGCAGTGATTTTGGACCCCAAAAAATAAAGTCTGACACTTCTTCCACTGTTTCCCCATCTATTTCCCATAAAGTGATGGGACCAGATGCCATGATCTTAGTTTCCTGAATGTTGAGCTTTAAGCCAACTTTTTCACTCTCCTCTTTCACTTTCATCAAGAGGCTTTTTAGTTTCTCTTCACTTTCTGCCATAAGGGTGGTGTCATCTGCATATCTGAGGTTATTGATATTTCTCCTGGCAATCTTGATTCCAGCTTGTGCTTTTTCCAGCCCAGTATTTCTCATGATGTACTCTGCATAGAAGTTAAATAAGCAGGGTGACAATATACAGCCTTGATGTACTCCTTTTCCTATTTGGAATCAGTCTGTTGGTCCATGTCCAGTTCTAACTGTTGCTTCCTGACCTGCATATAGGTTTCCCAAGAGGCAGGTCAGGTGATCTGGTATGCCCGTCTCTTTCAGAATTTTCCAGTTTATTGTGATCCACACAGTCAAAGGCTTTGGCATAGTCAATAAAAAAAGAAGTTTTATTTGTTTTTCTGGAACTCTCTTGCTTTTTCGATGATCCAGCGGATGTTGGCAATTTGATCTCTTGTTCCTCTGCCTTTTCTAAAACCAGCTTGAACATCTGGAAGTTCACGGTTCACGTATTGCTGAAGCCTGTCTTGGAGAATTTTGAGCATTACTTTACTAGCATGTGAGATGAGTGCAATTGTGCGGTAGTTTGAGCCTTCTTTGGCATTGCCTTTCTTTGGGATTGGAATGAAAACGGACCTTTTCCAGTCCTGTGGCCACTGCTGAGTTTTCCAAATTTGCTGGCATATTGAGTGCAGCACTTTCACAGCATCATCTTTCAGGATTTGAAATAGCTCAACTGGAATTCCATCACCTCCACTAGCTTTGTTCGTAGTGATGCTTTCTAAGGCCCACTTGACTTCACACTCCAGGATGTCGGGCTCTAGGTGAGTGATCACACCATTGTGATTATCTGGGCCATGAAGATCTTTTTTGTACAGTTCTTCTGTGTATTCTTGCCACCTCTTCTTAGTATCTTCTGCTTCTGTTAGGTCCATACCATTCCTGTCCTTAATCGAACCCATCTTTGCATGCAATGTTCCCTTGGTATCTCTAATTTTCTTGAAGAGATCTCTAGTCTTTCCCATTCTGTTGTTTTCCTCTATTTCTTTGCATTGATCACTGAGGAAGGCTTTCTTATCTCTCCTGGATATTCTTTGGAACTCTGCATTCAAATGGGAATATCTTTCCTTTTCTCCTTTGCTTTTCGCTTCTCTTCTTCCCACAGCTATTTGTAAGGCCTCCTCAGACAACCATTTTGCTTTTTTGCATTTCTTTTCCATGGGGATGGTCTTGATCCTGGTCTCCTGTACAATGTCACAAACCTCCGTCCATAGTTCATCAGGCACTCTGTCTATCAGATCTAGTCCCTTAAACCTATTTATCATTTCCACTGTATAGTCATAAGGGATTTGATTTAGGTCATACCTGAATGGTCTAGTGGTTTTCCCTACTTTCTTCAATTTAAGGGCAGGGAGGAAATAGGTGATTATTGCAGTAGAAAATGTTTAAAACTAAATCAGGGTAGAATATTTAGAAGAACATTCATAGAATTTCTATTAAACCTAAGCCCTCTAAGGCATCTTGTTTCTACAAATAAAATGGTAGTTCTATGTATCTCTTAAGAACAAAGCAGGAACACCATGAACTTTAGTTGGTTTTTTTTTTTTTTTTTAAGGGCTATAAGCTCTGAAACAGAAATAAATAACAGAAAAATTCACCCCAACCTACAAGGACCTAACAATTCACCCTGAACTCTAGACAGAGATACTATGTATTTAGTGTCCTGCTAATGAGGGGAGTGAAAAAATGATAATCTGGATGTTAGGTAAAAAGAAAAAAAGATGCTTAGAAAATGTAAATAACAGACTTCAAGGAAGTTGCCACAAATAGCTTGCAAGTATTATTTGAAGGAGTACTTTTTCATATCATCATTTGAAGATGGATATAACCTGGAGAAAGTTATTGAAAACCAACTCATAGTGAACTGAGGAAATTCAGGCCTTGACTTTAGAGCTTAGCGTTTTATATCCCCCAAATTAAGAATTATGTTATATGCTGTTAACATGTAGACGATCCCTGTCAATTTTAAGATAAATGGTCAAGTTTATGTCACTTTTATACATAGTTTTTTCAATTTTATTATTTCATTTTTTTTAAAATTTTTCTCTGTCTTGAGCTCACTGTCTTTCTAGGTAAACTGTCATTGACAATTTAGGGAGTGTTACAGTGCATTTTCTAGTTTTATACTTAGTTTATCAATTTTATATTGATCTCTTTACATTATTTTGAGGGAAACTTCAGCAACTGCAAGAGCAAATATTTCAGTAAACTGCAAAGCACTCAGTGAAGTGGATTGAGGAGTCCAAAGACTTCTTATAGAAGACAGAGGACTGCATCTCAATGAAACTCTCTCACAGATAAGGAATTTCCAAGTCATCAGAACTATCATCTTAAACAATAGATAAACTCAGAGGAATGTTGAAATGTTGAGGGATTTAAGCAGAGATGAAGGAGGACTTGGCATATATCAAGTATTAGAGAGTTAAGGTTGACTTAGATAATTCTTATAAGTTGAAGGTACAATTTTATTGAAGACACAACTAAAGCTTAGAGAGTTAAGGACCCCATCCAAGGTCAAATAGATGTTAAAAGATAAAGTCGGGATATTTACAATTTACAAAACTGGCTAATTCAGCATTTTCATCAGAAAACAGTAACATGAATTAACATTAGGTATATAAACATTGCTCTGTACATACAAAGTGGCAAAGGACATACCCATTGTTGCAGTATTTAAGATGACAACTGCTAAAAGAGACACAGAAATACAGAACAGACTTTTGAACTCTGTGGGAGAAGGTGAGGGTGGGATGTTTCGAAAGAACAGCATGTACATTATCTATGGTGAAACAGGTCACCAGCCCAGGTGGGATGCATGAGACAAGTGCTCGAGCCTGGTGCACTGGGAAGACCCAGAGGAATCGGGTGGAGAGGGAGGTGGGAGGGGGGATCGGGATGGGGAATACGTGTAAATCTATTGCTGATTCATGTCAATGTATGACAAAACCCACTGAAAAAATAAATAAATTAAAAAAAAAAAAAGATGACAACTGCTGAAAGTTATTTCTTAGTCATTGTCACTGAACAGCCACTCACTGGAAGAAACAGAATAACCTCTACTGGAGGTCATTCTGATGGAGCATTTGGAAATCAGAACTCTAGCCAAACTGCTGAAGTGAGGCTTCAAGATAGAAATGAATCTGTTCTGGTAGTCTGGTTTCACTCTTTGAAGTAAGTTGATAATATGTTGGCTTGACAAGAAACTCCATGTTCATAAAGTATGAAGGCATGATTTCATTTCAATGCAACTGCTTTCAGAGGCAATGGAGATACTGCAATTGAACTAAAATATGCTATTAAAGCCAGTCTAATGATTCAATTTGTACAGCTTTTGATAATAGATTTTCAGGTCAAATGAAGATACAGTGAAAGAAGCAGTACACAGGCAAATTGTCTCTCTTTAAATTTAATATGACAGTGAACAGATGGAAAATTGAGCTCTCATTAAAAAGGTAGAAAATATGGGGAACAAAATATATGGATGCAATACATTTGTATATGTGCATATATAATATAGACATAAAAATGATGCCTTTTGTTAAATGTGCAATTTTTAAATTATAATTTCAGTGATATAGGAATAATAAGAATTAACCAGTCAGTATCCACAGAAATCAAAAGAAATAACATAGCAAAACTAGAACATTAATAACTCAAATTTTTATTTGAAATAAACGAAACTAAATACTTTACATGCCTTATCACATTTAACCCTCAGCAAAGTCAAGAATCCTCCTGCAGTGCAGGAGACCTGGGTTCAATACCTGGGTCAGGAAGATCCCCTGGAGGAGGGAATGGTAATCCACTCTAGTATTCCTGCCTGGAAAATACCGTGGACAGTGGAGCCTGGCGGGCTACAGTCCATGCGGTTGCAAAGAGTCAGGCACGACTGAATGACTAACAGACACACAGTCCTTATTAGATCAGTATCTTATCAAAATATTCTTCCTGCTAGACAGAAAGCATGACACAGGGGGTAAGTGTGGAATATCAAACCCCAGTTTCTCCGCTAATAAGCTGTGTAACCTTGGGTAAATTATTGTTTCCTCATTTACAAACTGATATCCACTGTAGTAATAGCTTGTTAGGAAGTTTAAATGACACAGTGCATGAGAAATTCTTTACAGGCCAGAGTCTGGCCCAAGTAAGTGCTTAGTGAAAGTGAACTGTTATCCCAATGTCATTATTCATAGATGATAAACTGAGAGAGGAGAAACTTGTATAATACAGAGCACAGGAAACTGACAAAGCCAAGACACTCATGTTTAGAAAATCACTGAAAAAATCTTTGAAACAGGGCTTCCCTGGTGGGTCCAACGGTTAAGAATTTGCCTTGTAATGTAGGGGAAACTGATTTGAGCCCTCATTTGGGAAGATTCCACATGCTGCAGATCAATTAAGCCCGTGTGCCACAGGTCCCCACTCTGGAGCCTGTGAACCACAACTACTGGCGTCCGCATGCCCTAGAGCCTAGGCTCTGCAGAAAGAGAAGTCACTGCAATAAGCCCACACTGCAACTAGAGAAAGCTCACGAGCAGCAGTGAAAAGGCAGCAGAGCCAAAAAAATCATCAAAGATGCTGGGACTTACTCTGGCCTGTCCTTGTACTTGTTTTCTCTTTCTACATTTCTTACAAAAGAAATGGATCTGAGCCCATGATTATAACTGCTACCTACATGCTGAATAACTGGAATATATATATATTTAAGCCTCCCCAATTTCCAGCTTTTACCCATGTTTCTAACTCTGCACTGTATATTCCTACCTTGAACTTTGCACACATCCTAGCTTAACCTATTCATAACTAATCTCTGATTATCCACAAAAGTCTGCATTCTCTCTTTTCTTTTTCATCATGTACCTGATCATTCATGTCACAAAACCTAATAATCACATTCACCCCTTACATATCTCTCATTCCTCACATGTAATTAATTTCTTAGTATTACTGATTCTGCCATAGAACTATCACATAAATGAGGCTTCACTGTTTCATCTTAATGGAAGCTACCTATTCAGAATCAAGAATTGCTTGAATTACTTGATATTTTCTAAATTTCTCACTCTGGTTCATGTTGATGACCATCATGTTCATTCGTGGCACAATCAACCAGGAAGACACTAAGCCTGCCACATCTTTACTTAGAAACATATGTTGTATCTCCCCACTGATTACAGTATTAATGATAAACATATTGCACTGTCATATCGAAAACTATGCCATGGTACTTAATAGCAGTTAAATAACTGAACACAAGTCTCGAAATCAAATCCTCTGGATTCTATTACTGACTCTGCCACTTACTGGCTGGTGTGATCTTTGACAGCTTGCTTAGTTTCTTGAAATATGTGAAAAAATCTTAGCAATTATTAGTTATTGTATATAAAACGGGTTAAGTAAAAAGTAATGGTAGAAATGGAATGAAGATAACAGATAAAAGGAAAACACAAAATGAATTCAATCCACACATTTGTGAGAGGTAGACAAATTTGGTTTTGGTGTTTGAGTGGCCAAAACAAAAGGGAAACCATAATCAGACTGTATTGTCTATGATTACAGAAAAGTAGAAGAAAAATATAGTTTAAGATTTTACTCCTTGTTCAACACTGCATACCCCGACCATCTCCCACTTCCTGTTACTCTTGTTTCTTCCTCAATTATCTAATAGAATTAAAGAGAATTTCTAAATAGTACTGGATATAAGATCAATATCTGAAAATGAAGTAGATTTTCACGTATCAAATTCAGAGTTAGGAAATTTAATTTTAAATAATGACATTTATAATAGTAACTGAATTTTAAATATCCAGCCATAAATCTAACAAACTACGTGAAAGACCTTAATGAAAATAATAAAACTTTATTGAGAGACATTAAATAAGACTCAATAATCAAAGAAATATACCATGCCTAAGGTTAGGTAGTCTCTTTGTCATAAATATGCTGATATTCTCCCAAATTAACCTATAAATTTAATTCAATTTTAGTCTTTTATTTCATAGAAATCAAGACATTAATTCTAAAATTTATAGGAGGATCAAATGTCCAAGAATAGTAAAGATTATTTTGTAGAAAACTAAGATAAGGTACTTACTCTTCCAGATACAAAAGTTTAAGAAAAAGCTGAGAATTAAAAGCTTATGGTGTGGATGCAGAGGTACACAAATTAAGCAAAGAAACAGGATATAGATTCCCATAATAAATGAAAAAAAAAATCAGGTGTGCAGATTTTTGCTGTACATAACCAGAGAATTAATGGACTATTACACATATGAAGCAGGCAACTAAGTAGAAAATTTTGTAGAAAATTGTTTAAAAAAAATATTCATGTTTTGGGATAATCAACAGTATAAAGATGCCAGTCTCTTCAAATTGATGCAAAAACTTAATGTAATTCCTATCAAAACACCCATAAGTTTTTTGTAGACAGACATGCTAATTCTAAAATGTACAAGCAAGGGCATGGGCCCTAGAAAAGCTAATAATCTTTAGAAAAAGAAATAATAAAATTGGAAGAACCACTACACTAAATATTGTCTTTCTAGATAGCTACAATAACCAAGACCATGCTGTGCTACTAACACAGGAATATATACTCAATCAACAGAACCAAATAGTTAACCCAGAGATGACTCAAAGAAGCACAGTCAAGTGATTTTTAAAAGAGTGAAAAAGCAATTCATTGGAGGAAGAATAGCCTCTTCAATAAATGCTATTGAGCACTTGGAAAAATCATATAAAAATAACAACAATGTAAACCTTGTATCTTCTATATATAAAAATTAACTTAAAATAGATCATAAACTAAATAGAAACATAAAACAAAATGTAGGAGAAATTTTTGTAATCTAGGGCTCAATGAAAACTTATGAAACACTGAACCAATAGCATGGACAATACAAGAAAACAGCAAATTAAACATTATATAAATGATCAGTTGCTCTGTTAAAGACTTCAAGAAAAGGGTGGAAAGACAAGCTATAGTTTAACAGGAAATATTTGTAAATCATACATATGACAAAAGAGTTGCATCAAGAAAATACAAAGCAGTCTCAAATCTCAATTTTATATGTATTTAAAACATACATTTATTTATTAAATATATAATTATATGTCACTATATGCCATATAAGTATATATATATATATATATAAACAGATAATCTACATAATGAAAAGACATAAATATACACACTATTATTAAGGTAAATATAAAGATGACAAATGAATACATGAAAAGATATTCAAATCACTAGCCATCAGTAAAACGTAAACTAAGACTAGGGTATCTATCAGGAGAACTAAAAATAAATATTAAAATACCAAATCCTAACAAGTATAGAGTGAAACTGAATCTCTGATAAACTGTTGGTAGGAATTTAAAGTGCTACAGTCGCTCTTGAAAACATTTTAATTAAATATATATATATATATATATATAAACATACATTCATTATAAAATTCAAGAATCATTCCCCTTGGCATCTGAGAGATAAATGCCACTTATATCCACACAAAAATCTCTACATGGTTGTTCATATTTTATTTGTAATTGCTAACAAATGGAAACAACCAAAGTGACCTACAACTGATGACAATTAAATATACTACTACACCCACAGCATGGAATAAAAATAATATATTTTAATAAAAATAAGTAATAAAAATTACTTATCAGCAATAAAAAGGGCAAACTGTTGATAAATGAAGCAGCACAGATGCATTTATGCTGACTGAAAAAAATAATTTAAAGAGGTCATCTACTATATGATTCCATTTATATAACATTCTCAATATACATATTATACATATGGAGAACAAATTAGCGGTTTCCTGGAGTTAAGAATGGTAAGTGGGAGGCAAGGGTGTGACTATGAATGCATATCGTAAGAGAAATCTTTGTGGTGAAGGATATTTCTGTGTCTTGATTATGGTGGTGGTAACATGAAACTACACTTGTGGTAAGATGATAACATTTTCACACACGGTGCTCCAATGTTAATTTCCTGCTGTTGCTGTGTACAAAGTATACAAGATGTGATCTGCTAAGAAAACAGCATGAAGCGTAGAAGAGAGCTCTCTGTCCTACATTTGCGATTTCCTATGTATCTAAAATTACTTCAAAGTAATTTTTTAATTAAAGCATTGAAGATAGTGTACTTTCAGAGTAGGAAAGGCTTTGTAAGAGGCATACAGAGCACAGACTATATAAAGAAAAAGACTGAGCAATCAAACTAAATTGAAATAATTTTTGTCAATGAAAAATAACATAAGAAAGTGGAAGGCAAACCTATAGGCTGAGAAAAGATATTCATGAAACATAATTTTAAATCTATATATGATTTCAAATAAAGACAGGAAAGATAAGACAACCAAAGCAAAAATAGACCAGGAAATAATTAAGAAATTCACAGAAAAAAAACAGGATGGTCAATAAACATGTAAAAAGATCATCTACTTCATTAGCAGCCAGGAAAATGCCAACTAAAGTCAGGAGAGCAGCCAAGATAATGGAGTACAAACATCCTCAGCTCAGCTCCTCTCATGGTGGTGGCGGTGGTGTAGATGCTAAGTCGTGTCCGACTCTGGCGACCTCGTGGACTGCAGCCTGCCAGGCTCCTCTGCCCATGAGATTCTCTAGGCAAGAGTATTGGAGTGGGTTGCCATTTCCTTTTCCACCTCCTCTCATGAGCACAACAAAATCAAAACTATCTGCAGAACAACTATTGATGAAAAAGACTGGAATCTACCAGAAAAGATCTTCTACAACTAGAGACATAAAGAAGGAACCACAACGAGATGGGTAGGAAGGGTGGACTCACAATATGATCAAATTCCGTACTCCTGAGTGGGTGACCCAACAAACCGGAGAACAACTATACCTCAGAGTTTCCCGTATACTGTTCCCAGTGTGACTTACACGTCGCGTGGCAGCTCAGATGGTAAAGAATCTGCCTGCAGTACAGGAGACCTGGGTTTGATCCCTGAGGCCAGAAGATCTCCTGGAGAAGAGAATGGCTACCAACTCAAGTATTCTTGCCTGGAGAATTCCATGGACAGAAGGGCCTGGCAGATTACAGTCTGTAACGTTGCAAAGAGTCAGATCCAACTGAGTGACTAACACTCAAGTGTGACTTAAAATTTTAGAACAGCTTTATTTTACCATCTACTACTTTTTCTGAACTCTGATAGTTCATGTTTTATCTCTGTCTGTATTTTCCCAGACTTGTTGCACGTGCCCTCAGTGTTCTTTGGCTGATTAAATTATTTGGGTTGTAATATTAATATGCTTGGAAGGAATTTTATTTGTTTAGTAGTGTCTCCTTTTTTCCTACCAAGCATCCCCGTACGGCTTTTGTTTTAATTATTCCTTTTTTCTTGATGCTGAAAAACTATGAAAATATGTTTTTATGTAGGTTTTTAGGTATGCTTGTACTATATTGCGTATCTTGTTGGCATGTGCAAGTGGGATTTATTTTAGCTTTTATCTTTCTGCAGCCTATAGAGATTAGCATTTTCTGGGATGCTAGTTGTCTAGAGTCAATCTTCCACTCAATTATTTGATTTCTCATTCAGCTGAAGCTCCAACACTTCTCTTTGGTGCAATAGTGCATCAAGAATCTTTCAGCATCAAACTATGTAAATTTTGTCTGCATTTTCAAACAAGTAATTTACAGTTTCTCCTGCAGGATACCCTTCTCACTTGCAGAGGCAAACACTGTTATTGTTGCTCAGTCACTCAGTCATGTCCGACTCTTTGCGACTCCATGGACTGCAGCATGCCAGGCTTCCCTGTCCTTCACTGTCTCGTGGAGTTTGTGCAAACTCATGTCCATGAGTCAATGATGCCATCCAACCATTTTATCTTCTGTCACCCTCTTGTGCTCCTACCCTCAATCTTTCCCAGCATCAGGGTCTTTTCCAATGAGTCGGCTCTTCGTATCAGGTGGCCAAAGTACTGGAGCTGGTTTTGCCCCAAATCTGCAGATTCAGGCATCTTCTATTATCTCCATTTGACCTCAGAACATTTACCTCCCCTACTTCATATACTATCACTTCATAATTTTATCTCAATATAGTATGCACTTTTCTTTTTATTATAACTTTTGATGATTTCTGAAAGGAAAAGAATCACTGTCTCATTCTGCTATCTTAAAACTTGTAATATTATCAAGTTATTGCACTTATAATAGGAAAAATTTTCCCTGTACATTTAGGTGGTTTTTCAATAGACAAAGTGTTTAGTACTTCAAGAGCAGAAACTGTTCCTTCAGTTTACTGTTGCTAAAACAATGTTTCTCAGGAACGTAGTATTTCGCAAGGTCACATTTCATATGGATTTTAAACAACAACAATAAAAAAATGCTTTTTTTTTTTTCACATTTACAGAATGATGCTCCATAGAGTAAGGGCAAACATGGTAAAATGACATTGTGATGGGACCTGTTAACTGTTTCACAAGGGTAAAACAGTTATAACTTAATGCTTTGTGTATTGTATGAGAAGGCTAATACAGTACATCAGTGTACAAATCCCAGCGTTTTTGAAACTTTGCATGGTCAGGACAAAAGTATCAATAGAGTTTTGTCATAAGAAGTAATCATTCTACTGGGGAAGATGGATATAATTAGCATTTATGCATTGTAATTGAGCCAACAGTCAATACAGATTAAATATTGACAGAGGTTTCTTGACCAGGGCTAAACTAAAGAGTCCCTAAGAGTTTCAGGAAACATTATCATTATAACAGTGACTTTGTGAGATGATCCTGCTTCCATTGGCATTACTCATTACACTATACATGTCTCTGAAGATAGGTTTCCAAGTGAAATGTAAAAGTCAAAAAAATAAAATAAAAGGCCTGAGGCTGAGGGGTGAAACTGATCTTGGATTTAACAAGAGCATTAAACAGAACTCCTTAATGAGCTGATTCATAGACCATTAACCTGTTGTACAGCAAATAACATGACAGCAGACTGTCTCTTCCTAGAAAACAGAATCGTTCTTGGCTTTCCAGGCCTGACACTCTTGTGAATAATCTGGTCATCTCTATTGTACTTTATTTTCAGAGAGGGGGTTTAGGGGGAATCATGCTCTTTTTTTAAAAAAAATTTTAAAAAGTATTTTATTGTGATAAAAACACTTAACCTGGGGTATACTTTCTTACATTTTTAAGTCTACAACACACTGTTGTTGATTACAGGCATAGTGTTGTAAAGTTAAATTCTTGAGGACTTGGGACAGTGCTTCAGAGTCTGTAGCAGTGATTGGGTTTTCATGCTTATAAGAACATTAACTTGAGGATGAAGGTAGGTTTTACTTGATGAAAATGAAAGTTAATTGCCATCAGTTTAAAATAGGACATTATAAATATAAGATATTTTATGTAAACCTCATGGTAACAAAGGCAAAAACCTATCATAGCTGCATGCAAGATTATCATAAAGAGGTCAAAGCATACTACTCCCAAAAGATATCAAATCAGGAAGGAAGGCAGCAAGATACTAAGCATGGAACAAAGGATTTATAAAACAATCAGAAAACAATGAACTAAATGGCAGCATGAAATTCTTATCTGTAAGTGATTACTTTAAATGTAAATGGACTAAATTATTCAATCAAAAGACATAATGCAGTTGAATGCATGTAAAAGCAAACAAAAAAAATAAGATCCAATTATATACTGTCTACAAGAGGATTATTTTAGATTTAAGTACACAGGTAGACTGTGAAAGAATGAAAGAATGAATGAAAGTAGAAGTGAAAGAATGAAAAATATTTCTTGTAAACGGTAATCAAAAGATAGTAAAACAGCTATACTTAAAATAGGTTAAGCTAAATATGAACAAAAGAGTGAAAGAAGGTCATTATATAATGACAAAAGAGTCAAACCATCAGGAAGATATAACAAGTCTAATTATCTATCACCCAATAGCAGAGAACTTAAATATAAAAATCAAATTCTAATAGAACTTTAAGGGAAAAAAACAGCAATACAAAAATAGTTGAGGACTTTAATATCCATTCTCAACACTGAATAAATAACCTAGATGAGAATCAATAAGAAAACAGTGGATCTAAACACTAGAGACCAAATGTACCTGAGATATATATAGAATATTATGCCCAACAGCAATAGAATACCTATTCTTCTCAAGTACACATAGAACATTTTCTAGGATACACATGTTAGGCCACAAGACAAGTCTCAGAATCTTCAATAAGTTAGCAATTATATCAATTACTTTTTCTGATCACAGTGGTATGATACTAGAAACCAATAAATAGAGGAAGGCTGGAAAATCGATAAATACATGAGAATTTAAAATATATTCCTGTACAATCAAGGAATCAAAGAAGAAATCAAAAGGGATAAAAACAAATCTTGACAGAAATGAAAAAAAAAAGACACAAAATACTAAAACAGCAAAAGTAGTTCTAACAAGAATACTTATAATGATAATCACACACATCAAGGAAAAAAAAAATCTTGCATTAAAAAACTCCTAACTTTACACCCAAAGGAACTGGAAAAACAAGAACAAACTAACCCCAAAGTAAGCAGAAGTTAAGAAAAATAAAGATTAGAGTAGGCAGAAATGAAACAGACAAGAGGATAATAGAAAAGATTGACAAAACTAAGCTGATTCTTTGAAAAGGAAAACAAAATTGAAAAACTTTTAACAGACTAACCAAAAAAAAAAAGAGGCTCTAAATAGGCTCTAAGTGCTTTAAAATTCAGAACTTGTAATTTCCAGGTTGGTTTTCTTTTCTATCATTTACATCCTCTGGAGAAGTTTCTGGTACCTAAAGAAGAATTAGGATACCTTTCACGTGGTTTAGTTATGATTCTCCAGGCTAGAATACTGGAGTGGGTTGTCATGCCCTTCTCCAGGGGATCTTCCCAACCCAGGGAGGTTATATCCATAACATATAGTCTTGTCTATTATTTGTGAACCGGTTAATTATTTACAAAAACTAAGAAAAGAATGGTCACACATTAGTATTTGTTTTACTTTCCTTTTTAAGGGGACATAGGGGTAATAGCTCCATCTGTCCATCCACTTTTGGCCAAAGTTCTTCCTAAATGTGACTACAGGAATTTTCCTTGGGTCTTGTAAATCCCATCCCCCTTTACCAAGTTCAACCTATTATTTTTCCTGGGAGGCCCTTGCATTTTCTTTCTGCTCAAAAAAGTCATTTTCAGATTTTTTTTTTTTTCCTCCAAAAGAAGAAAACCACTAATCTCTTCCCTGGAGAATATGGTTCTTTGCCTTCATGGTATGCAGTGAATTGATTGTGTCTAGCAATAACATCAGCTGGGTTTTATTTCTCACAGAAATGACAAGTCTCCATGGAATTAAGCTGACCTGATAACTCAAAAATGGGAGTTTCAGGGTCCTTTGTTTCACTGAATTGACTTGTAGATGTCACCCTCTCTGCCAGGCATAACATATTTGGATTTTTATTTGTGACTCCTCTCCAAACAGACAATAAATTCAGTGTTTCATCAGTTATCACATGCATCTGCAGCACATGTTCTACTTCTCCCTGTGGTGACTTGTAAGCATGATTTCGACACAGAGCTATAAATTGAGTTATTTCTACTTTGTGTTTCAGCTTAACACTCACCAGTCTCTCCTATCCCAGACTTCCTCATTATTTTCTTCATTGTTAATTCTGGATGCTATAAAATATTGTTAAGTTAAAACCGCCTAAATGATACTTACTAGGAAATGGTCTCATATATAAAGACTATATGAGTCTCAAATTTGAATGTTTAAATAGGATATTTTATCAAATTCTCCATCAAACCCACAATACCCTCTATAGCAATCATTTGCCAAATGGAGAAATGTCATTCTCTGAATGAGCATTATCCTTCATGCTGATAGGTGAAATTAATGAAATAATTAAAAAGCCATAAAAAGAAAATGAAGAGTATCAGAAGATACCAACAGAACAGAAAACAAAATATTTCTGGCACAGTAATGTAATTGCCAAAAAGAAGGAAAAAAAACTCCAATCACAAGATGTAGAATGAAGTTTCATTCATAAGCTGAACAATTTTCCTTGCAGTTAGTAAGTTTTCTTTAATATTCTAGAATAAAATAGATTTGTCACATGGCACAATGCAATGTTATTTCCATGAGTTGTCAAGATTAAGACAGTTAATCAGGCACTTTTAAAGAAAAATTCTATGATCTTGCCATATTTTCTATGAAAGGTCCAAATGGCCTATCCAACTTGAATCTGAAAGACACCATGAGATAAAGAAACACAAAGGACCTCAAATATCAAACCACACTGCAGGGACCACTGTATTTTTCTGAACTAAAAAAGCCTCACAAGAGAGCATCCTTGTTGGATATAGTATTCCCCCACTTGTTATGCTGAGACACTCTGTTTTCTCATTATTTTCACAGTATAGTATCTATTAGAAAAATACAGGATAAGGATGAGAAACAATCAAATTTCAGTGTTGTGATGTTACAAGGAGAAAGGATACTATCCAGGAAATGTTCAGTTGAACAGTTCCCCCCAGAAATGCAATTTATGTGAGAAAATTTTGACTTGTACAAAAATTCAAATGAACATATTCTATAATGGAAACTAATTATATAATGGAAAAAAAACTTGTTACATAATGAGAAAAAAACTGTTCTATAATGAAAGAATCTTATTTGTTTACAGTGTTCTCAGGCCAATTAGAAGGAAAACAGTATTCCCCTAGTGCTTGAAAACTGAAGGCAAATGAGAAAGGTACTAGAGACCTCTGTTATCCAGTTACATTACCATTTATTTGCTTCTTCCTCATCTTCCCTAGTGTACACCCTTAATGAGACCTGCTAGCCCTTTCCACAGATAGGGTTCTTACAGATCACACATGCATGAGGAAATTCATTATTTCATCCATTTTCAATTGGGGTTTTATTTTTGAGTCCATTCTTGTGGTTTAAAGAGTACAGAAAAAGAAAACAAATAGGTACTTGCAAATGGCCAAAATTCCAGGAGGGATGATAAAACATCGATAATTATTATTCACACCTATGACTATGAGTCAAAGGAGCAACTGTCACCAAGGATAAAAATTTCAATTTCTATCCTGCTGTGGAAAAGGAAAATGCTCTCCTTCTCTAGGAACTAATATATATACTAGATTTGAACTATCTGTCACACTGAATAAAACAACCATATCTGCATCTACCACCTGGAATTGTTATCCACTCATACTAATAAACACAACCTGGTGAAAAATTATCTTCAATTTTTCTTTCTCCACACACACATACACACGTATATTTAGTAGACAGATATGAGGACAGAGAAGCATAATCTACTTTATTATTTTATTGAAGCATGAGTGGTTCGCATTACTGAGATATTTTGGGCAAAACCTAACTTAGCATCTCTCACAAAATGAAGAACTCAATTATCTCTTGGGACATGGAACAGACCTAAACTCTGAGCAGACAGTAAATCAAGACTCATGGGAGTCTGGTAATTCTCAATTGATGAGCCAGCAAAGACAAGTAGAAGAAACGATTGAATATATGTCCATATATTGAGGGATTGAGAATGCTTAAATCATCACACAAGTTAAAAGTCTCAAAAGCCAACAAGGTGTGCCACACTGATCCCCCTTCAATTGTCAAGGATTTATTTCCGAGCTGCCGGCAGTGTTACCATAAGACAGTTCACGAAGTTTCCAGTTCCCCATCCCCCTTGGGCTACTGATGCAATTTAGGAGTGCTCCCTTGTTTTAGATTACATCCCATATCAAATATTTTTGCATCCAATGACTGAGCATTACATGCATACAAAGAACCAGTCACCTCAGCCCATGGAACAGCTAGAACTCCTGTGGAGTTATCTGATATTCCCATTGAAATAAGTTGTTATTCAACTTCTCCCTTTGCCTGGCCTGCTCCCTTCTCTTCCATCTCTTCTCTTCCTCTCCTTTCTTCAAATATAGATTTCCCATTAAACTTCTCACATGCTTGATTTGCTTATTAAGAAAATCAACTTCCTACTGCCAGGTAATTTGGGATTCTATTATCAATAGTCAGAAGGATGAAGGCTTCCAGATCTAGGACTGTTTTTGCCCTTTTAATATTTTTCTATAACTGGTAATGACTCTGATTCTTTAAGTGTACAGTGAAGGTCAAAGGAAAGTGAGAAAAAGACCAAAATCTTTCTAATAGATCCAGATTACAGATGCTTGAACATCTCAAAGTGTCTAACATACTTTCAGCTAAGAATTATAACAGCTAATTATAACAGCTAAGAATTATATCATTTCCTTTTATTTTTATAGCTAAAATTAGACTCATTCCAGAAATAATAAGGATGGTAACTCCTACTTTTTTCAGCCAACTGACACAAAAGTAATTTGTAATAATTTGCAAAACTTAAACAGTATTATGTGAATAGATAAGTAAAACTAGGACATAGACTGGTTTGATCTCCATGCTGTCCAAGGGACTCTCAAGAGTCTTCTCCAGCACCACAGTTCGACTTGTTGGAAAAGACCCTGATGCTGGGAAAGGTTGAAGGCAGGAGGAGAAGAGGGCGACAGAGGATGAGATGGTTGGATGGCATCACCAACCAAATGGCCATGAGTTTGAGCAAACTCTGGGAGATAGTGAAGAACAGGGGAGCCTGGTGTACTGCTGTCCATGGGGTCACAAAGAGGTGAACATGATTGAGCGATGAACAATGAAAGGACACAGACAAGAAACCACAGCTAAAGGAAGTGACATTTATTGGGTACTGACTATACATACACATGGTACTGTGCTAGGCATATTACATATGCCATCACTCTTCTGGCAATAATGCTGTGGAGTTTATATTCTGTATTCTTCTATTCTATATTGAAGCTCAGAAAGACTCAATTACTTATCAAGTCCAGAAATTGGAGGCAGCATTTAAATAACCACCTAAAACACAAGTCCATGTTCTTTCCCTAGGTTACATCCCAAAGATTAGAAAAAAAAGTGGGAATATTTTAAAATCAGAATACATCCTGAGAATGTAGATTTTATTAAACAAATCATTTAGATGGAACAAATCACACTCTCTTATCCAGGCTAGATTACAAAATACATAAATTCCTCCTTATCAAGTAATAACTTTACAGATTTGCTAAGTCAAACTATTTTCTGACTTACTCACTTATGTTCACCATCCTAGTATAAAGGGTATTCAGTAAAAGATTTATTGTAGTCAAAAAAAAGCCTGAAAATCACATAAAATTTTATGTGCAAAGTTATTTCTCACAAAGAAAAAAATACTTATGCATAATAAAGGTCATGTCTTGAAGTGCAATCTGGACATTTGTATTACTATGAGCCAGCAAAGCCTTTGCCCTGATATTCCAAAGTGCGAACGGCCTGTTCTTAAAAGAGTGCTCTTACGCATTTCACTGTGCAATGTTTTAATTCATAGTTATTATAAAAAATCAGTTACTCAATACAATTTACAAATGAGTAGAAGGCATTTTATGAAATCAACTTAGTTTTAATAACTACTCCAGATGCTAATGACATTGGAAGTTTGAAAATTTTATTAACATTGGGCAAATTTAAGTTTTATTTACGATTATATGAACAAACTAAAATGATAGTGAAAAGAATCTAAGAAGTCCCTCGGTTAACATAAATCTAAAATTTCTAAGTAGCAAGTGTAATAATTAAGCCAAATTAATGAAATGAGATGATACTGACTGTGCAATTTTAAAGAATCACATCAACTGATTAAGTCAGATTTTAAGTCCTTAGAAAGTTAATTAAGGTACCCAAAATGAGGGCTTCCATGTGGCAAAGAGATCACTTATAGAAGGTAATTGGTCACTAAGTCTCAGGCAAAAGCAAGACATTATTATCAGTAAAGTGTAATTGATTACGAAGTACAAAGGACACAATTCACAATGAGTTTTTTCTTCTCCTAGGTACTGGAGCCCAGCCAAAGAAGGGACAAATGGAATGACTCATGAGCATCAGATCTTGTTCTCCCCTTCCCCCTCACTCTTTCAGAATCAGAAGCTGTGACTGATGGAAACAGAGCTTACTTCATTCTGGCTAATGGACAAAAGACTGTAATTGTCTAGGGAAGATGCATTAGTCTTATCTCTATGAAGTTCTCTTTGTATCATTATAATAAGACAATTACACTTACACTGGACTGTATAATAGACCTAGATGTCCAACAATGAATAACTGTAATTGATTATAGTTCATTATAATCTCAAATAATTTGAAGCAGTTTGTTTTTAAATTCTGCAGTGAAATTTAAGGAGTTTGTTGTCTAGCTTGTCCTTTATCTGAACCCAATCATGGATCAATATTAAAAAAAAAATGATTAATTACACTGACATCAGAGTTGAATCAGTAAACCTCTGCACATCTATTAAGCAACTACTAAGTGTAAGACACTATCTAGCTGGTGTGGGGATTTGAAAAATATATATAACTCATGATCCAGCTTTAATTAATTCTATAATATAGTTGAGACAAAAATACCAATTCTGTAACATCAACAGAAGTTTAAGAATGAAAAAAACAAACGTACGAACAAACTGTCAATATCACCAACAATAACAAAAAAATAAAAATCCATATACAACAATGCAAAAAAGCTTTCTTGGTATATTTCTCTTTCACTACCACGCATTTTTTTTTTTTTAACTAAAACTAAAACATAACAAAATCTGTGTTACTTTATCATATGCTAAAAGAATCAAAATGTTTTAATACCACAAAATCATTTGTTGGTATACTATAGCAAAATTTGAATATGTTTGAAAATGGAATCTCTGAAGCACTTTATATTTCACTAATCTTAAATTTTCTAATTAAGTGTCCAGTTATATATTTTCAATTAAAGGCAAATAGCATTATATAAAATGTGTATTTAGCTTTTTTAATTGGAGCAAATATTTCAGAAATTATAACTAAATTTAGAACACTTTATTTTATAGTAAAAACCCAGAGATAGTATAAAGCTTATCCAAGGTAATTTAGCTGGTTAGTAACAGAAGTTGTGCTAGTCGTCAAGGTCTTTTTTCTCATGAGGCTAATAGTCTTTCTCTCTTTCCATCTTGGAATTGAGCTTTACATAAAAAAAAAAAAAAAAGTATTTTTACATTTCACATCCATATTATACTTGACCATTTTATCACTTCTGTGAAATAGTCCATCATGATGTGTTAGAGAAAGTAGTTGATATTTACTCAGAGATTGCTACAAGTCAAGTATTTTTCTTGGCACTGAATTGTTCAGAAAACAGGGACTCAACAAAGGTTAAGTCTCATAACCAATGTTGCATATCTAATAAGAAAACAGAATTATAACAGTATTCTGACACTAGTCAGCACCCTATCCAATTTGCCACTCTACCAATGTCATTATACTAGGTTCTCCTTACTGTGAAAGCAAAAATCATTATACAAATACAATGTTTTAGGAAAGGTATTATGTATGGCTGGAAAACATACATAATGAAATAAATAAGGCTCATACCCTGCATTGATCAGTTCATACACCAGACAGTTACCAATATGTACTAAATAAACCACTTATGTTGCAGTGTGATAAGGTGCTATATGGAAATGACATTCTTATAAGGCACAAAGGGGACATAAAAGCAACTCAGAACTCTATCCTTTTCCAAGTTAAAAGTATATTAAGTCATATGTCTAGTTATAAAATTTGCCATGCAACAATTATTAAGCTGTGTATTTACAGTATTAACATTTGTTATTATGTTATTAATAACATTTGTTATTTGTTATTAATCCAGTTACATTTCTTGAGAAGTATCCCAAGAATTGTAACAGCTGTGCAAATTTTAACTATTTAATCCTGGTATACATTTATAATCAATTATTATTTAGTCTTTACCTAGTGGTAAAGACCCTGCCTGCTAATGCAGAATATTTAAGAATTGCTGGTTCAATCCCTGGGTCAGGAAGATCCCCTGGAGAAGGAAATGGCAATCCACTCCAGTACTCATGCCTGGAGAACCCCATGGACAGAGGAGCCTAGCAGCCTACAGTCCATGGGATCACAGACTAGGACATGACCTAAGCTACTTAGCACATTGTTTAGTCATACTACTTATACTATTTGAAGATTCCAAAACTGTCAAAAGTAGACAATGAAACAAAAATGAAAGAGAAGAATGATATTGCTTTGTACATTCATTTTAGCCTTATGGAGGAAAATACTCCCTACTTCGAGAAATACAATTATCCAGGTAGAAAATTGATTCTTCCCAAAAACTATATCCCTTTGACTATGAAAACAAGTAATTCTCTCCAGGTTTCAAATGTGTTATATATTAAATTATATCTCTATAGGACACTGCTAAGGCGAATTTGTGATTGACTGTCTTTTCTGAATGAGTGGTGTGCACTGTGAATGACAGAATAAATCTCTAGGAAAAAGACGGTATTCAGTTTGTGTTTTATTACCACTGCTGGTCTGAAAATGCTTCAGTGTCATAGTTTTGAAAAATATTTTTACATGCATTATTTTATTTGACCCTTATAAGGATCCTGTAAGTTTGATGATCCTTATTGACATCCGATTTTAGAGATAATGAAATGTGACTCAAAGAGGTTAAACGACAGAAGTTATTTTATCCTGCTAGTAAGAAGTCAAGATGATATTCAACCCAGGTCATTATCCCTGCTCTTTCCATTATATTTTGTTTCTTTGTTCATGTTCATAAGCATGAGCATATTTCTCTGGAATTATTTGTAGCCCTTCTTCAATAAAGTGTTAACATACACTCTTTTCATATATGCAGGTTTTTAAAAGTCAGATTCATATCATTTACACAGAAAAAATTTTCCCTTTTTAGTGGCCAGTTCTATAAATTTTGACATACATATATAATATTGTAGCCACCATGCTTAACAAGATAAGAGGGCAGTCTGATCATCCTCATGAATTCCTTTAGGTCCTTTGTAGTGAACTTCTCCCTTTCACTCTAGTCCCTGACAGCAACTGATCTTTTTTCTTTCCCTGGAAATGTACTTTTTGAGAATGCCATAATAATGAAATGAAATAGTCAGTGCCAGATTCAAGGGGTTCTGACTGAGGCAGTTGTACGGGGCCCATGCTTAGAAGGCCCTGTGCTTGATTTACTGCTCGACTGTCATTGTACTGAAAGTCTTCATTTGTCAACAATAGGCTCCATATTTCCATTTTGCCTTGGGTCCTACAAACTGTACAGTCAGACAAGATAGACAGCATGTAGCTATTTGAATCTGGTCCTTTTTCCTTGGAATACGACATTCGAGTTCATGCAATTATTGCAGTTCGCTCCTTTTTATCGCCAAATGATTTTTCTATTGTAAGAATTTACTATAGTTTGTTCACTCACCAGTTGAAGCAAATTTTCATTATTTCCAATTTGAGGCAATTATGAATGAAATATCTATAAATATACATATTTTTTGTATGAACATAAATTTTTATCTCTCCGAGGTAAAGATTTAGTAGTACAAATTCTAGGTTAATGTATGCGTGTGTGTGTTAGGTGATTTGAGAACTAGTATGTGTAGGGAGGCAATATTAAACCTCAGTGGAGCACAGCTTTCTTTACAGCTAGTATTCACGAAAGTATTTCATGCTTCTGGACTCAGTTCATAAAACTGGAATGTTAATCTCAATCCATGATTTTTGGGGGGAAAAAAAGAATGCTAAGAGCACAATTGATGAGTTTTGTATGGATCTATAACACCTGCTGCATTGACCATGTCACGGATAATCATGCGGGACAAGACTCTCTCAAGAGCTGATTCTCCTCTCCACATTTTTCCATCTTTCCACACTTTTGCTTTTCTATCTTACTCCTTCTCCTCCATTTTATTTTGTTGCTCTCTCTTTAAAAAAAATTATAGTATCCGAGTTCCTCATCAGGAAGTGTGAGAGTATTATGTCTTCAAGGACAGGAAGTGTATCAGTCTTTTTTTCACCTTAGACCTGGCAAATTAAAAGGGTTTCCACAGGGGAAACTCCCAAAGTTAATCTATGAAACCACTAGCAACCTGATACTAAAACAAGACAGAGACTACCAAAAAATAAAACTACAGGCTAATATATTTGATGAATATAGATGCAAAAATTCTTAACAAAATATTAGCAAACCAGATCTAACAATACATAAAAAGGATCATATACCATAAGCAAGCTGTATTCATCTCAGGGTTTTAAGGATGGCCCAACATGTGCAAATCAATGTAATATACAACACCAACAACAGAAATGACAAAGAAACTCATGATCATCTCAGTAGATGCAGAAAAAGCACTTGATAAAATCCAACATCCATTCATAGTAAAAACTCTTACCAAAGAAGGTACAGAGGGAACATACCTTATCATAAGCTATTTATGACAAATTTAGAGATAATGTAATACTCAACAATAAACAGCTGAAAGCATGCCCACCCTCAACACGTCTAATCAACATAGTATTAGAAGTCCTAACCACAGCAATCAGATAAGAATGATCATCAACAGAGGAACATATAAAGAAGATATGGCACATGTATGCAATGAAATATTACTCAGCCATAAAAAGGAACAAAACTGTGCCATTTGCAGAGATACACATGGACTGAGAGACTCACATAGAGTGAAGTAAGTCAGAAAGAGAAAAACAAATATTGCATATTAACATATATATATATGGAATCTAGAAAAATGGTAGCAATGAACCTATTTTCAAAGCAGAAACAGAGGTACAGACATAGAGAACAAACATATGGACACCAAGGGGAACAGAGACGGGGAGGTAGGATGAATGGGGAAATTAGGATCGACATATATATACTACTATGTATAAGACAGACAACTAATGAGAACCTATTGTATAGCACAGGGAACTCTACTCATTGCTCTTTGGTGATGTAAGTGGAAAGGAAATGCAAAATGAGGGGCTATATGTATAACTGATTCACTTTGCTATACAGAAGAAAATAAGACAACATTGCAAAGCAACTATACTCTAATTTTTTTTAAAGAAAAAGAAATAAAAGGTATCAAAATTGAAAGGAAAGGAAAGAGGTAAAACTTCATACAGATGACATAATACTATATACAGAAAATCCTAAAGTCTCCATACAAAAGCTACTGGAATTGATAAATTCAGCAAGGTAGCTGGATACAAGATTAACAAATATAAATTGGTTGCATTTCTTTACACTATATGATAAAAATATCAAAAAGAGAAAGTTAAAAAAAAATCTTAAAATTGTATTAAAAAAATAATAAAATACTTTGAAATAAACCTGCCCAAGGAGGTGAAAGACATATGCTGAAAACTATAAAATATTAATAAAGGAAGTTGAAAGTTATTCAAAGAAATGGAAAGATAACCCACGTTCTTGGATTGGAAGAATTAACACTGTCAAAATGGCGATACTATCCAAAGCAAACTACAGGTTTAATGCAATCTCTATCAATTTACCCATGACATTTTTCACAAAACTCAAACAAATAATTCTAAAATGCATATGGAACCACAGAAGACCCCAAATTGACAAAGCAATCCTCAGAGGAAAAAAAGCCAAATCTGGAGGCATAACACTTCCAGACTGCAGATAATACTACAAAGCTATAGAAGGAGAACAACATGGTATTGTTACACACAAAAAAAAGATATGGATCAATGGAACAGAACAGAGAGCCGAGAAATATGTTCACACAAGATTAATGGGCAATTAATCTTTTACAAAGAATACAAGAATGCACAAAGGAGAAAAGACAATCTCTTCAGCAAGAGGTGTTGGGAAAGTTGGACAGCCACATGTAAATCAATGAAGTTAGAACACGCCCGCACACCATATATAGAAATAAAATAAAAATGCATTAAAGAGTTAAGTATAAGACATGACGCCATAAAACTCTTATAAGAGGACACAGGCAAACATTCTCTGATAAAAATCACAGCAATAGTTTCACAGTTTCAATCTCCTAAGGCAAAAGAAATAAAAACACAAATAAACAAACAGGACATAATCAAACTTACAAGCTTTTGTATAAAAAAGGAAATGATAAACAAAACAAAAGACAATCTACAGAATGGGTGAAAATGTTTGCGAATGATGTGACCAACAGGGGCTTAATTTCCAAAATAGACAGACAGCTCATACAGATCAATAACAAAAGAACAAACAAACCAATCAAAAATAAGCAGAACATCTAAATAGACATTTCTCCAAAAAAGACATATAGATGGCCAAGAGGTACATAAGAAATTGCTCAATGCCTCTAACTATAAGAAAAATGTAAATCAGAACAAAAATGTGGAATCACCTCACATTGGTCAGAATGGCCATGATTAAAAAGTCTACAATAAATGCTGGAGAAGGTGCAGAGAAAAGGGAACCCTCCTATACTGTTGGTCAGAATGTAAATTGGTACAACCACTATGGAGAACAGTAGGGAGTTTCCTTAAAAAACAGAGTTGCCATATGATCTCAGAAGCAATCCCACTTCTGAGTATGTGTCTGGAAAAGATGCAAACTAATTTAAGAAGATACATGCACTCCAATGTTTACAATAGTGCTACTTATAACAGTCAAGATATGAAAGCAACCTAAATGTCCATCAACATATGAATGAAGAAAATATGATATTATTCACATGGAATATTACTAAGCCATAGAAAAGAATGAAATACTGCCGTTTGCAGTAACATAGATAGACCTAGAGATTTTCACAGTAAGTGAAGTAAGTCAGACAAAGATGAATATCATATGCTGCTGCTGCTAAGTCACTTCACATGTCTGACCCTGTGCAACCCCATAGCCGGCAGCCCACCAGGCTCCCCCATCCCTGGGATTCTCAAGGCAAGAACGCTGGAGTGGGTTGCCATTTCCTTTTCCAATGTGTGAAAGTGAATATCATATGGTATCACTTATATGTGGAATCTAAAAATATCACACTAATGAACTTGTTTACAAAACAGAAATAGATTCACAGACATAGAAAACAAACTAATGGTTACTAAATGGAACAGGTGGGGGAGGGATAGATTTGAAATTTGGTATTAACAGATACATACTACCATATATAAAATATTATTCAATATCTTATAGTAGCCTATAATGGAAAAGAATCTGAAAAATAATAGATATATTTTAAAAAGAAAAAAAAAAGGTCTTCTATGTTATCCTCAAATATTTCCTAACGTCCTCTTCCTTTTCATATTTAGGATACTGATAATCATATTTATTTTCAGAAGGGAATTCCTAATGGTCATGAGAGATAATGGGAATGAAGACTGGTTTCTCTTTCACTGGCCTTTCTCTCTGCGGGCTGCTCACAGGCACGCACTGACTGAGCACGTTACCATGTTGCAGACACTCACATACTCAAGAACCGAGGATGACTCTCGGGCAACAGTCAGTGGGAAAGTACGGCCTTCAGTCCAACAGCCTATTAGAGACCATTCTGCCAACAACCTAGTGAGCAAGTTTAGAATGAAATGTGTCCAATCAAACCTTCGTTTATGGCTGATCCTGTTCCTGACGCCAAGGCCAACTGTCTTGCTGTCCACACGTGTGGCCCGCTGAACCCAGGGTAGGCAAGGCACGAGCCAAGAGTCTGGAAGGAGACTCGAGGAGATGTAGGAACTGCAGACACCTTTATTCTCTCCCGGCTGGCACGGCAGCCAAGCACAGCCTCTATGCTGGCTGACGCGGCAGACACGCTACAGTCTCTCCTGGGCCGGACGACTGAACAGACACAGCCCTGACGCAGCAGTAAGGCCGCTGAGTTTCAGGTGGTGCGCATGCGCCTACGGTACCAAAGGCTGTGACCAAGCGAGCGCCTCGTGACGCGCATGCGCAGTGCTACAAGCGCGCTCAGCTGTTACATAGTCATCATTAACAAAACGTGGGCAGGAGTGCCTGAACATACCACCGTGGCTAATTTCTCCATACTTAGGAAGGCTAAAACCCAAGTTAACACCTGAGTTATAACCTGTGAAACACCCTCACGCAGCACTGCTTAACACACTGTTAAAATATGTTCAGATTCCTGATCCAAAGATACTGCGAGGTAGCTTTATTCCACTAAGTTTGGAGGTATTTACACAGCACGAGATGACTAATGAGCAGCGTCCACCTGGTGTTGCAGAATGATAGCTCTTGGAAACCAGCTAGCAGTCTATGAGGATACAGAGCTGCCCTATGTGGATGTTCTGACTGACGGCTTCAGCTGGGATCCGAGCGGACTCCCAGCATCAACCACAAAAATGTAAGCAAGAGAGTCTTCATGTGATTTCGGTTTGCAGTAGTTGAGCTAGCCTAAGTGACACTTTGTGAAACGACATGATTTGCTTCCACTGACTCGTGTCCAAGATGAAATTTTTGAGTAAAACAATTATTATTATTTACACCAGGAAATTTACGGCAATTTGTTACAGAGCAATAAATAACTGAAACATCAGGTGACATAAAATATTTGTATGCAGCTATTCTCTGATTTATTACTAAAAGTTTAACCTCAAATTCAAGCCAAAAAAAAAAAAAAAAAGTTTTACAGAGTTTAAAAACAAATCCCTCAAAAATCATCCTTCCAAAAGATGGCTATCTTCAAGTGCTTACAAGAGATGAAGAATTAATACATTTACAATGTGCTTAGTATACCACAAAGGTTTGACTTTTTTTCCTATTTAAAAAAAAGTGATTTACAAAATATATTTCCATACCTGCAGAATAGAAGACACACCGGTCCATTTATCTTTCCTTGTTGCCCAATAGGACCACTGCTTTGCTATCTTGAATAACTAAGTGGGGTTTTGTAATCAGGGACATGTTGGAGGAGAGAAAAGGTAGTCAAGTGTATTCTCAACTAAAATATGATTTTTTTAATTTGTTTTTACAATTTCTTTGAGCTATAATTGAAATGTTTAAATTTCACTTGTTTAAAGTGCACAATTGCTTCTATTTTGACATCTGTATAAATCCGTGCAAGTGTTACCACAGATCTTTCCACTACATTCCAAAAGTTTCATCATGCCACTTTGTAAACTATACCTTTCTTCACTTCTATCTCCAAGAAACCAGCTTTCTTCCTATATAGGCTAATCTGCACTTTTGAAAACTTTATGAAATATATAAACCTGGCACTTTACCTCCTTCTTTTTCTCAGCATAATTATTCAGATTCATCCATGTTGTTGCAAAAAAACAGTAATTCCTTTATTATTCCCAGGTGATGCTAATGTTAAAGAATCCATTCTCAATGCAGAAGACACAAGAGAGAGGGATTCGATCATCCCTGGGTTAGAAAGATCTCCTGGAATAGGAAATGACAACCCACTCCAGGGAAAATTCCATGGACAGAGAAGCCTGGAGGGCTATAGTCCATGGGATCACAAGAGTCAGATGCTACTGAGCACACATACCAATATATGAACATACTACAATATTTCCATTCACTTGTTGATGGACCTTAAGTTATATTTTTTACAGTTTTAAACTATTACTAGTCATTCTATGTTTGGAATTCATTGACCTTTTCTTAAAAGACATTCTTCTTGACATCTATTTGCTGATTATTGTTGTAATCAAGGCCAAACTCTTTTCTTTATATCCAGAGTTGAGTTGCAGTATATGTAAAATAGTAAACTCATTGTGTTTCTATTTATTTCACTTTAACTGAAAAACATCTTTAAGAAACTTCCTGAGAAAAGTGCATTATAAATATGCTTTCAGAGTTGCATTTCTAATAATATAATTAAAGATATTGTTAAGTAACATTGGTAAGTTCAAAAAGCTTTTCTGCAGTGTCTGTCTCCATGATTTTCTTTCATCATCAAGTTTATAATAAAAATTCTAAAAGCCAGATTTCAAGTTATTTATTTGACTTACCTTGTGAAGTGAAATTCTAAGTCTTCTTGGAAAAATTTTCTTTGGCCCCTGAAATTTCATGGTGTTATACTTTGCTATCAGCTCACTTCAGTTGAGTCACTGCAGTCATGTCCGACTCTTTGTGACCCCAAGAACGCAGCACACCAGGTCTCCCTGTCCATCACCAACTCCTGGACTTCACCCAAATTCATGTTCCATTGAGTCGGTGATGCCATCCAGCCATCTCATCCTCTGTCATCCCCTTCTCCTCCTGCCCCCAATCTTTCCCAGCATCAAGGTCTTTTCAAATGAGTCAGCTCTTTGCATCAGGTGGCCAAAGTATTGGAGTTTCAGCTTCAACATCAGTCCTACCAGTGGACACCAAGGACTGATCTCCTTTAGGATGGACTGCTTGGATCTCCTTGCAGTCTAAGGGACTCTCAAGAGTTTTCTCCAACACCACAGTTCAAAAGCATCAATTCTTCGGTGCTCAGCTTTCTTTGTAGTCCAATTCTCACACCCATACATGACTACTGGAAAAACCATAGCCTTGAATAGATGGACCTTTGCTGACAAAGTAATGTCTCTGCTTTTTAATATGCTGTCTAGGTTGGTCATAACTTTCCTTCCAAGGAGTAAGCGTCTTTTAATTTCATGGCTGCAATCACCATCTGCAGTGATTTTGGAGCCCCCCAAAATAAAGTCAGCCACTGTTTCCACTGTTTCCCCATCTATTTCCCATGAAGTGATGGGACCAGATGCCATGATATTAGTTTTCTGAATGTTGAGGTTTAAGCCACCTTTTTCCCTCTCCTCTTTCACTTTCATCAAGAGGCTCTTTAGTTCTTCTTCACTTTCTGCTGTAAGTGTGATGTCATCTCTATATCTGAGGTTACTGATATTTCTCCCAGCAATCTTGATTCTAACTTGTGCTTCATCCAGCCCAGTGTTTCTCATGGTGTGTTCTGCATATAAGTTAAATAAGCAGGGTGACAATATACAGCCTTGACATACTCCTTTTCTCCTTTCTGGAACCAGTCTGTTGTTCCATGTTCAGTTCTAACTGTTGCTTCCTGACCTGCATACAGGTTTCTCAAGAGGCAGGTCAAATGGTCTGGTACTCCCATCTGTTTCAGACTTTTCCACAGTGTATTGTGATCCACACAGTCAAAGGCTTTGGCATAGTCAATAAAGCAAAAATAGATGTTTTACTTTGGTATAGATTTATTTAAATGCTATATTGAGTAACAATTTATATATATTTTTAATGTTCACCAGTTATAAGCATATATTTCAAGTGTTATTTGTCAAAGTTTAATGTTTCTGGAGCTGTTAAATCACTACCATCACCTATATTTGAATTCTTGCCAGCCCCCACAAAAGTTTCTCATACCCAATTGATATCACCTTCCAGCCCAGCCCCAGGAAATTACTGATTTGCTTTCTCTATACATAATGTGTCACTTTATAAATTTTATATAAGTGGAATCATATTTCTTCCAGGTTGTAATATATATATGATATATTCACAAGTATATCATATAATAAGTATTATATTTTAAGTATTCATATATAATTTCAGTTCAGTTCAGTCACTGAGTCATATCTGACTCTTTTCAACCCCATGGAAAATAGCACTCCAGGTTTCCCTGTCCAACACCAACTCCCAGAGTATACTCAGACTCATGTCCATAGAGTCCGTGATGCAATCCAACCATCTCATCCTGTGTCGTCCCCTTCTCCTCCCATCTTCAATCTTTCCCAGCATTAGCGTCTTTTCAAATGACTCAGTTCTTCACATGAGGTGGCCAAAGGATTGGAGTTTCAGCTTCAGCATCAGACCTTCCAATGAATATTCAGGACTGATTTCCTTTAGGATGGACTGGTTGGATCTTCTTGCAGTCCAAGGGACTCTCAAGAATCTTCTCCAACACCACAGTTCAAAAGCATCAGTTCTTAGGTACTCAGTTCCTTTATAATCCTACTCTCACATCCATACATGACCACTGGAAAAACTATAGCTTTGACTAGAGAGACCTGTGTTAGCAAAAGTAATCTCTCTGTTTTTTAATATGCTGTCAAGGTTGGCCATAACTTTTCTTCCATGGAGCAAGGGTCTTTTATGTTCATGACTGCAATCACCATCTGCAGTGATTTTTGGAGCCCCAAAAAATAAAGTCTGTCACTGTTTCCACTGTTTCCCCATCTATTTGCCATGAAGTGATGGGACTGGATGCCATGATCTTAGTTTTCTGAATGTTGAGCTTTAAGCCAAATTTTTCACTCTCCTCTTTCAGTTTCATCAAGAAGCTTTTTAGTTATTCTTCTCATTCTGCTATAAGGGTGGTATCATCTGCATGTCTGAGGTTATTGATATTTCTTCCAGCAGTCTTGATTCCAGCTTGTGCTTCATCCAGTCCAGCATTTCTCATGATTTACTCTGCATAGAAGTTAAATAAGCAGGGTGACAATATACAGCCTTGACCTACTCCTTTCCCAGTTTGGAACCAGTCTTTTGTTCCATGTCCATTTCTAACTGTTGCATCTTGACATGTATACAGATTTCTCAGGAGGCAGGTCAGGTGGTCTGGTATTCCCACCTCTTTAAGAATTTTCCAGTTTGATGAGATCCACACAGTCAAAGGCTTTGGCACAGTCAATAAAGCAGAAATAGATGTTTTTCTCGAACATTCCTGCCTTCTTGATAATCCAGTGGATGCTGGCAATTTGATCTCTGGTTCCTCTGCCTTTTCTAAATCCACTTGAACATATGGAAGTTCACAGTACACTTACTGTTGAAGCCTGGCTTGAAGAATTTTGAGCATTACTTTGCTAGCATGTGAGATGAGTGCAATTGTGCAGTAGTTTGAACATTTTTTGGCATTGCCTTTCTTTGGGATTGGAATGAAAACTGACCTTTTTCAGTCCTGTAGCCACTGCTGAGTTTTCCAATTTTGCTTTCATATTGAGTGCAGCACTTTAACAGCATCATCTTTTAGGATTTGAAATAGCTCAGTTAGAATTCCATTACTTCCACTAGCTTTGTTCATACTGATGCTTCCTAAGGCCCACTTGATTTTGCATTCCAGAGTATCTGGCTCTAGGTGAGTGATCACACCATCATGATAGTCTGGGTCATGAAGATCTTTTCTGTATAGTTCTTCTGTGTATTCTTGCCACCTCCTGTTAATATCTTCTGCTTCTGTTAGGTCCATACCATGTCTGTCCTTTATGTGCCCATCTTTGCATGAAATATTCCCTTGGTATCTCTAATTTTCTTGAAGAGATCTCTAGTCTTTCCCATTCTGTTGTTTTCCTCTATTTCTTTGCATTGATCACTGAGGAAGGCTTTCTTATCTCTCCTTGCTATTCTCTGGAACTCTGCATTCAAATGTGTATATTTTACCTTTTCTCATTTCCCTTTTACTTCTCTTCTTTTCACAGCTATATGTAAAGGCTCCTCAGACATCCATTTGGCCTTTTTGCATTGCTTTTTCATGGGGATTGTCTTGATCACTGCCTCTTGTACAATGTCCCAAACCTCCATCCATAGTTCTTCAGGCACTCTGTCTATCAGATCTAATCCCTGGAATCTATTTGTCACTTCCACTGTATAATCATTAGGGATTATATTTAGGTCATGGCTGAATGGTCTAGTGGTTTTCCCACTTTCTTCAATTTAAGTCTGAATTTAGTAATAAGCAGTTATTGATATGAGTCACAGTCAGCTCCTGGTCTTGTTTTTTGCTGATCTTATAGAGCTTCTCCATCTTTGGCTGCAAAGATTACAGTCAATCTGATTTCAGTATTGACCATTCTGTGATGTCCTATATGTCTTCTCTTGTGTGGTAACAATAAGGTGTTTGCTATGACCATTGCTTTCTCTTGGCAAAACTCTATTAGTCTTTGCCCTGCTTCATTCTGTACTCCAAGGCCAAATTTGCCTGTTTCTCCAGGTATTTCTTGACTTCCTACTTTTGCATTCCAGTCCCCTATAATGAAAAGGACATCTTTGGGGGTGTTAGTTCTAGAAGGTCTTGTAGGTATTCATAGAACCATTCAATTTCAGCTTCTTCAACTTCCTGGTTGGGGCACAGACTTGGATTACTGTGATATTGAATGGTTTGCCTTTGAAATGAACAGAGATCATTCTGTCATTTTTGAGATTGCATCCAAGGCTGACTTTATTTTTCTGGGCTCCAAAATCACGCAGATAGTGATTGCAGCCCTGAAATTAAAAGATGCTTACTCCTTGGAAGGAAAGTTATGACCAATCTAGGCAGCACATTAAAAATCAGAGACATTACTTTGCGAACAAAGATCTGTCTAGTTAAGGCTATGGTTTTTCCAGTAGTCATGTATGATGTGAGAGTTGGACTATAAAGAAAGCTGAGCATGGAAGAATTGATGCATTTGAATTGTGTGGTGTTGGAGAAGACGCTTGAGAGTCCCTTGGACTGCAAGGAGATCCAACCAGTCCATCCTCTAGATCAGTCCTGTGTGTTCATTGGAGGGACTGATGTTGAAGCTGAAACTTCAATACTTTGGCCACCTGATGCGAAGAGCTGACTCATCTGAAAAGACCTTGATGCTGGGAAAGATTGAGAGCAGGAGGAGAAACGGAGGACAGAGGATGAAATGGTTGAATGGCATCACCGACACAATGGACATGGGTTTGGGTGGACTCTGGGAGTTGGTGATGGACAGGGAGGCCTGGCGTGCTGCGGTTCAGGGGGTTGGAGAGTCAGACATGACTGAGCAACTGAACTGAACTGAACTGCAATTCAGACTCATTTGTTGATATGATGGTTACTCCATTTCTTTTAAGGGATTCTTGCCCACAGTAGTAGATATAATGGTCATCTGAGTTAAATTCACCCATTCCAGTCCATTTTAGTTTGCAGATTCCTAAAATATTGATGTTCACTCTTGCCATCTCCTGTTTGACCACTTCCAATTTGCTTTGATTCATGGACCTAACATTCCAGGTTCCTATGCAATATCGCTCTTACAGCCTCAGACTTGACTTCCATCACTAGTCACATCCACAACTGGGTGTTGTTTTTGCTTTGGCTCCATCTCTTTAGTCTTTCTGGAGTTATTTCTCCACTGATCTCCAGTAGCATATTGGGCACCTACCAACCTGGGGAGTTCATCTTTCAGTGTCCTATTTTTTTGCCTTTTCATACTATTCACGGGGTTGTCAAGGCAAGAATATTGAAGTGGTTTGTCATTCCCTTTTCCAGTGGACCACATGTTGTCAGAACTCTCCACCATGACCCATCTGTATGGGTGGCCCTACATGACATGGCTCATAGTTTCACTGAGTTAGACAAGGCTGGGGTCCATGTGACCAGATTGGTTAGTTTTCTGTGGTCGTGGTTTTCAGTCTGTCTGCCCTCTGATGAGAAGGATAAGAGGCTTATGGAAGCTTTCTGATGGGAGAGACTGACTGAGGGGGAACTGGGTCTTGTTCTGATGGACAGGGCCCTGCTCAGTAAATCTTTAATCCAATAATTCTGTTGATGGGCGGGGCTGTGTTCTCTCCTTGTTATTTGACTTGAGGCCAAACTATGGTCGAGGTAATGAAGATAACTGTGACCTCCTTCAAAAGGTCCCATGCACACACTGCTACACTCAGTGCCCCCAACCCTGCAGCGGGCCACCACCAACTCACACCTCCACTGGCAACTCCTGGACCCTCATATATGTATATTTATATATAAATACATTATATATCATGTATATACATTATATATTATACATACATATATCAATAGTTTTTATTTCTATTTAGTATTTCATTATGTGGATCTAGCTTACTCATTCGCCAGTTGATATATATTTAGATAGTTTCCATTTGGGAGTTATTACAATTAAACCATTATAATTATTTGCAGAAAGTCTTTATATATACATATGTTTTCATATGTCCTAAGTGGTCACTACCTAGTTCTGGAATTTGGGGATTTTATGTTAAGTATATGTTTAACATTTTAATAAATTGTTTTCCTAAGGGACTTATTCATTTTACATTTTCATTTTCATTGTATGAGGGCTCTAGTTTCTCTATATCTTCATTATTACTTACTAAATTCCTTTACCAGTTATAATAGCTTTTCTGAGATTCCTTAGGCTCTTCTGCATAAATGACCTTGGTATTTGAAAATAAAAACATATTTATTAATTATTTTATATTCTTTATATTGTTATATTGCCTTATTAAAATAGCTGGAACATCCAAGACATTATTGACTGTAAGTAGTGAGAACAGATATCCTGGTCAAGTTCCCTAAAATAAAAAATAGTCTTTCAT
The DNA here is from genome assembly GCF_033118175.1 of Dama dama. Taxonomy (NCBI): domain Eukaryota; kingdom Metazoa; phylum Chordata; class Mammalia; order Artiodactyla; family Cervidae; genus Dama; species Dama dama. Next base: position 28,048,673 of record NC_083709.1, read on the forward strand.
CATAAAACAAGGTCTCCTGCATTGCAGGTGGATTCTTTACCAAAGGAGCTATCAGGGGAGCCCATATACAAGGTTAGATGTATTAAAAAAAAATGTCCTTTGCTAGGTGATTTTCATATAATATATAACAGTATGTGTCTCCAGATGCTAATGTCCTAGGCATAAGATACACACAATCTCATACAATATTTGTTTAAAAATTCCTATTTCAGAAAAAAGATCACTGCTTAATATTTTAAAAATTCATTCAGCATCACAGAATGGAAGGGCAAATCACAGACTCATATAAATTCAAAGGAGAAATGGTTTGACTCCTTAAGACCAATGTATTCCTGCATAACTAGTGCCAAAAAAAAAAAAAAAAAGCCTAGCTTGTCTTGTTCTATTTCTATCATTAAGCCACAGAAAGATTTTATCAATCCATTTGTCAGTACCTGAATACCACTGCTTATAAGTCACAAGAGAGTTCTATAAATGGAAGTATTCTAACATATTTAAGAGATTAATCCGACGGAATAGAATGTTTTGACAGGACTCTGATCTCCCACAGACAAAGCTCTAGAGACATTTCCTTTCAAAGTGGCAAACCATTATTGCTGCCTAAGTATTCTAGTACTAATGGCAATTTTTTGTCACATCGAATGATTAAAAAAATAAATTTGGCAAAGAAAGAGCATGCTGGCTGGCCAACTAGGTGACTCTGATAAGTTAAGAAGCAAGGTCAGGAAAAAAGGAAGGATGTCTGTGCCTTTATTTCAGATGTCTTATTCATCCAGTAATTATATGATTTCACCAAAACAGACAAGCCCTTCAAAAAAGGGAAACTACTTTTCCCAGGCTGAGTTATTGGATTCTGGATTCTGTCACAGTGTGTACAATGTTTTTGAGCTATATTATAGACACTTATGAAACATGGGGGCCTAGGAGCCTGAACTATGTAGCATTATTTCACCTGCTATGCAGGCCAGTTCTGACTTGCACATAAAAGTATAAATCTCATGGAAAAAATGTATTTAATTTTCTCACTCAGTCTCATTTGAAAAACACGATTTGTTTAGTGCAAAAGACAACAGCTTTCAATTAATCAAATGCCTGATTTTATATACTGTGAAAGTGAAAACTAAATATTGCAAATAATTCCAAAGAAGTTAACTGAAATGTAGGTTCTCAGTAGCTGAGTCTATTCTTCATAAATTCATACTACTGTAACTGGTCAGATAAATGGTGCCTAAAGTTGCAAATATACTTGAATCTTCTATACTTATTATTAATCCAAGAAAATAATAAAATATTTATTGAACAGGAACAATATCAGTAAATATGTGTTCTGAATAAAATATTTTTCATACATTCAGCTATTTATTACAACACATGTACTAACCGTTTTAAGATTCTCTCAATCCTGGTATCTGTTAGGGAAAAGGATGATAACTGGCATCAGAGAAAACTCTCAGTGAATGTAGAATGATTGTAAAATAAATCATAGACAGGATACTTGCCTTTAAAAATATAGAGGCAGATATGTAAATTTACATTAGAAACACAATAGTCTATGTTGATAAATGTAAGGGAAAATGCTTTGAAATTAGAGAAGAAAAACAAATAAATGTTAATGGGTTAGAGTAGTCAAAGGGATGTAGATTTCAAAAGAAGATATTAATAGAAAAATAGCAATGGTTAGTCAAATGGCGATTGGAACAAATAAATATACTATAAAGTACATAATTTTTTTTTAACAAAGTCTTCAAAACATAGAACACCCCAGAAAATAACTCCCAATCTCTTTGGGTTGCAGTTAACAATATGGACACAAAGGGAAATAACAATGCAGAGTGATATATAATAAATACGAAAGGAATTTAAAGGAATGATGAATGTATGGCCTCACATGGCCCAGAAAGTTTTCACCCAAGCGAGAGAACCAGGTGAAGTTTACACAGATGACGTGTTCTTAGGGGCATCTTGATGGGATGGCTATTCCACAAAAGAAAGTAATACATGACAAAAGCATTGAGAAAAAAGATTTTAAAGCTCACTGAGTAAAATGTTACTGCTCATGCTGTGCTAAGACGTTTCAATCATGTCTGACTCTTTTTGACCTTATGGACTGTAGCCCGCCAGGCTGCTCTGTCCATGGGATTCTTCAGGCAAGAATACTGGAGTGGGTTGCCATTTCCTCTTCCAAGGGATCTTCCTGACCCAGGGATTGAACCTGTGTCTCTTACACCTCCGGCATTGGCAAGCAGGTTTTTTTGTTTTGTTTTTTTTTTAAACCACTAATGACCCCTGGGAAGTCCCACTTAATGTATAAGCCTAGTAAAGTGAGACGGGGTTTTTTCTTTGCTTAAGTAGTTATGAAGCCTAAGGTTGCTCTCGAAAGAAGTGGAGATTGAGTGAAAGGGCAATTGGGAGGAAATTGATAAGACTCAGTAGCTAAATTGTGGATCAGCTAATTTGCCAGTCAGGAAAGGGGAAGGAGAGGTTGAAAAGGGCCCTCCTGGATTTAGGAAAAATATCACATATCTACCTCAGGATTTATTGGTTTAAAAAACTTGAATTTGATTGGATCAGTCTGTGAAGCAGTTATAAACCAGGGCATTGTTGAAAGCAAGGTAGCAATCAGTTGGCAATTACTGTACTTTCACAGAGGGTACAGTCAGGGAAAGAAACATTTAAAAAAAAAAAAAAATCTTACCAAAAGGGGCTTCCCTGTTAGCTCAGCTAGTAAAGAATCTGCCTGCAATGCAAGAGACCCAGGTTTAATTCCTGGGTGGGGAAGTCAGTTGCATAAGGGATAGGCTATCCACTCCAGTATTCTTGGGCTTCCCTCGTGGCTCTGCTGGTAAAGAATCCACCTGAAATGTGGGAGACCTGGGTTTGATGCCTGGGTTGGGAAGACCTGAGTTTAAACCCAGGGTTAGGAAGATCCTTGGAGAAGGGAATGGCTGCCCACCCCAGTATTCTGGCCTCTGGAGAATTCAGTTCAGTCCGTGGCGTCACAAAGAGTTGGACACAACTGACAGAATTTCACTTTTTTTCCTTTTATTTGTTAATTTCCCAGTCATGTTTGACTTTTTGCGACCCCATGGACTGTAGCCTGCCAAGCTTCTCTGTCCATGGAATTCTCTTTTCTTTTACATATATACAGATAAATTAAGAAAAAAGTCCACTTCTATTTTAACCAGAAAGCCCAGATGATATTGCTTATTAAGTATCCAGTTGATAAGTCTTTCAATTGTTTTCAATAATTAATTTTGTATGAATAACATGTCATAACATATCCAAAGCTTTAGAATACTATCAGATCATAAGAACATTGCAATGTTGAGGGAGCATGAAAATATTTGAATTTAATTTGGAACTTTAAGATTGCCAGACATTAATTCATATTAAAATAGATTTGCTAGCATCACCTTTTAATTTCTACAATTAGCATAACAGACATACAATATTTTTGAAAGAAAACATTTTGAAAATACAAATCCAACTTATTTGAATCCTATGACATACCATTTAAATTTACATACTGACTGTGTAAATGTCATGTCATTCAAGATGCCTTTAGCCATTTCAATATTTCTTCCTACCAATCTGGAATTTTTGCATTTTTGATATTCTTCACTTTATGGCAATGACTCTCCATTTCTCAACATTCCAGAAACGCTTTCCTTTGAAAACCTTAATTTTCTTTGCCACACTAGGGTGGAAATGTCAGACCTTAGTCCCAGTGAAATGAAACATAAACAAAAGTGCCTCACTTATTCACCCATATTTAGTCATTTAGTTATCTTTCCACTAAACCATTTAGAGCACTCAGTATCTGCAAATAACCATGGGATTGAATAGATTAAGGACACAAAGAAAGGATGTATACTGAAGATGATTTTCTCCAGGGAGCATCCTCTTTTCCTCAATGAGTTAAGCAATCCACTAGCCACTCTTCAGTCTTTGGTTTCCAGCACCACTGCTAATTTTATACATAATCCTTACACATAATACCTACACTCACTGAAAATAGTCCTCAACATTCGCTTTCTTTTCCCACAGTTTATTTTTCTTTCTGTCCATTCTTCTTTTCCCACAGTAGCTTCTCCATTATAGAACAAATCCACAGGACAAACATATCCATATAAAACCTTATCTTTAAAGTACTTTGATCTCACAGGTCACTTGATCTCCCATTTCATTATATGAGACCGTGAATCTCAAAATTAATCTGAAATTAATAGACTGGGAATTAGCAACTAACAAGACAAACTAGTTAGGCTATTATACTTCATTAGGTAAAAGGTGATATGACCCTGAACAATGGCAGTCATTCTGAATACTTTTAAAGAAGAGATGCTGGATTTAAAAGATTTGGCAGTGTAAAAATAGACCTGGTACCCTGATCAGAGGTGAGTTAAAACTAAAGTCCACGAACAAGAGGTTTCTATCTGAGCTGCCTGATTGGTAGAGCTAGTAACCTAAAAGAAACACAGATAAAACAATTAGACTATAATATTTTATATAATGCAATATAATATCACTAACAATACAGATAATAAAGAAAATACAATGTAATACTAAAGTGCTAAATCAAGCCTAATAATAAAAATATATAAAGAACCAGGTAGGTGAAAAACAGAAGAAAAAAGAACAGGTAGGACAAATAGAAAATGAATATAGATGATGCAGACATAAAACTAATGATATCAATAATTATATTAAATGTAAATGGACTATAAACTCCAAATAAAACACAAATGAAGAAGACTCTTGATAATCCCTTGGACTGTAAGGTGATCAAACCCATCAAATAAATAAATAGGAATATTTAAAAAGTGAATATTATTGTCTACCATCTCTCCTAACCTGCCATTTACTATAGCCAACAGCTGTAAAATCTAATCACTGTTCAAATGCATGTGAAACATTTATCAAGATTGAATATACATGCTATAAAGTACATGTCAGGTAATATTTTTTGCTTTTGTTTGCTTCAAGTTTTATTGAGATATAATTGACATATAGCACTATATAAGGTTTACAGCATAATGATTTGACTCCTATACATCATGAAATAACGGTCTTCTCCAGAGGCTCAGATGGTATAAAGAATCTGCCCATAATGCAAAATTTAAAAACAGAAAAAAATATATTTCCTTGTGATGAGAACTCAGGATTTACTCTTAATCTCTTTCATAAAAAAATAGAACAGTGGCAATTATATTTATCATGTTGTATATTAAATCCCTACTACTTATTTATCTTATAACTAGAAATTTGTACCTTTCTACTTCCTTCATTCAATCCCCCTCATCCCTCCATCTCTGGTAAACAGAGATCTTATCTCCTTTTCTATACATTTGTTTGTCTGCTTGAACTACCATAAACTCATCAATTTCACTCCTGGGTATTTAGCCAAAGACAATGATACATTTTGAAAAGATACATGCATCCCTATGTTTATTATGGCATTACTTATTATAGCCATGATAAAAAGCAATCTAAGTGCCCATCAATAGATGAGTGAATAAAGAAAAAATATATATAAAATATACATATATATAATAGAATATTACTCAACCATAAAAACAACAAAGTATTGTCATTTGTGTTATCAAAGATGGAGTTAGAGGATATTAAGCCAAATGAAATATCTCAGATAGAGAAAGACAAACATTGTATGATTTCACTTATATGTCAATTCTGAAAAAAAAAAAAATGGACATAACCAAATAGAAACAGTCATAGATACAGAAAATGAACAGGTGGTTGCCAGCAGGAGAGTGTGCTGGAGGAGAGAAATAGGTGAGGGATATTAAGAGATACAAATGCCCAGTTGCTACATAAATGAGTCATGAGTATGAAATGTACAGTGTGAATAGTCAATAGTTACGTAGTATCTTAGTGTGGTGACAATTTGTAACTAGACTTGTGATGACTATTTTGAAATGTATAGAAATATTAAATTGAATTATTACATTGTATAAACATTGTAAAATTATTACATTGTAATTACATTGTAAATGTAAACATTACATTGTAAAAATATTTCAAAAATGAACTTTCCTCTAGAGTTTGTTGTTGTCCTGTCACTCAGTTGTGTCTGACTCTTTACCCCACGGACTGAAGCAAGCCAAACTTCCCTGTTCTTCACCATCTCCCATAGTTTGCTCAAACTCATGTCCATTGAGTCGGTGATGCCTTCCAACCATCTCATCCTCTGTCCTCTGTCATCCCCTTTTCTTCCTGCCTTCAATCTTTCCCAGCATCAGGGTCTTTTCTAATGAGTCAACTCTCCACATCAGGTAACCAAAGTATTAGAGCTTCAGCATCAGTCCTTCCAATAAATATCAAGGATTAATTTCCTTTAGGATTGACTGGTTTGATCTCCTTGCAGTCCAAGCCTTGACAGATACTGCTCCAACCCCACTTCACAAAATTTTAAAAATTAGAACCCTAAAATGATCACACTGTTCCCGAATAACTAACCTGCATCCCTAAGCAAAGCTCAAACACAGAAATTAATATTCAGGTGATTGCATTCATCAATCACCTCAAAAGTTAAAAAATTCACCTTACAATGAATTACTATAATGTCATTTAAAATTAGATGGTGATGAATTAAAGATCTAGACTAAATTCTACAGTAAGCACAAAAATACCAATACAAAGAATTATAGTTATGAAATTAACAAAGGAGATAAAACAGAATCATTAAAAATTTAAAAAAAGGGGGGTAGTAAGAGTAGAAAAGGGAATAGGGAACAGATGATATACGATATAAGATTTAGCAAGGTAATATATTTAAACCTAATCATCTCAATAATCATACATAAAGCAATCAGTTCAAATGCCCCAATTAAAAAGAGAGATTGCCAGTTTGAATAAAGAACACAAGGCCTAACTATATGCCACTCTCAAGAAATCCATTTAAGATAAAAAATATATATACAGGTTAATTGTAAAAGGATAAAAAATGTCTATCTGGGTTGAAAAGTGAAAGTGAAAGGCACTCAGTCATGTCCGACTCTTTACAAACCCGTGGACTATACAGTCCATGGAATTCTCCAGGTTACACTAGAGGAGTGGGTAGCCTATCCCTTCTCCAGGGAATCTTCCTGACCCAGGAATCGAACCAGGGTCTCCTGCATTGCAGGCAGATTCTTTACCAACTCAGCTTCTATCTGCTTTACACTCAGGTAAACAAAGCTACAGTGACTGTATTAATATCAAACTTTATTTCAGAACAAAGAATATCACCAGGCACAATATCCTTTGGATAATAATACCAACCTTTCAACAATATCATCAGCAATGCACAAGGAATGCTGCAAATGCCTTGCCTGCATTGAATGGTATCTCTAAATGCCTTGGAGATTACCCTCCCTCCCCAAGCCTTTCTACACTAGTGACTATGCAGATGAAGCACTATTAGCAGTTCGGCCCCCTGCCTCCAGTTGGGAGGAACTTTGAGGTTTAATGTACAGTCCAGAGTTCCCCAATGAAACAAGCTCAGTCTGGCACTTTTCCTGAAATCGCTTCAAGGCCTCTTCCCTTTCTTGCCTGCTTTTCTCACTCCATTACAGATTTCATTTAGAAGCACTTCCTTAATAAATCATTCGGTTCTACTAAATATTTCGTACAAGGTTTTACTCTGGAAATTGCCCTGAGGCAGAGGAATTGTTAAAGATGATAGTTCAAAAGCTTTACTTAAAAGAGGATAATACGGAGCAGGAAAGGAAAAACAAAAAAAAACAAACAAAAAAAGCACACAGAGTCAATTTTTAAATGTTGTCAAAGGTACAAACCTCAACAGCTTTGAGGACTATATATACAGTATTTCCTGCAGTTTCCATTTAAGAGTGTTCCATTAAGAGTGTTCTTAATTCCTTCTATCTATTTTAACCATGCAGTGATTGGTTAAGGAATGAAATTTTCCTGGGATTAGGCCGTCACCAGATGGTCAATACCAATATCAGAATAATTATATTCTTTGCAGCCAAATATCAGTTCAGTCGCTCAGTTGTGTCTGACTCTTTGCGACCCCATGATTCGCAGCACGCTAGGCCTCCCTGTCTAACACAACTCCCGGAGTTTACACAAACTCATGCGCATTGAGTCGGTGATGCCATCCAGCCATCTCATCCTCTATCGTCCCCTTCTCCTCCTGCCCCGAATCCCTCCCAGCATCAGGGTCTTTTCCAACGAGTCACCTCTTCACATGAAGTGGCCAAAGTATTGGAGTTTCAGTTTCAGCATCAGTCCTTCCAATCAACACCCAGGACTGATCTCCTTCAGGATCGACTGGTTGGATCTGCTTGCAGTCCAAGGGACTCTCAAGAGTCTTCTCCAACATCATAGTTCAAAAGCATCAATTTTTCAGCGCTCAGCTTTCTTCACAGTCCAACTCTCACATCCATACATGACCACTGGAAAAACAATAGTCTTGACCAGATGGACCTTTGTTGGCAAAGTAATGTCTCTGCTTTCTAATATGCTATCTAGGTTGGTCATAACTTTCCTTCCAGGGAGTAAGCGTCTTTTAATTTCATGGCTGCAGGTACCATCTACAGTGATTTTGGAGCCCAAAAAAATAAAGTCTGACACTGTTTCCACTGTCTCCCCATCTATTTCCCATGAGGTGATGGGACCAGATGCCATGATCTTAGTTTTCTGAACGTTAAGCTTTAAGCCAACTTTTTCACTCTCCTCTTTCACTTTCATCAAGAGGCTTTTTAGTTCTTCACTTTCTGCCATAATGGTGATGTCATCTGCATATCTGAGGTTATTGATATTTCTCCAGCAATCTTGATTTCAGCTTGTGCTTCTTCCAGCCCAGTGTTTCTCATGATGTACTCTGCATATAAGTTAAATAAGCAGGGTGACAATATACAGCCTTGGTGTACTCCTGTTCCTATTAGGAACCAGTCTATTGTTCCATATCCAGTTCTAACTGTTGCTTCCTGACCTGCATACAGGTTTCTCAAGAGGCAGGTCAGGTGGTCTGGTGTTCCCATCTCCTTCAGAATTTTCCACAGTTTATTGTGATCCACACAGTCGAAGGCTTTGGCATAGTCAATAAAGCAGAAATAGATGCTTTTCTGGAACTCTCTTGCTTTTTCAGTGATCCAGCAGATATTGGCAATTTGATCTCTGGTTCCTCTGCCTTTTCTAAAACCAGCTTGAACATCTGGAAGTTCACAGTTCATGTATTGCTAAAGACTGGCTTGGAGAATTTTGAGCATTACTTTACTAACGTGTGAGATGAGTGCAATTGTGCGGTAGGTAGAGCATTCTTTGGGATTGCCTTTCTTAGGGAGTGTAATGAAATCTGACCTTTTCCAGTCCTGTGGCCACTGCTGAGTTTTCCAAATTTATTGGCATATTGCATGCAGCATTTTCACAGCATCATCTTTCAGGATTTGAAATAGCTCAACTGGAATTCCATCACCTCCACTAGCTTTGTTGATAGTGATGCTTTCTAAGGCCCACTTGACTTTACATTCCAGGATGTCTGGCTCTAGGTGAGTGTTCACACCATTGTGATTATCTGGGTCCTGAAGATCTTTTTTGTATAGTTCTTCTGTGTATTCTTGCCACCTCTTCTTAATATCTTCTGCTTCCGTTAGGTCCATACCATTTCTGTCCTTTATTGTGCTCATCTTTGCATGAAATGTTCCCTTGGTATCTCTAATTTTCTTGAAGAGATCTCTAGTCTTTACCACTCTGCTGTTTTCCTCTATTTCTTTGCACTGATCACTGAGGAAGGCTTTCTTATCTCTCCTGGCTATTCTTTGGAACTCTGCATTCAAATGGGAATATCTGTCCTTTTCTCCTTTGCTTTTCACTTCTCTTCTTTTCACAGCTATTTGTAAGGCCTCCTCAGACAACCATTTTGCCTTTTTGCATTTCTTTTCCATGGGGATGGTCTTGATCCCTGTCTCCTGTACAATGTCACCAACCTCCATCCATAGTTCATCAGGCTCTCTGTCTATCAGATCTAGTCCCTTAAATCTATTTCTCACTTCCAGTGTATAGTCATAAGGGATTTAATTTAGGTCATTCCTGAATGGTCTAGTGGTTATCCCTACTTTCTTCAGTTTAAGTCTGAATTTGGCAATAATGAGTTCATGATCTGAGCCACAGTCAGCTCCCGGTCTTGTTTTTGCTGACTGTATAGAGCTTCTCCGTCTTTGGCTGCAAGGAATATAATCAGTCTGATTTCGGTGCTGACCATCTGGTGATGTCCACATGTAGAGTCTTCTCTTGTGTTGTTGGAAGAGGGTGTTTGCTACGACCAGTGCGTTCTCTTGGCAAAACCATTAGCCTTTGCCCTGCTTCATTCCATATTCCAAGGCCAAATCTGCCTGTTACTCCAGGTGTTTCTTGACTTCTACTTTTGCATTCCAGTCCCCTATAATGAAACGGACATCTTTTTTGGGTGTTAGTTCTAAAAGGTCTTGTAGGTCTTCATAGAACCATTCAACTTCAGCCTCTTCAGTGTTACTGGTTGGGGCATAGGCTTGGATTACCGTGATATTGAATGGTTTGCCTTGGAACCGAACAGAGATCATTGTGTCATTTTTGAGATTGCACCCAAATATTGCATTTTGGACTCTCTTGTTGACTACGCTGGATATGGAGAAGATCTATACAGTCAGCAAAAATAAGACTGGGAGCTGACTGTGGCTCAGAGCATGAACTCCTTATTGCCAAATTCAGACATAAATTGAAGAAAGTAGGGAAAACCACTAGACCATTCAGGTATGACCTAAATCGAATCCCTTATGATTATACAGTGGAAGTGACAAATAAATTCAAGGGATTAGATCTGATAGAGTGCCTGAAGAAGTATGGATGGAGGTTTGGGACATTTTATAGGAAGCAGTGATCAAGACCATCCCCAAGAAAAAGAAGAGCAAAAAGGCAAAATGGTTGTCTGAGGCCTTACAAATAGCTGAGAAAAGAAGAGAAACTAAAGGCGAAGAGAAAAGAAAAGATATACCCATCTGAATGCAGAGTTCCAAAGAATAGCAAGAAGAGATAAGAAAGCCTTCCTCAGTGATCAATGCAAAGGAATAGAGGAAAACAATAGAATGGGAAAGACTAGAAATCTCTTCAAGAAAATTAGAGATACCAAGGGAATATTTCATGCAAAGATGGGCACAATAAAGGACAGACATGGTATGGACCTAACAGAAGCAGAAGACATTAAGAAGAGTTGGGAAGAATACAGAAAATCTATACAGAAAAGATCTTAACGACTCAGATAATCATGATGGTGCGATCACTCACCTAGAGCCAGACATCCTGGAATATGAAATCAAGTGGGCCTTAGGAAGCATCTCATCTCACACACTAACAAAATAATGCTCAACATTCTCCAAACCAGGCTTCAATAGCACATGAACAGTGTAGTTCCAGATGTTTAATTGGATTTAGAAAATCCAGAGGAACCTTTCTGGATTTAGATAAGGCAGAGATCAAATTGCCAACAGCCTTTGGATCATCAAAAAAGCAAGAGAGTTCCAGAAAAACATCTATTTCTGCTTTATTGACTATGCCAAAGACTTTGACTCTGTGGATCACAACAAACTGTGGAAAATTCCTAAAGAGATGGGAAAACCAGACCACTTTGCCTGTTCCTGAGAAATCTGCGTGCAGGTCAAGAAGCAACAGTTAGAACTGAGCATGGAACAAGAGGCTGGTTCCAAATCAGGAAAGGAGTAGTTCTACCTTGTATATTGTCACCCTACTTATTTCTTTATATGCAGAGTATATTATGTGAAATGCCAGGCTGGATGAGGCAGGAGCTGGAATCAAGCTTGTGCTTGACTTGGACAAATATCAATAGCCTCAGATAGGTAGATGATACTACCCTTATGGCAGAAAGTGAAGAACTAAAGAGCCTCCTGATGAAAGTGAAAAAGCTGATTTACAACCCAACATTCAGAAAACTAAGATCGTGGCATCCAGTCCCATCACTTCATGGCAAATAGATGGGGAAACAATGGAAACAGTGACAGTCTTTATTTGGGGGGACTCCAAAATCACTGCAGATGGTGACTGCAGCCATGAAATTAAAAGACACTTGCTTCTTAGAAGAAAAGTTATGACCAACCTAGAAAGCACACTAAAAGGCAGAGACATCACTTTGCTAACAAAGGTCTGTCTAGGCAGAGCTTTGGTTTTTCCAGTAGTCATGTATGGATGTGAGAGTTGGACTATAATGAAAGCTGAGTGCCAAAGAATTAATACTTTTGAACTGTGGTGTTGGAGAAGACTCTTGAGAGTCCCTTGGACTGCAAGGAGATCCCGCCAATCCATCCTAAAAGAAATCAGTCCTGAATATTCATTGGAAGGACTGAGGCTGAAGCTGAAACTCCAATACTTTGGCCACATGATGCGAAGAACTGACTCACTGGCAAAGATTCTGATGCTGGGAAAGATCGATGCAGGAGGAGAAAGGGTCAACAGAGGATGAGATGGTTGGATGGCATCACCGATTCAAATGGACATGGGTTTGAGCAAGCTTCAGGGTTTGGTGATGGACAGGACAGCTGGCATGCTTTAGTCCATGGGGTCACAAAGAGTCTGACATGACTGAGTGACTTAACCGAACTGAGGACTGTAAACCAGAACCACTGGGCATTCCATTCATACACATTTCTATCCTTGTAGTAAGTCTTCAAACTAATAATAAATAAGGAGAAAGTTGAAAACAAAGTAAGTTATTGCAAATGATATAGAATCTGAAAAGAAAGGTCTATAAGGAATCATGGGGCTTCTCTGGCAGCTCGATAGTAAAGAAGCCACCTGCCAATGCAGGAGACATTAATTCAATCCCTGGTATGGGAAGATTCCCTGAAGAAGAAAACAGCAATGCACTGCAGTGTTGTTGCCTAGGGAATCCCATGGACAGAAAAGTCTGGGGCGGGGGTGGGGCTACAGTCCATGGGTTTGCAAAAAATTAGATACCACTTAGCAACTAAACAAAACCATAACCCATTATATAAGCTTAACTTATGCTTGGAAACTTGTTGAAATTGTTATCAAGAGATTTTTTTCCCCCAACGTTTCCTTAAGTTAGAGGCTCTGGATAAACTTTAAATATTCATCAGTCATCTGAAATATACATTTTTTTGTATAGTTTATATTTTCCTAGGAAGAGAGTCAAAATGTCCACAAGATTCTTAATGGGACCGGGCTCTCCCTGCTCAACAATTAGTCTTTTTGTTTATGAATGCAAGGAGATGGTGCATTCTGGCCCTTTCTTTTAACTTTGGTGACTTCTCAAAACCAGTGCTCTTCCTTCTTCATTTTACTTTTGAGGAAAGATGCTCTCTCTCCACTGTCCTAATTCTCTGTCTTCATTTTTCTTATTTTCTGTTGCATTTTTGCATCTAAACACATGTTATGTTTTCTCAGAAATTATTCCTGGACTGATTTTGTTTCTCCAAGAACCCTCAAAGAATTCAAGCAACCTCATGATTCCATGTCACCTCCTCTATTAGAATCACTCACACGAGTTTGCTTTCAACCCTGATAGTTCTCAAAAGCTTCACTTTTCCTCTCCTCAGTCTCATAGTAGGATACGTGCCCAGGTATCACTTTCAAAATATTCAAGATGTGAGATGCTTCTCCTAACAACTCTTTATTTCTATGATATCACTCTCTATTAGTAAGACCAGAAACCCTACAAATCAAATTTGTCAAAATCAAATCAAATTTGACTCTCCTTTTCGTTCACTTCTAATTTCTGAGTCTAAATCTTATCAATTCTTCAGGGTCTCTTGAAAATACTTTTCCTATTCTTAGTGCCATCTTCCTATTTCAGTCTCCTCACATTTCTATTTTTCTCTATTCCAAATTGCTCTTTACATACCAAAGTATGGTTCCCTAAAACTAGCCTCTATCCATGTTCTTCTGATACTCATACTCTATGTTTAGCCACTATTTGCTGAAGAATATCTGTAGCCACTTCTTTTTTTTTTTTTATAACACCAGTTGTATTCTGTCCCTATTGACATATTACATGTCTTTCCTTCTCATTTTTTGAGCACCATGCAAATTTCAAATTGTCAATGCTAAACAAATCCCCAAGTTTCTCAACCCTCTAGTTTGGTTTACAAACATAGTTTTAAAGCCATTTCCTCTATAACATTTGGTTAATTTCTATAACTCAAGCATTCCTAAAGCTTTTTTCCAATCTTGCCATCTTGCAAGAAACTCTCCCCTAATCTGCTTTGCTTAAAGATAAAGTCTTAAACTTTGTGTCCTTGAATTTGATTCACCTGCTACTACCTTATAAATAGTAGGCTCTTAATAATTTTAATGGAAGAATAAATGAATTATCCATTTTACTTTACTGGTTGGTTAAAAGAAGACTTGAATCTTAACCTTGAAAATTGGTTCTTCTCCTTGAAGAAACTGTCTATAAATGAAGTTCAATCAATGTTAGCAACTTTTGGAGCTATATATAAAGGCCAGTACCAAGAATTGTTAAGTAAACTATATGACCTGTGCAGAGAAGGACAACCATCACTCGAGCCATAAATGCTAGAACTTAATGAGAGCCACATAGTAGCTAACTCTTTGAAAACCATTTAGAAGGTGAAATTGCTCTTAGAACAGTAATTTGGTTAAATGAATATTGTGCCAAATGATTTCAAATTTATAAAGTAACAGTTTAAGCAGTTTTATAGAAAATTGCTCCCCAAATTACACCCCTAAAAATAACAGCCTTTAATCATACTCTACAAGATGTATACATTTCGCAAGAGCCAAATCTTTTTGTAATTAGATACAATGGCTAATGTAACATTTTAACAACATCAAAATACAATGCATTTATAAAATACATTAATATTCTAACAAAACATCTATTATATTACAGATTTTAAGGCAGCTTAATTGCAGGGTATACCCATCTAGGAAGAAATGTGAAATGAAAATTTCTTGATTACTTTTCAGCAGAAACTGAACAAATAAGCCAATGGAATTATGACTAGATGCTTTAAACATTCATCAAATAACTGATTAATTCAGGGGAAAAAAGACAACTGAATAAAATTTAGGTTATATTTTTAGTGTTTTTTTAAAATTTAACAGTTAACTTAAAACAAAAATTTCAAGTATTTTACTTCAGTAAACTAATTGAAAACAATGATTTCAAATAGTTAGAGGATGAGTCATTCTAAACACAACAAATAAATCATTTTCCATATTCCTCAACACAGCTTTACTGTTTTATTATTATAGTTTTTCCTCAAACAACTTGCCTTGTATTATACATAGATATTCTAATTTAATTATTTCAGCAACTCTTGGACAAGTATGATATTATAATTTTAACAGATGAAGAAATTATGTCCAAGATTTGAAGGTATTTTCTACTAAAGGTATATTTTCAAGTAAATCAAACATTTAGAAATTGGAAGATTTTATCTTTGGTGTATTTAATAATCTTTTATGTTCAGTAAACAGCTAAACCTTCCAGGAAGATTCATTATTAACCTACACATCCCTAAATAATTATGATATATAATTATTTTAAATATTTACATATATATAATTTACATACAATACCTATATAAAAATTGTATATATTTAAATGCATCATATGACATACTTTAACATACATTTATGCTGTTTTCTTCACCAATGTCTGGATCCCTAAAATACATATTATTTATAATTAGGTATAATACATATAGACTCTTGAGAGTCCCTAGAACAGCAAGGATATCAAACCAGTCAATTGTAAAGGAAAAATCAACCCTGAAAACTCATTGGAAGAACTGATGCTGAAGCTGAAGGTACAGTAATCTGTTCAACTGGTACAAGGAGCCAACTCTTTGGAAAAGACCCTGATGCTGAGAAAGAATGAGGGCAAGAGGAGAAGGAGGCAACACAGGATGAGATGGTTGAATGGCGTCACTGACTCAGTGGACATGAGTCTGAGCCAACTCTGGGAAACAGTGAAGGACGGGGAACCTGACATGCTGCAGTTCCTGGGGTCGCAGTTACACATATAGTTATAGATCTATTGCTATAGACACACATGTATATTTATAGCCCTAAAACATATGTATTTTATACTCATGCAGTATTGGTGCACTGGTACAGTTAGAACCAGACATGGAACAACAGACTATTTCCAAATTGGGAAAGGAGTATGTCACGGCTGTATATTGTCACCCTGCTTATTTAACTTATATGTAGAGTATATCATGCGAAATGCCAGGCTGGATGAAGCACAAGCTGGAATCAAGCTTGTGCTTGATTGGGAGAAATATCAATAACCTCAGATATGCAGATGACACCACCCTTATGGCAGAAAGCAAAGAGAAACTAAAGAGCCTGGCTTACAATTCAACATTCAGAAAACAAAGATGATGGCATCTGGTCCCATCACTTTATGGCAAATAGATGAGAAAACAATGGAAACAGTGACAGAATTTATTTTTTGGAGTCTCCAGAATCACCACATATGGTTACTGCAGCCATGATATTAAAAGACACTTGCTCCTTAGAAGAAAAGTTATAACCAACATAGACAGCATATTAAAAAGCAGAGACATTACTCTGCTAACAAAGGTCTGTCTAGTCAAAGCTATGGTTTTTCCAGTGGTCATGTATGGATGTGAGATTTGGACTATAAAGAAACTGAGTGCTGAAGAATTGATGCTTTTGAACTGTGGTGTTGGAGAAGACTCTTGAGAGTCCCTTGGACTGCAAGGAGATCCAACCAGTCCATCCAAAAGGAAATCTGTCCTGAGTATTCATTGGTAGAACTGATGCTGAAGCTGAACTCCAATCCTTTGGCCACCTGGGGCAAACAACTGACTCATTGGAAAAGACCCTGATGGTGGGAAAAATTGAACCTAAGAGGAGAAAAGGGGTCAAGGGAGGATGAGATGGTTGGATGGTATCACTGATTCAAATGGATATGAGTTTGAGTAAGCTTCAGAAGTTGGTGATGGACAGGGAAGCCTGGCATGCTTCAGTCCATGGGGTCGCAAAGAGTTGGACATGACTGAGAGACTGAACTGAACAGATTGGTACAGATGTATTGAGAAGTATAATCCAATTCAATTCTTACTAATTGAGGACAAGAGAAGTATTGCCTCTTGGCCTTGTGGACATGAAGAGAACCTCCATGAACATGCTACAGTCTCCTTAATTTTTCAGGTGACATACAAACACAAAAAATGAAGAATTATACAATTATCCATGTCAGGCTGCTCTCTAAAGGAAGCAAATCACAGAAACTGATAGTAGATATCCGTTTAGCCCTCAAAAAAAAAAAAAAAAAAAAAAAAAGACAGAAATGTTTTAGCATCACAGTTTGAAACTACGGATTAAAAATAATCTTTTTTCAAAATTATTTATTTTTCAAAAGGATATTAACCTTTTTAAGGTGCATTATAAGAAACTTTAAGTCTCTATCCTCAGGGGAATTTCACTCCTAAACAGACAGTACATGCAAAGAACTCATATAACCAAAGAAACCACTGTATACGTTTACAACCCCAGATCACAAGTCCCTCACCACAAGCTTGTTGAAAGGATTTAACTTAATACCTGCTCTCTGGAGGCTCACAAATACAAGGTAACCTTCCCACAGTTCTCCACAAATGACATGTCCGTCACTAACTAGACCTTCTGACTCTTAAGCTACCATTTTGTATCAAGTTGTAAGATAAATATAGAATTTTCCATAATTAATTGTAATAAATATATAATTTAAGAAGCCTTATATATGAATGTACAGGTTATTTGTATGCTCCGTTTTGTGGAAATTCTATTTGTGGCATTTCTAAATGTGTTGTTTTGTTTCACTGAATGTTTTTGTTTGTATTTTTCAGTGTCTGTTTGAGGTCTCTATCAGTTCTATAAAAGGAGGACATTAATCAAGTGAAGGCACCATAACACATGTGAATGAGAGCCACAGTAAAGGAATCACAAGCGACACAAAATTCTCTGTCCTTACCCTGTATTTTAAAACAAGCTCATTTCTTTACTGAAAATCTTGAAAAGTCATGTGCGTATCGCTATGCCCTAGGTTGAGCCGTTTTTCTTCTCCTAAACATGAGTTCATACAAATAATATCTTTTTCTGAAATTAATGTTTAGCATCATTAAATAAAAATAAATAATAAAATATATTTTACAATAATATATTTCACAAATATGTAGAGAAACATGAAAAATTATTATTAATATAATAAATATTTACCTTTTATTTAATAATAACCTTGGTAATACTAATTATTTGCAGACCTTTATCATATAAAAACTTACTAATTGTGTGCCTGATTAAATTGGAGTATCTTCCACTCTAATAATAAAAATTGATGTTTTATATTATTTCAGTCAAAGAAACAAGAATTCCGTACAAGTCTAATCAAAGTATATCACTAGAAAATATGACTTAAATTCATCTACAGTTAATTTCCTAGATTAGGTGCAGATTAGAGTAATGCCTTTAAGATTCTGTATTCATACATGTGGCACAGTTACAAGTCATCCTGGACCAAAAGAAAAAAAGCAGAATTAGACCTTAAAACTGTTCCTAGGACCTTGCCTCTTGGAAAACAACTGTAAATCCTATTTTCCAATATTTTTTCTTCCTTTCTGGACTCCAATTTTCTAAATTGACTCTGTGTCTCCTAGTGACCTCCTTCTATGCCGTCCCTGGGATCATCGGCTAAATCGTTATTCATCACCACGTTTCATCTCTGTCTAGCTCCACACCATTCAGGTTGCTGGAGAGCATTTTCCTTTCTTTTAAAGAAATGGTTTGCCATAAAATAGGTTGGTGACAGAATCTATGGTAGAGAAAGTAAAAATATTAAATGCATTAATGTTTTGTCAGTACTATGCCAAGGAGAAATATTTAATGTCTAATTGAAACAAGTCCTAAAGTCAGTAGAAAACGTTTTATTGAAATTTTGGTAAGATTTCCCTTTAGATAATTACCTCCTGATCTAATTTCATTATATTTTAAGTATTAAGTATTTATTCACTAAATTTTATTCCAGTGTCTGATTTATAACAGCCACTGAAGCAACAAAATGAAAAAAAAACAAAAACAGTTCCAATCATTGAAGTGACTACACTGAAAGGCTTGATACAAATAGTAATATAAATATAGATAGATGTGCATATGTACCTATCACACACACATACACCCACACACACACACACACACACACACAGAGTAATGAGTTTTTACAAAAGTCACAGTATCAACTACTAGAGCCAGTGTAAATTATAGCCTTCTATGTCTATTCTTAATTTCCTCACACTTAATAGAGGCATAGGTTCAAGATATGTTTTATTTTCATCTACGCTTACTATAAAGAAAAGCAGCATGAATACGGTGATAAATGGGAGCTGACCAAAACACGTCAGTGTTCAGAAGACAATAAAAAGTATAGCGAGAATTGCATATGATGTCTGGTAGCAAAAACAGCTAAGTCTTATCATACTATCCAATTTTTTGAAAGATATTAGACATTACCATTTTTAATACATAAAAAACCACTGACTTTTAGAAGTTTATAACTAATTCAATTTTTGTTTTAAATCACAGATTATGCCATCACTCTGCCAGACCTACAAATGTTGAGACACTGCCCTGATGAAGAGGCTGGCCATCTGCTTTCTTTCTTTCCAAGTTACCATTTCTTATAGTAGCTATTCAACAAGCCATTAATCTTAGAGACTAGAGAACTGCTTTTACATTGCTTTCTATTTAGGTAGCACCTAAATCAAAGGATGAGGTTTAAAAAAACCTTTTTAGCAAACCACTGTATGAGCTGTCATTGTCTTAGACTATTAAGAGTCAGCTTAAACTACCTACTATCTTTTTCTTACACTGTCTGAATATACATCAGTAACTTGTAGTAAGGTGAAACTAGGAATAAAGTTTTTTCTTTTTTTAACATCATTTACCTGAGGGCCATACTGATATGTCTTCTTGCAGGTCAAATAGAGAACTGTCTTATGGGTTATTATTTTATTTATCACAGAGATCAATATCTCTAAGTGTATGAAGAAAGGCCTATTCACACTGAGAGGTTAATATTCCTTTGAGATCTGTTTAAGTCACTCAATCCTAATATTTTAGTATCCTCTTAAGAAAATTACTGTAATAGTCCATGTGTATTGTGAGATTTTTCTCAGTTACCATCTCACTGGTTCCAGTCAGTTCTTCAATATTAGAAGGTCACAGAGTTCATTTTATCAGAAAGTCAAGACTTTTTACTTACCCTATATGTTACCAGTGTTTTACAAATGGTGTTTCTGATTTTAAAAATACATATTTCTGCTACTGTACCTTCCACCTCTTACCCTTCATTGTTCAATTATTTCTATCTTTCTCTAAATTCCCACCATTAAAATAAAACCTTTGATTATTATATAACTTTATGTGAAAGAATCAATAAATTAACTAAGGAGCTAGACTAGAATATTCTCAGATGGTGAAAATCCCCTTCACTATATTTTCTGTGTAGAGTAAATTCATAGAAAGAGCATATGAGAATGCCTTCAACCAATTATTCCTTCTCTCACTTTTCATAGGTTATTTGGTATGATCATCATTTTATTTTTAGTATGAGATATGATCAGTATTTGTCATATATCATTAGTATATGCTACAGTATTTAAAATTATTAGTCTGAATACTTATGTCCTCCCACCCCTGAATTCACATGCTGAAATCCAAATGACCAATGTGATAGTACTAATAGGTGGGGCCTTTGGAAGGTGCCTGAGGCATGCGGATGGAACTGTCATGTGTGAGATTTTTATCAAAGAGCGTCCAGAGAGATCTGAAGCCCCCTGGACCTCCCAGGTGGGGCTTAAGAAACCACCTGCAGTCTATCCTTGGGCCATCCCACTCCAGTATTCTTGCCTGGAAAGCCCCACGGACAGAGGAGACTGGCGGGTTGCAGTTGACAGGGTTGCAGAGTCAGACACGACTGGAGCTCCTTAGCGCACAGGCACTATCATGTGCGGGCACAGCGACGAGGTGTCTGGTGTGAACCAGGAAGACGGCCCCACTAAGAGACCATGCTATTGCCTTGGTCTTGGACTTTCCGGCCTCTGGAACTGTGACCAATGAATTTCTGTCGTCTTGGTATTTTGTTATAGCAGTCAAAGGGACTAAAACAGTATTCATTAAAGTTTAAGATATTAATTCACTAATGTTATGCAAGGAAAATTATAAAAATAATATCCACTTAGACTTTATTCTATCTCACTGAGAATATGCCAAAGAAATTACTTAAAATGTAATTAGGAGTTATTTGTGCACACTGGAATTGAGAATAGTTGTTTTTGGCTTCAGAAATGCAATTCTAACTTTTTAATTGGATGTCTTTTCTTTCTTTCTTCTTCTTCATCTTTTTTTAAAATTTTTTTGCCTATTTAATTGCTCTGGCTAGGACTTCTGGTACTATTTTGAATAGGATTAGTGAGTGGAAACACTTTTCTTGTGCTTGAATTTAGAAGAAAAGCTTTCAGTCTTACCAATGACTATAATGTGAGTTGTGAGTTTGTCTTATATGACCTTTTATATTATATTGAGCTAAAATTGTCTCTGTTTTCTGATGATATAAATAGTTGCTCAGTCATGTCCAACTCTTTGCAACCCCATGGACTATAGCCTGCCAGGCTCCTCTGTGCATGGAATTCTCCAGTCAAGAATACTAGAGTGAGTTGTCATTCCCTTTGCCAGGGATCTTCCCAATCCAGGGACCAAACCCGGGTCTCCTGCACTGCAGGAAGATTCTTTACCATCTGAGCCACCAGGGAAGCCCTTCTGATGACATGACCACATATAAGGAAAATCCTGTTCTAATTCCCATTGCTCCCATTACGAACAGTGGTAGAAGCAAACATTTAATTGATCAAATATATTTATAAATTATCCTTGGGTCCTCTTTAGGACAGATACGGTAGAATAGAAGCTTTAAAAAAAATCTACTAAAAGCTAATATTAATAACATTGATGAAACTCACAGAACAAGTCTAAAAAGAGACAGTTTATAAAGTCCAAAAGATGTATGTGGCAGTCACAAATAGCCACACAAGTCTGCAAGACCTTGTCAGGGCAGCTTCCTTCCATACCTGGCATAGTCATACGTGGAAAATACCAAGTTACAGTGACCTTCCAAGTTCCCCTCCTTTATTTTAAATCATTTCTGGTCCTTATTTTCAAGCAACATAAACTACTCTTGTCCTTAAGAATAAAGTACATTGAAAGAATTTTAGGAAGTATATAGGATTCCTGGAAAGGTTGCTGAGTAAAACGTGAGACATGTGAAAATCCAGGGACGTCTATGTGGTAGTCATGGCAACATCCGTGGTAACCTCAGCCTCTGCTCCCGAATGCTAAACGTCACTCTTTTCATAGTCACAGACATGACCAAAGGAGATGGCACTTGTCACTGCTGCTGCCACCTGCTGTCAGGATAGGTTCTCCAGAGAATCCGTGCCTTTGAGTTTACCATCTGATGTGAACTTTGGGATACTGTATCTGATGGGCAATGTCTAGATCATACGCCCAGGCCTTGGTTGCAAAGATAAGCAGACAAATGCTTGTCATTTTTAATGTTTATAATAGTAAGCAGGCTCTGCCATCCGGAAAAACTCATGAGGTGTTAAAGCCTCCAAATAGAGAGAAAGGGTTTAGAAGAAACTCACCACACCATGCCTCAAAAAAGTATTCATTGTAGACAGTGCTCAAAAAAGCCAAAACTTTTTTTTTTTCTTTTTTAATTCTACTTCCCATCTGAGTCTTTCACTTTTAAATTCCCTTTTTCAGATCTGGGTGAGGTAGGGAGGGCTATCTCTGTTCCAGGTGACTGATGACAGTGAATAGTTTGCTTCACTTCCTAAGTCAATTTGATAGCATTTAACTGGGATAGCAGGAGTTATACCTAAGCTTCATTGTAAAGCAGATAATCTATTTGTTGGTATGAGTGAGAGCAGATAATGAGAAAGAAACATCTGAATTGAGCCATAATGAAAAGTGTAAAATACCTTCAGCAGAGGCAGACTAGCCCAAGAATAAGTGGTTTCCTTTCCTCTGTCCTAAATCCTCTTTACTCTTAAGATGCAGTGTTTCCAAGAAACCTTCTCTACAAATTGCTCCCTTCCCATCCCACTCAGACATATAAACTAAGTACTTCTGTGTTTTGCTCCCAAACATATTGTACTTATTTCTTACAGTTGCTACAGTATTTAAAAGTACTCTTTTAGTTTTTGTGTGCCTTATTCCTGAATTGATGTTACCTTCCCAGTGACAACTACAGCACCCAAACCATAACAGGTCAGTGAAAAATATCTGTTAAATGACACATTTTGCAAATGCATTCAAATTTGCAAAGTGTACGTGGGTACACAGAGAAAATAAAAAGATTGAACTAAACAATTTGATGCATCACTCCACCTTGCAAAGATTGTAATTTAAATAATCATGATAAATAAAATTATAATTGACGTTCAGGGTAGGAAAAAATATAGAATTCTAGAACAGTGAAATCTTGTTAATCTGTTAGCAGAACTGGTAATAGAAACAGGCAGACTGTGTTCTTTCCTAGAGAATAATAAAGAGAAATGGTTGAAGACCATCCTTGCTTATTTAAAAGTTCTTGCTTATTGTGTGTTTACTTTATCAGCATATTATGCTGGTATTTACTCCTTTATTTCTCACGAAAACCTTGGGATGAAGGTGTTATTTTCATTCTAGATATAACAAAAGAGGCAAATTCATATTAATAGTAATACAAATGCTTATTCATGGTAAGCAAAAACTGAAAGAATACTCCTTCAAATCCTCAATACCTTCTCTGTCTCTTTAATCAAATTATGGTAGCATTTATGAAAAATAAACCTTAATAGACAATTGAGTTTGGTGCTTTATTCATCAGTGCTATCTAATTGTCAGTTTTATTCATCATTTTTCTATCAGCAGCTACTGAGTATTCATTTACAATTCATCTATAGTTTCTTACCTGGATCGCCTAAGCAACATATAGGTAGTGGGCAACCTACATTGTCTCATCAATTTCTCCAGGAATCTTGCAATGTTCCTTTATTTCTTGAGCTATTTATGATTTCAGTACTTTTATGCTCATGGCTGTCAGTACTACAGCTATTTTCAAAAGTTTGTGTCTGTATCGAAAAGAAAGCTTATGTCCTTCAGAAAACTGATTTTGGGAACTGAGCTTATTGTCTGTCTGAAAGTTCCCTGATTCATCAGGGAGGACCTAGAAATTTCAGACAGGTAATTCAATCTCATTTTTTTCCTAATCCATTTATCAGCACTTCCTTGGTGAGCATAACAATTCTACATAATGGAAGAGAGTTCAGGATTGTCGTGACAAATATTAAAAGGGTTCATTGCCACTCACTGTACTGTTCTTCAACTCAATGGACATGAGTTTGCGTAAACTCCAGGAGCTGGTGATGGACAGGGAGGCCTGGCATGCTGCAGTCCATGGGGTCACAAAGAGTCAGACATGACTGAGTGACTGAACTGAACTAAACTGAACGGTACTATTCTTCTGGTCTTGGATGTAGACATTTTTTAGCAATGAATTGCTTGATTAGAAGACTATTGATTGACTCCAGTGTTCTTACAATTTTCCACTACATGTCCCTTATAATAGAGACAAACAAACATATACACCCTGTTCAGTTCAGTTGAGTTCAGTCTCTCAGTCATGTCCGACTCTCTGTGACCCCATGAACTGCAGCACGCCAGGCTTCCCTGTCCATCACCAACTCCCGGAGCCCACCCAAACACATGTCCATTGAGTCGGTGATGCCATCCAACCATCTCATCCTCTGTTGTCCCCTTCTCCTCCTGCCCTCAATCCTTCCCAGCATCAGGTCTTTTCAAATGAGTCAGCTCTCCGCATCAGGT
This sequence comes from Dama dama, assembly GCF_033118175.1. Lineage (NCBI taxonomy): Eukaryota > Metazoa > Chordata > Mammalia > Artiodactyla > Cervidae > Dama > Dama dama. The sequence goes on from NC_083709.1 coordinate 28,073,606, forward strand.
GGCCAAAGTATTGGAGTTTCAACTTCAATATCAGTCCTTCCACACCCTGAGGCTAAGAATATAACTTAAACTAGTCTCTTAGAAGAATTAAACATCTTCAGAATCACCTGCTTTATGTTTACAACTCATATAAATTCTCTAATGCAATTGGTAACAATGTATATGTTTATTCTGATATAAAATTGTATAAAATAGCTTTCCAGTAAAATTAATAATTCAGGAAGTTATGCCAGACTTATCCCCTATTCGCATATTGCCCAATGTCAGCCACGTAGTACCTAACATCCTTGAGAGTATTCTTGTTTGTTATCAGCACAGCAATACAAAATGTTGAATTATTCCACAAAATGAATAAAGCCTCTATGATCTTAGTGGTCCACCTGATGTCCCTTGAAACATGTGCTCCTTGCTACATGCCCTTATCACATGTCACTTATACTGATTCATTGGAAAGGCGAGTTTAGAATGTGGAGTGAGCTAGGCATTGGTAAGTAATGACAAACAATCTGAACATAAGCACTTTCATATTTCTAGCTTTCAAGTTCTCTGTAATCTCCTAATTGGATTTTAAACTCCCACAGAAAGAGAAATAGCACTTTAACCATCTATACATCTCCCCAAGTCCTTCTCTGTCTCCACAGTTCAAACACAAGGATGTGCACAATATAGACATTCAATAAATGTTGATTTCTATCTTAAGATCCTGTAGAATTTTTCAGTGGGGATGCTTTTGACATTTTAAGGGAGTGAGATATTTTTCATCATGCAAGCGAGTTACACATAGTACATAGTACACATATACCTGGGACTTTGGGATCTGAATACCAGGAATGTTCCCAGACACCGTTACAAAGAATTAGAAACCCTTCTGCATTGTCTATATCTGACAACACTATATTTCAATGTATAATTGAAATTTGCTAAGATAATAGAACTTAAATGTTCTCACACACAAAACGCAAATACGTCAAGTGAAGGATGTGTTAATTAATTCAGTGGTGGGCCTCCTTTCACAGTGCACACATGTATCAAACTGTCACAGCGTACACTATAAAGCCATGGTTTGTCCAGTGGTCATGAATGGATGTGAGAGTCGGACTATAAAGAAGGCTGAGTGCCAAAGTATTGATGCTTTTGAACTGTGGTGCTGGAGGACTCTTGAGAATCCCGCGGACAGCAACAAGGTCAAACCAGGGAATCCTAAAGGAAATCAACCCTGAATGTTCACTGGAAGGACTGATGCTGACGCTGAAGCTCCAGTACTCTGGCCACCTGATGTGAAGAACCAACTCATTAGAAAAGACTCTGATGCTGGGAAAGATTGAGAGCAGGAGGAGAAGCGGGCAACAGAGGATGAGATGTTTGGATGGTATCATTGACTCAATGGACATGAGTCTGAGTAAACTCCAGGAGACGGTGAAGGACAGCGAAGCCTGGCATGCTGTAGTCAGTGGGGTTGTAGAATCAGACACAACTTAGCTATTGAACAACAACACTGTAAATATCTCATAATTGTATTTGTCAGGTATATCTCAAGTAAAAAATAACATAAAAATAAATTTGTAAATAAATCAAAAACACAAATACAAACCAAGAAGAAATGGATAAAGAAAGAAAAATACAAGTAAGTCAACACCAATTTAAAACAGGACAAAACAAGAAAAAAAAGACAATTCAAAGAAATGAAAAAATTCAATATTCTAGTCCCCAAAACACGTGAAGCATTTGGATCACTAGATAAATGTTAGAAAAAAATCAGTTAAAATTAAATTGTAGGCTTCGTCCTACCTGTGACACAAAGACTCCAGCATGACTAATGAAATGCTTATTCAGAAAGCCTCAAGAAAAAATTTTATACAAGCGAAATAAAAAATTATCTGAAAAGGTACAATGATATCCTTGCCTTCTTATTTCATTACTGTAAGCAAACATTATTGAATAAGCAGTATCTGTCATTCATTGAGTTAGACGTTGGGAATATAGGCTCCTCAAATTTGAGGAACTCCTCGTGAACTAAGCAAAAGTATGTAACTATTTAAATAAATATGATGACAAGAGTTTGCCAAGGCAAAGCTGAGAAACAAATCAAGGTGAGGTCATTTTAAGAGTAGTTAAAAAAAAAAAAAAAGGTAGAGAGAAGCAACTTTTCTCACTGAAGCTGATCATTACAAATTTCATACACACAACTGAAAAAAAAAAAAAAACAACTTTAAATAATTTTTAAAAGTTTTGCACAATGTTTTCAGAACAAGGACACAGCTCCAATATAAGAACGTTTAGCCTCAATAAGTATTGGTTCCACCTACTGTTAAATTGTGAGTCATGTTTGGGCAAGTCCAAACTATATTATAAGAGCCTTAAAGGACAGGTAGAGACAGCATTCAGTATAGGTAGTATCAAAATTTGGAAAGTCAAAATAAAAAATCAGAAAGCAAGGAGATTAAAACAGCAAATCCTAAAGGAAGTCAACCCTGCATACTCTTTGGAAGGACTGATGCTGAAGCTGAAGCTCCAATACTTTGGCCACCTGATGCGAACAGCTGACTCATTGGAAAAGACCCTAATGCTGGAAAAGATAAGGCAGAAAAAGAGGGTGACAGAGGATGAGATGGTTGGATGGCATCACCGAGGCAAACTCCAGGAGATGGTGAGGGACAGGGAAGCCTGGTGGGCTGCAATCCATGGGGTCACAAAGAGTCAGACACTACTTGATGACTGAATAACAAGGACAAAGAATCAAAAGGCTAATTGCAAGAATAATTGGAAAGGAGCCAAAAGGAGGATCCCTGGATAGTTAGGGAAGGGGCCTTTAGAGAGGGCTTCTCTTTTTAGGTCAGAGCTGGAAGGAGTCTGAAGGCAGCTTCAGAAGAATATAGACTGTAGTTCTTTTTATTGCAGTCTTGCAGAAAAGCTCTTCCTGCTAAAATACTAACACAAACTCTGCAATGTTTTCTAGACGTGCTCACCTCTATTTATTTCAATCTCCTGCTGGGAAATAGAGGTGAAGGAGGAAAAAGGGCATTTGAGCCAAAGAAATTTAAAATGGAAAGCAAACCGAAAGGTCCTGAGGCCAGATGGAGCAACAGAGCAGGAGTTACCAGTATGTTGGAGACAGCCTGTGCCTCCAATCCTACATAACTTGGGCCCCATCCTAGTTTTTCTCCTATAGTTTCTCCTACAGAAACCTACAGTTTCTCCCTTTGGTCCCCATCCCCTCCAGTTTCTCCCTTGAGATGCTGCTCCTGGACACTCTTTAAAGCTTCTCTTGACTTTTAAAAATCTCTACTGACTTTAAGACTCGTCTTTTCCCAGTGAAAAGACATCCTGTGCTTAGAAACTGCAGCTCCATACCTGAGTTGCAGACATTCCTGTTAATGGGCCTAACGGGATGCAACTGAACCACAAGGATGTGTCTGTAATCCCCGTAGCCTAATGAGAGAAACAGGAAGGTTGTTTGAGTGGTATGTTATGTGGCATCCGTTATAATTTCAAGCGTAAAACTGCATCTTCTATGAGGTCATTAACCTTTTGAATTAATCACTCCACAATGGTTATTACAAAGCCGTGTTTGTTTACAAAGCAGCATTCAAATGTCCCAGACACTAATTCATCATATAAAAATGTGTTTATATCTGCATTTTTGTTTCTGTATTAAGATAAATTTGAAAAAAAAGATAAAGCAGTTGTCAATTATATTAAAATAAACAGATAATGAGGAAGCTTAGTATCATCAATATTTATTATTCTAAGTGTACTTGTTTGAATTTTCTCAACACGTTTTAGTCAGTGTATTTTATGAACTAGACATGCTTATTATCAGGGGTTGCAGTGAGGGATTTATTGGCATGAAAAAAACTTCAGTGATCTTAATTTCAAATTCATTCCTAGTTTAGTGATTTATCTGGTAACTTGATTCTTAAATAAACAAAAGAAAAAAAAATAATACTCAGTCACACAACAAAACTCTAACACAGAGAGTTCTGAGGATCAGACAGATTATCACCTCTCCAGTCTCTTGCTTTTGAGATTGTATGTGTTTTTGCAAGAGGTAATGCTGCCCTATACTGCTGACACTGTTTCTCCAAACACCATACTTCTACTCTGCTATTTAAAAGACAATACATTTGGCATATATTCTAACAACTCCCTTTTCTCCTGTAAGATGACAGGTGGTTGCACCTTCTCTTCTCATAATGGGAAGATCTAATGTGCAAGAATGACCATGATTCCCTCTTAGGAAATTTGTTTGTTGAAAAAGATAGTTGTACTGTACAGAACTGCTGGGCTTAGACATTCCTTGTGAAAGCTCATAGAAACCAAAACACAAAGCTGTTTATAAGAGAAACCACATTAATTCACAGTAGAATACTATGACGTTTTAATATTTTTCTCTGAAAAGATGATAGAAACAATAACAAATGAAAATTACATAAACCAGGTAATAGTGAAAATAACAGCATCCTATGTATACACTTTTGGAGAGGGCTTCTTTTATTAGGGCATATCTAAGTAAAAGGGTATCACCTTACAAGTGATACAAATAACTTTTGCTGTCAAGAGAGAATTTTCATAATTGTTTTCCTTTCTGTTAAATGACCTTTTTGTATTTGCAAGTTCTTATGAAAATAAATCCATTAGAACTCTACTATAAAAGAGCATTTATATAGTCACAAAAGATGTTTTATATGCTCTATAATACTGTGGGCTTTTATCATTGATTACTGACCAAGAATATTACATTTAGGCAATTCAAAATGATATTACGATAGTAATTAAAAACCAAAAGAGTTATGAGGATTACTTCAGCAACAGTGTCAGTCAATATGCTGAGCTAATTAAGAAGAATGGTACACTGCCCTTTACCATAAAATATAAGCATGCACTTGGCAGTTCTGTAGGACACTGTTAACAGATTAATGTATTTTAAATCAGAAACTCTTTTAAAATATCTAATACGTGCCAGGAACTATGCTAGGTATGCAGAATACAGATATAAAGCAGAAAACCACCTCCCCTCTTCTAATATTTATGCTTTTGAAATTCTAAGCACACCTGTCATGATTTCTTTGTTGTAGAGACCCTTCTTTGTGCTATGTACCATATCCCACTAAAGCTGCTGTGATTTCAGCACAACAGTACTAGATAGTTCCACGTATACTGACAGGTTCTTCCAGAGTCTGTTGTATGCATTTCTGCACTGACCTTCTCCAAATGCGCAGGAACTTGCTTGTTGCAGATGTTCAGGATAGTTAAGTCCCACGAGGAGAGGAACAGGTTACCACTACTTCTTTGCCTCTGTCTCTACTATTGAGTGGAGCCAAACTAAGCCATTCAGTGAATCAAGTGTATTTAGAGAAGGATAAATCGAGTATCTACATGAGTCAGACACTGTGGGTGTCCAATATATCTACCAGCTATTAAACCATATGGATGGAATACAATTCAACTCCTTTTATTGACATTCTCCCTAATACTCACAACAATTCTGCAAAGTAATCTAAGGACTGTGATGTTCAGAGAGTTCAACTAATTTGCCTACATTCAAACAACTAATAAGTAACATGTTAGGAAGTTGAAATCCAAATTTTTTTCTAACTCAAATGTTCATCATATTAATAAACCATGACAACTCACTTGTAAATGAATCAGATGATTAATGAAGATTATTCTCAAAGAGCATATAGTCTACAAACGGAGTAGCATGTATAACTGGAATGTTATGAGAAAGATTAGACTTATCTAAAGACAAGTAGGGGCCATCTCCAGTCATTTGATAAGATTTTCTCCAGTAAACTATACGTGCTATTTATTAGGGTTTTTAAGACAGTTTACTTGACTTCAAAATATCCAAAAACATTTTTTTTTTCTTATTCTCCAATCCATATCACTCCAATCATCCTCTGGCCCTGAAAAATCTATCTACTCTGTCTATTTTTGCCTTGAGGTCACAAGAACTTACAAAAACTACTAACATCCAAAATTTAACCAGGCAATTACTATCATATGTCATGCTCTTGAATTCATCTTCCAAACTTCACCATTGGGATTCCTCCTCTCCTCTGATATCTTCTTTGACACTTTAAGTGTGCTTACCGCCTGCTCTCACTCCTAACGTCTAGGCCTCAGTATGCATCCTGAATTTTGAAAATGTGTAAATTTCCTCTTAAATACAGAAATACACAAGTGCACACACATTTGGTTTCTGCTTCATACGAAACTTCTGAGGTACCCCACCCAACACTATTTTCCCCATATAATCAAGACCTCTAATTATAAATATATAAGTATGTAATATATATGGAACTACATATATAGAATATATACATAGAATTATATAGAGAGAATATACATGGCATGTATTACATACATATTCTAAATTTTTCACCAGTATATTACCAATAAATAATTTACATCACCAATTACCAATATTTAATTTATACGATTGTTTTCTATACAGATATGTTTTCAAAAAAAAGAGAACCATTTACTGTGCAAGTGATGAGAAATATTAATATGTTCAATACATATTCTCTTTCATGTATTCCCAATAAAATATGACATATTCATCAATAACTAGAGTGAACCCTCTGTTGCATCTTGCCTATTAATTGTGTAAGAAATCCATATTGATAAATTTCAAACTCAAAGGAACATTGGAGATAGTAATCCACATAGCAAAACACTGCATCATTATCAATGTGGTTTTAAGGTTGACAATTAATTTTTAATTTATTAATTAATCATACAATTATGCTTGCATATTGATAAACAATGGAAATACTATGTGAAGTCTGTCAAATTTCCAGTTGTTCTATTATTTTTCCTTTTTCTCCTTCCCTCCATTTTCCTTCTTCTCTCCCTCTCTCCCTTTATTTCTCTGTCTCTTAAATAATCCCTTATTTTGCAGTCTATTATCAAGAATAAATAAGGTAGGAATGGTGTCACAAAGCTTTTAATATATCAAAACTATTATATGAACTTCTGGGAATACTCCTGATGAATTATTTTTCATACTATGCAGGACAAAAATTTGCAACTAAGAGATAAAAAGGGTCATAATATTAAACATAAGGGCAAAATATGAATGCACAAATAATTTGAAAGCAAATGAAATTAGACTCTACCTTTCCTGCTCTCTGAAAGTGTTTGTCTAAGGTCTCATAACTGAGAGGTACCCTGGAATGGTAACTGATCAATGAAAAAAAAAGTGAACTCCTGTCATGAAAACTTAACACTTCTTAGAATATTCTGAGGATTAGACATTTTAGATTGGAATCACAATGTTTACTTTTCTCTCTGGAGAACAACATTCAAATGGATATCCAAGGGAATATTAAAACCCTTCTTCACTGACCTGATGAAAATGAAAATCATTATTTGATATCTTGGGACTGTTTTTATCATGTGGACAACAAAAAAAGTATTAAGTACCATTAACTGTCTTCTAAACAGGCCTTGATTAAACTCTATATAAGGCATACTTAGTGAATCAAAAACCTTTATAGACTCTAAAATTACCATGACATTTTCTGAAATATTGTGTTTGCCATTATCCAGGAGTGTTTTTAATATGTTTTTAATTTATATATTTATTTAATAGCTATTGATCACTATATTCAGAAGAAAATTATCACATAGATTAGAAGGGCTAAATCTCACAAATACCTCATTCCAGCCAGGCACAACTCCTCTCTTTCTACTAAACTGTGTAACAGCTCACTGACTCAAATCATTTAGTTATCATTAAAAAAGGGAATTGCTGTGGCATATATCTAAAAAAAATCAAGTTGAAAATCCTTTAAGAACTACAGTTTCCTCTGGAGTAATTCAATGAGTTGTCACAATATGACAACTGTGTGATTTCTTGTAAAAAAAAAAAAAAAGGCAGCAGAAGTGCCATTGTGAAGCACAGAAATTATAGATTTCATTTCAAAAAGATTGAAGTCTCTGAAAACACTTCATTTACAGAAACTCTGAAGCTGAAGTCTTATATAAACTAAATAAATCTGGGTTGGGGAATAAGTAAATAAGCTTGGTTACATTAAAAAAAAAAAAAAAAAACTGAATCAACAGTGAACAAAGTTTAACCAACCTTTCAGCAAAATGGAGAAGGATGAGAAAAATTTGGGTAGAAATTGAAAACAATTTTATGTTCAAGTCAAATGTGTGAGAATTCCATCCAGAAAAGAATAGCTATCTTGGGACTAAGAGGCATTTTAACTGTAACGAATTCTGCCTTGGTAGATGAAATGTATGGTTAAACCTTCATCAGACCACAGAAAACCTAACTTAAGTGGAACTTCTGAAAACACAAAACTTCAGCTCTCTGTATCAGCTGAAGCAAGTAGTGTTCATTGGATTTGATTGTTCTATTCTAAACATGTTCAACCATAGACACGAAATTCACTATGAGTTTCAATAGAATATTTTAAATCATCCTGTTCATATTGTTCCAGACTCATCTTTCTTTAAAATTGTCCCAGGTGGGGAATTTTTTTTGTACCACTGAAGCTGAGACATCCTGTTGCTATCTGTGCTGAGAGATTCTTGTCATTCCCTAAAAACCACGCGGTGGGCAAAAGTTGTTCTTAAAGGAAGGTCACGCAAAACTTCTTTATGACTTTGAGTTTCTTTTCCTGAGTATGAAATAAGAAGTGCCTCTTTTCCCATTTCATTTAGCTATGCAAAGGCTATCTCTCCCTGATGACCTGACAGAGACCCGGCCAACACCATCCATAATGAAAATCAATGGTACCAAGTCACTAAACAATTACTCTGTCTTCTTTAAAAATGCACAAGTCTTCAAAAAACAAGGATTTAGAGACTGATTAATTTGCCATTTATCTAGGAGATTGCACTAGTTGCATTATTTAAGAAGTGCCTTGTCTCTGTGCCCGCAGAATCTGAAACAAGATCAAGGATTTGAGAATCACCAGTTCCCATGAAGGGCATCTGGTGAAACTATGGAACCCAGCCAGAATTTGTGCCTTGGGTCTGAAGCATTCAGAATCCCTCTCACACATACCACAGAGCGTTGTAGCTTTTCTACATACACATTATAGAAAAGTAATGATCATCTCTTCCCCCTTTATTTTCATCATTTCTATACCATCCCTTAATACAAACTCCCAGTCTCATCATTTCCACTCCAGTGGACATGGTAGAAGAATTTACAAAGGTATTATATCGCATGTGTTTCCCTCCTCTCCTCCTAGTGACCCCATTCAAAGAGGGTAGCCAAATACTATTCAAAAAGTGTTTAACTCTTAGATGTTCAAATAATTAATACAGTTATTTTCAGGGCACCAAGAAGAAATGGCTAGAAACATTTTTTTTTTCTTTATACAATCTTACAGTTACTGAAATTATTTTAGTAGAAACAATTTTTATGAGTAACAAAAAACTGTAGGAAGAAATTACTTTGAGACTGAAGAAGTAGGAGGAAGTGAGACAGAGAGGACACCGCTTGCTTTTCTGAGCAGTTCCCCAGTTAGAAAAGTGGGTATCTGGAAGAAGATGGAGTCAACTGAGGGAACAAAGCAGTATGCCTGCACCCCTGAAAGGCAGATACCAGGTGGACGACTTCACACATCACACCGTAGACAACTTGGGTAGAAAGTCCTGGAAGTCATTCTTATTTGCCACCTTAGATTTTCTGAGTATTACTCTGAATTACATAATCTGCTAATATTTGTTCATATGCCATTTAATGGTTTCCCTAGCCTATTTATTTCTTAGCGGTGGTTTATAGTATTCAAATAGCTTCCATATGAGTTTCTGAAAGATTCCTAGATGTTCTCCTGGTTTCAGCTGCTGAGGGGCACATTCTTGAGAGCCATGCATTGCTCTGAAGGCTGAAATCATTGGAAGGACAGGCTTCCCTGTCCTTTGTTCTTACTAAACCACAAACACTTGTATATTTCTTTCATTTCCTTGATTGAAACACTTCATAAACGGAAAACACAGGATAACTTGGGCTTTCTTGACATGATCCCACCTGTTACAGAAACATTAGAAATGCTAGCTTTATACAGATTTTGCCTGTGTGTTCTTATAATGATAATTTTACATAGTCTAATAAAGGTACTCACACAATTACAATATTAATAATTAAGGGGCCAAAAATAATGCTTTCAGAAATCAGAATCCCTTCTAGGAGTGTTAAGTAGATATGCTATTAATTGATCTTTTTTTTTTCCAATTGGTCCGATCTATAATGAAGTGAGGATAAGCTTGACCTAAATATTTATCTCTGAATTGAATTTACATCATTACACCCTAAATTATCATTAAAATAATTTGTACATTCTAATATTTTATGATGCATTGGAGACTATGCATATGGTTTTAAAGGTGGCACTTGAATCTTTAAATCTTGTGTTCTATAAACTAGTGCTTGGCTCTACCATGAATATTTAGTATATACTTTCAGGGTTATGGGCTTCCCAAATAGCACAGTGGTAAAAGAATCTGCCTGCCAATGCAAGAGATGCAAGAGACGTGGCTTTGATCTCTGGATCTGGAAGATCCCCTGGAGAAGGAAATGGCAACCCACTCCAGTATTCTTGCCTGGGAAATCCCATGGACAGAGGAGCCTGGGGAGCGATAGTCCATGGGGTCACAAGAGTCAGACATGACTGAAAGTGAATTTCTAGGGCTACAAATTATTATTTTCACTTAGATGAGTGTAAAGTAATATTCTGAACCTGCAATATGATTCAGAGTAATTGTAGAATAGAGTTCATAATAGTAAAAGTTCACTTTTACTCTGAAGGCCATTTGTTTAAAACTAGAGAAAGAAAGCAAAGACTAACATTAATGTTCTTAGACGTGACAATGTCTTTGTGATTATTCAAGAGAACATCCATGATTTTAAAGATTCAAACTAAAACTGGCATGGTATAGGGGGTTTGTGTTTTAATACTTCACAAAGAAAAAAATTAATAAGAAGGTAAAACACACCTATCAATTAAATATGGAAAAACCTTAGTATATAGGTTTATAGGTTATATAAGAGTCCCTGTCCTACTCTGCTTTTTTTTTTTTTTTGCATATTTTAAGTCTTCATAATAAAATGCACATTGTATAGAAAGATAAAGTCTAAAACATATTTTCTTACTTTTTGCAACATTGTAAAATTAGTTTATTATGAGATAGGCAAAAAGGACAGGTTGGTAAAAATACTTGAAAGTAAAATAACTGGGACTAAAATAAGTAAAAATTAATATTAACAGCTAAAGAAGTCTAAAAGGAATATATATATATGGAAGAAATACAAGTAGACATTGTTTACATGAATTGACCTATGTACACGTAAGCTTTATAGAATATCTTTTTCTCCATGATTTTATAATATGCAGTCCTTTTGGGGGGCCAATGAATGAAGTTAACCAATGATCAGTGCATCTTCTATTGAAACACATTGCAAAATCTTAATTCTTATATTAAAACTGATTTGGGTGTTATTTGCTCCATTTTGCAGAGCTTCAGACTAAAGCACAAAGAAATGAATAACTTGGGTTCACCTTTCTATAGAAATGGTTACTCAGAGCAGAAGGTTTCTGAAGCTTCCCATAGATGCAGTTAACAGTAGCATTTAAATTCTAGAAAAGTGATTTCTTATCATTTGCCATTTCCATATTAATATGCTGGCTGTTAAAAATAAAGTTGTAACTCTTTTTAGAAGCTGATTTGATTGCTGTGAATTTATTTTAGTTCCACTGATATGTTGGTGGAGCCAAAAATATTCTGTTTATCCAACAGAATGAGAGTCAGACTGCTGCTTTTCAGCACTCGCTGCCTGAGTCCTCTGCTTGATCATACGCACTGGCAGATGCTCCAGTGCTACCCAGATGGAAGCCACCTAACATCTTGTAAATCTTACATCTTTGCCACTGACATCTGATAAATGTAGAACTCTCACTCAATGCCAATGCCAGGACTCCTACTAAAACTAATAACATGGGAGTGAACATGTAATAAATATATTTTACTTTGTTTTGGAGCAAATGGTACATCTTATCACGACAATATGGTAAACAATACTAACTGTTCACATAGCATACAAACTATAGGTGAAGTACTTACAAACATTAACCTCTTCAAAGAAAGTATAGGGACATCAAGAACCCATAATTAATATCCAGTACAATAAATTAAACTCAAAAAATTGCTGATGGATCGATTCAAGTAATATTTTTGTTGCTGTTGCTTAGTCACTAAGTCATGAATGACTCTTTATGACCCCATGGAGGAGACTGCCAGACTCCTCTGTCCATGGGATTTTCCAGGCAAGAAATCCTGGTGTGGGTTGCCATTTCTTTCTCTAGGGGATCTTTCCGACCCAGGGATCAAACCCATGTCTCCTGTATTGGCAGGCAGAATCTTTACCACTGAGCCACCAGGGAAGCATACTAGAGTGGGCTGCCTTTTCCTTCTCAGGGAATTTCCTGATCTAGGGATTGAACCTGCTTATCCTACACTGCAGGCAGATTCTTTACCACTGAGCCACTTGGGAAGCCCAAGTAATATTTAGGTTTCTCTAAAAGTAAAATTATAGTTATATTACTGGCAAGATCTTCATAATATACTTCTATATGTATATTATCTTATTACGTACATATGGATGAAAAGGTATAACCAAACTAGACAGCATATTAAAAAGCAGAGACGTTACTTTGCCAACAAAGGTCCATCTAGTCAAAGCTATGATTTTTCCAGTAGTCATGTATGGATGTGAGAGTTGGACTATAAAGAAAGCTGAGTGCCAAAGAATTGATGCTTTTGAACTGTGGTGTTGGAGAAGACTCTTGAGAGTCTCTTGGACTGTAAGGAGATCCAACCAGTACATCCTAAAGGAAATCAGTCCTGAATATTCATTGGAAGGACTGATTTTGAAGCTGAAACTCCAATTCTTTGGCCACCTGATGTGAAGAACTGACTCATCTGAAAAGACCCTGATGTTAGGAAAGATTGAAGGCAGGGGGAGAAGGGGACAACAGAGGATGAGATGGTTGGATGGCATCACCAACTCTATGGACATCAGTTTGAGTAAGCTCTGGGAGTTGGTGATGGACAGGGAGGCCTGGCGTGCTGCAGGCATGGGGTTGCAAAAAGTCAGACACAACTGAGCTACTGAACTGAACTGAACATATGTATCTTGTGTTTCTGCGTTGATTAAAAATAAAATTCAGTGCTTAACAGAGATATCATCTAATATGAAATTAACATTTGTTAATTGATACATTCTCTTTAATAAGTTTGCATTACTTTTGGTTATCTGTTAACAAGTGTAGAATCTTACAATTTTGAATAACCTTACATGGAATTCTAACCTATTCATCATAGTTTCTTAACTTTTCAACATGCCTACTGCTAATTGTACTAATATCATTTTAAATTTGATATATATTATTATGTCTTGCCATTTTAGGACTGTGCAGACTCAGAGGGTGATTGACCCTTTCAGGGAGAGCTAATTTGCAGAAAAAGCAAACAATCTGCCAGTAAACATACCTTTTAAACACAAACCAATCAATCCCAAGTGAATATCCCTGGTCTATCTCCTTTGATCAGAATCCTGCAATCCCAGGACACTATGTACTGTGTGTTCTATTCTCCTGCCTTAAATCACCTCAGGGCCGGGTACCAGGCCACTAGCAACCCCGCATACAGTCTAGTTATTGCTTAGTCACTAAGTTGTGTCCGACTCTTCGGAGACCCCATGAACTGTAGCCTGCCAGGCTTCTCTGTCCATGAGATTTCCCAAGTAAGGATACTGGAGTAGGTTGCCATTGCCTTTCCCAGGGGATCCTTCCAACCCAGGGATTAAACCTGCATCTCCTGCACTGGGGGGCAGATTCTTCATCACTGAGCCACCTGGGAAGCCATACAGTCCAGAGATCCCTGAAATTATTCAGCTATCCAATCCTAAACCAGCTCAGCTTTCCTACTTTGCTTGGCCTATTTCTTCCCATGAAAATCACAAAAAAAGCCTCCGGCTCATGCCAGTTCATTTGATACATGACAAATTCTGGTGCTTCTCCATATGGCCCTGAGTGGTTGGCATGCCTCTTTCTCTTAGAGACTGTGAGTAGCAATAGTCTCCTGATCTATCGCCTTAACCATAACTGAATAAAATCAAGTTCTCAGTACATTCTAACAAGCTAATCAAATCCATTTTCCTTCAAAAGATTCTAAGTTCATCTCAGTTCTATGCATTGAAAAGTTTGATGTGAAGTTTATGGTTCCATGGAAGAGAGCTAATAAGGAAAAATACAGAAAGCAAAGCTTTCTTGAAGAGAGAAGTATTTAGGTTCTAATTCGACTCTGAAACTTACTCAGTAATTAAGTAGTTGACAATATGTTTAACTGTATACATTTTCTTATCTACTTTCTCCTCTGCAAAATGGTGATTTCTACTTGCAAGTATAGTTGTTAATTTACAGGCTGGCCAGCACACATTAAATGCTCAAAACTATAGATTTTTATTCCCAAACTTAGTAATTAAATGGCACTTGAAATTGGAATGATCAATTTTCAATGTCTTTTAATTTTTAATTACAATATTTATGTGTGCCCAATTAATTGTAAAACAATACAAAATTTTATAAAGAAAAGGTAAATATCCACCTGCTCCTACCAGTGCTCCAGTTCATCCTACCCTAATGTTCATACCTGTAAGCAATTCTTCAACACTTTTCCCCCAAGGTACAATCAAATAATTTATATTTAAAAATCACAGTGTGCTATCAGGAAAGGCTCTTTACAGAGTAATGTCAGTTGATAAATGTAAAATGAATGACAGAACTATTAAATTATCAGTTTCAAATCCTTGTGATCATTTCAGTCACGCTTCATCAATGCATGGAAAACCACTGGATTTAAAAGTTCTTGAGGGAAAAGATATTCCCACAGTGACAAGGTATTACCCCAGAGATTATTCATAAATCACACAGGGGAAAACCAGACTTTTCAACTAAGGAACCTACAGGTTATCACTTTAAACAAGTTATCCAACTTATCATCACTAATATTGTGAGAAGCTGACATCTATGCCTCCTCATGTGATACAATTATAAAGGGTCTCCTATGAATAAGGTAGTGTTTGTGAAAAAATTCTAACTTGAAAATAAGCCCTTAGAACTATTTATTTCTGTTTACAGAAAATATGGTGAATAGGGTTACATATTTCATGATACCACTAGAAATTAGACAAACCCAGGCTATGAGGCCTTCTATAAAACCTTGGTTTCTTCAAAAGGCAATGGAATTTTAAAAAGCAAGGAGTATGTTTTAGATAAACATGGGTTAAGGGAATTTTTTTTTTTTCTTTTAATTATATGTTGGAAGGTTTCCCTGGTAGCTCAATGGTAAATGTAGAGGACTGCCAATGAAGAGAAAATGGGTTTGATCCGTGGATTCCACGAAGATCTCACATGCCACGGAGCAACTAAGCTTTTTTGCCGCAATACTGAGCCTGTGCCCTCGAGCCCAGGAGCCACAACCAGAGCCCACACGCTGCGGTTTCTGAAGCCTATGTGCCTGGAGCCTGCGCTCCTCAAGGGAAGCCACTACAACGAGGAGCCCGCACACCACAACTAGAGGGTAGCCACTGCTCTCTGCAACTAGAGAAAAGCCCAAACAGCAGTGAAGACCCAGCACAGCCAAAAATAAATAAAATTATTTTAAAAAATACATATGTTGGAACTGTCCTGTATGTTCTGTTCAGTTTTGCTACAAACCCAAGGCTGCTCTGAAAAATAAAATTTATTACTTAAAAATGAAATATGTGGACCTTGATTGGATACTCATTTGGAAAGTAAATCAAAGACGATTGAGAAAACGTGAGTATTCTGTCGATATTAGATATTACATACTTGCTAATTTTCTTAGTTGTTAGAAATATGTGTCCTGCCCATAATTAATTATATAGGAGAAAGTCCTTTTCCTTAGGATATGCATGCTGAAGGATTTAAAATATACTTATAGCTGCAATTTCTTTTCAAATTGTTCAGCAGCAAAACTATAGTTGTGTGTGCACGTGCAGATGTGTGTGTGCCTCCCCTGTACCCGAAGAGACAAAGCAAAGAGGTAAAAATTCTATCTGACTTCCCTGGTGGCTCAGATGGTAAAGCATCTGCCTACAATGTGGGAGACCTGGGTTTGATCCCTGTGTCAGGAAGATCCCCTGGAGAAGGAAATGGCAACCCACTCCAACACTCTTGCCTGGAAAATCCCATGGACAGAGGAGCCTGGTAGGCTACAGTCCATGGGGTTGCAGAGTCGGACACGACTGAGTGACTTTCTTTCTTTATAGGGATGTCTGTAGTGTTTTTCTTTAATCTTTTCTGAACTTGTATTAAAAAAATAAATAAATAAAAATAAGGAAAAAACACCTTGCAATTTATCCTGAAAGTGACTCAGACTTTGCAAAGACTGTGACTCTACAGACATAGGTCTTTTACCTAGATCTCTACTGCAAAAGTAAAACAACCATATAATTTCTGTGTCTTTGGGGGTCTGGATGTTCTGAATTGTTTATCTGTACTCTGTTGACATCCTACTTCTCTTCCATTGCATCTTTTGTTCTGAAAAATATAGAGTTAGAGAGCTTCGAGGATAAGGGGATAATCTCAGAAGCACCGGAGTATGGAACAGTAAGGCTGCCCTCTGCCTTGTATTCTACTAAAATATGGTTAAACTAAATGTCACCAAGATGAAATGGTAAGTACTAAAATCTGAGGACCGTAGGTGTTTCCATCTTAATGCAAGCAAGTGCTGCTCCACTAGGTTTTTCATCTGCTTTAATAGCATGTTCAGTCACTTATAAGGGCCTGACACATTATTTTCGTTGAGCTGTGTTTTCTAAAAGTCCCTATGTTTACATCCCTTAATTGTGCAGAAATCCCTTCAACTTTATGATCTCTTCTATGGAGTCGGACACTAATTGGTAGCTCTGTCAAACAATTGCTAGATTTTTTTTTTTTCCTACTCACAGAAAGACAGCTCAGTTCCAGGCCAAGTATGCATTCTTTGCTTCCTTTTCTTTTGTTTCCCTTGGGTCTAGATGCTGCAAACTTTAGGTCATTTGTCAATTTTACCAACTAAAACCATGCGCTTTGCCAAATTAAAAGGGCTGCTACCCCTTTAAGTACATATTTAATAATTCATGCATGAAATAGAAATAGGACTTGCCTTACCCTGACTGGAATGAACAAAATTTCCTCAGAGATTGCTTTAGTGTTATATCTAGATAATGCTTTAGGATTACAATCTAAATCATACTAGAATAACTGCATTCGAATTACTATGATACATCATTCTAATGTACAGGCCTACAATATAATGTTACTGTTGGAGTAATCCAATAAAACCTGTAGGTCCCAGAACTAGAACTGTGTGAGAAAGGCCTTGAAGACTGCCTGAATATATATTGTTGGAAGAGAATTTGCTGATTTGTAACCATACAAATACATGGACGTTATAGAGGGTAAATGGGAATAATTTTACAACTGAGGAGAAAAAGCAGACTGTAGTTACAAGTTCATGTCCATAAAACTGAAAATAGTGCAAGAATTTTTGGGTGCTAAAAGCAAGTGATCTTGGGTTAGTAAAACTGACATGAGTTCACTTGAATGTGAAACTTGAATCAGTTAAATGATTAAGCTTTAGTTAACCATTAGTCAAATGCTTCAGCTTCTCCTCACATTGTCTAGAATTATGGCAGTAGGTAACAGAATGGTCTAGATTTTGGAGTTAAAATTTTGAGCTTTATTTCCTGCTCTACCACTTCCTAGGTGTGCATTCATGAACAACACATTTACCACTCTGTAATTCAGTCTTCTTACCTCTAAGGTAAAGGTAACAAAAATGGTTAATACATTTCATCATGGCAAAACAGGATTAAATAAAATATCTGCAATTTTCCTCACAGGAGGGTTTCAGTATGTGTATTTAAATTATTAATATATGCGGGCACACCATTGTTTGCCCATCTAAAATAACTCCCTTAACACCAGCTGGTGCCAAAAATGCCCACTGATATTTTCAGAAAATTCTTCTTTCCATATGCAAATATATTAACTATTGAAAATCTTTCAGTGACTGCTGATTGCCCTTAAAATGAAGTCACACTTGGCTAGCACCTTTTATATTACTTTTCATCATCTGGATTTTCTCTTTCCAGTCTGATTTTTTGAAATTCTCTCCAGAATAATGCTGTACTTCTATTTTTTAAGTAGGATTCATACACCCAATAAACTTCTAAGTCCTTGCATGACCCATGTTCTCTCTCAGTATCAGAACTAGCTCTTCTACCTGAAAATTCTTTCTCAGTCTGCCCGTTAGGCTACTGTCTATGTGGCCTTCAAACCTCTATCTGGATACATCTTAATCTGGGATCCCTTTTCTCATTACTCAAGTCCAAACTGAATTATACTGCTATGTATCCCCATAGCTCTTAGAGCACACCCAGAGCACTGTACCTCTGCTATCAAGCAATAAGTCTATTTATTTTTCTCTATCATTGTACTGAAAGTTCTGTTAACAGTCCAGGAAGGATTATTTCTGTTAAGTTCATGTTTTATCCTCAATACTTAGGAATGTAACCATCACACAGTATTCAGAGCACATAACTGTTGAATAAGTGAATACCACAAGTTTCACATATATTGCATTAAATGTTATCACTAAATGGGATATTTTGGTGTCTAATATAATTCATGATGACTAAGACAAAAGTAAACTTACTTTGTTCATTTAAATGTTATTCAGACAGAGTTTCTCCACACTCCTGGATGAAAACTTTGGCAGAGCCATTACGTCTCTGATTAGTTTTAAGTAATAGAATGGCTTATAGTCCCTCTGTCTTCTTAAATTCAGTAATTAAATGCCCCGTCTAATGAAACAGCCAAAATTTTCAATACAATTATAAGTTATAGCTAATTCCCATTGCCCCAGTGAGGCCAGCAGCTGCTTGAGACCTCTCCTGAAGACAGGCTTCTACTTTCTTAATTATAGTATGCCCCACTCATCAGATTAGATGATGGAAAGAGCCTGGGTGGTAAAAGATAAAAAGAGCTAGGCTATTTCCACCTAACTGTTCATTGCTTTCTACTGATCTTCTGCATTCTAGATCTGGCTGATGTAAAGCTGACTCCTTTTCTCTCTTTTAAGGTGTATGTGTGTTGTATGTGTGCTGTGGGGGTGTTGAAAAACTCTAACTGTACTTCCTATGTCAAAAGTGATGGATTTTCTTATGGCTGGCCCTCTTCCTCAGTCCTGATTTTTGCTTATTCATTCAGACCCTTTAGAGTTTCCATCACCCCTCAGTTTCTCCTGAGCTGCTGATTCTCTAGGGCTTCATGTGAATTCTCTCAGACATGTGGCCCGTATCTGGTTATTGGTAAATATTTCCTTGACTTCAGATCTTAAAGAGATTACTGCACCCCCTTGTTCACTGTCAAGATATGAAACAACTTAAGTGCTCATCAACAGATGAATGGATGAAGATGGTGTGATATATATATAAGTATATATATATACACACACACACTTAGTCACTCAGTCATATCCAACTCTTTGAGACCCCATGGGGTCATGTCTGACTATGCTAGCTCTCCAGGCTCCTCTGTTCATAGAATTCTCCAGGCAATAATCCTGGAGTGGGTTGCCTTGCCTTCCTCCAGGGGAGCTTGCCAACCCAGGGATTGAACCCAGGTCTCCCACATTGCAGGCAGATTCTTTACTGTCTGAGCCACCAGGGAAGTCTAAACACACACATATATATATACACACACACACACACACATATATAAATGTATGCATACACACACACTCACACACAAAGGGATATTATTCACCCATGAGAAAGAAGGAAATCTTGCCATCTACAACAATTTGTATGAAACTTGAGAGCATTATGCTAAGTGAAATAAGTCTGACAGAGAAGGACAAATACTGTTCATCACTTATATGTGAATCTAAAATAGCTAAATTGAGAGAAACAAGAGAGTAAAGTGGTGATTATCAGGGCCTGGGGTGTGGAAGGGTCTTCCCAGGTAGCGCTGGTAAGAAACTGCCTGCCAATGCAAGAGACATAAGAGACAAGGTTCAATCTCTGGGCTGGGAAGATCCCCTAGAGTAGGAAATAGCCACCCACTCTAATCTTCTTCCCATGGACAGAGGAGCCTGGCAGTCCAGCAAAGAGTCAGACACAACCCCATGGAGTCACATAATCCATAGGATCACAAAGAGAAAAATGGGGGAATATTTGTTAAAGGATTTATAAAATTAACAAGTTCAGGGAATCTCATGCACAGGAGGATAATTATACCTAGTAACACTATATTATATATTTGAATATTGCTTAGATAACAGATCGCTAAATGTTCCCACTCAAAAACAGCTCCTTGGGAGAAAAGCTATGACAAACGTAGGCAGTGTTTTAAAAAGCAGAGACATCACTTTGCCAATAACTGTCCATATAGTCAAAGCTATGGTCTTTCCAGTAGTCATGTAAGGATGTGACAGTTGGACAATAAAGAAGGTGGAGCGCTAAAGGACTGATACTTTTGAATTGTGGTGATGGAGAAGACTCTTTGAATTCCTTTGGCTATGTACCCAGAAGTGGAATAGCTGGATCCTCTAGTAGTCTATTTTTAATTTTTGAGGAAATTCTGCACTGTTTTCCATAGTGGCTGTGCCAATTTACATTCCCACCAACAGTGAACAAGAGTTACCTTTTACAATATCTTCACCAACTAATCTTTTTTTTTTTTATAATGCAAGGCTATGTTTTTCCAATCATCTTAGATTTCTTGAGTCTTCAAAAGTACAATTTAAAAATCCTTAGTGTAAGAGATGGTAGCCATGTGATAAGTTTTTAGTGCATCCTTTTTTTGCAAATTTTATAAGATTTTCCCCTCTTTTTGACATATACTATTATTTTTGTCTCATTCTAAACTTAGTGTTTAATATTCTATTATACTAGTTTCTCTAACAAAGACAGAAGAACTCTGATTACATGTAGTATAAACTATCCTTGGTTCAGTTTTTGGGGGTGGCCTTATATGGCAAATAAATAGAATATCTGGGAACTCTGACAGTTGGTTCAGGTCATGGAGATGTCTGAGTGGAGTGACAGAGAGAAGTACAGCAGGAAACATCCCTATGGAGCATAGGAAATTTATACTAAATGATCTCTAGCATAAACTTGCAATTTCAAGAGGCTTACATTAAAAAAAAAAACAAAAAGAAATCAGGAAACATGATAAAAATACCACATATATTTGATGGTAGCATCTTGTTGAGACTTTCATTTCAAATGAACTTAATATATTGAAATTGAAATTATGCAATTTAAAAGCCAGGAACTTGTTTCAGTACATAGTTTTCTTTCCTACACTTTGTAAAGCTTTTTCAGGAGCAAATTCTGCAAGTAATTCAATACCCTTGGTCCCTCATAATGTGTATTCTCATTGCTGCTTTGTTTTTTTAAATTTTTGTTGCCATTTAGTATAGACTAACTCAAATCATTTCTAAACACCAGTGGCATCTATAATCCTTTAAGAACTAACTAACTTTAAAACTGAGTTTCTCTCACTGCAATTAATAAGGTATGTCCTTAAAAGTGTACAATTAAAATAAGTATGTTGGCCTTAAATTTTCTGGTAATTAAAATTTTATTGCAATCTCAAATATGTTTGGATTTTTTGTAGGGGTTATCATTTTTCCCAGTGGCACTGACAATCTTGAACTAAAATTCTATGAGAAATAAGGTTCTGTATACAATTATTACTTGCACAATTATCACTGCAGATGGTGACTGCAGCATGAAATTAAAAGACGCTTACTCCTTGGAAGGAAAGTTATGACCAACCTGAACAGCATATTAAAAAGCAGAGACATTACTTTGCCAACAAAGGTTCGTCTAGTCAAGGCTGTGGTTTTTCCAACGGTCATGTATGGATGTGAGAGTTGGACTATAAAGAAAGTTGAGCACAAAAGAATTGATGCTTTTGAACTGTGGTGTTGGAGAAGACTCTTGAGAGTCCCTTGGACTGCAAGGAGATCCAACCAGTCCATCCTGAAGGAGATCAGTCCTGGGTGTTCATTGGAGGGACTGATGCTGAAGCTGAAACTCCAATACTTTGGTCACCTGATGTGAAGAGTTGACTCATTGGAAAAGACCCTGATGCTGGGGGGGATTGGGAGCAGGAGGAGAAGGAGATGACAGAGGATGAGATGGCTCGATGACATCACTGATTCGATGGACATGAGTTTGGGTAGACTCCGTAAGTTGGTGATGGACAGGGAGGCCTGGTGTTCGGCGATTCATGGGGTCGCAAAGAGTCAGACACGACTGAGCGACTGAATTTAACTGAGATATGCACCTGACTTAAGTTGTTAACCAAAGTTTGGTTTGGAAATTTGCAACATAGATTTAGTAGTTCCTTTTATGGGGCTGGATATTTAAAGAGAGAAGATTATTTTTTAAGGTGAAACACTGAAAATATTGAAAACACCTATCTGGTCTTTATACAGATCATATATATATATATATATATATAGTCTATATGAATAGAACAGAAGGGATTTTAAGAAGGAATAATGCAAATGAGAGAGAGATTGATGCATTAATTTTCCTAGGCCCAGGCTAAAATCTGTCTCTGTGGAGTAATTACATCCTGTTCCTTAGATGGTTAGAAATGTTCCTTTCATCTTTCTAAGAAATTTCTCTTTCTGGTTAAACCCACTATGCTGTGTCTACTGTGAAACCAAGAGAACAAGCAAAAAGATACGATATACCCACCCTGGAAGGCAGGTTCTAAGGTTACCTAATAACCATAGTGTTAGCATAGTTCCATTCTAACTCTCAAACTTTTATTCTTTACTGTTTTATAAGCATACCGTGTAACCAAAAATGGCATATAAATTCTAGCTTGCTGAGTCTAGGAAAATAGAAAATATCTATCATTTCCCTGAAAACTACCTATTTTATTTGGAATTTTGAGTTGACAAAATTGGATAAAATACATATTCCATGATAATTCCCAGGCACAGTCTTTATGAAGTATACTCCATGACAAATGCTTCATAATTCAAGCTATTCCCATGAATCCCCATTGTCAATCAAAAGACACTTGCAAAAATGGTAATAGCTAATAATTAATACAGTTTACTATTCTTCAAATGGCTATTATTCTGGTGGTTTTATTAATACTTTCCATCTCTTTACTCAGCGTATTCTTACCATCCCCAGGGGACACTAAGTTTTACATTCACAGTTTGTTCAATACTTTTCTTCTCATCATTTTTATTTGTGGTTTTATTGTTGAAGGTATCTGTTGAGCATTCGATCCTCATCACTCAAACATGCACACTACTGCATGTATAATAAGCATATGCATACTGCTGACATGCTTGATTTACAAACATCTTTAGTAGGCCTCCAGGTAATCGCAGAAAGCACCCCCACCCCAAGCCTCTGCCCTTTCATTCCTCATTACTTAATGGAGAAAACAGATTGATCTCTTGTCTGACAATTTGTCATCCTCCACAGCCTGCTGGTGTCAGTCAGGACTAGGGGACAGACATTCATCAGAACCACCGGGACCTTGTCATTAAAAGTGGATGTGTGTCTCCTGTAAAGTTGAACGGAAATCTGAACACCCACAAAGAGGGTGGTAAACAGGACACCTCTGAAGGTCACTTGAAGGTAACCATTAGCTATTTAAGGATAGAAACACCATTTTGTTCAAACTCATGGTAGTGTCTCTTTTAAATGTAAGGCAGAACAGAAGAGAAAGCAGGAAGAAGAGAAGAAACACCAGTAATATCTGAGAATTATGAACTCAAGAGCAGCCAAATTCTTTAGGGCTTCAGTGTGACTGTTAAGGTGACATGCAGGGATGAACTGGCTATACAAATAAAAAAAAAATCATTCCTACTACTCAAATAAAGCTGTCTTTTATAAGTTATAATCACAAAATTATACCCTTTAAATAGCACTATATGATAATAGTAACGGGCCAGCAAAATTTCAGGGCAAAAAAATGAATTAAAATAGTTTAAAATCCTATTTGTTTCAGGATAGAGTTAATAGCAGTTAACATAAAAAGATCTTCTGTCAAAGAAATATTTGTGCATTACTTAGATCTCAAACACTGTTCATTAGCAATTAATTTTTTACTGCAATTGCAATTACTTGGAAATTTCAATATTGCTATGAAAATAATCATTTCTCTTACATATCATTTGAGAAATGTTTATTAAATTGATTAAATATTTTCATTGTGTGGTAGGTTTTCTAATGGTGAAATATAGTCTCCTGATTTTATCTGGTTCAATGCCAATAAATAAGACAATGATAAGACGAATTGAAAAAATACTACTCTATTATGGAGCTAGTGATGACTTGTTTAAATTCGGATGTTTCCTAATTAGATAATGCATTGACTAACCTTAAAAATAATAAAGCATGTAACTACAATGAATTTTGAAGTACTGTATTATTAGTTACATGTATTTAGTTTCCTTTAGTCATTCACTGAAAAGGAAAACAAGAGTCTCCTGCCTCCAGTCATTCATTTCTTCATTATTCATTTGCCCAACAATTCAGCAAATATTCAGCTAAACCTATTAATTTCTAGACACCATACCCAGAACTGAATGCACAATGATGAATGAAAAGGGCAAGATCTCGAAGTCTCAAGGTAACTGTGAACCTAGGGAATGGAACAGAGAATAAGCAAGTCCTAACAGATATATTTTAAATATTATGAAGTGTGATAAGCACAGTAGAAGGGGCTGGAAGAAAGTAACGGATTTGGAGGAACGGCCACCTTAAAGAGCAAATCAGGTTCCTACTGTCTGAGATTCAATTTAGGCAGGGAACTGAAGAATAAGCAAGATTGAGGGTATAAGCAGCAAAGGAGAACATTCCAGGTGGAAGAAACACCATGAATGAAGGCTCTGAAGTTTGTTCAGCATTTAGTGAATTAGGAAAACTTTCCCAAGATGATGCTAGAAAAGTAGGTATGGTGAAGGATTTGGGTTATCATTTATCTGTGATGTAAATCAATGATGGTTATTACTCAAGTGCCAATATCTCCCTCATAGATATGCACATACACATATATACATTAGCAGCAGCAGTGAGTATATTAATTAGTATAATCCTTTACCTGTTTTAAAAGCCAGTAAAAGCATATATTCACACTAAGACAAATAAATCTGGTGGAAAACAATTATCATGAAACAAATACATAAAACTTATGCTTAAGTTGTTTGTTTAAGCTCAGTTTATTAAGATAATAATTGGGTAAAATCCAAATTTTCAAATATTATTAAAGGATCCATTTAAACTACCATAAAATAAAAACTACAATTATTTATAATATTTATATCACAAAGTCAATAAGAATACCTCATATTAACATTTATGAGGCATGGCCAAAGTGCACAATTAGGCAAATACTGGGTTGACCTAAAAGTTCATTTGGACTTTTCCATAAGAGCTGGAAAAACTCAAAAAAACTTTTTGTCCAACTCAGTACACAGACTTAAATTACGACATTCTTTACAACTAAAAAAAAAAGAAAAAATGTGAAGTGCCTGAATGAGACTGACCAAATAAATTATGATATATCCACCATAAGGTGGATTCATGGCAGAGAGGGGGAACAAGCAGGATAATTGTTCCTGCTTTAATTTTGGTTGAATCTAAAGACAATATGGGCCTGAACAAGTAAGGAGAAATTGTATCCAAGAAATAAGAAAATTCATATTCAATATCCTACATGCAAGATAAAAATAAAACCTAAGAGTGGCTGTTCCCTTCCCTACCTTTTTATTTTGCAGATCCAGCATATTTGGATTCTGTGGGTGCAATATACACCTAAAACATCTCCTGAGTGACAATCTGTATTGTTTGTGTGTGTGGAGCTCTGAATTCATTCAGGTTGTCTCATTAAAAGCTTCTAAATTATAGTTGGCAATCAGTTCATTGCATACAAAGGAGGAAACAGGACTCTCATATGTTCAGAAATGTACAAGCTAAGGGGAAAATAAAAACTAAAAGAAGAAAAACTATATGCCATGATACCCAGTGTAATTCATTTAAATTTAATTAAATTCAGTGAATAACCTACTTGTAGAGATTAGGAAAATGAAATGACATATTATTTAAATATGGAAAATATATTTAAATCTAAGTAATTTCAAACACTCACTATTTTTTGCATCTCCTACTTTTGATAGTAACTCTACTAGGCAAATAGAAACCATCATTTTTAAGTCACCTGCCTGATGAGCATCTTTTAGAGAATCCAGGGTTGCTTACTTTCTATTTTTAAATGTTTTTTTTAACATATATGTTGTATTTAGTTTAATTTACAAGAAATATACTCATGTAAATGAACAAATCTGCATGCGTAACTGATGACTTTGTGAGGCATATAGGCATTCATTTTATATGCAATTTATACACATTATTCTCAAATGTATATCTCCATCCTTGATCTTTTCCCTCAACCCATCATCTTTACCATATGCTCAATATTTCTCTTTGTCCCAAATTACATTGATTTTTTTTCCCCAAAAAACTTCACTTCCATATTTTCAGTCAGGTGTTAGCTCTGCACCCATGTAGATAATAAGAGCAGAAATTTGAGGTATCAATTCTGTGTACTTCATCTCTTTTTAATTTTATATCCTGTCAATTATTAACATTAATTAATATTATCCCATGGCTAGATTAAGAATCCAATTACTTCTCACAAGTCTTCCAATTCTCTCAACTTAATAAAAGCTGCAATAATTTCCTACCTATTTGAATAACCTCTCCATGATACCTTTGTCCCATGAAAATTCATTTTCTACCCTAAAGCCAAATCTATTTTGAACTCCTTTGGTTAAAAATCCATCAATAACAAGGTTTTACCCTAAAAATGAAGGCCTGACTCTGCCGTAACCTCAGTTTAAATGACCATTCTTTGTCTACTATGACCTTCTTTCATAGAACAGCTTTTAAAATGGATGGTACAGTAATCAGCAATGAATAAAAATATAAACGCATGGCTATGTTGATCTTTCTAGCCCTCTAGGAGGCCTGGTTAGGCATGAACAGTTAGAGCTCCCAGATCAGTTACTTATTACAAGCATTATAACCTATCTGACCTGCTATGAAATGTTTAAGAAGTCCTGCTTTGGAACAACTGCTTTGAAAAGCTCTTTTAGATAGTTGGGGGTAACTCTACATTGTTTCCAACGCTCTCATCTCTAACAGCTCATTTCTATTCTTACCTAGATTCTTATCTAGGTTATCCTTGTGATTCATAAGGCAATACTAGAATCACGCTCTTCTCTCTCTCAGAATCAGCCCACTCAACAACAAACAAATCTAACCCTAACCAACCCAACTCTCTATCAATGTAATAATGGTGAGTGAAGTGAAAGTCACTTGGTCATGTCCAACTTTTTGTGAGCCCATGGACTATACAGTCCATGAACAATCTAGGTCAGAATACTGGAGTGGATACCCTTTCCCTTCTCCAGGGGCTCTTCCCAACCCAGGGATCGAACCCAGGTCTCCTGCATTGTAGACGGATTCTTTACCAGCTGAGCCACAGGGGAAGCCCAAGAATACAGAAGTGTGTAGCCTATACCTTTTCCAGGGGATCTTCCAGACCCAGGAATTGAACCAGGGTGTCCTACATTGGAGGGGGATTCTTTACCAACTGAGCTATCAGGGAAGCTAAACGTAAAAAATTCATTCCAATCCCTAAGAAAGGCAATCCCAAAGAATGCTCAAACTACTGCACAACTGCACTCATCTCACATGCTAGTAAAGTAATGCTCAAAATTCTCCAAGACAGGCTTCAGCAATACGTGAACCGTGAACTTCCAGATGTTCAAGCTGGTTTTAGAAAAGGCAGAGGAACAAGAGATCAAATTGCCAATATCCGCTGGATCATCAAAAAAGCAAGAGAATTCCAGAAAAACAACTATTTCTGCATTATTGACTACGCCAAAGCCTTCAACTGTGTGGATCACAACAACCTGTGGAAAATTCTGAAAGAGATGGGAATACCAGACCACCTGACCTGCCTCTTGAGAAACCTGTATGCAGATCAGGAAGCAACAGTTAGAACTGGACATGGACCAACAGACTGGTTCCAAATAGGAAAAGGAGTACGTCAAGGCTGTATATTGTCACCCTGCTTATTTAACTTATATGCAGAGTACATCATGAGAAACACTGGGCTGGAAGAAGCACAAGCTGGAATCAAGATTGCCAGGAGAAATATCAATAACCTCAGATATGCAGACGACATCACCATTATGGCAGAAAGTGAGGAGGAACTAAAAAGCCTCTTGATGAAAGTGAAAGAGGAGAGTGAAAAAGTTGGTTTAAAGCTCAACATTAAGAAAAGTAAGATCATGGCATCTGGTCCCATCACCTCATGGGAAATAGATGGGGAGACAGTGGAAACAGTGTCAGACTTTATTTTTTGGGGCTCCAAAATCGCTGCAGATGGTGATTGCAGCCATGAAATTAAAAGACGCTTACTCCTTGGAAGGAAAGTTATGACTAACCTAGACAGCATATCAAAAAGCAGAGACATTACTTTGCCAACAAAGGTCCATCTGGTCTAGGCTATGGTTTTTCCAGTGGTCATGTATAGATGTGAGAGTTGGACTGTGAAGAAAGCTGAGCACCGAAGAATTGATGCTTTTGAACTGTGGTGTTGGAGAAGACTCTTGAGAGTCCCTTGGACTGCAAGGAGATCCAACCAGTCCATCCTAAAGGAGATTAGTCCTGGGTTTTCATTGGAAGGACTGATGTTGAAGCTGAATCTCCAGTACTTTGGCCACCTCATGTGAAGAGTTGACTCATTGGACCCTAATGCTGGGAGGGATTGGGGGCAGGAGAAGAAGGGGACGACAGAGGATGAGCTGGCTGGATGGCATCACCGACTCGATGGGCATGGGTTTGGGTAGACTCCGGGAGTTGGTGATGGACAGGGAGGTCTGGCGTGCTGCAATTCATGGGTTCGCAAAGAGTTGGACACAACTGAGTGACTGAACTGAACTGAACTGAAACATATAACTATAATGACAAACCTTACCTTAACTTCCAGCCCATCAAACTTTACTACATTTTCTGCATTTCCATAATCTCTTTCCCTCTTTTATGACAACTATTTTATACCTTTTTTTTTCTCTCCTCAAACACTCAAATCCTCCATGTTCTCCTTATCCTTAGCTGATGCCTCCCTTCCCTTATCACTGAAGAGACACAATTAAACAAATATGCAAAAAAAACTTCTGCTGTGCTTCAAACACAATGTCTATCATCCTCTCTGATCTTTCTGTATACAATATTCTGACTTTCCTCCATGCGCTTTTTCAAGCCCAGACACTGATCCTCAGCTTGTAAAATCTTCTCTTTTCTCCAGCCAATATTTCTCCTGAATCTCCATATTTCCCCCTTTCCTATTATTCATCCTAAACAAGAACAAAACATAACAACTAGCACAAAAAAAATCACCCTGGATCATCATCATGCTCTAGTACATTTCCCTGCTCCAATTTATCTTAAATCTTCTCAATAATCTTATCTAAATTTACTGGTTCTAGAATATACCATATGTGTTTGCACCTAAGGGTCTCTGTACTTGTGGTTCCCTTTGCTTGGAGTTCTCGCCTCTAAAATGCCCCATGCTTACTTCCCTTGGCTGATTGTATTTCTTGGGCCCCAAAATCACTGCAGATGGTGACTGCAGCCATGAAATTAAAAGACACTTACTCCTTGGAAGGAAAGTTATGACCAACCTAGACAGCATATTAAAAAACAGAGATGTTACTTTGCCAACACAATCTGTCTAGTTAAGGCTGTGGTTTTTCCAGTAGTCATGTATGGATGTGAGAGTTGGACTATAAAGAAAGCTGAGCGCCAAAGAATTATGCTTTTGAACTGTGGTGTTGGAGAAGACTCTTGAGAGTCCCTTGGACTGCAAGGAGATCCAACCAATCCATCTAAAGGAGATCGGTCCTGGGTGTTCATTGGAAGGACTGATGCTGAAGCTGAAACTCCAATACTTTGGCCACCTGATGTGAAGAGCTGACACATTTGAAAAGTCCCTGATGCTTGGAAAGATTGAGGGCAGGAGGAGAAGAGGATGACAGGATGAGATCGTTGGATGGCATCACCGACACAATGGACATGGGTTTGGGTGGACTCTGGGAGTTGGTGATGGACAGGGAGGCCTGGCGTGCTGCAGTTCATGGGGTTGCAAAGAGTCGGACACGACTGAGCGACTGAACTGAACTGAACTACTTCCTTTTCATCTTTCCAATGTCTCCTTATCATAGAAGTGTTCCTTAGCCATCCTATATTAAAACCATACTCCCAACTTTACCCACCACATCCCTGTTCTATACCCATGGCCCAGATACATTACAAGTTATTTTCATCTTCTTTTGCCTCCATCTCTTTTACAACATTAAATCCTTAATACTGGCAACATTTTTTTGTTCTATATTTCTAACATCTTGAAAAATCTCTAGTGTATGGTAGCCACTCAGTGAAAGTGAAAGTCGCTCAGTCATGTCCGACTCTTTGCGACCTCATGGTCTATGCGATCCATGGAATTCTCCAAGCCAGAATGCTGGAGTGGGTAGCCTTTCCCTTTTCCAGGGGATCTTCCCAACCCAGGGATCTGACCTAGGTCTCCCACATTGCAGGAGGTATATTTACCAGCTGAATCACAAGGGAAGCCCAGTAGACACTTATTAAATGATTGAATATGTCCAAAGGGCTTAAGATGCTGATTTTGGGCCTACCTATCTCTTGCAATCAACTTGCCTTGCATTGACCCTATGTTCACTACATTGAATGTATACTGCTCTTCATCTTTTTCTCCTTTCTTAAGTTTTGACTCTTGAATACTCTCATCTCCTTTATAACCTGGCCCAGAGTGTTTTAGGCTTTATTCATTTCCCCCATATTCTTCCTCCTCTCTTTACCTGACCAACATACTTATTCTTTGATTTCAGCTGAGTTCCTTCCCTTCCCTAACATCAGAGCATTACCTAACACATGCCTTCAGTTCATCCTGAACTGTTTTTTATTATTTATCCTAATTGTAAATTTACAAATTTCATTTTTTAAAATACCTTTCACACTAGACACTCACTTTAAACTAGTGAGCTTCCTGAGAGTTAACACCATGGACATCATGATCTACCTGTTGAGCAGTTCTAACTCTTTCCATAAAAAAGGGTTTATTTTCTTTAATATCACTTTACATAATTCCATTGCAATATTTTTCACCTCAACAGTGGTATACAAAATTGGGTAGATGTAATTCAGTTATTACTGTTACACCATATCTGAACTGAGTGCCAATTTTATACACATCTCTTCTCAATAAAATTTTCCATATGATAGACATATTCTATTAACCAAGCTGATTAAGATGTTACAGTGGACTAAGCTTAGAAACAGACTAGCAATAAATAGTAATATTTTTTAAGGTATATAACATAATTTTGTAACCAATTTGGTTTGTTCGTTTGATCACTGTTTCAAGGGAAATACATCCATGCTGAGATGTCTCAACTTATTAATGTCTCAGACTAAAGTAAAAAATTAAGCACTAGGATGTTAGCAGGTAAGTCATCTATGCGATATATCAAGAGCTTCATTAGTTTCAGGTAAGTTCTTAAACACTTTCAAAACAGTTGATTGCTGCTTGGCATTCTTTAGTTAGCCATGGGTTGTTTAGGTTTAAGTCATTATAATTCTACTGACTCTCCTTTTCCTATTCAATAAACACCCATCATTACCCCTTACAGGACACTGCATTTGATTATGGATTTACAGACTTATGTCATATACTCTATAAGCCTCATCACAGCCCCTCTCTGAATTCCTGCCCCGCCTTGCAGGGCATATTTTAACAGTCTCCATCTCTCATCTTCGGCATTACCTAGACTCTTTGACTATCACAGAGTTCAAAACTTCATTCCATATACGGAGTTGGAAACGTTGTACACTTATAACACTTATCATGCTTCATTATAATTTTTGTAGGGATACGTTCTCTGTGATTCTGAAGTCTTTTAGGTCAAGGAATACATTTTCACCAATTTTTTATACCTAGAGTACAAAATAATGCTTAAAAATGCTAAGGAAATGAATGTTTTGAAACTATATTTTGAAATAATAACGTTTTAGTTATTGTACTCTTGAAAACAGAGTTCCCACTTTCATCAGAGAATAGGCTACAAGAAAGTAATAAATATGCATAATATACCACTATCCTTAATGTGCTGATAAATTAAAATGAAATCAAGCACTCAAAATTTAAAGAAGTTTCAAATAAAACAGTATACTCTGTGCAAGACAGTGCTACATGAATAAAAAATAAGTGTTACCATCAAATATGAATGGTGGCAATTTGTGATCTTTTGTTAACTACAAATATACTTTAGTAAAACCAGAAGGAAAACATAATTTGGAAGATAAGATTTTAACTTAGTAAAAAGTACATGACTGCCATTGTATTAAGTGTGTAAGATGAATATTATTTTAGATCAATTTACAGATAATACCCCTAAATAAATATAATTTAAAAGTGCACATGAAAGCTAGCATTATTACAACTAAAGTGATTTATAGCAGCAATGGTACACTCATAGACTCATGAATTATTCTCTAAAGAATATCTCCCACTAAATTAAAATTATCATGATGTTAGGGGAAGCACACTGACTGAAACTGCTCACCCTGACCAGACTCCCTAGGATCCATTTGCATATGTTGTCTTACAACAGCAGGTCTTGGTAAGGAACATGGAAGTAATAAGCCACCACCAACCAGAAGAGATCAGAAAAGGTCAAAAGGAGACACCACATGTCTGTCCACCTCCCAGAATTCCTCTGGGTAGCATCCATCTTGGCTGAGTGATGCGTGTGCCACCAGGAAGGACTTGGAGTCAGAATGATTGGCCAAAGACAACCTGGAAACTAACCCAATCACCATAAAACCCAAGACTGTGAGCCACACGGCAGAACAGTTCTCCTGGGTTCCCTTACCCCTGCTGCTGTCCACCTGGGTGCCCTTTTCCGATAAAGTCTCTTGCTTTGTCAGTATGTGTCTCCTCGGACAATTCTTTTCTGAGTGTTAGATAAGAGCCCACTCTTGGGGCCCTAGAGGGCCCCCCCCTCCTACGACAATGAGGGAATGACAAAATTAAATAGTACTGAAGAAAATGGCATTCTTTTTGTTTAATATGGATTTCTTTAAAATAGTTTCTTTAAAATTGTGTACTAGGTATATATATATATATGTATATATATATTTAGAAAAGAAATACACACATATTTACATAAATATAGGCATATCTGACTTTGGCTACTTAAACAGAAGCATTTCCTTTTAACCAGTCTAACTCCTTTTTACCATATAAAAGGACAACTTTAAGTCATATTTATACTACATGGAGCAAACAATAGCCTGCCTTATTGGAAAATAATTAATTTAATTTCCCTGATTGAGCTATACAGCTGCCTGTAATTTCACAATAAATCAGTACACATTTTTGTATTTCCTTAAAAAAAAGAAGAAAGAAAAAAATAAAAGAGTTTAACAGCACATTGGAATGTTAAAATGATTTCAGGGAAGATTAATAACACCCAAATGGTAGTTATTCTCTTGCTTTGCAAGAAAACACATTATCTATTCCATAACAATTGATTGCTTTTCTGAGGAATGTCCTTGATTTCAATGGTATTGTTCAGGCTTTTGATACTAATCTGTAAGATGTTAGGAAAGAATCTCACCTCATCATACATTCTGCAAGAAATAAAAAATCTGCACCTGATAAATCATCCATATTCTCAAAGTGACAATTTTCACTTGAAGAACTGGTCCCCTCTGAATACCTTCAAAATCAAAAATCAGAGGTATGTTCCAGAATTAAAAAAAAAAAAAAAAAACACCTCACAAAATGTATCTTCTTAAAGAAGAGAAGAGCTGTAAAAGTAGAAAATCAAACTTGCCCTTTCAAACTTACTTTGTGCCCTTCTGAGATGCGCTTCCTATTTTCTATTTTTCACTGCTTTTAGGGGTATCTGTTGATTTTAAAAAATGGACACAGAACAATGCATTGCCGATCACCAAAATCATTCAAACTACTTAGCAATCAATGTTGGAAGTTATAGAGCTTCACTTGGAAAAAAAAAAAAAGAAAACAGTTCTCAGACTTTTACAAATTGCACATTTTTTTTCTCTATTTGCATACTCTCTTCTGAATAGGATATTTGCCCTAAAAGGACAACATGGTATATGGGAAGAAATGTAGTCCTTCACTCAAGACACCTCTGTGGCAATGCTATCCGTCACAGAGAGCAGATAGTTATCACAGAGTGACTCAACATAATTAGGTAACTTAACTTTTCTGCATTGAATTTTATTTATAGATTAAAAACTGAGTTAATAATTCTTACCACAGAAGTTGTTATGGTATTTAGATGAGAAACATACAAGCATTGGTCCATATAATATATCAATAATACTGGTTTCTATATTTATGCAGTTATTTTGACTATTTGAAATCCTTTTGACACAGTGATTATCATATTCTTTCTTATAGAGTTGTCAATAAATGAATGGAAAACTTATTTTGCTAAGTCAACAGGAATTGATTAAATACCTCTTATTGTCAAATACTATAACTGAATAAACATTAAAACTTGAAAAGTTCTGTCTCAGAAGATTACCCATGTCTTACAATAAGCTGAAGTGACTAATCAAATGAAAGGAAATATAATTTGAAGGCATTTCAGACCCTTTGGACAAATAGAAAGCTTAGTCAAATGCTGATTTTCACAAGTTCCCCCTTAGAAACACAGCTCAACAAATCTCAGTGAGGCAGTTGCCACTACTACCAAGTATGTATTTATCCAGCAGCGTTAGGGTTACATACAGGCTAAGAAGCTCTACTGTTCTCCCGATAGCATAAAAATGATATTCTGTCCTAAGTTATTGAGCATATGCGACAGTTTGAATTTTTCAAATATACACAGTTATGCTTTGCTTTACTGAGCTTCGAAGATTCTGCATTTTTAATTACAAATTGAAGATTTGTAGCAACCATGCATGGAGTAAGTCTATTAGTGCCATTTTTCCAACAGCATTTGCACATTTCATGTCTTTGTATCACAGTTTGTCGATGTTCACAACAGTTCAAACTTTTTCATTATTGTTATATTTGTTATGCTGATCTGTGATCAGTGATATTTGATGTTATTACTATGACTCACTGAAGGCTCAAATGATGGTTAGCATATTTTAGCAATAAAGTGTTTATAAATTAAGACAGGTATACAGCTTTTTTAAAAAGACAGAATGCTATTTCACACTGAATAGACAACAGTATAATAAAAACATTACTTTTATATGTGCTGGGAAAACAAAACTTGTGTGACTTGGCATTACTTCAAACTTATTTTCATTGTGGTGATCTGAAGCTGAACTCAAAATATCTCCAAGGTATGCCTGTATACATTCATGTGTGTGTGTGTGTATATATATATAAAGTATTCTTTTCATCCACAAATCTATGAAAAACTGGGAGAGACTTGAAATTATATAGCACTGATAAAATACCTAATGGAAAACCATTATACATTCTCCAATTAGTGCCTCCCTTCAAAATGGGTATTTTCTGTGAGTATAGAAAAGGATTAAGATGACAGAAAGCTTTCTGCAAAAGTAGACCAATGGGAAATTGGAGAGATTGATCATATTTGCAGTATTACCTAAAGTAGATGTACACAGAATTACCAAAGTTAAAGATGGTTAAGATTAACAGAAAGAAAAAAAAAAACAGAATAAATAATGAATCAGCAACAAAAGAGGTGAAGAATATAGAGTAAGATTCTAAGTTGGTATCAAAGACTGGCCTATTGGGAGTTTTACAGGTATGTGTGTGTGTATGTGTCTGTGTGTGCGTGCTAAATAGTATTACATTCTTCTCTAAGTCAGGATGAGTAGTATTAAAAAAATATATTATAATCTTTATATTTTCTTTCCTCATTGCTTTCAACAATTTTTCCTACTCTTCTTTCCTTGCTCTTTTTTTTCTTTTACTCCTACTCTTCTTTCCTTTCTTTTGCCCAATTATCATATCTTTTCTCCATTCCATTTTTACTGTGAGCAAGACTTATTCTGAATATCATTTTCTTGAGAACCAGTTTTAGCATTAAAACATTAAGTTATGGAATTTAGGCAGAACTGCTCTTATTCACTTTTGCAAACCCAAGTTTGCTGACCTTAATTATATGGCGTGGATCACAGCTGTTCCATTGATATTGCCAGTGATTGATAATAAGGGGGATGGGAGTAATTAAAGAGCATATGATGTGTTTGTTTGCATTTTGAGTGACTGCTATAGAGTAAACGCAGTCAAAGGCACAGTACATTAGATAAATCAAATAGCTCGATAAATCAGCACAACCTGCCAAAAATGAGCAAAGGGAGCTTGCAAAGCAGCAGGCCTACATGTCGAGCCTTAGGCAAGCTGTTCCTCTAAGGTGAAGTCATCAAAAATAGCCCCCAAACCAGAAACAACTCACCCTTTGAAGGATTCAGAATCTCATGAGGTAAGATGAGCTTAAATGTATGAAAAAATTTTAGCATTTGAGCAAGCACTGTATAGTTTGTGAAGTTGGCTCATATAAATTTTTACATTTAATCCTTTCAATAATATTTTGAAATGTTATTTACAGATGTGAAAATGGAAGTGCACAGAGAAATATTTAATACCACCTGGCTAAAGAAAATTCTTCTGAAGGAATTTTTTCCATATTTCACACTCTCTTCTCTACCCAGACAAGTCATAAAGGATAATGCTTCTCTACACTTAACATCACAACTGGTATTATTAGATGAGCCCCTTAAGAACTGGTGAGTTGGGGTAGTGGTTTAATATATTGACAAATTACAGAAATTACAGAAGAGCACATGAAATAGATAATTTGGAACATAAACTTGGTGGTTTTAGTATGAAAAACTCCACATGGTTATAATATAAACTAAAACTAGATAAAATAAATTTTGTGTTATTTTGTAGAATAAAAGTGAAACAAAGTAACATGATTAGAGTAAGGCTATAAGATATTCAAGCTGGTTTTAGAAAAGGCAGAGGAACAAGAGATCAAATTGCCAATATCCGTTGGATCATCAAAAAAGTAAGAGGTTCCAGAAAAACATCTATTTCTGCTTTATTGACTACACCAAAGCCTTCAACTGTGTGGATCACAATAAACTGTGGAAAATTCTGAAAGAGATGGGAATACCAGACCACCTGACCTGCCTCTGTATGCAGGTCAGGAAGCAACAGTTAGAACTGGACATGGACCAACAGACTGGTTCCAAATAGGAAAAGGAGTACGTCAAGGCTGTATATTGTCACCCTGCTTATTTAACTTATATGCAGAGTACATCATGAGAAACACTGGGCTGGAAGAAGCACAAGCTGGAATCAAGATTGCCGGGAGAAATATCAATAACCTCAGATACGCAGATGACATCACCATTATGGCAGAAAGTGAGGAGGAACTAAAAAGCCTCTTGATGAAAGTGAAAGATGAGAGTGAAAAAGTTGGTTTAAAGCTCAACATTCAGAAAAGTAAGATCATGGCATCTGGTCCCATCACCTCATGGGAAATACATGGGGAGACAGTGGAAACAGTGTCAGACTTTTTTGGGGGGGCTCCAAAATCACTGCAGATGGTGACTGCAGCCATGAAATTAAAAGACGCTTACTCCTTGGAAGGTAAGTTATGACCAATCTAGATAGCATATTAAAAAGCAGAGACATTACTTTGCCAACAAAGGTCCATCTGGTCTAGGCTATGGTTTTTCCAGTGGTCATGTATGAATGTGAGAGTTGGACTGTGAAGAAAGCTGAGCACCGAAGAATTGATGCTTTTGAACTGTGGTGTTGGAGAAGACTCTTGAGAGTCCCTTGGACTGCAAGGAGATCCAACCAGCCCACCCTAAAGGAGATCAGTCCTGGGTGTTCATTGGAAGGACTGATGCTGAAGGTGAAACTCCAATAATTTGGCCACCTCATGCGAAGAGTTGACTCACTGGAAAAAACCCTGAGGCCGGGAGGGATTGAGGGCAGGAGAAGAAGGGGACGACAGAGGATGAGCTGGCTGGATGGCATCACCAACTCGATGGGCATGGGTTTGGGTAGACTCCGGGAGTTGGTGATGGACAGGGAGGGCTGGTGTGCTGCAATTCATGGTGTCGCAAAGAGACACAACTGAGCGATTGAACTGAACTGAACTGATAAGATACCTATTCAAGGCAAAGACTGACACATCCAGAAAAATAAAACCTCAAGACGAAATAAAAATTTGGCTCCATGAGAAATGACTTAGAGTAAGTTACTATTTGCAGTATGTATCTTCAAATGATTGAATTAATGAACTTAATAATGTTCTATCTGCCATATAAACACCATCTCTGCTTTGTACCAATAAAGCTATGAAATAATTTTAGAGTTATTCAGTTCAGTTCAGTTCAGTCACTCATCGTGTCCAACTTCTTGCGACCCCATGGACTGTAGCACAACAGGCCTCCCTGTCCATCACCAGCTCCTGGAGTTTACTCAAACTCAAGTCCATTGAATTCGGTGATGGCATCCAACCATCTCATCCTCTGCCGTCACCTTCTCCTCCAACCTTCAATATTTCCCAGCATCAGGTTCTTTTCTAATGAGTCAGCTCTTCACATCAGGTGGCCAAAGGATTGGAGTTTCAGCTTCAGCATCAGTCCTTTCAATGAACATTCAGGACTGATTTCCTTTAGGATGCACTGGTTGGCTCTCCTTGCAGTCCAAGTGACTCTCAAGAGTCTTCTCCAATACCACAGGTTGAAAGCATCAGTTCTTCGGCACTCAGCTTTCTTTATAGTCCAACTCTCACAACCATACATGACTACTGGAGAAACCATAGCTTTGACTAGACAGACTTTTGTTAGCAAAGTAATGTCTCTGCTTTTTAATATGCTGCCTAAGTTGGTCATAACTTTTTTCCCCAAGGAGCAGGCGTCTTTTAATTTCAAAGCTGCAGTCACCATCTGCAGTGATTTTGGAGCCCCCAAAAATAAAGTATCTCACTGTTGCCATTGCTTTCCCATCTATGTGACATGGAGAGATGGAGCCAGATGCCATGATCTTAGTTTTCTGAATATTGAGTTTTAAGCCAACTTTTTCACTCTCCTCTTTCACTTTCATCAAGAGGCTCTTCAGTTCCTCTTTCCTTTCTGTCAAAAGGGTGGTGTCATCTGCATATCTGAGGTTATTGATATTTCTCCTGGCAATCTTGATTCCAGGTTGTGCTTCATCCAGCCCAGCATTTCTCATGATGTACTCTGCATATAAGTTAAATAAGCAGAGCGACAATATACAACCTTGACATACTCCCTTTCCTATTTGGAACCAGTCTGTTGTTCATATCCAGTTCTAACTGTTGCTTCCTGACCTGTATACAGATTTCTCAGAAGGCAAGTCAGGTGGTCTGATATTCCCATCTTTAAAAATTTTCCAGAGTTTGTTGTGGTCCACACAGTCAGAGGTTTTGGCATAGTCAATAAAGCAGAAGTTGATTTTGGAACTCGCTTGCTTTTTCAATGATCCAGTGGATGTTGGCAGTGTGATCTCTGGTTCCTGTGCCTTTTCTAAAACCACAGTGAATATGTGGAAGTTCACGGTTCACATACTGTTGAAGCCTGGCTTGGAGAATTTTGAGCATTACTTTGCTAGCGTGTGAGATGAATGCAATTGTGCAGTTCTTTGAGCATTCTTCAGCATTGTCTTTCTTTGGGATTGGAAGGAAAACTGACATATTCCAGTCCTGTGGCCACTGCTGAGTTTTCCAAATTTCCTGGCATATTGAGTGTAGCACTTTCACAGCATCATCTTTTAGGATTTGAAATAGCTAAACTGGAACTCCATCACCTCCACTAGCTTTGTTCGTAGTGATGCTTCCTAAGTCCCACTTGACTTCTTATTCCAGAATGTCTGGCTCTAGGTTGTTGATCCCACCATCGTGATTATCTGGTTCATGAAGATCTTTTTGTATAGTTCTTCTGTGTATTCTTGCCACCTCTTCTTAATATCTTCTGCTTCTGTTAGGTCCATACCATTTCTGTCCTGTATTGTGCCCATCTTTGCATGAAATGTTCCCTTGGTATCTCTAATTTTGTTGAAGAGTTCTCTAGACTTTCCCATTCTGTTGTTTTCCTCTGTTTCTTTGCATGGATCACTGAGGAAGGCTTTCTTATCTCTCCTTGCTGTTCTTTAGAACTCTGCATGCAATTACGTATATCTTTCCTTTTCTCCTTTGCCTCTTGCTTCTCTTCTTTTCACAGCTATTTGTAAGGACTCCTCAGATAAGCATTTTGCCTTTTAACATTTCTTTTCCTTGGGGTTGGTCTTGATCTTTGCTTCCTTTACAATGTCACAAACCTCTGTCCACAATTCTTCAGGCACTCTGTCTATCAGATCTAATCCCTTGAATCTATTGGTCACTTCCACTGTATAATCAATCGTAAGGGATTTGATTTAGATCATACCTGAATGGTCTAGTGGTTTTCCCCACTTTCTTCAATTTAAGTCTGAAATTGCCATAAGGAGTTCATGGTCTGTGCCATAGTCAGCTCCTGGTCTTGTTTTTGCTGACTGTATAGAGCTTCTCTATCTTTGGCTGCCAAGAATATAACCAATCTGATTTCGCTATTAACCATCTGGTGATGTCCATGTGTAGAGTCTTCTCTTGTGATTTCGGAAGTGGGTGTTTGCTATGATCAGGTCGTTCTCTTGGGAAAAGTCTATTAGTCTTTGCCCTGCTCCATTCTGTACTCCAAGGCCAAATTTGCCTGTTTCTCCCGGTATTTCTTGACTTCCTACTTTTGCATTCCAGTCCCCTATAATGAAAAAGACATCTTTTGGGGGGTGTTAATTCTAGAAGGTCTTGTAGGTCTTCATAGAACTGTTCAACTTTAAATTCTTCAGCATTCCTGGTTGGGGCATAGACTTGGATTACTGTGATACTGAATGGTTTGTCTTGGAAACGAACAGAGGTTAGTCTGTTGTTTATGAGATTGTATCCAAGTACTGAATTTTGGACTATTTTTGTTTTTACTATGATGGCTTCTCCATTTCTTCTAAGGGATTCTTGCCCACAGTAGTAGATATAATGGTCATCTGAGTTAAATTCACCCATTCCAGTCCATCTTAGTTTGCTGATTCCAAAAATGTCAATGTTCCCTCTTACAGTCTCCTGTTTACCCACTTCCAATTTGCCTTGATTCATGGACCTAGTATTCCAGGTTCCTATGCAATGTTGCTCTTTACAAGATCGGACTTTACTTCCATCACCAGTCACATCTACAACTGGGTGTTATTTTTGCTTTGGTTCTCTCTCTTCATTCTTTCTGGAGTTATTTCAGAGCTAGTATATAGTTTATATTCCAGGCTTCAACTCATACTTCCTAAAGGAAAATCCTCACTATGGACAGTTCACATTAGTAGGACATTATTTTGTAGATTGATTCAGTCACTAGTTCACCATGGTTCTGGAATTAATAAAATTATTTTTTTTTAATGCAATTTTTGTTGCTGTGGTTCATAGTGACTTGGGGATCATGAATATCTTTGAATTCCTGGAGAAAATCTTATAACCAAGAAGAACACACATGCTCATTCCTGAAAACAACTACATAATATTATTTCATAAAATTTAGAATCCCATTTGTTGACCCCATAGAATTCCCAGTGTTTTCTTCAAAAAAACTTTAAAACAATAGCTTTTCTCCCTTTAAGACTATGCAAATTTACCTTTGTCCTGCTGTCAACACATGGTTCCAAAGCCATTAAGTATATCTTACATATTAATATATTTTTTTGTAAAACAACTAGGTTTAAAATAGTAGGAATATTGTCAAGCTGTAGCATATTTCTTGCTACTAACACTTTGAAATTTAATGGAGCATATATTAGGGGCAAATAGAAAAATTTGTGATTTCTTTAATGTCAAGGAAATTTGTTATTTATATATTTATATATAAAAACATGTGAGTTGAGACATTGTGTTACTATAAATAATAGTACACATCTCAGAAAATTACTCAAGTATTTAGTTGAAATATATTCAAAACAAAGCAATCACTTATCATTTAGATTAAATACTTCGAGCAGTTGCTTCTCAGTTTGACTAATCACCTGTCAGCATAATTTTCAAAAACATCTGAAGAGCTACTAAGGCTGTAAGAATAGA
Organism: Dama dama; assembly: GCF_033118175.1. Taxonomy (NCBI): domain Eukaryota; kingdom Metazoa; phylum Chordata; class Mammalia; order Artiodactyla; family Cervidae; genus Dama; species Dama dama. The sequence goes on from NC_083709.1 coordinate 28,115,969, forward strand.
AATTTTATATTCTTTTAACAACCAGAGGTATCCTCTAATGCACATTAATGAAATTTCCTTTATGTACAGTTGGGAAGGTCCCCTGGAAGAGGAAATGGCAACCTACTCCAGTGTTTTTGCCTAGAGAATCCCATGGACAGAGGAGCCTGGTGGGCTACAGTCCATGGGGTTGCAAAAAGTCAAACACGACTGAGTGACTAATACTATACTTAATATATTCCTCAGAAGACAGCAAAATATTATTGTTTAAAGTCAAAATTGGTTTTTAAAAGTCACAAAAAATACATCATTTTTGGAACTACAATGGATTCAAAGTGAATGATAGACAGATTTCCAATCCTAAATACAATTTTGTGCCCTGGTAGAAATGTGAATTTAGAACCCTGGATGTTGGACCCCAAGAGAGTAACTAGTCACAGACATTTAAACTGAGAGGAGACAGGCAACCATACAGAAGTAGACAAAGTATCACAGGCAACTGGGCTTGGGATAAACAATCTTCTGAAGTCTGAAATCACAGAGCATTCCTCATTTTTGTAGGTTAAGGAAAGGGAACAAAATATAAATATGTGTGCATGACAGAAGAGTAGCAAAAGAATTAAAATAATCACCTGAGTTTAGAGGACCATCTTAAGAAGATGCTTCTTACGAAGATGACCATTGGAGCAGGTCATAATAAACAAATAGGAGATAGGCAGATCAAAGGAAATCTGCACACCAGCAAGGGGAAGGCAGAGGTATAAGGGAGAGTGAACAAGACCTGATTTTGATAACATTATGAAGTTAGTTTGCTTTGAGTATCTAGGATTAGATTTATAATATACGTACTGCAAATCTACCTACTGACAGATGCTTCATTCCAAAAAGGCATTAGGCATTCTGAGAGAGAAATGAGTTTATATAATTCTACACCACAGTACTATACCATTAAAAGTAAAAAGCAAACTTAATGTTTGTATATTTGGGAAAGAAGGAAGCAGGTTACTCAGTAATTTACCAATATCTCCATGCCTTAATTTCCTCAAATTCATAATAGAGAAAATTAATAATATCACCTAGGATTGCTACTGAGGATTGAATGAGATCACAGGTATTAAAAAGAGCGATCTAAGTATAAAGTAATAATTATCAATAAATTTACCTATTACTATAAAAATATAATTAATATATTTAAAAATAATTAAATATATTTACAGGCTAAAAGCAATGACATTAATCTGAGCATTACATTCACCAGAGCTCATTTTGTTATCTATGCTCTGAGAGAAATATGAACTCAGATATCTTTAAGTTTTATCTCATTAGAAGAGTTTTATGACTGGCTTTCTAATGAAGTCATTTTCATTCTCATTTTATTGAAAATAATCTTTATAATTCCAAGACCTTTTAAACATTAAATTCTTTTGTTGCTTGACATAATGAGTGGAAGTTAACTTTGCAGTTGCTTCCACTTTTTTTGTTCATTGCTTTGTAAATTCTATTCAAGGGGTGGATGAAAATGAGGGATCCTCAGTCACTATATGTTCTTCAAATAAGATGAAAAAAATACTTTTTCAGTGACATCATATCATACAATATTTTAACAGATCTCCACATAATTTGTAACTTTGAGACAAGGACTACAAACAAGCAATACTGTGATTACTACATTCAATTATGGGGTTTGTAATTCTGTATACAGTCTTACTCAGGAAATAGAACAGGTAATTTCATTTAACATACTGAGTTTCATTCTAGTGAGATACATTGGTAGCAGGAAAGAGGAAAGCACAAAAATGAATTCTATTAAGATGGCGTCTTTCAAGCTGGATATTTCTAAGAGTCTACTAATCCACTATTTCCCTCTCCCCAAAGAGTTTAAAATATTATTATATGTAGAGGTTAAAAGTGCTATAAACATTAAAAATATATATTTTTGATATATCGATTATATTCTGAAGTAACAAGAAAATGTGTGTGTGTGTAAATTAAGGGAGAGAAAGAAGGAAATACTTATGGTATTATTTTACAAAACATAAAACATTTGGTTAAATGGAAGTTGAGGCCATTACTACAAACTGAAATCAAGTAACAGGCCTCTCCTATTTTTCACCATTAGTGTTTGATTAACTGTCACGTGCCAATAAACAAGTTGACAAGCACCAGGAAATAAGGCTGTTTTATCAGTCTAGTAAAACCTCATAGGAAATCATGTTCAGGAATTAGGTGTCTGAAAACTGTTATACTGTTTTCTGCATTTTTTTCCCCATATATTTCTATCCCTCATAGATTATGAAACAAATTTAAATTGCCAAAACCACTCTTGAAATAAATGCCACTCAATTCCAGTGGATAACTACAGTCATTATTTCATAAGTTAGTTTTGATCCGGAGAGAGAAATCTTGCTATTTTCTCCGAGAGCAGCTCACCCAGAATGGCATCTGGCAGGTCTAATTCTGGTGGCTGCAAACTATGACCCTGTACAATTCATCATCTAGCACACAGATCTACCTATGTCTCCTTTTACTCACCAGGATTAAATCACTTACAGGCATGACACTGCCGATCACTAGAAGATTATTGCTATAAAAATCAAATTTGAATTTCAAAGTCCAGAAATACTGGAGTAGGAGGGAGGAAGGGAAGAGTATGCATTAACAGTTCTCTGTGGACAGTGGTTAAAAACAAACAAACAGGAGACCAAAAAAGGCAAATGATAGCTTATGAATCCATATTTGGAAAACCCTAATCTAGATTGAGTGTAACAGATTCTAAATTCAATTAAATGCAATCTTAGGGTTGCACCATTATTTTAGTCATTTGATCCCATTAGTGAAGTGTGCTGACGCTTCCTTTCTGGAGCTATGATTCATGCAGGGCATCAGAAGATGAGTTAAGTGATATTCCGGGAATACTCTGTTGATTAATTATCAACAAGGGAAATCCAGCTTGAAAGACTGGTTTGACTTCCCATATGAGCCACACAGGGTAAAAGCCTATTTCTGCAGAGAAAAGCCACAGCTCCTTAGAAACTTTGAACTGATAGAAATGTTGAATTATTATATTATGAAATTTTAAAATCATTCTTACTTTAAAGTTTAATTGGTTAAAAAAGCATGGTAATATTTTTATTATTTGGGGCATTGTCATTGGACAATGGCAGTTGAACAGTTGAAAAAGTTAAAAAGTAGCATTTATAAATGAATCTGTAATAGTGATATCTCTAAGGACTACTTATTCTACATTTCAAAGAAAGGAAAATGAATTATATAACTTACAGGAAAGTATCAAATTTATCTAACATAAATCTTCAGAAAAATGTTAGAATGTTTACAAAATGTTTTCCATATACAGTAGATTTCAGTAAATCATAGAAGAAGCTTCATGAATTTTGCAATAAAAAGAAAGTGTCTCATAAATCCTTTCCAAGTAGAAAATTTTGTACAGAGAAGAGTACCCAATGGTTTGATTATCAGCATCATAATTAGCTTGGTCAGTTGGATGAAGAGTTCAGACCAGTTCCATTTAATTCTGTTCTATGACAATAACATAAACTTCCCACTGTCAAACTACCCCAAATGTAATAGTACTTGACAATTGTGCTTATCAGTACAGATGATTTTGAATTCTCCTTTTTCCAACTATAAGAATGTTATTTTACGATTTAAAAACATCAAACATCAATAATCTTATTATTTATCTTGCTTAGGAGCATCCAAAGATACTACTTTGTCTAAACATCAAGCTACTTAAGACTGCCTAACTCACCCCTTGAGAAAAAGGGGTGAAGACTTCAAATAACTCTGCTTTATAGAATATGTGCTATATATTTAAGGATGGAAATAAACTGGCTGAAACTAATGGGAGAAAAGCATTCTAAGCAATGTGAACTACATACACAGAACTTCTTTGGAGATACTTGAGGGGAAGCCTGCCCTAGCTCACCTCTTAAGAAAAACTATCTAGAATTTGAAAACAGGATAGAAGAGTTATTTCCTGTACTTTCAATGACAAAATAAAGTACTGAATAACAACCACACCTATTGGGTTATCTGGTGATACAGATTATGGAATTTTATTTGGCATACTATTCCCTATTAACATTATTAACTAAGGTCCAGAATCTGCAAAGAAATGGAAACTTCTAGAAAATCACTGACTTACCACTAATTTTTGTTCAGAAGTGCAAATTAGTTTTGTTAGGTAGAACATATTGTGTTTTTATTTTTCCATAGATTATTAATCACTTCTATACTTAACTTTGAAATCTTATCACAGTCCTGGAGATATGATAGATTAATGATAGATAATAGAGATAATTAATGATTAGAGTTTTATTTTCAATTGTTCGAAAATTATGATTTGACATCCTCTTTCCATCTTCTGAAATTATCTTATTTCTTCACACAGAAATATTTATATTTCCCCATGTGTAAATTCCCCTCAAGTATCTCCAAAGAAGTTCTCTGTATCCTGTACACATTGCTTAGAATGCTTTTCTCCCATTAGTTTTGACCAACTTATTTTCATCCTTAAATATAAAGCAGAGGTAGATGTACATAAAGCTAATCTAGATTAATACCCAAGGCTTCTCACTTTCAGAGAGCCCTCTGCATGACCCTGGGAGGAACCTTAGAAGTGTGTGTGTGTGTGTGTGTGTGTGTGTGTGTGTGTAAAATAAACTATTTTGACCATCATTGGTTAAGGCTACTCATATTTCCACTTAAACAAACACATCTTAACACATTCTTTTTGTCCAGTGACTTTGATAACGACTATGTGCATTTTGAGAACTGAGATAAGGGAAAGTTAAGTTGTGAAAATATTGAGTTTAAATGTGCTGAGTCATATGGACCAAAGGGCAGAGCACCCTGTACAGCAGCCTGGACCTGTCTTTGAGCCTCTTGTTTTAGGCCTCTGTCAAAACTAACAAATCATTGAGTCATTCAGTAAATGGACCAGTAACATACCCGAATGAGGTATATGTTGATTCCAAAATCAAAAAACGCCCACTAGATGTTGTGTTTCCCTTGTTGCAGAAGGGGCCAGATGCAGCAACCTATCCTTCAATTTGGCAGGAATGTCTTGACATGCTTCATAACACTGAACTCCTAAAGATGTCACTGCAGGAGAAGACCTTTCAATATCTGTCACATTTATTTCCTACTCTCTGACACACAGAGGTCTTACCAATAGGTCTAGACTAGTGGCTGCTTCTAGCTCCCTTGGTCCAATCAGCATAATGTCACCAGTATTATGAACCTGTGCAAAATCTTGTGAACGGGAGAAGTGATCAAACTCCTGACACAGGAAATAAGTTATGAAATTAAATTATGACATAGGGTTGGAGAACTTATATACTCCTGAAGTAGGATGCACTACTGTTCTTGCTAACCAAAAGCAAACTGCCTCTGGTGCTTTTTTCTAAAAGATGTCTAGGAGAAAAACATATCAATACCTACATACTTGGATGGGGATGTGTTCATTTGTTCAAGCAAGGAAACCGTATATGGTATAGCAGCTTCAATTTTAGTTCATCACTCAGTTAAGCTTATTGCAATCCAATGTCATACTCCAAGGTCCAGCTTTCTTCTGTAAGGTTAATTGGGTGAGTTAAATGGGATTGCGATAACAGTAACTGTATCTGCATATTTCAAGTCCTTGATGGTGGTACGAATCTCTGCACTCTCCCTTAGGAATAAAATACTACTGGTGTCATATTTTCTTATATAGAGAGTTCAAGTAGCTTCCACTTGGTCCTTCCTACCACAACAGCCCTAACTCCACTGATCGGGAAACCAATGAGAGGATTTCACTAGACAATGGATGTATTTATTTCAATCATGCCTTCCAGAACTGAGGAAATGACCACAAGATGAGTGTAGGGACCCACTGGGCTCAACGTGAGATGGAAACGAGCTAAAATTCCACTGACTAACTGACCTCCATAGATTCTGACCAATCCTCCAACACCAGCTCGGTGTCTTACAATGCAATTCAATTCTGACACTAGCCAGAGTCAGTGCACACCTCACAGGCTAAAAGCCCAGTCCCATAAGGCTTGGCCACTTCAGACACTGGTGGCCAGGAGTAGGTCCCCAGTTACCCAAAACTTCTGTCCAGCTTGGCTATGAATTAGAGATTCCCACAACCTCCTCTTCAGGTTTGATACTATAACTTTTTATTTCACACAGACTAACACAAGGCCTCTCAATCAATTTCCTGACGAATCAATTTACAGATCTAGAACCCCTTAAATGAAAGAAAGTTTGGGTACTCTTGGAGAAGGATCACATTACACTACCTAAATTGTATACTGCTAATCTTTCTCCAGCCTTTCCTATTGGGACCTAAGGCCTTTTCTCATGGTGTCTATGCATTAGAAAAAGGAAATGGTGTTTTAGGGATTACTGGATACTAACTCAGAACTGACACTAATTCCAGCAGCAAAAAAAAAAAAAAGAGCGGGGGGGGGGGGGGGGACTGTACTAACTAAGGAAATCTGAGTAAAGAATGGACGGACTTCAGTTAATAATAATGAGTCTATACTGGATCATCAATTGTGACAAAGTACCTACTACTACTGATATTAACAATAAAAGCAATTGGGTGTTGGGTATATGAGTATTCTCTGTACTATCTTTGAAACTTTTCTATCAATCTAAAGCTATCCTAAAAGAACTTTTTAAAAAAAAATTTACTCTCAAAGAATATACAGCCAAATCATATAGAAAAATATAAAGTCATGTCATGCACTGAGTTAATATTAATAAATATAAATGCTGATTCACACAAAGAGACAGAGTCTTACTTTAAAAACTCCCATCTCTATTCTTGGCTTCTGCTGATATGGTTGAATATATCCATAAGCCATATGTCTAGTCTCTTCAAAAATTCCTCTGTGTGAGGCAATACCTCACATTTTTGATCCTATGAAGGCTTTAACCAATAGTTATCCAGCCACAACCACAACTATCTCTTCAGAACAGTGAGTCTCCTAATTTTGGCATCTTTTACCACATGGATAGACTGAGAATTTTCCAATTCATAAAACCCTAGTTTATTTTTGTGTAATAATCTTAAGTCACATGATCCAACCAGTCAAATCTAAAGGAAATCAATCTTGAATATCCATTGGAAGGACCAATGCTGAATTTAAAGCTCCAACACTTTGTGAATACCTGATGCAAACAGCTGACTCATTGGAAAAGACCCTAGAGCTGGAAAAGATTAAGGAAAGGAAGAGAAGGGGGTGACAGAGGTTGAGACGGTTGGATGGAATCAGCGACTCGATGGACATGAACTTGAGCAAACTCTGAGGGAAGCCTGCCATATTGAAGTTTAGGGGGTCGCAAAGAGCTGGACATGGCAGAGTGACTGGATGACAACAGATCTTCACTCAACTTATTTCTTCACTCTCTTATTTCTTCACATGTTACTTAAGCAGCAAGGAGAAGTGAGTGTGTACCTTTATCACTTTGCTTCTACATCTCCTCAGCTAAATATCTAAGTTCATCCCTTATAAATTCTGACATCTTTAAAACTGTAGGATGCAATCCAGCTAAGTTTTCTGCCATCATATAACAAGAAGCACCTTTCCTCTACTTTCCAATAGCATATTTCTCATTTCCTTCTGATCTCTCACCAAAAGCACCCTTAACATTCACATTTCTACTAACAATCTGTTTATGACAATGTATCCACTGTCTGACTCTCTGTGACCCTATGGGCTGCAGCCCGCCAGGCTCCTTTGTCCATGGGATTTCCCCAGCAAGAGTACCAGAGTGGTTGCCATGCCCTCCTCCAGGGGATCTTCCTGACTCAGGGATAGAACTCCGGTCTCCTGCATTGCAGGCAGATTCTTTACCACTGAGCCACCAGGGAAGCCCCCTAAGATAATATAGGCTTTCTTTATTATAATCCTCACTTCCTCATCAGCAGAGTCATTATCTTCCATATTTCTACCAATAATCTGTTAAAGCCATTGTAATTTTTTTGTGTCTTGCTGCCCCTAAGTCTTTCATCCTCTACCCATTAGCAAGTCCAAGCTCACTTCCACAATTTTAGGCATTTGTTCAAATGTTTTAGGCATTTGTTCATTTCTCAGTATCAAAATCTATATTAATTTCATATAGCCACTGTGACAAATCAGAAAACTGACTATAATATAATTTAATGAGTATGACTACCATTATCATGTATTTTATCCTAGAACCTGGTACTCAAACTAAACCTAATTCTATTTTTAGGCAACTTTAGCCAGAATCACTTTTCTTAGTTCTAATGATGACAACTTAGGAAGATGATTAATTCCAGAATAAATAGCAGGTTTGCACTATGCAAATCAGATATTGAATACAACTTCAATGAAAGTCATAGAAAGATATTTATTCCACAATTAACTACTTAATTGCCCTGTTTCAGAGCTCTCTACCCTTATTTACTCTTATAGGGGAATTATGAAGTTCCTTATTAATTAATTACATAGGCTCTCCCTCAGGTGTGATTGCTTTTTCTGTTTCTTTCATATACAGGATGCACAAAGCAACAGCATGGAGTTATGAAAAGAGCACGGTATCAATAATACACAGACTCAAGCTCCATTCTTTGTCATTTACTCTGTATGTTCTTTGGGAAGTGAACTCTCAGTAGCCCTAAGACTAAATTTCGCCATCGGTGGGATGGAGGTAACAACCATCTCGACTACCTCACAGGGTGATTGTGAGTAAAAAATAAGGCAAATACGTATGAAAGAGGTTTGCCCATGTGAAACTTACTGGCAAGAGAAAGCCTAAAAAATATTAGTTGGGTAAATTAGATATCTGTCTATTCAGACCTACTGAAAAAGTAGCATGATATAATTAAATCAGAGTAAAAATTAATACATTGAAAAAATGGGTCCCCAAGCTTCTACAGTGGGCACTCTGGCAAAGAGACTTCAATGGACAAAAACTTGGAGTTTTAAGAGGAAATACCCTTGAAGTTGTATAGGAGATCTGAATTCAAAATATCCAGGGCCATGAGGATCTATAAGAATGATTCAGCCAATAAATAAAAATGAAAAAGGTGGCAGTTCACTTAGAGGAATTCATTCCTTTCTCACCCAAATGTTTGCATTTAAAAATTTTTCCCAGTCCAGGGATCTGACACTGGAAGACATCTACATTTGTGGTCAAATAAGGCCCTATATCAGACTTAACCTAGGTGCAAATCCTTTTTCAAGTTGTTAGTATTCTCTCTCTTCATGATATAGAAGAGTTACCAGTAAGTCCAAGTATTAAATACCACCTGAAACATTGTGAAGTGTGTGTCTTGAAAAATTTATCTGCACCAAAGCAGCTTGGAATACACCAAAACATACAATTTTTCCCACTTTGGGCATGACTTTCAATTCTTTACTGTTGCAGTGAAGTGTGAAAAGTTGAAATGCATGTTCACAAAATCCATGTTTGTGCACATACATATTCAGAGATTTCCCTGCACATTTTTATCCATTCAGAATAGTACATATATTTCACATTCCATGATATGGTTTTCACTGAGCTATTTAGATTCTGATTGGACTCTATAGGAGAAGGCAAGGGTGGGATGATCTGAGAGAACAGCATCCAAACATGTATATTATCAAGTGTGAAACAGATCGTCAGTCTAGGTTGGATGGATGAGACAAGTGCTCAGGGCTGGTGCACTGGGATGACCCAGAGGGATGGGACGGGGAGGGAGTTGGGAGCGGGGTTCAGGATGGGGAACACATGTAAATCCATGGTTGGTTCATGGCAGTGTATGGCAAAAACCACTGCAATATTGTAAAGTAATTAGCCTCCAACTAATAAAAATAAATGAAAAAAAAAAGACTTAAAATTGGACAGGGTTTTAAAAATAATTTAACCCATAATTATTAGGATTCTTCAGCATATTAATAAAATGCAAGAAATAACAACAAATATTTTGGACTAAAGTTAGACCACCTTATGCCTGAATTTTGTCACCTCATGATTTGTAAATAATATATTTACATATTCTTTTTTTTAATTTTTTACTTATTTATTTATTTTTTCCATTTATTTTTATTAGTTGGAGGCTAATGACTTTACAATATTGTAGTGGTTTTTGCCATACATTAACATGAATCAGCCATGGATTTACATGTATTTCCCATCCCGATCCCCCCTCCCGCCTCCCTCCCCACCCCATCCCTCTGGGTCACTCCAGTGCACCAGCCCTGAGCACTTGTCTCATGCATCCAACCTGGGCTGGTAATCTATTTCACCCTTGATAATATACATGTTTCGATGCTGTTCTCTCAAAACATCCCACCCTCGCCTTCTCCCACAGAGTCCAAAATTCTGTTCTGTACATCTGTGTCTCTTTTTCTGTTTTGCATATAGGGTTATTGTTACCATCTTTCTAAATTCCATATATATGTGTTAGTATGCTGTATTGGTCTTTATCTTTCTGGCTTACTTCACTCTGTATAATGGGCTCCAGTTTATTCCATCTCATTAGAACTGATTCAAATGAATTCTTTTTAACGGCTGAGTAATATTCCATGGTGTATATGTACCACAGCTTCCTTATCCATTCGTCTGCTGATGGGCATCTAGGTTGCTTCCATGTCCTGGCTATTATAAACAGTGCTGCGATGAACATTGGGGTGCATGTGTCTCTTTCAGATCTGGTTTCCTTGGTGTGTATGCCCAAGAGTGGTATTGCTGGGTCATATGGCAGTTCTATTTCCAGTTTTTTAAGAAATCTCCACACTGTTCTCCATAGCGGCTGTACTAGTTTACATTCCCACCAACAGTGTAAGTGGGTTCCCTTTTCTCCACACCCTCTCCAGCATTTATTGCTTGTAGACTTTTGGATAGCAGCCATCCTGACTGGCGTGTAATGGTACCTCATTGTGGTTTTGATTTGCATTTCTCTGATAATGAGTGATGTTGAGCATCTTTTCATGTGTTTGTTAGCCATCTGTATGTCTTCTTTGGAGAAATGTCTGTTTAGTTCTTTGGCCCATTTTTTGATTGGGTCATTTATTTTTCTGGAATTGAGCTGCAGGAGTTGCTTGTATATTTTTGAGATTAATCCTTTGTCTGTTGCTTCGTTTGCTATTATTTTCTCCCAATCTGAGGGCTGTCTTTTCACCTTGCTTATAATTTCCTTTGTAGTGCAAAAGCTTTTAAGTTTCATTAGGTCCCATTTGTTTAGTTTTGCTTTTATTTCCAATATTCTGGGAGGTGGATCATAGAGGATCCTGCTGTGATTTATGTCGGAGAGTGTTTTGCCTATGTTCTCCTCTAGGAGTTTTATAGTTTCCAGTCTTACATTTAGATTTTTAATCCATTTTGAGTTTATTTTGGAAGAATCAATATTGTCAAAATGGCTATTCTACCCAAAGCAATCTATAGATTCAATGCAATCCCTATCAAGCTACCAATGGTATTTTTCACAGAACTAGAGTACATAATTTCACAATTTGTATGGAAATACAAAAAACCTCAAATAGCCAAAGCAATCTTGAGAAAGAAGAATGGAACTGGAGGAATCAACCTGCCTGACTTCAGACTATACTACAAAGCCACAGTCATCAAGACAGTATGGTACTGGCACAAAGACAGAAATATAGATCAATGGAACAGAATAGAAAGCCCAGAGATAAATCCACGAACCTATGGACACCTTATCTTTGACAAAGGAGGCAAGGATATACAATGGAAAAAAGACAACCTCTTTAACAAGTGGTGCTGAGAAAACTGGTCAACTACTTGTAAAAGAATGAAACTAGGACACTTTCTAACACCATACGTATTCTTTTCTTGAAGTACTTCATTCAATGAGCAACATTCATGGCATCTAGGAAAAAGAGCTTTGATGAACATATATTATAGATTCCTTGAAAGAAACCAATGAAATGTAATGAAAACCACTTGACACTGACAGTTGCATGCAAAGGAGTTACTGATTTTGAGAATCAAATGGATTCTATTTCAGAAAAATTTTTTCTAAAGATGCCACAGGACTGTACTTTTTATGAGATGGGAATGACAGTATTCTGCATCCTGATTTATTTGTTCTTTTCAACTGATCTTCAATTTCCAATAGCGTGTATTTCCAATAGAAAGGGTGTTTAAAAGGTAGGTGGTAACAATCTGGATTATAATATTTCTGGCCTCCTAGGTAAGTATTAGATGAGAGCAAGAAATTATCAGAGACTCTGTTTGAATTGGATTCTTTGAAGCTATAGCTAAACATGAGATTGAAAGTGACTGGATGGTCAGTGGCAGTGAGTGAGTAACTAGGAAAAAAATTAATAGTGAAATTTTTGAGATTTGATTTACTCATTAATTGATATTAATCAGATTTGATCTCTGTCTTCCTGAATAAAGACATTCAATACAGTGGAGTTAGAAGGCAGAACTTGGGGACTTAGTCCCTGAGGCAGAAACACACTGAGAGAGACATATTCCCAGAAAAAAACTGAGAGGATACCCAGAAAGAAATGGATTCCCTGTTGTTTTTGTTGCCTGTTAGGCCTTGTGAACATGCCACAGTATGAAAACCAAAACATCTGGAAGCAAATTAAAAAAGATTCTATCAATTATACGGGAATTAACTTAATTTCTAAAATCTTATTTCTGTAAATTCTGTAATTGGGTGAATGGGTTGAGCTTTCCTTCAGATATCTGACCTTGTTTATGCTCAAAAAATATTTAACTAATTAAGCTTAGTCAGAAAGAAAGGAGGATACCATTAATAATCTGACATCAGATATTGTTTCAAGGGGCCATCCATTCCAATTCACCCTGAAAGAATCACAAATGCTCAGTCCTACGGTACTTTCATTAGCTGATCATTATTTCAGGCAGCCTTGCTGACAAAGAAAAATCTTTACCTGTTTTATTTTACAGCCTCCAAATTTTCTCTCTGCCAGATGGGTGCTTACCTAATTGCAAAGCAGATTGTGTCTGTGTCTACAAAAGCAAATTGAATTGGAGACTTGAACATTAATCTGGAGGCCATATGCATGTGTGTTGTCCTAAGTAAATATGACAATAGCATCCAGTCATCATTAAGCTCTACTCACCAAATGGTAGAGCTCTATTTGTGTTGATTCATCCATACATCAATATTTTTCTAAGTATAAAGTTAGATGACCTATATCAGAGTCACCCAGGGTCTTTCTAAAATGCATATATGTGAGTCCCACTCAAGATCTACACTATCAGAATCTCTGAAATTGAAATTCTGGAGAAACTGAATTTTTAACAAACACTCCCAGAGGTTCTCTTGAACAATGTTAAAGAAAACAATATTCATGTCTTATTAAAGGACTAGAAGGCAGACTTCATTCAGGGGGCTACTGGGATGAAGTTTTTTAATAGAGGGGAGAACTTAACTCTGAAAACAATATGGACTGCTGGAGATTTAGAGCCAAGCAGCAGGGCAAGGTTCAGTGGATTGAAATTACTAAGAGGAAATATCAAGAGTGAGGAAGATTCTGGATAAGCCAACTTGACAGGACTTTTGGTTAAGCAAGGCCAAGGTGATAAGATACTAACTAAGGGTGAGGGATAAGAAATTTAAACAGATACAGAGGGTAATCAGATACCAAGAATGGGGGATGAGGGATTATCTAAGATATGGAGGGTGGGGGATTTTCCCTATACTGATCTACTAGTTGCTAGAACTGAACTAAAGGGGCCAACAAAAGAGCTCCCAGTGAGGTCTAGTCTAAAAGAGGACTCAAGGGAGCTCCACTAAAGTTTGTTTAAGGCAAGGGTCTTTGTCAACAGTAAAGTCCAAGATGAGGTAGCCTCTAAAACAGTAATTCAATGATTATAATTTTTAACTCAGGGAATATTTGGTAATGTCTACAGACTGACTCAGATGATAAAGCATCTGCCTGCAATTTGGGAAACCCAGGTTCAATCCCTGGGTTAGGAAGATCCCCTGGAGAAGGAAATGGGAATCCACTCCAGTCCTCTTGCCTGAAAAATTCCTTGGACAGAGGAGCCTGGTTGGCTACAGTCCATGGGGTCGCCAAGAGTTGGACACGACTGAACAACTTCAATTCACAGACATCTCTGTCACAACTTTGGTTTGGGGGCAGGTGAGGTTGCACTAGTGATAAAGAACCCGATTGCCAAAGCAGGAGACATAAGAGATTTGGATTTGATCCCTGGGTTGGGAAGATCCCCTGGAAGAGGGCATGGTAACCCACTCCGGTATTATATAGTCCAAGTGCCATAGTTGAGAAGTCTCATTCTACAGTGACCAACAATATGTAATGGCAAATCTGTAGGACACACTGAGATATCCAGCTTCTTTTCTACTGAACACAGATCATTTACCTGAATGGAACAGGTAATCCAATTTTGGCTTGAGTTTCACCTGAAATGCGTCTATAGTCGCTTTCATATTTAAAGGTTTTTAACTTAATTTTCCATTTTAATAGTGTGCAAAGTGTATGTTTCCCAGGACTCTGCACTTGGAAGAACCCGTATTGTCATAATGGTGTGCTGCTATTGCTGTCCGTTGTCATTTTAATAATTATTTAGCAAAGGGTTCCATATTTTAATTTTGCACCAGGCCCTGCAGATTATGTAGCTTTTTCTGGATGATGGCACTGTTGTATACACTTTTGTATACACATGTTGTATATACATTCTTGGGCTTGTTTTGAAATGAATTATTTTAAATGAGATATAATTAAATCACAAGGAAGTTCTAAGTACTATTTCACTAAGGTAAATATCAAGATTTATTTAGAAAGTTGTCTGAAAATCAAGTAATGCTGATTAATCCATAACTATCTGACTTTTCTGTGCATGAATAGAAAGCAAGAAAATTAAGAGAACTTTGGCAAAAATCCTATTTCCAAAAAGAGAAAGACATTGTCTTTGTTTCAATTCTATGTCACAGGATACATTCTATGAGGGAGGCTATGAGTTACAATTTACAGATTTTTCTGGGTACAAAAAAATGTTAGCACTTAGACCAAGAATTTGGCTATGCAAAATTCAGAGTTTCAATATAGAATAAAATGTATGAGATCAAAGAGAAGCAGGTCTTTGGAAGTTACCAGATTATAACTTTACTTGGTATACATTAAATTAAAATGTACTCCATTATTTTATCATTTTTACGTATGCTATTTTAGGTCTGCAATACCTAAGTGATATCATATGTTTCTATGTAAAAATATTTAAAATAAGTGACAGGAACTTTACAGCCCAGAAATTTACAGGTTCTGGCTGTTTACCATGCCATTATTTGTGATTCAATTTGCTCAGACTTCAAAGAGTGTATTCCCAGTTACTAAATGTCAACCAAATTTTCCAGCTGATGTTTTTTTCTGTCTGTTATTTATTTTTCTTAGAAAAATTCTGGCATATTAGTGATCCTGTTCTTAAGACACTTTTAAGGGTCTTCTATTTCCTTCTTCGTGTACAGCTGCTTTTCATTTCTAATTTAAACTTTTTGAATCATCGTAGCAAAAGTTGAATGTTTTCAAGATATTGATCTTTTCTATACTCTCAGGCAATGGACCAGAGCAATCATTCCATCAGGAATAATCATGATATCTTTCTTCTTTAGAGTGCCAGACTATGACTCAAAGAATTAAAAAACAATTTTACTTAAAACCTATAGGTGTTACTCACACCAGGTTTAGGAGATCCCGGTTTAATTCCTGGGTCAGGAAGATCCCCTAGAGAAGAGATAGGCTACCCACTTCAGCATTCTTGGGCTTCTCTTGTGGCTCAGCTGGTAAAGAATCCCCCTGCAATGTGGGAGACCTGGCTTCGATCCCTGGGTTGGGAAGATCCCCTGGAGAAGGGAAAGGCTACCCACTCCAGTATTCTGTCCTGGAGAATTCCATGGACTGTATAGTCCATGGGGTTGCAAAGAGTCTGACATGACTGATCGACTTTCACTTGTCAGGGGGACAGGAAGACCGCATGCCATTAATGCCTCACTGGCTACCAGTTGGATCTATGCTCCATTCTGTATTCTCCTTTTAAAGTCCCAAAGAACAGGCTGCTCTTCTTGAAACTCTTGCCAAGTGCCTTGATAATTAGAGTCATTCAGCAGTCTGCTAACGAACAAAAATACTTAATGGGAGTTTTCAGAGCTCCATCTGAGAAAGATATTTTGGTTGCCTTTTGGAACTCTTGGGTGCAAATGAAGTGTTATATCAGTTTTTTAAAATCCACTCTTGCTTCTTCAATAATTCTACCATATTTCCTATCATCATTTTGTCAACAGACAATTACTGTGCATCTACTTTGAACAAATCACAAGTGGTAGCTGGCTAGTTTTCTAAAATACATAACAGAATACATGGTCTGACAAGAATGAGTATATTATTTAATATTAATGATGCAATAAAATAATGAAAGCAGTCAAAAATTGCTAATGAGAATTCAATCTGTACAATCTTTCTGAACAGAAAACAATATGTATCAAATGCCTTAATGATCAATTCTATTCTTTGCCCCAGTAAATTTATTTCTGGCTATCTGTTAGGGAAATAATCAGCTATATAAACTAAAATTTTCCTGCTTTTGTGAATTTCCCATTCATGACATTGTTGAAATGGAATAATCTTAAAGTGCCACATATTGGAGAAAGATTAAAGATGCCAAAATGATTTAAAGTATTATATAAACAATAAGCTATTTAATGATAGAGTTCATTTAATATAATATTAAGATACAAAATGAGACAATATATATATGTGTGTGTGTGTATACATGTATGTGTGTACACACACACGCACATGCACTTTAAAAATAAAAGGAAAATATATGGTCAGGCTTCAGTTAAGGAAATGACAGACATTTTAATGTGTGTTCCATGGTATGGAGGGTTTTATTTCTCCAAAAGGAGCTGCTGCAATTCTCCATAATCTCTCTCAATAGCTGTCTCGGCTGACAAGCAGGCAGGTGGGCAGTTCTTCGTTAAGAAAGCCATTTTCCATCTTTTGTGTGCTCCTTACTCTCACTTCCACTTCTCCCAAATAATATTAATAATAGCCCCTCATTTTCTTCTATTCAAATCTCTTGCGTCTCACTTAGGAAAATCTAACCTGGATTCACAGAGCAGGAATTTGAGGACATGTAGTTCTCATCTTCTCTGAGGAGACCAGAAGATGATGGTGAACTGCTGAATTCACAACTAACATTCCTGAACAGGAATATATGAGGTTTATAGAGTTTATTTCTACATAAGGGAATTTAATGGAAGAGGATGTTTTAGCCTGACTATTTCTCTTAGTTTCCTTATCTTTCACAAGTTGAGTACATTAGTTTCTTAATCAGAAAAAAAAATGTGGTTATGTTTAAAATGAGTATGGGCAATGACATAGAATATTTGAAATTAGGGCTTCTGAGGGAAACCCAGCTTATTATAATTTTTTTTTTTAATAAAAGATGTCAACATTTCAGAGGTTTACTGGCTACTTCCTGAGAAATCTCACCCATTGCTGTTTCAAAACCCCAAAACACAACCATTTCTGCAGTTACAAATAAACTGTCTCTGCTCATATTTCCTATGTATCTATAGAAATAGAGCCTCTCCTATTCATACTCTGGAAAGTAACCTCTGGAAGCAGGCACTCACCTCAAATCCCCAACTTGACAATGTAGTCACACGTGTGGTAGTCAGAAATTGGACAAGGAAGGTAGGGGTGGTTATGTGGGTTTTAGCACAGGACATAAGACTTTTCTCCGTGTATGTCAGGACTTGGGTATAGGATTATGAACCCAGGAGAAATCTGTTAAATATGTTAGCACACAGTCTCCTAGACAGGGCTACCCTGGAGTTTAATTTCTCTGAATTTTTAACCAAACTCTACTTCTGCTGGGAGATTGACTTTGGTCAGCAATGACTAGAGAAGGCATCACCCTCATTCTATCAACCGCTGTGGGAGAACAGAACAGAAATATTTAGGGGATTTCAATGCACTTGAAGACAGTAAAAGCTACCAAGTATGCACATAAAATTGGATGTGAATAAGTGTGCACCTTTACACACTGTGAAATATTAAGGTATTAGGTAAGTGCAGGCCCTCTGGGCTTGAAGAGCTAATGATGAGAATCCAGTTGAGGGCACTTAAAGCGGTCACTTAGCTCTTTGCAACCTCCGATTACTCATGTGTAAAGTAAAAGTGTTTGATCACATGCTTGTGAATTTCTCTTCCAGCACCAGCTTTCTGTGTCTCTTTGAATCCATCACAGTCAGGATCTGGATGAAACGCTAAACTTGGAAAAACTCTTTTCCGTTCCCCCTACTCTGCATCTTACTCTTCTCTTTCCACTCTACTGCCACTAGTCCATATCCCAAAGCACCCCCTTCTTGGGATTTTTCCATCCGTCTTCTCTTAGAGTTCATCAGCTCAGTGTCTCTTCCATATCTAATATGATACATAATATGTGCTGCTGAGATGGTGTGAGCTAATGAGGTAAAGGCTTGCCAGATGGCATATTTGCATTTTAACAGGGGCCTGCTGGAAACAATGCCTTAGTACAAAGGAGTGCTATAATTCGTAAGAATGCTATCAAACAAGGTAAGAGAAAGACCATGTATAATAAAAGATAAGTCAATCAGAGTTTACCAAACTGAAACTATATGCCTATTTTAAGCTCACAATACAATGACAGGGATACATTTTTTTTTCTTTTAAATTTATAAGGCATTTGAATTGTATATGAAAAGAAAATATTTTCTGTCTTCTGGTGGCAAATAATCATGTTTTTAATGAAGCTACTAGACACAGAGAACTAAGCTAATTTAACACTCTGATTAAAGGATAAACAAAATGCTAAGCCAACTGCTAAAATGAAAGACAACCAGTGGATATTTCAGTTTGTATAAAAGGATGTTTTCTAAATACTGTGTCTCATCTTGATTCACAGATTGAGGTTGGTATATAATCTGAGATATCACTTAAAACTTCATGTATAATTAACACAAGTGAAAAGGACAGGTCTGGAATTCTGGTATAGTTAATTAGATTTTAAAATGATTTTTGCTTGTATGTAAATACCATGCCTAGAGGCAGATATCCTCAAGTATTACAACATGAATTAGTTTTGTTCTGAACTATTTTAGGCAACACTTCTTAGGCTATGATTCTTAGGTGTACTGTAGTATTATTGACTCTGAGTTGAAGTAAAGGTAAGCAGAATAAATGTGAGGCAGAATTTGAAGATTCTAAATACCATCTAATCCTTCAGTCCCTATTTTATTTGTTGCTCTCTGTGTACAGATCTTTATTCTCTCCCAGAGGAATTTTTCATACCTAAGTCAGGGCACTCTATATTATGTATATGAACCATTTCTCCTTGATACAAAGAACATCATTTTTATTGATTACTGTGGCATGGTGAAGGCAATGGCAACCCACTCCAGTACTCTTGCCTGGACAATCCCATGGACAGAGGAGCCTAGTGGGCTGCAGTTCATGGGGTTGCTAAGAGTCAGACACAACTGAGTGACTTCATTATCACTTTTCACTTTCATGCACTGGAGAAGGAAGATTCTCCAGTCTTGCCTGGAGAATCCCAGGGATGGGTGAGCCTGGTGGGCTGCTATCTCTGGGGTCACACAGAGTCAGACATGACTGAAGCGACTTCGCAGCAGCAGCAGCAGCAAAAGCACTTCTACTTTACAGAAAAAATCTCAAATGTAACGACAGAGAGGGTCTTAAAAGAGCATGCATGAGTCAGAACCACTACTGCCTGGTCAGAAGCAGCATGAGCTTAAGGACAATGATGCTTAAATTCTAAGTCCTAATAAGGACTGTAGGTCATGTTGGTCTCCTTTGTCTGAAAATATATATCTCAAATCTTGCAAATCGCTTAGTTGTCACAACTTTTGTCAGTCTTGATGATGTTTCTAAAAACATTGTTTGGATCGTTTTTAGCATTTAAAAAATATGTGTATGATGTTCTCCTCCCATGAAATCCATAAATGGAAAATCTTTTCAAATAATGTTTATAAGTTTTCTACCTCTAAATTATGTTTATTCGTGCATTCGTTCATTGAATAAATTCATACTAATTTTCTAATTCATTTAATAGGAAAAGTGAAGTCACTCAGTCGTGTCCAATTCTCTGGGATCCCATGGACTATAGCCTACCAGGCTCCTCTGTCCATGGGATTTTCCAGGCAAGAGTACTGGAGTGGGTTGCCACTGCCTTCTCCAGGGGATCTTCCCAACCCAGGGATCGAACTCAGGTCTCCTGCATTGTAGGCAGACGCTTTACCATCTGAGCCACCAGGGAAGTCCTCCATTCATTTAATAAATATAGCTCAAATGGCCTAATCCGTACCAGACCAGTGAGTCTTAAACTTTCCTGCAATTTGCTTCAAAACTGCTCTTCATACCTCTTTTAAAACTCGTTGACACTGTTTTTAATTTTAAAAATTATAAATACAAAATAATAAAAAAATTAGAATATATTTCAGTTTTGAGGTAATAATTTAAAAATACATAAAAGCTGTGTGTCTTAAACATTTTTATAGCTAAATGGTTCAGTGGCTTTCTTAGTATTACATTATTCAATACTATTCAATAAATGAGGAATTACTTTGGGAAATGCCATATATACTTTATTACTCCTCCTTAGACAGTTGTTAGTTTTTGTATTGATGTATAATAGTGACGATTCTCCCATGTCAAATACAAATAGTATTTTGTCCAATAAGGCAGAATTCTCTGTTTTTCTTTTGAGAAATGTACTGATTGGCATTTCTTAAATTTTCCTGAAAAAGAGGGAACTGGTTTGACTAAGGAGCGCAGAGGTCTTTTGAGAAGGAAGAGACAGGAACCCAATCTATCATCCCAAAGATTCTAAATTATTAACATTCCTCAGATTGCAAGCAGGTAATCCCAACACAAAGATAAGTAAAAGTGAAACATGAAAAATTAACCATGGAGGTAAGAAGTGAAACGATCATTAGTTGATCCTGCATCAAGTCTAGTGGTGAAAGATCTTTTCGTGTCTGCAAAACTGCAGACTCTGAATTGTGCTCAGCCACATCCTGCCAAGATACATGTCCTCCCCTTGTGTTCACGTGGCTGAATCTAACGTGCTGCTACATAAGGAATTCCGGACAATTTGGCAATGTAAGGCAGCTGACAAGAGAACCAAGTGGGTTTGGAACAGGAGTTCCTCCCCAGAGCCTGAAGGGTTCAGGGTAGCCTGAAATAGAATTTTCAGTCCCCAAAGTGGGCGGGATACAAACAAGCAGCTCAGCCCGACCACCAGTGCCGGGACGTGAGCCTCTGGCAGCATAACGAGTACTGGGAACTTTCAGGGTTCTGTCTGTCTCTCAAGGAGACTTATCTGTGTTTGAGCTTACAGAAAGACTGTCACAACTCAGCATTACCCCTGGGACAAAATTAACAGTGCTGTTAATTTCTTTAAGAGTGAGATGAAAGTGGTAGCAAAAATGGCAAGAGATAGAGTGAACTGAAAACCTCTCTGAACAGTCTGAGTTCCAGCAGCAAACAGAACTTGCCCTTTGAATGTGAGGAAAAATTAGGATTGACATCTTAAGAGACAGAAAATACTGAACTTATTGACATTCTGGATAGTTGAGAGGAGCATGCTATATTCTGAGATACCTTTAGGAATAGTAATTTACACATCTACACTCTAAAATAGAATAGTCCAGTTTCCTATGTAGTCACTTTGCTGCTTATAAAAATGGAGCTAACTGAACAAACCAAATACTCAAGTTTCACTAACTTACATTATTCAGGTTCAAGGGCAGACTAGTGTATCAAATCATCATCACTGACAAAATTCAAATGAAATGGATCCAATACTATCACACCAACTACTGCATCTGTCCTTTATTTTCTAAAACAAATGTTCCTTCACAGAATAAAAATTTAAATTATATATTTTTAGAATGTTTTGTCAAAAGATATAGTTCTTTTAAAATACAACATATAATTTATCTTTGTATTCTAATATTTTCTTCCCAATTACTCACATTATATTTATTGACCTTGCTTATGAAAAAGTTATGTTTTCTGGAAGAAAGGTCAGTTTTCCTTTTGCTATGTTATAAGCTAAAATATAACTTTTACCCCTTTTGAAAAAATCATAGTAACTATGTCACCCCAGGAGAGTCACCTTGCATTTATTTGTCAAAGGATAATTTGCTTGGTATCTACTTTTCCAATAAAACCTCCCAGAAGGCAAAAATTCAGAGTATACCTATGACGTTATTTAGTGTTCATAACATCCGAGAAAAATCTATACTTTAAATTCATGCAAAGTCTAAGTAGCAAGTGCATGAAGGTACACCATGTATTGTATAATCAAGATTCTTTCCTCCCACCGACATAGAAAAAAATTCCAATTGCTTTTTTGTAGGCAAAAAAAAGGAGCCCTGGTGAGCTAGGCTTCCTAAAGAAGTCTGTGATATGATTGAACACATTGATTCCTTTTATATTAATCACATTTTTTTCAAAGCACAATAACTGCTCTGTGATCATTTTCTTCTTTACTTACTTCACACATATTAGTAACTTAACAGATCATCAACATCAGTTGACTCCTCAAGCTGTATATACATTTTATGAGGACAAGCTTTGATAACATAGCACAACATATCTTGTCTCACCTTATGAATGAACAAAGGGAAAAAGAACAAAGAATTCTACTGATAAGAACAAAGGCTCCTACTGAAGCCTCATTCATGCAACTGATGTCAATAAAACTTCTAATTGCATAAAGCTCTACTGATTTCTTTTGCATGAAATTTTGTTGCCTGAGCAGAATATAAGCATTTGACCAGCTCTAGGTTAAGAATTATTTAAATAACACAAACTCAAATGTTCCTAAAATTCTTCTATTAACAAACACTAGTCTTTGGTATCAAGGCTATGGCTAGCTACACTACTGGATAGTATTTGGGAATTTTCTAGCATATTTTGATGGTTGGCAATGTATAATAACATGTGGTCATTGACATGTATTAATTTTTGAAATATAAGCCAACAAGTAATGAATACATCTACAGCTTAATTTTAATTCTTAGCTCATGAAAATACTCTGATTGTAGAATTTTGGTGTGAAAATACTATATAAGTAGTACATAGTAGTTAACTTATTAATTACATACAGTTCATGAAATATCCCAAAACATGGTGGTCACCAATTTAGACTGTGACAGAACAACTCAACATAAGCAGGTCCCCACTGTGTAAAATTTGACAGTGTGCTTAACTCATTATCTTACAGTTTGAATCAGCGAACCCAAGGACTGTAGTCTGCCAGGCTCCTTTGTCCATGGGGATTCTCTAGGCAAGAATACTAGAGTGGGTTGCCATGCCCTCCTCCAGGGGATCTTCTCAACCCAGGGACTGAACCCAAGTCTCCCACATTGCAGGTGGATTCTTTACTGTCTGAGCCACGAGGAAGCCCATTAATTATGTACAATTCATGAAATATCCCAAAATATGGTGGTCACCAATTTAGACTGTGACGGAACAATTCAACATAAGCAGGTCCCCGCTGCATAAAATTTGACAGTGTGCTTAACTCATCATCTTATAGTTTTAATCAGCAGGATGTACATGAGAAAACAGATACAAAAAAGTTTTTTTTAAGGAATATAGTTGGGATTCAAAACCAACTATATTTCAAAACCAGAAAGCTTACCTCCATCACAACATCATGCTAACTTTCAATGCACTGACAAGTTACATACATTCTGTCAAGCTGGAAATTGGAAATTTTCTCTCTTAATCATGGTTTAATTTTTTATATTTGAAGATATGCATTTTTAAAATTAATTAATATATTTTATATTTTAATTATAGGCTAATTACTTTACAATATGCCCTTTATATAAGTCTAGAATAACTTATATCCCAGAAGAAAAATTTAGTAACTACTTTCAGCACACTAAAACCTATTCCAGTGTAGACAGATAAGTTACTGCCTTTAACAAATGAACAATTTAGCAGAGAAGAAAACAAATAATCAAATATGAAAATACAGTAAGAATTAGGAGACAAGATAGTCCTGAAGACTTTTTCCATAACTAACAAATGATAAATTTAGAAAATATACCTCTACCATCTTTTAAACTCTTCCTCCCATTATCTATTTCTTCATTGTCCTTTTGTCTTATTTCTGTGGGCAGGGAGCCCATGTCTGGCATGAGTTGAGTGAAAGTCACTCAGTCACATCCGACTCTTTGCCACCCCATGGACTATAGCCTACAGGCTCCTCTGTCCATAGAATTTTCCAGGCCATAATATTGGAGTGGGTAGCTGTTACCTTCTCAAGAGGATCTTTCCAACCCCGAGATCGAGCCTAGGATCCCACATTTCAGGCGGACTCTTTACCATCTGAGCCTCCAGGGAAGCCCAATGTCTCATATAGTTGTTCAGGATTCATCTACAAAAGTTTTCAGTTTCTCTAGTCTATACTGTATCAGAGATGTTCTATGATTTAGTAAAACAGCAACTCCTTCATCCTCAATGCTTTGCAGTACCTAAGATTACCTCTGAGAGCAAAAATAGCTATTGAGTTATTTAAAAACGTTTCAGTCAATTCAGAAATTCTTTGGAATGTACAGTCATCCCTTGGTATCCATGGGAGATTGGTTCCAGGATATCAAAACCCATCACACCCAATTTCTACAGATACCCAAATACATGGATACTCAAGTTCCTTATGTAAAATGGCTAGTGCTGTCAACTCTCCATGTCTGTGGATGCAGAATGCTGAGTGAAATTATAATTTGTCATTTTTCAATCCATTACAATAACATTTTCAAAATTCTTCACACTATATTGACTAACAATTTGCCTTATATTAACAGTTGTATATTTACTTATCTCTTTTGCTTCATGTGAGTCAGTTACTTTTTAAATGTTAACTTCATATTGTTAAGGCTCCAAGGGGACAATTGGCTAATTAATTAAAATTGATAAAAGTTTATCCATGAAAGAAATTTATAACATCGTAGGATTTCTGTAAGGATGATCCTTGAAACAACATTTGTTTATTCTCATGTCTAATAGGAAAATGAAATCTTTATTCAATGTTTTCTAATTTTGTAAATGAGATTTGCTAATTTCTCACTGCCTCTCTTTCCCTTAACCCCACCAAGTAAACAAATGGAATGATTTAATGTATTTTTTCTGAAGTTAAGATGAATTTTATGGCTACATCTTTACCTTTCAAATTAAATAAACAAAAACACATTTTCTCTTTCTCATCAACTTTGCATTTGTTGAATTTATTGAGCTATATAGTACATCATAAACACTACAGAGTAATCAAATGGTTTTATTTTTATAGTCCTGGACTCATAAACAAAATATGCTTTAAAAAGAAAAAAATACAAGAAATTATAAAAATAAAACTCATTTTCCAAGCAGTTATTCAGGAAAAAAAAAATCACAAATATAACCATAAATAGTCCATAGATATCCCACTATCATTGATTAGTTTCCTTGCAAAGTTCACCTGAGTACAGGACCTACTTTACATCCTAGTGAAACTTCTATTATAACAAACTTTGATCTGAAAAGGAACTTTGAAAAAAAATTTTAGTTCTAGGTAAAAAAATAGCATGCCCCCCCCATTAAACTCTAATGAACTATTCCCAGGCTTTTCCCAAAAAGGCATAGCAATCGTCACTAAAATAGAATAAATAGTTGTGAGTTCTTTGTGCATCAGTACTAAGGCAATAGGGTAAAATTGTATTTGAAAAAATAAGTTTATTTTCTTTCCCTTCTTTTTCCCTATTTCTAGCTTGCTTCATTTTTCATTCCTTCAACTTTTTTTTGACCAAGTCATATTATAACTAGAAATCAACATGAATTAAAAGATACCAGATATTGGTGCCAATTTATCTACATTGAAAAGTAAGGCTTAATTTTTTTTAGAAGACCCTAGGTTCTAAAAAGAAAGTTGAAACAAATGAATTTTACAGTCATAAATGTACTATATAATCTTAAGAATGACTTATGAACCAGTATTAAGGCTTATTATATATCTATAGTAATCAAGAAAATCTGACTTTGGCAGAAGGATAAATACTTAGATAAATGAGACAGATAGAGAACCCAGAAGAAGACCTAAACAAATATCCTCAACTAATTTTTGACAAGGATATAAAGCAATCCATTAGAGGACAGACTTTTCACACAAAATCCTAAACATGAAAGTTCATAGAGGCTTTATTATAATAGTCAAATGCTATAAACAACCCAAATATCTCTCAGTGGTTGAACAGTTAAATAAGCTGGCACATCTATACTATGTGATACTCTTCAGCAATAATAAATAAAAAAATCAGCCGCTGATATACGCCATGACCTGTGATGAATTTCAAGAGAACTTTTCTGATGAAAATAGTCAGTCCCAAGACTGAACATACTGGAAATGACAAAATTTTAGAAACAGAGATCAGATTAGTAATTGCCATGTGTTAGGGTAGGATAATGGAAGAGAAGTGAGCATGCCTATAAAAGGGCAACACAACAGTTTCCTATGGTCAAGGAACTATTTATAGTATCTTGACTGTCCTAGTGTATACATAAACCTATACTAATAATAAAACTGCATAAAACTAAATACACCACACAGAAACATATACCCCTATATACACAAATACACAGACACACAAATGAGCACCACTGGAGAGAATCTTTATATTTAATAGCTGATTTTATAACTTAAATATCCCAATTGCTATATTGTAAGTACTATAGGCTTAGAAGTTATTACTGTTGGAAACTGGGTAAATCTCTGTATTATTTCTTACAACTATATGGGGACTTAAAATTATCAATAAATAAAGTGACTAACTTTAAAAGAAATTACCTGTGACTGTGTAATCCTATTCCTAGGATTTATCCACAAATGTATACAAAAGAGAATAGAATCAAATTTATTTGGCATTGGTCAAACAGCCAAACATTTAAAAAAAATAACCTAACCACCACAATATTGCAAAGTAATTAGCCTCTAATTAAATAAATTACTTAAAAATTAAAATAAATAGAAAATAACCTAAAAAGTTATCAAAGGAGAAATGGTGCATTTACACTTCTCACCCAATGGAATTATTAACAAGTAAAAAGAACAAAGCATCTCCAATGAAATGCTATGGAAAGATCTGCAAGACAGATTAAAGAACAAAAATACCGTATATAGTAAGGCACCATTTATTTGGGGAAAACAGATGGCATGGAAGAAAACTGAGTGACTAGGAAACTGGGGAGTTATAGGAAAAGAATTGGTTTTTCCCTGTGTAATTGTAGCAACCATGGAAATGTGCTGCTCAGACCTGCTGGTACAGAAGCAGTCCAATGGTCACTTCAGATGCCGCCTTCTGGATAGACAAGTAGATTCATTCACACACAGGTCATGCTTTCCTCAGATCACTCAGAGCCAAGGACTGAGCAACCACAGCGGCTCTAGTACCACCTCCTCTAACAGGTAAGTATTTAGTACTTCTTAAACAATGTTTCCTTCGAAGGAAAGTTATGACCAACCTGAACAGCATATTAAAAAGCAGAGACATTACTTTGTCAACAAAGGTCCATCTAGTAAGGCTATGGTTTTTCCAGTGGTCATGTATGGATGTGAGAGTTGGACTGTGAAGAAAGCTGAGAGCCAAAGAATTGATGCTTTGAACTGTGGTGTTGGAGAAGACTCTTGAGAGTACCTTGGATTGTAAGGAGATCCAACCAGTCCATCCTAAAGGAGATCAGTCCTGGGTGTCCATTGGTAGGACTGATGCTGAAGCTGAAACTCCAATACTTTGGCCACCTGATGCGAAGAGCTGACTCATTTGAAAAGACTCTGATGCTGGGAAAGATTGGGGGCAGGAGGAGAAGGGGATGACAGAGGATGAGATGGTTGGATGGCATCACCGACTCGATGGACATGGGTTTGGGTGAACTCCGGGTGTTGGTGATGGACAGAGAGGCCTGGCATGCTGAGATTCATGGGGTCGCAGAGAGTTGGACATGACTGAGCAACTGAACTGAATTGAACTGAATCAATTTTGGTTAGAGAAGTTCTTAACAGCCTGGCTAAGTTTCTTTTTTTTTCCTCAGAATTACTCTAAACAAAATCTTCCTACCTAATTGTCCTGAAGTCTCCCCCTCTTTCTATTGCTCTCTTCTCCTTTGTCCTTCATATCTGTTTTGCCTCATTAATCTTTTTCACGTCTCATCCCATCTAAGTATCTGCGTTTTAGAATACCCCAACTAACACCAGATCATTTTATACCATAGCTACATATTAGCTGTATGACTATTAAAGTCATATATTTAAATTTAAAGCAAACATATTTTTTAAAATTATTTTTATTTGGCTGTGCTGGGTCTTAGTTGCAGTATGTGGGATCTAGTTCCCTGACCAGGGAGCGAACCTGGGCCCCCTGCATTCATAGCGTAGAGACTTAGCCACCAAACCACCAGAGAAGTCCCAAGCAAACATATTTATAACACTACGTTGGTTCATAGAATTTTTTTTAAACATACTTCTAAACATATTTGAGAATTCTCAAATTTGCTTTGAGTAACTGCTCATTCCACATCTCATGTAAACTTGGCAGAACTATTAGTCAAGGTGCCCTGATCAATCATTTCTCCAAATGATTGATTTGAGGAGGACTCCTCAAAGAGGTCAACTTTTAGTTGCTGCTACTTGGACCTCCAAAGACTCCCTGGTTCCTGGGCTTCTAGAGGTTGGGTTTTCAAATTATTCTTTAAGTCTATGAGCTGCATTGATATCTTTCCAAGAACTTGATTTTTACTGGAGAAGTATACAACTTTGGAGATTAAAGTTTCATAAATATTAACATAATGTTTTTCTAGGAAAATTAAGATATTATTGATATCTTTTTAACCTGCCATCTCACCCATTATGTCTGTGTACATATTCATGACCAGTGAATATTCTCGTGACAAAGACTATGGAGTTAACTTGTAGGGAGCCCTGGCATCAATCTAAATAAAATACCCTTCCTCTTGTTTATCATCTTGAAGGAGATTGTGTTGAATTTATCCTTATTTCTTCTGTTTTAGGAAGCCAAAACCACATAAAGTGAGTTTTATTTTTAAAAAGTTTCACACTTCAAGATTCTCATAGGTTTCACCTCTGTCCATATTCCGTCCACAGTTAACAGTCCATGCACCAATGTTCTTCTTCCCCATATTGAGAAAAACTTAGCTTAGTTGATGTTTCTCACAAGTTTCACATTGAGTACAATTCTTTTAAAAGATTTATTCCTTTCTAGCTTACTTTACTCTGTATAATGGGCTCCAGTTTCATCCACCTCATTAGAACTGATTCAAATGTATTCTTTTTAATGAATGTAAATCCATGGCTGATTCATATCAATGTATGGCAAAAATCACTACAATATTGTAAAGTAATTAGCCTCCAACTAATATAAATAAATGAAAAAAATAAAAATAAAAATAAATAAATAAATGTTTGTTTCCCGGGGGGGAAAAAAGATTTATTCCTGTTTTAACTATTTTTTAAATTAATGAGTGCCTACTATATGCAATATCCAAGGCACTTTACCTACATTAGTTGCAATACTAACTTTACTTGTAACACAAAGTGAGATACTGTCTCACTTTAAACAGAGACTGTGGCTTACATAGTTAAATAACTAAGCAAGGCCACTAGAAAATAAGAAGAAAAATAAGATTAAAATCAATCTCTGAATCCAAGTGTCATTATATTTCCACTCTAGTAGATTACTCTTCACAAGATCTGGATACTCACGGGAAGGTTATTAATCCATTTAATCAACATTTATTGACCACCAAGACTGTAAACAGTTTTGCACTAAGCACTGTGTAGAGACTTCAGGAATCATTCCCCTTTGACAGAACAGTCTCAAACTTACTAAGTGCTTAATAAATGTGAACTATGTTGAGTTATAATTTAGTTTATTTTAAGTAGATTGCCATAAATACTTTAAATGTAGATCATTTTTATTAGATACTTTCTTCCCAATAGTGAGGTTTGAGAACTAGAGTGTAATCACAGGGAAGTGAGTGGAACACTGTTGTTAGAAAGCAGGTCTATGGTGGTCAGTGTCAGCAAAAGCTCTAGGAATTCAGCTGGGTGAAACTGGGGTAGAAAATGCCCACCATGCAGTTGATGGTTGAGGAAAGGAGTAACAGGAGGAAGAAGATGGACATTTATGAGAATTCTACAAACCAAAATCCCTTAAACTAAACATATATAAGACCTCTAACCTCTCTGCTTCTAGCTACAAAATAGGGGATTGATTGCTTCTATAATCTCTGAAATCCTCTCTAGTTCCTAAACCTCCAACTTTTCATAACTAGATAAAAGATCCATGGAGGTAGGAATTATGCTCCTTCACTGTTGGATTCCTAGCATTCACCACCGTGTTTAGCACATAATAATCAATCAACAAACATTTAAAGTAATGAGCTTGAATTAATTAATGGGTATTTAAGTGTATGATTCACATCATAATTTGATAACATGACTTAAAAAGCATTCTAAAAATTTACTCTGGGTCTCCCAATTGCATTAATGTAAATAATGTATTCATTGATTTTAGTAACTTAAAGGATCTTCACATGTTTTTGATTGTGTACTTCTAAAAGTAAAATAATATTGAGCATGAACCCCGAATACATATTTACTCACTTTAATTGGATGATGCCTGTTTGTATATTACTTATTAGTAATGTCTAGCTTTCATATTTTTAGTTAATAGAAGTTTAAAAATTTTCTTCCTGCACCCTTATATACCTTGGAGCAAAACAAACTTCTACATGGGGCCTCTGATATGAATTCTGGACACCAAGGCATTCAGAAGAGTTGGTTAGCTTTTTAGGATTCGATGAGTGCACAGCATGATTATAACAGCTCCCTTTCCTATTCCTACGGCACTTCTGCCAACATCAAAAAGAATCATCAAGTTGTCCCAACTCTGCAATTCTAGCCCAGTCAGCTATTGCTCCATTCACAACATGCTCCATAGTGCAATGGAAACTGCACCAGCCTGAGAATTAGGAGTCTTGACTTAGGACTGATCAGTTGAGAAACCTTCAGCAAGGTCCTTAAACCTCTGGGTTCGGGTTTATGATTTTATAAGTGACAAGAAATGATGATCAAGCCTTATGTACCTTAAGAAAGTATGAAATATAGCACCTTTATGATGTGTCTGTGGACAAAAGAGCACAACTTATTTCAAAAGAGGACTTGGTACTAGAATGTATTATTTGGTTATTGTTAAAACAGTCAAATAATTGTATCAATTTCCTGCTGACTTTCTTCTTTCTAAACTACAATGCCTGGTGAATAACTGGCTATAAGTGATTCCTGCACAATGGTGTTTTACAAAGAAAACTGATGGTTTTTTCTTATAATAATTATTGTAAACATTACTAAACATTTCTTCACCAATTTGCACATTAGACTTATCTCTCATAATTTAGGATTTGATAAGATTTTAAGAGTCTAGGTTAACAGCATCAGTGTTTTCAAGCATACAGATTAATCCAAAATTAAGTTTATGCATATTAAAAACTATTATGCAAATATACACAAACATACGTATTGTCCAGTATATTCTATCAACTTAATTTAACTGTCTTTCAAAAGGCTTACTATTCTTCACTTTTCTTTTTTTTTTTTCTTCTTCACTTTTCTTATGACAAACTTGTTAAAATGTACCTGTTTGTATTATCATATAACAATATTATAACAACCATTCATACTGCACTCTGAGTTTTTCAAAGTCCTTTCACATAAATTATCTCAATTTTAGTTATACAGAATTAAATATCTAGTGAACAGTAAAGAACGAATCACAAACTGGGTTTTTAGACTTACTCTCTCTAAAAACTCAACTGTGTTCTAAACTGAGCCAATTTTAATCTTGAATCTGTAGATCATATTTTATAATAACTGTTGGGGACTGAGGAACATTTATCTTATTGTGCATTAATTTGTTTGAAATAAGGTGTGACCAAAAGTAACTGACAGTGGAGTTAAAGAGATTGTTTTCTTTTTCCATAAAGGTTCACACTTCCTATTTTGATGGGAATTTTTTTTTTATGCTAAAATCTTGTGGAAATATTGATCTTTTATTTCAAAGACATTTTTCTCTAAAAAATTTCTCTCATCCTTATACTTTTCATATTATGCACTTCACCTGTCCAGATCTCGTGAAAATGTATACTATCACTCTACTTTGTTTTAATCCCCTGAGAAGCCAGTTATGTTTTTCAGCCACACCTCAGTACTGCTGACAATAATTTATACTATAGTCTAGGCTGCATTATTTTAACATGGGGAGACCCTGTGTATGGGTGTAATAAAGTGGGAAACAGTCTTATTATGTTTCCCATAAAAGAGTGGAAATTTTACCTCTATAGAGAGAATTTTAAGTTCAAGCCTAAGGCCCTCAGATTTGGAATTTATAGGATCAATCATAAATTTAGTCATTTCACATTTATGTCTCTATGGGCTTTCTTTATCATCAAAGTGTTACAACGTTCCTCAAAAATTTCAATAAGTTGACAGTGTTGACTGATACTTTTGCCTAATGTACCAGATTAATGAAGATGTAATTTATACACTTTTTTTTTTTACATCTGCTAGATCTGAGATCAACATCAATGGGAGAGTAGCTAGAAAAGAAAACAATTCTATTGTTTTAACTCTTGACCTAGTAAATATGAAAAAACATCAGGTAATCTGTATCATTTTTCTTCAGAGTAAATTTCAACTTAATGCATCTCATAGAATTTAAACAAACTCATAAAACCAAGGAATGGTCATCATCATTGTTTTATATAACTGGTATAAAATTTCCTAATTATAAAATACTATATGCTTACAGTTGAAACATGTAGAAAACATTAAGTAAAATTAAAATTAAAAAACTCAACTATATAATCATCACTCAAAGAAAATACAGGCCCCTGCAGTAACTCTACTATCCAATTCCATTGAACAGGATCCATTAAAAGGTGTATTCTCTGCTTTCTTAGAACTTCCTTCTGATTCAACCCTTAACCCTCTCATTTAGAGTACCTCTAAAAGTCAAGATTTTCTGTTTCTCTTGAGCAGCTATTGCTTCCTTAGAGTTCTTGACATGTATTTAACACCCTTCACTAGCTCTCAATGCTGATGTAGGCTTGCCCTCTTGTTTACTTCACCTTAATCACTTCAACTAGTTTAGAAAAACCAACCAAAAATATGCTCATGTCACAATCTTCTCTAGAAATCTGTAAAAATGCCATATTTTAAAAAACAAAAATTAAATCAATAATTTTAGCATTTTAAAGAAAATTGTTTATTAACTAATGATAAAAAAGCCTACTAATAAAAGAACTGATAAGCTTAATATTTTATTTATAAAGTTATATATTCATATAACTTTATTTAAACAATTAATAAATAGATCATGCCAAATAAGTAAAATATATATGCTAAACACAGGTGATACAAATAGCTAAAAGTCAATGAAGAACCAGAAAAAGGAAGAAAATGGGTTAGGTTAGATCATTATATATGTATATTATTTGCTTATGTATACTCAAGGTGGTAATGTGATATGCAAATTTCAGTTTTTATAATGGAAAGATTAAAAAATAGGATATAGATAATTTTTTTCATTTTTACACAAAAATTATCAGCAAGAGCAAAGAAAGACATTATAATCACCTACTAAAAACTTGATGAACATGTTCTCCAAAAACCTATCAATTATTACAAATTATTCCTCAGTAAGAAGTAATGACGCTCTCTTCAGTCACATTTCATACAATGTTTTGCCTCACAACGTCTATTTTAATAGAAACTCTCAATGGATGTGAACAGTCAACAGGTATCTGCACATACAGGAAAACTGAGTCATAAGAGCTTGAAGAATATTTTAGCAAGGAAGCAGTAATGAAGACCAACAGGAAGAAAAGAGGTAATAAGCCAACAGCAGCCTTTTGGTATGGTAGTTTGCGTCAATGGAAAGTCTACCGGACTAGCAATCAGAAAACCTAGATTCTAATTTTGGCTGAGATACTGATTATCTATGACTTGGTACAAGTAAAATGACTATCAGCTTACATTTCTCAATCAGCAAATTAAGGAGACTGGACTAAAGTTCTAAGAGACTATCATTTTACCTCTAACATATGGTCACACAAACTTTAAACCTAAATTAGCAGGATGGACAGTAAAGATAATAGGAAAAGGAATTCTATATGTACTTAAAATTGAGGAGTCCCATTGGGTTATAATCTTCAAATTAAAGTGACAACAGCATATTTATTTGTGGAGGCCAATGAAAGTTGTTTTTTTAATTCTATGAATGGAAGTTTCTGTAGCTGAACTGATATTTTCCAAGTAGAATTTGCCATCTAAAACATATCAGTTTTAGATGGTAAATCTATTTCTACCTATGGAAAAAACATCTTTTATTTTATTACAAGACAGAACATATTTAACCTAGATTTCAGCCTTTACTTTTATTACAGCCAAATGAAAGGTATAGTTCCCGTAAGAATTAAATTAAAACTGCTTTATGATGAAAACACGTTTCCTTTTCTTAACATCCTACTGTCACACTGAGTAGACACACACTAGATAAAAAGTAACTGCCTACCCCTCCACCACCAAAGCTACACACACACACATACACATACACACACACACACACAGATGTACAATCACTTAGGTACTAAGGAGCTTGCTACTGACCTTTGTAGAAATGCCATGGTTTAAAATAATTTCTAAAACTTGTTATTTTATCAAGTATTATTTTTCTCCATCAGGATTGCCAAATCATTGGTACCTTAGACATCATCTTGGATTTTATATTATAATAATAAGGAAGACTAAAACTCACACCAAGAGGCTTCCCCTATACGTTCTGGAGCCATACCCAGAGAAGCAAGTCTGAAAGACTTTGCAACAACATAATTGTGAAATTTAACCTTTAAATTATTAACAACATAAATTCTAAACTCATTTAGATATCTTTAATTTTTATCTTTGTATCCTTGGAAAAAATTATTAACAATTTTATTGGAGTATGGTTGCTTTACAATGTTGTACAACATCATGAATCAGCCATATATATATGTATATCCCCTCTCTCTTGAACCTCCCTCCCACCCTCCCATTGCACCCCACTAGGTCGTCACAGAGCACCAAGCCAAGTTCCCTGTGCTACATAGCAGCTTCCCACTAGCTATCTACTTTATACATGGTGGGGTACATATGTCAATGCTACTGTCTCAATTGTTCTGCCCCCTCCATTCCCCCCTGCAACCACAAGTCTTTTCTTATGTTTCTGCCTCTATTACTGCCCTGTAAATAGGTTCATCTGTACCATTTTTCTATATTTCACTTATTTGCATTAATACACAATATTTTTCTCTTTATAACTTACTTCCCTCTGTATGACAGGCTCTAGGTTCATCAACATTACTTCAACTGACTCAATTTTATTTCTTTGTATGTATGTAGTATCCTTCTTTATCCATTTATCCATTCAACTGTAGATGGACATCTAGGCTACTTCTTGGAAATAATTTTCAAGATATATTCAACATCATGGCTGGGTACTACCTCAATTTTACATAAAATTTCTAGTAAATTTTTAAATAACCATGTAAATTTGAGAGTATTATTATGCTTATATGGCAATTTCAAAATATCATATATTTATAGAATTCAGTAGGAAGTACACAATCCTACAAAATGCAAGACATCAAAGGTACAATTTGTGAGAAACTTGGTATTATTCAGATGCCTGTTCCATATCATTAGGAAGGTCAAATGAAGTAGCAATGTAAAAGCTACTATAGATTAATTAAGAAAGCTTCTGTCATTAAAGAAAGACTAATGATTAAAGTATTAACTAGGCATATATGCGGCTGAGCAGTGATGAACGTGTAAGTTCTGGCTTCCAGGATAGTAGCAGAGGTCAATTTAGTAGTCTTTACAATGCCCAGACATTTATAAATATTGACTGCAATAAATTCAGTGTCAGAGAAAGTTTTAACATACTTGTATACTCTTCAATATTTGATACCTATAACATGTATTTTTTCTTTCATCATCATTAACAGTATTTTGTTAAGATGGTCTATTGTGTCAACCATTCTCCCTCACCTATGCCCCCAAAATTCATATTTACTTAGAATTTCAGAATGTGACCTTATTTGGACTTAAGATGTGTCCAGATGAAATTAGTTAAGATTAGGTCCTCCTGGATTCAATCCAATAACTGCTATCCATATAAGAAGGTTGTAAAAACATGAAGTCACATAGAGCAGAGATCTATACGAAGGTGGAGAGAGAGATTAGAGTAATGTACCTACAAGCCAAGAATGCCCAGGACCGCTGGAAGTCACCAAAAAGGAGAGAAATCCGTGGACTAGATTCTCCATCAGAACCTCCAAAAGGAACCCACCCTGCCAACATCTTGATTTTGAATTTCTATCTTCCATAACTGTGAGACAAAAAATCTTATATTTTAAATTATCCAGCTTATGGTACTTTGTTACAGCAATCCTAGGAAACTAACATAGAGCTCCAGCCATGAGTAGAAATAGGATACCATCTAAGTTATATTGTATCAATGCTCAGGAGTGAGGGCCACAGGGACATTAAACGAGTGACTTTTCTAGTTAATAGCTAAAGTGAAAGTGAACATTGCTAAGCCGTGTCTGACTCTTTGCAACCCCATGGATTATACAGTCCATGGAATTCGCCAGGTCAGGATACTGGAGTGGATAGCCTTTCCCTTCTCCAGGGGATCTTCCCAACCCAGGGACTGAACCCAGGTCTCCCACACTGTAGGTGGATTCTTTACCAGCTGAGCCACAAGAGAAGCCCAAGAATACTGGAGTGGGTAGCCTATCCCTTCTCCAGCGGATATTCCTGACCCAGCAATCAAACCAGGGTCTCCTGCATTGCAGGTAGATTCTTCACCAACTGAGCTATCAGGGAAGCCCAATAAATAGCTAAGGAACTAGTTTACAAGAATGTTACAGCAATGTACTATAACAATCTAACAAAATGCATGTGTTAAAATATATTTTCAAAATAATGATATCTAGTGGTTGCATAAGAAATTTTTGACATCATTTTCTAAGCCCAGGCAAGTATATATCTCAATCTCTCTCCATCTTTTGTCATAGCAGTTTTTGCATGTAATCGGTAATACTGCATATTTCAGGATTTATAATTCTCAGCACTCACAGAGATAGATAAAATAATAGAAAATTATTGAAATATACATATTTTTAACACACAGAAAGTACTGTGCATCTCACAATTCAGAAACTACTTGAGTAGACCAAATATGTGAATCCCTTTGAAAGTGAAGGTGAAAGTGTTAGTCTCTCAGTCATGTCTGACTCTGTGACACCATGGACCATAACTTTCCAGGCTCCTATGTCCATGAAATTTTCTAGGCAAAAATGCTGGAGCGGGTAGCCATTGCCTTCTCCTGAGGATCTTCCCAGGAGATTGAACCTAGGTCTCCCATTTTGCAGACAGATTCCTGGCCATCTGGGCCACCAGGGAAGCTGATATGAATCCCTTTAGGAACCAGCGAATAAAGATTTAACATCCACATGTTTTTTCTTTAGTATTCAACTCCCCCAGGCCCCAAATATATGGGCTGACCTCTATCACCCCGCTGCCTAAGATGGATGCATCTTCGCTGGAGTTAGCAGCTCAGTCCTTCCCCAGGGCCAATTCCTTATGTGAAGCTTACATCTACTACTAAAACCTGGGATACAAAATCAGTAGCTTTGTTTCTATTTTTCTGCATCTCTAGGAAACAACAGCAAAATGCTCTATGTTGATTTCCTACATGATTTCCCCCCAGGGCCTCATGGATCCAAATCTCAAGATCTGACCAATTCAATGAAAAAAGACAGTTAACTTTTTTCTTCCTTCTGATCCCAAAGTTGATTAAAAAAAAAAAAAACTTTTTCAAATGTCTAGTTTCCATTTTTCTTCTCTTTTTTTTCATGGCACTTCTAATAACATTTACACCTTGCTTCTCAGATAATATTATGCTCAGAGATTATCCAGTATATAGTACTTATCTGTACTACACACTTTTGATCTCTGGTCGGGAAGATCCCCCGAAGGAGGAAATGGCAACCTACTCCAGTATTCTTGCCTGGGAAATCACATGGACAGAGGCTCCTGGAGGCCTACAGTCCATA
Organism: Dama dama; assembly: GCF_033118175.1. Taxonomy (NCBI): domain Eukaryota; kingdom Metazoa; phylum Chordata; class Mammalia; order Artiodactyla; family Cervidae; genus Dama; species Dama dama. Next base: position 28,154,200 of record NC_083709.1, read on the forward strand.
GGATTGCAAAGTCAGACACGACTGAGTGGTAACATGCAATCATACATACTACTTGCCTATAGCGTATCGTTATGTATGTGTGTGGACATACATATATTGATATATATGTATAATATGCAGATCATGTTTTTAAGATGGGTAGTACTAAAATATCTTAAATATAAAACAAATATTAAGTTAAAATTTAAAATAAAAATAAAAAAAATAATTTTTAAAAGTTACCAAAAAACCTAAAATGAACAATATCTGAAGGATTTTAAAGTAACTTGAAAATGACCTGCTTCCCTACCCTCACCACTCCTTGGACTTTTATAAAACTAGATACTTCACTAAGGATTAGACTTTTACTTTACCAGATGCTTTACTAAGGAGACATTCATTATTTTGCTTATGAAGAGCTGTATCTCTGTATTTAAAAAAAAAATAAAAGGATTTACAGGATACTATAACAAATAGTTCTTCAGTGTAGACACCAGCTGTGGTAAGTACAGAACACATCTTGATAGCTACTGGAGTGGGAGAAGGCACTGTCATTTATAAAAATAATTGTGGAGAAGAAATAAGGGGCTTGGATAAGGAGTGAAAGCAGGATGAAATGGAGAGACTGAAGGAAAGAAAGGGGAAGGGAAAACAGTAAAAGGCAAGGGAAATGAGAATAAAGGAGGTAGGAAGAAAATGGGAAGGAAAGAAGGAAGAAAGGAGAATTAAAGAGAAGGGAGAAAGCAGTATAAGCACTCAAATAGTAAATATTTGTCTCTATTTTTAAAAGAGAGGCAGATAGAAAAAGGAACTGTCATATTTAAGATTAGCCAGTTAGGATCTCCATTATGTATAACTGAAGGCAGACACTAGAAGACAAGGTAATTGCAGTTAATACCTGAAGCTACACAATAAATGCATATTAGCTTCTCTCTGCAACACAGGATTGACCCTTTGTGGTAACAGAATGAAACTGAAAATATGGAAACCAGTGATTTTCAAAGTTTGGTCCTCAGGATCTGCAACAACATCACTAGGGAACTTATTAGAAAGGTAAATTCTTAGGTTCCACAGGTCACTCACCAAATCAGAAAACTCTAGGAGCTGGCTCCAGAAATCCATGTTTTACCAAGCCCTCCTGGTGATTCAAATGCATGCTAATGCTTAGAAACCTCTTATTTAAACCACACTTTTTCAGCCAGAGCACTCTGCATGCTTTGTTCAAACAAAAGCACGATCATGTTTCCTGAGGTATCACAGTATACAAATTAACTGATATCAATACAAACGAGTGCTAGTGAACCAACTATTCTAAAACAGAAAACCTGACACTACAGACGCATTCTTTCTTTCTCCTTTCAAATTGCAATAAAGCATGAACTCATTTGCAGCCACATTTTCTAATTCTTTTCTGCCCAACATCCTAAATTCTATCAGGGTCGTATAGTCAGGGCCCTTAAGGCTGAACCTCCTAGGGACGGAGTTCTATTAGGGAAGTGTCTTGAGACATATGGAAATCTCTGAATTTCCAAATGATTCACACTTTGAGGATTCAGGACTATAATCCCCCTAGAATACAGGATAAAAATGTCCTACCATGAGACAAAAGTCAAGCCCTTTTATTTCAGGACTGATAGGCAGCTAAAAACCTAGATGACAAAGAACATGTGCTTCTTCAACATTATATTTAAAAGAAGCTGTTAAGCTACTACAGAAAAATTATTGCTGATGCCTCTTTTGACCAAAGCTGTAAACCAGTATTATGATCTGAATCACACTTTTCCTTCAGAACTGATGGTTAAATTTTAAGTAACCTTGCAGTCAGTGTTAAAACAGAGCTATTTATTTAAAATTATGTTAGACACAGTGTTAAAAAGAAAAGTTATATATACTGAAAGATCCTTGCTTCACAAATATTTTACTCAATCTTATGCTTATCTATGATTTAAGGTCATCTACATTACTTGCCATGAAATCAGAAGATGTTTGCTTCTTCGCAGGAAAGTTATGACAAACCTAGACAGTGTGCTGAAAAGCAGAGACATTACTCTGCTGACGAAGGTTCATATAGTCAAACCTATGGTTTTTCCAGAGGTCACAGATGGGTGTGAGAGCTGGACCATAAAGAAGGTAGAGCGTCGAAGAATCGATGCCTTTGAACTGTGGTGCTGAAGAAGACTCCTGAAAGTCCCTTGGACAGCAAGGAGACTAAACCAGTCAATCTTAAGGGAAATCAACCTGAATATTCATTGGAAGGACTGATGCTGAAACTGAAACTCCAGTATTTTGGGATTTCTGATGCAAACAGCTGACTCATTTGAAAAGTCCCTGATGCTGGGAAAGATTGAGAGCAGAAGAGGGTGCCAGAGGATGGGTGGACCACCAGTGCAGTGGAGCTGAACTTGTGCAAACTTAGGGAGATGGCGAGGGACAGAGAGTCCTGGCATGCTGCAGTCCATCGGGGCGCAAAGAGTCGGCCACGACTGGGCAACTGAACAACATTACCTGCACATCCCTGGCTAGAACTGAAGATTTCTAGAAGTCCTATTAAAAGCTGCTTTTGAAGGAAAGCATACACTGGAAAAACTACTGTAAAGCTGAGAAAATGTCACGTAGGTCATATAAGCCAAAGTTCATTGAAGATATTTAACTGATTATGAAATTAAAAAATTCACATTTTAAAAATTTAACAAAAAACTTTGTGCAAAGGAAAGGGTGAATGGCTAACATGCATTTTTTTCAACTCTAGGGTTTTTTCCTCATGTTTAATAAAACTCAAACAGAACTATATTACTTTCTTTTCACAGATTTTCATCCATTTGCTTCTCCCTTCTCTAGTGGCTCAGACGGTAAAGAATCTGCCTGCAACGCAGGAGACCAGGTTTGATCTATGGGTCGGGAAGATCCCCTGGAGAAGGGAATGGCTACCACTTCAGTATTCTTGTCTGAAGAATTCCATTGATAGAGGAGTCTTTTGTGCTACAGTCATGGGGTTGCAAAGAGTCAAATGCAACTGAGCAACTAAGCATGCATGATGATACTTTCATTCACTTTGAGCTTTACTTTTGCACTCTCTTTTCTGAATATATGTAAAATGTCCTTTTGAGTATGAACTCTACTGGTTAATGTGAAATAATTGGTTTCTTTTTGTCAACCTTTTAAATAGGAAAAATAAAAGGAGAGGGCACAATGAAATTATTGAAGCAATTGAACCTGCATGTTTCATACTTCAAATTAGTATTGTTAGGTGACTCTCTGTAAAGATACAATCTCCAGCCTTGAGAAATTTGTATTGTGAAGTGGTTTCTTTATCAGTGAGGTTAATGAAGATGTCAGCAAATGGGATGAGGCCTTGCCAAATGGAATTACTTTCACCTCCAATCCAACTTGGAAAAGGTGTTAATCAGTATAATAATCTTATCAGCAGCTGAGAAGGAGGTTTTGGATGTGGTCATTTCTGTTCCTTAATAGAAAGCCCTGAAAAGATAATTATTCTCAAAATCTATATTATCTATACTATGAAAATCTCTTTTCTAAAGTACAGATCTTCGTAAAACAAAGAGAAAAATGCGTTGATGGGTCAGAAAGAGTTTTGAAAGAAGAATTTAGATAGGAACATACCTAAAGTATTTTTAAACTTTTCTGGAGTATTCATGGCATGACCAAAAAAAGTATATATCAACTATACATAATCATAGAAATAGAGTCATCACATCATAGAAACATAATTACTTAATTGAAAAGGATCAACACCACAACAGAAAACTACATGCTTGCTGAGAATATCAATGTGTAAAATAAAAGAAAAAGCTATAAAGTTTACTACCTGGTATAGTCTGCATATAAAAAGTGAATGGCAACCCATACATAATGCTGTATGTAAAAATGAATTCTAGTAGACCAAAGGTCTCAATGTTAAAGGTAAAATTATAAGGTTTTCCAGAAAATAAAATAGTAGGATGTCTTCCTGATATATGGTAGCCAAAGATTTTTCAGTAAGACACATAACCATCCATCCACAAAGGGAATAATTAATCATTTGGAGTTCATAAAAAAAAGGAAAACTCTGTTCGTAAACAAAATCAATACAAAAGAGTAAAAAGATAAGACATAGTTAAGATTTTGGAATTGCATATAAAAAATAAAGACCATTACCAATATATACAAAGGGTTCCTAAAAATCTAATAAAGTAAAAGTGAAGTTGCTTAGTCGTGTCTGACTCTTTGTGACCCCATGGACTGTAGCCTGCCAGGCTCCTCCACCCATGGGATTTTCCAGGCAAGAATACTGGAGTGGGTTGCCATTTCCTTCTTTAAGGGGATCTTCCCGACCCAGGGATCAAACCCTGGTCTCCCACACCACAGGCAGACGCTTTACCATCTGAGCCACCAGGGAAGCCCACATAAATCAATTAAAAGATTAAAAACCTAACTTTCAAAAAATGGGCAAAAGCTTTAAATATTTCCCAGAGAAGGCGTGCTAATCTCCAATAAGCTTGTGCAAAGGCACTTAATATGTTTAGTTATTAGGTAAATGTATTAAAACTACAAAAGATACTATTACATAACAACCAGAATAACAATTAAAAGACTGCCAATAGCAACTAAAATGTGGAGTAACTAGAATTCTCATGTACTACTTTTATTTACTTCTTTTTTTCAGATGCTTCTGATGAGAGTATAAATTGGTACAACTATTTTGGAAAACTCACAATGTTTACTAAAGCTGAAAATAATAGTACACTGTGTGTGTGTGTTGCTTCAGTTGTGTCCGACTCTTTGTGACCCTATGGACCACAGCCTGCCAGGCTCCTCTCTCCATGAGATTTTCCAGGCATGAATACTAAAGTGGGTTGCCATGACTTTCTCCAGGGGATCTTCCTGACCCAGGGATTGAAGCTGCGTCTCTTACCTCTCTTGTATTGGCAGCCAGCTTCTTCACTGCTAGTGCCACCTGTAAAGTCCTACAATCTGGCAATTCTGCTCATAAGTAGTTGCTAATAGAAATGTATACAAATACCCCCAAAATATAATTATGAGTACCTCTTGATGAAAGTGAAAAGGAGAGTGAAAAAGTTGGCTTAAAACTCAATGTTCAAAAACAAAGATCATGGCATCTGGTCCCATCAATTCACGGCAAATAGAAGGGGATACAATGGAAACAGTGACAGTGACTTTATTTGTGGGGGCTCCAAAATCACTGCAGATGGTGACTCAGTTCAGTTCAGTTGCTCAGTCATGTCCGACTCTTTGCAGCCCCATGGACTGCAGCATGCCAGGCTTCCTTGTCCATCACCAACTCCCAAAGCTTGCTCAAGCTCATGTCCATTGAGTCGGTGACGCAATCCAACTATCCGCAGATGGTGACTGCAGCCATGAAATTAAAAGACTCTTGCTCCTTAGAAAAAAAACTGTGGCAAAGCTAGACAGCATATTAAAAAGCAGAGACATTACTTTGCCATCAAAGGTCTGTCTAGTCAAGGCTATGGTTTTTCCAGTAGTCATATATGGATGTGCGAGTTGGACTATAAAGAAAGCTGAGCACCGAAGAATTGATGCTTTTGAACTCTGGTGTTGGAGGATACTCTTGAGAGTCCCTTGGACTGCAAGGAGATCCAACCAGTCAATCCTAAAGGAAATCAGTCCTGAATATTCATTGGAAGGACTGATGCTGAAGCTGAAACTCCAATACTTTGGCCACCTGATGCAAAGAACTGACTCACTTAAGACCCTGATGCTGGGAAAGATCGAAGGCAGGAGGAGAAATGACAACAGAGGACAATATTGTTGGATTTGGCACCACCAACTCAATGGACATGAGTTTGAGCAAGCTTCAGGTTGAGACAGGGAAGCCTGGCATGCGGCAGTCAGTCCATGGGCTTGCAAAGAGTCGGACATGACTGAGCAACTAAACTTGGCAACATTATCCATAAATGCCTTCAACTGAAAATAACTCAGATGCCTAAAAACATTAGGATAGATAAACAAATTGGTGGTATGCCCATGTAATCAAATAACATAAATCAAAATAAGATATTGTATTACTGATGAATTCAATAACATGAATGTTTCACAAAAACGAGACACAAAAGAGTAAGTACTTATTTAATTCCACATGTATCAAGTCAAGAAGAAGAAGAACTAATCATGATAACAGATGTCAAAATACTAATTTCTGGAGTGTAAGCTTGAAGCAGTGATTTACAGATAGGTTAAGGGAATGCTAGTAACTTCCACATTTTGATCTAGGAGCTGCTTAAATGTGTGTGTTTGCTGTGTTAAATTTTATTGGAGTATACACAGGATTTGAGGACCTTATATATTTTGTATGTAAATGTGAAATTGCCAGTTAAATAGAAAAAAAAGTTAAGAAAATGCAGTTAGATTATAGGGAAACTATAACGGAATCTGAGGAAAATGTTAAGAAAAAATACATAAGAAGATTATTATCTTCCATCTGGAAAATTAATGATACAAGAGTGAATGCAAAGTGATCATTTGAGATAGGTTGAGTGCTTTGGTGTTCTTTAATATGCTTTGAAATAGAAAAGGTGCAATATTTATTTCCTTGTTCTAGAGACTAAATCTAGAAGTAATATAAATTACTTACATAAGCAATAAGGAGAAGTTTTTATCATCACAAATAACAATAAAACTTGAAATAGAGATTTCCCAATCTTTGTTAATTTATCAGTTGAATAACATAATCAATAACTCAGTTTTATTTCATTTTTCCATATACTCATATTGGTTTACAGCTTGAAGACTGAACCACCCTGAAGAGTGGTGGTTTAAAACTAGATTCACAGTGTAATACTAAAGAGAGATCTTATCCCTTTGAGAGTCATGTCTCTTAGGAAGGGAATGTAAAAACTCTTCTCTTAACGAGGGGAATGCTTGCAACAAAAATATTGGCACATACACCATACACACATGTAGCGATAAACTCTTAAATATCCCATAAAATTCCCCCACTGACAGGGTATGGGCATTTTTGAGCACCATCTTATCCCTTGTACAAATTTATTTTTAGTAAAACACATTTCTTCCTTGGAAATTTCATCTCTCTACAAGGTATTAAACCTTGCTAATAAATTAAACTAGACAATTAAAATTAGCAGGTGCTAGTTCAATACCTGAGTCAGGAAGATTCCCTGGAGAAGGAAATGGCAACCTACTCCAGTATTCTTGCCTGGAAAGTCCCATGGACAGAGGAGACTGGTGGGCTACAGTCCACAGGTCACAAAAGAGTTTGACACAATTGAGTGACTAAACGACAACAACAAAGCAAATTTACATGTAATTTTCATAAAAACCCTATGAGGTAAGAAAGGTAAAACTGAAGGGAAGCTCAGAGGGGCTAAGTGTCATTCCCAAGGCCACACAGCTAAGTATGGATAACTCAGAAATTTAAGCTCTGACCTTTCACAGATAAAATCCTAAATCAGAGGGCAACAAATTTATCTCAAAAGTGATAATTAGTATTTTAGATTCTGTAACTGCATAGTCTCTGTTAAAACCATTCAGTCCTGTATCATAGCATGGAAACAGCAATAGATAGCATATAAACTAATGAATATAGTTGTGCCTAATAAATCTTTATTTATAAAAAAATGGTGATAAGTTTCGCCTGATGTATTAAAGAGGAAATGATAAGATAAATTCTGGTTGCAAAATAGTCTACAAAATTATTGACCTAGACTCTTGAAAGAAAGATGCATTGGGCACAAAGAATGGTCCAAATTAAAAGAAACTCCTTATTGCCAAATTCAGACTTAAATTGAAGAAAGTAGGGGAAATCACTAGATCATTCAGGTATGACCTAAATCAAATCCCTTATGGTTATACGGTGGAGAAATAGATTTAAGGGACTAGATCTGATAGACAAAGTGCCTGATGAACTATGGACAGAGTTTCATGACATTGTACAGGAGACAGGGCTCAAGAACATCCCCAAGAAAAAGAAATGCAAAAAAGCAAAATGGCTGTCTGAAGAGGCCTTACAAATAGCTGTGAAAAGAAGAGAAGTGAAAAGCAAAAGAGAAAAGGAAAGATATACCCATTTGAACACAGAGTTCCAAAGAACAGCAAGGAGAGATAAGAAAGCCTTCCTCAGTGATAAGTGCAAAGAAATAGAGGAAAACAATAGAATGGGAAGGACTAGAGATCTCTTCAAGAAAATTAGAGATACCAAGGGAACATTTCATGCAAGATGGGTTCAATAAAGGACAGAAATGGTATGAACCTAACAGAAGAAGAAGATATTATGAAGAGGTGGCAAGAATACACAGAAGAACTGTACAAAAAAGATCTTCACAACTCAGACAATAACGATGGTGTGATCACTCACCTAGAGTCAGACATCACCTAGAGCTTCACATGGAATGTGAAGTCAAGTGGGCCTTAGGAAGTGTCACTACAAACAAAGCTAGTGGAGGTGATGGAATTCCAGCTGAGCTATTTCAACTCCTAAAGGATGATGCTGTGAAAGTGCTGCACTCAATATGCCAGCAAATTTGGGAAACTCAGCAGTGGCCACAGGACTGGAAAAGGTCAGTTTTCATTCCAATCCCAAAGAAAGGCAATGCCAAAGAATGCTCAAACTACTGCACAATTGCACTCATCTCACATGCTAGCAAAGTAATGCTCAAAATTCTCCAAGCCAGGCTTCAGCAATATGTGAACCATGACATTCCAGATGTTCAAGCTGGTTTTAGAAAAGGCAGAGGAAAAGGCTAACATCTGCTGGACCATCAAAAAAGCAAGAGAGTTCCAGGAAAACATCAACTTCTGCTTTATTTACTATGCCAAAGCCTTTGTGTGGATCACCACAAACTGTGGAAAATTCTGAAAGAGATGGGAATACCAGACCACCTGACCTGCCTCTTGAGAAATCTGTATGCAGGTCAGGAAGCAACAGTTAGAACTGGACATGGACCAACAGACTGGTTCCAAATAGGAAAAGGAGTACGTCAAGGCTGTACATTGTCACCCTGCTTATTTAACTTATATGCAGAGTACATCATGAGAAACGCTGGGCTGGAGGAAGCACAAGCTGGGATCAAGATTACCGGGAGAAATAGCAATAACCTTAGATATGCAGATGATACCACCTTTACATCAGAGTGAAGAAGAACTAAAGAACCTCTTGATGAAAGTGAAAGAGGAGAGTGAAAAAGTTGGCTTAAACCTCATAATTCAGAAAACTAAGATCATGCCATCCAGGATCCAAAATCAGTGTAGACGGTGACTGCAGCCATGAAATTAAAAGACGCTTGCTCCTTGGAAGAAAAGCTGTGATCAACCTAGACAGCATATTAAAAAGCAGAGACATTATTTTGTCAACACAGATCCGTCTAGTCAAGGATATAGTTTTTCCAGTAGTCATGTATTGGTGTGAGAGTTGGACTATAAAAAAAGCTGAGTGCTGGAGAATTGATGCTTTTAAACTGTGGTGTTGGAGAAGACTCTTGCGAGTCCCTTGGACTGCAAGGAAATCCAACCAGTCCATCCTAAAGGAGATCATCCTGAGTGTTCATTGGAAGGATTGATGTTGAAGCTGACACTCCAATACTTTGGCACCTGATGCAAAGAGTTGACTCATTTGAAAAGACCCCGATGCTGGGAAAGATTGAAGGCGGGAGGAAAAGGGGATGACAGAGGACGAGATGGTTGGATGGCATCACCAACTCAATGGATATGGGTTTGGGTGGACTCCAGGAGCTGGTGATGGACAGGGAGGCCTGGCATGCTACAGTTCATGGGGTTGCAAAGAGTTGGATACAACTGACTGACTGAACCTAACTTAATTGAAAGAGACATGATAAGTGAAAAAAATGTATAATCCTTGATTGATATCTTCATGAATAATTTTTAAAAAATACGGGATAATTTGTGGACTGTTATATCTGAACTGTATAAGATATAAGATTACTAAGTTGATACTAAATTTATTGGGTAGAGCAGTGTTCTGACTCTGTTAAAAAAAAAAGAGTTATTTTCTTTGAAGATACAGCTTGGGGTGCTGCAGTCCATGGAGTCACAAAGAGTTGGACGTGACTTAGCAACTGAACCAGAACAGACTAAATTACTGGAGTGGAGGGAAGAAAGGAAAAGAATAGGAATGAAAAGAGAAGGGAAGGGAAGAAAATAGGGAGAGAGGAAAGAAGGAAGGAAGTGAGGAAGAAGGGAAGGAAGAAAAGTACTGGGCCATTTGTCCCATGGCCATAGTTTGCTGATCCTCTCCTCAAATTTTTTAATAGTCTGGGTGCCCACCAGTATCTTTAAGATAACACTGCTTACAAGAGTTTCATTTATTTATTTTCGAACACTAAGTTTAAGAAGATCAAAAGGGTCAAATTTTGACCAACTCCAGTGGTCGACCTCCATGTTCTCCTCAATTCAGTAGAATTTTGGATAAGTTTCTTACTGAGTTTCTTTCATTGACCTTTTTCTTAGAACTGTTAGTTTAGAAAAATGTGCAATTGTAATTTCTTTCTCTGCCCCTTTGAGATGTAAATCTTCTACAGTCCAGGGATGTCTTTGTCAAGAACCTGGGAGCCAGCAAATCCCTTTGAAATGTAATCAAGAAGAGAGTGCCTCTATCCCCCAGTCTCTGGGTGAGAGCAGGGGTCTAATTTGATATACTTCAATTAGCAAACCCTGACAGCCTAATCACAATGACCAATTTACTCCCTAACATCCTCTAGTACTTTTCCACTAGCTCATCCAAAGCTTCAAAAATCTCCAGCCTTTTGTTTCATGGAGTTGAGCGCAACCTTTTTTCTCTATGGCAATAGTCTTGAATAAAGTTTTCCTTCACATTTGTAACAAGTGCCCAGTGCAATTTCTTTCTTTTACTCTATATGTCAGAATATCAATGGCTATTAGGTCTCAAACAACCAGGTTTGGGTCAGTTAGTAATTGTGGTTCAAAATTAATGTAATTAATTTTATAATGTGCTCTGTTTGTATTTGAGTCATGAAACTAGGTTTTAAGAAGGAATCAAGCAAAGCAAAATAGATTTGAGTGAAATCTTCACTTCAAGTGAAAATTTCAAGTTACATCTAATCTTTAAACCACAAAAGTTGCATTTTCTGAATCACTATTCATGAGCAGAAAGTCATGAGCATCATCTGCTTCCCAGAGAAGGCATCTTCATTTTCTTAAAAGGTGACTTTAATGTGACACCCTGGGAAACTCTGGTGAAATATTTAAGAATGATCAGGCTTTCCTTAATTTGGCCACCTGATGTGAAGTGCAGACTCACTGGAAAATACCCTGATGCTGGGAAAGACTGACGGTAGGGGGAGATGGGCGGCGGGTGGGGGGAGAGAGGATGAGATGATTGGACAGCATCACCGACTCAATGAACATGAATTTGAACAAACTCTGGGAAACAGAGAAGGACAGGGAAGCCAGTGCTGCAGTGCATGGGGTCACAGAGAGTCAGACACAACTTAGTAAATGAACAAGGCTTTCCTTTGTTCACTATTTCCTGACATATCTTCCCTGATATAGGGACTGAAGGTCTAACCCTTGAACAAGAGCCAGAAGTAAACTATATTCTACTAGTGGGCCTTATTTACCAAAGATAACAAAAACCGCGATCCCCATCTAGGATTATGGAGCTCTAAATCTCATTTGGGCCTCCCATGTGGTTCAGCTGGTAAAGAAGCCACCCGCAGTGCGGGAGACCTGGGTTCAATCCCTGGGTTGGGAAGGTCCATTGGAGAAGGGCAAGGCTACCCACTCCAGTATTCTGGCCTGGAGAATTCCATGGACTGTACAGTACATGGGGTCACAAAGAGTCAGACATGGCTTAGAGACTTTCACTTGTAAAAATTTTTTTGATTCCCTGGTGGCTCAGATAGTAAAGAATCTGCATGCAATGTGGGAGACTAGAGCTCGATCCCTTGGTCTGGAACATCTCCTGGAGAAGGAAATGACAATCCACTCCAGTATTCTTGCCTGGAAAAATCCCATGGACAGAGGAGTCACAAAGTGTCATGACTGAGCAGCTTTACTTTCACTTTTCAAATCTTATTTCCTGAAATGCTTTAGTTTCAAGAAAGCTAGAGAACACTGGCTTTTTGTGATCACCTCATTCTTGTGCCAACCTTGGAGTTTTTTTATTTGCTTATGCTCTTTTCCCTGAGGTCTGATGTGATGTTTTTAAAAGGTGGAGGTGGTGGTAGGAGGGATCTAAAGGACAGTAACTATAAAGTAGAAAAAGAATGAACCCATTAAATATGTCTGTGCAATGTACCAAAAGTCAGCCAAGAGCTGAGTAGCAGCTGAAAGTCATTATCCAAACCTCGAGTCCAGAATATGACTCGTGTCTCCCTGAAGGAAAAGGTGGCTCTTCTCTCACAAGGCATTCTTTATTCTCCTAACTGTGCTCCCTAGAACCACAAATGTCTAGAAGGGAAGACTTTCTAATTTGTCCTTTTTCTAGAGAAATCGCTCTCCTTCTCTCTCTTCTTTTCTTAATAACAACAAATATTCAATATAACTCTGGACTTAGATGAGAAGCCTAGTATTTCTAGACTCAACTATATGCTAAATTTATGCCATGGAATGATTATATAGTGCAAATTTAAAAGAAAAAGAAACAGTAAAGAGTTCAGAAACCTGAGTCATCATTCTGATTTTTCCAACAATGCCCCAAACAACTTTATACTTGATTCTTAAACTCTTTTAGCTGCAAAATATGATGACACTGAAGCCAGAGGTCCACAGCAGTACAGATTAAACGAAATGACAGATGAAAAAAATGCTTTGAAAATGTTGCAAACATAATCTAAATGCAAAGCATGACTGCTAGGCAAAGGAGATTTAGTTGTTTTGTTTTGTTCTTTATGACATACTTTTTTGATTCTAGTCTTTTTTTTTTTTTTTTTTTGTCTGCTTCACATCATCTCCACCCTCCCTTCTCCCACGTAGCATTAAGAGCTTAATAACTACAGTCACTTTTCCCATCAGTAGTCACAGAATGTTTAAGTTTCTTGTTGATTTTCTTCTTAATTTAATTAGAATTTTAATGGAATAATTGCAACTTTACATACTCTGCATAGTGATTTAGAGGATTATGTTTACTCTGAGGATTTTTTTTTAAGTCTCTGGAGGAGAGCAGACAATAAACAAAAATGAATAAAATCATTACAGCAATTTATTGTGAATAGTAAAAAGGAAAATGCTTCTGAAATTCCACTTGAACATCAACATGTTGGGTGTTCTTAAAAATCCTCAACAAAGCCATTTGGTCACTTATTCTGAAAGTATAAGAGAATTAGAAAAATCTCCCGAGCCTTACTATTTTGCTTGTCTAGTCATCTATTCCATACTCTTCCCAATCACTGAGAAACTTGATCAAAACCTCCAAGGTATTCACATTCTTATTCTGTAATTCCCTCCCTTGGTCAGGGATTAATTAATTTTCTGGTAGTTTACGTGAATATTCTTTTGAACTAGGAAGCATCAGTATATATAACATACACATATAGTAGCTTTGTTAACGATAAAACACCATTTAAGTTATTTTGATACATGTAGTGATGTTGAAGGCCAACACAGAAAATTGTATCACTTTTTTAAATAACACATGCCATCCTGATCTCTTACCATCTTGCCATGCAGTAGGATGAAGATTTTATCTACATTAAGTAAGTGTAAGTAAGTAAGTGTTAGTCGCTCAGTCGTGCCCGACTCTTTGCGACCCCATGGACTGCAGCCCACCATGCTCCGGTGTCCATGAGATTTTCCAGGCAAGGATACCGGAATGGGTTGCCATTTCCTTCTCCAGGGGATCTTCCCAACTCAGGGATCGAACCCTGGTCTCCTGCACTGCAGGCAGATTCTTTACCGACTGAGCTACAAGGGTAACCCTTATCTACATTACATCATTTAATTATCAAAATAGCCCTATAAGAAATAGTTAATCTTACTATTTTATGCAAAAATGAATGAAATTGGGTAATTTATAGAGATGTGGATGGACCTAGAGACTGGCATATAGAGTGAAGTCAGAAAGAGAAAAACAAATATCATATAATAACACATACTGTGTAGAATCTGAAAAAAACTTATATAGATGATTTATTTACAAAGCAGATATAAGGACACAAACATAGAGAACAAATATATGGACACCAAGGGGGAAAGGTAGAGATGAGATAAGTTGGGAGACTGGGACTGACATAGATACGCTAGTGATACTTTGTATAAAATATATAACTAATGAGCACTTACTGAGGAGCACAGAGAACTGTACACAATGCCCTGTGGTAACCTGAATGGGAAGGAAATCCAAAGAAGAGGGGATGTATGTAGACATAGAGCTGATTCACCATGCTTTACAGTGGAAACTAACATATCATAAAGCAATTATAATTCAATAAAAAAAAATTTTGAATGACATAGAGAAGATCATTGGATAAAAAGTCTAGACTCTTAAGAATCACTTAGCAAAGCCATTTGCACTGGCACTTTCTCCAGATTATACTAGTGGATATAGCCTATGAGGTCAACATGTACTGGAACCCTGAGTTTTACCCAAAATCCCTCACTTCAACCCCATCCACTCAAACTTACTTCACCTTACTGAGCCCCAAGGTCTTTTCTGTCAACTAAAATAATGGGGTTTCACGATATTTCATGTTCCTCTCAGAACAGTCCATGAATCAATAGAGGCTGTGCCTACAACTTCTTTTAAAAATCTGTTTAAAATGTTTGATTTTCCTTTTTGCGTATCTTAAAAACTAAGTACAAAAGTTTTATCAGCCTAAATTATCATGTATACATTTTTGGAAAACTCCATAGACTTTATTTCCACAGATTGATTCTTTATTTTCATGAAAATTAAAATGGGAAGAATCTCATATTTGCAAGTTAGACTTCCAATTACAGATTTTGTAATGCAAATTTGAAGTTCAATTCTAGAAATTTTAGAGAAGAAAAGGATAAAAAGGAGAACCAAGGCTTTAAAAAAAAGATTCCTTTTGGCCTTCTTCAATATAATGATTTCTGGAAAGCAAAATAAGTAACAGAATACTGTGCAGTATTCTTGCCTGGAGAATCCCATGGACAGAGAAGCCTGGTGGGCTACAGTTCATAGAGTTGCAAAGACTCAGAAAGGATTGAAGAGACTGAGAACACATGCATGCATGCACGCTGACTTATCTTCACTTTCTTTTATCCAGATTCCACTCAGTTGCTTTCTCTGGCATGTTGCAGTTGGATATGGCAAATTCATTTTTTCCATGTTTCATTTCTTACAAGAAATTTTTTTTTAAAAAAGAATGAGTATATGTTCTTAAAGAAGTTTATCTATGCTGTTTTTGTAGAGGGGTAACCAAAACTGAGCAATAGAAGGCTAATAGAAATTACTGGGCTTCCCCCATGGCTCAAGGGTGAAGAATTTGCCTGCATTGCAGTAACCAAAGGAGACACAGGTTCAGTTCCATTCCTGGGTTGGAAAGATGTCCTGGAGGAGGAAATGGCAACCCATTCCAGTATTCTTCCTGAAGAATCCCATGAACAGAGGAGCCTGGAGAGCTACAGTCCATAGAGTCCCAAAAGTTGGATATGACTAAATCGACTTAGCACACACACAACAGAAACAACTATGTATTAAGCACTTTGCTCCAAGCAAAGTGTAACTTTTTATTCAGAGAGAGTAAAATCAATGTCCCTGGCAGTAAGATAGCAGAATCAAGCTCTGGCCTCGGCCTGTGTATTCCGCTTTCATGCAGTACCTTTCACCTGGCACTCAGCAGTCTGCGCAAACAGAAACAACTAACTCTGTCAACGTCACATCCTCCATCTCCAAGACTGCTTTCCAAAGCATCAGCAGTTGGATAAATTCTGATGGTAAGACTTCTAGGTCATTTTTTATACCCTCCTTCTTCTCATTAACTTCTACTTCATCAGGTCTCATGGACCTTCTGTAATCCCTAATATCAGGAAGAAACCTAGTAGATTATTCTTGCTCAGCCACTTTCACTTGGGCAATTCCTATTTATTATTATCATGTAAAATTCAGCATATATATCACCTCTTCTGGGAAAAACTTCTAGAAACACCAATACAGACACTATCTTCCCTTTGCCTCTTCAGCTTCTGTTAACAGTCATGATCTTGTAGTGCTATTTATCTGGCAAATATTTATTAAATGTGAAGGTCACTGGGAATATAGGTGAAAAGAATGCAGAACTCTTATCCTTGTGAAGTCTGATGTACTTTTAAAAAGCAAGCTAAAAAATACATATAATACAAACCTAGTAAATGATATAATACCAAAAAAGGGAAAGATAAGTGAGACGAGAATCCTCTTTTGAAATAGAGAGTTTCTCTGAAGAGAGGACAGAATCAAGATGGCTGGGAGAAATATCAGTTACCTCAGATATGTAGATGACACCACCCTTGGGCTCCAAAATCATTGGAAATGCTGACTGCAGCCATGAAATTAAAAGGTGTTTGCTCCTTGGAAGAAAAGATGATCAACCTATGCAGTGTATTAAAAAACAGAGATATTACCTTGCCAACAAAGGTCTGTCTAGTCAAAGCTATGGTTTTTCCAGTAGTCATGTATGGATGTGAGAGTTGGACTATAAAGAAAGCTGAGCACCAGAGAATTGAGGATTTGAACTGTGGTGTTGGAAAAGACTATTGAGAGTCCCTTGGACTGCAAGGAGATCCAATTAGTCCATCCTAAAGGAAATCAGTCCTGAATATTCATTGGAAGGACTGATGCTGAAGTTCCAATACTTTGGCCACCTGATACTAAGAACTGACTCACCGGAAAAGATCCTGATACTGAGAAAGAGTAAAGGCAGGAGGAGAAGGGGGCGACAGCAGATGAGATGGTTGGATGACATCACCAACTCAATGGACATGAGTTTGAGTAAGCTCTGGGAGTTGGTGATGGACAGGGAAGCCTGGCGTGCTGCAGTACATGGGGTTGCAAAGAGTCGGACATGACTAAGTGACTGCACTAAGCTAAAAAGTGTTGATAGTTAGTTTTCATACTAGTTTTAGAAAATGGGGAGATCTTTACATATGGTTCTATTTCTGACATTAAGTATTTCTTTTTTACATTGAGTCACAATATTTCTCTTTATAAATCCTAACCTTTGATCCTACACCTCATCTTAAGGGCAATCCTAGACATTTACTCTATAATATAGTAGTAGGCTCTAAAAATACAGATTTTGAAATGTTGAGTGAATACTGGTATGAGAGTAGATGCTTTCCAGGCTAAATATTCTCTGCTTATTCATTTTCTATATTTAACTGAACATGGTTTGTAGAAAATCATCATTCATTGGTCTCTGAGCTGCTTGTTGGGAGTGGAAGTTGTCAGAAGTAAAAGAGACAAAACTAACCTCATTATATGAAGAGAACTAATTTTTAAAGTTAATATATATTTAATATTTAAACTGATGTGAATGTGAATGATGTGAATGAATATCCTTGCATGTTCCTCATCTTATTCTTTTTTTTAAATTTTTTAAATTTATTTTTATTTTTATTAGTTGGAGGCTAATTACTTCACAACATTGCAGTGGGTTTTGTCATACATTGACATGAATCAGTCATGGAGTTACATGTACAAAGTTGTTGAAAGTGATTTTAAAAGATCCTGGTTTCAAAAGTCAACCTGCTTCTGTACTTTAAGAAAAAAGAAATACTTGTTATAAAGACTCTTTACAACCCCCTGGACTGAAGCACGCCAGGCCTCTCTGTCCCTCACCATCTCCCAAAGTTTGCCCAAGTTCATGTCCATTGCGTCAGTGATGCCATCCAGCCATCTCATCCTCTGATGCCCTCTTCTCCTTCTGCCCTTGATCTTTCCCAGCATCAGGGACTTTTCCAATGAGTTGGTTGGATTTTATTGATCTTTATGGATCTTAGACTGGGCTAAAGTCTTAAGGGAAGGGAAGGCACTCACAAATGCAGGGGATCAGAGAGTCTTATTCTATTTCAGGAAGCCCCATGTGAAAGGCTGTGTGTCTGATCAAAAAAATAAAATTTTGCAGTCCTATTCAGCACACCAACAATTCTGGCCACCCACTTGTTTCTTCAATGAGAACTCTAGGGGCTAAAGACAACAAAATTTATGTGAATCTGGAAGTTTTCCCATGAATTTTCTGAGCCCAGGAAGTGCTATGTGAAGGTGTATAAGTGTACTCTGGTCTCCCCAATGGATAAAAGGCTTGCTTTCAAATTGTAGTTGCCTATACAGTACTTTCCCTTAGAATACAGTAAATCAACAAGCCAATGAAAAAATTAATGGTACCCCAAACAGCACAGCCCTCTTGTTCAAAGAAGTTTATTTCACTATTTTGTATCCTGGAGTTCCAATAGAGACTGTGACAACAGGATGATTTTGCTGACCTCACAGAAAACAAAATAACAAAAGGAAAATAATCAGATTTGTTGTGCAGTCTGCCAGCAGATGCTGTGAAGAAAGGCAGAACAGCAGCAGTCAGCCATGTTCTGCTACCGGCAAAGTTTAGCTAATCAATATGGGGTTGGTGTCTGGGAGTGCAAGCGTCCAGGCATGAATTCAGCAAAACACATTAGCGAATTTTCTTCCTCATTATATCTGCCCTATTCCTGAGGCCAAGACATAAAATATGGTCAGTAAAAAATACAATTTGTGGATTTTAAATTTCACACATTTCTGTTATTCATTGTTACTATATTTATTGCTTTATAAAATAAAGTGGAAATAACCCTGATTTTCTCCTCAGTTTTTATTACAAATTGAATTGCAAGTTTCACATTCAACAATTTGATTGTAAAATATTTAATGGATAAATATTATGCAAAGGGTCCATACACTTCCCTCCTCTAGAAAAAAAGGGATTCTCATTTTCTTTAAACGTATATGATAAATACTTCCTGATATACTTCAGAAACACTAAAAAAATATAGTTTTAAAATATACAGATTTTTTTTCCATTGACAGGTGGAAGCAGGTGTTACAATTTAAGGCTAAAAATTATGATTTTAGATTTTATCTGAATAGACGTGATTAATAGATCTCAAAAGATTTTTAAAGTATTGTATGTATATGGCCCACTCCTTGGAGATTCCAGCTGAACACTAATGTGGACCCCACTTCCCCCAAATAATGTTAGTTTTCTCATAATACTATCAGTGAGTATATAAAGTAATATAAAGCAGTAACATCACATTGCTGTTGTGAGCACAAATCAGTAAATCACTTTGGAAAATAATCTGACATTAAGTAGTTAATTTGAGGATTCACATATATTCTAGCAATTCAACTCCTCATTGAGTATCCTAAAGAAATTAATGATTCCTGCACATATGCAAAAGTGCTCATAGCAGTATTATTCATAATAGCCCTAGCCTGGAAATTACTCAGATAGTTATCACCAAAATAAATAAATCAATTGTAATATAGTCACATAATGAATGCTTAACAATAATGAAGGGGAACAAACTACTACTAAAAAGAAAAATAAACGAATTTCCAAAGCATAAAATTAAGCAAAAGAAATGGACACAAAAACAACACGCCAGTATAATTCCATTCACATAAAGTTCAACCTCAGGCAAAACTCATCATTTGTTTAAAAATATGTATATTTTTTCATTTAAAAATCAACTATACTTCAATTAAAATGCACATATTAATAAAACAAAAAACTTATTATCACAAAACATAGGATATCGTTACATCAAAGGGGGACAATCTATTGTTCACTATTTGGCTTCACTTACTTTCAAGAGGTTTTTCTTTCTTTTGTTCCTATTTTTCCCTATATTTGATTTCTATTTCCTACTATGAACCATATTCAACTGATAAAACTATTTAGTAATACCTACATTCTGCTCAATACTAATAATTTCTCTTTCTGTATTATTACACACAGTCCACTGCCTTATTCACCTACCAGGGAATGAAAAGTAATGCTGGATCCCAGTATGTGAAATCACAGCAAATAGCACTTCTGGATGAAATAAACAAAACACCCACCACTTCAGCTAGAATTTCTGAACAGTCTCCCTGAATTTCAGTACCTTTTCTCTGAGAAAGGTCGAAAGTGTAAAATATATCATGTTTTATTACCTTTCTGTCTTTAACATCAGTGTGAAGGTAGTACAAAGAAGCTAGAGTATTCTTTTTAAAATGAGTATACATGGGGTATCTGATGCTGTCTAGTAAGTAGCTGTTTCTGATTAACACACTGGGGAAGAAATGTACAAAATGAGCAGGCAGGACTGTTTCCATGGCTGCCAAACTCTTTGCAGGAACAAAAGTAAGAAGGCCTTAGAAGGTGCCTCCGTCCTAGAGGTGAGCATGATTAAGTGCTGGAAATGCAGAAGGAGGTGGTATTCATTTCAAAATGCAGTTCATATATACAAATAATATTGTAACTTGGTTGAGACAAATATGTTATAAAAAATCATTTTTGACAATATAGAAGCATGCGATTGCAATGCTATAGTGTAGTAGAATTTTATAGAGAACTTCATGAAAGGGGAAAAGAAACTGAATTTTACTCAGCACATTCTATAAGACTGGAATAAGCTTAGACTACCTGTGTACCAGGAAATATAATTATCTTTTCTCTTATTTTAATAGATGAGAAACAAAGACTCAAAAAAATCAAAGTACCCTTTCCAAGACAAACACCTGAAACTTTTTCTCTTCAAATCCAAAACCAAGGCTGCATCTGTCAGATGGCATCATATATTTGGATATATGAGATGTTTAATGGAATATTCTAACAAAATGTATTGCTATACAGTATCTGCAGACCAAGGACTATGCTCATAACATTATCTAAGTCCCTTTACTGTAGACTCAACTTTGAAGGAAAATTTTATACCAGTATTAGAAATGGCTATGATTCTTTTGAATAGCTTAATTTTATGTTATGGATTTTTTGAATTTTATAAGTGACCACGTGCCCATCTTTGCAATGACCTGAAGAATACTTGGAGTGGTATTTGGACCGAGCTCAAATTCTAAAGTCTGCAATCTATATATTGGTCCCACATAACCACTCTTATCCTCACTTTCCTTTTGCCTAGTTTTTTTTTTTTCAATCCATATACTTTAAATTATATTTCCTTTTCCCTAATCATGTATTTTTATGTCAACATAGACAAAATGCATTGCAAATAATAATAATTTTCCTTAAAGATATGCTTCATCTCTTCCTAAATTTCATAACTGGGTGATAATTCTTATGCTACAGGTTTCCTACCCATATCTCTGATTTCTTTTTCCACACCTCTTTTATACATGTCTAATATGTTGCATTATAGAGATATCTGCTAGGGACAACTAAAAATCCATTTTGTCTTGTTATATCTTTGTCAGAAGAATGAATTCTGCTCTGTCTCAATCTGACCTTTCGAATGTTATGCCTTGACAGACTCTCTCCTTCACCTGTCAGACAGTCCAGGAAAAAAGAGGAGAAAAAGCACCTAGTAAATCACTCAGGATGTATCTCTATTACAGAAGAAAAATGAAATGGAGAGTTGAAATATAGTGATCCTGTTTCCTTCCCAAGGAAATCAAGGGGTTGGGGAGATCAACAAAAGTTTTTATGTTAGAGTTTGAGAGACACGTGGGCATATCACATTAGTCATGTTTAAATTCTTATCTTCACAAAAGAAGCTCCGTTCTCCTTTATTTGTTCACTTTTGCCACTCTGCTCATCATACCCATGGGTGATGCAGGGGAGGGGTTATCTTTATTATAATGTAAGATACAGTCTGTAAACAACCGTGACCCATGGGATACCAGTGACACTGAGGACCAGTTTCACTCAGAATGCTGGGGAATTTTATTGGCATTTTTCATACTGGTTAGCCTGAACTATAATAGGAACCAGACATCAGTATCTCTTACTTAGTGAAATGGAATATACACTATAAACAGGACTTATTTATCATCAAAATCCTTTTTTCTTAATTGTTTATTTCTCAGTTCTCTTTCCGTTTTAATACACACCTCTCCTATTATCTTCTTCACTGCAAAATGAAACCAATGACAAAGGCAAGAACTGTACCAAGAGAGACAGGAAAAGTCATACTTAAGCCTAATTTTGGCCTTTGAAATATCAAATAATTTTACACTACCAAGTTTTAGCATTCATTCAGAGGACTATTTTTTTTTTTTCCTCCTGCAGAGAACGGAGTTTTCCACAATAACACCAATGATAGCCCTTGGAATATCCCTGCTTCAATTTCCACATGCCAGATGAATTCCAAAAATTATATACTTATTGCATGTCAGCTTAGAGAAGCCAAAATGAAGCACATGAGATCAAAGGCAGAATGCTGGATGATAGAAGTCTGTAACAACAATTCCAATGCTGAAGGACAACAGAGAATCAACAGGAATCCCAAGGGGATTCCCAGCATTCACTGCTAACTAGGAATGCAAACTCCACAGATCCATAAGGAGGATACTCCTAGCATGAGTCTAGAAAATTCCAGATCTGAAACTTTCAGAATTAAACAAAAAAAAAATATTAGTGCCTACATGTAATAGGGTAGATGCATTAAAACTTAGCTGAGCACCAGTCACCTCTCTCCCCCCACCCTCCCTACACACCTCACACACTTACACTCATAATAGATGAAGGAGGATGGCAAAAACTATGGTTCCAATTATCTTGTTCAAGGTCACATAACCTGTAAATTGTAGAACCGGGTTTCAAATCACTTGAAATTAAGCTATGTTTTCTAACTTCAACTATGACTAGCTTTTGGTCAAATTCAGTGTGAATTTTCAGATCCTCTTCACCTATCAGCTGCACTGAATACTTGGGTCACCAGTGAAACCATCTTCGTCCTACAGTCAAGTGAATCCACATTTTTCTTATCTACTTTATCCTTTTCTGTTCTTTTCAGAATGCTTATTCTGCCATTTTCTGGTGAATCATGTTTGCTTTGCACTTCTTTAAATGTTTTCCCTCAGCTCCTCTATGATAGTTATTCTTTTCAATTCCCTGACCATTATTACCACACTTATATATCAAATATGTCAGCATCATATCTCTGATATGTTAATAAAGTTTAAATCTTCATAATTTAGCCTACTTCCACCCAAGCTCTAAACTCATATTCACCACTTCAAGTTCACCTGGATGTCTATGTCAGAGGGATTAGTTATATTTTAATGTTATTAGAGTGAAACATCAGTGTAACATATTGTAGTATCTGTCACTCCCAGTGGATGATAGATTTCCTAAACTAAGGAACTGAAACTTACATATCCAGTCTCTGTGCATGATGTGTGACCAACATGTGTTTGTTGAATCTGTTAATAATGCAGTGTATTAATAATCAACCTGACACTGCCCAATATTGAAATACATGCCCTCTTTTCTGCTTCACACTAGTCCTAAAATTCCTACTATCTTTTCCATAGAAGGAGGACTTAATAGAGTATCTAGTATTTATTATACTACTATATTAGCCATTCCATATATAGCAATTATATGTAGAAAATATAGCTATAGCTACTATATGTATAAATCATACATAATGTATATATACAACTGTTATAGATGTGAAATATAACATTTATAATGTAATAAATGCACATATACATAAATACATACATAGACATTTAACATAAAGAATATATTTATAGAGATAAACATATAGGTATTTATGTATATATCTTATATAAACAAACATAAATGCTATATAAAATATTTAATTACATAATAATGCAATTAGATACCATATATAATACAAATTATCAAAATTATCATATATAGATGGATAAGGGAATGGAAACCCACTCCAGTATTCTTGCCTGAAGAATTCCATGGACAGAGGAGCCTGGTGGGATACAGACGATGGGTCACAAAGAGTTGGACATGACTGAGCGACTAACAAATACATGCACACACACACATCTTTCATAGAATACTATAAAGATATATATTATAACTATAAAGACTCAGAGAGGTACAATATCTAATCTAGACTCACCTAAATATTTATACACAAAGCTGGGCACAAAGCCTCCAAGTCCTATTTCCAAAGAATGCTCTGATCTACTCTGATATGCTCAGTTATTTGAGTGGGAGCTCTTTTCTGAACTTCGTCATTTTCTTAAAAAACACTGGGGAGTCAAACAAAGAGTAGGTGCTCAATACATTTGTGATGAATAAATTATAAAATAAAAGTTCAACCTGATACTTTAAGATATCTAAATGGATAGGATGTCTCAAATTTGGAAACTTTTAGGTAAAAAGATATCCTGAGTCAGCTAATAGCAACCCAGTATGCTAAGTCACTGAAGCCAAGAAGAGTAGAAAGTATTTCCTAAAATAGAAAAAAAATGGGACTAATTTTCCAATGAGGTAAAAGATTGACTCCACTTTTTAATATCTCACTGATTGAAAAGATACTGTGCTACGTAGCCATCTGTCCTCTCTGAGTTTCAATATACTCATCTGAAGTATAATTATATACTTCTATAACAACATATTTATATTTTGCAAATTGTCTTACCAAAAAATAGACTGCTTACCTTGAGGCTATAGATTCTTTAGGCAACTGCTATTGGTTTTCCCCCATATATACAAAATAGTCACTTCCTCCCAATTATTGCTATTATTCCAATATTGTATGCATATTTAAACAGCTCTCTTAATACTTAATACACAGATTTTCAATAGAGCAATTTTTATATACCCTTCTCCATGTTCTTTTTGTTTTAATAATGCTAGCCCATCCAAACCTTTTTACTATATCCAGTGCAAATAAAATTTATTCATTGTGCTAGATTACAAGTATTGGTTCATAAATAGAGTTGAAATTCAGGACATTTTTTTCTTTAGTTGCAATGGCCTAGGAATAAACAGTTCTAAATTTTAATCCTAGGTTTGTCCCTTGACAGCTTTATGACAGATAGTAAATTACTTAACTCCTTTGTATTTCTAGTTCTTTATTTGTTAAAATTAGGGCAGTGGATCTGACTACTTCTGCCACTGAATTATTTTTCTAATTTTATGAAAAAATGAGATGTAAGTTAATTCCTAAGAAAAAATATGATTTGGAATTAAAATTTCTTCATTAAGCAATTATTATTTTTTGGCAAAGTTAAAGATAGGCTAGATGGCAGCGGCACATTCACTCACACATACTGATAAGGTGGTAACAAGTTGCTACAACCTTTGTGGAAAGCAATGTAAATATAAATCAAGAGCCTGAAAAATATTCAGAGCCTTGATCTGCTAATCAGTAAGCTCAAAGTCTATTTTAAAATTATAAACTTGTATTATAGATAAATACTTATGTACACATAATATATTCCTAGTGAATTTATGATAACAAAAATAAACAATTCACTGCACAGCAATAAAAAAATTCAAACAATGAAAAATTATGTAGCCATTAAGATCATATTATTTGTTTACATAAACAAATCTTGAATACAATTCATGTTAACTAAAAAGCAATGATTCTGATTATACATATATAAACAATAAGAAGTGAACAGAAATAATAATGGAATGAAACATGCCAAAAATATTAGCAATGACTTTCTTCAGAAGATAGGATTATAAGTGTGCTTTTCTAAAATGTGTGTATTTTTCTTGAATATTTAGAAAAAATTAATAAAAGCAAACAGAATATCAACTACTAATGATCAGTCTTCATTTCAGTTTCAAAATGAAAAAGCATGTTTAGATAAAATTCAAATATGGCTAGACTTTCAGGTGTGAAGATGATAAACTACAGGTAGATGTTTCCCTACTGTTTGAAGTATTCATGCATACACTGTTTAGTCACATTGTCAGGATATTTTGTTCAGGTTTGAAATTGCAAATAACAGAACTGGAACAATTTTTGAGTTTCTTCTAAATTTTATTTTTTTGAAGTATAGTTGATTTACAATGCTGTGCTAAACTTTGCTTTATAGCAAAGTGATTTTGTCACACATAAATATGTATATATGTATATTCTTTTTCATATTCTCTCCATTATGGCATATTAGAGGATATTGAATATACTTCCCTGCTATAAGTAGGATCTTGTTGCTTATCCATTCTATATACAATAGTTTGCATCGGCTAATCCCAAGTTCTCCATATATCACTCCCTCACCCTCTTACCCACGGCAACCACAGTCTGTATCTGTGTGTCATTTTCTGTTTCATAGATAAATTCATTTGTGTTATATTTTAGATTTGACAAATAAGTGACTTCATATGTTTTTTTGTCTTCCTCTTTCTAAAGGACTTAAAAATTCTAAAGTATGTTTTCACTCTTAGAATCCATATTCCTAGATTACGTGGGAGAACACACACCCAAAGGAGTGAGCAGTTCAAGCCACGGACTGGATGTCCTAGCCCTGGGGTCCTCCACGGGAAACACAAGCCCCCCTAGCTGGAAGATCTCTGGGACTAATAGAGTCGCTGTGGGAAGCCTGGACTCTACTCACGAGGAGGGAGTACTTGCTTGTGTAGGTTTAATGGCAAGGCAGGATGGAGCGAGATCTGCATTAGTGACTACCTGGTTTCTGTGATCACTTTGCCCTGTGCCCTACCCTGAGGCCAGTGAACACTCCAGTTCCACTTACTCCAACTCACAGAGCAGCACTGGATCTAGGGCCGCTAAGACTAGTGAAAAGACTCAACCAACGGGAAGCAGAGGTGACTGGTCCTGGGGCCAGGCCTAGGTGCAGCAGTGGTGGCCACTGGTGGTACTTACTCAAGCAGTACCTTGGAAGGAGCCCAGGTTTCTGATGGTGGCCACTCCATCACGACTTACCCCTCGGCACACACTTAGAGGAAAGCTGGTCCTGCAAGCCTTACAGAGTGATTTGGCAGCAGGATGAGGGCAGGGGAGGCTGAGGGGAACAGCTGACTTGCACCCAAGGCTTTGTATGAATGACGACATGGGCCCCTGCACAGGCAGCAAGAACTCTATCCGTGGCTGACACAACCAACAGCCCACTGAAGCAACTAAGGATTCTAACAGTTCAAGTGCATCCTAAAATTGTACCACTCTATCATTTGAAATTTTAATACCTAATAAAATGTCCTGACAATGTGATTAAACAATCACAGGAATGAAGACTTGAAAAAGTAGACAAATGGCTGCCTACTATATCATCTTCACATTTGAAACTCGAGACATATTTGAATACTATTTAAGCATGATTTCTTAGATAGCGATCAGATAACCCTGATCATTAGCAGTTGATACTTTGTTCATTTTTATTAATTTTTTTCTGAATAGTCAGAATACATTGTTTCAGTAGTAGCCAAAGAATCGATGCTTTCGAAATGTGGTGCTAGAGAAGACTCTTGAGAGTCCCCTGGACTGCAAGGAGATCAAACCAGTAAATTCTAAAGAAAATCAATCCTGAATATTC
Source organism: Dama dama (assembly GCF_033118175.1). Taxonomy (NCBI): domain Eukaryota; kingdom Metazoa; phylum Chordata; class Mammalia; order Artiodactyla; family Cervidae; genus Dama; species Dama dama. The sequence goes on from NC_083709.1 coordinate 28,181,573, forward strand.
ACTGGGAGAACTGATGCAAAGCTCCAAGACTTTGGCCACCTGATTTGAAGAGATGATTCACTGAAAAAGACCCTGATGCTGGGAAAGACTGAAGACAAAAGGAGAAGAGGGTGGCAGAGGATAAAATGGTTAGATAGTATAACTGACTCAATGGACATGAATTTGAGCAAATTCTGGGAGACAATGAAGAACAGGGAAGCCTGGTGTGCTGCAGTCCATGGGGTCAAAAAGAGTCAGACACAACTTAGTGACTGAACAACAACAATGAGGGAAGATAATCTGAAAAAGGATACAAACAGACATACACATATTATATATATAAATGAATCACTTTGCTATATACCTGAAACTAACACAATACCGTAAATCAACAATACTTCAATAAATAGAAATAAAAGTCTACCAATAACAAATGATGATCCTGATGTGAAGAAATGGAACCCCTTTATACTGTTGGTGGGAATGGAAGTTGGTGCAGCCACTATGGAAAACAGTCACATAGGTTCCTCAAAAAACTATTAATAAATACAGAACTGCTATTAACCAGCAATTCCATTCCTGTGCATGTATCTGGAAAAAACAAAAGCACTAATTCAAAATGATACATGGTCCCCATGTTCATAACAGTATTGTTTTCATTAGCAAAGATATGGAAGCAACCCAAGTTTCCATCAACATATGAACAGATAAAGAAGTGGTATATATGTATGTGGTATATATTTACAACAGTACTCAAGATAAAAAGTGAAATTCTGTCATTTGCAGCAAAGTGGATGGACCTAGAGAGTATTATGCTTAGTGAAATAAGCCAGAGAAAGACAAACAACATATGATTATCACTTATATGTGAGATCTACAAAATAATGCAAACATAGGCAGTAAAAGAGAAACAGACCCATAGAAAATAAAATTAAGAATACCAATGGAGAGAAAGAAGGGTGAAGTAACATATTACGGGATTGAGAGGTATATACTACTATGTATAAAATATAAGAAAATCAAGGATATGTTGTATAGCAAAAGGAATAACAGTCATTATTTTGTGCTAAACTTTAATGGAGTATAAACTGCAACAATACTGAATCACTATGCTGTACATCTGAAACTAATATTGTAATTCAACTATACAGAAATTTTAAAAAAAATGTCAAATCTTCAGGTCTGAAAGCAACATTTTAGAAACATGTCCATGTGGTACCAGTCCATCAAATGAAGGCCTTATCTAAATTATTCTACAGATTTAATAACCTGAGAAATTAATAATTTGTTCATAATTTTAGTGACTTATCTTCCTTTCAGTTTTACTATAAATTAAAGTTATGGAACATATGAATCATTGTCTTGATAATTCAGAATAATCTAAATGTTTTACACACTCCTGATGCTAATCTGAATATTATAGTAACAAGTGTTCTAATATTTGCCATTCCATATGGATGAGCACAGATCTAAAATGCCCTTATTAAAGTTTATGGTGTCATATTTGTAAATACCATAAATTTGCAACTGAAAATTGCATTCAGTAAGAAATAAAGTATCTGCCTGCAAAGTAGGATACACAGGAGATTCAGGTTCCATCCCTGGGTCAGGAAGATCCTTTGGAGAAGGAAATGGCAACCCTCTCCACTATTCTAGCCTGGGAAATTGCATGGACAGAGGGGCCTGGTGGGCTACAGTCCATGGGGTCACAAAGACTCAGGCACAACTGAACATAGCACAAACACAAAAATACTTTACAAACCTACAAAAATAAAAATCTTTTAAAAAGCAAGTAAAGGGAAATATATCTTTTTTTTTTTTTTTTTTTTTAATTATTTTTTTTTTTCCCAGTGGGTTTTGTCATACATTGATATGAATCAGCCATGGATTTACATGTATTCCCAATCCCGATCCCCCCTCCCACCTCCCTCTCCACCCGATTCCTCTGGGTCTTCCCAGTGCACCAGGCCGGAGCACTTGTCTCGTGCATCCCACCTGGGCTGGTGATCTGTTTCACCATAGATAGTATACATGCTGTTCTTTTGAAATATCCCACCCTCACATTCTCCCACAAAGTTCAAAAGTCTGTTCTGTATTTCTGTGTCTCTTTTTCTGTTCTCCATATAGGGTTATCGTTATCACCTTTCTAAATTCCATATACATGTGTCAGTATGCTGTAATGTTCTTTATCTTTCTGGCTTACTTCACTCTGTATAATGGGCTCCAGCTTCATCCATCTCATTAGGACTGGTTCAAATGAATTCTTTTTCATGGCTGAGTAATATTCCATGGTGTATATGTACCACAGCTTCCTTATCCATTCATCTGCTGATGGGCATCTAGGTTGCTTCCATGTCCTGGCTATTATAAACAGTGCTGCGATGAACATTGGGGTGCACGTGTCTCTTTCAGATCTGGTTTCCTCAGTGTGTATGCCCAGAAGTGGGATTGCTGGGTCATATGGCAGTTCTATTTCCAGTTTTTTAAGAAATCTCCACACTGTTTTCCATAGCGGCTGTACTAGTTTGCATTCCCACCAACAGTGTAAGAGGGTTCCCTTTTCTCCACACCCTCTCCAGCATTTATTGCTTGTAGACTTTTGGATAGCAGCCATCCTGACTGGCGTGTAATGGTACCTCATTGTGGTTTTACTCAAACTCTTCCAGAAAATTGCAGAAGAAGGTAAGCTTCCAAACTCATTCTATGAGGCCACCATCACCCTAATTCCAAAACCAGACAAAGATGCCACAAAAAAAGAAAACTACAGGCCAATATCACTGATGAACATAGATGCAAAAATCCTTAACAAAATTCTAGCAAACAGAATCCAACAACATATTAAAAAAATCATACACCATGACCAAGTGGGCAGTATCCCAGGAATGCAAGGATTCTTTAATATCCGCAAATCAATCAATGTAATACACCACATTAACAAATTGAAAGATAAAAACCATATGATTATCTCAATAGATGCAGAGAAAGCCTTTGACAAAATTCAACACTCATTTATGATTAAAACTCTCCAAAAAGCAGGAATAGAAGGAACATACCTCAACATAATAAAAGCTATATATGACAAACCCACAGCAAGCATCACCCTCAATGGTGAAAAATTGAAGGCATTTCCCCTGAAATCAGGAACAAGACAAGGGTGCCCACTCTCACCGGGAAATATATCTTAACTCACTGCCTTCTCCCAGTGACAACTACCTATTAATTACGTAAATTTTCTGAAGGTCTACACATTTATAGATGCATTTCATGCAATTTGACAGTCAAAATAAACACTGAATTGGATTTTGTTTAGCTTGCTGTTCTTCAGGTTTGTTTTTTTTTCTTAAATACAATTTTAACACATCTGTAATTTAGTATAATGCATAACTGAGTTTCTCTGTAGACCAAGGTTATCATTGTTTCTTTATAATACCATGGACCATGGATCACAGATGTATAACAGAGTATTCCATTTTAATTTACTGAAATACATGAGAGATAAAAGTGTACAAATTTATATACAAAAGAGTTCCATAAAAATTATAAGTATGGGATGAATTCTGTAATTGAGGAATATTTTGAATTATAACCTTAAGCCAGATGATCTCTCATTTGACTTTTCTCTTGTATAACAATGGAGAAGGATGTTTGACTCATCCATAAAAATGTAATAATGATCAAGCTGCTACCCTTTAAAGTCATGCCCTTGGGTTTTATTGAGGGTTGATGCAAGGAACGGCCATATGCAGATGGCTACTGCATCAACCATAAAATCATTTTTGACGGCATTATTCATTTACATTATTCAATGTTCTCGGTAAGAAAGACCTTGAGTGTTGTATTTTTCGAACATAATATCAGGGGAAAAAAACAGTTTCTGTAGGACTGATTTACATCCTCATACTTTTAATAAAGTCAAAATTTGTTTTCTATTTTTGTCCTGGATGCCAGGAAGCTCAAAGTTGTATGCAGTACTAGCTAACATAACTAAATAAATTCTTATAGGTAATGTAATTGTCTCAAACATTTTGTTGGGTTGTAAGATGTTAAAGAAAAACTCAAATGAACTGTTAGATCAACCCAGTATTTGAATTTCTATTTGTTCATCTTACTGTAGGAAGATTTCCATCATAAAATGCCTGAAAACTTTCTGGAAAATGGAAAGAGTAGAGGAGAGAACTTAGAACACTCACATTTTTTAATCCCCTGCTTTGTGAAGTAATGTAGCACTATATTAAACGGGTTACATATAGTACTTGATTACCCTAATATCTTCAGTAAAGCTCATAACCCTTAGTCTACAGATTATAAAAAACCTGAGGGGTATAAATAGTAGGCTGTTTACCAAGAGTCACTTAAATGTGTACAGCAGTGAGTTTTTGTAGCCTTAACTCATCAAGGAACAACAGATTGGTTCAAAATTGGGAAAGGAGTATATCAAAGCTGTCTATTTTCACCTTGCTTATTTAACTTCTAGCCTGGAATTCCATGTGAAATGAAGTGCAGGCTGGAATCAAGACTTCCAGGAGAAATATCAATAACCTCAGATATGCAGATGATACCACTCTAATGGTGAAAGTGAAGAGTAACTAAAGAGCCTCTTGATGAGGGGGAGAGGAAAGTGAAAAAGCTGGTTTAAAACTCAACATTCAAAGAACTAAGATCATAGCATTCAGTCCCATCACTTCATGGCAAATCGAAAGGGGAAAAGTGAAAACAGTAACAGATTTTATTTTCTTGGGCTCCAAAATCACAACAGACGGTGACTACAGCCACAAAATTAAAAGATACTTGCCCTTTGGAAGGAAAGCTAGGAGACATCTAGACAGCATATTAAAAAGCAGAGACATCACTTTGCTGATAAATGTCTGTATAGTTAAAAACCACTACAATATTGTAAAGTAATTAGCCTCCAACTAATAAAAATAAATGGAAAAAAAAAATCTGTGGTTTTTCCAGTAGTTATATACAGATGTGAGACCTGGGCCATAAAGAAAGCTGAGTGCCAAAGAATAGATGATTTCAAGTTTTGGTGAGAGAGGACTCTTGAGTCCCTTGGACTGCCAAGAGATCAATCAATCCTGAAGGAAATCAATCCTGAATACTCATTAGAAGGACTGATGCTGAAACTGAAGCTCCAATACTTTGGCCACCTGATGTGAAGAGTCGACTCACTGGAAAAGACCCTGATACTGGGAAAGATTGGGGGCAAAAGGATAAGAGGGCAGCAGAATATAAGATGATTTCAGCAAACTCTGGGAGACAGTGAAGGACAGGGAAGCCTGGCATGATGCAAGTCATGGGGTCAAAAAGAGTCAGACAGGACTTAGTGACTGAACAACAACAATCCATATATGTTACAAAATGTATGCCTGTTACTCTAAAGCACATTTACCAATAAATATAAACGTGAAGATACAAATTAGTTCAAAGACAGGACCATGATGGAGATCATATGAGCAAAACCACTCAGTACATACCCACACCTGTATATAATCATTTTGGTTTGAGACTGCCACAGTTTTTTCAAAATTAGTTGACTATACCTGAAAACATGAACAAACTTGCCTTTGCACTCATCCAAACAATTCGTTTCATTCTATAACCTGTAAAACCTACCAAGCCGTCTACCAAGTAGAGAGGAAAAATATGTGAGGCACCAGGTGAAAAATAACTGTTTCTAGAAATATTTATTTATAAGAGCAGCACGTAATTTCCTTTATGCATTATTCATCTAAACACTGCCATCAACTCTTCACTTCCTTTGGCTCATGTCAACATAATTTATAAGCAAAACATTAAGGAGGCAAGATTCTCACTCTAAACCTAATTTCATATCACCATTATAAAGCATGATTTCTTTATTTTTGACCTCAAAATTAAAATGTCTGCTTTTTAAAAATTATTCATACCTGTGATCATGCTGAAAGACCATGATAAATTTTATCTTGCATTGGACTGCTGCATTAGTATTTTTTAAAAGCTCTCCAAATGATTCTAATGTGAAGCCAGGTTGAGAAACATTTATGATCAAACAATTTGTATGTGATGAATAAGGAATTAATTCCCTATACTCACTCAGCACCCAATCCCCAACACTCACAAACACACATACACACACATATATATCATCATTTCTCACTAAAATTACTTGATAGCATTGGTTCCCTCTGAGCTCTTGGTTACTATCTCTTTAACCTCTATGACTCTGAACTCTTTAAATTTACCATGCATTTTAAAGTCTTTCCCAAGTAGATCTCAGTTCTCATCACTGGACTCTGTTATAGCTTACTTCTTTAGTACTTTCCCCTATTGTCTGAGGTAGGAATGCCCTGATCAAGTTGGAATTTAATCATTCCCATTGGAGATATGGCTAGCTTCAGAACCCAATGTGGAGAGGATGTAAGAAGGTTATTTAGGGCACTGAATATAGATGACCATGACTGTCTTTACAAAAATATAAGTACCAGGTAGCTGAGAAGGACAAAAGACAATCCACTCTCTAGAATTATTTTCTTACAATAACATTATGTAAAATTTGTCATAAAAGTGGATTAACTGATTAACTCAATCATAGATTAAAGATTGCTACCAAGAAATCCTAAGAATACTCTCCCATACACTTAAATTACTATATTATCATTAAAATTTAATATAAAAAATAAATAAAATGTCTGCTCACTTTATTACAGTGTCATACAAAAAGGATTTTCATCTAGTTTAATAGCAAATTTTGGTAGAGTAAATAATTAAAAAAGCACAATATTATATTTTGGAGCATTTCACTGATCAAATATTATATATTGGCACCACATAACATCTGCAACTTGGTGTTTATGACAATTGAACTCAAAATGAATAGCTTCATATCAAATCTTGAATCACAGCTGGGAGCCAAATTAGACTAAAGGACAGCTTGTGAGCATCTTTAAGTTATATATCCTTCCCAATTCCCTGCTAAAACTTCCTTTATCATTTTAATCCACATAATAGCTTCCGCCATTATAAATATATCATCCAGATTATTATTCAAATGCATGGCATGCATAATTATAATTAATTTGCTGAAGGCTCATTTTGCTGCTTCTATTAATTATGATCCTATGACTTTAAATAAATCAGTGTGAAAGAAGAAAATCTGAACTAGTAGAAAATAGTAAACTAGACTAATAAAGTGCGTCACTCAAATGACACTCCTTGATGGTGTCAGGGGGATAACTCACTGGTAGTATTTGAACAGCAGCACTAAATTAAAAATTTAACTAGTGAATCAAATGGGTGCAAAATTTTGCCCTGTTCTCTCTTCCAGATCAATTTTCACTAATAAATTATCAGATTGCAAACAGGAATACAAGGGCTAAAATATGGCAATAAGAAACACAAGCAGTGTAAATTATGATTCCACAGAAATTTAATTAGGTATTTCAATTAAAATAAGATGAATTTTCCTTTCCAATCAAGCATACAACCCCATCTCCTTGCCACCCACCAAACACAAAGCAAAAAAAAAAAACAAAACAAAAAACACATTCCAAGTTGTTACATGCCTTGTCTGCCTAAATAAAATGTAATCATGTATTGGAAGAAACCCAAATAACTTACACATTTTCTCTGTCTCTTTCTTACTTGCTCTCTTTGAAACACAAAACTCAACTAAAGTAAACGTGGTAGGAAAAACCCAATATATCCTAAAGAAACTGCAGGGAAGATCTTTGATAATTTATTGAAGACACTTTTGAGAGTAGATAGCCTTTGATCATAAAAACCAATTTTCAGAAAATCCCTAACATTTTTCAGGGGGAAAAAAGTGAAAGCTGTTTGAGGATATTAAGCAGCACAGTGATTCTGAACAATAGTCTCCCATTTCTGAACAAGAACCTCAGGGGAGTATATTGCATTATAGCCCCAAGCCATGCCTAAGCCACATTTTAGTAGTTGTTTGAATTGAAGCATCCCCTATAAAAAAATGTTTCCTAGCATTAGAAATCAAATATAAATGGTACATGTTTCAAGTTTCTCAGAAAGCTATAGGAGTCCTCAGATGATTTATTTTTTCCAGTGTGTATATTTTTGTAATTGGTTCAAAATCTTTGGACACTCTTCCAATACAATGAACCAATATTCTTATAATAGGATTACCATTCATCCCTGACTCTTTCTGACTCCATGGACTGCCGCATGCCAGGCCATGGTCTCAGAATACTTCTTAATGATATTCCCTTCAACTATCTGTAGTATCTCAGTTTACAAAATAATGTGGTGACACATTTATAGGGATTTCAAATTAATTTTAAAAAGAAAGAAACAAACCAAATCACTTTTATCATATCTCCCTATGAGGTTAAGGGGTTTTATCTGCTTGTTCACTGATATATATATCTAGAATCTTGGACCATCTCTGATACAAAGTAGGTCCATCAGCTCAGTTCAGTTGCTCAGTTGTGTCCAACTCTTGGCGACCCCATGGACTGCAGCATGCCAGGCTTCCCTGTCCATCAGCAACTCTCGGAGCTTACTATTCAAACTCATGTCCTTCGAGTCGGTGATGCCATCCAACCATCTAATTCTTTGTCATCCCCTTCTCCTACCACCTTCAATGTTTCTCAGCATCAGGGTTTTTCCAGTGAGTCACTTCTTCGCATCAGGTGGCCAAAGGATTGGAGTTTCAGCTTCAGTATCAGTCTTCCCAATGAATATTCAGGACTGATTTCTTTTGGGATGGACTGGTTGGATCTCCTTGCAGTCCAATGGACTCTCAAGAGTCTTCTCCAACACCACAGTTCGAAAGCATCAATTCTTTGGCGCTCACCTTTCTTTATTGTCCCACTCTCACATCCATACGTGACTATTGGAAAAACCATAGCTTTGACCAGAAGGACCTTTGGTAGCAAAGTAACGTCTCTGCTTTTTAATAAGCTGTCTAGGTTGGTCATAGCTTTTCTTCCAAGGAGCAAGAATCTTTTAATTTCATGGCTGCAGTCACCATCTGCAGTGATTTTGGAGCCCAAGAAAATAAAGTCTGTCACTGTTTCCATTGTTTCCCCATCTATTTGCCATGAAGTTATGGGATTGGATGCCATGATCTTAGTTTTTTGAATGCGAGTTTTAAGCCAGCTTTTTCACTCTTCTCTTTCCCTTTCATCAAGAGGATCTTCAGTTCTTTGCTTTCTGCCATAAGGGTGGTATCATCTGCTTATCTGAGGCTTTTGATATTTCTCCCAGCAATCTTGATTCCAGCTTGTGCTTCATCCCGGCCTCCACCCACGGGGATAAAATATATCTATTGAATTGATGAATAAATATATAAAAATAAAAGGCCAAAATGTGATCCAAAGCTCTGCATCCTTAACAAGAGAGCTGTCTATGAAAGTCCTTGAGTTTTAAATCAGAAAGTAATATTTTATATAAGAATTTTAAAAGCTAGTTCTATATCAGAAATAATAACAATATATCAATAAGCAGAAGAATTAAAATTATCTTAATTTCTTCTTAGAATTAAGAATTTCTCCAGAGCAAGATTCATCAGTCCACACATTTTTAAAATTAAGACTTCATTTTCCTAGAGCAGCTTAAGACTCACAGCAAAATTGAGGAAATGGGACAGATATTTCTCCACACCGGCACAGCATGCATTTTGTCAACATCCCCACCAGAGTGGTGTATGTGTTACAACAGATAAACGTAGAGTGACGCACCATAATCACCCAAGTTCTGTTTACATTATGGTTCGCCCTTGGTAATGTGCCTTCTATGCGCTGTGCTGGGCTAAGTCTCTTGGGTTGTGTCAACCTGTGTGACCCCATGGACTGTACCCCACGTTACTCCGTCCATGGGATTCTCCAGGCAAGAATATTGCAGTGGGCTGCCAATTCCTTCTCAGTGTACATTCTGTGGGTGTGGATAAATATATAGTGGCATGTGCTCACCATTATGGTATCCTATAGAGTATTTTCACTCTTAAAATTCCTCTGTGCTTCACCTCTTCATCCTTGCCCCACCTGACCCCTGTCATCAATTAATCTTTTTACTATCTCCGCAGTTTTGCCTTTTCCAGAATGGCATAGTTAAAATCATGAAGTATGTAGCCTTTTCACATTAGCTTCTTTCACTTGCTAACGTGCATTTAAGTTTCTTCCATATACTTCTTTGGCTTGATAGCTTATTTATTTCCCGCACTGAATAATATTCCATTACCTGGATGCACTAGAGTTTACTTATCTATTCACCTACTGAAGGACATCTTGGTTGCTTCCAAGTTTTGGCAATTATGGATAAAGTTACTATAAATATCTTTGTGCAGGTTTTTGTACAGACTCCCAAAGGAGTTGAAATACCAAGGAGTGCAATTGTTAGACTGCATGGTAAGAGTATGATTAGTTTTGCACAGTTTTCAAGGCCAAAAATTATTGAATACAGTTGAAGAAGCAGATACTTAAAATAGTAATGAGATTTGCCAAGTATAAAAGTCAGTTGATTACTTTAAACTAAGTCAAATAAAAAAAAATTATTGGGAAAGGGTAGAAGCTTACAATTGCAAAAATGAAGGCTTTAAAATCTACAGATTTCCCATTTTCATATTACCCAAAACCATGTGTTCATACCACCTTAGATTATCTGAAGTGGTAGTATTTTAAATAGTGTGTTAACAGAATTAAGGGTTCCCCCTCTCTTTTTGTACCAGTAACTTGGTCAGGCAGGAAAAAAAGCAGAACAAAATATATGAATATTTTATTGAGTTGACAAAAGACGAAGGGAAATGAGATATCTCCATTATTTTTACATATATACATACTTATAAAAAGAAAGAGGGGTTGGAAAATAAGTCAGTCCGTCTTTACAATGGTTCCTAGACTTCTTTTCTATTGACTTCTCTTCAAACCCCAGGTTCTGAGTCTCCATTAACCCCAGCTTCCTAGATCATTTTCTCAATCTCCACACAGTGGTATTTCAAAGGACAACCGTTCTATTTTCCATCAACTTAATCTTCTTCAGTTCAGTTCAGTTCCTCAGTTGTGTCCAACTCTGCGACACCAGGAACTGAAGAATGCCAGGCCTCCCTGTCCATCAACAGCTCCCAGAGCTTACTCAAACTTATGTCCATTGAGTTGGTGATGTCATCAAACCATATTGTCCTCTATTGTTACCTTCTCCTCCCGCCTTCAACTTTCCCAGCATCAGGGTCTTTTCCAATGAGTCAACTCTTCGCATGAAGTGGCCAAAGTACTGTAGTTTTAACTTCAGCATCAGTCCTTCCAATGAATATTCAGGACTGATTTCCTTTAGGATTGACTGGTTGGATCTCCTGGCAGTCCGAGGGACTTTCAAGAGTCTTCTCCTACACCACAGTTCAAAAGCATATTGGTGAATTGTCTTTGGTGCTCACCTTTCTTTACACTCCAACTCTCACATCCTTACATGACTACTAGAAAAACCATAGCCTTGACTAGATGAACCTTTCTGGCAAAGAAATGTCTCTGCTTCTTAATATGCTTTCTAGGTTGGTCATAGCTTTTCTTCCAAGGAGCAAGCATCTTTTAAGTTAATGGCTGCAGTCACCATCTGCAGTGATTTTGGAGCCTATATAAATAAATCTATCACTGTTTCCACTGCTTCCCCATCTATGTGACATGAAGAGATGGGACCAGATGCCATGATCTTAGTTTTTTGAATGTTAAGTTTTAAGTCAACGTTTTCTCTCTCATCTTTCACTTTCATCAAGAGGCTCTTTAGTTCCTCTTCATTTTCTGACATAAGGGTGGTGTCATCTACATATCTGAGGTTACTGGTATTTCTCCTGGCAATCTTGATTCCAGCTTTTGCTTCATCCAGCCCAGCATTTCACATGATGTACTCTGCATATAAGTTAAATAAGCAGGTGACAACATATAGCCATGATATACTCCTTTCCTGACTTGGAACCAGTCTGTTGTTCTATGTCCAGTTCTAACTATGGCTTCCTGACCTGCATACAGATTTCTCAGGAGGCAGGAGGCGGTCTGTTATTCCCATCTCTTTAAGAATTTTCCAGTTTGCTGTGGTTCACACAGTCAATGGCTTTGGCATAGTCAATAAAGCAGAAGTAGATGTTTTTCTGGAACTCTCTTGCTTTTTGATGATCAAATGGATGTTGGCAATTTGATCTCTGACTCCTCTGCCTTTTCTAAATCTAGCTCGAACATCTGGAAGCTCACAGTTCAAGTACTATTGAAGCCTGGCTTGGAGAATTTTGAGCACTAGTTTGCTAGTGTTTGAGATGAATGCAATTGTGTAGTAGTTTGAGCAGACTTTGGCATTGCCTTTCTTTGGGACTGGAATGAAAACTGACCTTTTCCAGTCCTGTGGCCACTGCTGAGTTTTCCATTTTTGCTGGCATATTGAGTGCAGCACTTTCACAGCATCATCTTTTAGGATTTGACATAGCTCAACTGGAATTCTATCACCTCCACTAGCTTTGTTCATAGTGATGCTTCCTAAGGCCCACTTGACTTCACATTCCAGGATGTCTGGCTCTAGGTGAGTGATCACAGCATCGTGACTATCTGGGTCATGAAGATCTTTTTTGTACAGTTCTTCTGTGTATTCTTGCCACCTCTTCATAATATCTTCTGCTTCTGTTAGGTCCACACCATTTCTGTCCTTTATTGTGCCCATATTTGCATGAAATGTTCCCTTAGTGTTTCTCATTTTCTTGAAGAGATCTCTAGTCTTTCCCATTTTATTATTTTCCTCTATTTCTTTGCATTGATCTCTGAGGAAGGCTTTCTTATCTCTCCTTGCTATACTTTGGAACTCAGCATTCAAACAGGTTTATCTTTCCTTTTCTCCTTTGCCTTTCATTTCTCTTCTTTCCACAGCTATTTGTAAGGCCCCCTCAGACAATTTTGCCTTTTTGCACTTTTTTTCCTTGGGGATAGTCTTGATGCCTGCCTCCTATACAATGTCACAAACCTCCATCCATGGTTTTCAGGCACTCTATCAGATCTAATCCGTTGAATTTATTTGTCACTTCCACTGTATAATCATAAGGGATTTGATTTAGGTCATATCTAAATGGCCTATTGGTTTTCCCTACTTTCTTCAATTTCAGTATGAATTTGGCAATAAGCAGTTCATGATCTGAGCCACAGTCAGCTCCCAGTCTTGTTTTTGTTGACTGTATAGACCTTCTTCATCATTGAATGTAAAGAATATAATCAATCTGATTTGGTACTGACCATCTGGTGAGGTGCATGTGTAGAGTCTTCTCAGTGTTGTTGGAAGAGGGTGTTTGCTATGACCAGTGTGTTCTCTTGGCAAAAGTCTATTAGTCTTTGCCCTGCTTCATTCTGTACTCCAAGGCCCAATTTGCCTCTTACTCCAAGTATTTCTTGACTTCCTACTTTTGCATTCCCATCCCCTATAATGAAAAAGACATATTTTGGGGGTGTTAGTTCTAGAAGGTCTTTTATGTCTTCATAGAACCATTCAACTTCAGCTTCTTCAGCATTCCTGGTCGAGGCATAGACTTGGATTACTGTGATACTAAATACTTTGTCTTGGAAACAAACAGAGATCATTCTGTCATTTTTGAGATTGCATCCAAGTACTGCATTTTGGACTCTTTTGTTGACCATAATGGCTACTCCTTTTCTTCTAAGGGATTCTTGCCCACAGTAGTAGTTATAATGGTTATCTGAGTTAAATTCACCCATTCTAGTCCATTTTATTTTGCTGATTCCTAAAATGTTGATGTTTATTCTTGACATTTCCCATTTGACCACTTTCAATTTGCCTTGATTCATGGACCTAACATTCCAGATTCCCATGCAATATTGCTCTTTATAGCATTGAACTTTACTTCCATCACCAGTCACATCTACAACTGGGTGTTGCTATTACTTTGACTCTGTCTCTTCATTCTTTCAGGAGTTATTTCTCTACTGATTTCCAGTAGCATATTGGGCACCTACCAACCTGGGGAGTTCATCTTTCAGTGTCCTATCTTTTTGCCTTTTCTTACAGTTCATGGGGTTCTCAAGGCAAGAACACTGAAGTAGTTTGCCATTCCCTTCTCCAGTGGACCATGTTTTGTCAGAGCTCTCCACCATGACCCATCCATCTTGGGTGGCCCTACTTGGTATGGCTCACAGATTCATTTATTTAGACAAGGCTGTGGTCTATGTGATCAGATTGGTTAGCTTTCTGTGATTGTTATTTTCAGTCTGTCTATCCTCTAATGGAGAAGGATAAGAGGCTTATTGAAACTTCCTGATAGGAGAGACTGACTGAGAGGGAAACTGGGTCTTGTTCTGATGGGTGGGACCATGTTCAGTAAATCTTTAATCCAATTTTCTGTTGAGGGGTAGGACTGTGTTCCCTCCCTGTTATTTGAAGAAGTGAAGTGAAGTGAAGTTGCTCAGTTGTGTCCAACTCTTTGCGACCCCATGGACTGTAGCCTACCAGACTCCTCAGTCCATGGAATTTTCCAGGCAAGAGTACTGGAGTGGATTGCCATTTTACCTGAGGCCAAACTGTGGTGGAGGTAATGAAGACAATGGCGACTTCCTCCAAAAGGTCCCATGCAGGCACTGCTACACTCAGTGCCCCCAACCCTGCAGCGGGCCACTGCCGACTGACGCCTCCACCAGAGGCTCCTGGACGCTCGCGGGCAAGTCTGGGTCATTCTCTTGTGGGGTCACTGCTCCTTTCTCCTGGGTCCTGGTTCACACAAGGTTCTGTTTGTGCCCTCCAAGAGTCTGTTTCCCCAGGCCTGTGTAAGTTCTGGCGGCTCTATGGTGGGGTAATGGAGGCCTCCTCCAAGAGCACTTATGCCATACCCAGGTCTGCCGAACCCAGAGCCCCTGGCCCTGCGGCAGTCCACTGCTGACCCATGCCTCCCCAGGAGACACTCAAACACAGTTCTGTCTCCATCTCTATGGCATCTTTGGGTCCTGGTGCACACAAGGTTTGTTTGAGCCCTCTGAGCATCTCTGGTGGGTATGAGGTTTAATTCTAAACACGATTATGCCCCTCCTACCACCTTGCTGGGGTTTCTCTGCCCTTGGATGTGGGGTTTCTCCTCACAGCCCCTCCAGCACCATGCAGCTGCTGCTCCAGCACCTACCATCTTGCTGGGGGGCTTCTTCACAAAGTGGTTTATATGTAAATAATATTTTTTATATATTGTTATAGTTTGGAGACCATCACAGATATTAGGAATATAACTAAAATTTATGAGTGTATAAACAGTGGATGAAACTGACACTGTGGGATGGTAAGATTAGGTATTCAGTCCATTAGCCTATTGGGTCTGCCTTCTTTGCATTTCTAATTAGTGCCCATTTTCCACCATTATCTCCTTAAATCCATTCTCCACAAAACAACCAAAGTAAATTTTAGGAACAAAAATTCTGTCATGCAGTTTCCTAGTTTAAAGCCCTCAAATAGCTTGCTTTCCACTTTACTTTGGATACATGAGTTCCACTCTAGGTCACTCTCCTGAATACCACCTCACTGTCTTGTCAGCAAAGCTCTTCTTCATCTCCTATTTGTCCCTTTTATAGGACCACTCTTATCCTGAATTTTAACTGATACATCTTGTCCTTCATGTCTTAGCATCACTATAAGACAGAACACAAGGGCCTACTGCTTTGCAGAGGTAACTCTGCTCAGTATTCTGTAACAGTCTAATTGGGAAAAGAAATTTTAAAAGAATAGATGTGTGTATATATATATATATATATATATATAAACATATATAGAGAGAGCTTCCCTATTAGCTCAGTGGTAAAGAACCTGCCTGCCAATGCAGGAGACATAATAGATATGGATTCAATCCCTAGGTCAGGAATATTCCCTGGAGAAGGAAATGGCAACCCACTTCAATTTTCTTGCCTGGAGAATCCCATGGACAGAGGAGCCTGGTAGGTTTAGAGTGCATGGGATTGCAAAGAGTCAGACAGGTGATTTAGCACACATATGTATAACTGACTCACTTTGTTGTACACCTAAAATTAACACAACTATTTCCCAATATAAAAAAAAAGTTTTTCTTTTTGTTTTTAAATGAAAAGTTTTAAAAAGTTAAAAATAAATAAGTAAAAGGAAAAAAAGTGAGAGAACACCCTGACCCTGCATCCAGGCCAGGTATTTCTTATACAGTTTCTTGGGATTACTTTTATTTTTCTTTACTGAACTTACCAACACATGTAATTGCTTACTGTTAATTCTATCTATTGAGTTAAAGTCTCATTTATTGACCTGTAAACTCCCTGAAAGTAGACACTATCTCTCTTTAACGTGTCACTATTATACCCTTTTTGACTTGAAATAGTAGGTGGTCAGTATATATTTGCTGAATAAATAAATAAATTAATGAAACCCCATGATGCCACTTAAGGATATAAAACAACTCACTATTTTATTATTGAGCAAGGTGTATTTTTCACTTTGAGGCTAAGATAATTTATTATGAATTTTCAAACAATCATAAACCACACTACTAATATCCTATACACATTAGGGAAAATTGGCATCTAAAGCAACAGACAAAATCAAAAGCAAAAATCTGACCAGCATTTTGATGAGGCATACATTTGCATGCATTTTACATTTCATAAAATGAATACTAAGGGATAAAACATGTTCAGCAAAATGAATGAAGTCCAAATAAACTGCACATTAACATATATTTAAATATCATGAAAACTGTCCAATTTTGCACATTTCTAGTTTTCTAAAAATTGTTACATGGTGAATTTCAACTCTCTATCCCAATAAATTTCTAATGGAACTTTTCTGCATGATAATGCAACAAAAGGAACCAAGGGCTAATACAATCTCTACTGGATATCTACGGTAAAGATCATATACATGTAAATCCTTGAGAAAACATTACTTTCAATTCTAGAGAGTGTTGGCTGTTGTCTACAATTTAATGTTTAAAAATTCAAGAGAGTGTATTTTTTAGGTGAATTTGAATAAAAGTTGAAGCTAGTGAATACAAAAATAATTGTAAGGAAGAAGAACATCATTTCATTTATTATGAAAAAGCTGTGATTTGCCATGTCCATCAGTATGCCATGCTAGATACATTACTGACCCTACTACACACACACACACACACACACACACACACACACACATACATTGCAAACACACACATATGTATATTCTTCTATGAATTTCTAAGTTGGCAAGAACAAAAGATTATTCAAAAACAAACGAAACTAGCCAAGAAGGGAATCCAGAAAGAAAGCTGTGCCCTAAACTTAACCCTTGAGATCATAGCTAAACCTCATAAATACTTCTTAGAACTTCACTTTTTAGTTCCTTATAGAACTTGGGAGATAAATAAGACGACTCAGGTACATTCAAGTTGAGCTGTTTAATAGGAGGGACTTCTATTAAATAAAGGGTATCTACAGTTGATCTGTTATTGTAAAGGTGCAGTAAGTCTCTTTCCACCATCATAAATGGAAAAAACCCATATAGTTTATCTCTGTTAATCCTTATCTCTGTTAATTTTATGCATTAATTTGACTGGAATATAGGGTGCCTAAATTTTGGTTAAACATTATTCCAGGTGCAGTGTGAAGGTGTTTTCTGAAGGAGATTCATATGTGAATCAGTCGACTATTCTGTCCAGTGAGGACAGGTCTCATCCAATCTGTTGGAAACGTGAATAGAACAAAGGGTGGGGTAAAGGAACTTTTGTCCTCTCTGTTTTCAGGTAAGGACATTGGTCTTTTTCACTTGGACTGGAAATTACTTCATCAGATCCCTTGGTTCCCAGGCCTAGGGGACTTGGACTAGAACTTATACCATCAGTTCTTCTGGTTCTCAGTATTTCAGACTCAGAATAGGACTATAACACTGGTGCTCCTTGGTCTCCAGCCACAGACAGATCATGGGATTTCTTAGACCCCATAATTACATGGGCCCATCCTCATAGTAAATCTTTATATATAGATAGGTAGATAGAGAGATATATAGGTGTAGATATGTATACTACATAGGGTCTCTCTTCTTGTTTTCTCTCTCTCTCCACATACATATATTTTATTTGTCTATTTTTCTGGAGAATGCTGACTAACGCATTACTTTGTGCAAAAATGAAGACAATTTTTAAAAGTCAGATGTAGGCAGTTTAATTTGGAGATTATTTCAGGAGGGACTGGTGATAATATGAGCAAAGCAAAGCAGAGGGAAGGCCAATCAATTTGCCATTAATAAAGAATTCTTACAAAACTAGGTTCTATTACACCAGTTACCTAAGAAAGCCTTTGGAATATTGCTCAGTATGTGGGATCACCCACTGGAGATTTTTCTGGGGTAGTACCCCTCTCACATCACTGGGTCTTGCTGGCCTGAGGCCTGGCCAACTCCTGTGGAGCTGGAGAAAGACTACAGCCAGAGAACAAGAGGAACCTAGTCACTTTTGGGGGCAAGCATCTAGCTGCTGGAAACCTAGAGATGCATATGAACTTAGGCCAAGGGCATTATAGTGGTCATGAATCCAATGTTGGTTAAAAAAAAGATTCATACAGAGCCTACTATAAAATTCTTCCTGGAGAAAGTGAGCCTCTTACCAAATATAAAATGCCCAAATTTATAGTTTAAGTTCAAAGAAATGTGATTTTCAGTAAAACTGTCAAAACACAAAGACGAAAGATATAATAAGCAGGTGCCCAGAAAATAAAAAGAGAATATTTATAGCCTGAATATATGTAATATGTTCAAAATTGTGTATTTAATATTTTATGTCTAATTAAATATTAAAATATCAGTGCATTAATTATTAATTATTATTTTAATTAAATAATTGTTTAATTGAATAAATATTTAAATAAAATATTTAACATATTTAATATTTTAAGTATATTTAAAAACAATGTATTTAACATATTTAAAAATAAAAAGGGACATCAAACCAAAGAATAAGATACATTACTAGGAAAATTTGAAAATGAACCAAATATTTCTAATTACGAAAACAATAAAAATGAAAATTAGAAGCCTAAGGACTTGGCTTCTGTCAAAAATGGAATAACAGAGACGAGATTTATCCTCTCATCTGAATCAACAAAAAAACATAAAACATGCATGAAACAACAGTCAGGCATGGGGCAGCAACAATAATGGACACTAATCCTTAAGAGAAGGGAAACAAATAAGGTGAGTCCTTCAATTACCAGAGTCTACTGCCTTGAAAGAGTTTCCAAGCCATAATGCACAAAGAAGAAAGTCAGGAGGAACTTGGCAAACTCCCCAAGTTTAAAAGTCATTTCGAGTTCAGAGGGGTAAAGGAAGATAAGTATTCTCAGGACAGAATACTAGAGAAGAGAGTTGCATAGACATAACCCTGGAAATCAGCAGAGTCCCTATGAAAAGGTGAAAAAAAATGTACCAAGCAAATACGAAGCAGTAGCAAACATGTACTTTTATTAATACAAGAGAAAATTATCTTAAAAGTGAAAGCATTACTAAAGAGAGTCTATATAACACGATGAAATGTTCAATTATTTTCGGAAAGTTTTATATAGTTAAACTTTCCTGCACTCAATAGCACATACTCAAATATATAAAGGAAACTTTCAAAATTGTAATAAAGGAAAAATATAGTAAATATAATCAGAGTTAGGCAGGTATTTGCTTCTTGGCAAGTGTTACCTTTCCCCCCTCCAAATTCAAATTGCATTAAATGCTTAATATTTGGCAATGTGGGTGTGTACTTTTAGTCATTCAGTCATGTCTGATTCTTTCAGACCCCATGGACAAGAGCCCACCAGGCTCCTCTGTCCATAGGATTTTCCAGGCAAGAATACTTGAGCAGGTTGCCATTGCCTACTCCAGGGGATCTTCTTGACTAAGGGATCGAACCCGCATCTCTTGTGTCTCCTGCATTGGCAGGTGGATTCTGTTACCACTGCACCAACTGGGAAGTCCATACTTGACAATGCATTTATCATAAAAATCTCAGACGGAATCTAAAGTTCCAGAGTATAGAAAGTATAGAAAAAGTATAGAAATCAACTGTGAACTTGAACTTCCTATTAAAGATTCACAATGTGCATTACCATAGAGTTCTGAAAAGCTGTGTAATTAAAACAAAACAATACAAAACTGCTAAAGCAAACACATGCCTAACTTATTTAGCTACGGAACCCTTTCTTTGAGGAGCACCTGGCAATACTTTTTGGAATATATCTAATGACATATCTATGCTTCTGGGGTATACACTCTGAGAATATTGCCCAGAGTCTTCAGTCTTACCAGGCAATCATAATGCTTTGTATACATTTTGAAATTATAAATGTTTTATGATTTCTTCATCTTATTTATAAATTTTCTTCTCAGAGGCAAATATCACACTACAAAAATAAAATAGCAGACAGTAAACCAAAATATTTATATATTTTTTTTCAAAATCTTCATCCCACAACTTATATTGTATTAAAAATTCATTTTATTGAAGAGGTGGTAAGACTTACAACTTGGAAATACTGTCACCATGGTAATAATTGGTTCCAATAATATATTATTGAATGGTCAGTTTGGTCATCATTCATTAGGCCTATAAAAATCAAATCTGCAGTTTTCTTAGAATCAGTAATATATATGCACATGCAATCATAAATTGGTAGAATTCTACTGAACTAATTCTTTTGGAACTCACTACATTATTTGGCTGGGGCTTCTCAGGCAGCACACTGGTAAAGAATGCACCTGCCAATGCAGGAAATGTAAGAGATGTGGGTTTGATCCCTGGGTCAGCAAGATCCCCTTGAAGTGGAAATGGCAACCCAGTCGTATTCTTGCCTGAAAAATCCCATGGACAGAGGAACCTGGTGGGCTATAGTCCTTGGGGTCACAAAGGGTTGAACATGACTGAGCAACTCAGCACAATATTATTTGGCGACACTAGAATCTTGTGTCAAATATTTCTTGAGATAGGCAATTGGTTCACTGAACACAGTAACCAGATATTGAAAATCTTTGCCTTTGTATTCACATGAAGAACTTTTTAAGAAGCAATATTTGTAGAAATGGAATTCAATAAAGAAAGACATTGAGATACATATAAATATCAAAGATAAACATGATAACATTAAATGTAATAGAGAAGTTAAAATTAAATCATAAATAAGTTTGAAACATATCTCTGAAGGTTGAGGCAATATCTGTAATTGTTGAAAAACAAGTCCTCCTCCATACTCCTTATTTCTAGTCTAAGCAAGACCTACATATTGGGACTGCGGTTATATTCAGTTTGAGTACTTGATGTCATTTTTCAAAGTTTGCAACTATCAGCTATTTTGGTGTTTCTAAACAAACAGACTTTGGAGAAATGTCTGTTTAGTTCTTTGGCCCATTTTTTGATTGGGTCATTTATTTTTCTGGAATTGAGCTGCAGGAGTTGCTTGTATATTTTTGAGATTAATCCTTTGTCTGTTTCTTCATTTGCTATTATTTTCTCCCAATCTGAGGGCTGTCTTTTCACCTTACTTATAGTTTCCTTTGTAGTGCAAAAGCTTTTAAGTTTCATTAGGTCCCATTTGTTTAGTTTTGCTTTTATTTCCAATATTCTGGGAGGTGGGTCATAGAGGATCTTGCTTTGATTTATGTCGGAGAGTGTTTTGCCTATGTTCTCCTCTAGGAGTTTTATAGTTTCTGGTCTTACATTTAGATCTTTAATCCATTTTGAGTTTATTTTTGTGTATGGTGTTAGAAAGTGTTCTAGTTTCATTCTTTTACAAGTGGTTGACCAGTTTTCCCAGCACCACTTGTTAAAGAGGTTGTCTTTTTTCCATTGTATATCCTTGCCTCCTTTGTCAAAAATAAGGTGTCCATAGGTTCGTGGATTTGGCAAACTAGTACAGCCGCTATGGAAAACAGTGTGGAGATTTCTTAAAAAACTGGAAATAGAACTGCCATATGACCCAGCAATCCCACTTCTGGGCATACACACTGAGGAAACCAGATCTGAAAGAGACACGTGCACCCCAATGTTCATCGCAGCACTGTTTATAATAGCCAGGACATGGAAGCAACCTAGATGCCCATCAGCAGATGAATGGATAACGAAGCTGTGGTACATATACACCATGGAATATTACTCAGCCATTAAAAAGAATTCATTTGAGCCAGTCCTAATGAGATGGATGAAGCTGGAGCCCATTATACAGAGTGAAGTAAGCCAGAAAGATAAAGAACATTACAGCATACTGACACATGTATATGGAATTTAGAAAGGTGATAACGATAACCCTATATGCAGAACAGAAAAAGAGACACAGAAACACAGAACAGACTTTTGAACTTTGTGGGAGAATGTGAGGGTGGGATATTTGAAAAGAACAGCATGTATACTATCTATGGTGAAACAGATCACCAGCCCAGGTGGGATGCACGAGACAAGTGCTTGGGCCTGGTGCACTGGGAAGACCCAGAGGAATCGGGTGGAGAGGGAGGTGGGAGGGGGGATCGGGATTGGGAATACATGTAAATCCATGGCTGATTCATATCAATGTATGACAAAACCCACTGGGAAAAAAAAATAATAATAATAATAAAAATTAAAAAAGAAAAAAAAAAAAAAAACAAAGGGAAAAAAAAAAAAAAGAAGTATTTTGGGCAGCCCTAGAACTCAAAAAAAAAAAAAAAAAAAAAAGAATAGATATGCAACAAGCAACAAGAGTGTACTGTATAGCACAGGGAGCTATATCTTGTTATAACTGTATAACACAGGGAACTGTATCTTGTAATAACCTATAATGTAATGATGTAATAATAATGTAATAATCTATAATGGAAAATAATTTCAAAAATAATATGTGTATATGTATAACTGAATCACCTTGCTGTGTACCTGAAACATTGTAAGTCAACTATACTTCAACAGAATATATATATTAAGGAAAAAAATAAATAAATAAAATGAAAGACTCAGGTTAAAAAAATAAATAAATAAATAAATAAACAAACAGACTATCAGAACAGAAATCAGGAAAAATAAAACTATATTCTGCACATCTGAGTTTTGCTTCTGATCATCATATAATTTATAAATGTATAGAAACATATCATAGGCTTATAGCCAAATAAAGCTTCAGTTATGGAGTTAAGAAATATGTATTATATAATATTGCTATTTATGTATCTACCTAGCTAAGCTTCACCTATCATTGAGAAAAATTCACTTGCATACAATTTACTTAAACCCACCATTATAGAGCCACATTAAAATAGGTGCAAAAGATATAAACAAATACCTGATGACACTGTATAAAGTGTCAACTTGTAATTACTAGTTTCAAATTACTAATGTCTGATTGACCCTTACTTTTGTATAATTCTTCAGTCTTAAAAATATCTTTATGTATGTTAACCAATTTAGTTACAAATTACCAAAAAATGTCTAGTACAGTAATTGATCACCTAAAATAATCTACTAGGTAAAGCAATACTTTTGCCAACTGATGAAGAGAGCAGATTCATTGGAAAAGACCCTGATGCTGGAAAAGACTGAAGGCAAAAGGAGAAGGGGCAGCAGGATGGTTAGATAGCATCACTGACTCAATGGACATGAATTCAAGCAAACTCCAGGAGATAGTAGTGAAGAACAGGGAAGCCTGGTGTGGGGCAGTCCATGGGGTTGTAAAGAGCCAGACATGACTTCGCAACTGAACAATAAAGCAGATAATCTTCTCTTAGCTATGTTAAGTGGTGAAGAAAACACTCAGGATTGTCAAGGGGATTATACAAATCACAGAAATACTCTATGGTATTGCTCACCTAAGAGTAGACATAAAGGAAAAACAACAAAAGAAAGTGTTTAGAAATAATACAGGAAAATACATTTGTTACTTGTAATCAAATTACAATGCATCCACATTCTGAAAGAGACATCATGAGGAATGGAAATGAATTAGCAATGGTGAACATTTTGAAGCACTGAGGCAAATGTTTTTGCTCTTTGACCCTCAGAGCCATCATTTAGATAGATGTTAATCTCATTTGCAGATAAGAAAACAAGTTCAAATATAGAGACAGCTAGTTACATATATGAAAAATTACAACAAAATAAAAATAGATTATCTAAGAAGCAAACATAGAGATTTTCCATGTAAGAGATTAATTAAGAGAATTGTTAAGAATGAAAAGGGGAAAGAAGAGAGATGCCAGGCTGTGATGAAGGTCTGACTCCTGGAAGACAGAGCAAAGAGGTAGAGCTGGTAGGAAGAATCCCAGCCTGAAGTCCAATTTTTTAGACATTTGATCAAGTCAATAAGGTGCCCTTAAGCCAAAGTCACAAATAAAAGGTGTTCGTTATCTCACAGGATTGGGCATGTCCTAGTATCCCTGACAAGCGAATTCATTAGGAAGTGTCTTTTCAGCACATATGCTATGGATTCTGTGTGTCCTCCCTTAATTACACTCCCCAACTCAGGAGATTTCAGCTACACATTTTCATTGTTGCCACATACCCTGGACCTCACACCATACACAGAAATCAGTTCATGTAGATTGAGAAAATAATAAAGGAAAAACAACAAAAAAGTGTTTAGAAAACAATACAGGAAAATATGTTTCTTACTTTGGAGTAGGAAAAATTTGTGGGTCTTATTTAAAAGGCCCACAAAATACTAATTATACAAAAACACTGACAAATTTGAACCTATTAAAAATAAGAACTTCTGTTCCTCAATAGATACTGTAAATGAGTGAAATATGCTACATACTAAGCTAAGATATGTGTAACACATACATTTAAGATTTAGTACCCAGAACCAATTAAAAGAACAATTGCTAGGAGTCTTGAACAGAATTTTCACAAAGGCAAGACTCATATGGCCAATATGCATATGACAAGAGAGCCAACCACTCTAATTAAGAAAATGTAAATCCAAACCACAATGTACTAAAATTTCAAACCTATCAAACAGGTAAAAACACAATGACTGGTAATAAAAATTCAAATAAAAGAAATGGGAAGTCCCATTGCTAGTAGAAGTAGAAATTGGTACATCTATGATGGAAAGAGTCAGGTACTGATTAATTAATGAAGTTATAGATGCACACATCATGTCATCTAGCAAATCTACTCCTTATGTACACATCTACATGCTAAGGCAGGAATATACAAAGCAGCTTTTTTTTCTAAGAGGCACACATAAGGTATGATGGGTGGAGTTGCCCATTGACAGTAGAATGTACAATAATAAAAAATGATTGTATATTCCATTGAGCCCATACAACACAGACAATAAATGAACTAAAGATGTATACTCAATCAGAGTAATCCTAAAAACATATTAAGAATAAGAAGACAACATAATTTTCATTGAAGCAAAGCAAAATATAATGCATTTAAGGAAACATATATATAGGCTAGAACCATAAATAAAAAACCAGGGGAATTAAAACAAAAATATAACATTACTTCTGGGTGGGGGGAGGTTGGAAGGAGGGAGCTGCAAAGTGGAGGGAGGGACATATGTATAGATTTTTCTAAAAGGTTAATGAATGCAAGCCAGTGCTTCATTTTTTTTTCAAAATGTAAATATATGTTTTATATTACTATTGTGAGTCTATTTCACATAATAGTTAATAAGACAAAGTAAAATTCAGAAAAGACAAGTAACTTATTCAATGTCATACAGTTGATAAGGAGTGACATTAAAATGCTATGTGACCTGATTCCAAAACTTGTGGTCTTTCTTCACAAATCATCAAAGCATCATTTTTCCACAAATCTACATAATTGCTGATGTCTCCAGTGGCAGTCTTCCTTTGACTATATATCTTAGTCAATTTATAAAGAAAAAACTGTGTTCCTTTATAAAGATCACATTATTTTCTCCCCATAGTTGGAAACAGCACTGCATGAACCGTCAGAGGGCAGCCATCATATTTAGTATCTTCAGCTCTACTTTCTCTTTTCCAACAAATAAACAAACTCATTTCTCTTTCACCTTAGACAAATTTCAACTATTTGGTCTTTAAATTAAGCCTAATTGATTTTCTCCTATTTATAGACAAACATATAATATTAAAGGACAGATGAAGAGAAAGAGCACATCAGTCCTGTCTGTAACAGTTTCCCCACCATATCCCTCCTTTTCACCTGTTCAAGTAGCCAACTTATGATTAACCTCCAATAATTTTGCTAACATTTCTTGAGCACTGAACTATGTATTAGGTTGGTGCAAAAGTGACTGTGGTTTTGCATTGTTGAAACTTGCCACTTGATATCGGAATGCATTCTTGAATAAGTGAGGTTATATTAGATATCATTTTAATGCATAGTTCTTGCTTTATGTTTTTTGCTAATGACATTACTTTCTGTGTATTTTATATTTATTTTAGACTAGGGAAATGGTGTGTTAGACAAAAAGCAAATTCAAGTGATTTTCTTATTCAAGTTCAAAATGTGTTGTGAAGCAGTGGAGAAAACACAATATCAACAATGCCTTTGGCCCAGGAACTGCTAACAAACATACAGAGCTGTGGTGGTTCAAGAGGTTTTGCAAAGGCGACAAGAGCCTTGAAGATGAGGAGCATAGTTGCCAGCCCCTGGAAGTTGACAACAACCAACTGAGAGCTATGATCAAAGCCGATCCTCTTATAACTACACAAGAAGTTGCTGAAGAGCTCCACATTGACCATTCTACAGTCGCTTGACAGTTGAATTAAATTGGAAAGGTGAAAAAACTCGATAAGCAGGTGCCTCATGAGCTAACCGCTAATCAAAAAATCCTCATTTTGAAGTGTCATCTTCTCTTATTCTATGCAGCAATGAACCATTTCTTGACTGGACTGAAATGCAATGAAAATTTTATATGACAACCACCGATGACCAGCTCAGTTGTTAGACTGAGAAGAAGCTCCAAAGCACTTCTCAGAGCCAAACTAGCACCAAAAAAAGGTCCTGACCACTGTTTGGTAGTCTGCTGCTGGTCTGATCCACTACAGCTTTCTGAATCCCCATGAAACTATTACATCTGAGAAGTACGCTCAGCAAATCAACCAATGAGATGCGCCAAAAACGCCAAAGCCTGTAGCAGGCATTAGTCAACAGAAAGGGCCCAACTGTTATCCACGACAACGCCCAACTACACGTCCTATAACCAACACTCCAAAAGTTGAACAAATTTGGTACAAAGTTTTGCCTCATTCACCATATTCACCTGACCTCTTGCCAACTGACTACCACTTCTTTAAGCATCTTGACAGCTTTTTGTAGGGAAAATGCTTCCACAACCAGCAAGAGGCAGAAAACGCTTTCCAAGAACTCTTCGAATCCCAAAGCATGGATTTGTATGCTACAGCAATAAACAAACTTACTTCTCATGGGAAAAATGTGTTGATTGTGATGGTTCCTATTTTGATTAATAAATATGTGTTTGAGCCTGGTTATAATGATTTAAAATTCATGGTCTAAAACTGCAATTATATTTGCACCAACCTAATGGCAAATATTTTACACTAACTTTCTCATTTAGTTCTCAGGGAAATAATGTGAGACAAGGACCTTTATATCTGTTCTACAGATGGGGAAATTGAGAATCAAGGCACTGAGGGGCAGAAATGTGTCCACGGTGCCATCATCAGCAAATGATGAAGCCAAGATGGAAGATAGGTAGCCTGTTTCCAGAGACGTTAAACTTACCACTGTAGCATCCTGCCCCCTCAATAAATCTAAGCACTTCATCTTCTGCATTTAAAACTTCCTCCAGGCTCCATCTTGCTAGCTTAGGACTTCCTCCTATACGCTCCCATACCATCCAGTGGATATACGCATCATAGTGACAGAGCATAATGGTTGAGAACATGGGTCCAGGAGACAGACCGCCTGGAAAATAATCCTTTCTTTGCTACCTGCTTGATACTTTAACTAAATTTTCAGATCAAGTATAAATGGGGGTAAAATAGATCTACTTTAGGGACTTAAGATACTAGTGAATGCTCAATGAAAGTTATTCTTCTCTTATATTTGTCATTCAAAAACACAATAATTTTTGAACTTGTCAACTGCTACCTTTAAAAAGGATGAAAAAACATACACATTACTTATCTTGAGTGAATATCCCCTTCACTCAGAATCCATTCCTTTTCACACCAGGTTCTGAAGAGAGGGGAAAGAAGACATTGATGCTATTCTGTCCCTCAGATATCACAGGAGGACTGAGGCAGCAAAACATGTGAAAGGCAAGAGAATCAAAACTGCTGTTGGTTCTCCTATGGTCAGATCCAGTCCAACTTCCATTTATGAATATATATTTATCCTTAGAGAATCCCGTGGACACAAGATTCTGGATGGATAAAAAGTCAAGTAATACCCTGGAATTTTTTTTTTTTTTCCCTTTTGAATGATCTGCTGCTCTTCAAGATCTGGAAAGTATATTAAAGCTCTCATATCAGTTCAGTTCAGTTCAGTTCAGTTAAGTCTCTCAGTCATGTCCGACTCTTTGCAACCCCATGGATGCAGCACGCCAGGCATCCCTGTCCATCACCAACTTGCAGAGTTTACCCAAACTCATGTCCATTGAGTCGGTGATGCCATCCAACCATCTTATCCTCTGTCATCCCCTTCTCCTCCTGCCCTCAATCTTTCCCAGCATCAGGGCCTGTTCTAATGAGTCAGTTTTTCACATCAGGTGGCCAAAGTATTGGAGTTTCAGCTTCAGCATCAGTCCTTCCAGTGAACACCCAAGACTGATCTCCCTTAGGATGGACTGGTTGGATCTCCTTGCAGTCCAAGGGACTCTCAAGAGTCTTCTCCAACACCACAGTTCAAAAACATCAATTCTTTGGCGTTCAGCTTTCTTTACAGTCCAACTCTCACATCCATACATGACTACTGGAAAAACAATAGCCTTGACTAGATGGACCTTTGTTGGCAAAGTAATGTCTCTGTTTTTTAATATGCTGTCTAGGTCTGTCATAACTTCCCTTCCAAGGAGTAAGCATCTTTTATTTATTTATTTATTTTTGTACGCATCTTTTAATTTCATGGCTGCAGTCACCATCTGCAATGGTTTTGGAGCCCCCCCAAAAATAAAGTCAGCCACTGTTTCCCCATCTATTTGTCATGAAGTGATGGGGCCAGACGCCATGATCTTAGTTTTCTGAATGTTGGGCTTTAAGCCAACTTTTTCACTCTCCTCTTTCACTTTCATCAAGAGGCTCTTTAGGTCTTCTTCACTTTCTGCCATAAGGATGGTGTCATCTGCATATCTGAGGTTATTGATATTTCTCCCAGCAATCTTGATTCCAGTTTATTCATTCAGCCCGGCGTTTCTCATGATGCACTCTGCATATAAGTTAAATAAGCAGGGTGACAATATACAACCTTGACGTGCTCCTTTTCCAATTTGGAACCAGTCTGTTGTTCCATGTCCAGTTCTAACTGTTGTTTCCTGACCTGCATACAGATTTCTCAGGAGGCAGGTCTCATATAATGAGTGTTATATGTGTGGTAGGGCAGATTGTTAATAAAGAGGGACCCTGAAAGGAGTATAAAGTCAAGATGGTTTCACTGATAAGATATGTAATGCAGTTTTATATAAACCATCATGACACACCTCTATAATTTAAGGGTTCCAGAAGCAAATTAGTTTTCCAAAATAATATCTAAATCAGGATTTCAACATAGTAAATTATCTGCTATTGGAAAATTCTTGTTAATGGAATCACTTATATACTAGTTAAAAAACTTTACACTATTTTAGAAATTAAACATTTTCCAAATTTTAATTATTTAATGGATCTCTAATTCAAGCTTCTATCTTTTTTATCTTGTCATACCATTCAGCTCCGATTTTTGCTTAGGAAAGGAGAAAATTCCTTCCAACATAGTAAGCCACATCTTAAGTGCAATATCATTTAATTTTTTTGATTATAGAGAACTAAAAAAAGTACTAAACAGTATAATAAGACCAATTGAAATTCACATATAAGATTTTTCAAAGAAGTTTGGATATAGAGTACTGTGGGCACAATGTTTTCATAAAAGTTTATGAAAGCATAATACTTATTAGTTGAGTAGCCTTAAGAAAATTGCCTTTGTGAGTCTTAGTTTTATCATTTATAACATGAAAGTCATACAATATACATTATAGATTATAGTGGTGAATAAGGGAATTGAATGTATAAAGCCTATGATATATTTCCTAGGTCACAGAAGCAGTCAATGGAAGCATACTTTAACTTTAAAATTCCTCATCACTTTCTGCACTTTCACGGTTTACCAAGTGTATTTGCAGACCTGCCGTGTGTGTGTGTGTGTGTGTGTGTGTGTGTGTGTACATGTGTGTGGGTACTTATAAATTTATTTTCAAGTGTAAAATTATTCACTGGCATTGTAATGCTTCATCTGACATTTTCAGTAACTTGAGATCATTCAATAAACTTAAAATGTGTATAATCAACACATCTGTTAATGGATTTTTATCACTGCACTTTGATTTATAAAGAAAATTTAAATTTAAAGTTGCCCCTTGTTAATAATTGGTTGTTTGAAGTTTTCTGAAAGTTTTTTTCCACTGAATGTGATGATCTTTAAATTTCATTTCTATTCCTAAGCTTGTGGATATTTGCTTTCCAATGTCACATCATTGGTCAAAACCAGAGATTTACAATTTTTGATAAATTCTAAAATCTTTTTGATATGCTTTATTTTAATGTCCATGGATATACATGCATTTTGTAATATTCATTGAAAGTTTATTTCCTGAGAGCTAGTAGTTCCTATTACAACATGCTAGCCAGAGAATTCGTAATCACGCAGACATGACAGGTCGAGGCTCCAAGACAGATCGGCAAATAGGCCTCCCACCGCGGGGCCTGCTGCTGCCCCCGAGTGGATCATTTTCTTTCTCCCATGGTCACTCCTGCTGCTTCTGTTGGCATCACCACCTCCAATCTGGGCCAGGTTCCACCGAGCCTTCCTCTCAGGGCCTCAGGACCCACAGACTTCTCTGAGGCAAAAATGCCCCTTTCAGAACAACTGCTGTTTGCACCACCCTCTGTGCCTAGCTGCTGCTGGGCCAGAAGAGTGTCCTACTTGCCGTCTGGCTATCAACTCTCTTCATGTACCTGCTCACTGTTCCACCAGACTTCAGGGTTCCCCGGTGTCTCAGGTGGTAAAGAATCTGCCTGCAATACAGGAGACCCAGGTTTGATCCCTGGGTTGAGAAGATCCCCTGGAGAAGGGAATGGCTACCCACTCCAGTATCTTTGCCTGGAGAATCCCATGAACAGAGGAGCCTGGTGGTCTATGGTCCATGGGGTCACAAAGAGTCAGACACGACTGCGTGACTAACACACTCAAGCCAAAATACTAACAAAATATACCAGACTTCAGTTATAAAACTTAAGTTCAAAATAAAATTAAGAATATCCAGATGAGGAGAGCAGAAAATTAAACCAAAGGAGGGGCCTTGTATGAGTGCCACACTCCCGGAAAGCTGGCTGCAATCACAAGGAAGAGATGAAGTCAGAGATGGTTATAAACCCTGTGAATGCCAACAGAAAGCAGCCATTGCAGAATTACCTTTGAAGGGTTTGAAGGGGTAGGAGTGGAAACAGGCAGAAAGTAGTGAATTCAGGCTTAATAGTCAACTGAGTGCAGAGGTAAAACTTCCCAAACTAACTGGTGTTGATGCTGTAAGCACTTTAGATGGAGACTCATTTGCCAGAAACAATCAACTATGCAAGAAACTCCCTCCTCTTTTCCTCTTATTTTTACCCTCTCTTCCTTGGGTTTTCTTTGCAACTCAAGTCTCTCCTCCACTTCTCTTTCATATCTCGAGGATATAGTAACTCAATTTCAAGGCAGTTTTAAAACGTATCTTCAAATTCTGAGACACTCCTCTGAAAGGAATTATGATTGCAACCAATAAAGGACTGTGACACACACAAGTCATGTATTTTCTGCCTCCTTTTCCGGGAACACTCATTCTCCACATGTCTCCTGGGACACTACCTCTCACAACACAGTAAGGAGCTGGAGGAAGCACAAGAGACATGGAGAGTGGGAATGTAAATGCTCCAAGCTGTGCTCCAGCTAAGCCCAGAATTTTGGTCATCTCAGCCCAGCTACTGTATCTGTGAATGAAGGAACCATCATGATGTCAGCCTTCAGCCATTAGTGAAGTCACCCTCAGTCTTCAAGCATTCCCCATTAAAACCCGAGACAACCTAGAGCAGAGACAAATCAGACCCACTGTGCCTTGTTCAAATTTGGAAACCACAAAATCCATAAACATAATAAAATGTTTGTCTTACACCAGTAAGTTTTGGTTGGTTGGTAACACAGTAATGATAACTGGGACAACCTTCGACTTCCGCACAAGTTAGGGTGAAAAGAGAAAGATATGCTTTTGACTTTGAGCTTGACAATGTTTGCCATTTCCGTGAGAAGAGTTGCCACTGCCCACTCAGACTGGGCCCCACACATGGAATAGATCTAAGCCCTACCTTCAGGGAGGAGCCATAGCCTGAAGCAGATCCAACCAATCAAACCACACAGATGTACCACGGAGAAGAAATAATTAGTGTCAGCCCTTGGGTTAATCCACTATAAATGCAGCATCGATATGGCAATAGCTTACTTACATTATAGCTTCAAAGTGTTGCGTATGTAGCCTTAAAAATAGCTTAAACTTTTTAATCTTTAATGTATTCACTTGTTTAGGGATGGTAATATATTTTTTGTGAGATATTTGTGAGAATTCATGAGTCAATATTTCTAAAACATTAAGGATGCTTTACACAGGCTGGCACATAGGACACACTATTAAAAATTGACATCTTATTGTGCTATTATTGTTAACAGCTTTCAATGCCTATATTTTTACATTGTTATATGATTCCATCATTTAGTGCCCATGTTTCTATTCACTGAAAAATAATTGAGCATAGGAAGCTTGTGTTCCTCCAGGCTGGATGTTTAGTTAGAGAACAGATCTCTGATTGGGTCCACAAGGGAATAGCTCACAATTTAATAAACATGTTATGACATGTGTTTTAGGTACACATGTCAACAGAATGACTTTCAAACATGTAGCTCCACCAGAAGTAATGTTTGAAAGAAAGGTATAGAAAGTAGTTTTAAGATTTGAGACTTCTGCACAGGGATGAGGTCTTTCTCTGTTGTACACAATTTGAAAATTTTTGTCTCATCTGTTTCTAGGGTTATTTAAAAAAGGACAGCAACCCACTCCAGTATTCTTACCTGGAGAATTCTATGGACAGAGGAACCTGATGGGCTATACAGTCTATGGGGTTACAAAGAGTCAGACATGACTGAGTGACTAACACTTAATGTATGAATCAGTGAAAATCACATACTGGAAGAACAGAAAAACATAGGATAAGGCAGTTGTGATGTCATTATATGAGTCAACTTTAACAGCCTGTGGTATCCAATTGTTTGGTCAAGCATCAGTTTAGATGTTGCTATGAAATTACTTTCAGATGTGATTTACATTTAAATCAGTAAATGTCCCTTCATAATGTGGATAGGCCTTACACAAACAATTGAAAGCCCTAAAAGCAAGGCCAAAAATTTCTCAAAGTACTAATTATGCCTCAAAACTGCAACATTAAAACTCTGCCTGAGTTTCCAGCCTATAGATCTTAGATTTAAGTCTGTAATATTAACTCTTCCCTGAATTTCTAGCCCACTAGTTTGCTGTATAGATTTTGGACTCACCAGTCCCCAAAACTCTGTGAGCCAATTCCTTAAAACAAATCTCTCTAGAAGGACTAGGCAACTCACTCCAGTATTCTTGCCTGGAGATTCCCATGGACAGAGGAGCCTGGTAGGCTGCAGTCCATGGGATGGTAAAGAGTCAGACATGATATAACAACTGAAACAAATAATTGCTCAATAGACAGATACATAGATGCATAGATAATTAAATGTACAGATGTTTCACTGGCTCTATTTCTTTGGGGAAGTCTAATGAAGTACCAAACAAAAAAAAAAATCATTCTAAGGTAAATAGACAATGAACGCTGTGCAGTGAATGAAAAGAAATCTCAATTTCCAGTGCGATAGTGAACTCTACCATGTTACATAATATAGATTGATGAGATATGGTCATGTACTCCAAGATTTTATAATCTAAATCAGAGTCAAAATGCTAATCACTCAAAGGGAAGAAATCAGATAATAGGAATTATTGTAACACAGAGAATCTTGGTCCAGGATCTGAGAAATGTGCTTCAGAGAAAGTCAAATTTGAAATGTACCAAAAGTAGGAATTATTAGACAAAGTAATGGAAGTTTAGCAACAGACATGGAAGAAACTGATATAACCAAAGCCTTGGAGATAAGGAACTGTTTCTGGATCTACTGCTGTAGCAGTTAACTACAGATAAAGGAAGGCAGATGAGGTCTCTAGTTAAGGAGTTGCATGCATGCTAAGTCACTTCAATTGTCTCCAAATCTGCGATCCTATGGACTATAGCCCGCCAGCCTCCTCTGTCCATGGGATTCTCCAGGCAAGAATACTGGAGTGGGTTGCCATGTTCTCCTCCAGGGGATCTTCCTGACCCAAGGATGGAAACCCGGTCTCTTATGTCTCCTGCACTGGCAGGCAGGTTCTTTACCACTAGCACCACCTGGGAAGCCCAGTTAAGGAGTTATTGTTGATCAATTAGAGAACGAAGAGTTTCTTCAGTTAGGACAACATCTGTTCTATTGGGTTTTGTCTTTCATTTTCCTGGAACCTAATATAGATCCTGGTATATATGGATGCTCAATACATCTTTATTTCATATACAAATAAATGTATGAAAGAAGAAAACAGATTTTAGTGAAAGGATATTAGAGTAAATTTCCAAATGACAGAGACCAAGGAAAACATATGTAATGATTTAACAAGCATCTGTTAAGTACTCAAAATGCTCTAGACACTGGATAAAGCATCCTGTGAGGGGTTGGCAATTTGGTTGTAAGCAAGGGAGACAGAATCTCTGTTGTAAATGAACTTAATTTTCAATAGCAATGAGGATAAGGAATGAAAAGGTTCAGAGAAGCCTAAGAACAGCACATTTTTCTTTAATCTCAACTGGGTAAGGATTTCCCAACTTCTTGGGGAAAAGACACACATCAGTTGCACAGTATATTTAACTATAGAATTTTTTGTGAGATTTACTTGCATGGTAAATTTTACATAGTTCTTTGAACTGTGTGGTGACAGTCAAGTTGAGCTTTCCTTTTTGGTGTAATCATTGCTGTCTGAGTTATACCACTTTAGCTTATTACTGTGGATAGAATTAGGCCAGGTTATACTTAGTTGGTGATTTCAGTCAAAAATCTATCACCGATGGTAGATATGCTTGATAAAACATAATCCTCACATAACTAATTCTGATAAAACATCTTTCTATATGACCGTAGCCCATATTTCACACATATCAGCGTGCAGATTTGCCTTCCATAGTGTTTTATATCTCATACAGTGTTTGAATACCCTCATCTAGACTCATGTTCTCATACTCACTTTGAAACTTTATAACTTGTAGGCAGTCTGCCTAGATCATATATTGATAACTATAAAAATAGTTCCAAGAGAAAAGAAGGATAATTTAAATAAGTGGAGAGATGTACCATATACTTGAATTAGAAGACTCATTACTGTTAAGATGTTATTCTCTCTCAAAATTTTCTATAGGATTAGGGTAATTCTAATTAAATCTATAAAATCATTTGATGAATTTGACAAGCTGAAGTGAAAATGAATATGGAATTGCCAGTGATCTGAAATAGCCAAAGTAATTCTAGGGGAAAAAAAATAAAACAAAATTAAAGGACCCTAACTACTTGATTTCAGATTTACCATAGAATCAATGGAGAAAATGTGACTTGGACTAAGGATAGACATCCAGATCAAGGAAAAGAAAAGAGAGTTCAGAAATAAATTCACACATATATGGAAAATTGATTTTAACAAGGTCATAGAGCACGTCAATGGAGAAATGGGGCTAGAACACCTAGATGTGCATTTTAAAACTTATTATTTTAAAACTTATTTTTAAAACTTATTATTTAAACTTATTATTTTCCCTCATGAAAAAAAAATTACTCAAAATAGATCATAGACAGAAGAAAATATCTGTGGTCTTTCAGTGGCCAAGATTCCCTAGGTAACATTTTGAAAATTCATGAATTCCAAATTAGACTTCATCAAAATTAAAACTTTCTATTTTTAAGAGATTCTCTGATGAAACTTGAAAAATTATATATGTGTTATACATATTATATATATAAAATATATAGAACATATAAAGCAAATGTTGCAATTCAAAGATAATTTAAAAATAAGCAAATAATTTGAAAACTTTTTAAAAGCGGATATACAAAAGGCTAAGAAATACTTAAAAAGAACTTATCATCACTAATTACCATGGAAATGCAAATTAAAACCAAAATGACATGCTATTACATATCCATTAGAATGACTAAACTTATAATCTCAGAAACAAGTCCTGATAAAGAACAGCTAGACTTCTCATATACCGATGATGAGAATACAAATAGGTATAACAACTTTGGAAAACACATTGACAGATTATTATAAAGTTCATACTTCCTCATCTAAGGCTAATTAATTTCACTCCTAGGTATTTGCACAAGAGAACTAAAGATAAGAGTTCAGAAAAAGACTTACAGATAAATGTTCATAAAAGCTCTATTTAAATAGACTCAAACTGGAAACAATCCTAGTTTCTTTAGAGAGTGAAAATAAATTGTGGTATATCCAGACACCATGGAATATAATGCAGGAATATAAAGGAATAAAATACAGAATCACATAACAATGTTGATGAATCTCAGAATGATTATGTTTAGGGAAATAGGCCAGACACAAAGAGTATATGTGTAATGTATTTCTTCATACAAAATTTAAGAACAGGCAATACTAATCTAAAGTGACAGGAAGAGGATCTGTGTCTGCCAAGGATCTGGTCAGGACTGGGAGAATTCAACAAAAAAGATTGTGAGGGAAACTCATGGTGTGATTAAAACTGTGTATACCTGGTGTATTTTATACTACAAATTGTATCTCGATAAATATTATTTTCTTTTCAATCAAACAAACAAACCAAACCAGGTAATTTGTATACTCTCTGCTGTGAGAAAAGGGTTTCCTTCCTAATAGGAAAAACAGCCTAAGGGAAGATAAAGTAATTATACACATTTGTGTAGATCATTTCTTGAAAAATGATGTGAAAATTTTTCCTAAGTGATATTAGAGATTGAAAAGGCAGCATTCTACAGTATTTTAGAAAGGAAATAGACATTTGGCCAGTAGTCTGGCCAAATCACAATTTTTAGTTAATCACAATTACTAATTTTAGGGCTTGGCAATCTCTATAGTCTCACAACACAGAGGATATCAAGTATTTCTAAAGAGTATCAAAACATAAGTTAACTTATTTAATAATTATTATTTTATTTCCCATCACTATAAGTCTGTGGGTATTTGACATATTCAAAGGGAAAATTTCAACTTTACAGTTCCATGACCAAACTTTGCACAAATAAGGACATGGATTCCTTGAAGAAAACCAATGACTGGAAATTTTTTATTATTTCTATGTAGAGAAAAAAAATGGCCAGAAACAACTGTGTTGTCAAGTGTACAAAGGATCACTGCAAAGAATAGTAAAAAGACTATCAAGTCTGAGCAATGAATCAGGAGAAATCATTTAAACTTCAACAAAAAGAATCACTCAGCTAAGAAACAATTCAAAATAGAAGTTTTTGAGAAAAAAAGAAAACATTTCAGAGTTTGATTAAATCTTGTTTTATCTTCAAGAATAAATAAATACTCAAGAAATTAAATTATTGTGAATCATATACTTCAACAGACCAACCTAATGAGGTGAATACATCAATCAAGGAGTTCGTGAAAAAATAAGAACAAATCTTAGAATCTAGGTAAATTATATCTTATATATTCAAGAAAAAAATAGATCCCCAAGGAACTAGAGTAGTTTGTCTTCAGCTTTGAGAAAAAAATCTGACTACAGTCTTTCCAACATACATTCAAAGAAAATTCAATGTCCCAGAATACATCTCCAAATAAACTCTTGAAAGGAAATACGGTCACTAAAGAGATATTAAAGTTCACTTCATTTCACAAGTAGCTTTTACCAAATCTCTAAAATAAGATGGATTTCTGTGGCATAGAATCTGAAAAAAGTTTAGTACCAGAGAATTTGATAAATTACTAAATCTTGTCATCTCTTAAACCTGCAATCAGTCCAGGATGCTTATAATCTGTATAACATGTAGATTTTTTTACTGAGAAGTTTTCATGAATTGAAAGTTTTTTTAGTAAGGAGGGGATAATCACTGATATTTTTACAAGGGAAAGGGCATCACAGTGTGTCTTCCCCTTCATATTAAGTGGTATATACAGTGGCTAATTACTCTGTCACTAGGTGTAACTAATCCTCATCATGGCTGTTAGATGCTGATTACTTTCTAAGCCTCCCCTCAATGTCATGTCAAGCAAAATTACAGTAGCAATGTAGCAAAACTAATTAGGCCACACTGACCTTAACAGTGGGCAGTTCTCATCGATCTCAGCCCAACCGTGTTGGAATTTTGAAAAATGGAAACAAAATAGAAAAAAACATTTCTACTTACTACTAGCCCTTTCTAATTGCCTATTTATTCCAAGTGACATAAAATTAATGAGTCCTCTATCAAAGGGGGCAACAATCAGAAAAGAAATGAGGGAATCCTTTGAGATACAGATTTAATTACATGTCTGCCTTAGTTAGCTGCTATAACAAAATACCATAGACTGGGTGGCTTAAACAACAATCATTCATTTTTCAAATTTGGGGAGGTTAGAAGTACAAGATCAAGGTATTTATACTAATGTTTTATGCCAACACATTCAGTGGTGAGGAACCTTTTCCTGATTTCACAGAGTCAAGTTCTTTACCCCCACATGGCAGAGAGAGAAAATCTCTCTTGAGCCTTGTCTAAGTGCACTGATCCCATTCATGAGGGTTCCACTCTCTTCACTTAATTACTTCCCAGGCCCAACCTCCAAATACCATCACCCCAGAGATGAGGGCTGCAACATATGAATTGCAGGGGGACATAAACATTCAGTTCATAGTGATGTTAATCCCCCATTTAAATGTGTGAGCTACATTATTTTTAAAATATTTTATTCATTGACATGAAATAATTTTAGATAAATACTCTTTTTAAAGGAGCAATAGAAATGATATAACACTATTAAAATGTCAGAGTCACATTAAAATGACAGTCTCAATTCAAAACAGTGAGAAATTACATGCTCATTTTAAGATTCAATATTCAGATTCAATATTCAGTATTGAATATTTTCAAGATTCAATATTTCCTAAGATATTTCCTAATGTTGCCTGTTAAGAGAAGAAACTCAAGATTTTGCTTCAGAACAAGCTTACTCTATTCATCTATTGATGACAAAGAATTTCATATATAATGTCATGATTTCTGAGAGACGTTCTGGTGGCAGTTCTCTTACTCACTTTGGTCAATGCTAGCACTGATATTACTTTGTGTTAGAAAATGTAATTTGCTTTACTGTTGTATCATCACTAAAATAAGATTCTGGATTTCCTATGTTACCTGTTGACTTTTTTATATAAGATCAAATTTTTAATTGATTCATATTTCATGCAAATATATAGAAATTCTAGCATAGATATAAGAAACAAAATGCTAAAAATGTCAATATGTCTATCATCTATAATATTTCCATATATGGATAGAGAAAATGATTGCTTCAAGTATAACCAATATCCTACAGTATTGAAACCTTACAGAAAATATTTTAATTTTTTGATATATGTAATATCAAAATAAAGACATGTCACCACAGATTGCACTGTAACACAGAATATCTAGCTTTTGAGGGAAGAAGCCAACTTTTTGGTTGTTTATTAACAGCACTGGGTTCTGAGAAAACTTCATAAAGTTTTGTAGTGCTGAAATATAACCTCAACTACCAGGAGAATAAATTCTTCCTACTGAATATCTATTGGTGCTTAACCAGAGAATGTATTTCTAAATATAATTCATTAGTAGCAGCCATGTACAGTATGACATTAGAAAGTTTTAAAAGGAATCAATATGGGAGCAGTTAAGTAGAAAACACATCGCACATACATGTGTTCCACAGGTATTACACATATAAAAAGTAATGGCATTTGATACCTGTTCATCAATAAATGAACATGCTTATCATGTTCATTATAATGAACATGTTCATTGATAAATGAACATAGATACCTGAACACTGATACATGTTCAATGATAAAGGAAGTGACAATGTCCAAATGAAGTGTATAAAGCCTCATGAAGTCTTCAAATGAGGTAATTATGGAGATTATATCAACACAATCAAAAAGTTATGCCAAGTGAAATGTAGAATTCAAAAGTCTAGCTCTACTAATACAAGTGGATAAACTTATGTTTTCACATGTTTCCCAAAACTTTAATAATTGGTCACAAAATCCTGTTGGTTAAATTTTCAAAATCTTTCTCCCATCTGATGCCTGTCCTCTTTTTTCACTAAACAGTGTCACTTCCTTAGTTCAGAACTCTTTTTCTTTTTCTGGGTTATCAAAATATTCTGGTCTTCCTGCCAACAAATCACTCCCACATGACACTGCAATGTCATTTTGCAGCAACTCGCAAGAGGAGGAGTTCCCTTCCCTGACCCTATAATTGGGTCCTGACTCTGTGATTTGTTTTAACCAATAGAAAATAGTAAAACTGACATCAGTTTTGTTTTATAGTCAATTCTCTAGCATTTCAGATTGCTGTAATGCCTAGCTATTAGCTTTTAGGGAGGAACTTGAGGAGTTCACTTTGCCCTCCAAGCTTGCCCCAGCTTTCTGAACCTTTAGGAAATAGTTGTCTTACTGTCTGCAAAGGCCTGGAATGTCACAGAGGACTTCTTAAATCTCTCCTGGCCTATCTCATATTTGAGGCCCCTACCTTGCTTTTCTTGTAGAAGGGCCTATGTGCTTAGCAGAAATATCACTCAAATTTCCCTTTCCCCTCCCAGACTTGAGCACAAAACTGCATTATATTAAGTGACAACTCATGGGAAAGATTAAACAGGTGGATGAAGCCCTGTGCTGTGTGTGACTGGGCTCTTCAGACTGTTTCATAAAGGGTCAACTAGATTCTCACTACCGCAAGCTATGGTATATCTCTCCTCTTCTTAGTATCCACGGTATGAGAAGTAGCCAAAGCTTTCTATGTGCCAATTAAGGGCTTATTACTTTCTGGAACTTAGTTCGTCATGTTTTTTTTTTGTTTGTTTGTTTTTTCATCATCAGTTCTTAAATGGGTTAAAACCAAAACATTTTCACAGGACAACAACAACAACTATAATCCCCACAGTCATTCAAAGGGTTTTGCTCAAGCAACAGTGGTATCTTTTGTAATTTTCCACATTCTAATTAGAAGTTAAATTTTTCCTTCATAGATTTTTGCTCACCTCTGATGATAGAGATACTCAATGAGCAGGTATATGCTTAGGGACATATTAATACATACACATATCACTCCTTGACAATTTTCATGTCTAGCCTGGTTTCTAAACTTAATGTTTTATACAGGTAAACATAAAAGGGTTCCTTCTATAGATTCAGCTCTATTGGAAATGGAAGTTTTAGACTTAAATATCAATAGTAAAGATTGGTCAAAATTTCCATTTCAATAACTCAATAAACTGACAAATCCATATTAATTTGTTAATATGTTCATAGTTAAACTGCATAAGTAGCAACTACAGTATAGTCAGAGTCTAGCAGCATGAGAAGATTTTTCAAAGACATATTAAGCAAAGTAGTATGTGCTTTTTAAACAATCCATGAGATCATAAACAAAAACTCTATGAAATATTGCTTAAATTGAGACTGAATCTCTTAAGAAGCTTGAACAACAACTAGCAGAGGAAACTCATCCATTAAGAACCATTTTGAAGATCTGGGCCTAAAAAATATACAAAGTCTAGCATCTAATTATTCCTCTGATTTCATTCCTACCATACTTTTTCTCCACTTATTTTGTCATCTTCTTCCCTTTTCTCAAAAAATCCAAGGATGCTACTATCTTAGGACATTTTGTAGGTGGTTGCTCTGCCTAGAAACTTTTCCCCTCAGTCATATGAGACTATGCCATTTCAGCTCTTTCCTTCCTTAAGTCTCTGCTCAACTGGTACCTTCTTAGCAGAAGCATACTCTCATGACTTTATTTAAAACTGCAATGACATTCCTGTATTTATTATCCTCTTTACTTGCTTAATTTTTCTCCAGAGGAATTATTACAATCTAATATATTATTTTCTGATTTATTCTCTTTATTACTTGTTTTCTCCCAACCTTCCAACCACTTCCCCACAGTTGACCATAAGCTATAAAAAGGCTGAATTAGATTTGTTTATTTTTTTTCACAGCTTCCCTCTAGTGCCTATAATAATCTCTGGCCTGCGCTGAGTCACATCTGACTCTCTGTGACTCAGTGGGCTATAGCCCACCAAGCTTCCCTGTCCATGGCATTTCCCAGGCAAGAATACTGGAGTGGGTTCCCATTTCCTCCTCGACGGGATCTTCCTGACCCACATAGCAAACCCATGTCTACTGCATTGCAGGCAGATTTTTTACTGCTGAGCCACCAGGGAAGCCTGAATGAGGAAATAAGGAGTAAAAGGAGAGAGGAAGGAATAAAGTGTAGGGGGGAGAAAGGGGGTGAGGGGAAAGGAAAAGAAGAAAAACCTTAAAGTATAGCATTTGGAATCAGATTTAAAATTTAAAACTCTAAGCTCTCTTGCTTACTATAGACTTTCTTTACCCCTATGAATCATGAGTACAAATTCCATAGTCTTTATTTGAGAGGTTTTAATCTTCCTCATAAAAATTTTATAATATTTAAATAAGATAAAGCCCATAAAATAGTCCCTGGAAAATGAGCTTGAGCTCTTCTTATAAAGATTTTTATTACATATGTTTTAAAAACTGAGAGAACACAATATTGAAGTAGAAGAACAAAACTGAAAGACAAATGCTACCCGATTTCAAGACTCACTATAAAACTACAGTCATCAAAACAGTGTGGCAATTTTGAAAGACTAAACAGAGGATGGAAAAGAATAGGAAGCCTAGAAACAGATGCATATACATACGCTAACAACAACTAATCTTTGACAAAGGAATAAAGACAACATTTTAGAGCAGAGAGTCTTTTCAACAAACAAAACTGGAACTTCTAGACATCCATATGCTCCACACCATCTCCTGCCCTGAAAAAAAACTCCAGAAGAATCTAGGCACAGAACTTATACCTTTTATAAAAATTAACTCAAAATGAATTATCAAAGGTCTCAGTGTAAAACACAAAACTCTAAAATTCCTAAAAAAATAACACAGGAGTAAATCTAGATGACTTTGAATACAGTAATTACTTTTTAAGATACAATCCAAAGGTACAGTCTATGAAAGAAGTAATTAGTAAGCTGGACTTCATTAAAATTAAAAAATTCTGTCTGTGAAAGGCAATGTCAAAGGAATGTGAAGATAAGTCATAGACTGAGAGAAAATATTTGCAAAAGGCATATTCATTATCTAAAATACAAAATAATTCTTAAAATTCAACAGGAAAACAATCTGATTTTAAAATGGGCAAAATATATGAAGAGATGACTCACATACACACAAAATCAGGTGGAAAAACTAGCATACGAAAAATGGCTTCAAAATTACTTGTCTTCAGGGAATTCCAAATTAAAACAATGAAGTACAACTATACATCTATTAGAATGGCCAAAACCTGGAAAACTAACAATACCAAATGCTGGTGAGGAGATAGAGCAACAGAAACTCTCATTCATCACTGGTGGAGATGCAAAAGAGTACAGCCATTTTGGAAGTTGGTCTGGCAATTTCTTACAAAGTGAAATATACTCTGACTATACAATCCAGCAATCATACTCCTTGCTATTTACCCAAATGAGTTTAAAAATCTTGTACTCATATAAAAACCTTCAAAAAGAGTACTTACAGCAGCTTTATTCATAATAGCTAAAATTTGGAAGAAACAAAGACACCTTTCAGTAAGTAGGTGGATAGATAAACTGGCACATCCAGAAAGTAGAATATTTTTCAGTACTAAAGAAAAAAAGGTATCAAAATCATGAAAATGAATGAAGGAAATGTAAGTGCATATTATAAAATGAAAGAAACCAGTCTGAAAAGGTTATGCACTGTATGATTATAACTATATGACATTCTGGAAAAGGCAAAACTATGGAGACAGTACACAGATTAGTGGGCACCATGGTTGAGCAGAGGGAAGGATGAATATGTGGAGTAGACAGGATTTTTAGGGCAGTAAAATAATCTTGTATGACACTATAATGGTGAATATATGTCATTATCCATTTGTCAAAAACCCATAGAATGTACAACACCAAGAGTAAACCCTAATGTAAACTAGGGACTTAGGGTAATTATGATACATCAATGTAGGTTCATTGAC
Source organism: Dama dama (assembly GCF_033118175.1). Taxonomy (NCBI): domain Eukaryota; kingdom Metazoa; phylum Chordata; class Mammalia; order Artiodactyla; family Cervidae; genus Dama; species Dama dama. The sequence goes on from NC_083709.1 coordinate 28,226,106, forward strand.
TCTAGTGTAGAACTTTGATAGTAAGAGAGGCTATGCATATGTGAGGGCAGGTGATATATGGGAAATCTCTATATTTTCTGCTCAATGTTGCTGTGAAACTTATATTGATCTAAAAAGTAAAGTGTATTTTCTAAAAAATAAAGAAAAATGAAAATATTAAAAACAAAACAAAACAAAACTGGAGACTTCCACTACTAATAATGGTAGGCTATGTAATTTGAATTAACTTCCAAACAAAGGTCAACTAAGAAAGCCAAAACAAAATAAAAAGGCATTAAACATTTTATTTTCTTTGTTACAACTTTGTAGATTTAATACTATACTCAACAATTATGAAGTCAAGAGTCCAGAGTAAAAGGAAATTAGTGTGAGAAGCAAATCTTTTAGGGCCATTTTCTTCCAAAGACAATTCCAAAAAAGAAAAATGAGAAGCTGGGTAGCATTATTGAGAGCCCAATATTGGTGAGGCACATTTTGGTTTGAAAATGATAAATTATAAGTAGACCTTGTAGGAACAAAACTCCAGTTTTGAATCTTAATCCTTAAAATTGGATTCAGAGATTCATATAACTAATGCCTATAGCATCCTACCAAAAAAGTTCTCTCTAAAGAAATACATTATTATCTTAGTTCACAGATTTCTTTTTCCATAAATAAGATCTGTCCCTTAATCCCAAAACTGTCAAGCACATGAATAAATGAGACCACAGAAATAACAACTAGGAACAAAAGTAGACAGAAACAGACCCAACTGGAGCTACCATTTGATCCAGCAATCCCACTCCTGGGCATATATCCAGAGAAAATCATAATTCAAAAAAATACATGTACCCCAATGTTCATTGCAGCACTATTTACAATATCCAGAGCGTGGAAGCAACCTAAATGTCCACTGACAGAGAAATGGATAAAGTAGACATGGTACACATATACAATGGAGTATTGTTACTCAGCCATAAAAAGTGAAATATGCCATTTGCAGTGACATGGATGGACCTAGAGACTGCCATACTGAGTGAAGTAAGTCAGAGAAAGACAAAAATCATATATCCCTTATATGCAGAATCTAAAAAGAAAAAAAATTGTACAAATGAACCTATTTATAAAAACAGAAATAGAGTCACAGATATAGAAAACAAACATGATTATTAGGGGTAAAGGTGGGGGTACGGATAAATTGGAAGACTGTGATTGACAATATTGTATATAAAATAAATAATAAAAACCTGCTGCATAGCAGAGGGAACTCTACTCAATAGTCTATACTGACCTATATGGGGAAAGAATCTAAAAAACAGTGAACATAGATAGATAGATAGTCAACCAAAGTGTGTGTGTGTGTGTCTGTGCGTGTACACACACACACATATATAATATACAGCTCCACTCTCTTCTCAGAGAGAAACAAATAAGATAATAAGGAAGAAGCAATTTGGAGGAGATAATGACTGAGAGCATCTTGAAATTATTGACCACAAAGATCACTACAACAACACTTATAGAACAGAAAAGTGAAGAATAAATTCTCAAATCATCTAGAAAAAAGCCTAGAGTAATATTTAAGTTAATAAGTGATCTTGGAAACACTTGTTGTTAGAAGGAAATTTATTAACCTAGGGGAAAAAAAAAAACAAACAAGAAAAAAATTGAGATTTTTGCTTTGAACAGACTCGCTAAAAGAGACAGTATAGGACTGTTGATCAGGCAGAAGAGAAAGGATCCCAGAAACAAAGTCAGAGAAACTGAGGAAAGAAAGAGAGCAACAGAATTATTTAACATGTGGCTAAATCTAAATAAGTATGGATTGTAAAAAATTAACAATGTTTCCTGTAGGTTTAAAATACTCATAGATTTGAAATAATCTTCAACAATAGCACATAGATAAAAAGATGCAAAATAGTGCAAAAGTGTTCTATGACCATTGTATTGTCAGGAAAAAGATAAACAGAGAGTTTTGAGAAGTCAGGTTTGTAAGTATTAGTTTCCAGGATAACTGAAAGGAAGAGTAAAAAAGTCTACAATGCCCAAGCTAATAAATGAGTAAAGTGGGAGAAAAAAAAAATTAAAAGGCAAGAAAGAGAAAAGACGATATAGAAGGAACAATTAGAAAGGAAGCAATATCATGGTAGAATTAAACATGTCAGTAATTATATTAAATGATATTATTTAGAATAAGTATTCTAACTAAAAGATAATAATTTTAAGACTGGATAAAACCCAACTATGCTTGCAAAGACTAATGAAACACAGGCATACAGAACACTTAAAAGGAGAACAACGGATAAACATTTTTCATGGATGTTCTAACTAAAACAAGGCTTAAATGGCTGTATTATTGTGAGACAATAAAACAAAATAAATTGATATCTGTCCCTGGTTTCTGGCAGAGTTTCTGAAATCCATGTAATTTCCTAAATGATAAGAGCATTAGCAGCATCTTTTTCTCTTTTGTTTGCTCCTTGACTCTGGTTCCTCACACAGGACCACTGAACTACTTGTAACTTCCTGGGTAACAGGAGGATCCTTTGTTCTTAATGAGGCAACTCTGGTTGGGCTCCTGGAAGAGGCTGTGCATCTGAAAGACCAACCACAATCAGAGCCTGCAGCCTGCTCCACATCTCTTAAAAGAGGTTCATGTTGAGTCGCTTCAGTTGTGTTACACGGTGCGTGACCCTATGGACTGTAGTCTGCCAGGCTACACTGTCCATGGGATTCTCCAGGCGAGAATACTGGAGTGGGTCGCCATGCCCTTCTCCAGGGGAGAAAGTCTCCAAGTGCAGTTAATGATCCATTACACCTACCAGATGAAGCTTCTGGAATTGTGCTAGGACAGGGGTGCACCTGGAGAGGGCATGGAATTTTGGGGCCCCCTTCCCACATACTTTTTTCCAAACATAGCTCTTTCATCTGGATGTTCCAAACAATAAACACTATTATTATTAATAAATAATAGAACAGTATGTAAACTTTTTTCCTGAGTTCTGTGAGCTGCTCTCGCAAATTAATTGAAACCAAGAAGGGGGTAATGGGAACTTCAGAATTACAGCCAATCAGTCAGAAGCACAGGTGAGCACTTGGACTTGTGAATGGCATCTGAAGTGGGACTTAGCCCACTTCAGCTTCAAGGTGTGACTGAGCTATCCCCCGGGGCACCTGAGGCTACCCCCAGATAGTGTCAGAATTGAGTTAAATCACAGGATACTCAGCTGGTGTCACACAGCTGCTTGGGGAGGGGGAAATCCCTACATATCTGGTGTCAGGAGTAATGTGAGTATGGCAACAGGATGACAGTAAAGGAGACACACAGAAGGAATGACTTAGATTTTCTAACACAATTATTATCAAACAAATATGAACTACAGCAAAAAGTTTTACAAGAGGTAAAGAGTTGTTTTTCAGTAGCACAAAGTCCATCATCAGGATGGACATTAGGAAGACATAAAATTTTAAACATGTATACACTCAGCAACATAGATGAAAAATGAAGAAAAAACTAAAAATTTTTTTAAAACAAGATAAATCATCAAGTTTTCTTAAAACAAAATTGCTCAGCTGCATAACACAACAAAGAGACTGAAAAAAAACCAAGGACAAAAACTATTTAAGCAATCAGATTAATAGAACTGAACTAATTAAAATATGTGAATTAATACACTTAACAAAATCAGCATACACATTATTTTTAAATGCAGATGGAATATTTACTCACTTTCAGCTTATGTGGGCTTAAAAAAAAGTCTGCAAAAATTCAAAAGCTTAAAACATGTTTTCTGAGAAAAGGAGAGTTAAGATGAACACTGAAAGATAGCAAGTAGAAATCGTGAACTTTTGGAAAGTAAGCAATAAGCATCTAAATATCTCATATATCAAGGTAGAAATCACTAAGGATATGAGAGAATATTTGAATTGAACATAATAAAATGTTATAAAGTGCGTAGGATGGAGCTTAAGCCATGTGTTCAGTGAAATTAATACCCTTCAATTCATAACATATAACTGAAGAACCGAACATGTTGAAAAGTTATCTAGAAATCATCCCATGAAACAAGCAACACAGCAAATGTACCCAAATAAGGTACAAGAAAGTAAATAAAATCTAATTTAATAAATTATTATAAAATAAATATTAAAGGGCTCAACAAATTCAAAGTTTTTTAAAAAGATAAAATTGATAAATTTGTCAAGATTGACCTTGAAAAATAAGAGACAGAGAAACAAAAAAAGGGAAAGGCAAGAGAGAAGAGAGATACAAATGTATAATTTTGTGAATATAAACATATCACACTACATCATAAGTGACTTTACACTATTTTAATTGAAAGTGTGAATAAAATATACAAATTCTGACAAAAGCATACCAAAACTGATGCACAAAAAAGTGAAACTCAAAATAGTTTATATTTATTAAATAATTTAAATTTATAATAAAAACACTTTCACAAAGAAAATTTCAGCTCCAGTGGTATAAATCGTATCAACATCCCAGAAACCCTACTTTTTGCAGAACAGAGAAAGAAAACCCATCCTAATTACAGTTAATGATGAAATATTAAATGTTTTCCTTCTGATATTGGTTACTAGATAAAGATGCCTGACAATATCACTATAGATGATAAAATAAAGCAAGATAAAGAAATAAGATGTATGAGTGAAAATCAAAGAGAAATTCTCATTATGTTTAGATCACATAATTGACAACAAACGGTTGATAAATTTAGAATCCAAAAGTAATTTGAGTAAAGTTACTGGATACCATATAAAAATCAATTTTATTTCTAAATATCAAGAACAACAAGGAAATTAAATTTTCAAATGACATCTAATTAAAAGGTTCTATGTTGTAAATACTTAAATTTTCCAAAACTGTGATATAATATCAATTCAATCACAATAAAACTTTTACATGACCAAGTATTTTGTTTTGCTTTTTGTGGGATAGGAGTGAAGAAATAAAATACTTCTAAAATTGATATGGCAGTACACCCAGCCAGGAATAGGTAAGACTCACTAGTAACAAACTAGGAAGTTTGTTCCATAGAACAGCAAACTTAATATAAAGTTGTTGTTGTTCAGACACCAAGCCATGTCCAACTCTTCAAGACCCCATGGACTGAAGCATGCCAGGGTTCCCTGTCCTTCACTATCTCCCAGTTTGCCCAAGTACAATAACTAATATCATGTACTACTGACCCAAAATTGAACTACAAGACCAAAGGACCAAAAATTGAGTCATTTAAATATGGAGACTTGCTTTATTATAAATGGTAAAGGACAGTTAATGATAAATAAGTTAAACATAGATTTTAAAGTTTTAATAATAATAAAGGGTGGGTGTTTATGGCAACCCACTCCAATATTTTGACTGAGAAATCCCATGGACAGAGGAGCCTAGTGGGCCACAGTCCATGGGTTTCAAAGAGTCAGACATGACTGAGTATACACACAGAGAAAAAAACATCAATCCTCAGCTTTATATTTCACACATCCATCAATACCTTGTTAACTCTAGATTTAATTATGAAGACTACTTCAACAAAGATTTTAGAAGGCCATACAGAGACTAGTTTTGAGGCTTTTGGTAAGGAAAAAATTTCTTAAATTAGATACAGAACACTGACCACAAGAGAAAGAATGATAAATTTATCAAAGTCACAACTATGACACTGAAAAGGCAAGGCATCCAGTGGGATAAGATATTTGCCATACGTGTAACACACAAACTGCTCACATTCAGAATAACATAAAAGAATCTACAAATTGATAATAAAAAAACCTGAAAATTGAATAGAAGAAAGGTGCAATAAAGTAAAAAAAAAAAAAAAATCCAAATGCCTAATAAAACTTGGAAACAGGAACCAAATTCCAGAAATTAGTACATGTGAATTTCCCCCTGATACGGTTAAAATTAAAATGACTTAAAATGCCATGTGATTTAAAGGCTGTGGAGCAACTGAATTTCACAAACACTGTTGCCAGAGTATACATTGGTTAAATAATTTTGTAAAACTCTTTGCTATTATTAAGTGGAATCAAATGCTGATGTTCTGACCTAGCAATTCTATTCCTATTTATGCAACAGAAACTCATGCAGCAAATGACATGTCTAAGAATATTTATGTATGTTTTATTTATAATAGCAACTTTAATGTTCATCAGGAGTACAAAAGATAAATAAGGACATAATTAAGTTTAATTTTGTGAATTATAGCTACATGCAATAGCATGAATGGTCCTCTCAAACCTTTTACTGATGAAGTAATTTAATCATAAAGAAAATACTACTTTTTTGGTAGCATTCAAATTATGTCAGTCAAAACTAAACAACAAGATTAGAAGTTTGGATGGGAGATATTTTCATTAAGATACAATGAGAATTCTAAAACTACAGGTTCAAAACCATTACTTAAATAGTGTAAAATTATCTTAGGAAAACTGAAATGGACAAGGTGGATTATATGCCAAAAAATAATGCACCATGATGAACTCCACTTACAGTCAAACACTTGTCAGATCAACTTAAAAACAGTCTTAAATATAAGGATTATTTGTTAGCCATGTGGAGGAAAAACAAACTTTGTAGCTTTGAAATCACAGAAGAGATCACAAAAACAATATTGAGAAATGTAAACATATAAACTTAACAGTGTTCTTTTCAAAATAAAAATTGATGATTATTATGAATCACTCAGATGTAACAGTTCAAAACATTTTTCAGGAGAAAATGAGGGGTCTAATGTAAGTACATGAAAAGTTATGAGGAATTTTTATAAAAATAAATAAAATCACTAGAGTATGTTTGCATTAGTCACTTAGTCGTGTCCAACTCTTTGTGACTCTATGGACTGTAGCTTGCCAGGTTCCTCTGTCTACGGAATTCTCCAGGCAAGAATACTGGAGTGGGTTGCCATACCCTTCTCCAGGGGATTTTCCCAAACTAGGGAGTGAATCTGGGTCTCCTCATTGCAGGCAGGTTCTTTATTATCTGAGCCACCAGGAATAACTTATGCCAATAAAATAGGGAGAATACAAATGATCATAGTGAATGGACATAGTTACAATGAAATTGACTTCTTTACTTAGAGCTGATGGCATTGAATTTTATGCATACCTTTTGGAAATTATGATAAGAATTTATGACAAATGTCTTATAATAATACATTTATGTTCTAAACCACTCCAATTTGAGGATTGTACCCTAAGGAAATAATTCAATAGAATTTCAAACTAGTATGCATGAAAATATTTTTGGACCATTATTGGTAATGCTCAAAAAAAAGTCCAACTTTTAGGACACTTAAAGAAATGCCTGGTGTGTCAAAATGGTAAAATTATCTATAGTCATTAAAAGAATAATTAAGACCATTATTTATAATAATTAAGAGCAAAATTTTAAGAGTGAAAAGAAATATATAACATGGTATCTACATTGTGATTGTGGCTATGTTAAAAAGTATGCATGTGAAAGAGAATATATATAAACAAAAATTGATAGAATTATGGCTGATGTTTTAAATGTGTTATCTTTTAGAATTTAACACAATAATGTCTATATGAAGAAAATCAATGAACCAAGTTTTATTATTCTATATTATTGCAAACCTACAAAATGAATAATAATGTATAGGACAAGAACCATTAGAATAGAGAACATCATTGACCTTCTGCTTGGGGAAGAATAAAATGACCTTCTAGATAGAGAAGGGGTAAAGAAAAGAGAATGATTATGCATTAACCAAGTAACCTTGTTAATACCTACCAAAGAAATGAGATAGGAAGCAGGCACCGTCTTTGCTGACCTTCCAGGTACCCATGACATAGTATAACTTTGAGGCCTCAAATAAAAACTGCAGTCTATTGTACCTGACAGCAAGCTTTGCACTTTCATTATGCGTATAATATCTAATAGATCTTTCGAAATCATTACCTGTCAAGAGGGGAAAAGAAGGGTAGAGGAAAAACCTTGAAGAATAGAATTTGTCAAGGGTCAAAGTAAATGGCAATATACTTTAATAAGCAATAAGCTCTACATTATCTCTGGGTGGCCTATACACTCAGTAGACTGTGGTATCATAGACTGAATTGCAGAAAAACTTCTCAGTAGCTGAGAATAGCCTTCTGGGATATTTTCTATTCATCAGTTTATATGTAGACCAAAAATTTTTAAAAAACATCAATGCCACTGTTTCTCTAAGTAATACATAATTGAGAAGACAGATTTTTGAGCAAACAAAACCTAAAGATGTACTATGTGTTTATGATTATTATCCTTATGTTATCTACATTACTGTTTCCTTATATTAATAGTAACACTGAGAACAAATCTTGTATTTATCATATTTTTAGTACTCATTATCTAAGCAATGTATGCAGGCTAATAATAAGATCACAGACTAGGTATAATAAAAATGCAAATTTTATTTGCTAACAATGAAGGGAAAATATCTTTCAGGTAAATCTCTCTGACCACTGCATGCCAGCAAAACAAAGAAAACTGCCTTTTTACAAACAATCTTGGATCAAAGAACATGGAAGTTAATAATTCCCTATTCTCCTAGACATTCCATAGATCACATTCTGGTGGCAGAGTAACTGACATAGAAACAGAAATGAGCAGGAGTCAAATTACTCAGATTCTAAGTTGCACCGTATTGTCGAACACTTGCCATCACCTCAAAGTCTTGGATTTTGATTTTCTCACTGTATAAAAAGGAGTAAATCTTGATACATGAGACGGTCTCCAAAGTTACTACCAACATTAGAGCCCTACTTCTAATCAGGAGCTAGACGCAAATTTCCCCTTCCTTGCAATCATGCATGCAAGAAGGAAGCAATACTGCTACTGTAGTAGCAACAACACCCTGAAACAGTCTGGCAAATTGTCGAAATCATAAAGTCAACAAAGTTTTAATGACATGTACTACAAAAGACACACTATCCCTCCTCCCAACACTACAAAGTCTAATGGGAAAATTCCCCTTGCTGCCAGCTTACAATGAAAAAAGTACGGAATTTACTAGCAAAATTTGCCTTTAATTTTAAAGGAGAATAAACTCAAGGTTTCCTTGGAGTTTTAGAACCCTGGAAACTTCGGAGCACAGTTTGTGGTGTGTAAGTGGTTGGCTACCCTTCTTTTGCTGTACCTTTTATACCTAAAGATAGCACTTGGTTAATCCTAAGTATAAAGACAGGAAATACTAATACTAATGAAAAATATACTTTGGCCACCTGATGCGAAGAGCCAACTCACTGGAAAAGACCCTGATGGTGGGAAAGATTGAAAGCAGGAGGAGAAGGGGACGACAGAGGACGAGATGGTTGGATGGCATCACTTACTCAATGGACATGAATATGAGCAAACTCCAGGAGACAGTGAAGGACAGGGAAGTCTGGATTGCTGCAGTTCATGGGGTCGCAAAGAGTACGACACAACTGAGCGACTGAACAACAACAAATGTGAATTTTATATAAAAATATTTACTGAGACACTCTTAAGATTTAGACTACATTTAACATTTTTTTTCATTTACAATTTTCAAAGATGAACTTCCAAAACACAAGTTTTACTTTTGAAAAAAATATTATAGTTCATTGGATCCAGGTGACAATTTTAGGTGATACAAATGTCCAGTGATTTATCTTGGCAGTTATTTTTAACTCTAAATATTAAATATATTGTCACTCTAATAACTCCTATGCTTGTACTTATATTTCAACTTCCTTTTAAAAGAAAATCAATATAAAACTTCCAAGTCTAAAACAAAATACCTTTAGGACTATCTTTAAATAGAGATATTTGTTAAATAGAGTTTAAAACAAATAATTTGACTTTTAGTCAAAGAACTTTTGACTGAACCTGGTGAAATATCTCCTTAACTTTCTTTCTGTCATGTAAGTCCTAGTTTTCTAACATCTTTACCAGGAATTCTCCAAAACATTATTATTTTATTACTAATTCCCTTATTAATTCAACTTATTTCTCTTTAATAATTCAATATTAATTCACCTAATATTTACTATCCAACAAATTAAAACTAGAAATTAGAACTTAGAATTCCAGCCACTAGGAATATACAGGCTGGTATTCCCTTTGTAATATTTGTATAAATGAAATGTAAAATTGCAAGATAAATAGGTGAAAATATCTTCTCATCATTTTGCATTATTTAATTGCGGAAATACCAGAGAAATCACCTATCAGGATTTTGAACAAATTGCCTCTGATTTTTTTCCCCATTTTTTTCACTTTGTTTTAGATTGCATACCAGACTAGCACTCTCTGTATCATTAGAGATTGACTCATATGTAATGTTACGTTCTAAGCTGACTCCCTGCCTATTCATCACTAAATAACAGTAAGCAATTCCATCAGGAAAATTAGCAGGAATGGCAAGCACAATACACTAAAAACTGGATATGCTATAGTTCCCTGGGAAATGGACTTTTCTTAATGGTTGTCTAACTTGAAAAAAGAAATATTTTGTCTATATGTTATAGAAAGGTAGATATGTGTGTATGTGTATAAATTATATGCTTGCATGTGTGTGAATACACACTGATTATATATGTTATATATATGTATTTTTTTGTATATGTATACATATAATAATTTTGCAGAGAGATTATTTGCTATGTATTTTTAAACATTTAAACATGGAAAATTGTCTAAGGATTAGCTCGCTTTAAAATTTAACTGTAAAAAAAAATTAAAAACTAAAAAAATTAAAGTTAACTGTATATCTCACAAGAGGTAATGGGGAATGCATGAAATGGACCCTTTTCTTCTTGACTCTCTATTTCAAGCATACCATGTCACTTATTGTGTACTTTCAATTTCACAAAGGTCAAACAAAAAATTTTATGAACATTCATTTCTATGAAACCATCCAGTGTTAATTCACACCTGAGAGTTACTTCATTCAGTCTTTATCCATAATAGAAATAAGCATACAATTGATTCTTTGAAGAGAGTTTCTCAACATAAAAATCCAAAAATTTCATGGCCATTTTCAAGAAATATTATTTATATGATCAATGTGTTACAAAATATTTCTGGTGTGACATTCAACTCGTGTTGACTTTACCTTGGGAACATTTTATTTTGTTTTAGTAAGCACAGTTTCTTCTTACAGCCTACCATTCAGAGATCAAGATGCAGCCCTCACAGTTGTGGTAACGTGTGGGAAGGACAAAGTCATGACCAGCTATTAGATGGGATATTTGGAAATTGGCAAGAGTTCTTTATTTTCCTGGCTACAAGCTGACAAACTCCATCTTTCTTCATACATTACTGAAACAGAGCAGCAAATATAAGACAGTCCTATAAACTAAGACAGTAGACTGCCCACAGGAAGTCTCAAACTCTAAGGAATTGATATTTTATTCACTGATTCTGAATACTGATCATGTTATCCATTTATTAAACAGCAAGTATTGTGTGCTATGTGTCAGACACAATTCGAGGTCACAGGATATACCAATTAAACAAAAAAACTTCCTCATCATCTTAAAACATATATTTTGGTAGAGGAAATAGGAAATGGAAAGATACACCCATCTGAATGGAGTGTTCCAAAGAATAGCAGGAGAGATAAGAAATCCTTCCTAAGTGATCAGTGCAAAGAAATAGAGAAAAACAATAGAATGGGAAAGACTAAAGATCTCTTCAAGAACATTAGAGACATAAAAGGAATATCTCATGAAAAGATGCAGACAATAAAGGACAGAAATGATATGGATCTAACAGAAGCAGAAGATATTAAAAAGAGGTGTCAAGAATACACAGAAGAACTATGCAAAAAAAGATCTTCATGATACAGATTAGCACGATGATGTGATCACTCACCTAGAGCCAGACGCTCTGAAGTCCAAAGTCAAGTGGACGTTAGAAAGCATCACTATGAACAAGGAGGTGATGGAATGCCAGCTAAGCTATTTCAAATCCTAAAAGATGATGCTGTTAAAGTGTCTCAATCAATATGCCACCAAATTTGGAAAATTCAGCAGTGGCCACAGCATCGGAAAAGGTCAGTTTTCATTCCAATCCCAAAGAAAGGCAACGCCAAAGAATGTTCAAACTACTGCACAATAGCACTCATTTCACATGCTAGCAATGTAATGCACAAAATTCTCCAAGCTAGGCTTCAACACAGAACTTTAGTTCTACATGAACTGAGAACTTCCAGCTGTTCAAGCTGGATTTAGAAAAGGCAGAGGAACCAGAAATCAAATTGCCAACATCTGCTGGATCATCAAAAAAGCAAGAGAGCTCCAGAAAAACATCTACTTTTGCTTTACTGACTATGCCAAAACCTTTGAATAGGTAGATCACAACAAACTGTGGAAAATTCTTAACGATACGGAAATACCAGACCACCTTACCTGCTTCCTCAGAAACCTGTACGCAGGTCAAGAAGAAACAATTAGAACCAGGCATGGGACAACAGACTGATTCCAAATCGGGAAAGGGGTATGTCAAGGCTGTATACTGTCACCCTGCTTACTGAACTTCTATGCAGAGTACATCATGTGAAATGCCAGGCTGGATGAAGCACTGCTGGAATCAAGATTGCCAGGAGAAATAGCAATAACCTCAGATATGCAGATGACACCACCCTTATGGCAGAAAGCAAAGAGGAACTAAAGAGCCTCTTGATGAAGGTAAAAGAAGAGAGTGAAAAAGTTGAGACTTAAGATTCAATGTTCAAAAAACTAAGATTATGGCAACTGGTATCATCACTTCATGGCAAACAGATGGCAAACAATGGAAACAGTGACAGACTTACTTTCTTGGACACCAAAATCACCACAGATGGTGACAGCAGCCATGAAATTAAAAGATTGTTGCTCCTTGGAAGAAAGCTACGACAAACCTAGACAGTGTATTTAAAAGCAGAGATATTACTTTGGTGACAAAGGTCCATTTAGTCAAAGCTATGGTTTTTCCAGCAGTCATGTATGGATGTAAAAGTTGGACTATAAAGAAAACTGAGGGCCGAAGAATTGATGCTTTTGAACTGTGGTGTTGGAAAAGACTCTTGAGAGTCCCTTGGATTGCAAGGAAATCAAACCAGTCTATGCTAAAGGAAATCAGTCCTGAATATTCATTGGAAGGACTGATGCTGAATCTGAAGCTCCAATAATTTGGCCACGTGAGGGGAAGAGCAGACTCATTGGAAAAGGCCCTGGTGCTGGGAAAGATTGAAGGTGGAGAGAAAAGCAAATGACAAGGATGAGATGGTTGGATGGATGGCATCACTGACTGAGTGGACATGAGTATGAGCAAGGTCTGGGAGATGGGGAAGGCTAGGAAAGCCTGGCAAGCTGCAGTCTATGGGGTTGCAGAGTCGAACATGACTGACTGACTGAACAACAAGAGGCAATAAAGAAACAGTATGGTACGTTAAAGGCTAGTAAGTGCTATTAAGTGTTTTGTAGTAAGCATTCTGAAAACCAATTAGACTAAAAGGGAAGATACCGAGCAATTCTGTGTGTGGAGGTGGGGGTGGGGTGGATTACAGGACAGGGCAGTTGCAATTTATGTAAGTAGTTAGGGAAGGTCTCACTGATATGAAACTAAGGAAGGTAAAAAAACCTTTTCCTGCAGTTCATCTGGAGAAAAAACATACTAGGCTGAGGTAAATGAAAAGTCTCTAAGTCTGACAGGTGCCTAGTATCAGGAGGAAACTGAATGGAGGCATGTGACCAACGCTGACCACAGGAAAGGAAGGACAAATGTCCTGTAAGATGGTGCTGTGTGAGCCACTCTAAAAGGGAAATGCTTTTATCCTCTGCGAGAACACAGAAACCATTGGAGGGGTTACACAGGAGTGACATGATATAACTTTCATTTTGGCAAAATTACTCAATAGTGATTTGTTCCTGGGATCTTTATTGGTATTCAGTTTGACAATGAGTGTAGGTAAATTATGTTACCCTAATGAGAGATGTTCTTCAGATGGGTATCATTTATCTTATTTTGATTTTGTTTGTAGATTAATTTTTCTTTCAAAATAAAGGTTTTCAATAATCAAATGATCAATTTACTCATTTATTATGAAACCAACAAGCGAAAGTCACTCGGTTGTGTCCAACTCTTTGCAACCCCATGGACTATCCTGTCATGGAATTCTCCAGGCCACAATACTGGAATGAGTAGTCTTTCCCTTCTCCAGGGGATCTTCCCAACCCAGGGATCAAACCTAGGTCTCCCACATTGCAGGCAGATTCTTTACCAGCTGAGCCACAAGAGAAGCCCAAAACCAATAAAGATACATGCAATATATATTAGGTGTTAGAGTCTCTGTGGGTCAGCTGTAATGTAAGAATGGTTCAGAAGTATTAAAAGAGTCTATTCTCTACTGGGGGGATTGTAATGAAACAATATGAAATATGGGAAGAAATTTACAATGAAGAATCCAATATACCAACAAGCTATAAAACCTTCTGCATCTTATGAATATCATTGATTCTACTACAAATAGCACTAATCACAATGGTAATAAATGATCAACCAATGAGCAAATGGGTGGCTTCTTGGAATAACTGCCACTAACTCTATATGTGAGCCAAAGGACCTCATTTTTCATTTACATAATACTAGAAGGTATATTATTCTGTATCTTCCCATATTTTTGAGCATTTGTAACTACTATTGTTGGTTCAATTTCACAAAAGTGTCTGCTTTTCTACAGTTGATAGTCTTTGTCTTGAAACTGAAAAGAAAAATGTCTTTTTTTTTTTAAAATATCTAAGAATTATATGCCACCAGCTAGTAGCAATCAAGGTGCCACAAAATTAGAACTGGTAATCAATAGCATAAAATCATGTAGTAGTGTGGTATGGATTTCCAATGAAGTATATGTGAAAAAACACAGGATTAGACAGAAGGAAAAACTTAATTCAAATGCTAGCTTTGTGACTTGCTGTTGTTACGGTCATGTCACTTTTATATCAAGTTAAATTTATTTATTGTCTTATTTATTTTCTTTCTATCTAGGAAGAAATTTTATCTCAAGAAAATTAACTGACCTGACCATAAAGGAAGTCAGAACTATTGGGATTTCAGCACAATCAAATCTAGATGAGGAAGTACCTGAAATATTGGGTGACTACTAACAATTGAGCTCAGGAAAAAATACCATGGGCACTGGTTGATAAAAATCAAAAGAACTGTATAAACGGTGAAGACTGCCTAAGGGTTCAGAGGATATAAAAATCACAAATAGAAGGAAAGATCAGTAAAACTTCACAGAGGAGGTTGAACATACTCAAGAAAAGATATTTGAAGGAGAGATGAGGCTTAAAGAAAGGGTAACAGAAAGGGCATTCCAATGAAATGGAATAACTAGTGATTCTAATTGGTGAAACATAGGCATGAACATAGCAGGGGAAGATGCCTGAATTTAGCTGCAAGAGAGGACACAGAGAGAGAAAGAGGTAATACATTATGCAAGGAAAGGGAGTTTGTGGCCAAATTACAGGGATTTCAAAACTCAAATTTTTATGACTTTAAAATTCTGTTTCCAAGCAATGAAGTATTTACCTTGCATTACAAGTCTGTGTTATTGTATTTACTATTTATTTTAGGCGGTCATCTCACATTTGATTCCCTGGTGACTCAGATGGTAAATAATCTGTCTGCAGTGCAGGAGACCTGGCTTTGATCCCTGGGTTGGGAAGATCCCCTGGAGAAGGAAATGGCAACCCACTCCAGTACTCTTGCCAGGAGAATTTCATGGACAGAGGAGCTTGGTGGGTTATAATCCATGGGGTCCCAAAGAGTCGGACACGACTGAGCAACTAACACCCACACACTCACACTTGATAAGATCATATTCCATACTGTTTTTAGGATAACCAACCAAAGGACAAAGAGATCAAATTTTAATGTATATGGCAACAAGAATTGGTAAGAATGTTGTTAAAATTTTCTATAAAATAAGCTCAAAGCATTTTCCCCCATGTCTAAGCTTTACAAGTTAAGAGCTTTTAACTTAAAGTTAGAATGATGGGTTACAGGTTGCTTTATAGTATAATTTAATTAGTCTTAAATTTATTGCTTCAGCTCAGTTAAAGCTTATTTTGTAAACTTAAAAACTGAATAGTTTGGATTAGATGTCCTCTGAGGTCACTTCCTAAACAAATATTTTAAATTTAAAAGTTATAGGTATTAAGGAAAAATTTTCATGTGAAGATTAATATTAATATAATACAGCCAAGTCTAGACAACACATTCAGAAGGTAAATCAATTTACTGTGATGTTTCTAATAACAAAACCAATTACCCTTGTCATTTAAACAATTTTCAGTCTAAATTGTTGAGAAAGGATAGATCACAGGAATAATGGGGAAAGGATTTACTTTTTATATCAGGTACAAGAATTTGATCCTGTCTTAACACTCTTGTGACCTTGAATATGTTACTTAAACTCAAAGAGCCTCATTTCTTTTCTCCACATAATGTGGCTAATAATAAATACATATATTCTCTATGCCTATTTGCTTTTGAAGTACTGTCCTCAATCTTTACTGGCTTTGCCATTTACCTTTTTTTTATTGGTCAGAATCTGAAATATAAGGCTGGTAGATCATATTTTCCTTTGTAGTTGATGTACTTTGTCTATTTAGATTGGTTTTGATATTTTTGAAGAAAGAATTGATCTTATCAGTGAATTACATATAGAAAAAGCATGTTTGATCTTGAAAGCCAGTCTATTCCTTTCATTTTGCATGTGAGTAAACAGTCAGAAAAAGTAAATAGCTTGCCCAAGATTAAACAGAATGGTAAACCACTTTAGTATTCTTGCCTTGAGAACCCCATGAACAGAGAGAGAGAGAGAGAGAGAGAGAGTGTGTGTGTGTGTTAGTTGCTTAGTCATGTCTGACTCCTTGCAACCCCACAGCCCGCAGCCCCACCAGGCCCCACTGTCCATGGGATTCTCCAGGCAACAACCCTGGAGTGGGTTGGCATTTCCTTCTCCAAAACGAACTATGGAAAGAAAGAAAGTGAAGTCGATCAGTCTTGTCCGACTCTTTGCGACCCCATGGACTGTAGCCTACCAGGCTCCCCCATCCATGGAATTTTCCACAAGCAAGAGTACTGGAGTGGGTGGTCATTTCCTTCTCCATGAACACTATGAAAAGGAAAAAAGATAGGACACAGAAAGATGAACTCCCCAGGTCGGTAGGTGCCCAAAATGCTACTGCAGAGCAGTGAATATATAACTCGAGAAAGAATGAAGGGATGGAGCCAAAGCAAAAACAACACCCAGTTGTGGATGTGACTGATGATAGAAGCAAGGTCTGATGCTGTAAAGAGCAATATTGCATAGGAACCTGGAATGTTAGGTCCATGAATCAATGCAAATTGGCAGTGTTCGAATAGGAGATGGCAAGAGTGAACGTCAACATTCTAGGAAACAGCAAAATAAAATGGACAGGAAAGGGTGAATTTAACTCAGATGACCATTATATCTACTACTGTGGGCAGGAATCCCTCAGAAGAAATGGAGTAGCCATCATGGTCAACAAGAGAGTCTGAAATGCAATCTGGATGCAATCTCAAAACGACAGAATGATCTCTGTTTGGTTCCAAAGCAAGCCATTCAATATCACGGTAATCAAAGTCTATGCCCCACCCAGTAACACTGAAGAAGCTGAATTTGAAGGGTTCTATGAAGACCTACAAGACATTTTAGAACGAACACCCAAAAAAGATGTCCGTTTCATTATAGGGGACTGGAATGCAAAAGTAGGAAGTCAAGAAACACCTGGAGTAACAGGCAAATTTGACCTTGGAGTACATAATGAAGCAGGGCAAAGGCTAATAGAGTTTTGCCAAGAGAACACACTGGTCATAGCAAACACCCTCTTCCAACAACATAAGACAAGACTCTACACATGGACATCACCAGATGGTCAACAACAAAATCAGATTGATTATACTCCTTGCAGCCAAAGATGGGGAAGCTCTGTACAGTCAGCAAAAACAAGACCGGGAGCTGACTGTGGCTCAAATCATGAACTCCTTATTGCCAAATTCAGACTGAAATTGAAGAAGGTAGGGAAAAATCACTAGACCATTCAGGTATGACTTAAATCAAATCCCTTATGACTATACACTGGAAGTGAGAAATAGATTTAAGGGACTAGACCTGATAGACAGAGTGCCTGATGAACTATGGACAGAGGTTCATGACATTGTACAGGGACAGGGATCAAGGCCATCCCCATGGAAAAGAAATGCAAAAAAGCAAAATGGCTGTCTGAGGAGGCCTTACAAATAGCTGTGAAAAGAAGAGAATCAAAAAGCAAAGGAGAAAAGGAAAGATATTACCATTTGAATGCAGAGTTCCAAAGAATAGCAAGGAGAAATAAGAAAGCCTACTTCAGTGATCAATGCAAAGAAATAGAGGAAAACAATAGAATGGGAAAGACTAGAGATCTCCTCAAGAAAATTAGAGATACCAAGAGAACATTTCATGCAAAGATGGGCTCAATAAAGGACAGAAATGGTATGGACCTAACAAAAGCAGAAGATATTAAGAAGAGGTGGAAAGAATACACAGAAGAACTGTACAGAAAAGATCATCATGACCCAGATAATCACGATGGTATGATAATTCACCTAGAGTCAGACATCCTGGAATGTGAAGTCAAGTGGGTCTGAGGAAGCATCACTATGAACAAAGCTAATGGAGGTGATGGAATTCCAGGTGAGCTATTTCAAATCCTAAAAGATGATGTTGTGAAAGTGCTGCACTCAATATGCCAGCAAATTTGGAAAACTCAGCAGTGGCCACAGGACTGGAAAAGGTCAGTTATCATTCCAATACCAAAGAAAGGCAATGCCAAAGAATGCTCAAACTACTGCACAATTGCATTCATCTCACACGCTAGTAAAGTAATGCTTAAAATTCTCCAAGCCAGGCTTCAGCATACATGAACCGAGAACTTCCAGATGTTCAAGCTGGTTTTAGAAAAGGCAGAGGAACCAGAGATCAAATTGCCAACATTCGCTGGATCATCAAAAAAGCAAGAGAGTTCCAGGAAAACATCTACTTCTGCTTTATTGACCATGCCAAAGCCTTTGACTGTGTGGATCACAACAAACTGGAAAATTCTGAAAGAGATGAGACTACCAGACCACATACCTGCCTCCTGAGAAACCCCTATGCAGGTCAGGAAACAACAGTTAGAACTGGACATGGAACAACAGATTGGTTCCAAATTGGGAAAGGAGTATGTTAAGACTGTATATTGTCACCCTGCTTATTTAACTTATATGCAGAGTACATCATGAGAAAAGCTGGGCTGGAGTAAGCACAAGCTGAAATCAAGATTGCGGGGAGAAATATCAATAACCTCAGATTTGCAGATGACACCACCCTTATGGCAGAAAGTGAAGAAGGACTAAAGAGCCTCTTGATCAAAGTGAAAAAGTTGGCTAAACCTCAACATTTAGAAAACTAAGAGCATGGCATCTGGTCCCATTACTTCATGGCAAATAGATGGGGAAACAGTGGAAACTGTGGCTGACTCTATTTTGGGGGGCTCCAAAATCACTGATTTAGATGGTGATTGCAGCCATGAATTTAAAAGATGCTTACTCTTTGGAAGGAAAGTTATGACCAACCTAGACAGCATATTAAAAAGCAGAGACATTACTTTGTCAACAAAGGTCTGTCTAGTCAAGGCCATGATGTTTTTAGTAGTCATGTATGGATTTGAGAGTTGGACTATAAGAAGGCTGAGCACCAAAAAATGATGCTTTTGAACTGCAGTGTTGGAGAAGACTCTTGAGATTCCCTTGGACTGCAAGAAGATCCAACCTAAAGGAGATCAGTCCTAGGTGTTCATTGGAAGGACTGATGTTGAAGCTGAAACTCCAAAACGTTGACTACCTGATGGGAAGAGCTGACTCATTTGAAAAGACCCTGATGCTGGGAAAGATTGAGGGCAGGAGGAGAAGGGGACGACAGAGGATGAGATGGTTGGATGGCATCACAAACTCAATGGACATGAGTTTGGATAAACTCTGGGAGTTGGTGATGGACAGGGAGGCCTGGCATGCTACAGTTTATGGGGTCGCAAAGAGTCGGACACGACTGAGTGACTGAACTGAACTGAAGATTAAACAGTTGTAATATTTCCTCAGTAATTCTACCCCAGGAGAATATATACTCTACACAGCCACTGTATTTTAACTCAATTTCTACAATTTTCCTCAAATCTGTCTTACTGACTGAGTGCAAGTTAACTATAAGGAAATCAAATCATGCTAAATATGTGAAAATTTGGACTCTCCAAAATTTTTGACTCTTGAAGCTCAAATTTCATACTAGATTATATAAAATTGTCCTTTGGTAGAAAGTTTGTACAAATAAAAAATTAAGCTCAAAATTATCTTTAGTTACCTTTTTATTCTAGTATTTATTATACCAAGTCTTTGTTGCAAACTGAGCACAGAGTAAGATCAGAAAACCTGAGAAGATGTAACAAAATGGAAATATGCAAAAGAAAAAAATAGCAAAAAAATATCACTTCTATGACACTAATAATGTTCTGTATTTGCTTCCTTCTCTCTTTGTATAGTCAAGATAATTTCCTGAAATCAGGACCTTCTTTTTCTGAAAGCCCATCTGCTCTTGATTTTATATATCCTCTAATGTATTGACTATTTTAATTTTCATCACATACACTGGATTTATTGCAAGGTGCAAGGCCCAGCTTAGTTCTCATCTAACATAAACTTGCTTGACCACTTTTAAACATAGTTAGCACCTAATAGAAGACAATATCATTCACTCTGCACACTCCCTAGACTCAGTGAGTAACAAAATAAAGTCTTTTATCCAACTTCATATCGAAAAGGGAAAAGGTGAAATCAATGGAACAATAAAAACTGCAATCTCTTTTTGTCACATTTTATGACCTCATCACCAGCAAACTCCACAAGGTCATCACTCTTTGTATTAGTCTGTTAACAGTCTGGGCACAATCACTGCTACCTTTTGAACTGGCTTTTTTTTTTTTTTTTTTAAACAATATTGCTTTTTATTTGTTTGTTTTATAGAATGTTACTATAAGTTACCCCCTTTTGTTTAAAATGAACCTCAGTGAAGAATGCTATCGTGGACTGCAGTAAACCTATGCAAGTAAGATACATACGGTCCTCCAACACCATCATTCCATAAAGTTTCTGTTGCCTAGCTACACCACTTCTTTATCAAATCAAAAGCAAGAACAATTAGTGTCCTCAATATACACAATTCATACTGTGACTTCTTGGGAACTAGCTGAATAGAAAAAAAACATACTATTCTAATTATGAAAAATACAGAATTTAAGTATAGGTAACATAGCATGGGAATTCTCTCAATAAGTAACAGAATCATTAATGAAAACTACAAATTAATCCATTTTGGTTAATAATGATTTGGTTGATTATAATCTCTGCTATTTTTTGAGGTATCAGAGCCAAGGAGATTATATTTGGATTCAGGATCAAAAAAATTTCCTTGATGGTTTTTAATGTGATTTACTGTAGAATTGAGTTTGATAGTGACTTTAGAAATCTGTTTTGAGAACATATTAGAAACTTAGGCAGGGACTCTCAGCTATAGAGACTCTCATAGGTTCTACTGAACCTATGAATTTCATTCATAATTGTGCTCTTTATATTTAGCATCAACGTATTTTCTGTCCTCTCAATAACCTCCCTGGAGTTGGCTTTTCTTCCCTCTAAGTCTTTCTACTTCTAATCGGAATATTGTCTCCTTCCATCCTGTAGTTAAGAACTGATCCACCCTCCATCTTTTCACAGGAAGTTTTTCTTAGCCCTGGTGTGACTGAGTCCTGACTTTGCTTCAGTTTCTATATTGGAAGCAGTCTTTAAATTCTGCCACCCTGATGGCTCCATGGTAAAGAATCCATCTGCAATGCAGGAGACATAGGAGATGCAGGTTGAATCCCTGGGTCAGGAAGATCTCCTGGAAAAGGAAATAGCAACCCACTCCAGTATTCTTGCCTGGAGAATCCCATGGACAGCAAGCCTGGTGGGCTATAGTCCATAAGGTTGCAAGGAGTTGGACATGAGTGAAGCGAGTTAGCATAGCATATCGATAACCCTATATACCATGCAATTTAAAATAGGAGGCATATAGGCATATTGGTGCAAAAATAATGACCTGGAATTGGCAATGAGGAAACAAGTGAATATTCACATGACATCTAGGTCCTGAGATAAAAGGAGGATGCATGCATGCTATGCTAACTCGCTTCACTCATGTCCAACTCCTTGCAACCTTATGGACTATAGCCCACCAGGCTTGCTGCCCATGGGATTCTCCAGGCAAGAATACTGGAGTGGGTTGCTATTTCCTTTTCCAGGAGATCTTCCTGACCCAGGGATTCAACCTGCATGCAAAACAGAAAAGGAGACACAGAAATACAGAACAGACTTTTGAACTCTGTGGGAGAATGTGAGGGTGGGATGTTTCAAAAGAACAGCATGTATACTATCTATGGTGAAACAGATCACCAGCCCAGGTGGGATGCATGAGACAGGTGCTCCGGCCTGGTGCACTGGGAAGACCCAGAGGAATCGGGTGGAGAGGGAGGTGGGAGCGGGGATCGGGATGGGGAATACGTGTAAATCCATGGCTGATTCATGTCAATGTATGACAAAACCCACTGAAATGTTGTGAAGTGATTGGCCTCCAACTAATAAAAAAAAAAAAAAAAAAAACCACACACACACACACACAAAAATAAATTGCATGGTAACCACCTAATCTTATATTTATGTTTGTAACTCTCATATATCAATATCTTAGCCAAGTCTTTCAATACACCAAGTGGGAACAGTTATACTTATCACTTTAAGACTTCATTCTGAAAGTAAAACATGCTTCCAAACAACTCAAACAATGCACTAGTTAAAAACTTCGCCTCCTGTGGGATGAACATAAGCCTCACCTCCTCTCCTCAGCTATCAGCTGTCTAATCCAAAATGGACGTGAAATGGACCTGACATGGACTTTTCAAGAACAAAATCTTAAAGCTCTAATGTTTGTGCCAAGCTTCCCACCCTTCCATATGCATTACTTAGCCCTAGCACAGTGTCTCCTACCCCTTCAATGTGGTCTTTATCAATCCCTTTCCCCAGTTTCAAAAAAGAAAGAAGTTTGCTTTTATCCTTTTCAGACCTGGACCCAGATATCAGCTCTATCTTAATTACTTATGTGACTAGGAAAAACATTTAGGTCTTTAAATTTTCAGTCTAGACTCTCATTTGTAAAATGGGGTTACTGAACCTTCATCGAATTAAATAATAAAATAAAATAAAACTCATGAAAGCTTAGCAAATTTCCTGGCATTTCAAGGATTCTAAAATGCAGTGAACATTTTATTTTTTTTCTTTTTAGAGAAGCAATCAGATATGCCTGCATAAATGTATGTCCTAGTACTGCAGCGAGGTGAATGAAGGCAATTACCATAAAGCCACACAGTAAAGGTTAAGGGACAGGCTTTCGTAGAAAGCCAGGCGATAGAGGAGCCGTGGTTCATTATATTAGCATCATCCCAGGAAAACACTTGTGGGGACCAGTGGGACCGTGTCCCCAAGAAGAACACAGTGCCCTGACACTTCATCCATTCCTAGTGTAAACTTAGAAACATACTTTAGTAGGGATAAACAGGAAGGACTTAGGCATCAGGTAACCTACTGGTCAACTCTAGGTATAAAGAGAATTTTCTTTAATTCTTAAAGTTAGCATTGCAGATCTTTATTAAATTCAGATTCAAGCTTCTAAGAAGAAGGCACAATTTGGTCCTGTAGGAAACAGTTCATTCAGACATTCCTACTGAGGAAGAGGGAGCCCTCTCTCCTGTTCACTCTATTGCAAGGCAATTTGATATTCTGGGACCAGTCACTCTAACACCTCTTATTGCTCTACAAGAGGATATTTGGTGAAATTGTTTACAAGGGTAAAATCAGACTCAATCTCCATTGGGTAACAATTTAAATAAGGTAAGTGATATCCATTTGGTGGAAAATTATAAAACCATTAAAAATGTTTCTTGCTGAGGATTTAAATTTTGACAAGGACAGTAATTCAGAATGTACCTTTTAAAATAGCCTATAAAATATGATAGGTAAGATAATCTGGTATACATTTCAATTTTGCAGAAATCATAATGAATTTGCTTCTAAAGAAAAAGGAACAGAATATTAAAAATATAATATTAAAATGGACAGAAAAAAGAATAATAAAATCAACATTATATAAAATGTGTGCACTAATTAAGGCAATAAAGAGTTTTCTTAAAGAGAATCTCAGTACTTTTGATTAGTATTTTCAAATGCAAGGAAATTCTAAGATGAAGTTTATGTATGGTAGCAAAACTAAACTTAGGTGGGAAAAGTACAAATATACAAGTAAGTAGTCAACTTTACATCACTGTCAGTCTTATCAAATTATAAGATTTTGTGGAATTTTATTCATTTGCAAGTACATTATTCTATTTCTGTTCTTAAAGCCAATCTCAAATGCCAACAGTGCTGAGAAAACCACACACACCAGAACCAAGCGTCAGCAGGAGCAGCAGCATTAACAATGAAAGCAGGAAAGAAAAAGCCATAAACATTAATTTAGCTCACTAGAAGCCCCATTATCATCACTGTAATCTTCAAAGTTGGATCACTCTGCGGTAGCTTCAGATTTAATGTTAGAATCTTCTGCGACTAAATTGAAGAAATCAGTTGCTATCATCTTCTGAGCAGAGAAATTTATTCTGTGTAATTTAATATAAAAGAGCTTTTTATATTTGTGACCATTATGCCCTTCCACATTAGAGCAATAGCAAGACCCACTGAAAAGTCAGAGGAAGTTTTACAAGCTAGACTGCTTTAGTGACGCTACAAAGAAACAGAGGAACGTGCAACCCAGGACACTGCACGCTGATGACATTTCGAAAGCACTTTTACCCAGTTTGTACATTGATCCAAAACTGGATTTGTATACACTGAACTCAAACTAATGTTTATGCTGATAAGGGTCAAATATGATGGTGAATTACAGACTCCCTTAAAGAGACTTGTTTGTACTTTTGAGTTTGACCTTGGATGATTTTTACTCAAATAATCATTTTGACTCAAATAGTCATTCAAAAAGAACTCTCAGAATACTTATAAACTCCACAACAAGGACTGAAAGGTAAGAACCAGTATCCCTTTATGCCTTACCTGCCATTCTTGTTGAGTGGGACCTAAGATCTCTACAGATGTTAGGTTTCATTAGCTTTAAGACAAAATCAACATCTGTAACATGGCTTCTAACGTCTTGTAGGATCTGGGATCTGCCTAATTCAAAAGCAACGTCTTAGGCTTTGCACTCTGTTCTCTTTCAATGGAAATTTGCCCACAAGAGTTCCACCACAGTTCTTCAAACTTGCCAGGCTTTTTTTTTTTTTCTTTTTCTTTTCTGACTTAGGACCTTTCCTCTTCATCTTATCTGTGCTTTACATTCTGACTCAAGAATTTCTCTGCTGCCCTCCATTCCTCATTTGTTAGTTGTTATAGAATCCTGTATTTTTCCTTTGTAGCACTTCTCACAGTTATATTTATTTAATTATGCAATTATGGCTGAATACCTTCTCTCTGTGTCCCAATCCACAGACATGCACATTTCAGGAAATTAGAGTCTATATACCTCGACAGGTCTTTATGCTTCTCCCAGTGATTATTCAATAGGTCCACAAAGGCACTCCATATGCACTGGTTGATAAATTTGGGGGTGCAACTGCCAAGCTCTTTACATATGCCAATTAAGGAATTTGGGCATTAACCTGACAGGGTTATGAAGTTAAGTGAAGTGATAGTCGCTCAGTAGTGTCCGACTCCTTGCAGTCCCATGGACTGTAGCGCGCCAGACTTCTCTGTTCATGGAATTCTCCAGGCAAGAATAGTGGAGTGGGTTGCCATGCCCTCCTCCAGGGAAGGGAATAGGAGACAATAGGAGCCAGTGTATGTGGCCTCTGATGGCTATCAGTCCCCATCATTTTGGAAAAGACTGATATCTCTCTTTGATTGATTGTCAGATTCTCTGAGGAAGGAAAAATAAATGTTCTGATTGAGGAAGCCCAGAAGATTTCTATATGTAGACTTTAGGTTGGTGTCTTCTACTTGGGAGCAAACGCAAATATCAGTCTACCTGGTGTTGTCCTGCCATTAACCCATGTGTTCTCTCCATTCAAACACTTTTACTGAGTGGGTTCTCCCTAACAATCTCTCGACTAACCTTAGGGTTTATACTCCACCAGGGCAATATAAAGTACAAGCATATACACTTCCTAGAAGTACTACATTTAGGCATACAGGAGATTTGCCAAAATTCTTCCTTTTATATTCACTATGGGGCCTAGGGTCACTCATAAATGGACACTGATGAGCAGCTCTGAGTTTAGGTTCCTAAAGATACATAAGGAACTATATATATTAATATTCTTGGCATCTATCAGAGTAAGATGGTGCAGTGGCCTTACCAACATCTCTTCTTTTTAGCCTTGGAACAAAAACTTTTTTCTCACTCAAATTAAAGAGGTAAAAATAATAAACCTGGGGTCCCCTGGTGGCTCAGACAGTAAAGAATCCACCTGCAATGCAGGAGATCTGGGTTCAATCCCTGGGTTGGGAAGATTCCCTAGAAGAGGGCACGGCAACCCACTCCAGTACGCTTGCCTGAAGAATCCCCACAGACAGAGGAGCCTGGCAGGCTATAGTCCATGGGATTGCAAAGAGTCAGACATAACTGAGTGACTAACCACAGCACAAACAATAAAACTAATTAAGAAAGTAGTATTATAGGCACTATAAGCATACAACAAAGCTAATAAAGAAAGTATAAAAATATTTATGATATGCTGTGTCCTGTCATGACTCAATAGCAGAGTAGCACATAAAAAATGATCCAGCAATCTCAGGTAAACATTTAGCTAATATACTTGCTACACTATACAATATAAACCTTTCAGTTAAAAAAGAGCATATATTTGATAATTTAAAGGACAAAAAAAGTTAAGTTCAAGACCAATAATGTAAGAAAGACTCCAGAATTTTAAATTTCAAAAGTGCAGTTTGGTTATTTCATGTACTGTAAATCAATGTCTTGTGTAATCAAAAAAGGAAAAATGAAAGTCTGTCTAAATTAATAACAGCTGAACAGTCCATGTATATTAATCTAACAGGTTTTATTACTCTGCAGAAATTTTCTCAAGACTTAATATCTCTTATATAAAAGAGAAAGGATGATTGGGAATGATTAAAAAATATAATTGGGGAAAATGTTCATTTCAACTATAAATGAAAACTGGTAATGAATGAGCAATGAATGACCATGAGTTCTGTCATTGCTCAGTAATCATATTTAACAGAAAAATATAGTTCAGATTAAAATATGTTAAAATGGAGTTTGAGAGAAATTAAAAAAAAAACCTAGGTATTTTAATTTCTAATTAGGTGCCTTGAAGCAGTGAGCAATTTCACTGAAACTAAATTGCTCTTGCTACTTAAAGCCTTATGATGACCAGCCAGATGACATGGTCTAACGACCCTAACACTTTTACAACTGAACTATGCAGGTTTTTGTATGCTTTAAAATGTTTGAATAAAGCTTTAAAATACAGTGATATAAGCAATAACTATAAAGAATTTCCAAACCATAAAAAATAGATATTAAAAAAATAAAATACAGTTTTGTGTATACAAAGGTAGGTATATATGTGGTATAAAGTCTATAAAAATAATACAAAAAACAAATAAAACACAACTAAAATAGGTAATAAACATTAGGCAAAAGGAAAATGTTCACCATAAAAAATTTAAATCTGATCTATTAAATCACATGATATACATACATCAGTTGTTAGAAGAGGACCTCAAAATGGACTGAATTTCTTAGCCAGTAAGAAAAAAGTCATACTATATGATTCAAAAACATGTCAAAAAGTACACCAGATATTTAGAAGAATTAATAATATGTAAAACACGATGTTTAGTAGAGCAAAGTTCCCCCTAGGGTTATCACAGGGCATTGTCAAACAATGAACAATAACTACAGTGACTAGGACACACTTGAATTAATTAAATATGTATGAATTATTCTGTGCCAGGCAACCTACTGGGTATTAGATATTTTAAAAAGTAAGTAAAACAAAAAAAATCATCATTCACTAGATTTTTATTCCAACTAGGAATATCATAAAACAAATTTTAACTCAGTTTGGAAAATGGGTATGTTGGGGAAGCACCTGTTTACTACTGGCATGCATAGTTACCATGATAAGGTTCACAGTCTTTTGTTTATAAAGGTATAAATGTACCTAGTTTAGATTAAATGCATCATACCAGAACACATTTCAGTAGAAGCAACACTTTCCTGGTACAGAAGAATGTGGTATCTGTGCAGAGTTTTTTAATGCTCTACTTTAATTAACTCATGTCATCCATGAAACTGACAGCTGTATAACCTTCAGCCAATCATCCTCATTTTAGACAGGATAGGCCAGGTTACAATGTAGTAACAAATAGTCCCCATAACTTGATGGCTTAGAACAATAATGATTCCTCTAACACACATTACACATCAGGCATGTTTGGTGTATATACTCTATAATGTGGATGATTACCATGACACAAAGACAGGGATGGCAATTTATATACTGGCTTTTAAATGCCTCTGTCCTAACAGAATGCATGTAACACATTTCTCTGAACAAAGTAAGTAAATGACTGTATCTAACTTCAAGGGAAAAGACAAAATCAATCCTATCCTGAATAGAAAATGATAATGATGACCATACCTCATAATTAATGTCTGCAAGGTCTAGAAGATGCTGAGAACAGCTATGAAATTCTATTTCCCAAAAAAGGAAGACCTGTAGTACCACTAGGGAACAACTAAAATCTTCCTATAAAATTTAAGGAGAAACAAAGTCATGTGAGAGGAAAAAGTATCCACAAAATCTGACATTTTCTTCATAAATTTGGGGATAATCAGTTTCAGTTCAGCTGTTCAGTCATGTCCGACTCTTTGCGACCCCATGGGCTGCAGCACGCCAGGCTTTTCTGTCCAGCACCAACTCTCAGAGCTTACTCAAACTCATGTCTATCATGTCAGTGATGCCATCCAACCATCTCATCGTCTGTTATCCCCTTCTCTTCCCGCTTTCAATCTTTCCCAGCATCAGGATATTTTCCAATGAGTCAGTTCTTCGCATCAGGTGGCCAAAGTATTGGAGTTTCAGTTTCAGCATCAGTCCTTCCAATGAAGATTCAGCACTGATTTCCTTTAAGATGGACTGGTTGGATCTCCTTGCAGTCCAAGGGACTCTCAAGAGTCTTCTCCAACACCACAGTTCAAAAGCATTAATTCTGTGGTGCTCAGCTTTCTTTATAGTCCAACTCTCACATCTGGTAGTACATGACTACCAGAAAAAACCATAGCTTTGACTAGATGGATCTTTGTTGGCAAAGTAATGTCTTTACTTTTTAGCATGCTGTCTAGGTTGGTCATAGCTTTTCTTCTAAGGAGCAAGTGTCTTTTAATTTCATAGCTGCAGTCACCATCTGCAGTGATTTTGGAGGCCACCAAAAATAAAGCCTGTCACTATTTCCATTGTATCCCCATCTATTTGCCATGAAGTGCTGGGTCTGGAAGCTATGATCTTACTTATCTGAATGTTGAGTTTTAAGCCAACTTTTTCACTCTCCTCCTTCACTTTAATCAAGAGATTCTTTAATTCTTCTTCACGTTCTGGCATAAGAGTGGTATCGTCTGCATATCTGATGTCACTGATATTTCTCTCAGCAGACTTGATTCTAGCTTGTACTTCATTCAGCCCGGCATTTCGCATGATGTGTTCTGCATATAAGTTAAATAAACAGAGCGACAATATAAAGCTTTATGTACTCCTTTCCTGATACTCTGCTGTTCCATGTCTGGTTCTAACTGTTGCTTCTTGACCTGCATACAGATTTCTTAGGAGGCAGGTCAGGTGATCTGGTATTCCCATTTCTTTAAGAATTTTAAGTTTGTTGTGATCCACATAGTCAAAGACTTTGGCATAGTCAATAAAGCAGAAGTAGATGTTTTTCTGGAACTCTTGCTTTTTTGATGATCCAACAGATGTTGCAATTTGATCTCTGGTTCCTCTGCTTTTACTAAATCTGCCTTTTCTAAAAAAATAACACTATCTTCCTTTTCTAAATAATAATAATAGAATAATAAAGGCCTCAAAGTTCTGAGCCATATTGTATGGCCACAGTACTTTTAGCCCGCTTTTTTTTTTTTTTAATGTAGGTGATCTATAATAGAAGTCTACCTGATCTACAGAAAAGTCTCAGTAAAGCATCAGTGGAACTCCTAGAATGGTTACAAAAACAAACTAGTTACAAAATCTATGCCAAGGTAACTAAATGAGGATCTCATTGGATGGGTTTATTAGAGATAATTTACTTAAAAGTTGTGAAATGTGTACCCCACATGACTGATTTTAATTTGAGAACAGATTTAAAAATCCTTCTTTCTGGAAGTAGTTAGAATGGACAGAAACACCTCAAAAATCAACCCAGATGAGGTTTACCTAATAAGTCAATAAGTAACACATCTTTCATTCTTTTCACAAATCCAAGCATGCATGTATGCCCAAGCATTAAACACATACTCACACACACGACCCTTAATTAAAGAAAATGCACTTAACACACTGGAAGATGTTGGCAAACAGATTTAACATGTAGGTAGAATAATCGCTTGATTGAAAATATAGATTGCAGAGAATAAGTTCAATATTTCAGATTTACTTTCCGTGAAAGAGCATAAAGACATATTTTCATTGAGCATTAACAGATATTGCATACTAGTCGACTGCACTTTATATGGGAGTATTATTCTCATTTTTGATTAACCTGATAATTACTCAAGATGGTGACAAACATCTTCATCCAAACTGAAGGTGAGATGAAAATGAGATGTAGATAAGGTTCAAGCTAAGATTACATTCTCAGTCTAATATGTAAAGCCTCCATTTATTTCACTAGACCCAGGAAAACCTCGCATATTCTCTGATTCTGGGAACAGGTACTGTAAACTCATTAATTAAGGTTATGTTGACACTTCTATTTTCAACTAAGACAGTTCAGTTCAGTTCAGTCGCTCAGTCGTGTCCGACTCTTTGCGACCCCATGAATCGCAGCACGCCAGGCCTCCCTGTCCATCACCAACTCCCAGAGTTTACTCAAACTCATGCCCATAGAGTCGGTGATACCATCCAGCCATCTCATCCTCTGTCGTCCCCTTCTCCTCCTGTCCCCAATCCCTCCCAGCATCAGGGTCTTTTCCAATGAGTCAACTCTTTGCATGAGGTGGCCAAAGTATTGGAGTTTCAGCTTCAGCATCAGTCCTTCCAATGAACACCCAGGACTGATCTCCTTTAGGATGGACTGGTTGCATGTCATCCACTAGCTTTGTCCATAGTGATGCTTTCTAAGGCCCACTTGACTTCACATTCCAGAATGTCTGGCTCTAGGTGAGTGATCACACCATTGTGATTATCCGGCTCATAAAGATCTTTTTTGTACAGTTCTTCTGTGTATTCTTGCCACCTCTTCTTAATATCTTCTGTTTCTGTTAGGTACATACCATTTCTGTCCTTTATCGAACCCATCTTTGCCTGAAATATTCCCTTGGTATCTCTAATTTTCTTGAAGAGATCTCTAGTCTTTCCCATTCTGTTGTTTTCCTCTATTTCTTTGCATTGATTGCTGAGGAAGGCTTTCTTATCTCTCCTGGCTATTCTTTGGAACTCTGCATTCAAATGGGAATATCTTTACTTTTCTCCTTTGCTTTTCGCTTCTCTTCTTTTCACAGCTATTTGTAAGGCCTCCTCAGACAACCATTTTGCCTTTTTGCATTTCTTTTCCATGGGGATGTTCTTGATTCCTGTCTCCTGTACAATGTTACAAACCTCCATCCATAGTTCATCAGGCACTCTATCAGATCTAGTCCCTTAAATCTATTTCTCACTTCCAGTGTGTAGTCATAAGGGATTTGATTTAGGTCATACCTGAATGGTCTAGTGATTTTCCCTACTGTCTTCAATTTAAGTCTGAATTTGGCAATAAGGAGTTCATGATCTGAGCCACAGTCAGCTCCCAGTCTTGTTTTTTGCCGACTGTATACAGCTTCTCCATCTTCGGCTGCAAAGAATATAATCAATCTGATTTCGGTGTCAGCCATCTGGTGATGTCCATGTGTAGAGTCTTCTCTTGTGTTGTTGGAAGAGGGTGTTTGCTATGGCCAGTGTGTTCTCTTTGTAAAACTCTATTAGCCTTTGCCCTGCTTCATTCCGTACTCCAAGGCCAAATTTACCTGTTACTCCAGGTGTTTCTTGACTTCCTACTTTTGCATTCCAGTCCCCTATAATGAAAAGGGCATCTTTTTTGGGTGTTCGTTCTAAAAGGTCTTGTAGGTCTTCATAGAACCGTTCAACCTCAGCTTCTTCAGCACTACTATTTGGGGCATAGGCTTGGATTACCGTGATATTGAATGGTTTGCCTTGGAAATGAACAGAGATCATTCTGTCGTTTTGAGATTGCACCCAAGTACTGCATTTCGGACTCTTTCACTGACTATGATGGCTACTCCATTTCTTCTAAGGGATTCCTGCCAACAGTAGTAGATATAATTGTCATCTAAGTTAAATTCACCCATTCCGGTCCATTTTAGTTCGCTGATTCCTAGAATGTCAACATTCCCTCTTGCCAAACATCTGTTAATACAGAGGTTTCCTTGGTTTAAACCAACTTGTCATTACTTCCTCTCAATGAGAGATAATGTGCTCAGGTTTTTCAAGTGCTTTAAGTGTGAACTGAAAAGATTAACAGTTCTTGCCAATGGGCACTCTCTGTCCATATCTTAAATAATAGTTATCAAGAAGTCACAGGGTCTCAAGATAATAAATGATCATTCCTCACAACATATCTATAAACAGGATCAGGATTAATGAATTTCCTGGCAGCATTTGGTTTCAGTTAGTCCAAATTCAGCTGCAGAAAAATCTTAACTATCCAAAAGATTTGGATTGTGCTAATACAGATCCCAAACAACCACTTCTGCCAATTTAATAAAACAGTTGGTCAGATCCCTAATTTTAAAGTCAGTAGTTCAAGCAACTTGGCCAAAAAAAGAAGGGAAAAAAAAAAAAAAAACCCTAAAAAAACAATGTTTAAATTTTTCATCATCTTTTCTGTTTATTTCACTGTGGTTTATATCTTTAATCAAATCTCTTACTCTACTTACCTGCCTTTTAAACTACTTTCAATGCAGTATCATTTATCATGTCTGTTTATGTATATATATATTTTTTCTTATGTGTTTTCTTACAGACTTGCCTGATTTTCCTATTACCTTTCTTATCCTGGACAATTGCAGTCAGTTCTCAGCATGCTTTCTCATCCTGGCTGTCACCTCCTCTCTGAAGTTCTCTCTTAACCTCACAATGGATTCTAACTTCCAATAATATTCCTAAATACGATTTGAGAAATTTTCTCTTGCTGAGCTGGAGTTGTATAACTGTTCATTATTTTTCCTAACCGGAAAACTAACCTCTTGAAAAATTAATGGAACTTGCAAGGAAAGTATGTTTAATAGCCCACTCTTAATGAAGTATTAGCAGACTAGCTATCAGATTTAAAGAACCTTTATATCCTGTCTGCTCTTTAATTGAGAGATATAATATCTGCACCAATAAAAGAAATTTCCTCTGCTACTTGTGTGCCATTTCATGCAGCTAGTTTGTGCTGACACCACTTATTCATTCCTATTCAACTCTCTTCATTCCTTAAACTTCCCTCCCTAGACTGAAGAAGCAAGCACCCAGAAATTTAGCTGGAATTTCAGGAAAGGTTCCTGAAGGAATACAATGTCCCCTTAGAGATAGAGTTCCCACAATTACAAAGTGGCTAGATAGAGACTCTGCATTCTGAGTATCAGCATTTTGAAACAAAAGATCAGATAAGTTCCCAAAAGTCAAGAAGTTCTGGGTAGGAGCTGACTATAACTTAGACCAGCAGAATCTCAACAGATGAAAACCTTTCAACAAAAGGAAATGAAAGGCACATTAAAAGACTCTTTTACTCACTTCTAGACTTGAGAAAAAGTGAGGACTAGAAATCTTGTTTGGGTCAGGGTGAGAAATTCTAGTGGTTAATGCAGGAAGGATAGGAAATGAATTTGCTTATGTTTGAGCAATAATTAGGTTGACTTGTAAAGGATGATTGGAGGTAGATGATGAGGCAAATCTTGACACTTAAGAGGTACTGAGATCTAACTGTCTATGCGTTCCTCAAACTCTGTGCTTAGCCCCTGCAATATACAGCCAGTACTACCTAAAATGGGATCCCAACATATTCTGTAGGAGAAGAACCCCAGTACTCTTGCCTGGAAAATCCTATGGCTGTAGGAGCCTGGTAGGTTGCAGTCCATGGGGTTGCTAAGAGTCGGACATGACTGAGCGATTTCACTTTCACACACTGGAGAAGGAAATGGCAACCCACTCCAGGGTTCTTGCCTGGAGAATCCCAGGGACTGGGGAGCCTGGTGGGCTGCCGTCCATGAGGTCGCACAGAGTCAGACACGACTGAAGCGACTTAGCAGCAGCAGCAGCAACATACTCTGTTGGATTTTTAGTTCCTATCCATGCTATGGTCCTTATGCTGAGGAGCTCCAATCCTCCAAGTATTTTATCTCATTACTGATGCTTTTCTTCTCTCTTGCCAAAGCCTTGATAC
This sequence comes from Dama dama, assembly GCF_033118175.1. Classification (NCBI taxonomy): domain Eukaryota; kingdom Metazoa; phylum Chordata; class Mammalia; order Artiodactyla; family Cervidae; genus Dama; species Dama dama. Next base: position 28,260,955 of record NC_083709.1, read on the forward strand.
TTAGTCCTGCCATTCCAGTTATAACTTTCTTGACCACAGTTTGGATTTTCCAGTTTATTGTCTAAACAATAGAACTCAGGGGAATTCTCCTGGGAACTAGCTTTGCTTCAGGAGCCCTGGTAATCAAGTCCGTAGCTATGTTTCTTTGTTGGTGTCGCTGTTTCTTTCTTTTGATTGTTTTCCATTCTTAACAGATTGAATGTTATTGAAATGTAAAAGTTAAGTAAATTGAGCTCCTTATTTACTGAAATTTACTGACTCCCTATCAGTTTTTATATCTACAGAAGGCAATAAAAGAGAGATAAGGTAAATTAATTTGTGACAGATCAAGGGTATTAATGTGTATGTTTCTGACACCAAATCTCCTTTTTTTTTTTTCCTTTCCACTATGCTACTCTCTTTTCCCATGCTTATCATGTAGGATCATTAGAATTTGAATTCAAAGACATCTTCATCTAAAATATATTGTGTGTCAACACACATTTTTGTTCCAGTCTATTGCTATACTCCTCAAATTAGTCTTTGTTACATTTCTTACTTAATATAATCTAAATATTTTTGGATTACCCACGTGTCTACCATTTGCTGTGTGCGTTCACCTATTTTCCTCTAGGTTTTCCTCTTTCTTTAAATGTGGGTCTGTGAAAGGTAATTTTATTGAATACAGATATATATAAGCTGATAATTATGTTCCATCATCATGTTGCAGATATTAGTTTGAATTCTTCAAGCCTCCATGATTGCCACTGAAAAGTCATTTACCCTTGTGAGTCATGACTCATTTCATTTTTTTTTTTTTAATTTTCCTTAGACTTTCTCTGTTCAGTTGCATTACTTGTGTTTAGATGTATATTTATCACTATCAATCTAATATATGACTCATTTTGCTTCTTCAGTGTGAATGTGACTGCATTTTTTATTATGATATATTATCAGCCACAAACTCTTGAAATATTGCTTCTCCCCAAATTCAAAATATTCTCCAGTAAAAATGTTATTCAGTCTAAGTTGGAATCTCTCATTTAATTGTTGTAAATAAAAGAATTCTCAATTTCTTAAGCTTCCTAAACACTCTGACATATTTGTATATTTTATGCCTATAAATATAGATGCACACATTTTATATTTATATATGCTACTGCATTCTGAATTGCTCTAAAGCTTATTTTCTGAGACTATGATTCTTGCTACACAGGTATAATGTGAGGCCTGGCACAACTATTGAGTTGTTATTTTAATCATTCTCCTTTTATCATCCTCCTTGTATCATGTGTTCGCCTTCTCTTTTGTTTTTTTATATTAGATTTTCTTTTTATCATAGTATATTTTTCTTCCATTATATATTGTATAACAGTTCTACTGAGATATAATTCACATACCTTAGCACTCACCTTTTAAAGTATACAATGCAGTGGTTTTCAGTACATTCATAGTTGGGCAATCATTCTCACTAAGTTTAGAATACTTTTACTACTCCAAAAAGAAACCTTATATTCATTAGCAATAATGCTAGCAAGAAAGAGAATATCTAGATAATCTTGCCAAATACCATTTAACCATAAATGTAAGGGTTTATTTCTGGACTCTATTCTGTTCTGTTGATCTCTATCTATATGTTTACCCCTTTGCAGGTACTGCATGGTTTTGATTCCTGCCCTTTTATATTAAGTCTTGAAATTGGGAAATGTAAGTCCTTCAAATTTCAGATTTGTTCTTCTTCTTCTTTTTTTTTTTTTTTCAAGATCTTTTGCCTACTGTAGTTTCACTGCATTTCCATATAAATTCTAGGGAAAGCATATCTATATTCTCCCAAAAGTCAAGCAATAATTTGATAGGTATTGGGTAAAAATAAATTTGCGGAGTATTACTCCCTTGACAATAAATTTAATATTCAAAAGTACAAATATTCGTTGAATCTATAAATATGCAATGCCATTCCATTTATATACTACTTCCCTCATTTTTTTCAATAATGTTTTTAGTTTTCAGCGTACAGGTCTTTCACTTCTGTTAAATTTATTCCCTATTCTTTTTCTTTAAATACTTTTGGTGCAATGGTAAATGAAATTGTTTTTCTAATTTCATTTTTGTAATTATTCATTGCTAGTGTAGAGAAATACAATTGAAATTTGATAATGTTCTTGTATCTGCTTTGCTCACTCACTCATTAGTTTTAATAATTACTTATATATAACTTAGGATTTTCAAAATACCATGTCATCTGCAAATAGATATAGTTTTATTTCTTATCATCAAATTAGAATGTCTTTTATTTCATTTTGCTGCCCAATTGTCCATCCCAGAACCCCCTGTGCAATGTTGAAGGAGTAGGAACAGACAACCTAGTTATTCCTGATATTAAGGGGGAACCATCATGGTTTTGCTGTGTTCTTTTATGTAATTATCAAAATCAACATTAACACTTTCTGTTTAGTAGCGAATAGTACTCTACTGCCTGGATATACTACAGGTTATTTATACATTACCTACTGAAGGATATTGTGGTTTCTTCCAAGTTTTGGCAAATACAAGTAAAGCTGCTATAAACATCTACGTGTAGTGTTCTGTGTGTGTGTGTGTGTGTGTGTGTGTATAGACATACATTTTCAACTTCTATAAATAAATGCCAAGGTACAAGGCTGTCAGAGCATATGGTAAGAATATGTTTAGTTTTGCAAGAAACTGCTGAAATGTCTTCCAAAGTGGCTATGCCTGCTTTGTATTCCTACCAACAATGAATGAGTTTCTGTTGCTCCACATCTTCACCAGCATTTGGGATTATCAGTATTCTGGATTTTAGCCATTTTAATACATGTGTAGTGATATCCCATTACTTTAATTTGCAAGTCTTTGATGAAATGTGACATACCTTTCATATGCTAATATGCCATCTGTACATTCTTTTTTCTTTTTTAAAAAAATTATTTATTTTTAAAAAAGAAAAAAAATTATTTATTTTTAATCAAAGGATAATTGCTTTAATATTGTGTCGGTTTCTGCCATACATCAACATGAATCAGTCATAGGTATATACATTTGTCCCCTCCCTCTTGAACCTCTCTTCCCAACTTCCTACCTCATCTCACCTCTCTGGGTTGTCATAGAGCACTGGATTGAGCTCCCTGAGAGATACAGCAAATTTCCAATGGCTATCTATTTTACATATGATAATGTATATGTTTCCTTGCTACTTCCTCCATTTGTCTCATACTCTCCTTCTTCTTCCATTGTGTCCACAAGTCTGTTCTATGCATCAGTGTCTTCATAACTGCTTTACAAATGGGTTCACTTTCTTTGGTGAGGCATTTTTTGAGGTCTTGAGCTCATTTTTTAACCAGGGTTTTCATTTTCTTATTGTTAAATTTTACAAGTTTTTATGTTGCTTTTTTATATTAATAATTGTAGATGATAGTCCTTTATCATCAGATATATCTTTTGGGAAGATTTTCACACAGTCTGTGGTATCTTCTCCATCTCTTGAAACATTTTTTAACAGAACAAATGTTTATAATTTTAATGAAATCTAGTTTATCAATTATTTCTTCCACGGATTGTGTCTTTGGTATTATACTTAAAAAGTCATCACCATACCCAAGGTCATCTAGATTTTCTCTTTTTTATCTTCTTGGAGATCTATATTTTTGTTTTATAATCAGGTCTTGATTCATTTTGAATTAATTTTAGCAAGAGGTGTTAAAGGCTATGTCTCTGTGCAGATTTTTGTTGTTGTTGTTGTTATTCTTGCCTTGTTTTGTTTGCATGTGGCTGTCCAGGTTTTCTAGAATTGTCTGTTGAAAAGATAATCTTTGCTGCCTTAAACTATCCTTGTTCCTTTGTCAAAAATCAGTTTACTATGTTTATATGGACCTACTTCTGGGCTCTCTATTCTCTTTCATTGATTTATTTATTTATTCTTTTAATAATACTACCCTTTCTTCTCAAAAAGCCCCTGTTATTCATTTTGACTAGTTCCTCCAAAATTTACCAAAAATTTACCTCTTTAATCAATATTTGTCAACTTTGAAACTGAACAAAAACAAAAATATTCATCTCATGAATTCATTCCCTTTCTCTTCTATAGAAGGATCAGTTTGCACATGTAACATAGGAAAAGTCTTTCTATTCATCAGGAAGACAGAACAAACATTTATCCTACAGACCATTTCAATAGTCCTCTTGATATTCTTTTTTCTTTGTTGGTCTGATAGGCATTTTATAATTTCCCTGATGATTGTCTTATAAACTCCCATAACACAGAAACTCTAAATTTTCTACTCACCAAGCATCATTTAGTACGGTGATAGGAAACATTGCTTCATCTTACTACTCTCAAAAGTTTCTTTCAATCCTCTTTTTAGTATAAGGCATTTGGAATTAAAGTAATTAATATTCTTGAAGTATGAACTCATACCTTCAGGAGATGCATACTATTCTTTGTATCAGTAAGTTTTTTATACATAAAAAGTCATCTTAAAACATTAAACAGCAAGCATTTATAATTTCTAATAATTCTTCAGGTGGCCTAGCCAGCTTTTCTGATTTGGGCAAATTTTGATGGTATCAAATTGTCCAAGAAGGCATCTCTTGCATTTATAGAAGTTTTCAGGCTAGTTGGTCTAGGCTAAAACAAATAACAGACCCAAGCTGATATTCAAGAGATGGGAAAAAAAAATATCCTATATCTTAATAGAAAGAATAACAAAGTTACATTCCAGCAGAAATGTAAAACAATCAGGAAAGCAGGTGTATTGCCTTCTATGGCAATATTGAGACTCACAGTAAGTCATTTACAGATAATATAGTTTCAGATGTAATGAATCATTCATAGAATATAAAACATATACCCATCATCCTGTTAGAATGGAAGGCCTCACATGTTATCAATAGTTAATACAAGGCTCAGATTAACAAATTAATAACTAACTGTGATCAAAATTATAAGCTATATTTTTATTACTGTTTCTTACTAAATATGGCTATAACATGCAGTTCTAACGATCTTGTCTGCATTTTAAATGTGAATCAAAGCTTTAACCAAATAAAAGTTGAAAATTACATTTTATGTTCTTCTTCAATATGTAATATTGTCCCATATTATAAATGCCAAGCTAAAAATCTTTTCTTATGTTATAGATTATATAAATAATTATAGAACTCCACTTTACTTTCACCACTATGCTGTTGGTTAAAGCACAAAACTAACATGTATGCAAAAATATAAAATACCAGAAAACTTGCCTATGCTTCAGTCTAGGCAAAGGTATCACGGACCCCTCTGCAATTCCCTTTTAATTACAGGAAACAACATCAGGGGTGAACCTAATTTTTGACACTGATGGGTCTATCACAGACTGAATTAAGCAGTGCCCAAGGCAGATAGTAAAAATGCTGGGTTATCTTGCTCTTGTCCAAGGCTTAAAAACTATGAGGACTTCTAAAATGGACAAAGCCCTTTCAATCACTTTCTCTTTCAAAGACTTCTTATGAGGGTAGATGAGCTCATAATAAAAGAAAGAACATTCACTGTGTCTTTTAAAAGGAGTCTTGGAGGCAATGAGGCTTGATATCAAACTGGCATCAGATTGTACCCATTTCCATCATTTTCTGTCACCTTGCTACTAATCTCTCTCCTGGATTTATTTAAAGATCTAACTCCTAAATTCTTCACTTGATTCCTTCTGTAAACTATATCCTAAAACCTCATATTGGATTCTGGCTTTGTGCTCTCTTAAATTGCAGACTGCTTTTCAAGTCTGATGGTTGTCACCTCAGCTAACAGAGCCCAACCTAGTTTTATTTTTAGTTTACAACACCTGGTCTACATAGAATTCTTTTCTTCCTGCTCACTAACTTTTCTTCAGTCACTCTTCTTTATGTCCAACTAAGATTTTCATCTGGCTTGAAATATTGATGAACAGTTTCAAACATATTTGATCCTGAGTAAACACATCTTTGGGAAATAATCTAAGGATATTACAAGCTACAAAGAACATAAAACAATCCCCACCCCCACACACACAAAAAAGAAAAACCACACAGGCAAACCTCTGTGCCTATGAGACAGGCAAATGTGGGAGAAGAGATGAACTAAATGGGATGATTAATATGGTTAGTTTTATGGGTCAGTTAACTTGTCTAGGCTCAAGAATACCCAGATAGTGAGAAAACATTACTTCTGAGCATCTGTGAGGCTGTTTCTGGAAGCATTTGAACTGTAGACTGGATAATATAGATCTCCCACACCAAAGAAAGGGGTCTTCATCCAGTCTATTAAGAGCCTGGATAAAACAAAAAGGTAGAAGAAGGGAGAATTCAATCTTTTCTTGACCTGGGACTTCCATCTTCTGCCTTTATAAATCAGAGTCTTACCTCTTGGAATTGGATCTACACCATTATCCTTTCTGGCCCTGATTTTTGGGTCTTTGGACTAGAACTGAGACACAATCAGCTTCCCTCATTCCCAGCCTTTAGGACTGAATCATACTACTGGCTTCTGGTTTTCCAGCTCACAGATGATAAATCACAGGACTTTATAGATTCCATAGTAGTGTGAACCAATTCTTGTAATAAATGAAGAATATATAATTGGAGCTCTAACTATATTTATCTATCTCCTATTTGTGCTGTTTCTCTGGTGAATGCTGATCAATACATGAAACTTTACAGAATAATTGGGTTGGACAAGGTAGTATATCTGGTCCTTTGCTTACATTGTCTTAGCTAATGCTCAGCAAAAGATGAGTTATTATTATTATTATTTCTATTTTAAAGATATTATTTAATTTCTATTTTAAAATATTATTATTTCTATTTTAAAGATAAGAAACAGTGACGTATTTTATTTTGGGGGGCACCCAAATCACTGCAGATAGTGACTGCAGCCATGAAATTAAAAGATGCTTACTCCTTGGAAGGAAAGTTATGACCAACCTAGACAGAATATTACAAAGCAGAGACATTACTTTGCCAGCAAAGTTCCACCTAGTCAAAGCTATGGTTTTTCCAGTAGTCATGTACAGATGTGAGAGTTGGACTATAAAGAAAGCTGAGCACTGAAGAATTGATGCTTTTGAACTGTGGTGTTGGAAAAGACTCTTGAGAGTCCCTGGGACTGCAAGGAGATCCAACCAGCCCATCCTAAAGGAAATCGGTTCTGAATATTCATTGGAAGGACTGATGCTGAAGCTGAAATGCCAAAATTTTGGCCACCTGATGTGAATAACTGACTCATCTGAAAAGACCCTGATACTGGAAAAGACTGAGGCGGGAGGAAAAGGGGATGACAGAGGATGAGGTGGTTGGATGGCATCGCTGACCTGATGGACATGAGTTTGAGCAATCTCCGGGAGTTGGTGATAGACAGGGAGCCTGGCGTGCTGCAGTCCATGGGGTCACAAAGTGTCAGACATGACTGAGCGACTGAACGGAACTGAAGTGAACTGAACTGAAAGACAAGAAAGTGGATCCAACAAGATGAAATACTCTTGCCCAGGAATGTAAATGGTGAACTGAATGTAAACTCAGGACTTTATGATTTCCTGGCTGCTTTTTGCACTGGACTATGCAATATTTTTTTCATAAGAACCCCTAGACTTATTATACCCCCCCCAGAAATACATTATAGGAAAAAAAAACATTGAAAGATCACGTGGGCAGAAATGTATTAATAGTGATAGCAAAGAGAAGTGGGAAAAATAGGGTCCAAATAGTGTTAGATCATCTAATGTGAAAATCATGGAAAGTCAAATGCTAATTTTATCACATAATTTCTCTTTTAAAAATATTCAACTTGAGTTTTTAAAAAGTCATAGAGTTCCATATTATAATCAGCCAATTTTTTTAAAGATAAAGCTTATTAAAATTAAATGTTCTATAATAAGAGAGATTTCAATAAAATAAGAATTTGCTGAACTACAAAAATGTAAACATGTCACAGAAAGCACCTTTCCTCTGTGAAGTAAACTACGGATATTATGGATGGGTAGTCTCACTAATTTCACTTTATCTGAAATATATTTTTGAGTAGACCAAACCATTAAAATCAAAGCCAGCAATGTGAAGTTCATGTTGATGTATGGCAAAAGCCATCACAAACTGTAAAACAGTTATCCTCCAATTAAAGTTAATTAATTAAAAAAATAAAATTAAAAAGAAGAGTTCCCATTACAGACAGCTGAAGACTGGTGACAGTTACTTTCTCTATTTGTAATCCCCGCCCCCCAACCCCCCTCGACATTTAAAAGCTAAGCTTTAACTAATGTTTTTGTCCCTGAAGATAAACCAAATTTTAACTTAAATCTACAACTGGGAAGCAGTTATTAAATAGCAATTACGACCCCTGTTTTATTTTCAAATAAAATCATTTGTTTTCAATAAGTTTTTAGCTAATATAGTCAGTTATTATTTCTTCACAGCAAGAAGTCTTATGCTTATATTTTTAAAATATGAAATGTTAAATGTTAGTTAATGTTACATTTTATGAAGACAGGATCCAAAGTAGGTGATATTTTCATAAATTGAGTTTATCAATAAGGCAGGTGTCTTATTTAAGTGATATCTTATTGCCAGTGATTATTATTTGCTATGAATTTGAAAAGTTTTACTGTAACTAATAATTGTATAAATACCTATTAGCAAATAATTAGCAGTTGAAAGATTGATACTGGGTTCATAATGTTTCAGTAGTCTTTCTGTATACCATCCCCAGATCTGAGAAGGAAATTTTTCTAAAAAAATTAATAAAAAAATACAAAGGCAAAGACATATTAAGACATCTCTATATTATAATAAAGCATCCTTTCTCAAGTTACCTTGGTTTATATTCGTTACCTTAGAACTTAATTAAATATAAATAGAGTTTATAAGAAATGGAGACTGAAAGAAAATAGCTACTGTTTCTAATACTCTCATACAGATATCTCTTTGATTGACCTAAAGACAATTAGTCATTTTAAGATATCATGATTTTTAACCAAAATCTTTGAAAAAGATATGTCTCCTTATATAAAGCATATATTCTCATCTACAAATTGAAAATGAAATACATTTTGCAAGTGGGCATGTAATGTTTATAGATTCCTTCTTGATGATTGTTTAATGCATGTGAATACAGTTGACATCTCAGGGTAAAAAATGGAAGACTATCTAATTTGAATAAGAACCTGCAGTGGAGGCAGAAATGAATTGTGTAATACAGTTTATGGCATAAAATTATATTCGTATCTGGCTTTCACAGACTACGGACTTCTCAGAGGGAAATCTATCCAATACAATGCATTTTTAGGGAAGGTATACTTTAATTCATAAAGGTATAAAATGAATTACAGGGTTTTCAGAAGAAAAAAAAGAACTTGCTTTAACAATACCCTTTGAAAAACTAAAAATGCATTCATAACAAAACTCCTTTTATAATAATCCTATTTTGAAAATAGCAATATAAAGTCACATTTTCATCAAAATCACACAGATCAGTCCTATATTGGGTATATTCTCGTTCTGCTGACAATTCAAAAAGAAAAATACACTTAACTTGGTGCTGAGTTGGAGAATTACAAATGTTATTGCAAAGACATACACTCTTTATTTACTACCAATGTTAGCAACTTTTGAATATCTACTTAAAAATATCAGATTAAAGGCACAGATAACCCCCAAGCCAATGGATAATCTTACCAATACATTTTATTTGGCTATGAAATGTGTTCTACATCTATATTTGCAGCGTATTTCTATATATATTTCCCTTATACAAATTTAAGCTGTATTGTATCTAATTCATATTGCTTTGGTTAAAAAAAAAAAAAAAACAATAAGACCCTGTTAACTCTTCATCAAGTAGCATGGTAATTATCAAAAATAGTATCAAATGTCTTACAGAATTCTCAAAGGGTCTATGGTACAAAACCACCTCAAGGACATTAAGACTGGATCCAGAGACCCACCAGAGTTCTCTGAATTTTTATGTCTATCAACATAACTCATGGATCTCTCAGATTCTATTTAACTTATGTTTCTTTTAATCCTTTCACATTTATTAAGTACCTATTTATTCCATGCCAGGCATTCTTCTAGGCAGTTGAGTTTGTGGTAGTCAACTAAACAAAGTCTTTTCCTTTGAATGCCTTATATTACAGTGGGAAGAGATATAATAAGTATCATATGTGTGTGTATTTTGATAAGTACCATAAAGAAAAAGCAATCTGAGAAAGGAGGATAGAGTGCTGTGTATTTGTGGCACTGGTGATAAGAGTGGGTGCTTATTCAACACAGGGTGATCAGAAACAAGTTATGTGAAAATGTGACATTTGAGCAGAAACATGAGGTAGTATAATGATAAATGAGGATAATATTTGAAAGACAACATTAAAAGACAGAACAGCAAGAGTAAATTCCCTGAATTGTGAACAAGGTTTTTGTCTTTTTTTTTTTTTAAACCGACTATCAACTAGATTCTTCACTCTCTGTAAGTACTCTTTATATGATCTACTTATTTTAGTTACCACTTCCTCATTATGTCTATACTTCATAATGAGATAAGACCTTTAGTTTACCCCATTATCCCATTTCTCAATGTGTTCTTTTAGCTTCAAAACACACTGCTTAACTATGTGACTACCCATGATTCCCAATTCAAATTATGAAAGGAAAAAATCTCATAAGCATAGTTTCTCTGGCTATTTATGATCCTTACCTAGTTTATAAAGTGGATAGAAGAGTCAAGAGTTGAGTCATGTAATATCAAATATCAAGAATATGCCTCATCAAGAATTACAGATGAGCATTTGTCTTTAAAAGTGGCTAAAAACAAAGCAGAACTCAAACATTCAGTAATGTTACTTGTCTTTGCCTCATATTCAACATCTATTGAATGAACTGGGAGAAATATTAATAACCTCAGATATGCAGATGACACCATACTTATGGTGGAAAGCAAAAAGAAATTAAAGAGACTCTTGATGAAGGTGAAAGAGGAGTTGAAAAAGCTGGCTTAAAACTCAACATTCAAAAAATTAGTACCATGGCATCTGGTCCCATCACCTCATGGTAAATAGATGGGGAAACAATGGACACAGTGACAGACTTTATTTTCTTGGGCTGCAAAATCACTGCAGATGGGGACTGCAGCCATGAAATTAAAAGACACGTGCTCCTTAGGAGAAAAACTATGAAAAACCTAGACAGTGTATTAAAAAGTAGAGACATTACTTTGGTGGCAAAGGTCTATATAGTCAAAGCTATGGTTTTTCCAGTAGTAATGTATGGATGTGAGAGTTGGACCATAAAGAAGGCTGAAGGTCAAAGAATTGATGCTTTGAACTATGGTGTTGGAGAAGCCTCTTGAGAGTTCCTTGGACTGCAAGGAGATCAAACCAGTCAATCCTAAAGGAAATCAATACAATCCTAAAGGAAATAAATCCTAAATATTCATTAGAAGGACTGATGCTGGAGTTGAAGCTCCACTACCTTGGCCACCTGATGTTAAGAGCTGACTCATCAGAAAAGATCCTGATGCTGGAGAAGAGTGAAGGTAGGAAGAGATGGGGACGAAGAGGACGAGATGTTTGGATGACATCACTGACTAAATGACATGTGTTTAAGCAAGCTCCAGGAGTTGGTGAAGGACTTGGAAGCCTAGTGTGCTGCAGTCCATGGGTTGCAAAGAGTCAGACATGAATGAGCAACTGAACAACAACAACTGAATAAGTCTCTGAATTTTCAGATTCTAAAATATTTAATTTAACATTTTCAACGTATCTTCATGTTATTACAGAATAGATGTATCAGTATTTAGATTTTCAACCAGTTTCCTCAGATGCTAAGAACTCTAATACAGAGAATTGAACAGCATCTCCCAAAATACATGATCATCTGGAATCTCCAAATGTGACCTTATTTGGAATGAGTCTTTGCAGATGTAAGTTAAAGTTCTTGAGACAAGATCATGCTGGATTTAGAGTGAGCTCTAAATCAAATGACTGTTTTGCTTATAAGAGAAAGCAAAGGGAGATTTCAAACCACAGACATGAATACACAGAGGGAAAATCATGCGAAGATAGAGGAAGCAACTGGAGTGATGCATTTATAAGCCACACAATGTCAAGGATTGCCAGAGTCATCAGAGGCTAGAAGAGAGGCTTGGAAGAGCTTCTCTCTCAGAGTCTCCAGAAGGAGTCAACACTAATATCTTAATTTCAAACCTCTGACCTCCTGAAAGGGGAGGTAATAAATCTGTCTTGTTTTAAACCACCAAACTTGTGTTAATGTGTTAAGGCAGGCCTAGGAAACTAACATATCAGCGCATGTATTAGGATATCTAAATCAATGCAGATACCAAAACAAAATTTTCAGAAAAGAGAGAAACCAACATATAGGAAGAATAGATTTGTTATCAAATTTTGCTGCACACCTGGACAACTACTTCCAAGTAACAGGTCATCTTTTTTGTTATTAATTTTGCTTATTTATTTTTTGTTAACCGCATGATGCTCATTTTCTCTCAGTTATACATATAAGAATACATGCCTTATTTTAAAACATCATCCTGTTTCTAAAAGCATATAAAGGGAAATCAAGGTAAAGACAATAGTTTGAAGAGGTGTGTCAGAGAAGTACAAGGTAGGCTAAGAATCCAGTTCTTTAGTGATCTGAATTAATACAGAGAATTAGCTTTGAATATCAGGAAGAAGAGGGATAGACTCCATCCCCTTTAAGCATTAACTTCCTTGAATGATACTATCTCAACAAAGTTTTCAATAAATATTGAGTAACAGAGCATTCAAGATTGCTATTTCTGAATTATGACTGTATTTCTGCGTTTTAATCCCAGTGGGGAAAAAAGGCCATACACGCTAATAAGCAAATGTACTGTAGGTAAAATTGCTATCTTTTTTTGAAAGCAGAAGAGTCTGATGAGGAATTTTAACCAATTATAATGCCATTCCACCTCTCTCCGAGTTGTGCCTGGAGGAAACAGGATTCTATTCTGATGATTGTTTTGGATTTGCTTCAAGCATAGATAAATGCATAATCAAAACACTAAAATTTTCTGCTATATAAAATGGCTGACAGAGTTAAAGCATGAAAAAAATAAGGCAGATGTAATTATACATACACTTTGACTAAATTAAAATTTTCATACAGTACTCATAGCATTGCACAGCTCTGAGGTATGCTGCTTCCAGCTGTAAGATATACATTATTTATTAAGTGAAAAACAATATTATATGAGGTATCATGTCTTTAAAAAATTGTTACACTAAATATCATTTAATAATAGGGGAGGTGGTAGCTCTACCAAAAATCACAACACCAACTTTGTAATGGTTTATCTTTAGTTCTTCTTGGAGGCATTAATTACCTTGTATAGTCTACTGACTATTCAGTTTATAAAAATATATATTATGCATATAAATAATATTTTTTCCAAACTAAATAGGAAGAACACATCTACTTTTTAAAATCTAGCATCACGTCATTCAGAAAAATAAAATTTAAAAGGACAGTCCTATAGCAGTCATTACTAGTGACCTAACTACATTTCTTCTGAATTTATTTCTATCTAACAAAACACTCACTGTGAATGCCTAGAACTCTCTGCTTGAAAGCTTTTTGCCACCAGATCATAATAGGCCTAATAGTGAAGTGAGCCATAAATGCCAGAAAAGCCATATATCTGAAACTTTTCCTTAATAATGAGGTTCTTGAACAAGATAAATGCACAGAAATAAGTGGAGAAAAAAGCAACAATTAGTTATTAGCCAATACACAGTATTGAGCGAAGTTCCCCCAAATCCACAACTACCTATAACCTTAGAATATGATCTTATTAAGGAATAGGTTTCTTTTCAGGTGTAATTATTTGAGGCGAGGTCACACTAGATTAGGATGGACCCTAAATCCAATGGATAGTGGCTTTGTAATAAGATGTATACCTGAAGACATGCAGTAAAGAAAGCCGTAAAACAAGGGAGGCAAAGATTGGAGTAATGAAGCTACAGTCAAGGAATACCGAGGATTCTGAGCAGTCACCTGATGTTAGGATGTTAGAAAGAGGCAAGGTAGGATTCTTGCTTAGTGCCTTATAGGGAGTATAAGCCCTCCTATATCATGATTTTGGACTTGTAGACTCCAGAACTAAGAAAATAAATTTCTATTCTTTTAAGCTACCAGTTTGTGATACACACACACACACACACACACACACACACACACACATATATATATTTATGGCTAGGATATAAAAACACCAGGTAAAGCCAAAGAAGCATGAATGAAGCCTGCAGTCTCAGACAAATCTAAAAAGCCTCCTCATTTTGTCACTCCCATAAACATACCTACCCATGTTCCCTTCTCTGTCCAAATCTTACTTTTAGCACCTTCCACAGCCCAGAAAGTTGCTTGGAAGGAAGAGCAAAAGAAAAAAATAGACTCTAGGGAAAAGGTGGCCTGGACTGGCCTAAAAAGTAGATTCTGGGTCTGTTTACTTGAGTAGAAGAAGGCAAGATAAGGCACATCCACGTTCAGGCTTTCATTGAAAATTGATTCTATTTACAAATGAATTATACCAATCAGTGTTTTGAAATTTAGCTGGTTAGATTATTAGATTGGCACAAACATAATTGCAGTTTCAGACTGTGAATTTTAAATCATTATAACAAGGCACAAACACATCTTTATTAATCAAAATAGGAATCATTTCAATCAACATATCTTTGCCAAAGAGAAATAAGTTTTATTCCTGTAGTATAAAAATCCGTGTTTTGAGATTCAATGAACTCTTGAAAGCATTTTCTGCCTCATGCTGGTTGTGGAAGCATTTTCCCTGCAAAAAGTTGTTGAGATGCTTGAAGAAGTGATAGTTGGTTGGCAAGAGGTCAGGTGAATATGGTGGATGAGGCAAAATTTTGTATTCCAATTTATTCAACTTTAGAAGCATGGGTTGTGTGACATGCAGTCAGGCATTGTCCTGAAGAAGAACTGGGCCCTTTCTGCTGACCAATACTGGTTGCAGGCATTGTAGTTTTCAGTGCCTCTCATTGATTACCTGGACATACTTCTCAGATGTAATGGCTTCCCCAGGACTCAGAAAGCCATACTGGATCAGACTGGCAGTAGGCTGCCAAACCATGGCAATGACCCTATTTGGTGCAAGTCTGACTTTGGGAAGTGCTTTGGAGCTTCTTCTTGATTCACCCACTGAGTTAGTTGTCACTAGTTGCTGTATACAATCCTTTTTTTTTTTTTTTTTTGCCACTTCTAATGAGTATTTTACATACTTGTCATTTGTGTTTTTTTTTGAGAATTACAATCCATTTTTTGTCACACACCACAATCCAATTGAAAAATGGTTCATTGTTGTTGTGTAGAATAAGAGAAGACAACACTTCAAAATGACGATTTTTTTATTTGCAGTCAGTTCATCAGGCACCCATCTGTTGAGCTTTTTCATCTTTCCAGTTTACTTCAAATGCCAAACAGCTATAGAATGGTCAATGCTGAGTTCTTCAGCAACTTCTCATGTGGTTGTACAAGGATCAGCTTCAATTATGGTTCTCAGATTGTCACTGCCAACTTCCAATGGCCAGCCACTGTGCTCATCTTCAAGGTTCTCATCTCCTTTGCAAAACTTCTTGAACTTCCACTGCACTGTATGTTTTTTAGCAGTTCCTGGGGCAAATGTGCTATTGATTTTTTGAGTTGTCTTCCCTGCTTTATGACGCATTTTGAACTCGAATAAGAAAATCACTCAAATTTGCTTTTTGTCTAATATCATTTCCATAGTCTAAAGTAAATATAAAATAAATAGCAAGTAATAGTCATTAGCAAAAACATAAAGTGAGAAATGTGCATTAAAATGATGTCTAATATAAGCATATTTATTGATAAGTATTCCAATATTAAACAATAAATTTCAACAATGCAAAAACTTCAATTGCATCAACCTAATATTAACTTCTCCAAAGATAAGGGGAAAAAAGAGAGGATATTTCCTCAGATAGTCCTCTTTCCTCAAAAGATGATTATTTCATATTTTGTTTTTTAATATAGACTTTGAGTTTACTATTCAAACCTTTGGTTAACCACAGCATAACTGAGACAGGGAAGACAAGAGCACAGCTATTTAGGAAAAGGACCAGGGACTGGTTTTGGACAAAACAGGCTTTGGAAGAGAAAGAACAAAGGCCCTGCGGGCCTGGGTCCCAAGAATAAAAACCAGGCTCCCAGGAAAAAAAAAAAAAAAAACTTTTATCTCTGTTACACAAGCAAGTATACTTAGTTGGCACAAGATAAAAAGCTCAACTATAAATTTTAACCTTATCTCTTCCAGTGCTTTCTTGCAGAAAATTCTCATGCACTCCTTTTGAAACAGGAGGGAAGGGGACAGGGCATAATCTTTAACAGAATGCCACAGGACATGACAAAGACTTGTTTGGTGCCGGTGGCTGTGTCATTTACCATGCTACTGTATTACAATGAGGGTATAAAGAGGCTCAGGGCCTACTGGGTCCAAGATGGTAGAAGAGTTGACTTCCAGTAGACCCTGAGCCTCATTATACACTCACTGTAATGCAGTAGCATGGTAAATGACATAGCCGCCAGCACCACAACAGTTCTGAGGGTAAACATAAAAGGCCAAAAAGGTGGGCAGGGTGGCCCAATTTCTGGAAATCCCCATCCCTTCTTCCAAAATAACTGGAATAATCCTCACATTCATTAACCTATGAAATTTCCTAGCCCATAAAAACTAACCACACTATATTTTGAAGCTCTCTCACCTTCAGAGATGACCCACATTCTATGGACTGGGTTTCTCTCTAAATAAATCCACTTCTTACCTATTGCCTTGTCTCTGAATTCTTTCACAATGAAGCAAGGACCTTAAATTCACAAGCAACACACTCTCCCCTCACAGAAGAATTTCCTATTCCTGATAGCCACCATGGGGCTACTGCAGATGATCAAATGAGTTTAACGATTTCTGGCAATTATCACTGATCACGAGACAAACTCTCTCTCTCTCTCTCTTTTTTAACAAAAGCAACTTGCTTCTTCCACTCAAGAAGCTGGCACTTTTTCCCACCTTCTCCCTTTGAAACTGAGCAGGAACCTGTGGGCCTCCAACCCACAAAAGCCTTTCTCTGTCCCTGAATCTTCAGTGTAGGAAACAGGCTTCATTCAGCCTCAAGGGTGTTCCCTGTTCCAAAGGGCAGGATAAAGCAGTTGCTAATCAGGGAACGAAGGGGATGTGGAGACAAGGGAAAACAGTCAAGAAACAACAGTGCAGCCTTCCTTCAGGGTCCTGATGACCCCTCAAGAGATATGCATAACAATATCTTTGAGGTGTTTGGCAGATACTGAAACCCCCACCAGGTAAAAGAAGTTATCTGCTGTCCACAACTATGTAGATCTCAGGCCACATGGAAAAAAGTTGATGAAGTTGACTCCAAATTGCCTCAGTTCAGTTCAGTCACGCAGTCATGTCCAACTATTTGCAACCCCATGGACTGCAGCACGCCAGGCCTCCATGTCTATCAACAACTCCCAGAGCTTGCTCAAACTCATGTCTTTCGAGTCAGTGACACCATCCAACCATCTCATCCTCTGTCATCCCCTTCTCCTGCCTTCATTCTTCCCAGCATCAGGATCTTTTCCAGTGAGTCAGTTCTTTGCATCAGGTGGCCAAAGTATTGGAGTTTCAGTTTCAGCATCAGTCCTTCCAATGAATATTCAGGACTGATCTCCTATAGGATTGACTAGTTTGATCTTCCAGTCCAAGGGACTCTCAAGAGTCTTTTCCAACACCACAGTTCAAAAGCATCAGTTCTCTGGTGCTCAGCTTTCTTTATAGTCCAACTCTTACATCCATACATTATTACTGGAAAAACCATAGCTTTGACTATACAGACTTTTGTCACCAAAGTAATGTTTTTGCTTTTTAATAGGCTGTCTAGGTTGGTCATAGCTTTTCTTCCAAGGAACAAGTGTTTTTGAATTTCATGGCTCCAGTCACCATCTGCAGTGATTTTGCAGCCCAAGAAAATAAAGTCTGTCACTGTTTCCACTGTTTCCCCATCTATTTACCATGAAGTGATGGGGCCAGATGCCATGATCTTAGTTTTTTGAATGTTGAGTTTTAAGCCAGTTTTTTCACTCTCCTCTTTCATCTTCATCAAGAGGCTCTTTAGTTCCTCTTCACTTTCTGCCATTAGGGTGGTGTCACCTGCATATCTGCATCTGTCATCTGCATATCTGAAGTTACTGATATTTCTCTCAGCAATCTTGATTCCAGTTTGTGCTCCATCCAGCCTGGCATTTTGCATGATGTACTCTGCATAGAAGTTAAATAAGCAGGGTATGTGTGTTTCTAACTGCTGCTTCTAGACCTGCATACAGGTTTCTCAGGAGGCAGGTGAGGTGGTCTGGTATTCAGATTTCTTTTAGAATTTTCCACAATTTGTTGTGATCCACACAGTCAAAGGCATTGTCAATAAAGCAGAAGTAGATGTTTTTCTGGAACTCTCTTGCTTTTTTGATGATCTAGCAGATGTTGGCAATTTGATCTCTGGTTCCTCTGCCTTTTCTAAATCCAGCTTGAACATCTGGAAGTTCTTGGTTCATGTTCTATTGAAGCCAAGCTTGGAGAATTTGAGCATTATTTTGCTCACATGTGAAATGAGTGTGTTGTGAGTAGTTTGAACATTTTTTGCATTGTCCTTCTTTGGGATTTGAATTAAAACTGACCTTTTCCAGTCCTGTAGCCACTGCTAAGTTTTCCAAATTTGCTGGCATATTGATTTCAGTACTTTAACAGCATTATCTTTAAGTCTTTTGGCTTGATGTCCACCAAGAGGTGAACTCAGTTTTGGGGTAGCGCTCCCTCTTGAATTACAGGAAAAGAACAGAGCTAATAAAAACCTTATCAAAATGAGAAAATAAAAACCAAATAGTCCCATCTCTAAATCTGAATCCCTTCTTTTCTGGTGTAACATGAAACCAACTGACAATGCTGAACTTTATTTAAGCCCTGAGTTCCCAGAAAGTAGCAAAGTGTGTTAAGAAATCTACCCCTATCTCCACATACAATTTTGTGTTCCAAGAAATATTATTATTGTTTAGTTGTTAAGTCATGTCCGACTCTGTGACCCCACATGCCCAACCAGACTCCTGTGTCTGTGGAATTTCCATGCAAGAATATTGGCTTGTGTTGCCATTTCCTTCTCCAGGGAATCTTCCCAATTCAGTGATCAAACCCATACCTTTAGCATTGGCAGGCAGGTTCTTTACCACTGAGGCAGGGAAGCCCAGACTCAAGAAATACCTAACTCTATAATATCATGGACCACTGTGCCCTCATATATATATCCCAAAATAAGCCACCCAGCCCTTCTTTCTGCATGCTTCAGAACTACTCACTTGTTTATCTGCCTTTTTAAAACCTAAAGTTTTCTCTCTTTGACATGCTCCTCATGAATGAACACAATTCTATTTTAATAGCCTGAACAAAAGCATCTTTTTAATTATTGGGGAAATTTTGTCTTTGTTAGACTAGTCAAGAGCCTACCTCGGGTTTGAATCCCCTTAAGAGTGGGTACAGGTTGAGTCATTGCCACTACATGTGCTATTGCAGGTTCAACACAGAAAGCTGGATTCTCTATCTGATGGTTTTTAAGTCCTTTCATGGCTTCCTCCTTCCTCTTTCTAACTATTCAGTGGTCACTAGGATTCATAAAAATATGTTACACATTTCACAGACACAAAATCCAAGAAACATAGGCAAGTCTTCTGGCACCAAAATAGTTGCTATCCTAAGTAACAACTTCCTTAACAAACACACAAACATATATTTTACAACAGAAAACAAAAGCTATGTTTTCTGAATTTAATACATATTTCATTCTCTACCCACATGTTTCCTCAGTAACTCTGGAGATCCAGAATCCCAATGTCGAAATGGACAAGAGAAGTTAATGAAGTCAATATTTTTTGACAGAGACAAAAAGAGAAACTAAATATGGGTCAACTAGAAATGAAATCTGCACAACCTTAGTTAATCATCCCTCAGTTATTCTTTCCTGAAGCCTCTCCTCATTGCTATAATTAATGATCAGTAGTTTTCTCATCAGCCTCTTATTTTAGCCAAGGTTTTTTCAAGGCAAGAAAGTGAAGTCGTTCAGTCGTGTCCGACTCTTTGCGACCCCGGGAACTGTAGCCTATCAGGCTCCTCTGTCCATGGGATTCTCCAGGCAAGAATACTGGAGTGAGTTGCCATTTCCTTGCAAGAAAAGTTATAATTACCTTTGTATTTTATTGGATTTGAGAAACCATTTTCAAATTTCATATAGAATAACTATAATCTCAGTAAAGTTTTATTAATTTATTTGGCTGCCTGGTCATACTCATCAAATATAACATTTGAAATAAGAGACTCACCTTTCTTTATCATTTTAGAGTTAAAGCTGGATTTAAGATAACCAAAATCAGCAGATATGGGAAAATGAGGAAAACTTTAAAGAACTTCTCAAATAAGAAGCAGCAGAGAAATAACTGAAATCAAGTCAATTCATTCTTTTTGGCCTCTGACCTTGATACATATATAATGTATGCAAACAGTCTCTGAGGTAAGGTAGTGCCTGGTTAAAGCAGGGGAAATGATAGCTTCTAAATGATGTTAAGAAAGATGACAAATATAAATATGCTAACAGAAATACAGTCTATAAAACTGACCCCAAAGCACAGATGTCCTTGTACTCAGGACATCCCCTTTTTTTTTTTTTTTTTTGTGGCTATGCCATGTGGCATGTGGAATCTTAGGTCCCTGACCAGGAATTGAACCCTGATCCCTTGCAGTAGAAGCATGATGTTCTTCTAACCTCTGGGCTGTCAGGGAAATTCCAAGTACATTCCTTATTTTATACCATGGAGTAGTTTCCCTTGATTCCTGTAAGTTTTCACTGCTGTAAGCACCACAAAAAACTCCTTACCATAGTCCAGTTAGCAAGTAATTTTCTACATTCCAAACATTCCTCATAGTATCTCACACTATACTGGTAATATGAATGATGTTGAAGAAATATTTATTTCAAAGGAAAGACAGGGGGAGGAAGGAAGGAGGAAAAATAGAATATTGGAGAATATTGTAATAATGCATAATGAACAATTACATAAATATAAGAGGATGATGTACTGAACAATTACTTTTGTATTCTTCACATTTTTATATCTATACATGAATCAAAAAAAAGTTGAATTCACAGTTTTGGCAGATACCCTACATCCTCAGTTATGCTGAATGTGATGTTCCCGGTTGTTTAAGTCACAATGAGAGCTTTAATTAGTTTTCTTCTGTTTTGGCATAGAATACTCTTTTGAGGGAAAGCTATGGTATATGGAACTGTTGTTACTTTTCCAGGCAATATAAGAATGAATTCATAGTGATGATAGTGACAGTGGAATGCCAAAGAGGAGTAAATAAAATTCTTCCTAGAGGCATAAAAGAAATAACATCCAGTGAAAAATGTACAAAATGTATCCAAAAAAGCATTAAAGAGCGATCAGTAAATATGCTTCATTGCAAACAAAAGAAAAAATAAATTCTGGTTAACTGAGCAGAAAGACCATTTTATTCAAGCTATTGGAGTGTTCATTAAATCAAGAATATGGCAAATCAGGCTCATAAAAGAAGCCATAAATGTAGGCATGGGGAGAGTTTAGTTATGGAAAAGATGTTATGGGTGCTGCCATGAGACAGCATTGTCTAAGTCTCCTGGAATATCAACTCCAACAGTACCTCCACCCATCCCAGTGGACACTAGACTCCAGATACTAAGACCAGGGTAAATTCTAAAGGTCCCAAGAGTAGTAGCCGATTGACCAAGCCCTTTATTACCTGCCTTCTTCAGACCAAGAAATATAGCCTTAAAATTTCCTTCAGTTTGACTAAATTTTAGACAGGTTTCTTCCTGACTGGAAGGCCCTGACATCCCTTTTCTTAAAGAATTTACTTTAGAAAATTGCAATTGTAAATTCTTTCTCTGCCTCTTTGAGATGTAAATCTTCTCTCAGCCTCTTGCCAGCTTTAGAACTCAGAAATGTCTTTTTCAAGGATTTGAGAGCCATCTCTTTGAAATACAATCATCAAAGAAGATAGCACCCCCATCTTCCAGTCTTTATAGAAAGGTAGAAGCCTAATTTTGATGAGATAAGTGCCAATTAGCAAACACAAATTATCTAATCATATTTGTTAATTGACCCACTTCCCTGTAAAATTCTCTAGTAAGTTTCCACTAGCTTATCCCATCTTTCATTTCAGGAGTCTTGAGTTTAATCTCTTTCCTCTATTTCTATAGTATTGAATAAAATCTTCCTAGTCTGTTGAACTTTCCTGATGCAATTTTTCTTTGATTTGCCTCTAACTTCTATGAGTCTTGACAGAACAAATGTCTGGTCTTTGGCAATTTTCATGGGTAGAGGCAGAATCACCTCTTACCTAGAGTCAGACTGCAAACAAATCCTTGGAACATAAGCAGGAAGTGTCCATGCTGGGTGGCCAAAAAACAGACTAATAATCACTACTTCTTTAGAATATAATGTCTCTGTGCTCAGTCACTTCAGTCATGTCTGACTCTTTGCAATTCCCACCTAAACTCCTCTGTCCACAGAATTCTCCAGGCACGAATACTAGAATGAATCGCCATGCCCTTCTCCAGGGGATCTTCCCAAGGGTTGCAGGCAGATTCTTTACCCACTGAACCACCTGGGAAGCCCAGAATATAATGTCTACAGGAGGAATAATGTCTTCAGGAGGATCATTCTTTCTTGCATGCATTGAATACTAAGATACTCATAAAATGATCTCTAAGTTGGTTTCTCTGTTACACTGAATTTCTTGAATATCCTTAGCCTGGGCTCTGTATCAGTAAGCAGCTTCCAAAACTATCTTGTCTAGCCTAGAGTTCATAGTTTGGTTGAACGTGGTAAGTGATTCTCAGCACAATGGTAATTAACATCTGCTGAGTACTTTTCACACATTTAGAACTTTCTCAATCAACTCTTTGAAATCTTTGAATTTTTAAGATGCTATTTCATTAAGAATAGACATCAAACAATGAAGGGGAAAAATCCATCAATTACCATCACCTCACAGGTTGAAGGTGACTCCATGTCTATATTTGTAACCAGCACTCTATAGAAATAATTCAAAAATTTAAACCTTGAATGTATAGATTTGAATTTGGGTCTTCCTAACTCCAAGAATACACAGAAGAACTGTACAAAAAAGATCTTCACGACCCAGATAATCACAATGGTGTGATCACTCACCAAGAGCCAGACATCCTGGAATGTGAAGTCAAGTGGGCCTTAGGAAGCATCACTATGAACAAAGCTAGTGGAGGTGATGGAATTCCAATTGAGCTATTTCAAATCCTGAAAGATGATGCTGTGAAAGTGCTGCACTCAATATGCCAGCTCATTTGGAAAACTCAGCAGTGGCCACAGGACTGGAAAAGTCAGTTTTCCTTCCAATCCCAAAGAAAGGCAATGCCAAAGAATGCTCAAACTACCACACAATCGGACGCTTTTCACCCCCTAGTAAAGTAATGCTCAAAATTCTCAAAGCCAGGCTTCAGCAATCCGTGAACCGTGAACTTCCAGATGTTCAAGCTGGTTTTAGAAAAGGCAGAGGAATCACAGATCAAATTGCCAACATTTGCTGGATCATCGAAAAAGCAAGAGAGTTCCAGAAAAACATCTATTTCTGCTGTATTGACTATGCCAAAGCCTTTGACTGTGTGGATCACAATAAACTGTGGAAAATTCTGAAAGAGATGGGAATGCCAGACCACCTGACCTGCCTCTTGAGAAACCTGTATGCAGGTCAGGAAGCAACAGTTAGAACTTTACATGGAACAACAGACTGGTTCCAAATAGGAAAAGGAGTACGTCAAGGCTGTATATTGTCACCCTGCTTATTTAACTTATATGAGGAGTACATCATGAGAAATACTGGGCTGGAAGAAGCATAAGCTGGAATCAAGACTGCTGGGAGAAATATCAATAACCTCAGATATGCAGATGACACCACCCTTATGGCCGAAAGTGAAGAGAAACTAAAAAGCCTCTTGATGAAAGTGAAAGAGGAGAGTGAAAAAATTGGTTTAAAGCTCAACATTCAGAAAACTAAGATCATAGCATCTGGTCCCATCACTTCATGGGAAATAGATGGAGAGACAGTGGAAACAGTGTCAGACTTTATTTTGGGGGGCTCCAAAATCACTGATTTAGATGGTGATTGCAGCCATGAAATTAAAAGACGCTTACTCCTTGGAAGGAAAGTTATGACCAACCTAGACAGCATATTAAAAAGCAGAGACATTACTTTGTCAACAAAGGTCTGTCTGGTCAAGGCTATGGTTTTTCCAGTGGTCATGTATGGATGTGAGAGTTGGACTGTGAAGAAAGCTGAGCGCTGAAAAACTGATGCTTTTGAATTGTGGTGTTGGAGAAGACTCTTGAGAGTCCCTTGGACTGCAAGGAGATCCAACCAGTCCATCCTGAAGGAGATCAGTCCTGGGTGTTCATTGGAAGGACTGATGCTAAAGCTGAAACTCCAATACTTTGGCCACCTCATGTGAAGAGCTGACTCATTGGAAAAGACCCTGATGCTGGGAGGGACTGGGGGTAGGAGGAGAAGGGGATGACAGAGAATGAGATGGCTGGATGGCATCACCAACTCAATGGACATAGGTTTGAGTAAAGTCCAGGAGTTGGTGATGGATAGGGAGGCCTGGCGTGCTGCGATTCATGGGGTTGCAAAGAGTTGGACACAACTGAGTGACTGAACTGAACTGAACTCCAAGATCCTTACTTTTGTTGCAAAAATAAAAACTCTGTTGAAAACCTTAATAATTAATAGCCTATACAGTGTGCCTCCATTCCTACAGAGGTTTAGTTGTCATCTTTTTTACTTCAGAGAAAAGGACACACATCATACTCCTGGCTGAACACCTTTCTTAGTCCTAACTCAGTTAATATATAACGCATGTTAAAAGGCTTTGAATGGCATGCATACTGCAAGCAATCCTTATCTAAGAAACATAGCCTTCCCTTAACCAAGTCTGTCTCACATCCCTCTCTTCTAACATTTAAACCCTTCAGTATAGTTGTCTGCACTCCATGTCTCCTCTCTTGAATCCAATGCAATCAGGATTTATAACTGCTCCAACCAAAATTGCTCTTTAGAATGTAAATTATTATTTATTTGAGCTTTGCTGACACTTATTAAACTTTTCCTTTTCTTGATTTTGGGACAATTTTGTTCACCTGGTTCTCATCTTACCTCCCTGGCTCCCCTTTCTTGGGTTCTTCTGGTCATTATTCTCCACTCTCCTGAAATCTGAACTAATTGAAAGTGTTAGCATTTAGTCTTCCGGTATCTTCTAAAATATATTACATTAACTCCACAGGAGAGTTTATCCAACCCAAGGTCTATAAATGTTGTTGAAATTCTGGTAACCCAAATATGTTTATTTGTATACCAACCTCTGCTCTGAACTGTAAATGTATCAATATTATATACCATATTGGCTACCCACAGCTCTATTACAGGAGGCAGTTGCAATAAGATATAAGTAAAATTAGACACTATTTTTAAAAAGACAGAAATGTGTATCATGCTGCCTACAGTCTTTGCAACCCCATGGACTGTAGACAGCAGGCTCCTCTGTCCATGGGATTTCCCAGGCAAGAATATTGGAGTGGGTAGCCATTTCATTTTCCAAGGGATCTTCTCCATTCAAGGACTGAACCTGGGTATCCCACATCTCAAGCAGATTCTTTGCCATCTGAGCCACCAGGGAAGCCAGACATAATTAAAACTAGACACTATTTTTAAAAGACAAAAATGTGTATCATGTTACCTACTCTCAATAAGAGTTGGTCTTAGTCTGTCCTGTTTCCCTGTACTAAACACAGTTGTATCCACTATACCGAGATGAGGTTGTATGTCAAAGCAGGATGTCTTCATATAAGCCACTTGCTATGAGACTACAGGTGACTAATTCATGGATGTTTTTTCATGGTTTTGTTAAAGAGGACATCTGAGAAGTATTCTATAATGTTAAATAATGACCTACGAAATACACCAGCAGGATGTAATTGTAGTAAAACATTTCAGTATAGAAGTGAATTTATAAATTTAAGGAGTTGATGTTGAAACAATCTGACTAAATTTGAAATAAATTTATTATACTTCATGTATTTTTCCTTCAAACTGAACAGCCAGGAAGCATTGAAAATTATTTCCAATAGAAATAATTTCCAGTAAATTCCAATAGAATATTTCCAATATTTCTGGTCCCTCAAGAAATATCAATAGTCAATTCATACATTGGTTTAACTAGGGTTTTTTTTTTTATCAGTATTGAAAACTATATATGAAAAGGCCCAACTTTTAAAAATGCTGAGTAATAATTCTAGTGTACCTGTCTATTTTCACCCCTGCTTCATCTTTTTAAATGTGGGTCATATTAAAAAATCTAACCTAGCCTTTTGAAAACAGGATAATTATACAGAAAACTATTAGGAAATGGAAAGTCTAAGATAAGTATTTTCTGTCATTAATTATTCAGGTTTGGCATACAGTAATAGAATTTATTAGACATCAAAATAGCAAGGAAATGAATTACACAACTTTGACTTTAAAAGTTAAGAAATCTTGTCCAGGGCTTCCCTGGTGGCCCAGTGGTAAAGAATCCACCTGCCAATGCAGGAGTCATGGGTTCCATCCCTGACCTGGGAAGATTCCGCATTGAGGAGCAACTAAGCCCATGTACTACAGCTATGGAGCCTGCATTCCACAGCCCACGAGCGGCAACTACTAAGCCCATGTGTCTCAACTACTGAAGCCCACACACCCTAGAGCTTGTGCTTGGCAACAAGAGAAGCCAGCACAATGAGAAGCCCACACACAGCAACTAGACAGCAGCCCCTACTCACCACAGCTAGGAAAAGGCCCATGCAGTAATGAAGACCGAGAAGAGCCAAAAATTAAATAAATTCAACGCTTCTGAATAACCAACAAATCATAGAAGAAATCAAAAAAGAAATCAAAATATGTATAGAAATGAATGAAAATGAAAACACAACAACCCAAAACCTATGGGACACTGTAAAAGCAGTGCTAAGGGGAAGGTTCATAGCATTACAGGCTTACATCAAGAAACAGGAAAAAAACCAATTAAATAACCTAACTCTACACCTAAAGCAATTAGAGAAGGAAGAAATGAAGAACCCCAGAGTTAGCAGAAGGAAAGAAATCTTAAAAATCAGGGCAGAAATAAATGCAAAAGAAACTAAAGAGACCATAGCAAAAATCAACAAAGCTAAAAGCTGGTTTTTTGAAAAAATAAACAAAATTGACAAACCATTAGCAAGACTCATTAAGAAACAAAGAGAGAAAAACCAAATTAACAAAATTAGAAATGAAAATGGAGAGATCACAACAGACAACACTGAAATACAAAGGATCATAAGAGACTACTACCAGCAGCTCTATGCCAATAAAATGGACAACTTGGATGAAATGGACAAATTCTTAGAAAAGTATAACTTTCCAAAACTGAACCAGGAAGAAATAGAAGATCTTAACAGACCCATCACAAGCAAGGAAATCGAAACTGTCATCAAAAATCTTCCAGCAAACAAAAGCCCAGGACCAGATGGCTTCACAGCTGAATTCTACCAAAAATTTAGAGAAGAGCTAACACCTATCTTACTCAAACTCTTCCAGAAAATTGCAGAAGAAGGTAAGCTTCCAAACTCATTCTATGAGGCCACCATCACCCTAATTCCAAAACCAGACAAAGATGTCACAAAAAAAGAAAACTACAGGCCAATATCACTGATGAACATAGATGCAAAAATCCTTAACAAAATTCTAGCAAACAGAATCCAACAACATATTAAAAAAATCATACACCATGACCAAGTGGGCTTTATCCCAGGAATGCAAGGATTCTTTAATATCCGCAAATCAATCAATGTAATACACCACATTAACAAATTGAAAGATAAAAACCATATGATTATCTCAATAGATGCAGAGAAAGCCTTTGACAAAATTCAACACTCATTTATGATTAAAACTCTCCAAAAAGCAGGCATAGAAGGAACATACCTCAACATAATAAAAGCTATATATGACAAACCCACAGCAAGCATCACCCTCAATGGTGAAAAATTGAAGGCATTTCCCCTGAAATCAGGAACAAGACAAGGGTGCCCACTCTCACCACTACTATTCAACATAGTGTTGGAAGTTCTGGCCACAGCAATCAGAGCAGAAAAAGAAGTAAAAGGAATCCAGATAGGAAAAGAAGAAGTAAAACTCTCACTGTTTGCAGATGACATGATCCTCTACATAGAAAACCCTAAAGACTCTACCAGAAAATTACTAGAGCTAATCAATGAATATAGTAAAGTTGCAGGATATAAAATTAACACACAGAAATCCCTTGCATTCCTATATACTAACAATGAAAAAACAGACAGAGAAATTAAGGAAACAATACCATTCACCATTGCAACAAAAAGAATAAAATACTTAGGAGTATATCTACCTAAAGAAACAAAGGACCTATACATAGAAAACTATAAAACACTGATGAAAGAAATCAAAGAGGACACAAACAGATGGAGAAACATACCGTGTTCATGGATTGGAAGAATTAATATTGTCAAAATGGCTATTCTACCCAAAGCAGTCTATAGATTCAATGCAATCCTTATCAAGCTACCAATGGTATTTTTCACAGAACTAGACCAAAGAATTTCACAATTTGTATGGAAATACAAAAAACCTCGAATAGCCAAAGTAATCTTGAGAAAGAAGAATGGAGCTGGAGGAATCAACCTGCCTGACTTCAGACTCTACTACAAAGCCACAGTCATCAAGACAGTATGGTACTGGCACAAAGACAGAAATATAGATCAATGGAACAGAATAGAAAGCCCAGAGATAAATCCACGAACCTATGGACACCTTATCTTTGACAAAGGAGGCAAGGATATACAATGGAAAAAAGACAACCTCTTTAACAAGTGGTGCTGGGAAAACTGGTCAACCACTTGTAAAAGAATGAAACTAGAACACTTTCTAACACCATACACAAAAATAAACTCAAAATGGATTAAAGATCTAAATGTAAGACCAGAAACTATAAAACTCCTAGAGGAGAACATAGGCAAAACACTCTCCGACATAAACCACAGCAAGATCCTCTATGACCCACCTCCCAGAATATTGGAAATAAAAGCAAAACTAAACAAATGGGACCTAATGAAACTTAAAAGCTTTTGCACTACAAAGGAAACTATAAGTAAGGTGAAAACACAGCCCTCAGATTGGGAGAAAATAATAGCAAATGCAGAAACAGACAAAGGATTAATCTCAAAAATATACAAGCAACTCCTGCAGCTCAATTCCAGAAAAATAAATGACCCAATCAAAAAATGGGCCAAAGAACTAAACAGACATTTCTCCAAAGAAGACATACAGATGGCTAACAAACACATGAAAAGATGCTCAACATCACTCATTATCAGAGAAATGCAAATCAAAACCACAATGAGGTACCATTACACGCCAGTCAGGATGGCTGCTATCCAAAAGTCTACAAGCAATAAATGCTGGAGAGGGTGTGGAGAAAAGGGAACCCTCTTACACTGTTGGTGGGAATGCAAACTAGTACAGCCGCTATGGAAAACAGTGTGGAGATTTCTTAAAAAACTGGAAATAGAACTGCCATATGACCCAGCAATCCCACTTCTGGGCATACACACTGAGAAAACCAGATCTGAAAGAGACACGTGCACCCCAATGTTCATCGCAGCACTGTTTATAATAGCCAGGACATGGAAGCAACCTAGATGCCCATCAGCAGATGAATGGATAAGGAAGCTGTGGTACATATACACCATGGAATATTACTCAGCCATTAAAAAGAATTTATTTGAACCAGTCCTAATGAGATGGATGAAGCTGGAGCCCATTATACAGAGTGAAGTAAGCCAGAAAGTTAAAGAACATTACAGCATACTGACACATGTATATGGAATTTAGAAAGGTGATAACGAACAGAAAAATATATGCAGAACAGAAAAAGAGACACAGAAATACAGAACAGACTTTTGAACTTTGTGGGAGAGTGTGAGGGTGGGATATTTCAAAAGAACAGCATCTATGCTATCTATGGTGAAACAGATCACCAGCCCAGGTGGGATGCATGAGACAAGTGCTCGGGCCTGGTGCACTGGGAAGACCCAGAGGAATCGGGTGGAGAGGGAGGTGGGAGGGGGGATCAGGATTGGGAATACATGTAAATCCATGGCTGATTCATATCAATGTATGACAAAACCCACTGGAAAAAAAAAATAAAAATAATAATAAAAAAAAATAATGTAAAAAAAATAAAATAAAATAAATCTCGTCTAGTGGGTCAGCTATTACTCAGAATTCTCAAAATATGCCAGGAACTTTGTCCCCCAATCCTTCCTTTCCTTGAGTTTGACTTTCAGACTAAGTATTCCACAACATGGAACCCATCTGCTGTCAGTCGGGAGGAATTCAAGAACCTCCAATCCAGTGCATATGAGATTTGGAATCTACATCATTTTCTGAGACTCCCACAGGAAACAGGTGCTTCAGATCTGAAGGCAGAACATTTTCTTCTGTGACGCTGCGACTAAGGCGCTACCTTTTCACTTCATTTCTGGTAACTGGATTTCTACTTTGTCCCTTTATGCTTGAGCCCACTCTTAAACTGTTTGCAAACTTTGGGGCTACCCAAAGCCCTTTCCAGTTCCCGTCTTTTCACCAAGAAACTGAGCCCTAAGCTCCCCTTCAGGCAAAATCTAATTCATCTACAAGGGATTTCCCAGATCCTAACTTCCTCTTTGCATACCTAACTGGGTCTTAATCAATTTATCTGATTAAAAATAGTGATTATTTTGACAATAATTGTGCCAGGGTTTTGTGATATTGAGCCAAACTGATCCTGTGCTCCAAGAATCTTTATGAAAGTGATTCAATATTGGATCAGAGTTCTTTAAAGAGGTTAACTGTGCTCACCTTGCACAATAATAAGTGATTAGCAGAAAAAGCACCACAGAATATTGAATAGACTCTGAACACAGCATGGAAATTCAAACAGTTGTCATATCAAATATTTCATAGCCTTTATGAGAGGTGCTATTTGAAGAGATTTTTTTTTCTCCATGCTTATTTATTGAAGAATGCTAGACCATGGAACAGTTGAATATTTTAAAATAAATTCATAGAGACTCCCAAATACAGTTTTTGGGTAATAATTCTCTTAAGAGTCCATAACATTTTTGCTGTACACACAGACACAGACACACACACACACACACACACACACACACACACACACAAATACACATACATACACCCAAGCAGAGAGTTATTTAAAAGCATTTATGTTAGATCCACAACAGAGAGAGCTAAATGAGCTCTTATGAAGGTCATTTATCTTAATTCCCTGTCTTAAAAGTTCATGGTGAAAATTCATTGTAAAAAACAAAATTTGGATAAGACTGTGGTAATAATGGTCACAGTTTCCCCTAAAAAGAAATGTGAATTACTTTTCTTTCAAACAGTTTTGTAATTAACTTTTACCTACAAGTAAAAGATACTGGAGGTCCTTTATTAGAAACTCTCTGCTATCAAGACTGCTTTGTTGGCGTGGTTACATTACTTAAGAGATGTCAATTAGCTCTAATTAGTACTCACTCAATTAAAAGTGTTTTGATAACTGTATGTACAAATCTAACTTCCCGCCCACAAAATCTCTCTTTTAATTTGTAACTTCTCCGTGATCTACCAAGTCACCCTATTCACTGTCATCTTTTGCTTCTCCATTTCCACCATTTTCTGACCCCTAACCAGGTTTTTCTCCATTATATATTCAATTGATTGTATAGAAAATTCATTTCTGACACAAGAGTGAAATTCTCTCTAAAGAATTATAGAAATTTATCAACATTTGACTTCCCAAGGTGCCAGGGAGGTAATACTTATTTCCAGAAATACCTGCCCTCCTTCAATTTAATTCATGAGAGACAATCTAAGTGTGAAATAAGAAATTTGAATTAATAGCTCACTGTTACAGAGTTGAGCAAACCTAAGAGTATATCAATAAGCTGGAGATGAACTGGAATATAGAGTATGGAGAAAAGGGAAAGTAGAATTACTTGAAGAAAAAGGAAATGGGAAGCCAACAAGATATACTAAAGTTGAGATCAAACTCACAAAAGAGATCAAAAGAGCTACAAGTGAGAAACTGGAATCTAATTGTCTCTCCACTTTACACGCCATCTTATGATGTTTCTATTGGGCATGGAATAAAGTCATGAGTAAAATTCAAAACTTAGAATCTGCTAACACAAGAAGTCATAACCTTCAAACCAAGTCAATCTCATTAATCCAGATGAACAATACCAAGATTTCTTCCAAATCATTTTAGGGAATGTATCCAAGGGTCCATCATTATATATATTCAACCTTAAACACTCTTCTAAACTTTAACAGTATCATATTTAAGTAGTTAAAATAAATATTAAGAGGTTCAATCATGTATTAGCTGAGTCTTCTAGGCAGCAGAAGAAAAAAATTACTAAGCCTCCACAGAAATTATCCACTAACATTAATAACTGACTAATTTATAAACAGTTAATTTGACATAGTATCTTTTTTTCTGATCAAACTTATTGTTGATCTACAAGGATCAACATGAGATTTCCCTCTTCCCAACTCAAGCTGAGTATCTAGTCGTCTTAACCTCCATTCAGGTCTGACAATGGACTAATAATTAGACTCACAATTCTTTTATTTTGCTCAGTCATCTTGAATATTCTTGAAACTGTGATTAATTTTATGGTAATCTTATGTAGTTCTTCGGTATAAAATTACACATAAACCTAGTCAAAACAATGAGCATGAATCCTTTTGGTGACTTCAGACCAAATGAATAGTTGTAAATATTTTAATAGCATAAAGTATTTTACTTATGAACCAAAGTGTCAGAACTAATCGAGAAAGTCCAGGACATGGATGCCACTTCAATAAATAGAGAAATTGATCAGAAAAATAATTTTCCTATAAGTTTTCTACTATAAAGCCAGCCAATTACTTTATCCTTCATGTGAGATGAAACATAAAATACTGCAAGGTAAATTTTAGTTTTCACATGGGACATTTTTGTTCAACAAATATTTGGTAAGACAGTTTGGGCAAAAATCTCAATTTTTTCCAAAGCTGTCATTCAAAATTAGAGTTATGATATTGAGACTTGGCCTTTTTAATTATATCTTAGTGTTTATCATATTATATTTTTATTAGAAAGTGGTATTTATTGATTCTGAGATAATATTTTATTACCCTCACAATAGTACATGCACTTTCAGAAAGTATGAGGGTCACTAGTAAACTCTCCCAACTTAATCCAGAATATACTGGACCAGTGAAAGCAATGGGCATGTGTTTGTTTAGGAGTCTTTCCTGTTACAATATCTATTGCTAAATATTTCTGTACTGCTTCTTCAGTTGATCAAATTATTGTACCATTTTCTTTCAGCCATCTGAAAGAATTTTCCATTATAGGATTTTTCTATCAGTATCCACTGAAAGTGCCCCATCTGCCTGGCTTTATATTTGCTATTCTACAGGAGTGTCAAAAGCAATCTGAAAGCCAGTGAATGATGAAGTCCACTGTGTGTAGTTATGACTTCTTCATTTTCTATCCTGCCAAATCTCTGTTTAGTTGTTTTGCATTCTCTTATTGTTCTCCTGGTATTTCTGGCTTTATTTCAGCTTATTCCTCTGTGGATGTTTTCAAAAGAGACATTCAATTAAATGTTTTTTATTTCATTCCAAATGGAGTTCATCTCATTCTTTTAGCTATTCTCTCATATTTTAAGTTTTACTTTAGTGATATATATTCCCAGAACTAGAACTAGATCAGCAATTTAAAATGTTGTCTTTTTCCTGTAGAATATATTTAATGTTTACTATTAACTTTGTATATTTATTTATTTCTAAGAATAAAGTACTATTTTAGTCTTTGAATCAAATGTAAAGACTGAATTGGCAGTTTATGAATCTTGTGCATTAGGTAACCTCACCTCTATGGAGCTAATATTAAAATCATAGTAAGAGTAGCAAAATATTTTGTTCCTTTCATTCCATTCCTACCTACTACTGAATCATCAACTCTCAGAGAATTCCCTGGCACTCCAGTGGTTAAGACTCCACACTTCCACTACAGCGGGGATGGGTTCAATCTGTGGTCAGAGAACTAAGATCCTCCATGCCACCTGATGCAGTCAAATTTCTGTTTAAAAAAATCATCAAATCTCTAGTACATTTTCCGTAATGTTCTAGGCCTCTCAAGAGAATTACCTTGGGTCAGTTGTTGAAGAGGACCTTTTGCCCACCTCCACATCTACTATCTACCACAGGCCCATTGCCCACATGCCCATCTACCACAAACAGTCTAGAACACCTATCCACTAATATCTTATTATCTACTACTACTATAAATTCAACTGAAATTTTCCAGTTGAGGTCACATGGAAATAATAAACACGTGAAACAATCCATGTATTTTTTCAAAAGAGCGGGGTAAATTCAGATTCCTTTCCAGCATTATGTTTAACATTGTCTCTATTAGACCAGTGGGGGAATATCTTCAACAAAGAGGCAATCAATTTTTTAAGGTCCTATCTCCAAAAGAGAAATATTTTATAAAATCACTTCCACTGGTTTGACAGGGCAGATAAACTCATTAGTGCAAACATTAAGCTGTTCCAAGTGACGGTTTGTGCCTTCGTTTAATAGACTTAAATATACATTCTACCCCATTGACTACTGAGCCAAAGAACAGGCCAGTCAAAATCACCAAGCCATTCAAAACAAGGTCATAATAGCAGATTCATCCTAAATCAAGCATAAAAGTATTAAATTTTAGGAATATCAGATACTGCTAAAGGGTCCTTTGGGAATGAAAGTAGACACCAAAGACCAAAATATACATGTTGGTGATTATTTTGTTTTTGGAGTCTTCATTTTCAGGTCAATTTATTTCCTCACATAATGTAAGACTAGATTTCCTAAGGGAGGAGACCATCATTAGAGTACCAGATAATATTGCTTAATAAGCACTTGTCATTTGTGCTTCTAAATATAATCTGTGTACATAAATGTTCATCATTTCAAGGAAAATCTCAGATCCTTTTAAAAAGTTCAGACTTTCATTTTAAGTGTAAAACATTCTTTGTCGACTATAGAGAGTAAAATGAAGGGATCTTACCCTAATTGTGCAGTGGTTCCCTCAATTAGTCTGATGTTCTACTGAGACACTGGTCATCTTTCCCCTTCAAACCTTCATAAGTAAAACAAAACTAATTTCAAATTTGCCCTGTAGGCTGGGCCTATAGTTGAAACTAAATGACCTATAAACATTGCTGCCCTGGTATGATGAAGTTTAGACTGCACAAGAACAAGGATTATCTAACCACCAACTTATAGACGCTTGAATTAGAAGGGAGAGGTTTCCTTCCTTTGATATATGATGAGCCTGAGGTCCTAAAATAACAAAGTATTTCTGCTAGGACTTTGTCAGATCAACATGAAGAAGTGAGTTTAAGTTCTGTCTCTACTAAATTCTGTTAGATGCTGATATGCTATATTGTATCTATTAGCTTCAGTTTTTCCCTCACTGTTAAAAGGATGAAAAATGAAGGAAAACTGAGGCTAACAAATATTAAATAGTCTCTTCCTTTGTGTCATTTTAATATAATTTGTCTTTAATAAACAAATGACTATACAATAAAATTTAAAACCGTATTGCTTATTTATGTGTTTCAAGTATGGCCATTACGAAACCTGAGTGATGAATTACTTTCTCTCTAGATTCTCCTAAATATGCAACAATATACCTGGCATTTCCACACAGATACCTTGAAAGGACTTCAACCATAACGTGAACCTAAAACAACCTATAGATTTCCCTTCAGGGGTAACAACTTAGTTCCCAACAATGTGACCCAAATTTCAATAAAATATATTAATAGCTCTCAATTTCTCAAACCCTGAACTATAACAAAGACTTGCTGCTCTGACCTCCTTGACATCTCTAAAGCTGATACAAATTTTTTTTTCTTTATGGCCATTATCCTAGTCTACATAAACTGCATTTCTTAGTTAAATTATTATCTTAACCAGTAAGCGGTCTTTCTGTCCTGTTTTGCCCATTTTAATCCTTTGTATAAAACACAGCCTTTGTGAGCTTTTGAAAATATATGATTATTTCATTGGCTTGATAAAATAGTAAACTAAGTCCACATTTCCTTTAGATAATATCCAGACTCCTTAATAGTAACATGTTATTATGAATTTGATGTCTGTGGCCCCCTGAAGTTCATATGTTGCAGTCCTAGCCCCCAGTCTGATAGTATTAAGAGGGTAGGTCCTTTGGGAGGTAATTAGGTTTAGCTGAGGTCAGAGGGAAGAGCCCGCAAGACAGGATTAATGTACTTAAATGAAGAGGAAGAGACACCAAAGCTTCCTCTCTCTATTTTATGGGGACACAGGGAAAAGGTGGCCATCTTCCAGCAAGGAAAATGGCTCTTACCAGTAACCAAACCTGCTGGCACCTTGACACTGGACTAACTAGTCTCCCAAACTGTTAGAAATAAAGGTCTGTTGTTTAAGCCACCCAGTATATGGTATGTCGTTACAGCATTCTGAGATCACCAAGCCAACCAATGAAACCAAGAAGTGGAGATGGAGCTGCAACAAATATCTAAAAATGTTGATGCGGGTTTAGCGCAAGTTATGGGTAGATGTTGAAAGAGTGTCTTCTGAATAACCCTCTCCACCCTAAGATATGAATTTAGGTGGGGAAAGGATCACTCCAACATCAAGTGGGAAGGGTATGTAAGAGATCAGGCTCAAGCTAGTCCTGAAGACACAAGTAAATCACATGAACCAATGAATCAGATTCACAGCGCTTACCTATACTTACTGCCTCTTCTCCCTCAGCTTCCCACTATGGCCTCATGGGGAGTTCTTTATGCCCAGTTGACTTAAAGAAGAAACATTTGGGACTCAGGTTTATAGATGATATTGTATGATATGCTGGAACTCTGCACAACTACAACACAACATCCTCAGTCTTTGGGAAACCCAGGAGGACAGCAGAGAAAGGAATGCTCCCAAAGGACAGGACTTTCAGCAGGCACACAGGTGTCCATTTTTACCTGAAAAGAAAGACGGCAAAAGACATAGATATACGGTGATTTATGGCTGGTGACTAAGGTTAGGCTGGATGCTCAGGAATTGGAAATGAATGATTGGAAAACTGATGACAGAGGTCTTACACTGACAGAACAGATTACTGAGACAGCCTTCCAAGTGGCCTATTTCAAGTTTGGCCCTGTTCTAACCCATTTTCGAAAACATAGCCTGCAGGAATTTTTTTAAATGTCTATCTGGTTATTTCACCCCCCCTGCTTAAAATCCTAAAAAGGCTTCCCATTTCTCTTGGATAAACTCCAAATTCTTTAA
Organism: Dama dama; assembly: GCF_033118175.1. Lineage (NCBI taxonomy): Eukaryota > Metazoa > Chordata > Mammalia > Artiodactyla > Cervidae > Dama > Dama dama. Next base: position 28,298,597 of record NC_083709.1, read on the forward strand.
CACAACTTACATATTCTAACCACTTAATACCTGACGCCAGTGTTTCTTCCCAGTCTTATCTCATCCCTCCATTGGAATAAAAAAAAGAAAAACTATATTTTAGTCTCCATTTATACATGACTATCCTTCTTCCTAGAATTCCCTTTACACACACCAGCTTTAAAACATTTAAATGCCAGTTTAGATATTATTTCTCTGGGAAGATTTTTTTGACCCATCTATCTTCAGATAAATATTCATTTTATATTTATTTACAGCAGACCATATTTCTGTATAAATCTTCCAGAGGCAGTTCAACCCTAAACCCAGAACCAATCAAGGCTTATTTATGTTTCAGATTCTAGGCTCAATGCTCCTTCTTGTTTAGATGGATGGAGATATTTGTTCCTGTAGTCATTTCTCCCTGCTTATTCCTGCCTGAAATTAACTTCTTTCCAAGACAGTTAAGAATAATGATTAGTTTTTCATTATAGATTACTACAAAGTAAGCCCCATCATTTGGTTCTAACAAGGTAATCACTAAAAGTCCAACATTAGAACATTCCACAAAATTGGGTAATCATGAATATCCATAGTCCTACCTACCACACAAGTACACCTCTGTATAAGTGCATGTGCATTGTGAATATACATTGTAGATATAAAAATCAAAGCTGAAAGGTATCTCAAAAGATACTCAGATCTATTCTTAAGTCTCAAAAAATGTCTTCTAAGTGGTTATGTGTTTATGCTTTAATATCTTTAATCACTGAAAGTTCAATACTTCACTAAGACAATCCATTCCAATATTAGATATTTCTGACATAGAAATATCAATCATATACAAAGTCAAAACTTATCCCTCAATAGTTTAAACTCAGTTCTGTTCATTAAAGGCTATATTGTCCAAGTTTAATTCCTCTTGTGATAGTCTTTTCAGTATACACACACACACACACACACACATACTAAGTTTCTAAAAATCACTGCTCTAACCCTTTCAAATAGGTGTCTTCATATGGCATATAAAGAAATCTAGCTGTTCTGGAAAAAGGAGGAGAAGGAGAGGTGAGGACAGGGGTGAAATAAGAGAGTTGGGTATTTTTTTTAAGGAAAGTTTAAAAAATTTGTTTGTGAAGAAAACAGTCTGGGACACTATTTGTTTCAATCACCATAATTAAAAGACACTATGGCCTATAATGTCAAGGTTGCAGAAATTTTCCTTAAGAAGCCATTAAATATCTACTCAGAAACCTGGTACAATAACTTTTTTGCCTCTCTTAGGAAGAGGAAAAACAAGTTATTTTCTTTACATAAGTGATGTTTTGTCATTGTTTTCAGTTTTCATCTATCATTTCCCTCACAAGCAATTGCTCTTAAATCTCCTTGATGTGGAGCACTAGTAAATTTTAGAAAAATAAAATCCAACAACTTTTGGATATTTTCACCTTTCATTTTTGGAATTTGTTTGGGTGACTAAGGGAAGCAGATGCTTCTTCACATCATGTATGGACCAAGCAGATTCAAAGCTCAGTGCAAATGGCCCTACATGGTCATCAAACTCCCAGTAATAAATGGCAAAGCAACAGTGATCCTGTTTATTAGCACTAAGCATCTGCTACTCAGGATCATGATGAACTTATGGGAATGGTCTAGGTGTCCTTGAGTCCAGAAAATTAAGAGACGGTGAAAATAGACACAAAATGTCTTGTAAACAAACAAAAAAATCACTAAATGTTAATGCCAGCATCCATATTCATCTTAATCTCCTTTCACACACATTTATCAGATGTGATACAAATTAATGCATTTACCATGTGATAACAAATTATTGCTAATATATTTCAGCAATATTATTGTGAAACAAATGTTCCCCTGTTACAGGATCAGTCAACAAAACTTTGACATGATTCATAAGGATTGTTATGCTATTGACTGTGATGTCTAAACAGCAAGTCATGGAATTTATCATCATCAAAATACTTCTTACGGCATTAGAGTCAGACAGTAGGACTGTATAAACACCTTTAAATACTTCATATACTATAACCAGCAAAGAAAGAATGAATTGATACCTTTATTGCTTATTCTAGAAGATCTGATGCACTGTCAAGAAATCTCTCCCAGATTACTTAAATGAAGGAAGATTTCAAAGAAACCTTAAGTCTTCTTTTATATGAGAAAAATAGGAATTGTTATATATAAAAATGACCAAATCCACCATGGAATATGGGCATATAAAGGCAACAGTTGATGGAAGGAGTATCTATGTATCAGAGGTAAACACAACTTTACTGCTCTTATATCCATGTTTTTAAATCAATACTGAGATGACAGCTAAGCCAATTTTGAATGTTTCTACACTTGTTGTTAACAGAATAAACATAATCAGGTTGATTATGTACCCTAAGAAGAGAGGGAAGACTCCTCATATCCCCACTACTCCAGGCACTATTTACCATTCAGTCTTTTTAGGAGAAGAAAATATATTCCTATATTTTATCAAGAAATTATGAACTATAAAATTTCTCCAGTTCCAATCTGAAGGAAGGTGAACCACTTTCAGAGATGCTGAGACTAGATTATAATGTCGATGGCCTGGCAGTTCTGTATTCTCTCCAGCCATCTGAAGTTTTGGTGACCCACCTAAACACTCACCTAATTCTGACCTTAATTTTAAGCTCTGTTTTCATTCTCAAGTTCTTAATACACTGATGGTATTAATTTTCTTTACACTGTAAAATATTGTAAAAATTATGTTCTTGCATATGCCAAGCACTGTGCTTGACATGTTTTAATATAGTCCTCACCACATCCTTGTGAGACAGGTATTATGAGCTCACTTAATATGGGAGGAAATAAAAGCTTTCAAATGGTGAAAAATAGAATAAATATCCTACAAATTGTAAACAGGAGGGCCTGAATCCAAACATGGGACGGTACAACTCCAAGGTCCCAAGCTTGATCTATTAGAGATCAAAGTCAACAGTGTAATTCATTTATTTTGCTGGGCCCAGAAAAATAAGAGATAGTACATATCTTACATCAGGAGTAAATAAATTTTTCTCTGTAAAGGGATCTATTGTAAATATTTTCAACTTTGTGGGACACATAGTCTTTGTTAGAACAATTAAAACTGCCATCACAGTAGGAAAGCAGCCATAACCAAATGAACATGACTGTGTTCCCATAAAACTTTATTTACACAAATAGGCAACAAGCCAGATTTGACCTATGGAATATAATTTTAAGAACCCTTTCTCATACCATTTCATGAGATGTTCATCTTGATAAGCAATCAAAAATTTATTTCCTGCAATAAAGTTTTCACCTAGAACATCACATACACAAATCATATAAGAGTTTTCATCACATTATCATATAAACATGACCCATATCAGGAGTCAACATGAAGGCCTCAATGTCATTTGTAGAACTAGTTCTCAAACTTAAGTCAGAAACCCCCACTCTTGGCATGGATGGGGTCAGTGGACGGAGGCCACACTCAGGATATCTAAGGGTAGGCTAGGAATCATTTTAAGGTCTTTTCTGTATAATTATACCCATGGTTTCATATATAATATACTACAGTTGATCTCTTGAAATAAAACTTCTATATTTTAAAATATCAAGGTAGAATAATAGGTAAACTTATACCATTAGGCCTGTGCTAAGAGAGATGCATAATACATATATGGATTAACATTTAGAAGACACATCATATATAAAACACATCACTATTAAACTGAGTAGTGGTCACAAGACTGGAGAAGGTCATTTTTTATTCCAATACCAAAGAAGGACAATGCCAAAAATTGTTCAAACTACCGCAAATTTGCACTCATTTCACATGTTACCCAGGTCATGATCAAAATTCTCCAAGCTAGGCTTCAACAGTACCTGAACCAAGAACTTCCAGATGTTCAAGATGGATTTAGAAGCAGAGGATTAGAAGAGGAGGATGTTCAAGATGGATTTGGAGCGGCTGCAACCGCCCAGGAGTGGCAACTGCAACAGCGCAGGGGCTACCCCTTGTCCAAGGTCAGGGGTGGCAGCTGAGAGGAGCTACCCCCCGTCCAAGGTAAGGAGCAGCGGCTGCGCTTTGCTGGGGCAGTCGTGAAGAGATACCCCTTGTCCAAGGTCAGGGGTGGCAGCTGAGAGGAGCTACCCCCCGTCCAAGGTAAGGAGCAGCGGCTGCGCTTTGCTGGGGCAGTCGTGAAGAGATACCCCATGTCCAAGGTAAGAGAAAGCCAAGTAAGATGGTAGGTACTGAGAGAGGGCATCAGAGGGCAAACAGACTAAAACTACAATCACAGACAACTAGCCAATCTGATCACATGGCCCACAGCCCTGTCTAACTCAATGAAACTAAGCCATGCCGTGTGGGGCCACCCAAGACGGCCGGGTCATGGTGCAGAGGTCTGACAGAATGTGGTCCACTGGAGAAGGGAATGGCAAACCACTTCAGTATTCTTGCCTTGAGAAGCCCATGAACAGTATGAGAAGGCAAAATGATAGGATACTGAAAGAGGAACTCCCCAGGCTGGTAGGTGCCCAATATGCTACTGGAGATCAGTGAAGAAATAACTTCAAAAAATGAAGGGATAGAGCCAAAGTAAAATCAACACACAGTTGTGGATGGGACTGGTGATAGAAGCAAGGTGCGATTCTGTAAAGAGAAATATTGCATAGGAACCTGGAATGTTAGATCCATGAAAAAAGGCAAATTGGAAGTGCTCAAACAGGAGATGGCAAGGGTGAACACTGACATTCTAGGAATCAGTGAACTAAGAGGGACTGGAATGGGTGACTTTAACTCAGATGACCATTATATCTACTCTTGTGGGCAGGAAACCCTCAGAAGAAATGGAGTAGCCATCATAGTCAACAGAAGTGTCCAAAATGCAGTACGTGGATGCAATCTCAAAAATGACAGAATTATCTCTGTTTGTTTACAAGACAAACCATTCAATATCACAGTAATCCAAGCCTATGCCCTGACCAGTAACGCTGAAGAAGCTGAAGCTGAATGGTTCTAAAATGAAGACCTAAAAGACCTTCAAGAACTAACACCCCAAAAAGATGCCCTTTTCATTATAGAAGACGGGAATGCAAAAGTAGGAAGTCAAGAAATACCTGGAGTAACAGACAAATTTGGCTTTGGAGTACAGAATGAAGAAAGGCAAAGGCTAATAGAGTTCTGCCAAGAGAATGCACTGATCATAGCAAACACCCTATTCCAACAACACAAGAGAAGACTTTACACATGGACATGACCAGATGGTCAACAATGAAATAAAACTGATCATATTCTTTGCAGCCAAAGATGGAGAAGCTCTATACAATCAGCAAAAACAAGACTGGGAGCTGACTGTGGCTCAGATCATGAACTCCTTATTGCCAAATTCACACTTAAACTGAAGAAAGTGGGGAAAACCACTAGACCATTCAGGTATCACCTAAATCAAATTCCTTATGACTATACAGTGGAAGTGAGAAATAGATTTAAGGGACTAGATCTGATAGACAGAGTGCCTGATGAACTATGGACAGAGATTCGTGACATTGTACAGGAGACAGGGATTAACACCATCCCCATGGAAAAGAAATACAAAAAAGCAGCATGGCTGTCTGAGGAAGCCTTACAAATAGCTGTGAAAAGAAGAGAAACAAAAAGCAAAGGAGAAAAGGAAAGATATACCCAATTGAATGCACAGTTCCAAAGAACAGAAAGGAGAGATAAGAAAGCCTTCCTCAGCAATCAATGCAAAGAAATAGAGGAAAACAATAGAATGGGAAAGACTAGAGATCTCTTCAAGAAATTTAGAGATACCAAGGGAACATTTCATGCAAAGATGGGCTCAATAAAGGACAGAAATGATATGGACCTAAGAGAAGCAGAAGATATTAAGAAGAGGTGGAAAGAATACACAGAAGAACTGTACAAAAAAGATCATCACAACCCAGATAATCACAATGGTGTGATCACTCGAACTCACCTAGAGCCAGACATTCTGGAATGTGAAGTCAAGTGGGCCTTAGAAAGCATCACTACAAACAAAGCTAGTGGAGGTGATGGAATTCCAGTTGAGCTATTTCAAATCCTGAAAGATGATGCTGTGAAAGTGCTGCACTCAATATGCCAGCAAATTTGGGAAACTCAGCCGTGGCCACGGGACTGGAAAAGGTCAGTTTTCCTTCCAATCCCAAAGAAAGGCAATGCCAAAGAATGCTCAAACTACCACACAATTGCACTCATCTCACATGCTAGTAAAGTAATGCTAAAATTCTCCAAGCCAGACTTCAGTAATACGTGAACCGTGAACTTCCACATGTTCAAGCTGGTTTTAGAAAAGGCAGAGGAATCAGAGATCAAATTGCCAACATCTGCTGGATCATCGAAAAAGCAAGAGAGTTCCAGAAAAAGCATCTATTTCTGCTGTATTGACTAAGCCAAAGCCTTTGACTCTGTGGATCACAATAAACTGTGGAAAATTCTGAAAGAGATGGGAATACCAGATCACCTGACCTGCTTCTTGAGAAACCTGTATGTCGGTCAGGAAGCAACAGTTAGAACTGGACATGGAAAAACAGACTGGTTCCAAATAGGAAAAGGAGTATGTCAAGGTTGTATATTGTCACCCTGCTTATTTAACTTCTATGCAGAGAAACTTCATGAGAAACACTGGCTGAAGGAAGCACAAGCTGTAATCAAGATTGCCAGGAGAAATATCAATAACCTCAGATATGCAGATGACACCACCCTTATGCCAGAAAGTGAAGAAGAACTAAAAAGCCTCTTGATCAAAGTGAAAGAGGAGAGTGAGAAGTTGGCTTAAAGTTCAACATTCAGAAAACTAAGATCATGGCCTCCGGTCCCATCATTTCATGACAAATAGATGGGGAAACAGCAGCTGACTTTACTTTTCTGGGCTCCAAAATCACTGCAGGTGGTGATTGCAGCCATGAAATTAAAAGACGCTTACTCCTTGGAAGGAAAGTTATGACCAACCGAGATAGCATATTAAAAAGCAGAGAATTACTTTGCCAACAAAGGTCTACATAGTCAAAGCTATGGTTTCAGGTTGACAAGTACAGATGTGAGAAGGCTGAGTGACAAAGAATTGATGCCTTTGAAATGTGGTGTTGGAGAAGACTCTCAAGACTGCAAGGAGATCAAACCAGTTAATCCTAAAGGAATCAATCCTGAGTATTCTTTGGAATGACTGATGCTGAAGCCCCAATACTTTGACCAACTGTTGCAAAGAACTGACTCATGGAAAAGACCCTGATGCTGGGAAAGATAGAAGGCAAGAGGAGAAGGGGACAACAGAGGATGAGATGCTGGATGGCATCACAGACTCAATGGACATGAGTTTGAGCATGCTCTGGGAGATGGTGAAGGACAGGGAACCCTGATGTACTGCTCCAGATGGTCACAAACAGTTGGACACGACTGAGTGACTGAACAACAACAACAAACTAATATTAATTGGATAAAAAATTCATTTAAGAATTGTTAATGATATTTCTTGTCAAATAAAAGAGGCACCTTCATTTGATGACACTGATTCAGAAGCTTTGCCTTCAGATCTGAAATATTTTGTACAAGTATAGAGTAACTAGCCAAAGCAAGTGTTCAACTTAAAAAAAGATGACCTCAAGAGGAAGGTCAAAGGCCCTGCTTTTCTGTGATGACCTAACTTTATATCCCTTTTGTCTATTTATTACCAGCACAATACATACCTACATATTTAGGCATGCATCATATTCGTGTAATTTCTTTCTATCTTCAGGTATTCCAAAGTTTTTATTAATGTTAATAAAAATATAATGATGCAACATAACAAAGATTTTATCATTACAGTTTTATGAATTTTTTCAGTATTGTTTTTCTAAAATCATTAAGGTTCTGAATTGGTTAGTTGAATTTTTTATGCATACTTTTCTGAATTTGGGGTAAAAATCACATTTTAAAATTGACTTTATAGATTTATAAAATTAAGAATTCTTAGGGCACATTTCTCATGAGTGTGAAAAGGCATGTGTGTGGGGAGTGTGTGTGTGTAAGTATTCAATTCACAAAGAAAGTTTTCATTGTGCTTCTTTCTTATACCTCTTTACATCATTTTGTACTGATTTGTGACATACTGAGGTGCCTAATGAAACATGAAATGTTTAATTAACTGTCTAATATTATTCTTCAATGATAGATTAGAAAATCCATGAAGGTAGGAACCATATTTTTCTTGTTTCCTGCTGTGTCCCCAGGCACAAGTACAATGTCTGTGATATAGTAACCACTTAATGAATAAATTCTTGTTGCCACAGTAAATTAAATCATATTTTATTTTATTTAGAAGAAATATAAAGAGAAAATTGCATCTCAGACACTCTTCACACAAATAATCTTCAATGGGTCTGTGAGGAGTTGATATCTCATTTTACTTTTAAGTCTGAGGTTTACGTTTATTTTCTAGAAGGTGCTGAAAACATCCTCACAGGCAAGCACCAGAGAGAAGAGAATGCTTTTGTCTAGATCTTGGGCTTTGTCAGAGAGGAGAATCAGTCTTCAAATGCTGTCAGCTTAGATGGTTGCACTGAAACTGTTCAATTAAGCCTCTGATAGAGGATCAAGTAGACTGCCACTTTGGGCAGCTAGATCAATAATAATAATTCCCTGTATTTGTATAGCAAGCACTTAAACCTCCAAAAAGTACTTTCACATCTATTGTCTAATTTTATCTTTACAAGAACAGGGTCAGATATGAGGGTCAAATCACCTTTTCCATTTCACAAATGAGAATAGTTCAGGACCTGAAAAGTTAACTACCATTGTCAGCAAAGATGGAACAAGCATAAGACCCTAGCTTTCCTACATCTGAGTTAATTGCGCTGTTCAAAGGATAACCCTGCCCCACGATACAACCACCTTTTACGATGCACACATACTTATATTTCGGTTCAGCAGCAGAAGCACAGTTAACCATATACCTGCCATTTCTGAGAAGATATAAATGATGAGGAGGAAAGACAGGAATCCAGTGATCTGCTACCAGATCAGAGACAGCATCCTGATGGAAACACTGTGGTGGTACAGTACAAAGATCACAGGGTGCAAAGAACTTGTGTGTGTGTACTATGGCGTTTCAGTTGTATATGACTCTTTGTGATCCTATGGACTGTAGCCCGCCAGGCTCCTCTGTCCATGGGATTCTCCAGGCAAGAACACTGGAGTGGGTTTCCACACCCTCCTCCAGGGGATCTTCTCAACCCAAAGAGTGAATTCGTATCTCTTATGTCTCCTGTATCAGCAGGCAGGTTCTTTAACACTAGCGCCATCTGGGAGGCCCTTCATAGAACTCAGAACCGGACAAATACAGACTGTATCTACTCCCAGCATTGGGACATACTAACCTTTACTAACATCAGCAAATAGGACTATTTATGGCTACTAAAGGATTTTAAGAATTAAACCTTACAATGAGTGTGTGCGTAGGCAGTTTAGCATCAAATCCATTTTTCTATACTTTGTCTGAGACTACATTGTCCCAATGTCCATTTGCCTCTTCTATATTATCCATATTAAGAACAAAAAATTTCATTTAATAGTGGTAACACTGTATTCACTAAAACTCTGTTTCCCGGACTCCTGATAGAGGATAATCTAAAGGGTTTTGACCAATGAGAGGTAAAAATAAGTTGCTTTTCAGGATTTACATAGGTGTCGGGAACAGCATGTGCCTTTCTTTCTTTGCCCTTCCACCTCCTGCCTGGCATCTGAACAGGTAGATGGAGGAAAAAACCTGTCACCGCAGAGGGGCACAACCACAGGCTAAGGATGGTCAAACAGACGTGATGGATCTCAAGTCCCTGATTACATCATGGAGCTACTGCATGACCCCTTGACCCCTATATGCAAATCTTCATTTTGTGACAACAAGTAAACATCCTAACTGTTCCAGTCACTGTTTGGGAGAATTTCTGTAAAAGCCACACAAATTCCCATCTGATATAACTAATGTCCTTTTATTCAACTTCTCTAAAGGGTTTCATAATCCATCCTGAATAGCACTGCTAGGTTAACAGTTGTAAAATAAAAATAAATAACATGTTAAAGACTCTGAGTCAGCTTCTATACTAAGAATATAAACATGCCTTAGTAGCAAAATAAGTTACTGGTGAAGCCAGAGTTCAAATCCAGGAGGTACACAATCAGACTCAGACTATGCACTGTTCCCTGCGACTTAGGGCCTGGTGTGGTATGAGTTTTGGTTTCATGACTTGCCAACTGTGTGACATTGCCAGACATAGACAGAAAGACTTGATTTGACCTTATAAAATAAAATTAAATACCTCCCAAGAGGTAGGGACCACTATTATCACATATTACAGATGAGGAAAGAAAAGTTTAAAGAGATGAATCAACTTCCCAGGAGTACACATCTAGGAAGGGGCAGAGCCACGGACGCAGCTCACTGACTCCAAAGCCACACTTCTCATGAATACACTCTGCTGTCTTAATTCCACATATAGAATGTCAACGTCCAATTTCTGCTATGAGAAATTTAGTACTTAAAGCAAGAAACCTCTTCAGCAAAGTCTGAAAGTTTATATGCATACAGAAGCCTTTTCTGGTTGGAAATGAGGCCACATCACGTTAGATTTTCACTCTGTTCAGCTGTGTTTTAGAGGGCTCACGCTGACTAAATCCCTGAAACATGATATAGTCTGCTGTTAAGTCACTAATAATATGACAGATTTCATACAGCTTAAAGAGTCAAATATATTCCTCAGAATATTTTGTTCTTGGTGGCAGATATTTACATTTGTAGGAGAGTCCCAGCATTAACCCTTCAATGCCTAGGGAGAGAGATAAATCAGTCTCTACTATCTAGTACAAAATTATCAGCCTTCTTATTTTGTTTTTAAATTCTCTCATGTGAAGGCAGACATCAGCATTTCTGTTTCCTTCCCCTTAGCATCTGCAATATCCATGATCCAGGATGTATTTCTGTGAATTTAGAGCCTAAAATGTCACCACATGCTGCTGCTAATAATAACACATAATAATAACTGCTGTGAAAGTTCTTTAGCTGTCAGCTCTATTTTTATTTCATTTAAAAAATAATAATTTCAGTGCCCATTGCTGTGACTCTGAGTGCATTTACAAACCAAAAACATATTTTCCATTTTGAAAAAAGTAAAAGAGCAACATCCAGCTCATTCAGATCTTAAGCCTCAGGCGAAAGAACTGCCTAGGCTTCCTACAGAAAAAAAAAGTGGTGACGTTTAAGTGGCCAAGAACTGAACGAGGGTAGCAACAGATGTTAGATTCATGGAATCCAAAAAGCAGGTATCCTCCAAGGTTATCTGATTCAACTATCATCTGCTGTATTAACATTTCCCTCTTCATGACCACATGCAAAAACGCGAACAAGATATCACAGGAAATGCCTGTTTACCACAGTTTTCCCTTCATTGATGGAAAATTCATTCGGAATCAATCAATTCCATTTTAAGTCAATGGCAAAATGTTTTTGTTTGTTTTTTTGCTCTTATTTGTCTTTTCTATTTTCTTTTTCTATTAGGACTAAACTATACTCCATGAGAAGGAAATGGCAACCCACTCCAGTACTCTTGCCTGGAAAATCCCATGGACAGAGGAGCCTGGTGGGTTACAGTCTATGGGGTCACAAAAGAGTAGAACAGGACTTACTGACTAAACAACAATAACAGTATTCCACGAAGCTTCTACTCAGTAACTCTGCTTCCAAGTCCTGTAGCCTACAGACTTGTCTATCCATAGTCTTTCAGTTATTCAAAGATGGCAAGCATTTCTTTAAGTCCCAAGACTTATATTATGCAAAACAACTTATATATAAATTTTAAATGACTCTAAAACATTTAGAATAGAACATATTCAGCTGACTCTACAAAAAAAAGTGTCCATATTCAAAATTAGCAAGAATTCCAGATGTGGTTTAAGGACATATAGAACTGAAATGGATATTTGTAAGCCGCAATGATCTTTCCTGTGAAACCCTTCCACACTGAAGGCTATAAGGATGGTCTGAATACCTTCAACATCACTGTCTTCAACACCAGTCATCACATAAATGCTTCATCTTTTCTGATGGTTATGGTAGGTGTCCCATTTTCAACCTTATCTCTCCTTCTCACTTCTCATCTCCTCTTTTCTTCCCACCTCCCTGGAGTTGCAATCAGCAGATAAATGCTAAAGGACTTTGGCATGTGATTTCTCCTATTGCAATATATTCTTAATTTTTATTTTTATTTCAAATGAAAATGCATTCACTGTTTCCCTGATCTCGTAAGTCAGATTTCATGTTACACAGTCTCATAACACCATTGATCTTTACATCCAGAACTTGTAAAACACATCAGCCATTGTGATTTTACATTTATTCAATAACCATCTGTCTACCCATTTAGATTATGAACTCCATAGGGAAGACAGATTGCTTTTGTCTTTGCTTATGTATCCTTAGCACTAAGCTCAAATCTTAGTTCATAGTGGATGATCAGTAAATGTTTGTTGAATAAAACATTGCATAGATGATTGAAAGGAAAATGAAATAAAATTTTCATAGAAACTAGGTAGATTGGTGGCAATAAATTTAGTAGAATGAATAAGCTAAAACCTCACTGACCCTGTAAATGCAAGTGTGCATACATATACCTGTTTTCAAGTATGTTTATGAGTTAGGTGCACATCGTAGAATGGGAATACCGGGGCGGGGGGGTGGGGGCTCCCGCCTCCCCCGCCTCCCCGTCCACCACCCCCACAGCAGCCACGCTACGCCACACCCCTGCTGCCCCGCACCACACCCCTGCCGCCCCGCCGTTAAAAAAATAAAAAAATTTAAAAAATAAAAGATAAAAATAAGACACGGGGGAATGTGAGAAACAATCTGTTGGGGAACACTATGCAGTTAGTATACTTGGAACACAAGTTTTATGTGTAAAAGGAGAGGAGATCAGGAAAGGATCCATGATTAGACTTGATTATGGTCAGCAAGTAACAGAACTTTTGTATCAGGATATAGATTTGAAGCAAAATGAGCAGACAACAGGGAGCTAAAGAAAAAATTGAAATCTGAGAAAAACAGTGTTCTAGACATTTGCGGTTATCTACCAACCATCCTATCCTTTATCAGGCAATAATTATAATTTTGCATTTTATACAGCTCATGAGGTTCTCATGGCAAGTATGCTGGGGTGGTTTGCCATTCCCTCCTCCAGTGGATGGAAAGAATACACAGAAGAACTGTACAAAAAGATGTTAATGAGCTGGATAACTATGATGGTGTGGTCAGTCACCCAGAGCCAGACACTCTGGAGTGTGAAGTCTAGTGGGCCTTAGGAAGCACTGCTGACAAAAAAGCTAGTGGATGTGATGGAATTCCAGCAGAGCTATCCAAAACCTTAAATTGATGCTATCAAAGTGTTGCACTCAATATGTCAGCAAATTTGGAAGACCCAGCAGTGGCCACAGGACTGGAAAAGGTCAATCCTCATCCCAATTCCCAAGAGTAGTACTAAATAATGTGCTGATCATCAGACAATTGCACTCATCTCACACGCTAGTAAAGTCATGCTTAAAATCTTGCATGCTAGGATTCAGCGTTATGCAAACCAAGAATTCCCAGATGTCCAACCTGGGTTTAGAAAAGGCAGAGGATCCAGAGATCAAATTACCAACATTCACTGGATCATAGAGAAATCAAGGGAATTCCAGAAAAAGCATCTACCTCTGTTTCATCGACTATGCTAAAACCTTTGACTGTGTGTATCTCAACAAACTGTGGAAAGCTCTTAAGGAGATGGGAATACCAGACCATCTTACCCGTCTCCTAATAAATCTGAATGAGGGTCAAGAAGCAACAGTTAGGACCCTGTATAAAACAATTGATTGGTTCAGGATTGAGGAAGGATTTTGACTGGGCTCTCTGCTGTCACCTTGTTTATTTAACCTATACACTGAGCACATCATGAGAAATGCCAAGGTGGATGAGTTACAAGCTGGAATCAAGATAGGCAGGGAAAACACCAATAATCTCAGATAGGAGGTTGATACCACTCTCATGGAAGAAATTGAAGAGGAACTACAGAACTTCTTGATGAGGGTGAAGGAGGAGAGTGAAAGAGCTGGCTTAAAACTAAATATTAAAAAAAAAAAAAAACACTAAGATCATGGCATCTTGCCCATTACTTCACGGCAAATAGAAGGGGAAAATATGGAAGTAGTGACAGATTTCCTCTTCTTGGGCTCTCAAATCACTATGGATGGTGACTGCGGCCATGAAATCAGAAGATGATCGCTTCTTGGCAGGAAAGCTATGACAAACCTAGACAGTGTGTTGAAAAGCAGAGACATTACTCTCCCAACAAAGGTCTGTATAGTCAGGGCTACGGTCTTCCCAGTAATCACGTATGGTTATGAGAACTGGATCATATAGAAGGCAGAATGCCAAAGAAATGATGCCTTCAAACTGTGGTGCTAGAAAAGACTCCTGAGAGTCCCTTGGGCAGCAAGGAGATCAAACTAGTTAATCTTAAGGGAAATGAATCCTGAATACACATTGGAAAGACTGATGCTGAAGCTGAACCTCCAGGATTTTGGTCACCTGATGCAAACAGCCGAATCATTGGAAAAGTCCCTGATTCTGGGAAAGACTGAGGGCAGAAGGAAAAGAGGGCATCAGAGGATGAGATGGCTAGATGGCATGAATGATGCAATGGACATGAACTTGGGCAAACTTTGGGAGATGGTGAGGGACAGGGAGGCCTGGTGTGCATGAGGTCAGTCCATGGGGTCACAAAGGGTTGGACATGACTGAGCAACTGAACAACAGCAATTATAACTTTGCATTAAAAATACCATTCCTCCATACTCTTAGTCCATGTGGATTCTGTGTGGCTGATGCTATCCCCTTGCATAAGGTAATACATATGACCCAGATGCAGCAAATGAAGGCACTTAATACAATAACTGGTTCAGGGGTAGGAGCCTAATCCAATGGATCCAACAAGATTGAAATGTGAATCCATACAACTGCTAAACTCCTATACTATCAGTCTGAAAATTCTGCCACAATAAGCAGACAAGCAATCAGAAAATGAAGTTACCACCAAGGAACATTAACCCCAGAGAAGGGGAAAGTTGATGACTGATAGTAATGTTTGGATCTAGAAGCACCTAGATTTGAAGCCAAAAACCAATAAGTTCTTTTGTTGTTGTTGTTTAATTGAAAGTGACTTACGCAAAAAAATTGGCTAAGGCTTTAGGTTACTGAACAGAAATATTTTGAATCCTGACAATGTTGGAATAATAGAATAAAGTCAGAAGTCGAAGAGAAGGGATACTTTATTTGTGCTAATTTATTTGTATTTTCAGTACAAGTGATAGACTTAAAATTTAAAGTTAATCAAGTAATACAACATAACTATACTGGAAGATACAGATGTGACTCAAGAGCCAATAAATATATTGTGGTGGTAGTAGGTAAGTGAGGAGAAATTTTACCATCAAAATATAGTATGGTGGTAGAAGTAAATGAAGGGAAGGAGAATGTTGTAGCTATAGAAAAAAAGCTAATCAATATTATAAAAAATTATAGATTAATACCAGAAAATTCTCATTTATTGTTTGTGGGAGTTGCTGTAACTCTAGCTTCTATGGGGTCAATTTGGAAATTTATCTATTTAAATTAAAAGTGTACATATTCTTTGGTTCAGAAGTTTTACTCCTAAGAATTTATTCTGTGATCTTAACTATACAAGGACATAATGAAGTCTACAGAAAGATATTTAATGCAGCAATTCTGCTAAAAAAAAAAAAAAAAAGAAAGAAAGAAACAGGCTAAATATGAATCTATCAGTTCAGTTGCTCAGTCATGTCTGACTCTTTGCAACCCATGAACCACAGCACACTAGGCCTCCCTATTCATCAGCAACACCCAGAGCCTACCCAAACTCATACCCATTGAGCCAGTGATACCATCTAACCATCTCATCCTCTGTCATCCCCTTCTCCTCCTACCTTCAATATTTCCCAATAACAGAGTCTTTTCAAATGAGTCAGCTTTTTGCATCAGGTAGCCAAAATATTGGAGTTTCAGCTTCAACATCAGTCCTTCCAATCAACACTCAGGACTGATTTTCTTTAGGATAGACTAGTTGGATCTCCTTGCAGTCCAAAGGACTCTCAAGAGACGTGTCCAACACCACAGTTCAAAAGCATCAATCCTACTATGCTCAGCTTTCTTTATAGTCCAACTCTCATGTCCACACATGACTACCGGAAAAACCATAGCCTTGACTAGATGGATCTTTGTTGGCAAAGTAATGTCTCTGCTTTTTCATATGCTCTCTAGGTTGGTCATAACTTTCCTTCCAAGGAGAAAGAGTCTTTTAATTTCATGGCTGCAATTACCATCAGCAGTGATTTTGGAGCCCAAAAAAATAAAAGTCTGACACTGTTTCCCCATCTGTTTGCCATGAAGTGATGGGACCAGATGCCATGATCTTAGTTTTCTGAATGTTGAGCTTTAAGCCAACTTTTCACTTTCCTCTTTCTCTTTCATCAAGAGGCTCTTCAGTTCTTCTTCACTTTCTGCCATAAGGGTGGTATCATCTGCATATCTGAGGTTATTGATATTTCTCCCGGCAATCTTGATTAAAGCTTTGGCTTCATCCAGCCTAGTGTTTCTCATGATGCACTCTGCATATAAGTTAAATAAGCAGGGAGACAATATGCAGCCTTGATGTACTCCTTTTCCTATTTGGAACCAATCTTTGTTCCATATCCAGTTCTAACTGTTGCTTCCTGACCTGCATACAGGTTTCTCACGAGGCAGGTCAGGTGGTCTGGTATTCCCATCTCTTTCAGAATTTTCCACAGTTTGTTGTGATCCACACAGTCAAAGGCTTTGGCATAGTCAATACAGCAGAAATAGATGCTTTTTCTGGAACTCTCTTGCTTTTTCGATGATCCAGCAGATGTTGGCAATTTGATCTCTGATTCCTCTGCCTTTTCTAAAACCAGCTTGAACATGTGGAAGTTCATGGTTCACGTATTGCTGAAGCCTGGCTTGGAGAATTTTGAGCATTACATTACTAGTGTGTGAGATGCATCCGATTGTGTGGTAGTTTGAGCATTCTTTGGCATTGCCTTTCTTTGGGATTGGAATGAAAACTGACCTTTTCCAGTTGTGGCAACTGATGAGTTTTCCAAATTTGCTGGCATATTGAGTGCAGCACTTTCACAGCATCATCTTTCAGGATTTGAAATAGCTCAACAGGAATTCCGTCACCTACACTAGCTTTGTTTATAGTGATGCTTCCTAAGACCCACTTGACTTCACATTCCAGGATGTCTGGCTCTAGGTGAATGTGAGTGATCACACCATTCTGATTATCTGGGTCATGAATATCTTTTTTGTACAGTTCTTCTGTGTATTCTTGCCAACTCTTCTTAATATCTTCTGCTTCTGTTAGGTCCATATCATTTCTGTCCTTTATTGAGCCCATCCCTGCATGAAATATTCCCTTGGTATATCTGATTTTCTTGAAGAGATCTCTAGTCTTTCCCAATCTATTGTTTTCCTCTATTTCTTTGCACTGATCTCTAAGGAAGGCTTTCTTATTTCTCCTTGCTATTCTTTGGAACTCTGCATTCGAATGGGTTTATCTTTCCTTTTCTCCTTTGCTTTTTGCTTCACTTCTTTTCACAGCTATTTGTAAGCCCTCCTCAGACAGCCATTTTGCTTTTTTGCATTTCTTTTTCTTGGGGATGGTCTTGATCTCTGTTTCCTGTACAATGTCAAGAACCTCCATCCATAGTTCATCAGATACTCTATCAGATATAGTCCCTTAAATCTATTTCTCACTTCCACTGTATAATCATAAGGATTCATAATCATAATTCATAATCATATGAACCTATAGAACATATATTAAATGATGCTATGAGGTCACCACAAAGGATGACACAGTTGTATAGGAGTGGTATCTAGGATATATATTTTAAGTGGAAAAAATCAAAGCAAATAATATGTAGACTATGCTGTTAGTAGAAAAACTGATACAAAGATTCTTTCAAATGTAAAGAGCTTCTCTGCAATGAATTGCCAAGAAATTAGATTACTAGTAGACAAAGAATGGAGACTTATCTCACCCAATTATTTATTTCCCCCATTTAATCTTTTGATCCTTATTTTTTATAGTATATGGAAATATTATGTATTCACAGAAAAAATAATCTATTTTTCAAATGGGTAAAGCAGAAGCAGAGCCAGAAGACTTCATAAGTGAGATTAAAAAGGAACCGCCAACCAAGATGGGCCAGAGACAATATGGATTGCTGCAGATCCAAAAGATTTTGAGGAAGATGTGATCATTTCAAAGAGGTCTTATACACCCATTTTTGGGTTTCGTACACATGCATTTATCAAATCCCTGACACCAGATAACTCAGTAAATGCTTGTAAAAAAAAATCGTTGGTCTGGAGAAGAGCTATTTTAGATCATGACTGAAAGATCTATGCTGCAAATGCCCATGGAATACAGAAAGGTGAGTAAGCTGTCATTCCTCTCCAGAGCAAGAAAGAAAAATCTGCCAGTTATGCAGAGGATGTGAATATATATTTTTTAATCTAAATTTATCCCTAAGCATCCTCTCAGGGTAACACTAGTTATTAAATCTCAGGTTACATTTTGCAGTTGAGCAAGACTTAAAGTGAATGAGCCAAAGGATCAGGAATTATAATGTCTTTCATTCTGAAAATGGAATTGCCTCCAGTGTGTTACACTCTTCATACTTGAACTGTAGGTGAAGAAACTACTGGGTATGTGTCACACCTTCAGCTGAATACTGTTTTATTAGCTTTTACTATTAATACATATGTCTATTCATAGTCATTTGCCAAAGTTTACCATAAATGTTTCATCTCAAATATTTCATAAAATGCTTCTGTATCTTGAACTCATCAGGAAGATGCCAAATGTGCAGAGGGAACAGGGGGGAGGGGACACCTGATGGGTGTATTTGTGAGAAAATCATACCCTTTATGTTTTCTGTCCAGAAACTTTTATCACAACTATGTTAAAATCATCAAAATATTTAAACCATTTGTTTAGAATTCTTCACTGTTCCATCTGTTTGACGAACTCTAGAATGCAAGCCATTCTAGAAATAAAAATCAATATTCCACATGCAAAAAATGAGGAAATATGATAAACTGATTAAAAAAAGAATATCTCTCAAATATATCATTTTTCATCACAGGGACCATTCCTCCTTATGAATCTAAGACAATGGTTTTACAGAAATGTAGGGCTTATTACGTTAGACTGTTTGATAGCAAAACTCACCTCCCTGTACTGTCCTCTTTCCAAGCGCCACCCCCCCCCCCACCTCTCCGCCAAGGTCTAGTCCAGAGCTGGGTTATATTTTGATATAACAGACACGCCACTTTCTATTATCTTCTCAACCACTGACTGGAAAAGAAAAGCTGTTCTTATCTTACTCATTTTTCTCAGCTACCTGGAAATATTAAAATCCTGTCATACACACCTTTTCTTTATTGATAAAAGTGTTCATCAGAACCTATTAGGATGATAGGGTCCCTTGAGACAGACGTTTGAGAGAAAAAAAAATGTTATGTGTCAAATATAATGACCCCATAATATGCATGCCACTAACAGAAAATAAGTTGTGTGACTCACTTAGAGTTGACACTGCCCAAGTTTTCTGGTTCCTTCTTCCATGTCCCAGAAGGTGATCTGAAGGAAAAACATCTAAATAAGCATCTCCAATAAAATCCATGATACTTTATATACATAGAAGAGAACAGTGTATGTAAGTTTTCCCAGGAGGTACCAGGAAGAAATTCGTTAATAGCAATGAAGGCAGAAATCTTGATTATTATTTCTAACATTGATACTGGGTTTTTTGTTTTAGTCACTAAGCTGTGTCCGACACTTTGAGACCCCATGGACTTAGCCCACCAGAATCCTCTGTCCATGGGATTTTCCAGGCAACAGTACTGGAGTGGGTTACCATTTCCTTCTCCAGGGGATCTTCCCAAACCAGGGACAGAATCAGTGGTTCCCACATTGGCAGGTGGATTCTTGATTCTTTACCACTGAGCCAAACAGGGAAGCCCATGGTAATTTAAATAGCACACATCAATAAAGAAGTTGGAAAACAATCTTTAAACCTATATGTGATAAGTATTTTGGTTATATAAACATCTATTAATCAACTTCATAATGTTTAACTGTTTTTTGCTTTTCTCAGTGTTAAATTTGCTTTCTTGTAGCTCAGAAATTTTAGTGAAATTCAATAAATCTTAAGGGTATTATATTCATATATGGTAGATGTCAATGGAAGGACAGGATGGTGGGTGAGAGCAAAAGCAAATACAATGCTAGACAATCATCTGACAGAACATTTAAACATAGCTTCTTTAAAAAAACAATATAGGTGAGGTGGTTTCATTGAAAATAAAGAATGGTATCTCCTAATAATTGTTGGCACTGATTAGCATTAAAAGTTGTCAAATATTTCTACTTAGGAAAATATGCAAGTTAAGTCTTGGCTACACAGCTTGAATTAAATAAAACAGGACCTTTTCTTTGGTTCAACATGCATTTTAATCAAAAAACTTCTTCATTTAGTATCAGAATCTCTGCTTGTTATCTTTTATTCTGAGTACAGTTTTTTCAATTGGATTGATATTGAAGATCATTTGAACTTCATTTTCCCCCAAAGTTGACCCTTTTTTGTTCTGGAAAGACAAGAAAAGAAAGTGAAGTAGCTTAGTCATGTCTGACTCTTTGCGACCCCCATGGACTGTAGCCTGCCAGGCTCCTCTGTCCATGAGATTTTCCAGAAAGAATCCTGGAGTGGGTTGCCATTTCCTTCTCCAGGGGATCTTCCCGACCCAGCGATCGAACCAGAGTCTCTTGCATTGCAGGAAGACACTTTACCATCTGACCAACCAGGGAAGCGTGGTGAAGCTAGTTAAAAAAACATTTTTACATTTAGTTCATTTCAGTTCAGTTGCTCAGTTGTGTCTGACTCTTTGTGACCTCAGAGACTGTAGCACGTCAGGCTTCCCTGTCCATCACCAACTCCTGGAGCTTACACAAACTCATGTCCATAGCATCCATGTTGCCATCCAACCATCTCATCCTCTGTCATCCCCTTTTCCTCCTGCCTTCAATCTTTCCCAACATTAGGGTCTTTTTCAATGAGTCAGTTCTTCACATCAGGTGGCCAAAGTATTGGAGTTTCAGGTTCAGCATCAGTCCTTCCAATGAATTCCTTTAGGATGGACTGGTTGGATCTCCTTGCAGTCCAAGGGATTCTTAAGAGTCTTCTCAAACACCACAGTTCAAAAGCATCAATTCTTCAGTGCTCAGTTTTCTTTATAGTCCAACTCTCACATCCATACATGATCACTGGAAAAACCATAGCTTTGACTAGACAGACCTTTGTTGGTAAAGTAATGCCTCTGCTTTTTAATATGTTGACTAGGCTGGTCATAGCTTTTCTTCCAAGGAGCAAACATCTTTTAATTTCATGGCTGCAGTCACCATCTGCAGTAACCTTGGAGCCCCCCAGAAACAAAATCTTTCACTGTTTCCATTCTTTCCCCATCTATTTGCCATGAACTAATGGGACGTGGAAAATAGATGGGGGAAACAGTGCAAAGAGTGTCAGACTTTATTTTTGGGGGCTTCAAAATCACTGCAGATGGTGACTGCAGCCATGAAATTAAAAGACGCTTACTCCCTGGAAGGAAAGTTATGACCAACCTAGATAGCATATTAAAAAGCAGAGACATTACTTTGCCAACAAAGGTCCATCTGGTCAAGGCTATGGTTTTTCCAGTGGTCATGCATGGATGTGAGAGTTGGACTGTGAAGAAAGCTGAGTGCTGAAAAATTGATGCTTTTGAACTGTGGTGTTGGAGAAGACTCTTGAGAGTCCCTTGGACTGCAAGCAGATCCAACCAGTCCATCCTAAAGGAGATCAGTCCTGGGTGTTCATTGGAAGGACTGATGCTGAAGCTCAAACTCCAGTACTTTGGCCACCTCATGCGAAGAGCTGACTCATTGGAAAAGACCCTGATGCTGAGAGGGATTGGGGGCAGGAGGAGAAGGGGATGACAGAGGATGAGATGGCTGGATGGCATCACCAACTCGATGGGCATGGGTTTGGGTAGACTCAGGGAGTTGGTGATGGACAGGGAGGCCTGGCGTCTGCGATTCATGGGGTCGCAAAGAGTCGGACACGACAGAGCAACTGAACTGAACTGAACTGAACTGAATGGGACTGGATGCCATGATCTTAGTTTTCCGAATGTTAAGTTTTAAGCCAGCTTTTTCATTCTCCTCTTTCACTTTCATCAAGGGGGTCTTTCATTCTTCTTCGCTTTCTGCTATAAGGGTGGTGTCATCTGCATATCTGAGGTAATTGCTTTATATTATATGCACATATACTTGTGTGTGTTTGCATGTGCGTGTGTGTGTATAGTATATGTAGTGTAAGTCGCTCAGTTGTGTCCAACTCTGTGAATCCATGGACTGTAGCCCACCAGCTCCTTTCCATGGGATTTCCCTGGGCAAGAATACTAGAGTGGATTGCCATTTTCTTCTCCAGAGGATCTTCCTGACTTAGGTATCGAGCCCAGGTTTCCTGCATTGCAGGCAGATTCTTTACTGTTTAAGCTACAGGGAATATCACTAAAGTATATGTAGTTGTATGGTAACTTTCTTCAGATTATGCAAAGCATAGAAATTTTATGTTAAGAACTTACTTTAAGTTCCATTCAGTTTTTAAATCAAGGTTATTTTATAAAATTATTTGAAATTTACACTAATATCACATATAAAAGTTTCAAAATTATCAGTCAACACTTTCTGGAAAGCCTAAAAAAACAAACAAAAAAAATAATTCTAAAAAAAAAACCTCAGAATTCAACCTAGGTTTTCTCCACCTTTGTCATTTGCTTATGAAGTTTGGTCAGAGGAAGGCCCCTGCTCTTTTCCCCACTGTGAGTGGTGGAAAAATGTTCTTAAATTAGTTAATGCTTAGTTTACATATTATACAAGAGCACCATTGTAGACTATAGGCCAGCGAACCAGAAATGGCAAAACAAAACAAAAAAAGCCTGACCTGCATTAGTAGGAGAGTACTTACTTGATTTAAATTTACAAAGAATTTGATATGACATCCATGTTTCTACACAAAACAGGATCTGTTTTCAGCCACATTCACTCTGTCAATCAAACTTGCCATGAAAATTGATCCAAAAGTTTTATCCAAAACAAAGACATCACTAGTGATATTTTTAATATAGGGAGGGGAGTAACTGCACTATATTTTTGAAGATTATCTGGGTTTCTAGTGAGTGTGTATACAGTTTTGACAGCAAATGTACCATTCACTACTGTTTTTATAATTCTATAACATTAAGAGATTAATTTTTTAAAACTGATAGCTATGCATATAATTCATGTCTAAAAGCATTGCAAATAGTCCTTATCTAAGAATATTTGTTGCAAGTGATTCTTCAACAACAGCAATTCAAATGATTTCTGGTCACACGGGATAGTAATGCAAAGATTACTATCTCTTATTTAGTACACATTAACCATTAACCAGTCATATATTCACTAGCAAATTTATTTCTGCATTTTTTAACTGACAAACTAGAAAAACCCCAATTCCTCACATTCCTCTTCAAACCAGATTTAATATCAAAAGTCCTTTCATTAACATTAAAAAAAAAACTTTGACATATTCATCTTATATTGTTATGAGGGTCATGTTTTTAACTTTTGAAAATTATACTTTAGCACTGTAACAAAAGTCTTTGACTAATAAAATAGCCCTCCAGTGATGACTAAAGGAACAAAAGGCTGATCACAGAAACACAGAATAAACTGGCAGGCAAGTAGGTAATACTCAAATTTGACAGCAAGTTAAAAATCTACAGAATTAAACAAAGAGGAAATAAGGAAATCTAGTTTCTTAGGGCGATACAAAAATCTTAGAGCTCCGTGGCACCAGTGTGATGAGCAAGGTAAGCTTCTCATGGACGAAACTGATAAAGAGCAGCAAGGTGGCTTACTGTGTACCTTCAAATGTTGCTTCAAAAAAAGATGTAAAAAAGAACATGGAAGAAGAACATGAGAGGACTGTTTTTAAGAAAATGTGAAACATTTCCAGAAAATAGTAATTTTTTTTTTTTTTAAGCTACACCACATCACATATTGGACCTTAGTTCCCCAGCCAGAAATCTAACCTGTGTTTCCTGGAAGCACAGAGTCTTAACCACTGGACCCCCACAGAAGTTCCAAAAATAGCATATTGAGAAATTAAAAGCACAGGTTCCTGGATTATAGAGAATTGGGTTCAAATTCTATCATCTCATTTACCAGATTTTTTATAAAATTTAAGCTAGTTACTTAAATTCTCTGTGCTTGTGCTTTTTTAGGGAAATAATTATTCCAAAGAGAGAATAATGATATCTATCTGAGATGAATATTAAATTTGAAAATGTACATAAAGCACTTAGCACAGTGTCACACACATACTAAAGTAATTTGATAAATGACTTATTACTTCTAATGATTTAGGAAGATTTTGAAAGGTGTAGATAATATGCAGTGCCTTGAAGAAAAGAAGCCATCAAACTTCGAACATTAATGTTGTGATCTTATTGTCTGCTGAGGCTGGTGGATCCAAGGGAATAACTGGGTTTGCTGGAGCTAAGATAGATACAAACGCTAGGTGCTAAGTCTGCCCTGAGTAATGGTATTTGTCAAAGAGTAATTATAATCCACAAAGGAGACTACAAACTACAACACAATTCAGATTATACAAGATTAGGGTGACACATACAGAACAGATGGAGAAAAATATAACCAAGCAAAAATTGAACAAAACCAGATGTGAAGTATTCAAGTTGACTAAGGATATTTCTATTCCTAATAAATTAGAAGCCTCTATCTAATCCTTCTAATTATTATTTTAAAAATTTAGCCTCCAATTGTGCTTACATTCACCATATAGAGAGAATATATGGCATCCTATCATGCCACTATCAGTTCAGTTGCGTGCATGCATGCATACTCAGTTGCTCAGTCATGTCCAACTCTTTGCAACACTACGGACTGAAGCCCACCAGGCTCCTCTGTCCATGGAATTTTCCAGGCAAGAATACTGGAATGGGTTGCCATTTCCTCCTTCAGGGGATCTTCTCAACCCAGGTATCAAACCCATGTCTACTTCGTACCCTGCATTGGTAGGTGGATTCTTTACCGTCAGTGATTTATTTCTAATTCTTGATATTCAGAAATACCACTCTGAACATAATTGGCTATCATAGTAGACAGACTAGTGAAAAGAATCCATTACAGAAAGGTGTGAGAAGTCCCAAATACTGCAGAATATAAATTTCTCTTCTCACCACATATTCCACCCTTTTATCAATCATAAAACAGCAATGCTGGAAGCATCCCATTTATCCTTCTAATCTCAGCCAAAATCTGATCTCAAGAACAACAGAAGGAGATAAAGTGTTCATTTCTAACTGAATGAAATCTAGGATAAAAGAAAGAGTAAAATCTTCTGAAGTTTCTTCCTGTTGATGTCAGGCCACAAAATATACATTTTTGAGCACAATGCTCCAAAGAAGCAAAAAACATAACTCACTGTCATTTCTCAATATCTGTTCATAACCAATGAAAGCACCAAAAATCTTAGTTTGAATCTTCTTTCCAATCTCTTGCTTATTTAATTTAAGATAAAAACATGTTAATCTTGGCATCATTTGGGCCTTAAAGGAAAAAGTATTGATATGCGTTGTCACCAATGCACTGAATCACTAAAGTCAATGTTCCTGAGAGCCAAGTGGCATAATGGGATCTCTACAGAATGAAAGAAAGGAGAATTTCTTTGAATGATCTAAGGCATTTCTATCTGAGGTCTTTTAGTATCAAATAGAGGAATATAAAATGCTTCTCCTTTTTCATCTTTGAATATTGCTAGGTTTCATATTTTAACACATCATATTTTATAGTTCACTCATAGGATATTTTAAATATTTCTATGTGAAAACGGGGATAAAATTGTTATTGAGGTAAGGTGGGAAAAATAGATGTTAAAATAGTGTGACATTTATTTCACTCCTAATAATAGAAACCATCAAAAGAAATAATAAAAGTTAAATATTTTGTAGTCAAAAATAAATAGCACATTTGAAAAACAATTCTGGTATAAGAAAAATATAAAGAAAATACATAAGAAAATAAAAACCTTTAAAAAAAGAAAATTGACAACCATAAAATAAAATGGGTAGGAAATGACAGTCAATTTGATGACTTTTTAAAACAGTTCCTCACTTCATTTAAATATGAACCTTCCCTTTCTTGACAACACATTTTGGAGTTCAGTTGAGTTAAGTCGCTCAGTGGTGTCCGACTCTTTGAGACCCCATGAACCACAGCACGCCAGGCTAACCTGTCTATCACCAACTACTGGAGTTTACCCAAACTCATGTCCACTGACTCAGTGATGCCATCCAACCATCTCATTCTCTGTCATCCCATTCTCCTCCTGCCCTCAATCTTTCCCAGCATCAGGGTCTTTTCCAATGAGTCAGCTCTTCGCATCAGGTGGCCAAAATATTGGAGTTTCAGCTTCAACATCAGTCCTTCCAATCAACACCCAGGACTTATCTCCTTAAGGATGGACTGGTTGGATCTCCTTGAAGTCCAAGGGACTCTCAAGAGTCTTCTCCAACACCACAGTTCAAAAGTATTAATTCTGCCCTCAGCTTTCTTTATAGTCCAACTCTCACATCCATACATGACTAGTGAAAAAACCATAGCCTTGCCTAGACGGACCTTTATTGACAAAGTAATGTCCCTCCCTGCTTGCTTTTTAATATGCTGTCTAGGTTGGTCATAACTTTCCTTCCAAGGAGTAAGCGTCTTTCAATTTCATGGCTGCAATCACCATCTGCAGTGATTTTGGAGCCCCCAAAAATAAAGTCAGTCAATGTTTCCACTGTTTTCCCATCTATTTACCATGAAGTTATGGGACTGGATGCCATGATCTTGGTTTTCTGAATGCTGAGTTTTAAGCCAACTTTTTCACTCTCCTCTTTCACTTTCATCAAGAGGCTTTTTAGTCCTTCTTTACTTTCTGCCATAAGGGTGGTGTCATCTGAATATCTGAGGTTATTGATATTTCTCCTGGCAATCTTGATTTCAGCTTGTACTTCCTCCAGCCCAGCATTTCTCATGATGTACTGTGCATATAAGTTAAATAAGCAGGGTGACAATATACAGCCTAGACGTACTCCTTTTCCTATTTGGAACCAGTCTGTTCTGTGTGCAGTTCTAACTGTTGCTTCCTGACCTGCATACAGGTTTCTCAAGAAGCAGGTCAGGTGGTCTAGTATGCCCATCTCTTTCAGAATTTTCCACAGTTTTTTATGATCCACAGAATCAAAGGCTTTGGCATAATCAATAAAGCAGAAACAGATGTTTTTCTGGAACTCTCTTGCTTTCTTGATGATCCAGCAGATGTTGGCAATTTCATCTCTGGTTTTCTGCCTTTTCTAAAACCAGCTTGAACATCTGGAAGTTCACGGTTCATGCATTGCTGAAGCCTGGCTTGGAGAATTTTGAGCATTAATTTACTAGTGTGTGAGATGAGTGCAATTGTGCGGTAGTTTGAGCATTCTTTGGCATTGCCTTTCTTTGGGACTGGAATGAAAACTGACCTTTTCTAGACCTGTGGCCACTACTGAGTTTTCCAAATTTGATGACATATTGAGTGCAGCACTTTCACAGCATCATCTTTCAGGATTTGAAATAGCTCAACTGGAATTCCATCACCTCCACTAGCTTTGTTCGTAGTGATACTTCCTAAGGCCCACTTGACTTCACATTCCAGGATGTCTGGCTCTAGATGAGTGTGAGTGAGCATACCATCATGATTATCTGGGTCATGAAGAACTTTTTTGTACAGTTCTTCTGTGTATTCTTGTCACCTCTTCTTAATATCTTCTGCTTCTCTTAGGTTTATACCATTTCTGTCCTTTATTGAGCTCATCTTTGCATGAAATGTTCCCTTGGTATCTCTAATTTTCTTGAAGAAATCCCTAGTCCTTCCCATTTTATTGTTTTCCTCTATTTCTTTGCACTGATCTCTGAGGAAGGCTTTCTTATCTCTCCTTGCTATTCTTTGGAACTGTATATTCAAATGGTTATATCTTTCCTTTTCTCCTTTGCTTTTCACTTCTTCTTTTCACAGCTATTTGTAAGGCCTCCTCAGGCAGCCATTTTGCTTTTTTGCATTTCTTTTTCTTGGGGATGGTCTTCATCCCTGTCTCCTGTACAATGTCATGAACCTACATTTATAGTTCATCAGGCACTCTGTCTATCAGATCTAGTCCCTTATATTTATTTCTCCTTTTCTTGACAACAAATTTTGAAGAGGAATGACAGAAAGAATTTAAAATGGTCTCATTCTCAAATGTAAACTTCGAAGTGACTTTTAGAATAATGCTTTTTAAATAAATTATAAATAAATAAAGCCCCCAACTACAATTGGCCAGGAAAGAAAACAGACACAATAGACTTTCTTGCAATTTAACTACATCATATTTCTTATTATGAGATCTGAAAATAATATACCTGAGTAAAAATATTTGAGTATATTGTTCCTACACAGCCACCTTTGGACACTGTTTAAGCAGCAACATTCTCTGATGTTAGTGAATGACTGAGGTTTTCTTTTGCTCTCTTAATGTATCTATTAAGTTTCTTAACAGGATAGGAAAAAAAAAATCAAGGATTTAAGGAGGGTGGGGAGGGGGAAATAATATCCAGACAGCAGCTGCAGAAGATAATGGATGGACTAACTTTTTTCATTTTTAATCACATGGGCTAGATAAATAATTTAAAAACCTTAAATATATAATGCTTTCAAAGAAGGGAAATGGACCAGATTTCCAAAGATATTGACTTCCAAAGTGCTATACAGAGTGGCAAAGTATTAAATTTTTAAATATTCTGATCCTAATCTTTACATTACGGACTATCTGTGTATTGATTGGAGCAGTACGTTTTCTTTCTTCTACCGAAGGCCATTTACAGATATCACTCGCTGTCATTCTGGGAAATGCATTATTGCACCATCATTATCTCCCCACATAATCAGAATCTCTCCGAGTTTGTTTTATAAGTGTTTTTTTTTAAATACATAAAACTTGATGTGTGGTCTTAAGTTTCATAAAGAAAAGTTTCCTGTGTATTTATTTTTCACTGCTGCTGTTACTGCTGCTAAGTCACTTCAGTCGTGTCCAGCTCTGTGCGACCCCATAGACAGCAGCCCACCAGGCTCCCCCATCCTTGGGATTCTCCAGGCAGGAACACTGGAGTGGGTTGCCATTTCCTTCTCCAACGCATGAAAGTGACAAGTGAAAGTGAAGTCGCTCAGTCATGTCCGACTCTTAAGAGACCCCATGGACTGCAGCCTACCAGGCTCCTCCATCCATGGGATTTTCCAGGCAAGAGTACTGGAGTGGGGTGCCATTGCCTTCTCCAGCTGCTAAAGTTACTTAAATACTATGATAACCATTCAATTCTGAATTTAAATACTGAAACTGGAAATATGCTGTTGCTAAAACTTATTTTAAAATGCAATGCAAAATGTGTTAACTTTTATAAGGACAGAGCTGTGACTAGCTCATTAGGTTAGCCTCCAAACTAAATGGCATGAGCAACAAGCTCTCTCTTTCTGTGTGATGCTATTAGAGAGTGGGGATTTACCATGAAAGCATTTATTGATTCATATGATAAATACTACATACACAAATGCCTTCAATCACTTAGAAATTTCATTTTTTAAGAAGAGTTCAGTTAATGTATCTCTAATTATGTATTCAAAGCATTGTCTACCATGGCAGGTGTGAGTCAGCTCTGTCAGTATTTCTACAAACAGGAAGGTCTGGGAATCAACTTCTATTTCTTTTTTGCTTTGCATGAAACACAAGCATCATGCAATATGTCATCTGATTTATGATATGATCATCAATTCAAAATAGCTAGCACTAGTTCATCCCTGTCCAGTGTTAAAATAAGTGGTGTTTCAGTGAGTACCAACCCTTTAAAATGCTAAAAAAAAAATATTTAGATAAAAGGAAATAAACATGAGAAGAATGTTTAACTTATAGGAACACTGAAATAGTTCCATAATTATCTTTGGCGTCAAGAAGAACAAGGATCCCGTAGTTCAAAGAATACTTTGCTAATTTTGTCTTTTATTAAATCATTATTATCTATCAAGATTATGCTCTTTCCTATTCTGGTCCTAACTCGAACTTGCTCATATCATTAACTCTGCCTCTCATCTCAGATCTCAAGTCTAATCTTGAGAAGCTCCAGGGAAGCTTTCCTCATTCTTCTTAACTAACTAGCATGCAACTCCTAGCTCCATGTAATTCTTTGTGATGATATTCACCACAGTTTCAAAGCGAAGCTTACTTCTGTCATTCTTTTAAATTGTCTGCTTAGCTCACTAGATAGTGAGTGGAAGGAGAGTTAGACAATGTCTCCCCCACCTCCCCCTGCCTCACTCTCCCTTGTCACTGAGACTCTAGAACTAAAGACGGTGCTTAACAGCGGTCAAGTAAAACTTGTTGGATAAATGAACAAATGAATGAATAAGTGAAGCAATGAAACTGTGAACCCTGAAGATGGATCATGAACAATTAAGTCTTTCTACAGATCTTATAACCATAGAAAAACCTAACAGCTCATATGAAAGTGATCTCTCTTGGCCAACCCGTAATTTTACATGAAAGTTTTTCAGATGCCCAATGGCAAAGATTCTTTGTACATTGTCCTAGGCATTGATATCAGCTTATTATTTAAGATTTTACTATTAATTCTTGTCATAAACACTATGAGCATAATGTCCTCAATTACTCAAAAGGATTTCATTTTTAAGGAGTGTTCCAAGAAACATATCTCCCAAATGCTTATAGTGCTAATAATAAAATGAGATGTAAACAACCTTTGCTTGAAATGTGCATACAAGCTAATGGTAAAGATACTTTTAACACTGTCTATTTTTATCCAATGCAAATGAAGATTCTTCTTCATTAAGGTCCTAATATCTAAAAGTTGTGTTATCTTTGCGGTCTTCTTTCCTGGATGCTACTATGACTCTTAAAGAAGAGCAGAGTACCCTGCTGAAAGATCTAAAAATTCCATATATTTTAATGTGTGCTGCCACCTGATATTGTGGCATATTATACATCTTTAAAAAAATGTTTCATCTTCTTTCTCTACTAGGAGGTGATTTTTACCCTGGAGGGGACTGTTTCATGAATTCAATATCAAATATTACAGTAGGCCTAGAAGGGGCCTTGGAGGCTTTTCTTGATCTATTCTTGAATCTTCAAACAGGAGAATATCTTAACCATTACATAAACACGTACTGGCCCATGTGCTGATGCCTTAATGAATTCAGGACAGGACTAATGAGAGTTAAGCAGTAGATGTTAAATTTTAAGCACATCTAATGCTTTAATTCCTTTCATTTTGATTTTTCATTGGATGCTGAGTGAGGCAGAATGCCAACGTATGGGTTGAACTGATTTAGAGATACAGAGAACAGTATAAAGAAACATGAAAAGTTGTAACGGGAGCTTGAAGGTCCAGCAACCCCCCTTTACCTTGATAAGAACAGGATGCTGCAAGCCTACTAGGGAAGCCATTGTCTAAGTTCACAAATTTAAAAGAAGAGAGCGAGAGAAATAAATAATATATTCTCTTTCAAATATCATCAGAGTATAGACATCAGCCAAATGTTCAATCAAAATCTCATATTGCATTTTAATGTCATTTTCTTGTCTAGTCTTTATCTGCATTTCCTGGATATTTTTATCATTCTTTTCCATGAAGTGAAAGTGAAAGTTGCTCAGTCATGTCCGACTCTCTGTGACCCCATGGACTATACAGTCCATGGAATTCTCCAGGCTAGAATACTGGAGTGGGTAGCCATTCCCTTCTCCAGGGGATCTTTCCCCTGGAGAAAGATTTGCATTCCCGCCAACAGTGTAAGAGGGTACCCTTTTCTCCACACCCTCTCCAGCATTTATTACTTGTAGACTTTTGGATAGCAGCCATCCTGACCGGCGTGTAATGGTACCTCATTGTGGTTTTGATTTGCATTTCTCTGATAATGAGTGATGTTGAGCATCTTTTCATGTGTTTGTTAGCCATCTGTATGTCTTCTTTGGAGAAATGTCTGTTTAGTTCTTTAGCCCATTTTTTGATTGGGTCATTTATTTTTCTGGAATTGAGCTGCAGGAGTTGCTTGTACATTTTTGAGATTAATCCTTTGTCTGTTGCTTCGTTTGCTATTATTTTCTCCCATTCTGATGGCTGTCTTTTCACCTTGCTTATAGTTTCCTTTGCTGTGCAAAAGCTTTTAAGTTTCATTAGGTCCCATTTGTTTATTTTTGCTTTTATTTCCAATATTCTGGGTGGTGGGTCATAGAGGATCCTGCCGTGATTTATATCAGAGAGTGTTTTGCCTATGTTCTCCTCTAGGAGTTTTATAGTTTCTGGTCTTACATTTAGATCTTTAATCCATTTTGAGTTTATTTTTGTGTATGGTGTTAGAGTGTTCTAGTTTCATTCTTTTACAAGTGGTTGACCAGTTTTCCCAGCACCACTTGTTAAAGAGGTTGTCTTTTTTCCATTGTATATCCTTGCCTCCTTTGTTAAAGATAAAGTGTCCATAGGTACGTGGATTTATCTCTGGGCTTTCTATTCTGTTCCATTGATCTATATTTCTGTCTTTGTGCCAGTACCACTTCTGGGCATACAGACCGAGGAAACCAGTGTTTCTGAAAGAGACACATGCAGCCCAATGTTCATCGCAGCACTGTTTATAATAGCCAGGACATGGAAGCAACCTAGATGCCCATCAGCAGATGAATGGATAAGGAAGCTGTGGTACATATACACCATGGAATATTACTCAGCCATTAAAAAGAACTCATTTGAATCAGTTCTAATGAGATGGATGAAACTGGAGCCCATTATACAGAGTGAAGTAAGCCAGAAAGATAAAGACCAATACAGTATACTAATGCATATATATGGAATTTAGAAAGATGGTAACAATAACCCTATATGCAAAACAGAAAAAGAGACACAGATGGACAGAACAGACTTTTGGACTCTATGGGAGAAGGCGAGGCTGGGATGTTTTGAGAGAACAGCATCGAAACATGTATATCATCAAGGGTGAAACAGATCACCAGCCCAGGTTGGATGCATGAGACAAGTGCTCCGGGCTGGTGCACTGGGAAGACCCAGAGGGATGGGGTGGGGAGGGAGGCGGGAGGGGGGATCGGGATGGGGAATACATGTAAATCCATGGCTGATTCATGTTAATGTATGGCAAAAACCACTACAATATTGTAAAGTAATTAGCCTCCAACTAATAATAATAAATGAAAAAAAAAAAAATAAAGTGATGGAGTATCAGTGACTCTAAAGGAAATTCTTCTCTTTGGTTAAAGTTGGCCTTTATCTGTTTAATATTTAACCTGTTCAGATGATACTCGCTGTGTTAAAATAATATTTGATTACTATTAGTCAACTGAAACAAGCACAAAAAGTATTTTTTTAAAAGGCTTAATACATCATGCTTACAATCTTTCTCAGAGAAGATAATAAAATTCCAGAGAAGTTTGAGGCCTTATGATACTTGGAAATGTTTTACACTGATAGACTAAGATCATTCAAAGAATTAGTGGACAATAAAAGCATAGATTAATTTTTATTTTAACCTAAATAATGAATTTTGTAAGACCCGAAAATTATTTACGGCTAAATCTAAGTTGAAGCAAGGGAGGAAAAAAAAAAGAGTACAAATTTAAGTACAAATAAAAGTTAAGTCAGAAGCAAGGTGCCAATGTGTATTTAAGAAGTGGCTATTCTTCTCTGTTCTTGTTGGGCTTTGGGCTTTACACTTAAACATGAAGTTTGATCACTAATAGATTTGTTGCTTAAATAAACATAATAGTGGTATGAAGGTACTGAGTGATACAGCCCTGCTCTCTCTCCTATTTAATAATGACATGAATGGACCTGAGGCTACTGTGCTTCTTCACAGAGACATCACAAATCTGCTGCAGACTTCTGAAGGAAAGAAATGGTATTTCCAAAGTTAAAACTGGATCCTGGACCTTTCCTGAAAGCAGGATCTCAGAATTCCCACAATGATAAAGCTCACTGGGAGACTTACAGGAACGATGCACTTAAGGGTGCAGCATCTTAGAACTTCAGAAAGTGTGAGGTTAAAACCATTTGCCATTTATTTAGGATTTTTAAAATCATTTTATATAATAGATTTGACTTTCAATCAGAAGCATCTCAAAATTATATACAATAAAAGGTGCATTACTGCTTTAAATGAGAACTTGAGTATAAAACAAGCATAGCACATACCTAGGAGAAGGAATGAATCAATATATTTAATCCAGTTCTGGGAAAACTATGCTTAGAAGGGTGGGAGGAAGAAAGAAGTCTTATGAATTTTAACTGACTCCTTGAAATCCTTAAAACTGATTGGTAATAACTTTATCTAATAGAAGTAATAGGTTCTATTAGGGCTATTTACTAATAGGGCTCCATCTTCAAAGTTGTAAACTTCTGTGAGTCAGAAGATTCTTTTAATTACCATCCTCTCTCAATTTATTCATCTGACCAAGAAATTGAAGTTAAATTTATCAGTAATGTTCACTCACAAAACAGGTTGTGTTTCCAAAGATAGTAGTAAGACTGTGAATTAAAACTGGATGTATAGACTGCTGGTTTAGCAATTTATTCATTAAACCACTCACTACTAAATACAGTAATATCCTGCTCACATTAATTCAATTATCCAGTACAGTTACAATAGAAACAGTTAGAACTTCAATGAGTAACATGACATTTCAATAGTTACTATGTGATGACTAAAAGCTTCAACCCAGACTACATCTGGCCATTTTTTCTCTATATGCAGCTTTGCATTCTAGGGCTTCTGCATTTGCTGTTCATTCTGCCTCAGATGCTTTTCTCCAGGCTTTCAGTGGCTGACTTCCACTAGTCACTTTCCAACTGAAATGTTGCAGAAAAGATTAATTTGATGATGAATCCATCAAAACATACTTCTCTAAAGCAATGAAAAATTACCATGTCATCTTTGATCTACCACTCATCATATCTTCATTATTTCATTCTGTAAGTTATCTTATTTGTGTATTTGTTAGTTATTAACTTCCTTTTTTAAGGTCAGAGAACTTCCATATTGTGCATTTCTATGTAACTGGGACATAGGACAATTCCTGACACATATTTGTTGACTAAATGAATAAATGTATTAATTAAAACTTAACAGCAACCTTCAACCTTCAATACTTCAAACAGGTACTAACTTTATTTTTAGACGAGGGAAATTAAGTTCAAAGACATTAAGTAAGTTGCTCAAGTTCTCATAAACAGAAAATACTAGAGCTATGATTAAAAGCCACATCTGATTAAACTTGAGAGATTGTAGAGTTAACTTCTATTACTTCAAAATTATCCCTCCTTCTGTAAATCAGAGCTCAGTTTCTTTTCTTGTTCTCCACATAGAATCTACTTTCATCTGTTTTCAGTATTGAGAAATGGACTCAACAGAAGGATAGAGGAAGAACTTTTTCTCACTTACCCTATAGTAAATTAATCGAACATCATAGTAGACTTATAGTCTCCCATCTTCATTGGATGCAATTTCTCCTTCTTCTTCCCCTGCCTCTTCTCTTCTCCTTCCCTCTCTTCTTTCCTCTCCCTCCTCCTCCTCCGCTGCTTCTCTTAGCCATCCCCTCCCTCTCATGCTCCTTCTTCTTTCCTTCTTCAGAGAATTCAGGCCTTTTCAACATCTCTTCCAAATTAACATAAATATCCACTGAGGCAGTCAAGAAACAGCACTTATCCCAATTCAAGTCCATGTGAGAATTATAAAGGAAAAAAAAAAAAGTGCTTTCAATCATATCAGGTATGTCTTGCTTAGGCACCTTAATAAGTATATTAACTAATTCTTTTCAGTGTGGCTTTTTCATTCCAAAGTGTTCTGACTAAAATAATAAAAGAAAAGGAGTCCTCCCTTCAGATAGGCTCATAATATAGAAGCCAAGGGCAATACAAGTTTGGTGAGGTAATATCTTCAGTATCCAGGATAAAATTGTAGATATATTAAGAGGTTTTATGCTGAATATGCCCTAGCACATGCATCTTTTTGGCATAAGTGGCAAAATCAGGCTTTTAATGAAATCTTTCCAATGGGCCCCTGGAGAAGTCACCTTAACTAATATCACACTGTAGATGATTCCAAGAGTACTTTCTCTTGAATAATACACAGTTTAACTTATTTTGTCCTGTTTTTTATTCTTCATTACCCAAAGAGGACAGTGTCCATTGTGTGGCTGAAGCTATTTTGAATTAATAGTCATGGTTCTGAATCTTGCCTTCACATATAAATACTAAGAAATAGGATTCGTTTTAGAGAAAATGAAACTCAATAAGAAAAAAAAGAAAAGAAAATCAAGACCAACAAAATGATACATATATTTATAACTGCACAACCAGGCTTATGGCATAATGCATTACAGTTTCACAAACAATCGATACAAATTATTGGATATAAAATTACTTTTTGATGACCACTGTGAAAATACAAGCTGTTCAAGTCATTCCTCACACTATTATTGATTTTATTCTACTTTTTCTATTGCATTTTTAAAGTACTTGGTGTCAGTTTTTAAGTCTCTAGTCTCTAGTAAAATACTAAGCAAATTCATGTAGACTGGAATTTTCTAAGGAATATCAAGGAAGAAGAGATTCTTGAGAAAACTTTTGCTTTGAATTTTCCATTCCAACAAGTATCTCTTTTTTACATTAAAATTTCTTTTTTTTTTTTTTTTTTTTACTCTTTTTTTTTTTTTTTTTTTTTTATTTTTTTTTCCCAGTGGGTTTTGTCATACATTGATATGAATCAGCCATGGATTTACATGTATTCCCAATCCCGATCCCCCCTCCCACCTCCCTCTCCACCCGATTCCTCTGGGTCTTCCCAGTGCACCAGGCCCGAGCACTTGTCTCGTGCATCCCACCTGGGCTGGTGATCTGTTTCACCATAGATAGTATACATGCTGTTCTTTTCAAATATCCCACCCTCACATTCTCCCACAAAGTTCAAAAGTCTGTTCTGTGTTTCTGTGTCTCTTTTTCTGTTCTGCATATAGGGTTATCGTTATCACCTTTCTAAATTCCATATACATGTGTCAGTATGCTGTAATGTTCTTTATCTTTCTGGCTTACTTCACTCTGTATAATGGGCTCCAGCTTCATCCATCTCATTAGGACTGGTTCAAATGAATTCTTTTTAATGGTTGAGTAATATTCCATAGATAGGAAAAGAAGAAGTAAAACTCTCACTGTTTGCAGATGACATGATCCTCTACATAGAAAACCCTAAAGATTCTACCAGAAAATTACTAGAGCTAATCAATGAATATAGTAAAGTTGCAGGATATAAAATTAACACACAGAAATCCCTTGCATTCCTATATACTAACAATGAAAAAACAGACAGAGAAATTAAGGAAACAATACCATTCACCATTGCAACAAAAAGAATAAAATACTTAGGCGTATCTCTTTTTAAGATTCAAAAATGTCTTCAAAGTCACACTACCAATAAACATTTGAAACTGTTCCAACATTTTAAGGCTAGCAGTAATTCTATTTTTGTCATTTTTTTCCCATAGTGTAACACTTTGTTGTGATTGTTGTTGCTTTTTACTCCACTAGGTCATGTCTAACTCTTGGGTAACCCGGTGGACTGTAGCCCAAGTTGAATGGGACTTGTGTTTCCCGCATTGATAGGCAGATTCTTTGCCACTGAGTCACCAAATGGTTCCCATGAAGATGGTAATGCTTTCTGTCAAACATGAAATCACAGGCAATTATCATGTTTAAATGCAGGATTTTCTATATTTTAAATGCTTATTTATCAATTAGTATTTAATATTAATTTAGGATCATTGAAAATTAGATGTAGCTGCCTCTACGACCAAATTTTGATAATGCTAGTAAGTTTCCAACAAAATGTCTTAGGCTGGGGTCCCAGAAAACAGGGCTTCCTAGATGACTCAGTGGTAAAGAATCTGCCTGCCAATGCAGGAGAAGCAAGAGACTCAGATTCAATACCTGGGTCGGGAAGATCCCCTGGAATAGGAAATGACAACCCACTCCAGTATTCTTCCCTGGAAAATTCCATGGATAGAGGGGCCTGCTTGGCTACAGTCCATGGATTTCAAAGAGTTGGACACGACTGAGAGACAGCAAACACATACACATCTTTCAAGGAAACAGACTCAGATACACTTGCACAAATTTTATCAGGGAGGGCCCTTAATATCTTCAAAAGAATTAAATAGGCAGAATTGGGCAAAGAGAATTTTCCAGGTCAATGCTAATTCCTAATTCCAGGTCAATTAGGTCAACTAATCCTAGAGGGAGTTCGGCAACTGGAAAGACCCTCTAGACATGGCTAAGTTAAGAAAAGGGGAGTCCATGAATTTGTATCATTGCCTTAAATGACTCCTCAGATGCAAGCCAACCCAGGGAAGACTGAAGGTATGACCTCACGGAGGACAACTACTTTCAAACAAAGCCAGTTTCCTAGAATAGCCTGTAAAGGAATGAATGCCTTCCTCCTCAGAGATACCTGGATGCTACACCACAGTGTACACTCTAAGTAGTAAAGGGGTACTTTTATATTATGAGATGATGCAATCTAGAATTATTTGCATATGAGAGCTTGGCCGCTCACTAGCCATTCATATCTTGCCTCTCTAATGATGCCTACTTCTCTGAAAATAATTTTTACTTAGCTCTTCATTCTGCCCATTGTTTATCCTTCCTTCAGTTTCAGTTTCTACCTGAATTTCTGTGGTTTTTTTTCTACCTATTTCAGAATTTCAATTGAACAGTGGTCTTTGAATATTTTGCTTGAGTAATGCTAAAATAATTTTCAAAATAACCATGGGCCCCTCACACATTTTAAAGATGATTTTTATAATTTTATAATTTATTTAAAAGCATGTAAAGAATATAATGTGGTGAACTTTAAATATTGAATATTATAAAAATACATTCCATCATATTAAAAGTACTACATAGCATCTAAATATAAGAAATACTAATATAAGGCATAGTTCTTAGCCTATGGTATTGCAAATTATTCTTAGATAATTGAGACATATATTTGAAAAAAACAATAATGAAAGGAAGAATATGACACTAGGGAAATGAGTTAGCATGAATATCTAGTCTATTGTGAAATGAGATGGCCATTCCACTACCTAAAACCTTTCAGTTCCTTTCCAGTGTCCTTGG
This sequence comes from Dama dama, assembly GCF_033118175.1. Classification (NCBI taxonomy): domain Eukaryota; kingdom Metazoa; phylum Chordata; class Mammalia; order Artiodactyla; family Cervidae; genus Dama; species Dama dama. Next base: position 28,338,140 of record NC_083709.1, read on the forward strand.
GAAAAGATGTAACTTTCAGGCCACACATACTATACTCACATTTCAGCTTTTATTTCTGCTGTTTATTTCCTTACTATTGAGAGACTAATCCTAGGCAGGTAGATAAGAAGTTTGGGGTTTTAGAAGAGATCAGTTCGGTTGTGTTCAGTAGCTCAGCTGTGTCTGACTCTTTGGACACCATGGACTGCAGAAAGCCAGGCCTCCCTGTCCATCACCAACTCCCACAGTTAACTCAAACTCATGTCCATTGAGTCAGTGATGCCTCCAACCATCTCATCCTCTGTCATCTTCGTCTCCCGCCTTCACTCTTTTCCAGGATGAGGGTCTTTTCCAATGAGTCAGTTCTTCACATCAGGTGGCCAAAGTATTGGAGTTTCAGCTTCTGCATCAGTCCTTCCAATGAATATTCAGCACTGATTTCCTTTAGGATGGACTAGTTGGATCTCCTTGCAGTCCAAGGGACACACAACTGTCTTCTCAAATACCACAGTTCAAAAGCATCAGTTCCTCCATGCTTACCTTTCTTTATAGTACAACTCTCACATCCATACATGACTACTGGAAAAACCACAGAGATGGTTTGATGAGATGGACCTTGTTGGCAAAGTAACGTCTCTGCTTTTTAATATGCTGTCTAGATTGGTCATAACTTTCCTTTAAAGAAGCAAGCGTCTTTTAATTTTATGGCTGCAGTCACATCTGCAGTGATTTTGGAGCCCCAAAAAATAAAGTCTCTCACTATTTCCATTGTTTCCCCATCTATTTGCCATGACGATGGGACGAGATGCTATGATCTTAGTTTTCTGAATGCTGAGCTTTAAGCCAATGTTTTCACTCTCTTCTTTCACTTTCATCAAGAGGCTATTTAGTTCTTCTTCACTTTATGCCATAAGGGTGGTGTCACCTGCATATCTGAGGTTATTGATATTTCTCCCGGCAATCTTGATTTCAGCTTGTGCTTCATCCAGTCCAGCATTTATCCTGATGTACTATGCATATAAGTTAAATAAGCAGGGTTAAAATATGCAGCCCTGACATATTCCTTTCCCGATTTGAAACCAATCTATTGTTCCATGTTCAGTCCTAACTATTCCTTCCTGACCTACAAACAGGTTTCTCAAGAGGCAGGTCAGGTGGTCTGATAATCCCATCTCTTTCAGAATTTTCCACAGTTTATTGTGATCCACACAATCAAAGCTTTCGGCAGTCAATAAAGCAGAAATAGATGTTTTGCTGGAACTCTCTTGCTTTTTTGATGACCCAATGGATATTGGCAATTTGATCTGGTTCCTCTGCCTTTTCTAAATTCAGTTGAACATTTGGAAGTTCACCGTTCATGGACTGTTGCAGCCTGGCTTGGAGAATTTTGAACATTACTTTAATAGCATGTGAGATGAGTGCAACTGTGCGGTAGTTTGAGCATTCTTTGGCATTGCCTTTCTTTGGGACTGGAATGAAAACTGACCTTTTCCAGTCCTGTGGCCACTGCTGAGTTTTGCAAATGAGCTGGCATATTGAGTGCAGCACCTTCACAGCATCATATTTCAGGACGTGAAATAGCTCAACTGGAATTCCATCACCTCCACTAGCTTTGTTCGTAGTGATACTTCCTAAGGCCCACTTGACTTCACATTCCAGAATGTCTGGCTCTAGGTGAGTGATCACACCATCGTGATTATCTAGGTCATGAAGATCTTTTTTGTACAGTTCTTCTGTGTATTCTTGCCACTTCTTCTTAATATCTTCTGCTTCTGTTAGGTCCATATCATTTCTGTCCTTTATCAAGCCCATCTTTGCATGAAATGTTCCCTTGGTATCTTTAATTTTCTTGAAGAGATCTCTTTATGGAAGAGGAGGTAAGGGTCTGGAATTCTCAAGGAGGAGGAAAGGACATTTTCTTTTCTACATTCCTTAGTATTGAATGAGTGAATGAAGTCGCTCAGTCATGTCAGACTCTTTGCGACCACATGGACTATAGCCTGCCAGGTTCCTCCATCCGTGGGGTTTTCCAGGGAAGAACATTTGAGTGGGTTGCCATGTCCAGAGGATCTTCCCCACCCAGGGATCAAACCTGGGTCTCCAGCATTACAGGCAGACTCCTTACCCTCTGAGCCACCAAGGAAGAACAGAGAAGAATCCTTCTTCCTAGTAAGGATTATATAACAACAATGTATTCTGCCTGAGAACATGTTTCTCCTTTTTGAGAACCTTTTCACTAATCCTGTTAGCTTAAATTTTGTATTATGGGAGTGGGTCCTGTGAGATCTTTCTATTGTTAGCTCTAATCCTGTCATCTTAAAATGTAAATTGTGGGAGTGGGTCTAGTAAGATCTTTACAACCTTGAGACATTCTTTTGATTTATTGTAGTAACCAATTAAAAACACTATAACTCTCTGGCTTACAGTGAAGACTGTATATTGTCACCCTGCTTATTTAACTTACATGCAGAGTACATCATGAGAAATGCTGGGCTGGATGAAGCACAAGCAGGAATCAAGATTGCCAGGAGAAGCAATAATAATCTTAGATATGCAGACGACACCACCCTTATGGCAGAAAGCAAAGAAGAACTAAAGAGCCTCATGATGACAGTGAAAGAGGAGAGTGAAAAAGTTGGCTTAAAGCTTAACATTCAGAAAACTAAGATCATGGCATCTTGTCCCATCACTTCATGGTTAATAGATGGGGAAACCATGGAAACAGTGACAGACTTTATTTTTCTGGGTTTTAATATCACTGCAGGTCGTGACTGTAGCCATGACATTAAAAGACGCTTGCTCCTTGGAAGAAAAGTTATGACCAACCTAGCCAGCATATTAAAAAGTAGAGACATTACTTTGCCAACAAAGGTCTGTCTAGTTAAGGCTATGGTTTTTCTAGTGGTCATGTATGGATGTGAGAGTTGGACTATAAAGAAAGCTGAGCATGGAAGAATTGATGCTTTTGAACTGCAGTGATTGAGAAGACTGTTGAGAGTTCCTTGGACTGCAAGGAGATCCAACCAGTCCATCCTAAAGGAAATCAGTGCTGAATATTCATTGGAAGGATTGATGCAGAAGCTGAAACTCCAATACTTAGGCCACCTGAAGCAAAGAACTGACTCACTGGAAAAGACCCTAATGTTGGGTTGAAGGCAGGAGGAGAAGGAGATTACAGAGGATGAGATGGTCGCATGACTTCACCAACTCGATGGACATGAATTTGGTAGGTTCTGGGTGTTGATGATGGCCAGGGAAGCCTTGCATGCTGCAGTCTGTGGGCTCGCAAAGAGTTGGACATGACTGAGAGACTGAACTGAAATGACATTCTTTTGATTTATTGTAATAACCAATTAAAAAGTATATAACTCTCTTGCTTAGAGTAGCAAGGCGGGCACTCTCCATCCCCCTTCTGATGTCTATGTCAGAAGCTTTCTCTGTCCCTTTCTATACTTTAATAAAACTCTGCAACACAAAAGCTCTTGAGTGATCGAGCCTGGTCCCTGGTCCTGAAGCTAAATCTTTGGAGATCAAGAATCTGACATAGTTCACCATAAGCTATCAGTATTTTAATCCTAATGTCATCAACTCCATTTGGTACCTCAACATTGCCTTTGACCTTTCAAAGTGTTTTTTCAGCTTCCATCTTTCCTCCCTCCCTCCTCTCTCTTTCTTTTTTCTCCTCTCTTTCTCCTCCATCTCTCTTGACTTGACTTTAACCATGACACCAAAGTTCCGTGAGATGCCACCTCTCTTGTTCCCCAGCATCCCATACGCTCTTCTGCCATGGTCCTTATCACACAGAGTGTCTTTACCTCCCTGGATCTCATGTCGATTGCCAGAATCTCTGAAGCTAAGAGCCTTCTAACTTGTTCACTGTTATATATCCAAGAATTAATACACCATCTGGGAAATAGTTCAAACATAATAAATATTAATTGAATAAATTAAATAGTTACTGAATGGTAAAATTAATAAAGTTAACTATTAGAGGAGGTAACCTTTACCTTTTAAAGAATGTATGAGAAGAACTGTACTGGAAGACAAAAAGTAAAGTATTCCTGGTTTCATTTCTTGAAAGATGACTGTTTCTTTAGAAGCAGGCTACTTTTCTAGGACTACATCCTAAAACATAACACAATATTAGTAGAAAAATAACAAGTTGTGCTCTTCTGGCAAATTTAAGTAATATATCTTTACTGACAAAATATAAAGATTACATTTCTGTATCTCATCCCCCTCTTATCCCTCCGAGTACAGGACTTTCAGAAGACGGAAATAAGTTTGCCTTCTAGGAATTAAAACTTAAAACAAATACTAGATAAATAATAGATCACAGTAGTGATAAGCAAATTCATTTTTAACTGAGTACTCTCTGTTAGAAGTAGGCTTGTTTCACACATTTATGCCACACTTAATCCTGTGGCTAAAAAAAAACAAAAATTCTAAATTTGCTCTATCTCTTGGGTTCTGTCTATAAAATGTAAATATGTCTGGTTGATTGAAGTGTCCAGATGTTTTGGTGTGATATAAAAACATCCTTAGACTACCAAGTACTTCACAGCAATAATTGTACTTTAAATAGCTGATAGAATTATTTTATTGTTGACAGTTTTTGAACCTAATTTCGGTGGAATATTGTTCTCTTGGAATAAAACTATTTTCAGATTCATTTTTCTTGCAGAATATAATAAAGTGCATTTGTGTCTCCAGCTGCTTCTTACTGAAACTGTTTTTAAGGTCTGCTGATATAAAACTTTCATATCTACACTGGCTATGAGACTATCAGCATTCTTTTTTATCTCTGCCACTGACCATCTGATTGACTCTGAACAAATCATACTATGATCCTGGTCTCAGTTCTTTCATCTATAAAATTAAGACATCAGTGAGGTGATCACCAAAGCCCTTTTCAGCTCTAGTATTCAATGACACTATAATTTCAAACCCTACCTAAAACAAGATATTGTGACATTCTTAACTGAGTTAAGAATCTATGGCTTGTGCCACAGATTTTGATTCTCCTACAGGTGAAGGGAGAGGCCTCTGTAATACCATATAATCTGTTCCAGTACATCTAGACTTTGCCTCTTATTTTCAGGAGTTTCTTAAATTTTATTACGTTTATGATAAAAAGGGTATGGATTATTTGAGCATAAAGCCCATTTATAGCTCATTTATTTCCTCATTTTTATTTCAGCCTGTATCATTTTCTTATAGGTATGACTGGTAAGCAAGAATGTAGTCACTCAAGGACACATATCTTAGCTATCATGTTGGTAACAAGAATAATGAAACAACAGCTGCAAGCATTTATGAAACAAATGATTATGTGTCAGACATTAGTAATGGAACAACCCTAAGAAATATGAACTATTATCTCCATTTTTAGTGATGAACAATCTAAGTCTCAGACATATTGACAAATACTGCTAAGCAACAGGGTCAGTATTAGAAACTATTTGAAGACTTTTAACATCTCTGCAACACCATTTCTAAGGAAAGCATAGAATTTAGGGCTAATGAACACTGATTATTCTGTGTGAACTCCATTCAATTTAACCCAGTTCCACAACAGAAGTCAGAAGTAAGAACAATTGCTCTTAATATGGAAAATTTTGGTGGTTCAGTCCACAAAGAGATCAAATTGCTAACATCCTCTGGATCATCGAAAAAGCGAGAGAGTTCCAGAAAAACATATATTCCTTCCTATTGACTGTGTGGATCACAATAAACTGTGAAAAATTCTGAGATGGGAATACCAGACCACCTGACCTGCTTCTTGAGAAACCTGTATGCAGATCAGGAAGCAACAGTTAGAATTGGACATGGAACAACAAACTGGTTCCAAATAGGAAAAGGAGTACGTCAAGGCTGCATATTGTCACCCTGCTTATTTAACTTATATGCAGAGTACATCATGAGAAACGCTGGACTGGATGAAGCACAAGCTAGAATCAAGATTGCTGAGAGAAATATCAATAACCTCAGATATGCAGATGATATCACACTTAAGGCAGAAAGCGAGGAAGAACTAAAGAGCGTCTTGATGAAAGTGAAAGAGGACAGGGAAAATGTTAGCTTAAAGCTCAACATTCAGAAAACTAATATCATAGCATCTGGTCCCATCTTCATGGCAAATAGATGGGGAAAGAGTGGAAACAGTGACAGACTATTTTTTGGGCTGCAAAATCACTGCAGATGGTGACTGCAGCCATGAAATTAAAAGACGCTTGCTCCTTGGAAGAAAAGTTATGACCAACCTAGATAGCATATTAAAAAGCAGAGACATTACTTTGCCAACAAAGGTCCGTCTCATCAAAGCTGTGGTTTTTCCAGTAGTCATGTATGGATGTGAGAGTTGGACTATAAAGAAAGCTAAGCATCGAAGAATTGATGCTTTTGAACTGTGGTGTTTGAGAAGACTATTTAGAGTCCCCTGGACTGCAAGGAGATCCAACCAGTCCATCTTAAAGGAAATCTGTGCTGAATATTCATTGGAAGGACTGATGCTGAAGCTGAAACTCCAATACTTAGGCCACCTGATGCAAAGAGCTGACTCATTGGAAACGACCCTGATGCTGGGAAAGATTGAAGGCAGGAGGAGAAGGGGATGACAGAGGATGAGATGGTTGGATGGCATTACCGACTCAAAGGACATGAGTTTGAGTAAACTCCAGGAGTTGGTGATGGACAGGGAGGTCTGGCATGCTGCAGTCCATGGGGTTGCAGAGTCAGACACAACTGAGCGACTGAACTGAACTGTTTCTTCACCTGCTTTCTTGATTTAAAAAAAAAAAAATAATGAATGAAAACAGATTCAGAATTCAAGGATTTTCTGATATCCTAGTTCCTTTAGAAATATTGCCTCTTCCTTTAGCTTCATAAACTCCATCTATCAATATGAAAACCTACAATGCTGATATTCTCTCTACTGATTCCTGATGTCTTGTTCTCTATCTCCATTTCAGTCATTTTCTTCAGGTCAAAAGTAAATGAATACTATAAGCTGCTAACATAATCACTCTTATATACCCAAATTATAGTATTAAATGACAGAAGAGAGGGCAGAAAATAACAGTGTTTTTAGATGACAGAATAGAATCTGTGTTCTCCAAAACTATGAAAAACTTGACTCATGGGTATAAACAATATAAGACCGTAGACTTGGAAAACAGCAAAAACAAATCAATAAAGAAAACAAAACATAAAACAGATCATTGCAGCTACCTACATCATTACTATTAACTTCTTGACTGAAACTCTTTCCAAAATATCAAAAACAATTTCTGTAAATATCTGTTCATTTCCATTACATTGAAATGTAGCATGCAAAATTTTATTCCAAATTGAAACTTATTTAGCATTGTGTAGATACATGCTTCACATACAAAAATCAGGTATGTTAAATTTTACTTTAAAATACAAATTCTAAATAATTATATTTATTTATAAATAAACCAATATGCAACTTGGGCTGAGACTTCATTTCATATTTATTGACAACCATATATCTCTCTGATGTTTAATTAGTGTTGTTATTTATCTTATAGTCACAGATGACTGAACCAAGCAAATAACTGAACCAAGCAAATAACTGAAAAGCATACCTTTTCATTTAGCTAGCTAGACAGTTACTTTAATATAAGCTTACCTCCCCTGCTTTGTAAAATGCAAAGATCTTTCTTTCTTGTTTTTCCTACCTGTTTCATTTCATACAAGGTTTCATGTTTGAATTCTAATTTGCTAACCTTGAGAGCTGGGGTCTTCCATATATTTAATGAAGTTGGTTAATAAATCTCAGTTCTCCTCGAGTAAGCAATCCTACTGCAGACTCAGCTCTCTCTCCCTTGACTTCTCTGGAGCCCAAATAAGATTTGTGCTCTGACAGGGTGAGCATTTACTTTATCAGAAAGCATATTAGGGTGGGCATGTCTCAGCATAATGTGCACCAGAATCAGAGAGGATGACTAATTTGTTCTGCTATTAAGCTGATAATAAAATGATTTAGGCATGTAGATATGAAACAGCCAGCACTTTAAGAATTATATGTAGCATATTTCATCTTATATCTGGCCAAGACTAAAAATATTTTATGTATTAAGTGACATTTACAGGAAAGACAAGGCTTACCCAGAACTTAGAAATGTTTACCTAAGATGAGTTAAGAAGATAATAACTAAGAATTAAAGTTAGGTTCAGCTATGTGCATTTTGCAAATTTTGTTTTATACTAGCTTAGCTTTGCCAATTTCTTCCATGCCTAAATGTTTTTTAAAAACAGCACAATGTCAGGAAATACAAATCAATGCACTATAAGAACATTACTTAGAATTTTATTTGAAATAGTAACCTGTTGATCACCAAGATAACTGCTAATGTGTATGCATGCATGTGGATTTCTGTATATACAGAAAACACTAATTATCTTTAAAAACCCAGCTTATGTTTATAAGACAGGTAGTCTCTGCTAGGACTGTAAACTGGGGTACTCCTTCTCAAAATAATTTGAAACTACACATGAAGAGCCTAAAAGATGCAAAAATTCTTTGAGATGGCAATTCTACAATGTCCAAGAAATATCTGAAAAATCATCAGTGATCTTAGAGTAAGATATTCATCACAGACTTTTATCATAATAATATTTATAGAAATACTCAAAATATTTCACTAAAGAGGAATGATTAAATTTTAACATGTTCATAAATTAGAGTATCATGTTATCACTAAAAATTATATTTTCAAAGTTTTAACTGTATATAGAGAAATATATACAGTAAAATTTTAAATAAAAATCTCAGATACAAACATATGTAATTTATGAGAGCAGTACAGAAACCAAAATATTTAAAATCATTACTTTGTTTATATCTGGTTGAGAAACTTATTCTCTTCTTCAAATATTTCAGTATTTCCTATGCTACAATGAAAACATGCTTCTTAGTAATTAAAAAACAACAATAAAAATAACCGTCACATAAGTTGATTAAACTATAAAACACTTTTTTGTTGGTCACATTTCATTAAATCAAAGTATCTATTAAAGCTCCCAAATACCTTTTTGAAAAGTGATCAATTATGTAGACTGTGAGAGCCATAACTGAAAAAAATGGTTTGAAAAATGCATACAGTTTACTTGTGGTGTTTATAAGAAATTTTATAAAGAGTTAACACTCAATGCTTTAAGAACAAACTATCTACACTCAATTTTTTCAATGATTTGTTTTTTCTTTAGTTTTCACACAGTTGTTCATCACTGTGCAAGTAGTCATCATCTTTTTTATGAAGTACAGTAGTTTCAAAGCAGTCTAAAGGGCCTATACATATAGGAATCAAACTTCATTCATAAGTCTAGCAAACTATGAAAAAGTGAAATCATGACTCTTGTACAAATATAAAAAGAAACTAGTCAAAGATTTTCTTCAGTGAACTAATAAGAAAACTAACAGGCTGCTGAAACTAGTTCATATGAGAATTTGACTTACAGAGATTAATATTCTATACTGGACAAAATTCATTTTCCTTGCTATGGTCAAGAATCATTTGCATTGCCCTCAGTTTTCCACAATTTACCCTCTACTCTTAAATAGTTTAAAATGAAGTGGACAATAGAAAGTCATTCAAAAAATCAGAATGTCCTATAGTCTCCTTTGTCCATTTCTAAGCCCTCTACAATTTATCCTGACAGCCTCAAGTATTATTTCTCATGAGTTCTGGCGAAACATTAAAAATTTTCAGTTAAAAAAAATATACTTTATATCAGAACCTAAATTTATCTCTCACACAAAAGCATTAGAGTTACCTTCCATAGATCATATACCTATGTGCTACCAGCATATGCCTCTAGGTGACTGTCGCCAAATGTGTTTCCTTTTTCCCTGTATTTAAGATTAATAGGGCATGATTTCAATAACTGCCTGAGATACATGGAAAGATCTTCCATAAGCATCTAGAATGAAAGCACAGACAGTGGTTTGGAGTGTGTCTGCTTTGTTTTTCGATGCCATGTAACTGCTATAGTGGCTGCAGCACAGAACGAGCCAAATGAACACTTGGGGAATGAAAAAGGGACGTCTAAGAAATCCTCTTTGTATCTGGACACCTTGATCCCTTAGGAAATAAAGTGTAGAGGTACTACACTTCCTAGAAACTGAGGACAATGCTCTTAATCTAAACTGGTGAGTAAAATACTATTCCAAAAAGATTAGTCAATTGTAGGGAAAGGCGCCGCTAAGAAAACAGAAAACCTCCCTGGAGATAAAGAGGAACCAAAGCAGGGTAATCAAATATCAAGGTTGGGATGGTTATCAGAAAGAATTCTGCTTATAAGACAAGTTTCCACTAACTCCCCCTACATCCTAAGCTGTGAAAAATCAGGAGCAATTTTCTCAAAAAAGGAACCATTAAAAAGAAAACAATTTAGGAAGGTTATGAGAAAGTGGTTTGAAAGTATGTCATCGGTAGTAAGACTATGTAGAATGGCAGAAAGCGCTAAGGGAAACAGTCTCCTTTTCTTTGGGAGCAAAAAGAACCGTGGCCCCCAGTGAAGGAGATGGTACACAGTCAGCGATCTCATGGCCACTGAGTAGAAAACTCATTACTGTAACATCAGACAGGAGCTTGGGCATAACATTAGTGTCCTAGGAGAGAGAGAAACGGCAAAACCAGCAGTACTGCCGCCCAGAAGCCATGGAAAAGTGGCATGTTTCTCCCTCCAAACATTCTAGATAGAAATATGAATACAAAACTGGACATATGGAAGATGCTGGCCCATAGAGAAGTGGCTAATACAATTTCATTTTAATTGTAGGGATCGTAGTCTCTATTATTAGGGCCAAATTTTGATTTTCCCAGTGTTGGGCAGTGTTGAGGGATATAAGAGCTATAAGCATTTTCTTAGATGCTGTGGCCTATTTACTTTAAGTGACTGGGCCTGAGGATGTATAGTGAACAGAGCAAAAATGCAGAGCAAGCCAGTGAACCTATGCTCACGGGCTTAAATGCTGCATAGGCAGCAGCCCGAGGGCCTTAGGTGCTTGTCTTTATTTCTATTTCCAAATCTAAAACTAGCTAATATCTCAGCATCACTAAGCCTCCTGAGCAGTGAAGGAAGGAAATTAGAGACTGGAAACCTGAAGAATTGCTGTTCAAAGTCTAATCATTTTGATAATGCATGAAAAACTGCATGTGTTGATTGTCGAGTGCTTTAAATGATAAATCATGTTCTCTGTATCCTTTTATTTTCATGGAGACAATCCCAGCAGATATGGGTTACACACTCTCCCTGCGTTAATCTCTCATCTTAAATTTGAAAACCATACTCTAGGAAGGAACTGTAAACCAAAATTATCTTTATTATCCTCCAGATATTGAGGCAGACTAATATTGGCTAAAACACTTGTCAATATGACCAACTTTATGCTTCCTCTAGCATATATAGGCTGTTTCTCCATAGAGTAAAATTGCTGCTAAATACAAAGACTTAACATTATAGGATTTTCACAAATTCCCAATAAACTGAAAATCACAATATCTTTTACTAATATGTATCAATTTCCAAAACATACATATACAAAGCCTATCAAATCAGACCTTATATTTTAACATCAGATGTTCAAAAATCTCTTCAAATTGTCTTTTAAAATCATTCCAATTTGTTCTAATTGAATTGTTTCAATTCAGTTCTAATTATGGTACTTTCCTTATAATTCTTATGGTTATGGTTGTTGAAAGAAAGATGGCAAGTCAAGGCATAAACAAGGCAGTCCTGATTAAAAATGCTGAATAGGTAAACCAGGAAGTCTAGGCAGGTCCTATAGGAAATTAACTGAAGCCAGAACCAGAATCAAGAATTAAAAAGAATGGGGCATGACTGCAGAGTAACAAGTAACCACAACAGAAATATTACTTACGATCAGAAGGAATGGAATAATAAATCTTTTAGGGATGGACATTTTTTAAAAACCTAGGCATCTCCCAATAATTATTTTCATGTCTTATAAATAAGGCATTATTCTAGCTATTATAAAAAATAATATAAAAGACTGATTATAGTTTTTCATTCAAAGATTTTATCATGTATTGTGGGGAAAAGAAAACAATAATCACTGAATTTTCAACAATGATAAAGCCTAAGTTTTAACCATGATTGTAACTTAAATTATGATTAAAGTCACAGAAATCAAATTTCTATAAATTCAGCAGCTGGGAAATAAATGGCTGGTAAAACAGGATATTTGAGATCTTTCATAGCTCTGTTTCTCTTTAACATCTACTCTGAACTCAGGTGGTTACCAGAAACAATAAAATGGACAATGATATTGATTACAGATAGCAAGTTGGAAGACTGAAAAGAAGACACTGGGGTACTGACGGGGCAAATGATTTGGACTAAGACCAGTAAAAGCAGATTATAGGGAAGAAATAAAGAAGATGCTTAGACATGGTGACCAGAGAGAGGGAAGTTTAGGAGAATCACCTGATGGAATAAATCACAGGATTCAGATTTAAGGACAGAAATTCAGATCTTGATCCCATTACTACAATCTAGGTCTGCAGCTGTACGTGATAGTTATTTCGCTGAACTTAACTGGCGCTTGGACCTGCCTTACAGTGTGCTGTGTGCTAAGCTGCTTCAGTTGTATCTGACTCTTTGTAGCCCCATGGACCATAGCTGGCCAGGCTCCTCTATCCATGGGATTCTCCAGGACAGAATACTGGAGTGGGTTGCCCTTTCCTTCTCCAGGGGATCTTTCGCAACCCAGAGATCAAACCTGAGTCTCTTACATTTCCTGCATTGGCAGGTAGGTTCTTTTTTTTTTTTTTTAAGTGCACTAAATCACATTTTTTTTTCATTTATTTTTATTAGTTGGAGGCTAATTACTTTACAATATTGTAGTGGTTTTTGCCATACATTGACATGAGTCAGCCATGGATTTACATGTGTTCCCCATCCTGATCCCCCCTCCCACCTCCCTCCCCATCCCATCCCTCTGGGTCATCCCAGTGCACCAGCCCTGAGCACTTGTCTCATGCATCCAACCTAGACTGGTGATCTGTTCCACAATTGATAATATACATGTTTCAATGCTATTCTTTCAGATCATCCCCCTCTCGCCTTCTCCCACAGAGTCCAAAAGTCTGTTCTATATATGTGTATAGATGGGTTCTTTACCACTAGCACCACCTGGGAAGTTATTTTCACAAAGTTCTATAGCTCCACCTTATAGAAGTTTTTGAAAATAAAATATATGAAAATAAATATATATTAGTTACACTTGTGAAAGGGTGTTTTAATTAAATTTCTTACTTACTAAGATAATTGTATATTTTCCTCAAGAATAAAAAATCAATTTCTTTAAGAAGAAGATTCAACTTATTGAATTTATTCAATTCATTTTATCATCATTTTATTTGTCTACATATATATGTGTGTGTGTGTATACATATATATGTATATATGTATTTTATAACTAGAAATATCTGCTTGTTAAAAATGCTGATTCCAGCTCATCACCACCAAATATTCTGATTCAAAACATTTAAGATTTGAGACTCAGTCCAGAAACTTATTTATTAACATCTGAGGTGATTCTAATGTAGGAACTCTGAGTACCACACTTTGAGAATTACTGCTTTAGTGACTTTATTGCAAATGTGATCATATACTGGAATCATGTGGAGAACTTTAAAAAATACCAAAGACTGACTCTATACAGAAGGGTTCTTAAAAGGCTGGGGTGTGGCTTGGGCATTGGAATTCCAAAATCTCCCCATGTGATCAATGGGAAGCCAATACTGAGATCCACTAATTTTTAGAGCCTAATAATTGTTTTCAAAACTTAACATAGCAGATTTTGAATAATACTTAATAGTATATAGAATCTAGAATTTAACAGTCCTCTAGGTTTTAGTATGATATGGACTATAGAAAATATAACTCATTTTCACCCTTTAAATAAGAAACTTGCCAAGGAAATCAGCTTTTAATAGTCTTATTTGATTTTCTTTCCTTCCTATATGTCTCTTATGTTGCAATTTACTATCTATTTTCTCTCTTCTATTCATTTTCTATAGACTTGTGCTGCATCCAATGCTTTCTTCACTATCCCAGATGCATTATTTTACATTAATATTCATTAAGTTTAACCCCAAGACTCCATTGAACTTCCTCCATTCTCCAAATCTTCCTGTTTCTTATAGTTCTTACAACCTATTGTGGTAGAAGTGGTAAACTAAAAACTTTAGATTATTTATAAGAAAGCAAAATAAAAATAACTTTCCAAAATACACTTTCTCTTCAGAAGTTACATTCCTCAATTTTCACTCCAAATAGTCAAATGAAATTCCTAAGAGACTAGATTTATAAAGCCAATATTAAAAATATCTACTGTAATAAGAATATCCAGTTATGCAAAAAGGTCAACAACAAATTGCATTATTCAAAAAGTTTTCCTTCCAGCATGTTGAACTCCCTTTGAGGTTAATAGTTCTACATTCACAAATATACACAATTACATTAAATGAACTATCACTCTCTCATTAATACAACTAGTCAACCAAATGATTTGTTCTGGATCCATCTTTTTAACTTCCAAGATTACTGGCAAACCACAAAAGCTGACTAGCTAAGATACAAAGCATTTAGGTTCTATCACAAAGGAAACAGTTCCAACTATGTGAATTTTCATAGAACCTAGTCATTACGAGCATTGAACAATTAATTAATAGAAACACATCTCACCTAATGGGCTTCCCTGGTGGCTCAGCAGTAAAGAATCCACCTGAAATGCAGGAGATGCAAGAGACATGTGTTTGATCCCTGAGTAGGGAAGATTCCCTGGAGAAGGAAACAGCAACCCACTCCAATATTCTTGCTTAGGATACCCCATGGACAGAAGAGCCTGGTGGGCTACAGTACATGGGGTCGAAAAGAGTCAGGCACAACTTAATGACTAAACAACAAAACCATCTCATCCAACAGAAAATTACATCATCTAAGTAAATTATGTACACATATATGAATATACATGACACAAAAAATATGTCCTCTTAAAAGGAGCAATCAATCCTAACAAACAAGTTTTAAAAGACAAGGCCCCTGCTTTCTCTAAGTTTTCACTAATATCATTTCAACCATTCTGACTGAACTAAATCATATAGCTTTGAATTGAGCTTCTAAATAACTGATGAAACCAATCTTTGGCTAACTGCTATTTCTAAGCACGCAGGCATATTATCAATTAAGAAATTATTTTGCTTCTAAAAAACTTTAAGACTATCACCTAAATTTGAACTGATGTCTTCTGTAGGTAACTGAATAAGCAATTTTAACTGCTTTACTTTATGATATTTATTTTTTGTTTCACAAACTGCCTAGAATACTATGTGTTATTTTGCAAAAGAAAAATATAAATGTTACTCTTTAAAAAAAGAAAACAAAGTAATTTTACTTTCTAAAATATAAATTAAATTAGTAGGAATACTGGCAATAAAGACACCCTACACCTAATCACAAATAAGATCCTTTTTTTATACCTATCTATATAAAATTTTCACTAAGAATATATTTTTGAAAAATCCAGGAATACAACATGCCTTTTTATTTAAGGTTCTGAACATTTATAAAAATAATGCATTAAAATTAGTTACAAGTTAAATTTTCATAATAACTACATAGTCTTTTCACTTATTTCAAATATTAATTTTCATCAACAATAAATAATGAGATTCAGATATGAAAATTAATCTACATAATAGATTAATAAAGTCATCTCCAATCACTTTTTTAACTTGAAATTTTATACCCTTAAAATTTCATTTTATAACTTATTTTTACAGATGAGAGACAAAACATTTAACCTAAAGGAGAGATCTATATTAAAACAAATATACACTCAAAATTTTTTCTAACTTTATAAAATATGATTTTTATCAATTTGTCTGTAAGAAATCAAGATTTTTATGAACCTAGTACTTTTTTATGGCATAATATTTGACTTTCGAGTGATCATGTCTATTGAGTGAAGACAGTGATGATAGTGATGAAGTAAATATGTATTTTATGATACTGAATAACAGACCCAGATGGCTTCTTAAAACTTAGGTACTAGAAGTTCTTATACACAAAATCAATCTTGATATGTTAAGATAATCAGATCATGTAGTTTAATCTTGATTTCAAGGAAATTCACAGTTCTAGATTTGCAAGTCCCTCATCTTGATTTCAGCATCCTGGTAATCCTGGATGTGAGGCTTGGACCACAAAGAAAGCAGAGCGCCAAAGAATTGATGCTTTTGAACTGTGCTGTTGGAGAAGACTCTTGAGAGTCCCTTGGACTGCAAGAAGATCCAACCAGTCCATCCTAAAGAAAATCAGTCCTGAATATTCATTGGAAGGACTGAGGCTGAAGCTGAAACTCCAATACTTTGGCCACCTGATGCAAAGAACTGACTCATTGGAAAAGACCCTGATGCTGGGAAAGATTGAAGGTGGGAGAAGGGGAAAACAGAGGATGAGATGGTTGGATGGTATCACCAACTCAAAGGACATGAGTTTGAGTAAACTCTGGGAGTTGGTGATGGACAGGAAGGCCTGGCATGCTGCAGTTTATTGGGTTGCAAAGAATCAGACACGACTGACTGACTGAACTAAATTGAGAATGGAACCATGAAGTATATAAACTTTTGAGACTGGTGGTTATCATTCTAAAGAAAGACCTTGAGATCCATCTAAATGGTAATGTGTTTATCAATAGTTTGTTCCTTTTACCATACGGGTGTACCACAGTTTATCCATTCATCTATTAATAGTGATCTGAAGGCGAATTAAGTTCCTACTGGGCAATTTTGTATAGATTTGCCACCACCATCAATGTATAAGTTTTAGTGTAATCAGTTTTCATGTTTTTTGGATAAACACACAGGATTAAGATTATTGGATCATTGAGTAGTTGTGAGAAACTACTGGGTCATAGCTCAGTTGGGAAAGAATCGCCTGCAATGCAGGAGACTCTGGTTTGATGATTGTGTTGGGAAGATCTGCTAGAGAAGGGATAGGCTACCCACTCCAGTATTCTTGGGCTTCCATTGTGGCTTAGCTGGTAAAAAATCTGCCTGCAGTGTGGGAGACCTGGGTTTGATCCCTGGGTTGGGAAGATTCCCTGGAGAAGGGAAAAACTACCCCTCCAATATTCCGGCCTGGAGAATTCCTGGACTGAAGAGTCCATGGGGTCGCAAAGAGTCAGACACGACTGAGAGACTTTCACTTTCATCGTGTCACTGAAGCATACTGCTTTCTCATAAACAAAAGAGTTGCACATATTCCATACTCTAATCAGTCCTTAGTATACTCAATATTTTTTATTTTATCCCTTTTAGAAGGTGTGCAGTAATATCTTACTGTAGTTTTAATTTCCATTTTCTGATAGCTTATGACATTATACTTTTTCTTTTGTGAATATGCCATCCTTTTGTACTCTTGTAAAGTACATATTTGGCTTTAGCTTCCTTGGGATTTTCTACAGATACTTTGTGTCTGAGAACAAACAATATGTATTTCTTTTAAATTGCTTTTTCCTTCCCTCATTGCACTGGCTAAAACTTCTAGTAAAGGAGTAGTGAGAATACTATTGCCTTATTTCCAATTTGGGGGGGAAACTTCACGTATATATGGTTTTAAATAGTTTCACTTCCCCTAGTTTCCTATAGTTTCCTTTACTTTGAAGTTGTTTATGGAGTGATAATTGCTCTGACTTTTCATATGGATTCCTTTCTTAGAAAATCAAATGAATTTATGTGTTATTATCATTAGACATCAAGATTACTACCAGGGATTATATGGACCCAAGTTTAAAAACTTTTAGTTCCAGACATAAGCTAGAAGGGAAAAGGCATGGTTTCCTGTGGAAATTGGACTGCTATTTACTGTTATGATGGACCAAAATTAGCAAGTGTGTGTATGCTAAGTCACTTCAGTCATATCCAACTCTTTGCAACCTTATGGATTATAACCCGCAAGGCTCCACTGTCCATGGGATTCTTCAAGCAAGAATACTGGAGTGGGCTGCCATGCCCTCCTCCAGGTTATATTCCTGACTCAGGGATCGAACCCTCATACCTTATGTCTCCTGCACTGGCAGGCATGTTCTTTACCACTAGTGCCACCTAGGAAGTCCAATATTAGCAAGGGTCAGTGCCAGTCACCTAAGTTGATTAACATACATGGACATTAACTATTTGTTTGCAGCAATCAAATCAAAACAGCCACTGGAAAGCCACCAGGAAGAACTATGCCAAATTTAACCCATACCATAATCCATACCTATTTATTATAAGACTACACCCAAATGGATATGAGAAACCACATCTGAGAGATACTTCTATTGATATCTGATCAGATATGAAAATTAAAAAGAATGAGAACTATGTTATTTTGTATGAGTATCACTATACAATTCACAGTTAGACAAGGCCATAGGATAAACATTACTTTGTGTTATTTTGCTTCAATGGTCAGCTCATCACAACACATGCAATTAATTTTTATAGACCTCTTAATAGAAATGAGAATGACATGCTAATGAGAATTTTCTTAGTATCACACCTGATACTATACTATAAATATAAATTTATATTTATGTGATGTGCAATTTTTAAAATGTATTCCTTGAAAAAAAAAAAACAAAATGACAATTGGTTGTCATAGCTGTGCGTTGAATACAAAAGTTGATTATTTTATTCCCTTTACTTTGTGTATATTTGCTAATTTTCAAAATAAATTAAAAAACAATTTTCATGAAATCCCAAGATCCCAATAAAATCTTTCCATAAACACCATATGTGTAGACTTTTATGAAATTCTAATATGCTTGTGGAAGTGGAATAATAAAATGTTACTCAAGAAATAATTAAGGCCTCATAGAAATCAAGACTGAAATTAAGAATTTCACATGATGCAGCCTTGAAAGATTTGGCTCAAAAATGGGACAAATGAAAAATCATCCACCAGAAAAATAAGTAAAAATGAGATTGACATAAAATTTTTAAAAAGCATGAAAGTGATAAATTAAAAATTTGTAAACAAAGAGCAATATTTGAGTTGTAGTATTTTAAAGTCAGATGTTTGTTTTCTATGTTATTCACTTTATAAATGCATGTGGATGAACAAACGTGAAAGTGTTAGTCACTCAGTCATGCCCAAATCTCTCTGATCCCATGGACTATAGGCCACCAGGCTTCTCTGTTCATGGAATTCTCCAGGCAAGAATACTAGAGTAGGTAGCCATTCACTTCTCCAGGGGATCTTCCTAACTCAGGGATCGAACCCTGGACTCTCGCATTGCAGGCAGATTTCCACCATCTGAGTCACCAAGGAAGCAATCGCATGTGGGTTGTAGAGACTTAAGTAACTAAAATGGCTAGAGTCTGCTTTTAATTCATAAAAAGAGCCAAACAACTTTTCGATGGTATTATTTGTTAAGTTTCACACTCAACCAACTGCTTTTTTGGCACAATTCACTGTAATGACCTATTTATTTACAAGGGGATTTGACATATAAATTGGTGATCAATCTCCAAATAGCCAATCTAACAAACAATATAGATCATTGTCTGTGTTTAGAGTCACTGTCTAATAATAACAACCAAAATGTATTGAATACTTGTTCTAAGTCAGGAACTCTAATACATGACAGGAGCTGGAATTCCATTTAATGCTCACCACAGAAACAGCAATGTAGGTGCTATTATTCTCATTTATAGCATAAATGAGAAAATCCAGGTTTAGATATTTTGCCTTCCATGTAGTTTTAGAAGTTTTTTTTTTTTTTTTTTTTTTTAGTTTTAGAAATTTGTGTGAGTGTGTGCTAAATTGCTTCAGTCATGTCTGACTCTTTGTGATCCTAGAGATTGTAGCCAATTAAGCTCCATGTCCATAGGATTCTCCAGGCAAGAATACTGGATTGGGTTGCCATTTCCTCCTTCAGGGGATCTTCCCAACCCAGGAATCAAACGGGCATCGCTTACATCTCCTACATTGTCAGGAAGATTCTTTTCAACTGAGCCCTTCAGAAGCTTGCTGCTACTAAGTCGCTTCAGTTGTGTCTGACTCTGTACGACCCCATAGACGGCAGCCCACCAGGCTCCCCCGTCCCTGGGATTCTCCAGGCAAGATCACTGGAGTGGGTTGCCATTTCCTTCTCCAATGCATAAAAGTGAAAAGAGAAAGTGAAGTCACTCAGTCATGTCTGACTCCTAGCGACCCCATGGACTGCAGCCTTCCAGGCTCCTCCGTCCATGGGATTTTCCAGGCAAGAGTATTGGAGTGGGGCTTCAGAAGCTTACCTATGCTTAAACACATACAGAAATTAAAGTATGGAAGACTGACAAAGGAATGTAATGATAGTTTAACACTTATTGGTAAAAACACTAATATTTTCTCATTCCTAAAGTCTACTGTAATCTTTGAAAGCATTGCAGTAAAAAGCAAAATTCTAAGGAAGTTATTAAAAATTGAGTACTCTCTGCTCATGTGGGAGTATAGATTCCACCTTCTTAAGGGAGTATTATGCATATCCCTAAAATAAAATGCAAATATTACACAGAGTGGGCTGGATATCCCAGTTGGGTTTCCCTAAAAGTTATTGCCTTGAAATCTTACAATACAAGAGTAAATGTATATTCAAGCAAATGTACAATTTTAAAGGAACATCTTAATGCAAGTTAGCAGAATTATGAAACTAAGTAATTTGCTGGATATGGAAAAACAAAGTGAGATGAGTGCAAGGTGGTAGAAAGATAAGTATGAAAAATGGAGGAGAGATAACTAACAAAACAGAAAAGGACAACATTCTTTGAGTATAGGATTTATCTGGAAAATGCTGAGGTCTTTCGTTATGCAGGAAACTGACTCTTTTCACTTAAATTTATATTTTAAATGGAAGAGTAGATAATTTCTAATTTTTATATACTCCAAAACCTACCTTCATTTAAGACCTACTTTGATCTAAGAACTTTAGTGCTAAGTTACATTAAGCAGCTTAAAGCATATCATGTCTGGTATTCAAGTGCATTTTTTTCTGAAATTTTAACTCAGGAAATAATTTCAAAGATAAAAATTGATGACACAAATCAATTGCCTAAGAATAGCAAAAAATGAATTATTTGTACTTATATAAGTCATATGTGTACTATACAAATATGTTTGCATTTTTGCAAAGCGACTAATGTTATAATCATGATTTTCATATAGTTTGACAAATTCTTTACCTAATTAGATAAAGTGAGCAATTATCAATATTAATTTATCTCTTAGTTAATTTCAATTTAAAGAAAATTTACCCAGCAGAATCAGTAGCAACTCGAAACATTAAGAATTTAAAACAACTTAAGATTAAAATCAAGAATTTTACATATAATGCTCAAGCATTATGTACAAATTATATGATAAATTATTTCCATAAAACATTTTAATGTTATCAGCATAAAATCACTATCAATTATATTATGGCTCACTCACCCTTGAAGAAAGTTTTGCCATGTGCAAACAGTATTTCTTAATTTTAGTTTTCTCTTCCATTTTTCAATGCTGAAAGATTATATAAAGAAAACTGAAAAATAGCACAATATTGCTCAGTTTGTTTAAAAGGTCCACTCAATTTAAACTATATCTGCAATCTATAATGAAAATAAATGAGACTATATTAATATTATAGAAGTATTTTAATATGCTTAATTAAATGTTCTTCTCAGTTATGCTTCCTTGTTATGATTTTCTTGTATGAATTTAATGTCATATTTTATATTCATATACAATTAGGTTTAGATTTAACAAATCTCTAAAATGTATATGCATGCAATCATTTAATACTTCAAAAAGTAGAACAGTAAATCAATTTTTTAACTGTTTGGTCTACTTTAGTTGAAGAGAAATTACTCCTTATTTTATGTATAATTTCTTTCACAAATTACTACCTAGAAATTAATGTATATTTTGAGCTTATACCTTTTATAGCAATTATTTTATCATTTCTATTTTATTTTCCAAGTCAAGTTACTCAATGATATCTACTTTATCTATAAATCTGAAACACTGTGTTAATACCATGAATATGAAAACACATTTGGTGAAAAATGCTTGAAACAAAGAATATACTGAGAATAAATAAGGCTATTAAATAGTGACAATAAAGTTATTTCATCAATTGGACATAATTATAAACATTTTGAACCAAATAGCAGGACTTCAAGTACAAAGAGTCAAAAACATTAAAAATTTTGAGGGAAAGTAGACAAATTCACAGTTTTAGTTGAAAATTGCTCTCAGTAATAGAGAAAACATACAAAATCAGTAAGAATCTAGAACACATCAGTAAGAATGAAGAACTCTAGAAAGTAACTTGACCTAATTCGACATTTATAGAAAACTTTAGTCAAATGTAACAGAACACACATTCTTTTCAAGAGTACATGAAATATCTACTAAGGCAAAACATACTATGGACTATAAAACAAGAATCGTTAAATTCAAAAGGATTCAAGTCACATCAAGTATGTTCTTTGGCCACAGTGGAATTAACAAAGTCAGTTAGAGAAAGGTCACAGGAAAATCTTCCAAATGGTTCGAAACAGGGTTCTAAAAATACATATGAGTCAATGAAGGAACCACTATCGTACCCTAGATACTAGAAGTATAAAACAAATTTCCTTAAGCACACCTGGGCACCGGCGTCACTGTGGATCCTGCGCCTAACTCCACAAAACTCCACCCATATCCTAAAATTTCTATTACTGCAGAAAGCAATACTCAGGCATCTATAGAATTCTGCTCCACCTCATTTGTTCCTTGTCCTCAAAGCAAAAGATAACTGGACTAAAATATCGTATTCGGCTTGTAGTTTGCTGTAGTTTAAATTGGAGAATACTGCACAGTGCACCTTCCTTAAGACTACATCATGATATATTATTTTCTGGTGTTGTTCTGTATCCATTTACTTGCTTCTTTCTGGATTTCTATTTATTCATGGTTCTGGAGCTACATATGCATTAACAGAAGACCTAAACAGACATTTCTCTAAAGAACACACACAGATGCCCAACAAATACATGAAAGTATGATCAATATCGCACATTATTAGAGAAATGCAAGTCAAAACTACAATGCGATATCACTTCACACTGGTCAGAATGGCCATGATTAAAAAAATCTACCAACAATCAATGCTGGAGAGGATGAGGAGAAAAGGGAATCCTCTTGCACTATTAAAGTGGGAATGTACATTGATACAGCCACTATGGAGAAGAGTGTGACAGTTCTTTAAAAAACTAGGAATAGAATTACCATAAGACCCAGCATCCCACTACTGGGCAAACACCCTGATTAAACCATAACTGAAAGAGACACAAGTACCCTCAGTGTTCCAATGTCTGCTGCAGCCCTGTTTTACAATCGCTAGGACACGGAAGCAGCCTAAATGTCCACTGAAGTGAATGGACACAGAAATTGTGGTACATATATACAATGCAATGTTACTCAGCTTTAAAAAAAGAATGCATTTGAGACAGTCCTAATGAGGTGGATGAACCTAGAGTCTATTGTACAGAGGGAAGTCAGAAAGGGAAAGACAAATATTATGTATTAACGCATGTGTATGGAATCTAGAAAGATGGTACTGATGAACCTATTTGCAGGGCAGCAGTGGAGATGCAGATAGAGAGAACAGATTTGTGGACACAGTTTGGGAGGAAGAGGGTGGGACAAAGTGAAAGAATAGCATGGAAATATATATTACCATATGTAAAATAGATGGTGGGAATTTGCTGTGTAACATAGGGAGCTCAACTCAGTGCTCTGTGACAACCTAGAGTTGTGGCATGGGGACGGAGGTGGGAGGGAGGTTCAAGGAGGGGACATATGTATACCAGTGGCTAATTCATGTTGATATATGGCAGAAACCAGCACAATATTATACAGGAAATATCTGTAGTAAAAATTTTTTTAATGTACCTTGTATAGTGTTCCAGTTTCTTTAATGACTATCAGTATTGTATATCCTTTTCCATCACTTTACATTTTAATGCATTTGAGTCTTCATTTAAAGAGCATTTCTTATAGACACTATCTAGTTGTCCCACTTTTTATCTACTCACAAAATCTGGCTTTCACTTTAACTTACTTTTACATTTCGTATGATTGATATGTTTTGGTTTATGTCTGTTATCTTACTGTTGTATATTTGTCACATTTATTTCTTTGTTCCCTCTGATTATTTTTATGATTCCATAATATCTTCTTTGTTAGCTAATTAGATATAACTCTTGGCTTTTTACTGCTTTTGCTCTATTTTTTTTTTTTTTTAATTTTGGCCTTACCACCAGAATGTTCCTTGACCAGGGACTGAAGCCAGTCACAGCAGTGAAAGACGGAATCCTAATCACTAGACCTCTAGGAAACTCCCTCTATCTGTTCTGTTTTTTATTGTTGGGGTACATCTTACTTATCATTATCTTTAAGCAATATTATACCACTTCACATATAGTATGAGGAACTTAAAATAATATATTTCCATTCCCCCACCAACTGTTATACTCTAATTGTCATTCATTATATTACATGTGTACATAAGTACATAATATGTTGCCAATATTTCATATTTAAATAGTTATTTTTAAAAGAGATTGAAATAGGAAAAAGTTGGCTTTACTGTAGATTTTCAATATAAAACAACAGTGGGGAAAATAAACCTAGCTACCTATAGAAATGGCATGTTTGACTGACTATACAGTAAGCATATTAAAGAAACTCAGATAACTTCTCATTATTAAAGGATGTCATTAGTTCTTTGCTTCCTGAAATCATAATTTCCTGCATATTATTATTTTAATAAAAATTCATATTTCTGTTTGTTTCCAATTTTCAATAGCTTGATCCCAAATTTCACACTTTTATTTTCAAGTTGTCAGATGGTTCACACCTCCAGATTTAATATTCAGTTTTATCCAATAGCTCTTCTAATGTTGATAAGTATGCAAACTGAAAAAAGAAAAATTCATCCATATGCTCTTATTTTAATTGTCTTAATGGGTTGGTTAATACAGCTTTTCCATTCATTTATTTTGATGTTTCCTGCCAGATTCTCAATAACTCTCGAATAAATCATTAAGACATCAGGATCAAGAACATAATATGAGATAAACCACTTATTTTTTAAAAACTGTGATAAAGATTTGTTGTCAGCTTTCCAGATACACATTTCACGTTTTAAAAGCCTGCAATATAATGCAATTTTTAACTCTGTAAAGGTGAAGTATCAACTCAAGCTATAATTATAGCTTTGAGGAGATAAAAGAGGTTCACATTTCATAAGGAGAGACTCCTAGACATAGACACTATAAAGATTTATTCATAAGTGTCAATAAATTGAGATGGTCAAGATATTCCTTATAGTTAGAAGTCAAGCCTATATCAGAAAATATTAAAATTTTGAACTATACAAATTGCATATTATCAATTAATTAATATAACATTTACTAAAAAAAAAAAGATATAACAAGACCAAGAAATTAAATACTACAGTAGGAAATGGGGTAAAAATTTAAAATCATTAAAATCTCAGTGATGTGTTTATGTATGTTGGTATATTTAATTATCCATTACATAATTCTTTGGAATTTTGCATAAAGATTGAAATATTTAATAATTTAAAATGCAAAAACAAAAATACCTTGCTTTATGGAAAGAATAATACTAATAGGAATCCCAAAAAAGTATTCTCATTATTAAACTCTCTGTCTTTTTGCAGATTTATCATGATGAGATTGAAGATGTTGCTTTGGAAAATGTAACTTTGCTTCAGTAAAACTCTTATGGTATATGGGATATTAACCATTGGTTCCTATGATAATTAAAACACCAATTAAAAATAATCAAAAGTTGAAGGGCAGCAACTTAATTGCCAAATTAGGTCTTACCCTACAGAAGAATATCTGCAATAGTTAAGGCAAAGGAAGAGAGAAGTGCTTTTCATTTAGACCTGATTCAAAAAATAAAAAGAACACTCTATTCTAGACCTAGACATGGAGTATGCTCCTCTCTTAACATGGAACCTTAAGCAAAGTAGCCATTGTTCAAGTCCCAGAAATGCTCTTTCAAACTGTCTTTTCCATCCACAACTTCAGGTCCTATCTTGTTCCTTGACTCTTTCTCATAAGTTAGGTATCCGGACCCACAGTGTTAACAGGATTATATTCTTTACCTGTGACTAAAAGGAAAAATCTTTATTTTTTTCTTAATGGATCCAAGTTTATAACTATTAACTCTTGCAAAAATCTAGTTATGGTAGGTGATATAAAGGTTTTCCAACACTTTAAGATAGGATATTTTAAGATGCTACTATTATGACATAAAGATTGCATGCTTTTGTAATGAGAAAACAAAATGACTATGTTACATTTGTTTAGAACTATAGTTTTATAAAATATAGTCACACATTTTAGTTTTTTTCATTTTACCCTGGAAACAAGAGTATGAGATTAGAAAAAAGCAATACATTTTATTCATATTTTACAGAAGAGAAATGTGTCATTTAATAGAGGTTAAAGGCTTTGGCTGAACAAAATTCATAAAAGAATAAAATAAACTTGAATGTGAAGATTTTGGCTCACTGACAGAGGGGGACAGTAGAATCCAGAAAATATAGGTCAGGCAGTGTCACTAAGCTCTTTGAAGCAAGGTAGACTCAAATGTTACAAAGGAGCCACAAGTTTTGAATGATATTCATAGGAATCTGACCTATCTATGGGGATAAATACAAGAAATCAACATCCTTAGGGACAAGAGAGATGGACAGCCAACAGGGTACTGTTCATTCTATACAATCAAAAGAAATCAAGGACAGACAGTCAAGAAAGTAAGGCAGCAGTCTCAATATAAACATAATCCTTGACTATTTTCCAGTTCCTAGCTAGAAACTATCGACTGAGAAGACAGTCCAAGGAAGGAACAGCCCTGCAAAACCTCAGAAGGTGTATGATAGGGACTCCCCTACTCCTTTCCCAAAAGGACCCATGGCCATTTCCTTGGCTAAATATACAAGTTATATTTTATGGCTAAAGGGGAATACATAGATGTTTTGAGTGTGTGACTGCATATTTTAATTCAAGAAAACTCAGAGAGGCCATCCTAGTACCTAAACCTGGGGAATCATCTCATAGTTCAGTTGTCACTTATTGTGTCTGACTCTGCAACACTATGAACTGCAGAACCCGTAGGCTTCCCTGTCCTCGCCATTTCCCGGAGCTTGCTCAAACTCATGTCCAATCATCTCATACCCTCACCTTCAACATTGAAGTTCCACTCCCTCTATCCAGCTCTACCCACTCCCTTACAGTTGCTTCTATAGGCACTCCCCAATAAACTTTCTGCATGCAAGGCATCTCAGAGTCTATTTCCCAACTTAAGACAGATGCTAAACTTGGGTATTATTACAATGACTTCATGAAAATACAAAAGCACTACTGTTTGTTTCTATCAGACTGTCAAGGTAAAAGGTTAATGTGAACTAGTATTGTAAAGAATATGAAAACAGCCATCAAGTTAAGGTGAGCTTAAATTGACACTAAATTTCTAAAGGCCCAGTTAGAAAAACACATCTATTCCAAGTGTATACACATTGATTCTAGGAATTCTTCTTTTAAGAATATGTTCAGAAAACTATGAGTAAGAGTACAGATATTATGCATATAGTTTTTCATGTCAGCACTGTTCATAAAAATAGATTATAATTCTATATAAAAAATTAAAGTTTTGTTATATCAATATTCTTATACTGATTAGTAAGAATTACATTGTCACATGGTGTACATGTATATATATTTAAATAGTATAAATATATTAAGTAACTGGCTATACATATTTGGATATACTATGAACCCAAATGTATCTATAACACAGAAAATAAATACATGTTATAATATCATTTATAGTCTGACCATGCTTATGTGTTCTAGTCTACATTTTATGCATTTCACAATTTTTAAAGTAAAAATTAATAATAAATTTATCTTATTTAAAATAATAACAAACTTTGGGTCAGAATTTGGTTCTAAGTGAACTGATCTAAGTGACAAATTATGTTTATCCTTATTTTTTTATGTGAGATAACTTCCTAGCTTTGATGGAGTAGAAGAAAATAATCAAAGCAAGTATAAATGCATTATCCTTAGAGAGAACAATAAATTAAGATGTTGTTTACATTGTCTTCATCCATAATTTTTTTCCCAATTGAGTTGTATAAGTTACAGGTAACAATAAATACCAAAATGGGCACATCTCTCTCTTTTCATAGTCTTTCTCTTGTTCTCATTAAGGGAAAGGCCCTTTAATCTTTTTTTTTTTCCCTTCAACTTGAATTTGGACTTTTGCCTATCATTATCAGATCAAAGCTGCTACACTGATAAATTGAGACAATTAGTATTAGCACAAAAGTGGCACATAGGAAAGTTGTAATATATACTAATTATGTGGATTACAGGTATCATTAGCATTGTTTAACCTGGTTGGTGGGAAACAGGGTAGTCTTTTTGCCAGTAACATTTCCATGTCACTGTCCAATTATTTCTTCAGATATAGAAGTGCAATAGAGGGCTTGATGTTCTCAGAATAATACTCTCCTAAATCTTCCTGGCACTAACAACATAAGTGCATACTATAAAAGTCCCAGGCACTGCCCACAGCAGTCCAGCAAGAAAATTGCTTATTGCATATATCCTTTATGTATGTTGCTTGCCATGACAGATGGGAACAAGAAAAAAAGGGAGTTTCAACTACATCAAATTATGGCAGATACTGACAGTATAGAATACACACATATAGTAAGGGTGATGAAAAAAATGCCTCAGCAGTTTTAGAAGGAAATTCACCCTTAGTCAGACAAGCAGAGGGAGAATGTGAGCCCCCAGAGGTTATAAGACCTGAGAAGAAATGGATAGCTTAAAGAGAAAAGAGTAGTGACATAAGAAAATAAAGAATATTTCAGTCTCAGAAAGAAAATCAATGAAAATGATGAACTGCTATTCAAAGGAAATAAACTGATTATTCCAGTTTCCACAAGAAGGAAGGTGCTGTAGGTAATCCATCAGGATGAGCAGGATTTTGGAAGGTGAGGGAGAAAGCCTACATGCAATCATCTACCTATTTCTATTCTCATCTCCCTGAAAAGAGAAAGAGTTAGATGTTGGAAGCAATTTAAAATTAATTTCTTTAGTTCAATGAAGCTCATATTGGTAAATATATATTTTTTAATTCTTTTCTATTCTTTTCTTTTATACTTTTAAAATAAAATGTTGCAAAAGTATTAAAGATACAGTAATATTCATGAAAAGTTTAAGAAATAATAATAAAACAAAGAACCCAAGAACCTACCAAACAACTTAAGAGAACTTATACCTATATTTTAGAAGATGCCCGGATTTCCCATCCTGGCAATGTTTCTCCTTTATGCCACCAAGAGAAAATAACCACTGTCCTGAGTTCTGATTTAATTATGTGTTTGATTCTGCATCAACTGTAAATACACACATAACCAACATATCAGCCAATGAAACAAAATCATATACATATACACTTACTTTGCTATTTTCATTCAACTTTATAGTTTGGGATCTAATTATGTTTATTGTATTTAGTATTACTGGAGCTTCCCTGGTGGCTCAGTTGTAAAGAATCTGCCTGCCAATGCAGCAGACACAGGTTCAATCCCTGGGTCAGGAAGACTCTGGAGAAAGAAATGGCAACCCACTCCGGTAGTTTTGTCTGGAAAACCCCATGGACAGAGGAGCCAAGTGGGCTACAGCCATGGGGTCACAAAAGAGTAAGACATGACTTAGCAACTAAACAACAAATACAGTCTCATTGTATGATATACCATAGTTTATCTATTTAATTGATTTTTGAAAGCTTGTTGCATTGCTTCAATGTTATTACAAATGAGGATACCTTTGAACACAGGGATCCAGAGTATGTACATGTTCAAATGCATTACATAATAAAAGTTCTTTATGGAGTTTTTTTTTTTTAATCAAAATTTGAACCCTATTACACTGCATCATATGAGAGTTCTCTGGTTTTCATCCTTGGCAAAACTAGTGTCATTCTATCTTTTAACTTTTGCCAATTAAGTATTCTCCAATATGGTTTTTATTTATATTTTCTTGAAGATTAATAAGGATGGACACTTCCTCATGAGATATTCAATATCTATATTATCTCTTTTGTGAACTTCCCTCTCATGACTTTGCCACTATTTTGATATGAAGGTTAGCTTTTGCTTACATTTTTGAGCAAATCCTTTACATATTCTGGATATTAAAACTGTAAGTTGCTATAACTTTTTTTTAGATTCTAACTTATTTTTTAATTCTTTTTTTCTGGTTTTCCTGTATGCAGAGACATCTTTAATTTTAAGGTCATCAAATTCATCAACTGTTTCCCATATGGGTTTGTATTTGGTGGTCTTGTTTTATTTTAAGAGACATTTTTTTAAAAACACTTCTAACATAAGATTAAAAAAATAAATCTCCACTATTAACTTTTAAAATTTTAGATTCTTTACTTTTACATTAAAATTTTTAAGCCAGGTACAAACCAGGAAGAGTTCCCCAGTAGACTGGATCTGCCAAAGACTTGTTCTTGAACTTCTCAGTCAAGAGAACTTTGACAAACATACGTGTACTGTCTAAGCCACTCAGTCTGTGATGTTCTGTTATAGCAAATCAAACTGAGTAGAGAAATTTTTAAATAAACTCTGCACTTTCTGCTTATACTCAAATGCACGTTTATGCTAGTAAGGAATACAACACTTCCTCCTTTATTTACTTAAACAAAAATTAGCTAGTACTTCTAAGTTGAGTACTAAGTCTCCTGAAAGCAAATTGGACGTTTACTCTTTCAGCTGCACATATTAATGTATAATAATAATTCATTTTAGGAGGTATAACAAAGTAAAAAAAGATATTTCAAATCTGAAAAACCTACAGATTCATTGCTGCTTTTTGAAAGAAGTCCCAGAAATCCAAGACAATGTACAGAAAATGTCTTAGATGTCAAAGTACTTTGCATGTTTAGAATTAAATAACCTAGATTGCCCTAGCATTACTCTCTGTAAGACAGGTTTGAGGCAAATATTTTATAGAGCAGGGACCATGGGTGAAGGGTACCTCTGAGATTCGCTCGTTCAGTGCAGGAAATTTGGTTAATATACTTGCTGTCCATTTGGCTTAATTCCCCAAATAATAACATAACAACATCAATAATGATAATAACGGCTAAAATTTAACCACTTTCTATGTGTCAAGCACTGTTTTAAATGTTTTATGTTTATCAGCATGCTTAATACTTAAAACTATATTGCAGACTATTAGCAAAGTGCATGCTTTCTTATCAAAATAATCTATAAATATTTCTGAGTTTTAAAATACACATAAACAATATTTAAGAATAATTGCTTCCGAACTCCTGAGTTACTTACTTATTTTTTCAGCCCAAAGGCCATATATATATTGAAAACTAGGAAGTAATAAAGCATTCAAATTAGAACAATTCAGACACGACTTAGTGGCTAATAATAACAATAAACATATTTAAAACTTTAGAAATTAGTATTAAACTACCTTTAGTATAGCTTAAAATATAAGTAAAAATGCTTTTATCCAAGACTAGAGTCAGAACAGAGACAGCTGATTAAAAAAAGTGAAAGATTCAGCACTCCCCTAGTCACCAGTTATCAATTATGACCTCACGGGGATGCAAAGACCCTAATCCATTGATCCTACTTGGTGTCTACAACTTACAGACACACTCAATTCTAAGTTCACATTTCTAAAATCAAAGGTTGAGGAAACTGGTATGACTAATAATTCCTCATCTGATTTGTTAGCTTCTCTATATTTAATCAATAAAAGCAAATATCATCAAAGTATTCACTTAAGGAATCAACTTTAAAAACAGAATAAAAAAATAAAAATGTTCAGAAAAAGGAGACTGTATAGTCAATGTGATTATAAATCATACCAATGAAACAATAATTTGGAATAAATCTTCAGTCTTTACTAATTTGCTAGGATCATTAAAAGAAACACTATAAAAGGGTATCTGGTGGGAAAGGGTGAATTGGGTATTGTTTAATATGTACAGATTTTCAGTTTTGCAAGATAAAAAGAGCTCTGGATACTGGCTGTACAGCAGTGTAAATTATCTAACACTACTAAAGTGTACACTTAAGATTGATTAAGATGGTAACTTTTATATGTGCATTTTACCATTTTTTTAAGTGAAAAAAAAAATTAAAGAAAAAAGTTGCCTTTTACCTCCACTGCTAGTAAGAATTACTTTCACACAACATTCAAGAGTAAAAGATAAGCAAAGTAAGACAGAAGAATAGAAACTGGAAAACTAAATCAACATTTGTTGACTGACTAATCAGAGCTTGCAATGGCAAGTACTATTAGCCTCTCATTTTTAGATATAAATTTAAAGTCAATAACATTTGTCCAATCTAATGTAACAAGTGTTAAAACTAATACATAAACACAATTCTGGGAAGATCAAGTTCTTTTTCATTCTAGAATATTCTTCAGAATATCACACCAAATGCAATTCTATCAGGCCA
The DNA here is from genome assembly GCF_033118175.1 of Dama dama. Lineage (NCBI taxonomy): Eukaryota > Metazoa > Chordata > Mammalia > Artiodactyla > Cervidae > Dama > Dama dama. The sequence continues at coordinate 28,370,781 of NC_083709.1, forward strand.
ACAAAGGCTTTTATTGAGTAAGTGCTCAAAAAGAAACTAATGCATAATACCTAGTTGGAAATTCAGTGAACTTCAGATAACATTGATCTTACTGGCAGTAATTATAAACACCATAAATTTAAAGTCTATAAAGAGCTTATCAGTTCAGTTCAGTTCAGTTGCTCAGTCATGTCCGACTTTGCGACCCCATGAATCGCAGCACGCCAGGCCTCCCTGTCCATCACCAACTGGCGGGGTTTACTCAACCTCATGTCCATCAAGTCAATGATGCCATCCTGCCATCTCATCCTCTGTCATTCCCTTCTCCTCCTAACCCCAATCCCTCCCAGCATCAGGGTCTTTTTCCAATGAGTCAACTCTTTGCATCAGGTGGCCAGGTATTTGAGTTTCAGGTTCAGCATCAGTCCTTCCAATGAACACCCAGGACTGATCTAGTTTAGGATGGACTGGATGGATCTCCTTGCAGTCCAAGGGACTCTCAAGAGTTTTCTCCAACACTACAGTTCAAAAGCATCAGTTTTTCTGCACTCAGCTTTCTTCACAGTCCAACTCTCACATCCATACATGACCACTGGAAAAACCATAGCCTTGACTAGACAGACCTTTGTTGGCAAAGTAATATCTCTGCTTTTTAATATGCTATCTAGGTTGGTCATAACTTTCCTTCCAAGGAGTAAGTGTCTTTTAATTTCGTGGCTGCCATCACCATATGCAGTGATATTGGAGCCCCCAAAAATAAGGTCTGACCCTGTTTCCACTGTTTCCCCATCTATCTGCCATGAAGTGAAGGGACCAGATAACATTGATCTTCGTTTTCTGAATGTTGAGCTTTAAGCCAACTTTTTCACTCTCCTCCTTCACTTTCATCTAGAGGCTTTTTAGTTCCTTTTCACTCTCTGCCATAAGGGTGGTGTCATCTGCATATCTGAGGTTATTGATATTTCTCCCAGCAATCCTGATTCCAGCTTGTGCTTCCTCCAGCCCAGCGTTTCTCATGATGTACTCTGCATATAAGTTAAATAAGCAGGGTGACAATATACAGACTTGACGTACTCCTTTTCCTACTGGGAACCAGTCTGTTGTTCCATGTGCAGTTCTAACTGTTGCTTCCTGACCTGCATACAGGTTTCTCAAGAGGCAGGTCAGGTGGTCTGGTATTCCCATCTCTTTCAGAATTTTCCACAGTTTACTGTGATCCACACAGTCGAAGGCTTTGGTATAGTCAATAAAGCAGAAATAGATGCTTTTCTGGAACTCTCTTGCTTTTTTGATGATACAGCAAATGTTGGCAGTTTGATCTACGGTTCCCCTGCCTTTTCTAAAACCAGCTTGAACATCTGGAAGTTCATGGTTCACATATTGCTGAGGCCTGGCTTGGAGAATTTTGAGCATAACTTTACTAGCGTGTGAGATGAGTGCAATTGTGCGGTAGTTTGCGCATTCTTTGGCATTGCCTTTCTTTGGGATTGGAAGGAAAACTGACTTTTCCAGTCCTGTGGCCACTGCTGAGTTTTCCAAATGAGCTGGCATATTGAGTGCAGCACTTTCACAGCATCATCTTTCAGGATTTGAAATAGCTCAACTGGAATTCCACCACCTCCACTAGCTTTGTTCGTAGTGATGCTTTCTAAGGCCCCCTTGACTTCACATTCCAGGATGTCTGGCTCTAGATGAGTGATCACTCCATCGTGGTTACCTGGGTCATGAAGATCTTTCTTGTATTGTTCTTCTGTGTATTCTTGCCATCTCTTCTTAATATCTTCTGCGTCTGTTAGGTCCATACCATTTCTGTCCTTTTTTTAACCCATCTTTACATGAAATGTTCCCTTGGTATCTCTAATTTTCTTGAAGAGATCTCTAGTCTTTCCCATTCTGTTGTTTTCCTCTATTTCTTTGCATTAATCACTGAGGAAGGCTTTCTTATCTCTCCTTGTTATTCTTTGGAACTCTGCATTCAAATGGGAATATCTTTCCTTTTCTCCTTTGCTTTTCACTTTTCTTCTTTTCACAGCTGTTTGTAAGGCGTCCTCAGACAACCATTTTTCCTTTTTGCATTTCTTTTTCTTGGGGATGGTCTTGATCCCTGTCTCCTGTACAATGTCACAAACCTCCATCCGTAGTTCATCAGGCTCTCTATCAGATCTAGTCCCTTAAATCTATTTCTCATTTCCACTATATAGTCATAAGGGATTTGATTTAGGTCATACCTGAATGGTCTAATGGTTTTCCCTACTTTCTTCAGTTTAAGTCTAAATTTGGCAATAAGGAGTTCATGACGAGCCACAGTCAGCTCCCGGTCTTGTTTTTGCTGACTGTACAAGAGCTTTTCCATCTTTGCTTGCAAAGAATACAATCAATCTGATTTTGGTGTCAGCCATCTGGTGATGTCCATGTGTAGAGTCTTCTCTTGTGTTGTTGGAAGAGGGTGTTTGCTATGACCAGTGCGTTCTCTTGGCAAAACTCTATTAGCCTTTGCCCTGCATCATTCTGTACTCCAAGGCCAAATTTGCCTGTTACTCCAGGTGTTTCTTGACTTCCTACTTTTGCATTCCAGTCCCCTATATTGAAAAGGACATCTTTTTTGGGTGTTAGTTCTAAAAGGTCTTGTAGGTCTTTATAGAACTGTTCAACTTCAGCTTCTTTAGCATTACTGGTTGGGGCATAGGCTTGGATTACCATGATATTGAATGGTTTGCCTTGGAAACGAACAGAGATCATTCTGTCATTTTTGAGATTGCATCCAAGTACTGCATTTTGGACTTTTGTTGACTATGATGGCTACTCCATTTCTTCTAAGGGATTCCTGCCCACAGTAGAAGATATAATGGTCATCTGAGCTATATTCACCCATTCTAGTCCATTTTAGAGCTTATACATATCTATATCTTTATACATATTTATATATATAGATATATATGTGTATACATAGATATATGTATACAGCCTTCCTTTATTTTCCAGGTTAACAATTTAATTCAATTCATACTAATAAAAAGATATCCCACACCAAGAATAGGAAACAAATCATGACAAATTAAAACCTTCACTTCAGAGATGATAGGTTTAAAATAAAGATAGTCTTCTCAGAGAAGACTGGCTTTGTTTTATATATTGGGTTAGCCAAAAGATTCATTTGGGCTATGCCATAACATTTTACAGGAAAACCTGAATGAACCTTTTTGCCAACCCAATACATGTAACATGATAAGAATGACATAGAAAACTGATAACACCTTCAATGAAATAAAATGGGGAGAAAAAAATCAAAGAGGGATATATATACATATGTCTTATTACCGTGTTCCCTTTGTAGTTGGGTCAAAGACTGGCCAGAGAGAATGATTGAGATGACTGCTGTTTTCTAATGTTTACCAAGGGGAGAACAATAAACTACAGGGAACTTTTCACTGAGTAAAACAGCAAGGGAGAAGTCACTCTTTATCCAGCCCCAGAATGGAGCTAAGGAGATAGACATGTGACTGATGAAGTGAAGAATTAATCATGGAACTCAAGATAGCTCTAGAAGCTAAAATACCCCACAGTTTCTCACACTGCAGTGGGAAAAAAAATTCTTGATTAACAATGACGTTTCTCTTGCAAGGAACCTTTAGGATTATGAATATATCAGATCTAGCTTGTGAAATACAGACTGGTTCCAAATTGGGAAAGGAGTACATCAAAGCTGTAACTGTCACCCTGCTTATTTAACTTATATGCAGAGGGCATCATGTGAAATGCTGGGATACATGAAACACAAGCTGGAATCAAGATTGCTGGGAGAAATATCAATAACCTCAGAGATGCAGATGGCACCACCCTTATGGCAAAAAGTGAAGAAGAACTAAAGAGCCTCTTGATGAAAGTGAAAGAGCAAAGTGAAAAAGTTGGCTTAAAACTCAACATTCATAAAACTAAGATCATGGCATCTGGTCCCATCACTTCATGGCAAATAGATGGGGAAACAATGAAAATGGTGAGATACATTTTGGAGGGCTCCAAAATCACTGCAGACAGTGACTGCAGCCATGAAATTAAAAGACACTTGCTCCTTGGAAGAAAAGTTATGATCAAACTCAACAGCATATTAAAAAGCAGAGACATCATTTTACCAACAAAGATCCATCTAGTCAAAGCTATGGTTTTCCAAGTAGTCATGTACGGATGTGAGAGTTGGACTATAAGGAAAGCTGAGTGCCGAAGAATGGATGCTTTTGAACTGTGGTGTTGGAGAAGACTCTTGAAAGTCCCTTGGACTGCAAGGAGATCCAATCTGTCAATACTAAAGGAAATCAGTCCTGAATAGATGTTGAACTTGAAACTCCAATACTTTGGCCTCCTGATGTGAAGAACTGACTCATTTGAAAAAGACCCTGATGCTGGGAAAGATTGAGAGCAGGAGGAGAAGGGGACGACAAAGGATGAGATGGTTGGATGGCATCACCTACTCAATGGACACGAGTTGGAGTAAACTCTGGGAGTTGGTGATGGACAGGGAAGCCTAGCATGCTGAAGTCCATGGGGTCACAGAGCTAGACATGACTGAGTGACTGAACTGAGTCTGTGAAAGTTAATAAAGAAAAAAATTTCACTAAAATAGTCAGGAGGCCAGAGGGGGACCTCTCATGCATATGACACTTGAGGTCAATACAGATCCAAAGAGGAAGAGGTGTACCCTTCTATTTCAGCAGGAAGTGACACTACTTTACTAATACCATTAGGAGAAAGATTTTCTCCCTGCTCTGTAACAGTTCAGCCAACAAAAGACTATCATAAGTTAGCCAATGAAAAGCCACTGTACTTTGAACTCCTAGTTTCCTCCAATGGGACTTTGTTTATAACAGTCTCTCCCAACTTCCCTTTCTCCTCTCAAGAGTTTTCTGTCCTTTGTTTTACCCACACTTGCATGTCCTCCACCATAATCACACAAAGAATTGAGTTGCAATTCTTTGCTGCTCCCAGATAAATCTGTTTTACTGATAAAATCATGAGTCATTTTATTGTTTTAGGTTAAGTAATTTACATTTTAATTATATATATGTATATAGACTAATTATTAAAACTGTAGATCAAAAATACCCTTGATTAAATACACAGAAGTTTGATAATACTGAAGTAAAGCTAACAGTAGTTAAAATTTAAAAATCAAAACTAATAGAAATGAGATGACAATTTTAAGTAAAACTGAGTATAAATTCACAAAATAGCCTTGAAATTTAATCTAGCTCTCATTTCCATTCTGGAAAAGAGAAAGACCATACATTTAGAAAAGTGTATGTGTGCATGCATATGTATTTAGCAAATTTAGGAAAATATAAATTTCTAGATGTGGATTTACATTGGGGTATAGAGTATCTCTTAATAAATCAGCCAGAATAAATAATTATTTGTCTAAGTTAAAGCCACAATAAAAGCAATTATTTAACTAAGTTAAAGTCCCAGCAAGAAACATGACACATTCAAAATAGATAATGTGCTGAAGGGACTATTTAGAAGAGGTTGGGGGTTGGGGGGGATCAAAGTAGAGTACCATGAAGTACCCTTGGGCCATGATCAGCAGGAAGAAACCAACTCTCTTGGGCGTAAAGGGGCCAGGGAGGGGCTATACCCATTAGGACCAACAGCTATAGACAAAGGAACATTCAAAGGGGTTGTAGATATTTGCAGAGAAAAAAGAGTGGAAAATAGAGTTGGTGGTAAACTGCAGACAGTCAAGGAGGAAGCTTGGAGAAAGATCCCTTGACATTTCCACCCTCCCTCTCTCTTACCTGTGACTGGTGTTTCCACCAGCTGGCTGGGCATCACAGGGCAAAAGCGCCTTGTTAAAGCAGTGCCCGTGACTCAGCTCCGCTGGCACAAAGCAGGGTGGAGAAAGGCAGATTATGCATCTGGAGGGGCAAAAGCAGGACATTCAGCACAAATTTACATACCAATTTCAGATTTTCAACAGCCATTTCCAGAAGACCATTTAACTCAAACCATTTTCAAAGATAAGTAGAGTGTTTTGTTTTGTTTTTTAAGTTGAAGATTTTTAGAGTTTCTCAACACCGTCCATTTATATGGGTAACAGAGTAAGTAATTAAACTGTCTTCCAATTCCATACCCAGTATTTCTCAGGGTACTTGGATAAATCTGGATGTAAAAGAATCTAAAGGGCTTAGAGAGATGCTTTTAACTCTCTTTTCTTCCAAGCTGGGTCTTGAAAATGTTCATGTATAGCTGGAGTATGGAATAGAGATATGGAGTTCCAATAAATCTTCACAGTTATGCACATTTTTTTAATGGCCTAGAAGAATCATACAGATGCACAGGGAGTTCTGTGTTAATCTTTAAAGAGACCCATTACTGAAGTTCATGCATATGGTAAAGAATACAGCACAAGATCTAATGAAACCCTTTCACAAAGAAACAGCAGAAGCTGCAGTGGAATGTCAAAACCGACATTTTGCTAGGTTAAGGAGAAATAATTGAGGAAGTTTACAGGACCAGAAAGCAAGCCCTCTGTTTACACACAGTGGGAATTCGAGCTTCCTGTACAAACTGTGCCCTTATAAGGTTTAGAGAGCTCTTTGATTCCAAAGAATTACATTGCCTAAAGAAAGAAAGCAAAATTAACAGATCAATGGGAAACAAAATAGCCAGTACTTCTAAATTAGGCTGTGCTGTATGTTTTTAAAACAGCATTAGGAGAAAGAAATGGTAATACCAGAAAGATAACAGAGTTCAAATAAACCAAGTCCTTCAAAATGAGTTCTGATTTAAGAAAGCATGGTGTGTGTGATGTATAATGCTCTGAGGTGTGCATTTGAGACAAAAAGTGTGAGGAGTTTGAGGCAGACACAGAGAGTTTGAATGATAAGACAAGGCTACTTCATAAATAACAGGAAATGAAAATTACCCTCCCCCGATATATTCTAAAACTGCATCCTAAGAGTAAATCTCTTCCGAGACAGTTCTGCAAGCATTTTGCAACCTTAGAAACACTGAGCAGCATATACATTGCATTAACAGAGGTAGAGAACTGCTGTTTTTTAACTGTACAAGCTGCATGCCATAAAGGTGCTGTATCATTCATATGATTTGTAATAAATCTTTTGTATTCTTTCCTCACAATAATTTATCTGAAATAGAAGCCAACACCTTCCAGGTTACTAAGCCTAGCTATTGAATTAATTCATGAGCTGGACTGAAAAAACAGGCCATTCTTCACCACCAGGATCATGAATATTTTAATGTCTGAATAAAGTTAAAGCAACTCAACTTTGTGGAGATGCCACCAGGAAAGAAACACCTGTACCTCTAAGCTCAGAATTCCACCAATTTAATAACAAAAAATATGTTTAGAACAATTCCCCAGACTAGAATTAGACTTCTTTAGTATACAGGACCAGAACTGGATATGTGAAGAAATAAGTGAAAAACCCCAGAAAAAACAATGACTTTTCAAAACTTTTGGGCTTCTGCCAACCAAAATGATCTGACAGCATAAAGAGGAAATTGGAGAGTAGTTGATATAATTTTTCTCTGTTCTCCAACAACTTTCTCAGTTTATTTTTACCAAAATCAGAAAACATAAAGGAAAATAAACATTCACGGAAGATTAATGAGAAAAATGTATATGTGAAAGTGTATATAATATTTTCATAACTATTGTTTGCATCATTGTTTTCCTTGGTCAATGAAGCAAATGGGCAATTGTATCTAACCTAATCTGAACGTGGCAGTAAACAATCCTTATTTCTCACAAATATTATTCTCTACAAATCCTCCCATCACCACTGCCAGAAAGGAATTAAGTTAACCCTCTAACTTTGTGATTCTCAACACTGGCTGCATATTAGAGTTACCTGAAGCAGTCTGAATCAGAATTTCTGGGGATAGGAATGGGCCATCAGCATTTTTTAAAGGTTCCTGCAACAGTTAACTGTTATCCTAGGGGAATGTGAATTTCTTTGCAGTACTTTTACAACTTGAACATCATCATTGTTAACTGAGTTTCCTTACTTTGTTTGATCACTAGTATAAATCATGCTTTTCTTATAATTATATCATAGGAACTTGCTGAGAATTCTTTAGTGAAAATGAACAAATAAAAATTTTACCATTTTGGTATTTTAAAGAAAATTTCTATTCCTATGTGACCATAAGCACACTAATTCTTAGTGCTTGTTAACACGCTTGTAAAATGAGGATGACTGCATCTACTTTCTGGGTTTATGAAAGTAGAAACCTATCATGAAACAAAATGGGTTACTACATCAGAAAAAAACTAATAAAATCTTTGCACAAAATAGATATTCATTATATAGTAGCTATCAACAAATAACTATAAATTTGCAAGTCTGAATATGTTATTTTAGTCATAATTGTGATTATAAGCTTAACTTTTTATAAATTTTGAAATTTATGCAACAAATATTTATTAAACACTTACCACGGCTAGACACTGCAGGCATATATACAGGAAAACAAACTAAAATCCCTAGTTTTCATTAAATTTACTTTTAAAGGAGATATCAACAATATATTATGTAATATAATAATAAGGACCAAGAAGAAAAAAAAGCATGTAGTGTGTTGGAGAAACATTGTGTTACATAGGATAACAGGGGTAGTTCTCACTGAGATAGTTACATTTGAGCAGACTGGAGGAAAGTGGTAAGGAAGCTAACCATGGAGATAGCTAGGGGAAAGGCATTTTAGGATGAGGTAAGAACATATTTGGGGTGTTCACATAGCAGCAAGTAAGCTATTGTGGCAGAATTAAAATCAAGCAGGGGGAAAGTAATAGGTGATGAGGTCAGAGAGGTAATGTGGATATGGGTGATGACTTGACTGGATAAGGCCTTATCGATTGTGATTCTACCTCCCTTCCAATAGTCTTTTAGGTAGATTTCCATTTCCTGCTCCCCATGAAATCCCATGGACAGAGGAGCCTGGTGGGCTTCAGCCTATGGGGTTGCAAAAGAATCAGACATGACTTGCCAGCTAAACAACAACATTTCAATGTAACCAACAAAGAGTTGTGATGAAAATGTGAGATGCAGGTCTTGTAGACAAGAGCATACAGTTGCCTCAGCATGGTAATAAGCATATTTGAGGTCTGTTCCACTGGTGTTTGTCCTTGGATACCCATGAAGGGTAGAACTCACAGCCTCCACAATGAACAGAAGGCAGAAATGAACTGTGGTTGTTTAAATCATTAGGATCCTGAGTTGTCTGTCACAGCATATAAAGTATCCTGACTCATACATAACTCATACTAAGGACTTTTGCTTTCATCCTGAGTAAAATGGAAAATGTGGTAATTTTTAAGACAGGTGTGAAATTATTTGACTTATTTTAGACAAGATCACTCCCATCTACTTTGGAAGAGGCTGCAAGACTTGGGCAAGGGTAGAAGCTCTAACTGGGTTTCCCAGGTGGTGCTAGTGGCAGAAAACCACCTGCCAGTTCAGGACACAAGAGACATGGGCTCATTCCCTGGGTTGGGAAGATTCCCTGGAGGAGGGCATGGCAACCCACTCCAGTATTCTTACCTGGAGAATCTCATGAACACGGGAGCCTGGCAGGCTGCAGTCCATGGGGTTGTATACAGAGTTGGACATGACTGAAGTGATTTAATATGTATGCAGAAGCTCTAGATAAAAAGAGAACATTCATGTTTGGAGGAGATAGGGTAGCACAGACATCTCTTTAATCAAAACAAAGGTGAAGTGAGGCAGCTATCTCGCTTTAGTGCCCACACTGTTTCCACCAGTTTACATTCTATTCTCTTTTGGGATGCTATCTTCTCAGTTTTTTCCTATGTTCAACTGCCTACAGTTTAATCCTTACACAAATATTAATTACAACTAAAAGTAAATGATTCATTTCAAAATACAGTAACATATATTCACATCTTCTTTGTGATAGAGAATAGAGATTTAAACAGATACAAATCCTTTTTCTTGCCCTTGAAGTCTCTTAATCTATTTGGAACCTCAAGACAAATACAATGAGAGTGCATATAATATTAATAGTACAAGTACACAAATGATTTTTAAGAATATGTGTGTCATGCTAGTTTAAGAAAAAAATAAATCAGATTAGTGTTGATTTCATAAGGCATACAATATGGGCTTTAGACAAAACATGAGACTTTCATGGATGAAAAGTTGGGAAGTCATTTTAATAAAAAATAAATACATAAATATCAGTTAGGAAGTGGTATATTATGGCAGTCATTTTCTGAATATATATGTAGACCATTTATAAAGGAATAAAAAAATTTTTAAGGAAAAAATGGTAATTTAGAGAAGTAAAGAAGTAACAAATTATAAAAGGTCTTTATTAACAGAATGAAGAAAGAACAGGATAGCCAAAGAGATTTTCTTTTTAGTATTAATATAGATTCAACATGACCAAAGGGTGTTTATAATTTTAATATACATAGATGAAAAGACTGGTTTAAAACATGATTATGACCACATTCCTGATTCAATTATTCAACATACCAGATACAATTTTGCCCTCCCTTTTAAAAAAAACAAACAGAAGTTTGACTATTTACTATACACTATTTTATGTTACTCTCAATCCAGGAATTACAGTGAATGCCTAAAGCAATGAAACAGTTAAACAAGTTATTATATATTTGCTAGTCAGGGAGAAAAATTAAAGTAAATAAGAAATTGTATTGAGGGTTAACAAAAATAATTTACTCTTAAAATAGTACAAATAATGCTTACAAAACATTACATTATTCATTTAGCTAAAAGTAACTCAGTGTAAGAAAAGAACTTTTGAATATTTACTAATACACTACCATTTTCAAGCAAATTTCTAAAGTCTTAGAACAAATCTTATCATTTTTATTGGCATAATGTTCAGTTATAATTGCAGTCCTCAGTAAAGGTCAAAGAATTTCTAGGGGGAAGAAAAGATTTGATCTAGTAAATAATTATTCAAAGGAAAATTAAATTAGAGGATATTTTAGAAAGGAGTCCATATGACCTACCAGTGCACAAAAGGATGTAAATAAAAGGTTTCATGTGTCCTTTGGGACCTGATACACTGCCACTGTGAAATATAAAACATTGTAATTGTGTTAGTATAGTCATCAATGATAGATAATATAAAAGATTATGTTTCTCAGGCAAGCACTCATATTTCAACCTGATCAATGACAGTCTGGATTTTTTAATTGTTTATATTTGAGGGTGTTTCATTCTGATGGGAAAAAAATATATTTAATTTCTTTTAACATTTAAAAAAGTTCTAGTTACTAATGATAAAATTTCAAGCCTCAAGACAAATTTAGAATCAACCAAAGCCTTGTTTAAAGATGAGTAGTGATTTCAGTTTCATGTGGAAGTATTTTAAAATAATTGTTTTACCAAAAAAAATGTAGTTTTATGCTGAGAATTCAAAACTTGTATATTTTTATATGGGTTCCAATTAGAAAACATTAATTAGGAAAAAAAATGGCACTGAATAACAGGAGAGAGAAATTAAGAGATACCATGTGTATAAGTCTGCATTTTTACTTATCATTTAGGACTTGATAGTGGAACTGTTACTTGATTCTCTAATAAGGGTAGAAGGATAGACAGGAAGGGTAGGTAGGGTGGGGAATACAAAGAATCATCCAATGCTGATCACCAAAGGAGAAAGTTTACTGTTACATCAAGACCAGAATGATTCCAGCTCTTTGGAAGACATAGATAACATATAAAATGAGTCAAGCAAAAGCCAATTATATAGCTTGATATGTAAAGGTACTGAGGGTTCACACTTGGACTACAACGTCAGAATGGGTGCCACCTTTGTACAGTTCATCCAACTCCACTCTTTTCTACTCAAATAATCCATTGCGCCAGATTGGTGATTTGTTTTCTAATATAAATTCTTACCCTAGGCCAGTCTGTCTTCCTATAACTAATACCATCTAGTGACTTTCTTTTATCATTCTTGGTGAATACCCTACAATATACAGTAATGAAGCCTCCTCAGGCATCACCAAGGAGTAAAGGAATGCACATCCCCCAAAATATTTCCTATGGTACACAGTCTACTTATGTGCGCATGCACATGTGCTCACTGGCTTCAGTTTTGTCTAACTCTTTGTAACCCTATGTACTCCTTTCATGGGATTCTCTGGGCAAGAATGCTGGGATGGGTTGCCATGTCCTCCTCCAGGGAATCTTCCCAATCTAGGGATCAAACTCATCTCCTGCATTTCCTGCATTGCAGGCGGATTCTTTACCATTGAGCCACCTGGGAAGCCCACACATTCTATTTAGGACTTTTCAACTATAGTTAGTTTTCTCTTTCCTCATATATGTTCAAGGAATCATATTCTAACTTCCTTCTATCTCCCACATCAAGACAGAGGTTTTATAGTAAGCACAAAATAACCAACGCAATTTAGTTTTTTAAAAAAACACTGGCTTGTGCATTTGCTTTGTTTTCTCCTGTCCCCTTTTACTAGGTCAGATAAAACAGAAGCCTTATGTGTGTACAATCTTATACTCAGTTTTTAAACCCACATTCCAGAATAGGTGAAGATGGTTTTGAATACAGGTCATTATGAGTTAGAGGTCAGTAAACTTTTTTCATAAATGGTCATATATTAAATATTTTAAGCTTTCCAGCCACACAGGCCTCTTTCTCATATTCTCCTTTGTTTTCTTTAACAATACTTTAAAATGTAACAAAAATTCTTAGCACAGTCATGAAAGTAGGGACTGGGATGGATATGGTCTCTAAGCAGGAGTGGATATGTGTTTCAATTGCCAAATGTTACTTAGGAAAAAAAATGACATTGGATGAAGCTCACAACAACAATTTACTTCATCTATGAGACAAGTAAGAGAATTGAATAAGATATATAAAAAGCCTTGGCCCTGGTAAGTGCTTACAAATTGCTGGCTATTATTGATGGTAATATTCTTATTAGGATGCCTAGAAGTACTGAGTTAGTTAGGAAATAATATTGTACTTACTGCCATTTGAAGGATTTGAATGTTTACAGATACAGATTACAGATATTCTGAGAAAGAATTAGACCCCTATAAAAGTGTATCTTTTGCCATTACTGAAATGCAAAATGAAACCACATAAGATACCAACCACTTTACACCACTAGGGTTGCTATAGTCAAGAAGATAATAACAAATGGCAACATTTAATAGCAATGAGTGTTTACAGTTCAGTTAAGTTCAGTTCAGTCGCTCAGTCGTGTCCAACTCTTTGCGACCCCATGAACCACAGCATGCCAGGCCTCCCTGTCCATCACCAACTCCCAGAGTTTTATCAATACCAGTAATGAAAGAGGTGATACCATTGGATATTCTATAGCTCTTAAAAGGATAATAAGAGAATATTATGAAAAACTTCATGCCAATATTGTTGACATCAAGGGTGAAATGAACAAATGCATTTAAATACTAAAATTACCAAAGCTCACTCAAGAAGACCTATATTAACTGAGCAGTCCATGTCTATTTTAAAATTTTGATTTTGTACTTAAAAATCTTCACAAAGAATATCTGACACCTATGTGACTTTATCAATAAATATTAGCAAATATCACATAAAAAATAATAATAACATCAATTCCATAAAAATTCTTTCTGAAAAATTAAGAGAATGAAGTACTTTCCATCTCATTCTACGAGGTAAAGCATCCTGATACCAAAAGCAAACAAATTATTACAGGAAAATTACTGATCAATATCTATGAACAAAGATATAAATATTCTGAATAAAATTTAGCAAGCAGAAACCAGCAGTATATAACTTGTAATTATCCTGTTAAAGTAAAACAGGATGGGGAATACATGTAAATCCATGGCTGATTCATGTCAATGTATGACAAAAACCACTACAATATTGTAAAGTAATTAGCCTCCAACTAATAAAAATAAATGAAAAAAAAAAGTAAAATGGAAAAATTTTGTCAATAAATTAAAAAACAATCTGACATTATCCAACATCCACTGATGACCAAAAAAAAAAAAAAATCAAAATCTCAATCAAAGCATCAGTGATTTTTTTCATATAGAAACTGACAAGCTTACTGTATAAAATTTATATGCAAATGCAAAGGATCTAGAACAGCAAAAACAACTTTGAAAACAGAACTAAGGCAGAAGACATAAACTGACCAATTTCAATACTCACTTTGAAGCTACAATGGTCAAATAATGCAGTTGGCATTACACAGGCAAATAGATCAGTGAAATACATAACAGAGTCTAGAAATAGATCCAAATGGTCAATTGATCTTTTTTTCCAATATGTAAAGTGCAGAGTGTTGAAATGTTTATCTCTTCAACAGACGCCACAGGAACAACTGGATACCTATCTTACAAAATAATTTCTTTGATAGATAACTCACAAAACAAAACAAACAAACAAACAAATATATATATACACACACCTCAAAGTGGATCACAGTACAAAGTACAAATCCTAAATTTCTAAAAAAATATCTAGAATATAGGAGGAAGTCTTTGTCACCTCAAGTTAGGTAAAGATTTCTTAAATATGACTCCTAAACCCTTCAAATAGTATACATTAGATCTCAGAAAATTTAGTAATTTCTGCTCTTTCAAAGGTATTGCTAACACCTATCTTACTCAAACTCTTCCAGAAAATTGCAGAAGAAGGTAAGCTTCCAAACTCATTCTATGAGGCCACCATCACCCTAATTCCAAAACCAGACAAAGATGCCACAAAAAAAGAAAACTACAGGCCAATATCACTGATGAACATAGATGCAAAAATCCTTAACAAAATTCTAGCAAACAGAATCCAACAACATATTAAAAAAATCATACACCATGACCAAGTGGGCTTTATCCCAGGAATGCAAGGATTCTTTAATATCCGCAAATCAATCAATGTAATACACCACATTAACAAATTGAAAGATAAAAACCATATGATTATCTCAATAGATGCAGAGAAAGCCTTTGACAAAATTCAACACTCATTTATGATTAAAACTCTCCAAAAAGCAGGAATAGAAGGAACATACCTCAACATAATAAAAGCTATATATGACAAACCCACAGCAAGCATCACCCTCAATGGTGAAAAATTGAAGGCATTTCCCCTGAAATCAGGAACAAGACAAGGGTGCCCACTCTCACCACTACTATTCAACATAGTGTTGGAAGTGCTGGCCACAGCAATCAGAGCAGAAAAAGAAGTAAAAGGAATCCAGATAGGAAAAGAAGAGGTAAAACTTTCACTGTTTGCAGATGACATGATCCTCTACATAGAAAACCCTAAAGATTCTACCAGAAAATTACTAGAGCTAATCAATGAATATAGTAAAGTTGCAGGATATAAAATTAACACACAGAAATCCCTTGCATTCCTATATACTAACAATGAAAAAACAGAAAGAGAAATTAAGGAAACAATACCATTCACCATTGCAACAAAAAGAATAAAATACTTAGGAGTATATCTACCTAAAGAAACAAAGGACCTATACATAGAAAACTATAAAACACTGATGAAAGAAATCAAAGAGGACACAAACAGATGGAGAAACATACCGTGTTCATGGATTGGAAGAATTAATATTGTCAAAATGGCTATTCTACCCAAAGCAGTCTATAGATTCAATGCAATCCCTATCAAGCTACCAACGGTATTTTTCACAGAACTAGACCAAAGAATTTCACAATTTGTATGGAAATACAAAAAACCTCGAATAGCCAAAGTAATCTTGAGAAAGAAGAATGGAACTGGAGGAATCAACCTGCCTGACTTCAGACTCTACTACAAAGCCACAGTCATCAAGACAGTATGGTACTGGCACAAAGACAGAAATATAGATCAATGGAACAGAATAGAAAGCCCAGAGATAAATCCACGAACCTATGGACACCTTATCTTTGACAAAGGAGGCAAGGATATACAATGGAAAAAAGACAACCTCTTTAACAAGTGGTGCTGGGAAAACTGGTCAACCACTTGTAAAAGAATGAAACTAGAACACTTTCTAACACCATACACAAAAATAAACTCAAAATGGATTAAAGATCTAAATGTAAGACCAGAAACTATAAAACTCCTAGAGGAGAACATAGGCAAAACACTCTCCGACATAAATCAAAGCAAGATCCTCTATGACCCACCTCCCAGAATATTGGAAATAAAAGCAAAACTAAACAAATGGGACCTAATGAAACTTAAAAGCTTTTGCACTACAAAGGAAACTATAAGTAAGGTGAAAAGACAGCCCTCAGATTGGGAGAAAATAATAGCAAATGAAGAAACAGACAAAGGATTAATCTCAAAAATATACAAGCAACTCCTGCAGCTCAATTCCAGAAAAATAAATGACCCAATCAAAAAATGGGCCAAAGAACTAAACAGACATTTCTCCAAAGAAGACATACAGATGGCTAACAAACACATGAAAAGATGCTCAACATCACTCATTATTAGAGAAATGCAAATCAAAACCACAATGAGGTACCATTACACGCCAGTCAGGATGGCTGCTATCCAAAAGTCTACAAGCAATAAATGCTGGAGAGGGTGTGGAGAAAAGGGAACCCTCTTACACTGTTGGTGGGAATGCAAACTAGTACAGCCGCTATGGAAAACAGTGTGGAGATTTCTTAAAAAACTGGACATAGAACTGCCATATGACCCAGCAATCCCACTTCTGGGCATACACACTGAGGAAACCAGATCTGAAAGAGACACGTGCACCCCAGTGTTCATCGCAGCACTGTTTATAATAGCCAGGACATGGAAGCAACCTAGATGCCCATCAGCAGATGAATGGATAAGGAAGCTGTGGTACATATACACCATGGAATATTACTCAGCCGTTAAAAAGAATTCATTTGAACCAGTCCTAATGAGATGGATGAAGCTGGAGCCCATTATACAGAGTGAAGTAAGCCAGAAAGATAAAGAACATTATAGCATACTGACACATGTATATGGAATTTAGAAAGGTGATAACGATAACCCTATATGCAGAACAGAAAAAGAGACACAGAAATACAGAACAGACTTGTGAACTCTCTGGGAGAATGTGAGGGTGGGATATTTCAAAAGAACAGCATGTATACTAACTATGGTGAAACAGATCACCAGCCCAGGTGGGATGCACGAGACAAGTGCTCCGGCCTGGTGCACTGGGAAGACCCAGAGGAATCGGGTGGAGAGGGAGGTGGGAGGGGGGATCGGGATTGGGAATACATGTAAATCCATGGCTGATTCATAGCAATGTATGACAAAACCCACTGGAAAAAAAAAATAATAATAAAAATTAAAAAAAAAAAAAAAAAAATAAAAGAATAAGAAACACAGTGAAAATACTTATAGATCCTATATCTGATGAAATGGATAAAAGGTTTATATCCAGAGTATCTAAACACGTTTCAAAACTCAATAAGAAAACAAACAACCTAAACTTAAAAATTAGTCATAAACTGATATTTTAGCCTAGAAATCACAGACTAATTTTGGAGCTAAACTTGGATTTGAAACTTATGTGAGAATTAAAACAACTTTTTTGTACTTGTTTACAAATTGCTATCAAATTTGTGTTGTTTGTTTGTTTGTTTTTTTGCCCATACCTACTTCTTTCTAAAACCTGTTCCAGGAGAGACAAAAGTTAAAGCCAAATAATAAAAAGCTACGACACATTAATTTACTTTATTATATCTGTGTACATACATGAATATGTATATTTCCTCTTTGTAATACATTACATTGGGGTTCATCAGATGAAAAGACAGAATTTACATGCTTTTTATTTAGAATATGAAAATAAGAAGTTTATAACTATTAAGGAATTTTTAAGAGATAAGTACATTTCAGTAGGAAATTGATAGTTGGATTTGTTTGAGAATATATAAGGAATGATTCCTGATAGAAGATGATTACATCATATAAAGTTATGTACATTTTTTCTAGATTTTACAATACTTGATTATGCCCTCAGACATACATGGGCAATTATACTTTCTTCTGAAGAGTACAGGTAATTCACTGAAAGAAATGTGTGTGTGTGTATGTACATAATCTGTCACTTTCTGACTTTCTGTTTTTTCCTTTTTTTTTCTTTAGCAAAGAAAATAATGGAATGAACTTAGAGCAAAGAAGATCTAGGATCATATTCAAGATTAAATGACCTTATAAAATAATGGGTAAGTTTCTTCATCTATTAAAAAAACTTCTTCAAAAGTGGCATGGGGATATTAATCCCTAACATCTTCATGAAAATTAAATTAGTGTATGTAAAGCACAAACACACACCTGACACTTGATAAATGTTAATTATATTCCTACTTTTACCCCTTTACTTAACTCTATTGTTTACACCTACTTACATATGTTTAGACAAATATAAAGGAAATGAATGCAAATTAATATTTATAAAAATAAAAATACTTCCTAAAATTGTTCCATTTATGCTTTCTTAGCATTTATTAGTTGAGACACTAAGGATACCTAATTTCTTTCCATAATACCTGACACCATGAGTATGTATTTTAATAATATGTACCTGATCCATTCTCAAAGATTTTTATGCTGGAAATGAAAAAAATAGGGTGACTTGTATTTAATCAATTATTTGGGAAAAATAGAAAAGTATTCAAAGTTATTAATAGAGATCTATATTATTTTAACATAATTAATTATGGCACCAATAACAGCAATCTGAGGAGAAATAAAAGATATCCAAATTGGAAAAGAAGTACAATTGTCATTGTTTGCAGATTCAGATCAATTCAGTCGCTCAGTCGTGTCCAACTCTTTGCGACCCCATGAATCACAGCACATCAGGCCTCCCTGTCCATCACAAACTCCCGGAGTTTACTCAAACTCATGTCCATCGAGTCGGTGATGCCGTCCAGCCATCTCATCCTCTGTCGTCCCCTTCTCCTGCCCCCAGCCCCTCCCAGCATCAGGGTCTTTTCCAACAAGTCAGCTCTTTGCATGAGGTGGCCAAAGTATTAGAGTTTCAGCTTCAGCATCAGTCCTTCCAATGAACACCCAGGACTGATCTCCTTTAGGATAGACTGGTTGGATCTCCTTGCAGTCCAAGGAACTCTCAAGAGTCTTCTCTAACACCATAGTTCAAATTGCAGATTACATGATACTATACATAGAAAATCCTAAAGATGTCACCAGAAAACTATTTGAGCTCATCAATGAATTTGATAAAGTTGCAGGATGCAAAATTTAATGCACAGAAATCTCCTGCATTCTAATACAACAACAATGAAAGATCAGAAAGAAAAATCAAGGAAAAAATCCCATTCACCAAGACAATAAAAAGTATAAAATATCTAGGATAAACCTACCTAAGGAAGTAAAAGACCTGTACTCAGAAAACTGTAAGAACCTGATGAAAAAAATCAAAAACAACACAGATGGAGATATATACCTCGTTCTTGGATTGGAAGAATCAATATTCTGAAAATGACTATACAACCCAAAGCAATCTACAGATTCAGTGCAGTTCCTATCAAACTACCAATAGCATTCTTTACAGATTTAAAACAAAATTTTTTACAGTTTGTGGAAACACAAAGACTCTGAATAACCAAAGCAATCTTGAAAAAGAAAAATGGAGCTGGAGGAATCAGGCTCCCTGACATCAGAATAAACTATAAGGCTACAGTAATCAAGACAGTATGGTACTGGCACAAAAACAGAAATATAGATCAGTGGAAAGGGGTAGAAAGCTCAGAGATAAACTCATGCACCTATGGTCACCTAATCTATACCAGAGGAGTCAAGAATATACAATGGCGAAAAGACAGTCTCTTCAATAAGTGATGCTGGGGAAATGGAACAGCTACATGTAAAAGAATGAAATTAGAAATTTTCCTAACACCATATATAAAATTAAACTCAAACAGATTGAAGACCTAAATGTAAGACTGGACACAATAAAACTCTTTGAGGGAAACATAGCCAGAACACTCTTTGACATAAATTGCAGGAAGATCCTTTTTGACCTCCTAGAGTAGTGAATATAAAAACAAACAAATGGGATATAATTAAGCTTAAAAGTTTCACACAGCTAAGAAAACCATAAACGAAATGAAAACACAACCCTCAGAATGGGAGAAAATATTTGCAAATGAAGCAACTGATAGGGATTAATCTCCAAAACATACAAATAGTTCACACAGCTCAATATCAAAAACAAACAAACAAGCAAGCAAACAACCCAATAAAAAGAGGGCAGAAGACCTAAATAAACTTTTTTCCAGAGATTTACAGATAGCCAATAGACACACAAAAAGATGCTCAACATCATTATTTACTAGAGAAATGCAGATCAAAACTACAATGAGGTTTCATTTCAGACCAGTCAGAATGACCATCATCAATCTACAAACAATAAATGATGGAGATGGTGCAGTGAAAAGGGTACCTTCTTGTACTGTTGCTGGGAATGTAAATTGATACAGCTATTATAGAGAATAGCATGGAGACTCCTTAAAAAAAAAAAAAAAAGACTAAACTAAAAACAGAACTACCATATGACCCAGCAATGCCAGTACTGGGCATATATCCTGAGGTAAACATAATTCAAAAAGATAAATGCACCCCGATGCTCATTGTAGCACCATTTACAATATCCAGGACATGAAACAATCTAAATATCCATCAACAGATGAATGGATAAAAACTGTGGTACATATATACAAGGAAATATTACCCAGCCATAAAAAGGAAAGAAATTGGGTCACTTGTAGAGATGTGGTTGGACCCAGAGTCTGTCATTAAGAGTGAAGAAAGTCAGAAAGAGAAAAACAAATATTGTATTTTAATGCATATACAGGGAATCTAGAAAAATAGTACAGATGAACCTACTCACAGGACAGGAATAGAGACACAGATGTAGAGAACAAATGTATGGAGATGGCGAGAGCGAAGCGGGGTCAGCAGTGAGAGGTGGGATGAATTTGGGAGATGGGAATTGATATATAAAATAGATAACTACTGGGAACCTACTGTATAGCAGAGGAAGCTCAGCTTGGTGCTCTATGATGACCTCGAACGGGTGGGAGGGAGGCTCAAGACGGAGGGGATATTTGCATACATGTGGCTGATTCACTTTGTTGTAAGGCAGAAACTAACACATCATAGCAAAGCATATCACAATAAATATAAATAAATAAATATAGAAAAAACGTATTGCTGGTCTAACAATAGACTTTTGTTGATGTCATTCTATTCATCTCAGCCTACATAAAATAGCCTATGTTGTTGTTAAATTGTGTGTATATATATATATAGAGAGAGAGAGAGACAGATAGAGAGTGCGAGAGAGCAAGAGAGAACAGCTTGAAATAAAATAATCAGGTTTTGAGTAGGAAGTAGTTTTGTGGAAAAGAGTCAAGGAAGAGACATCAGCATTTCTATGGTCTCAGGGCCACATCTAACTAGGATGAAACAAACCTCGAAATGAATATAACATACAAAACATACCTAACTAAGTGGATGTGCATAGCGATACAGAGAAAATGGAGGAAGAAAGAAGAAATTAAAAGTTCCTCTGCATTGTTTCTCATGTAACATCACCCTATAACTCACATTAGGGGATGTAAGTATATTTTTTGTCATTTGAAAATTACTTCAAACTGGATAAAAAGAGGTAAACATTTAGCTGGTGTATTCAGAGTAAAGATGATCTTTAAAAACAACTCTGGAAGATAGTGATTTCTCATTTTCTCATCTGTTTACTAATAAGTATGGATTAGCAGACTACACAGTATAACCTATTTCCAGCTCACTCTGAAGCATTGTAAGCCAGTAACATTTACCGACAGAATAGCAATTACAGCCTACACAATTCATTCCTCTGTTAACAGAGTTCCTTGGTTTCGTAGCAAAAAGGAAAAAGAAACCATGAATTGGTACCTAGTCCTGTATTGCTAAAGCTATAAATTCTGTAGAATTATATACCAAGCCACCATTTGGTGCTTCTACTTGAGGGTTCTGTTTATTTGTTTGCTTCTCTGTTTTGACTAAGGGAATAAGGACTCCTCCAGAGAAACAGCTTGCCTGCCTCCCCCTAAAGCTTACTTTGTTCTTTGAAACCACAGGCTGATTTTTGTTTGGTCATGTTTTAGAAACCATGTCAAATCTGACTTTAAATTTGGAACTAAATATGAATTTTCAAGTTTTTTTTTTTTCCTTCTCTTGATTCTTGGTGAAATAAATTGTTCTTTAAGAATAATACAAATATAAAAGGCTTTCCCAATATCTAATTTTTAAAACATTTAAATAAATCAATACCATATGGATTTTCTTTCCCTTACAATATATGTTTTAAGAAATTTGTAGAAGAAAATGTCTTACATTTTTACCTAAAACAAAATCTGTCAAGAAACGTCCTCAGCTGCTCAATACAGCACATTTATGCCCCTCTCCAGGTGTCTAAGAGCTCTTTTTGCCCTGCTATAAATCATTTATTACGGATGGTTGACTACTTACTCCAGGTTAGAGAAACTTGGCAGCTGTGACAATGACTCTAGAGCTACCAACTACTTTGAATAAAGTTTCTGAAATACTAGAGAGAGAACATGTGGATAAAAATCAATGGCCTCTACACTACACTATTTTTTTTTTATAAAGACTGGAAAAATGCTTTAATCAGCATGCTTCTCTTAGGTGTTCAACATAAATTTAAACATGATGCGCAGCCAGGAAGACCGCACGGGAACCAGCCTTTTGAGAAATGTTTTGAAATAGAGCGGCAATGGGGATCTTGACAAAATTCACCTATGCTCTCTTTCCTTTTTAGTTTTACAGAAAAAGAGAATTATGTTGATGGTACTTTCTTGGTTACATGAGACAGCCTCCTGCATTATTTCCAAAATTATGCTTCTGCTAAAAATAATTGCACTGACTATATTTATGTATTGTACTTATATGTCTTTTTTATTTCCATTTTATTCATTGCATCTTCTATTAATTGAAAAACAAAGGTAGGAAAACTTCCCTCTACAGCAGAAAACTTCACTGTGTACAACTGGTGATGGAGATAGAAATGACAACTTCAAAAATTGTCCAATTTTAGCCCTCCTGGCTCTGTCATTCTAAACTCTATTACGGACACTAAATATACCTTAATTTTTTTGATATTTAAATCAGATAATTCATGAAAAATCCTTAGCGTAATGTCTGACCCACAATGACCATACACCATCATTAAATGGTGCTGTGCTTAGTCACGGAGTCATGTCTGACTCTTTGCAGCTCCACAGACTGCAGCCCGCCAGGCTCCTCTGCCCAGAAGGTTTCTCCAGGCAAGAATACTGGAGTAGATGCCATGCCCTCCTCCAGGGGATCTTCCCAACCAGGGATCGAACCCAGGTCTCCCGACTGCAGGCAGACTCTTTACTGTCTGAGCCACCAGGGAATTGTCATTGTTAATTTGTGTTCATTGATACTTTTATTATTTCAGTTACAAAATCACTCTCTGCTGAAGTGAAATATGTAAACACCATCTAATATTCCACTAAAAGTATCAATATAGTAGTATAATAAAATGTACATTAGGAAAAGAGCATTCAAGAGCATCTGGTGCAATTCTGTTATTTTATACCTCAGGCAGCTAAGAATCGGAGTGAGTTAGTGTGTTGATTAATCTCATTCACACATAGTTTGCAATAGGGATAGTCTACATGGAATGCTGGTGTGAGGTATGCGTGCATCTCTCTTTTGCTTTATTCTACCTGAGGCTGCAGTATGTGAGAGTCTTAAAGCTTTACCGGCTCTCCAAATTGAGAATTCTTGGTTTTCTGAGTGCTCTAGTTTGAGGACGTGTCAACAATGTGTTTTCCTAAATATTCCCACATTGACACGTGGTAAACAATGACACCATGGTTCCACCATCATTCTGAACTTTCCAAACCAGCTGCTCTCAACATCTGAGAATACAGTCTGTTGGCACAGATCCAGTAAAAGAGCAGTTATAGTCTTGAACCAAAACACAGAATTCCTGAACTCCTTTAGATCCTGCTTATGTCCCTGCTGTACCAAGTATAACCATATTTCCTGTGTCACAACAGTCTAAGGCAAAATCTAAACATGAAAATAAGACTTGTAAAGTAATGTTTCTGACCTCAAGTATCTGCTCTGCAGGAGCCACTGAATATTTCAGAGAAACCTGACCTTTCATTCATGGGTTAGTCTTCCAGGGCACTTTTTGAGATTCGTTTTGCTTCTCTCTTCCTCCAGCAGCTAGCTTTTACTAGAAGCTCCATGTCCATTGCCAGCACTCAGCAGAAGTAAGTGCTGCATGCAACGCCACCAGTGGATCCGAAACAAGTATTCAGGAACACCAGTCTGTGCTGACTAGCAGGATCTCTTGTGACCGACCACAAGTGCTCACACCCCAAGAAGCAGGTTGGCTGGTATCTTAAATGACTTCAAGATTCTTATACCAAACAGCTCATTAGTTGAAATAAAAGAAATTATAAATTCCTGATCATTTATGACCAACTATGTATGGTTCAACCTAATGGAGATTAGGCCAAAATACAATCTGAATGAAGTTCTGAGCTCAGAAGTCACCTCTGCCTCCAGTTCTGACCCATTGTCTGAAGTGCCCTCAGTCCCTGCACTTAGGAAGAATTCTTTTTCAGAACATTGCTTGTTTCCTTATAATTTTTGTTGTTGTTTAGCCACTCAGTAATGTCTTACTCTTTGCAACCACAAGGACTGTAGCATGCCTAGCTTCCCTGTCCTTCAATGTCTCCCAGAGTTTGCTCAAACTCATGTCCATTGAATCAATGATGCCATCCAGTCACCTCATACTCTGTCACCCCCTTCTCCTCTTGCCCTCAATCTTTCCCAGCATAAGGGCATTTTCCAATGAGTCAGCTCTTTGCATCAGGTGGCCAAAGTATTGGAGCTTCAGCTTCTGCGTCAGTCCTTCCAGTGAATATTCAGGGTTAATTTCCTTTAGGATTGACTGGCTTCCTCATATGGGCCACCCCCATTTAATATCCTGACACGTATTTAAATACAAATCTAATTATAGTTTAGAAATAAGAATTGTCTTTTGCTACACATAGGATCTCTGTGATGGGTTATTGTACATAATGGCAGTGGTTGAGCCACTCATGATGCAGATGAGTCAGAATTCAGCCACAAGATATTATTCTCCAAACATTATCAATGCTAACATCAAACATATATCAACATCACAGAGAACTGTTTAAATATGCCTCACATATTTAAATCTGAATTTGTCTTACAGATGAAACTCTTAACAGTCCCTCTATTCTGACACCTCTAAATCCTTTTTTTTTTTTCCTTCTCTGGTGTCACTGGCACCTCCCAATTTAGTAAACCAGTGAATTTAACTAATGAACTTCTCACTCTTCTTTCTAGATCATTAACAAAGGCATTAAATAAAAACAAACATCACACCTATCTCCACATCTTCTCACTGGTGGCCTCCTCCCAACAGTACACACTGTTGTACATTATCACTAATAACTTAAAATTGTTTAGCCAAAAGTAGTCACAAATGGGCCCACTGATATGAATTTACTTCAGCACACAATCCATGTATTAGTAAACTTCCATCATTATGTTCTTCATCCTATACTGATATATGAAACTAGAGAAAATATGCCTTATATTTAAGAACCATACAAAAATTACAAACCAATATTCTTATCAATAAAAACCTAAGAAAAATTATGGGGAAAAATATCTCTTCCAGTTACCCTCTCTTTTGTTTATAAAATCCTAAACTTAACCTTATTATTTATCTTTCTTCTCCCTTTTCAATACTAGCACGATCTCATATCTTCCCTATCAAAATTCAGTCCTGGGAAAAGATTCTGAAATCTTGTTTATCCACTCAACAAATTTTATGCCACTTCGAATGTATCTAGCACTGGTATAGGCACTGGACATACAAAAAGTGATCAAGAGTCAAAATACCTATAGCAAAAGAACTTATGTTCCCGAAATAAACTTAGCTAGTAAACAGATAAATATATAGTACATCCGATCATGATAAGAGCTATGTAGAAAACTAAGGCAGGTTAAGAAATAAATGGAGCATTAGGTTAGAGAGGAGAACTACCGTCATCAGATATTCGGTAAAAGGGTCCTCGCTGATGATGAGGCTTTCGAGCAGAGCGGCAAAGGAAGTGAGAAAATAAGCCACGTGGTTACTGGGGAAAGAGCATTCCAGGCTGGGAGAAAGTTAAGTATCAAGGCGCTGAGTCAGACCATAGCTGAGGTTTATGGAAGAGCAAGGAGACCACTGCAGTGGGAAGGCAGTGAAACCCATGCATGGTAAGAGAGGAAGTCAGAGGGTTTCACAGGAGGTGAGATGAGGCAGAATTTTCTAAACCTGGTTAGTATTTACAGCTGTATGTCTATTGAGATAGAAATCCATTTTCTTTTTTTACTTTTTTTTCCCCTTATTTTTATTAGTTGGAGGCTAATTACTTTACAACATTGTAGTGGTTTTTGTCATACATTGACATGAATCAGCCATGGATTTACATTTTTGAGTAAAGGAGTAATATGTGACTTGAAATGTAAAAAGAATATTTTTCATCAGTGTTTTCATGACTGTCATATATAGAAGAATCACCCTGGTATCATGTTAATACGAGCATTCTGATTCTGTGGGTCTAAGTGGAGCCTGAAATTCTGCATTTCTGACAGGCTCTCCAGTCATATTGATATTGTTGGTCAGCGGATGATACCTTAAGTTCTAGATCATAGGCTCTCAAGGAATGGTCCTCAAAAATCAGCAGTCAATACCACCTGGGGACTTACGGGAATAACAATTTTTGTGACCCTACTAACTGAATCATAAGTTCCAGAAGAGGAGCCCTAAAATCTATACTTGAAGACTTTAAGGTAATTTTAATTCATAGTGAAGTTTGAGAACCAAAACTGAATGATATACTAAAATTGATGTAATGAGAAGGGGTTGAGTTGTGGATGTAATTTGAAAGTAGAGCAGATAAGATAGGTAGAGTATATGAGACTGGAAATAATATAGGGTGACCCTGAGGCTACAGTTTCAATAACTGGAAAAGTAGAATTGCCATTTACTGACTAAACAGATTGAAGACGGAATGGATCTAAGATAGGATAGAGTCAGGGGTGTGGTTTGGGCTTCTTAATTTTGAGATATACTTGACATATGCAAGCTGAGATGATGATTACGTACTGAAGATACAATTCTAGAGGTCAAGGGAGAAGAGTAGGCAAGAGATGTGAAATTGACAATTAATTTGAGATTTGATGGCATTACAGCCATTGGAATGAATGAGATGACCTGGTAGTTGACACAAAGAGAAAAGAGAAAAGGCCCAGTTTTAGGGGTCTGGCAGATATGGAGCAACCAGGCAAATGAGGCTCAGAAGAAGTAATCTACAAATTAGGAGGAGAAATCAAGAAAGATAAATGAGGATGGCCATGCCTAAGCTGAGAGTTGTTCCACTCTGAAAAGTACAAAAGCTTTTTGGACTATAAGGCAACGTTTCTCAGACTGTGCACTTCAGATGAAGAGGTATGAGGCTCAGGTCAGTGGACAGAGTTCCGGAGGTGATTACCACATAAGTCACTGCTTGACTGTGGTCAGCGCTATGCTTTGTTCTAATAATCTTTTAGATGTTATAATTAAACATGAAGAAGAGGACAAAACTTATATATCTCCACTGCTGAAATTAGATCATCCATTCAGAAGGATTGCCAGTCCCAGGTGTCCTCCTTTTAATGTACTGAGAAATTTATTGCCAGAATATACCAGGATCAGTGGACTCATCATTAATATCTACTTCTTATATAGATTCACCATATGTACACAGCCTTCTCTATACAAGTCCTTCATGTGTCAGTCATGTGTGCTCTCTGTGGTAAAAGACACTCAGTAAATACATTTTAATACATTTAATATTAAATAAATTGATTAAAGGGCAAGTCCACCAAACTATTTCTATCACAAGGATATGCTTTTATACATTATCTTTAGCTTCATAATTATATAATTGATACTTGAAAAATGCTTTAAAGTAATAGTTTCACATATATTGTCACATATGTTGTGTGTTTGTCACAACCCTCAAACATCCCTGTGATAAAGGCCAGGCATGCAACATTATTGCTACCTTATAACTGAGAAAAGTAAGTTTCAAGGTCAGACATATATTTAATGAAAAAACTAAGGCTACAATTCAGGGTCCCTCGGTCTGGGCCAAGATGTTCTCCAGCATAATACTCTACTGTTTCACATATTTTCCATAAACAAATGGGAAAATCAAAGTTCAAGTCTGATTTCCTTCTAAAATATCAACAGATACGATTTTAAATATTTTCTCATTTTACATTATTTTTTCACCAAAGTTATGCAATTTGCATTAGTTGAAGCTACAGATTTAAAAAATAAGATACAACTGTGTTTTCAATATATATGTATATAATCATATTAGTTATATCAGGATGGGGGAACAGTTCTAGCAAATTTGCCCCCTCAAACGGTGTTTTAAAGATTAAGTAGAATTAACTAGGTGAGCTATTTGAATGCAAAAAAGCATTGTAGAAGTACTAAACTTTGCTATCACTTCCCTTTATGATGAGTTTTGAGTTAAAAGGCAATCATGGTCAGTAAAACATTTCTGAAAATAATTCACTCTATAGATATATGCATTTCAGATTTGTTTGTAAAGAAGATTTTAAATAGTGATCTCTTTGGTTTGATCAAATACAGTGAATGAAAAAACATTTGCTATGGTAACATATTATAGATGACTCATTTATACTGCTAAAGGATATATTTGCATGCTATATGTTTCATCATTTTCCACTTCCAATATGCAAGCATTTAATTCATATTATTATTCTCAGTATAAATTTTTCTTGTAATATACAGTCCCTTGACAAAATCCCTATCTGTAAGAAAAACAAACAAGCAAAAAACACATTCACCACTTTAGGCAGCATTTAAAATGTTTAAGCACTTTTCTTGAATGTGGTTTTGTTAAAATAACTTTCATTTTAAAATGTCAAAACTTATCAAAAAACATTTAGCATGACTATAGATATTTCACTAGAGATAAGGAAAGCTGCTTTTATGTAACACATTTCTTAATGCATGTTGTTACCAGTTAAGGCAAATCTATATAAATACTTCCAGATATCTTCTTCCTTTGGCTAAATTGGTTTTCAAATCTACATACCTTACTTATCTGTAAGAATTAATTTTAATGAGAAAAAGAGATGTTAGTGAAGAATAAACTTGATGTTAGTGACTGTAAGATATTGACAATGGCAACTTTTGAAGTGGTTGTGGTGGTTTAGTCACCAAGTCATGTCTGACACTTGAGACCTGCCAGGCTCCTCTGTCCATGCGATTCTCCAAGCAAGAATGCTGGAGTGGGTTGCCATTTCCTTCTCCAGGGGATCTTCCCTACCCAAGAATCAAACCCAGGTCTCCTACATTTTAGGAAGATTCTTTACCAATTGAGCTACAAGGGAAGCCCCCCTCCTAATTTTTATTAATAACAGGGCTGTAAGAAAATAGTCAATAATTTCAAACACAAATCCCCAAAAGTATAATTCTATACATAACTGATATGGAAGGCACAATCAATTTCATTGAATACAGTAAATGGAACTTGAATCAAGAACTTTCTTGGGTAAAGAAGAGTTCTGTATTTCTCTGATGTCAGAATCCTCAGTTTAGTTCACCAGCTCATCACACTCTATGAGATACTAATCAATGGTGAGTTAATTTGTTTAATAGATTTTGAATAAATGGTTTGCTGACTGATTATCTTACTTCTAAAAGGCAAAGCAGAGCAGTTTTTGTGAAATATTAAATGTATTCTCTACTTTCTTTCCTTAAAAAAAAAATGCTTTAATAGGACATTTCTGGAAAAGACAGTGCCAACTAGTGTTTGTTTATATAGATCAAATCATTTTGGAAGGTGATACAATATCTGGCAGTCCTTACATATGTATAATTTTTTTAATCAATTCATTCCTTATCTTCTGTAATATTTAAAATCATTGCTCACCATTGCTTAACTGGTTTTCTGAGAACTAAGAAAAGCTCAAAAACTGGAAATCTTGCTCATGTGTATTAGTTTCCATTAAGTGCTATTAAAAAATTATGATTCTTTGCATATAAATGTAACTCTATGGGAGAGTATTAACTGATATGGAAATGGATCATTCCACTCTCCCCCTTACTTTATTTTTAAAACATGCTTTCCATGTTTAGGAAGTGCCAGGCAATAGAAAGACTGCAGACTGTGAAATCATTCAACCCAATAAACAAAATTGAGCTTTATCGCTTACAGATTTTGTAACTGAATATAACTCTTGGAGCTTCAGTTTCTAGGTTTTTAAAGGACAATAATCAAACTCACCTTACAAAGTTGCTTTGCAGAATATGTGCAAAGCTCTTACTAAAGTACAACACTAAGTGGGCACTTAGCATACAATAGCCAGCACTCTTACTATTATTCTCTTGAAATGGGAAATGATAGCAGCTCAAGGTTCACTTAACCTGAAAGCTCACAAACTCTTCTTAAACATGCCATTTACCAGGGGCATCACTGATAATTGAACTGAACATAAATTTACAAGTTTCAGACACAAGTGAACAGTTGAGCAGGAACAGGGAATTACTGAAATGAGCCAAGCCAACTCTTAACAGGAAATACATTTACTATTTCCTATAATGTTGTCAGTTTGCTTCAAATACATCACAGAATTATTTAAGTTCTAGATGAATCATTATTCAATACCCTTTACTTGATTAATGTATTTATATAAGCTTAATGCAGTATTTGTTGGCATAACCCCATGGATAAGGTTAAACATCTCCAGACACTAATATTCTTAAATTTTGCCTGGCAGATAGATGGGAAAACAGTGGAAAGAGTGGCTGATTTTATTTTTGTGGGCTCCCAAACCAGATGGTGATTGCAGCCATGATATTAAAAGACACTTACTCCTTGGAAGGAAAGTTATGACCAACCTAGATAGCATATTAAAAAGCAGAGACATTACTTTGCCAACAAAGGTCTGTCTAGTGAAGGCTGTGGTTTTTCCAGTGGTCATGTATGGATGTGAGAGTTGAACAGTGAAGAAAGCTGAGCACCAAAAAATTGATGCTTTTGAACTGTGGTGTTGGAGAAGACTCTTGAGAGTCCCTTGGACTGCAAGGAGATCCAACCAGTCCATCCTGAAGGAGATCAGTCCTGGGTGTTCATTGGAAGGACTGATGCTGAAGCTGAAACTCAGTACTTTGGCCACCTGATGCCAAGAGCTGACTCATTGGAAAAGACCCTGATACTGGGAGGGATTGGGGGCAGGAGGAGAAGGGGACGACAGAGGATGAGATGGCTAGATGGCATCACTGACTCAATGGGCATGGGTTTGAGTAAACTCCAGGAGTTAGTGATGGACAGGGAGGCCTGCTGTGCTGCGATTTATGGCGTCACAAAGAGTCGGACACGACTGAGTGACTGAACTGAACTGAACTGTGAAAAAAACTGCAGTTTCAGTATTGTGTATACTTTGCCACATGTAATAGCTAAAATATTTAATATGTCAGTAATTTTATATTTTTTCATTTATCTTCTATATTTTTCAAAAAACAGAATTTATGGTTGCAAACTGTACTTTCATTTTAAGCATCTTGCTTCACATAATGTATTTAATGAAGTAATTGGATCCCTACCAGTTAAAGATGAAGTCATTCACAGTCTCATCCATCTCCCAGAAGCTTCATACAGCCTGATGACTTTAACAACTTTATCTTTCCTGAGACTTTTTTTTTTTTTTAATGTTCCAAACCTATTTGCAGCTTCCAAAGGAAAAAAATCAACCTGAATGAATCCCAAGTATTTCCAGCCAACTGTCCAAAAGTTAACTTCTTGCATTTACCTTAGTAATTCCTCTTTCTGATGTTTCTTTGTCAAGTAATGATACCATTGTTTAACCAATCACTCTAGTCAGACCTAGTAGTGTGACTGTTCCTTTTTATCTACTAGTCACTATATCAGATCCATTCTACATCATATAATGGGTATCAGCTATTATCCCCAGAGTCTATCCCATTCTTTGGCCTTAGGGCAGGCCCTAACTACCTAAATGATTTCAAATTCCTCTTAATCTATTTTTCTTCTAAAAGTCCTTTCAAACTGGGTAAATACCTCTCTATTGTGGCTTTGGGTATGTATTTAGAAAAGTCTTTTTCAATGTGAATTCTAATTCTAGATGTTACTAATAGGTATTGTATGAAAGGAAAGCTTTGCAGTCAAATAAATTTGGAGAGACCCTTTCCAAAATATACAAACAACTCAGACAGCTTAATGCCAAAATAAATAAATAAAATGTTTTAAAAAATGTGCAGACTGAAATACATATTTTCTTTCAAAGAAGACACACAGATAGTCAACAAGTACATGAAAAAGATGTTCAATATTGCTAACTAATCAGTTTAGTAGCTCAGTCATGCCCAACTCTTTGTGACCCCATGGACAGTAGCATGCCAGGCTTCCCTGTCCATCACCAACTCCCAGAGCTTATTCAAACTCATATATCCATTGAGTCAGTGATGCCATCCAACCATCGCATCCTCTGTTGTCCCCTTCTCCTCCTGCCTTCAATCTTTCCTGACATCAGGACCTTTTCCATTGAGTCAGTTCTTCGCATCAGGTGGCCAAAGTACTGGAGTTTCAGCACCAGTCATTCCAATGAATATCCAGGACTGATTTCCTTTATGATGGACACGTTGGATCTCCTTGCAGTCCAAGGGACTCTCAACAGTCTTCTCCAACACCACAGTTCAAAAGCATCATTTCTTCAGCACTCAGCTTTCTTTATAGTTCAACTCTCACAACCATACATGACTACTGGAAAAACTATAGCTTTGAATAGATGGCCCTTTGTTGGCAAAGTAATGTCTCTGCTTTTTAATATGCTGTCTAGGTTGGTCATAACTTTTCTTCCAAGGAGCAAGCAACTTTTAATTTCATGGCTGCAGTCACCATCTGTCGTGATTTTGGAGCCCAAAAAAATAAAATCAGCCACTGTTTCCACTGTTTCCCCATCTATTTGCCATGAAGTGACTGGACCAGATGCCATGATCTTAATTTTCTGAATGTTGAGTTTTAAGCCAGTTTTTTCACTCTCTTCTTTTACTTTCATCAAAAGGCTCTTTAGTTCTTCTTCGCTTTCTGCCATAAGGATGTTGTCATCTGCATATCTGAGGTTATTGATATTTTTCCCGGCAGTCTTGATACTAGCTGTGCTTCCTCCAGCCCGGTGTTTCTCATGATGTACTCTGCATAGAAGTTAAATAAGCAAGGTGACAATATGCAGCCTTGATGTATTCCTATCCTGATTTGGAATCAGTCTGTTGTTCCATGTCCAGTTCTAACTGTTGCTTCTTGACCTGCATATAGATTTCTCAGAAGGTAGGTCAGGTGGTCTGGTATTCCCACCTCTTTTAGAATTTTCTACAGTTTATCATGATCCACACAGTCAAAGGCTTTGGCATAGTCAATTAAGCAGAAGTAGATATTTCTCTGGAACTCTCTCGTTTTTTTGATGATCCAGCGGATATTGACAATTTGGTCTCTGGTTCTTCTACCATTTCTAAATCCAGCTTGAACATCTGGAAGTTCATGTTTCATGTCCTGTTGAAGCCTGGCTTGGAGAATTTTGAGCATTACTTTGTGAGTGTGTGCAATTGATGAGTGCAATTGTTTGGTAGTTTGAGCATTCTTTGGCTTTGCCTTTCTTTAGAATTGCAATGAAAACAGACCTTTTCCAGTCCTGTGGCCACTGCTGAGTTTTCCAAATGTGCTGGCATATTGAGTGCAGCACTTTGACAGCATATTCTTTTAGGATTTAAAATAGCTCACCTGGAATTCCATCAACTCCACTAGCTTTGTTAGTATTGATGTTTCTAAGGCCCACTTGATTTCACACTCTAGGATGTCTGGCTCTAGGTGAGTGATCAGAAATTTGTGGTTATCTGGGTCATTGAGACCTTTTTTGTATAGTTCTTCTATGCATTCTTGCCACTTATTCTTAATATCTTCTGCTTCTGTTAGTTCCATACCGTTCTGTCCTTTATTGTGCCCATCTTTGCATGAAATGTTCCCTTGGTATCTAATTTTCTTGAAGAGATCTCTAGTCTTTTCCATTCTATTCTTTTCCTCAATTTCTTTGCACTGATCACTGAGGAAGGTTTTCTTATCTCTCCTTGTGATTCTTTGGAACTCTGCATTCAGATGGGTGCTTCTTTCCTTTTCTCCTTTGCCTTTCATGTCTCTTCTTTCCTCAGCTATTTGTAAGGCTTTCTCAGACAACAATTTTGCCTTTTTGCATTTCTTTTTCTTGGGGATGGTCATGGTCATTACCTCCTGTACAATTCATGAAACTCCATCCATAGTTCTTCAGGCACTCTATCAGATCTAATCCCTTGAATTTATTTGTCACTTCCATTGAATAATCACAAGGGATTTGATTTAGGTCATACCTGAATGGTTTAGTGGTTTTGCCTACTTTCTTCAATTTAAGTCTGAATTTGGCAATAAGGAATGATTTCCTAATTATTAGAGAAATGCAATTCAAAACTATGATAAAGTGTCACCTCACACCAGTCAGAATGGCCATCATTAAGAAGTCTACAAATGATAAATGATGGAGAGGGTGTGAAGCAAAAGAAACTCTCCTAAACTATTGGTGGGGACATAAATTAGTGCAGCCACTACAGAAAACAGTATGGAGGTTCCTCAAAAAGCTAAAAATAGAGTTACCATATGATCTTACAATCTCACTCTTGGTCATATATCCAGAGAAAATTTTAATTTAAGAAAATAATGCACCCCAATTATCATAATGGCATTGTTCCCAATATTCAAGCCATGAAAGCAATCTAAATGTCCATCAACAGATGAATAGATAAAGAAGATATGGTATATTTAGATAATGGACTATTACTCAGCCATAAAAAGAATGGGATAATGACATTTGAAACACCATGAGTAAAGTTACATATTATCATATTAAGTGAAGTCAAAGACAAACATAATATAATGTCACTTACATAGGGAACCTAAAAATATGATATAAATGAACTTACTTACAAAACAGAAACTGACTCAGAAAAAAACTGATTATCAAAAGGGATGGGAAGGAAGAGGTATAAAGTAAGACTTTAAGACTAACCTATACACACTACTATATATAAAAAAGGCAAAAAGGACCAACTGTAAAGCACAGTGAACGATACTCAGCATCTTGTAACAATTTATAATAGAATTCTACATATATACACATATGTGCTGTTCTGTGCTAAGTTGTTTCAGTCATGTCTGACTCTTTGAGACCCCATAGACCATAGCCCACCAGGCTCCTCTGTCCATGGGATTCTCCAGGCAAGAATACTGGAGTGGGTTGCCATTTCCTACTCTAAGACACACACATACACAATCACTTAGCTATATATGTGAAACTTATACAATATTGTAAATTAACAATACTTCAATAAAATACTTTTAAATTTAAATACTTTTAATTTTAAAAAAGAGCTCTCTCCTTTTAGGCTTACCACAGCATTTAACAGGTTAACATGAATTTCAGGTAATTTTTAAACAAAAAGCTTCTGTTTTTGTGTCTGTATGTGTGCATGTATGTGTAACTGGGGGATGGCAGATTCACAAGATTAATATTCAGTAAAACATACTTTTTGAAGTTTTTGAAAAAATATAGCCTTAGACCATACCAATTATATATCATGATAGCTCTGACATGGAGTTTTTATTTTTTGTTTTCATCTCCTCATCAAAACATGTCATTCCTAAATTGACTTCTCTATCCTCAGACTGAGAGTAAGCCTCACAAGGCTTCCTCAGGGTTTTTCTTTATAGAGTTCTAAGAAAGTTACATTCATTAGAAGCAGATAATTTAATTTAATTTCACCTAAATCATGAGGGGGTGGTTAAAGAAAGAATTCTGGTATCCAAAAAGAATTTACAGAAGTAGTCTCTTAAAATATAAGTATACTTAAAATGGGCTTCCCTGGTGGCTCAGAGGGTAAAGAATCTGTCTACAATGTAGGAGTTGTGGGTTCAATCCCTGGGTTAGGAAGATCCTCTGGAGAAGGGAATGGCTACCACTCCAGTATTCTTTCCTGGAGAATTCCATGGACAGAGGAGCCTGGTCGGCTACAGTCCATGGGGTCGCAAAGAGTTGGACACAACTGAACAACAAACACTTTCACTTTAATTTCTTACTTAAAAATATAAACATAACACATAAAAATAAAACAGAAACATAATCATAAACACTGAGAACAAACAGGTGGTTGCCAGAAGGGAGGGGTGGAAAATAAATGAAATAGATGAGGGAAAAAAGTTTAAAAAAAGAATATATATATATATATATATATATATATATACTTTTATATATTTTATTTTTTATTTATTTTATATTTTTTTATTTTATAATTTATTTATTTTATATTTTTTATTTATATTTTATTTTATATATTTTATTTATATATATATATATATATATATATTTTACAGATCTCACTTGAAAAACTAAATGGGGAGTGTAAAGTTTAAATGATTAAGAACCACTGTCTACTGAAGACCCATGGAAATTAAAAGATGTCACCCTACTGATACTAACATCGCAGTCAACATAAAAAAGAGAACTGAATTCAATTTACATGTATGCAAACTATGTATAGTATGTTAGCAACTGATTTCAAGTATTAAGTGAGGCAGTCTAAAATGTAAATAGCTGATTTCCTCAGCTTTTCTTACATTTCCCCCTTATGTTACTGAAACCTCTATTTTGTGAAGACAAAAAAGGAAAGTCAGTGAAGTCTGTGATCCATCTGCAACTCCACAAAGATTCTGCAGTGGTGGGAAAATGCCAAGCCTCTATGGCTACAGAGATGTAGGTTTTAAAAACCCATTGTGCCATTTTCCAAAACAGCAGATCTCTAAGTTCAGTTCTCCTCAGTACTAAGGAGAAGCAATACTAATTTGGGGCTTCCATGGTGGCTCAGACAGTAAAGAATCTGCCTGCAATGTGGGAGACCTGGGTTCAATCCCTGTATTAGAACGATTCCTTGGAGAAGGAAATGGTAACCCACTTCGGTATCCTGGCCTGAAGAATTTCATGGAGACGGGAACCAGGAAGGCTACAGTCTGTGGGGTTGCAAAGAGTCAGACATGATTGAACGACTTTGACTCACTTCACCCACTCACTCACTCCCATTTCCCATCTGAGGTTACCAATTTTACCTGAGCTTAACATGCCAATGAAAGAGAAACACGCCAGTATAGTCATTGGCACATAACACATGTTCAAAAAATGTTCTTTCTCTGAATCTTCTGATATTTCTACCTGACCGTAAAATTATAGAGCAGAGGGCACAGAATAACAGCCTCTGACAATATGTATCTCATTGTTGTTTAGTCACTAAGTCGTGTCCGACTCTGCGACCCCATGAACTGCAGCAAGCCAGGCTTCCCTGTCTGTCAATATCTCCCTGAGTTTGCTCAGATTCATGTCCACTGAGTCAGTGATGCCATCCAACCAACTCATCCTCTGTCATGCCCTTCTCATCCTGCCCTCAATCTTTCCCATCATCAGGGGCTTTTCCAATGAGGTGGCTATTCGCATCAAGTGACCAAAGTACTGAGCTTCAGCATCAGTTTCTCCAATGAATTCAGAGTTGTAAACTTTTCTAAATTTTACACCATTCAAAATCAAGTGAGTCTCTTGCTTAGTGTTGGATATTTTGAAAAGTCATTCTCAATTTTTTCATAAAAATAATAACCAACACACACCTTTTTAAATTATTAGGCTTTTTATAAGATAGTGATCATATTCATGTGGTGAGTATAACTTTAACTCTGCAAGTCTAAACTTGAAGAAAAAGAACTTATCTTTGAAAGTATTATATTTATGCCATAATATTTATTACTAATGAAACATTTTATTTGTCTAATTTTACAAAGGACATTCTTAAAACCATCAGTATCAAAAAGCATCCACTGGACCCATGGTTTTTTCCTGATCAAAGTAAAAGTCTAGTTTCAGGTAATTAATACTTATCCAGTTAACATTAGTGAAAAACCAAACATTCAGACATATTAAATAATTAAGAACAAAGCAACAGAGAACAGTTGGCTTTAAAAACATGAAACAATGAAGTTCATATTGGTTTGGTGGAAAGAACACAGATTTTAACTCCAAAGAGAACTGGTGTAATTTCTGACTATACTACCTACTAGCCATGAGAGCTGAACCAAATTCATCATTCTTTTCAGCTTCAGCTTTCTCAGTTATAAATTGCAGATGACCGATTTACTTCATGTTTTGTGTGTATGTGAGAATTAAATGAGGTGATGTAGTTCCCGTCACATTGCTTGGTAGATGAGAGTCTCCCAGATACTATACAAATAAATATATATATAAACTGTACAATATTTCAAGTAAAACATGAAAATAATACTCTTAGTACTTCATTTTCTCATGCACTCCCCAAATCCATTTTAGTACTCAAAATCTTAGTTTTGAACTATAGCATTTCAATTCTGTTATTCTAGCATCCCACATCCAAGACACTGCTGCGATCAAGATACAGAAAAAAGAATCTGACCTTCTGCCTCTTGAACAGATTTAACAAAGGTTTGCTTTTACTCCGTTGGCTAAATTCAATATTTGACTTTTTTTGGCCAGAAATATGACTGACTCCCATATTTCTTGCATATGTGGCATCTAACTCTGTCTTCAGGCCTGAGGGAGGTGTGCTATATCACTTTACAGGTTGAAGAAGACTAGAAGAGTGCCTGGTGCTCTCCAGGAGCCTACTGGCAACAGACCAGTTACCTACTAGTGCTATCTGCAGGCACAGCGGGCACAGGCCCTACTAATTAGCAGGGTTACACAGTGTTTTGGAGAAGGAAATGGCAACCCACTCCAGTACTCTTGCCTGGAAAATTCCATGGACGGAGGAGCCTGGTAGGCTTCAGTCCATGGGGTTGCAAAGAGTTGGACACGACTGAGTGACTTCACTTTCACTTTTCACAGTCTTTTAATCTTGTAAATACTAATATATATAATTTGTGAATTTTTCTTCTTTCACCTTTTCCTTCTTGTGCATTCCTCTTTTACAGTTAAGGAGCAACCTCTTAAATATATTTTAATATTTGTTTATGGAATATGGTAAACAATATGGTTACATTATATAAAAAACTTAAGTTTATTTTTTACTTTATTCCTTAATTTTTTAACATTTAACAATGCTGTTTTAATATGAAAGTTGCATTTGTATTTCATGGGTGGTAACCAATTTACATAGGCATTTTACCTCAGAAATCTAAAGAACTATAAATACCAGAAGTTGTTCCTTCCTGTAAACTGGGCATATATGCTCTAGGTTCTTGAATTTGTGAGAAATCTTCTGTTGTTAGTGAAGTTATTTGAATATCCCACCATGGGGTAAGCTGCCCTGATGGCTCAGGTGGTAAAGAATCTTCCTGCAATGCAGGAGACGTGGGTTTGATCCCTGGGTCAGGAGGATCCCCCGGAGAAGGAAATGGCAATCCACTCCAGTATTCTTGCCTGGAAAATTCATGGACAGAACAGCCTGGTGGGCCACAGTCCATAGGGTCCCGAAGAGTTGACATGATTGAGTGACTTTCACACACACCATGGGGTGAAGAAGATGACTCACATTTCTTTATGGAAAAGTCAGTGCCTTGATCAGCTGAAGATATTACTTAAGACAAACATTTGTGTTTTTTTAAGCTGAAAACTTCATACTCAATATTTTTAAGAAGTGTTCAAGATTATGCTTCTCTTTGTCAAATGCCAGCTGAAAAATATTTGAGAGAGGTTAAGTAATCATGAGTTGACTCAATAGAGTCTGCTTTGAAACTACACGAAGGAAACTTTACATAAAAAAAAAAGTGTGTGTGTGTGTGCGATTTGATTTTTTGGAAGCACACAACACTGACAGTATTTTAAAGTTCTAAAAGTGGTCAAATTTAATACAAAATATCTAGTCTACTGAATATTTCTAACCAACTTCCCAAAGCAACTTTATTTGATGTTTACAGAATTTGATTATCTGTATTCCAGTCTTCAAAGGTTTCAAAAGCTATTTGTCATACTGACTGAGCCCATTCTTAGGAAATCACAAACCTGTCAGGTATTCCAACACTTTGCATTCCCTATCCCAAGACCCTGACATGAAGCTGTGTGTTCTCAGCCTTTCTCTTGCTACTTCTAAAGAATGGAGGGAATTCAGCCACCAAAGGGAGCAGCAAACAGACCCACAAACTAATTACAGGTGTAAGTCAATGGAGCTTGCATCATTAATAAAAGCACCTGGTTCCCCCTCAGGATTTTTCTCATGTCTTCCTTAATTACTGCAGGATGATATATACATAAGAAAAAAGGGCCTCCTTTCAAGTAGAGATAGCTTGGGTTTTCCACTTTTTGGGCAACTGCTGTCTCCTCCCTTATTTTCAGTTCAGTTCAGTTCAGTCGCTCAGTCACTTCCAACTCGTTGCAACCCCATGGACTGCAGCAAGCCAGGCCTCCTTGTCTATCGTCAACTCCTGGAGTTTATTCAAGCTCCTGTCCATTGAGTTGATGATGCCATCCAGCCATCTCATCCTCTGTCTTCCCCTTCTCCTCCTGCCTTCAATCTTTCCCAGCATCAGGGTCTTTTCAAATGAGTTAGCTCTTCACACCAGGTAGCCAAAGTATTGGAGTTTCAGCTTCAGCATCAGTCCTTCCAATGCATATTCAGCACTGATTTCCTTTAGGATGGACTGGCTGGATCTCTTTGTAGTCCAAGGGAAGCTCAAGAGTCTTCAACGCCACAGTTCAAAAGCATCAATTCTTGGCACTTAGCTTTCTTTATAATCCAGCTTTCACATCCCGACATGACTACTGGAAAAACCATAGCTTTGACTAGACAGATCTTTGTTGGCACAGTAATGTCTCTTTCTTTTCATATGCTGTCTAGGTTGTCTAACTTTTCTTCCAAGGAGCAAGCGTCTTTTAACTGCATGGCTGCAGTCACCATCTGCAGTGATTTTGGAACCCCAAAAAATAAAGTTTGTTACTGTTTCCACTCTTTCCCCATCTATTTCCCATGAAGGGATGAGACCAGATGCCAACTTTTTCACTCTCTTCTTTCACTTTCATCAAGAGGCTCTTTAGTTCCTCTTCACTTTCTGCCATAAGGGTGGTGTCACCTGCATATCTGAGGTTATTGATATTTCTCCCAGCAATCTTGATTCCAGCTTGCGGATCTTGATTCCACCCTTATTTTGGTGAGTTTTATTTATTCAAATTTTCAAGAAGTTGACTCTGTTTTGTATTATAGAATCATCAGGCCTAGATTAGCAATGTTTAGAAGAGTGTTCAATATGCTTCTACTCTCCATGTCAAACTGGTTTGAAAACTGTAATTTGAAGTCTCAAATTTTTTATTGCTATTTTTTTCCTATTTTATGCAATATGACTGATGGTATTTACTCATATATATCAAGTGGAAGAAAAAATGCTCAGAAAAATTAAAAAAAAAATTAAATGTACTGTCTAAATCAGTTCTCTTCCACACACAAAAAAATGTAATAACACATTGAGAATATATTTTAGAAAACTGTGTCTCCTCTAAATTTCCAACTGTAGAAGTAGAAATTCTAGAATTTCCAAATGTTTAATAATCCACTTTATTGTAATAGCTTTTGATTTTACATGCTACTAAAAAGTTTATTTCTTTGGAGCATTCCTCAGGAATAATAATTATATATATTACTAAAGAATAATTCCTTAGAAATATCTTAGGAATAATCCTTAGCAATAGCGATTCTTTGATAAAAAACCCTCTGATAAGCTCTTGATATCTTCTAAATGTCAATATTCTTTATTTATACAATTTTATATTGAAATTAATCACTTGTAATTGCAATAGGTTTTACATCTACAGGTCAATTCAGGGTCTCCAATATGTTTGGATTTTAGAATTTATAATGCATTCCAATTTAGTTAACCCATTAGAGACTGTTCAAAACTCAGTCCCCAAATCCAGTCACAAAAACAAGATTATTTCACAGAAAGCTTTTGTTAAAAAGAAACACAGAGAAGAACAGAGATTGGCTTTTGGCTCATGCTATTTTAAGGGAGAGGCTTCTCTGTCAATTTCTAGCCCACATGGGGTAGAAATTAAGGATCTAGCAGGTGATAGTTCACCTCTTCCTCCTTGCTGGTTCAGTAGATTGATAACAGATAAATAACCAAGTGTTGCAACTTCCACTGGGATGTCTCCTTGCTATGCATTTGAATTCATATTTGTTATAGTAAAAGATACGGTTTACCAGCACAAAACAGTACTTTGTTCAAAGGCACAGTCACCACATTGATTTCCCAACTCAAAAAAAAAAATCTCATCAGGAGAAGGAAGAGACAGACAATTGACTTAACTGATTGCAGAAAGGAAAAGGCCAGGGAATTTTCTAGCTCACGGACTTCTTTTAAGATTCCTTTCCTTATTAAAGTTTTATAATATTTTCCTTGTGCATTTGTTTCAAAAAAGAGAATTAAAAAAATTTTTTTTTCAGTTTGAATGTGTGTCTTTGTGTTTCTCTGTGTTTAAAGTTTTCTTCAAAGAAACCAATGACTTTTCTTCTTGGATAGAAATAATTTTTTTAACCAGTTTTGTAGAGTCATTTTTATTCCCAAGTAAGTGCTTTATACAGGAAAGATGCTTTTAAATAAATTTCATTTACAAACCTTCCAAGGGTGAATACAAGCTTACCTTCTGTATTTGCTATAGATAGAACTGTAGCTGAAGCTAGAATTCTTCTCTCTCTTGCCCTCTAGTGCAGCTTGTCAATATAACATTGCTTATCCCTCATGCCTCCTTCAGAGTTTACCTACTTGATGCAACTACTGTGTCTTTTGGTGGTGCTTTTCTATTCCGCCCACAGCATCCAAGGGCCCAAAAGATAATGAGATGAGATTGGGAGGGAAGGGAGATTGCTCTGAGTAAAGCCACAGAAAGCTCAGGCGGGCAGACAATGCTGGTTAAAGACAGTCTGTGCCACCCTGTGCTCCTAAGAATACTGATGCCTAGGGAAAATAAGAAAGGCACACAAATTAAGAGATGTC
This sequence comes from Dama dama, assembly GCF_033118175.1. NCBI lineage: Eukaryota > Metazoa > Chordata > Mammalia > Artiodactyla > Cervidae > Dama > Dama dama. The sequence goes on from NC_083709.1 coordinate 28,413,989, forward strand.
TGTCTGGGTCCACTTTAGGGATGAAGTGAATAAAACAGCATATGCTCACAGAGAGACAGGACCCTCCACATACCCCACTCACACCCACAACAGACACATTTTAACTGCCAAATGCAATTTTTTTTTTCTTGTGAGTTTAAAAAGCCATGTTGTTATAAAATATGAATATCTTGGAAAGTGCTAAATTTTGAATAAAGGTAAATAAATACACAATTTTCACAGAATTATCTGTTTTTCTTTGATTTTCATGTCTATTATATCTGTCCTCTTATATTTAAAATCTGTCATCTCTGGGGCATTGCTGAACTATATGCACATTCACTGACAACATGAAGATACTTTTTATCTTCCTTAAAAGGAAGGAAAAAAAAAACCCTACCATCAATTTAGATGGCATTAGGTCCTTGTCTCATCTGTGTCCCAACCTAATCAATCATTTATAATGCCCTTGACTACATCCCAAATTGAACTGATATGAATAAAATACATGAGATTATATAATGAATAATATAAACTCAGAACTAATGCTAGCAAAGAAAGTTGTGCTAGGCTAAAGTAATTATGCTTTTAGTCATCCGCTGCAGCATTGATTCCCCATAATCCCTCTCATTTCCTGAGAATAGCTAAGTCAAAAGGTGGGGTGACACACAGACCACAGAATAACTAATTCAGGTCAGTGGGAGCTTCAGTTCTTAACTACTCGGCCAATTTGATCAGGAGGCAATTATCATCCAGACGCTTATCTGTCTTAAAACTAGGAAATCTTGAGATATTTCTACTGTGTTACATTAAAGGCAGAGGTAATTTCTTTCAGTATAAGGCCAAGGTAAATAAAATGGAAAGGAAACTGAAGCCATTTGGTATAGTTATATCATAGCTTAAATTCTTGGAATTTGAAGCAGTTAACTTAAATTACAACTTGCATACTTTCCAGAGGGTGGTTTGACTTAAATCATCTAAGTCAAGGTTTCTCAATCTAAGCATTATTGAAAATTTGGGCCAAATACTTCCTTGTTATGGAAGACTGTTTTTCTGTACTATAAGATGTTCAGCAGTATCTCTGAGAAGCAGGTGACAGAGGACGACATGGTTGGATGGCATCACTGACTCAATGGACATGAGTTTGAGCAGACTCCAGGAGATAGTGAAGGACAGGGAAGCCTGGCCGGCTGCAGTCCATGGGGTCACAAAGGGTCAGACATGACTGAGTAACTGAACAACAGCTGGACTCTACATAGTAAATTCAATAGCACCGTCACCCAACTTATGACAACCACAAATGTCTCCAGATATCGATAAATGTCTCTGAGGGGTGGTGGGCAGAGCAAACCTTACCCCACTCTCAGCTGAGAACAACTAAGTCAGTATTTTCATTTATATTAATTACAAGAAATATTCTAACAGTAATAAGGGAGGCAGCATCTTGAATAAACACAATAGGGAATAATAATAGCTCTTATTATCACTAATCCTTTATGCAATCTAATGTGGAGTTTTATGTCATTTTATAGATAAGCAATCAAGTGTACAAGACAGCATTCTACTATCATATGACAACTGGAAAAGCCAAGACTTGAATCCAGGTCAGATAGATTGCAAAGCCAGTATTTTTCCACTGCTACTTTTTAATACCTGATGTTTGTCAATCCCCTAGTACTAAAGATTATGATGATCTCCAACTCTAAATGTACCTGGTACTCTCAATGTTACTTTTTGGGAAAAATGCACACAAGTATATAAGCAATTCCAAATGACTTATACAAAGTCATATATAATACATAACACTTTATCCTGATTATATCCAAATATATCACCAATTACCTGAAGATAAGAGGTATAACATTAATCTGGAGAGATACAGTGGGTCTGGAAGATCCCCTGGAAAAGCAAATGGCAATCCACTCCAGTATTCTTGCTTGAGAAATCCCATGCACAGAGGAGTCTGGCAAGCTATAGTCCATACGGTCACAAGGGTTGGAAATGACTCAGTGACTAAACAATAACAGTGGTGTCTATTTAACTGATCCCATTACTGCACTAATATCCAAACTCTCAGAAGCTAATGTAGGACATACTTACTCTGCAAATGAAATGATCAGTGTAAGAGGCTTAAAATAAAACATGATCCCAACATTTTTATGTAAAAATATTCCATCACCTCTGCTTCATGACCCAGAATTTGTGATGTAAATAATTTACAATAATATAAGTGAGATATCACCTGGTGTGTGTAGACCACAGATAAATTTAGGTTCAAAAATGAGTGTCAAAACCTATAATGAGTTGCAGAGGAGAAAGGTTATTGTAACTAAGGAAAAGCATATTCGATTTCTGACTCCTCTTTCTATGACTCTTCACTATTCCCAATAACTGAAAGTATTTGATTGATAGTCATATACAGAAAAAAGCAAGCTTTTTAAGAGTCAGCCTTTTTTTGTTTTTTTTTTTTAGTTGTTGGAATAATATATAGGTAAGCAATATATGGGCTTACCTGGTAGCTCAGCTGGTAAAGAATCTGCCTATAATGCAGGAGACCTGATTCGATTCCTGGGTCAGAAAGTTGCCCTGGAGAAGGGTTATGCTACCCACTCCAGTATTCTTGGGCTTCCCTGGTGGCTCAGATGGTAAAGAATCTGCCTGCAATACGGGAGACCTGTGGTTCGATCCTTGGGTTGGGAAGATCGCCTGAAGGAGGGCATGTCAACCCACTCCAGTATTCTTGCCTGGAGAATCCCCATGGACAAAGAGGCCTGGTGGGCTACAGTCCATGGGGTTGCAAAGAGTCAGACATGACTGGGCAACTAAGCTCAGCACAGCCCAGCACAAGCAGTACATGCACTTTTGTTCATGGTTTTTTATTATCTTTGTTATAAAGAACTCAAAGTACAGAATATCACCTCTATGTACCATTCACCTTATCTTATGTGTCAGCCCAAACACACAATTACATATATTATTCTTTCATTAATTTATGTATTCAGACATTTACTGGGCATCAGCTATGAGTTATGAAACATATTAAGTGATCAGACTGCAAAGAAAACTAAGACAATTTATCACTTACAAGGAGACTACAGTATTCATTCAAGACTTTGTATTTCTCAAAAGCTTTCATTGTATAATTGCTCTAGTCCTTAGAGCAAAAGTGAGAAAGAAATGGGATGAGTTACTGTTCAGAGATATACGGTAATGAGCATCCTTCCTATCACATTAGCCTCTATTTCCACTGTATAAAGGAAACATTTTTATTTGACTACTGAACCAGAAATAAAGATCTGCTTCTAGAGAATGCCTGATATCAACAGAGATACAGTTGAGACATGGACCAAATGTCACTATCATTAATACTATGAGTTTATTCTTTTTTTCTAAGTGTGATAAAACTATCTTCACATTTCTACTGAGCAACTATCCATCTGCATTGACCTGAAGATTTCAAACTATAAATATACAGGGATGAAGATGGCAAACATGAAATCAAAGAAAAACATTAAGACCCATTACTCACCTGAGCTTTAGAGATTCTGCCTGCTATACAAATGATTCTACTTTTTCAAAATGTAGAGGCACAAAGTGGCATATACTTTAAACACTACACACACACACACACACACACACACACACACACTCACACACACACACCTTTAATGCAAAGGAATTTATTGATGCTCATTCCTATACTGTCTATCATTCAAATAAATGGCAGAACAAGTGGAGAAAAAGCAGAGTAATTGTTTCTAAATGCCAAGTTTCATATGTTCAGAACATCGGAACTAGCTCATGTTAAATAAGAGACATGCTAATATATATATACACACACATATAGATTTCTCACTGAAAGAAACCTTAGCAAGTATTTAGTCTTATTGTTCTGAATAATTTTATCCATGTGGACATGTATTCAAAAGAACTGCTCAAAGGAAATTCTACATGAAATATAAATACAAGAACAATATCAAAATTGTCCCCCTATTCAATATTCTCCTTCCTTCATCCTTACCCTATCCACAGTAGGGGGTCTGCAGAACCCCTAATCTTCAAGGGAACACCGTTTGAGTGTCACTGATTCTAGTTCTGATCTCTCAGTTTACAAGGGAAAACACAATGATGCTCAGAAACGTGGTGGAACTCACCCAAGATCATTCATTAGCTACACGCAACCACGTATCAAGGTGTGTTGACCACTATCACTGAAGGAGCAGCATGAGCATAATGCTGACATTATTTGCTCTGTTGCAAACCTAACTGTGGGCTTCCCTTGTGGCTCAGCTGATAAAGAATCTGCCTGCAATGAGGGAGACCTGGGTTTCATCCCTGGGTTGGGAAGATCTCCTGAAGAAGGAAAAGGCTACCTATTCTGGTCTGAGGAATTCTATGGGCTGTATAGTCCATGGGGTCGCAAAGAGTCAGACATGACTGAGCGACTTTCACTTTCAAACCTACTCTTGGGGATTATGTGCCTACCAGATCACTCACCAGAATGTTTTATATCTCACCAGGGACCAAATGAGAATGGTCAAAATCATGAGAATCTTCTATTCTCCTTTATATCCAATTCCAAGTGTCTCCCGTGTCTAAAACTGGTTTAATAATTGTTTCTTAAAAGTGTAAGTACTCAGTAATGGAACCAGAGATAGTATTGATATCAGAAAGGTCTCAGAACATGGTCACTTTCCCTTACATTATATCATCTCTTGTGTGGACTACTATTTGTCTTATTATTTTAGCATTGGTTCATATAACTGACACAAATATTAAAGTTACTCTCTCACCAGTGAGGATAAATCACTCCAGAGAAACAGACACCTATATATAGCTAAGGAAAAGACACACAAAATACACAAAGCTAGCCAGCTAAGACACAGCTCCAACACCTATCCCATGATTTTGATATATTTGTTTTAACCTTTTCCAAACATAATTTAACTTGCTTATCAGTTAGTTTCTTCTGTTTGGTTCTAAGCAAACCTCCAAAACTGGAATTGATGTGTAGGAAATGAACATGAAATTCAAGCTACTCCTAAAGCATTTTCTTAGGGAAAGAGAAAAAATGCTAGGAGTTCACATCCTCGCATGGCATAAAACTTTTACTTTACAAATTGTTAATAACATCAAACCAAGTTACAAAGTGGGTAAAAACTCAATCCTTTTTACTACTACAGGATATTCTGAGTTGTTGCCATTGTGCAAAAAAGAAGAAAGCTCCATGCCTCTGTGTGTGTGTCCCATCTGAAGCTTACATATTTTTCCATTTAATTAAAACTCTCTTCTGAAGGTTTATTAAATTGCATCAGCACTTAGACATACATTTTCTTTACCAACATTAATGTTAAGCAAAGTGTTTTAAAGCCCTCTAAAAGAATAACTTCCCATCACAGCCAGCAGATCAAACTCTGACCAAATTCCAAATAAGCCAGGAAATATAGCCATTTTAGACAAAACAGTAAAGTAAGGAGAAAAACAATTGTTCCTTTACACCCAAGAGGAAAGACAGAATGAGAGAGTATGAGAGTGAGAGGAGAAGAGAGAAAGGAAAGGAGGACTGAAGGGGGAGGGAGAGGGGGAAAAAAGGCAATTAAGCTAATGCAAGTTGGGTGTCACAAGGTTATAGATATTTCAAGAGCTGAGCAATTTACCGTCTGGAAAAGGAGAAGAGCTCTTGCATAAAACGTCCCCCAGTTCAGATTTATTATGCTTTTAGTTGTGTTATATGTGATACAATTAGCAGGAGGTGCCAATAAGGCGTTCTCTCAAGGACGTGGTCATCCCGTGCCATCTGTTATTAATTGCATTGTCCTTTCCACATCCAGCTAGAGGGGAAAAAGTTCTCTGAGAAACACCTGCAAATTCTCTCTGCAAACGACTAGAATTTAAAAACAGTTAAAGAAAAAAGGATAGGTCAGATCTCCTAAATCTGCCCACCTTGAATTGAAAAAGAAAAATATATAATGAATCCTGATGCAACAGAATTCTGTTACTGGGACTGTTCCTCTGCCATTGTATTCTGCTACACTGAGAGCTTTTCAGGCAACATAATACACTACACAAATGAAAATGAATAATTAGAACATTCTCCTAGAAATATAGCGATCCTCTGTACAGCTTAGTGAAGATTCAGATGCTCAAAGAGATTTTTTGTATATATAAAATCAGAAAACAAAGGTAAGGAAAATTGACTGGAAGGTTTCTTTTAGATTTTGGCATTTGGGGTGATTCATATCAGTCTTAAGAATCCAGTTCGGAAAATTAGTACTCTTATAAAGACACAAATACTTTCTCAATTTGGCATCTATTTTCATAGATATAATTTCAAAATGTGAATAATTAAAGAATGCTGTTAAAACACAAATATCTACTAAAACAATTTAAACTAATTTCAGAAACACTAACTTACTTTTCACCATCTGTGCTGCCTGTTCTTTCCTCTGATTTCCACTCGACGTGAATCTCTGAAGCAGGCAACTGCTCCGGCCAGTCTTGTTCGAACAGGAATGGATGCTCCCGATGCTACAGGGAGAAGCTCTAATGCACTTCACAGGAATGTTTTAAAACTCCTTTATGGCCAATAATTCTAAATACTTTTAACAACAGCATGGAAATTCTTTTGAAGAGCCGAGCTAAGGAAGTACTTTGAAAGGAATTAATGTTATTTGACTGATACCTTCCTGGTTAAAGAACAAAAATGTTACGCAGCCTAACTACCTACAGTTTGCCTGACAGTTAAATTGCCTACTTCATCTCATGCATCCGGCAGTATCAAATTCAACTAAATTCAATTTACTATAACTTGGAAAGGGAAAATAAAACCTTCCTCTTAGAGAGTCATAAGGAATGGCTAGTTCAAGAATATATACATATACATAAAAAAAGGAAAACATTTTCTTCACACAAGGTTTCAAATACTAACCTAGGAAAGTGTTCTATGCCTGTAACATACTGTTATTGTTTTCATATTGTCATATTAAAAACTTGTAGAAGAATTAATTTCATGTATCAAAAAAATCAACTAGTATAAGATTATTTTGAAATGTGGTTACAATTGATTCATTTTATTGAAAGAGGTAATTCTCTTGCACCAGCATCCTTAGAAACTGCTCACTTTTGTGTCCTAAGCATACTTTTCTATTTGAGCCTATTGATTATCCTCTCTCATCTGTTGGTTCCTTTGAGATATGCTTTGCTTTGTCCTCACTTAAAAAAAAAAAAATCCATTTGCTGCTGTAATTCCCATCATGCATTTCATTTTTTAAAGTTAAAGCACATAATTTTATGGCTATATTACTAAATTAATTCAAAGATCTAGAATAACCATCTTCCAATGAATATGAGACATAAAACTTCCCATTCTCTTAACCTGTATCCTAGATATATTTAACTGAACTGCATATGACCAGTCTTCTTTATATTGTTGTTGTCTTTCTTTCAAAAAAAAAGAGTACATCCATTCCTTACCATTATTCTTTTAAAAGATATCAAAATAAAATATTGCATGCATGAATAAATCGCTTGAGTCAGTAACTACATTAGTGCTGTCTAAACAGTGATTTTTATTGACAAGAATCCTGAAGCTATCAATCAAAATATCAAACCATGGAAAATCCTTTCCTTTTCTTCACTTTCAAGCTTATATCCTGTTGCTATTTCATGCTACTTTTAATTGACAACAGAGCCAAGCAAGTAACTTTAGGGTCCCAGAAGTGAATTAGTATAGACTGAGAATGATTCTTTCCTAGGGGAAAGATTCACATTAGAGCAATGATCCGATAAATTCTTCCCTTAAGAATCTAGCCTTTAGGTTCTTAGTCACCAAGGTATCAGATCTTAGAATGTCCACTGAATAGATCATCTGAAAAAGATGTGTTTTAGTCAGCACAGCTTAACATGAGATAATAGCATGCCATGTCAAAAATACTAATGCAATCTTAAATGGGACCTACTCAGAAAGGTGGAAAAAAACCTTTGACAGAATGCAAATTCAATATCCTTGCACTAGCAAATTCATGTGTGACCAGAGATGTACATGATATGTATTAATTTACATGGCCATAACAACACTCACATCATAATTAAGACTTAAATGAAATAGTATATTTAAAGCCCCAACTCTGGATTGAAATCCTCTTTAGTATATAGGAGTCTAATCAACTACTAAAATTCTAATACTCAGGGTATTTCTTTTCAACTGTCAGTAAATCCCTAAGGTTTTAACCATATCTTTCAGGAATACAAAGATTTTTAGCATGGTGTACCAAAAAAAAAAAAAAAAAGGTAGAAAATAGAGCAACAAAGTAGAGAGGCTAAAGCTCAATTTTTCCTGTCAGAGAAGACCAAGGTTTGAGAGCTCTCTCTCTGACTATAGTAGTGTAGAAGTAAAAATCACTCAGTCGTGTCCGATTCTTTTCGATCCTATGGACTACACAGTCCATGGAATTCTCCAGGCCAGAATACTGGAGTGGGTAGCCTTTACCGTCTCCCAGGGATCTTCCCAACCAAGGGATAAAACCCAGGTCTCCCTCATTACAGGCAGATTCTTTACTAGCTGGGCCACAAGGGAAGCCCTTGGTGACTATACTCAAACCCTAGCACTGGTTATATGACTAGGCTGAACCCCAATTTCTAAGTAGATGATGGTAATGAAATCTGTCTTCTGAGTGTTCTTGACAAAAAGAGAATCATTGACAGCCTTACTACTGCACATAACAAGTGATAAATCCTTGTTAGCTGAGGTGATAATAATGTGTGTGTGTGTCTGTGTGTGTGAGTCACTCAGTCACATCCAACTCTTTGTGATCCCATGGACTGGAGTCCACCTGGCTCCTCTGTCCATGGATTTCTCCAGGAAAGAATACTGAGGTGGGTTGCCATTTTCTACTCCAACAGTGTAAGATAATAATGTAAGATCAGTCATTAATAATCCTATTGGGCGCAACTCAAACCTTTCTGGAATCTCTATTTTGTTCTGCCCATAATGCATACAGCGGTACATTAAATTGAAATGGCTGAATAATGAGTTCTTGAGAAAATCAAGTCAATTGAGAACAAATGAATGTTTTACCCAGAAAGTAGTCTATTTAAGACTCTTAAAATACCTGAAAGCTAATGTTTAGTGTTACTGTACAACAGAAACTGTAGACCAATTCTGTGAAGCATCAGAGCTTAATGCCAAAGAGCAAAAGCTAAACCTAGTCACATTTTTTATTGTAAGGAAAATATACTGCAATAAGACAAAATAAATCCATCTGTACAAGTTAAAGAACTGCCTTATAAGGTGAGAGTATACTAATTAACTTCTAATTCTAAATTTCTATAATTTCCTTGAATCTTATCCTTATATATTGCTATGGACAGTGTAGTCATTTGCTAATTCATTGAGCATACACTAAGAAAAGGCCTGATGCTAGATGTGTCGTGTTAGAAAATATTAATAATTCTACTAACATTAAACAATATTTATTGTGCACTTACTATCAGATATGTATCAATATGTTACATGAATTACTTCCCTAATTATCACATTATCCCTATTACTACACCCATTATAAAGGGTTCTAGGTATTTTTGCCATAAGCATCTTTACTGTAGACATCTTTGTCACAGGGTTTTTGCCACATATATTTTTGTCATATAACTAATTGACTGTAAGGCAATTTTGCTATGAAATATAAAATAACTGATTGACAGTCTGATTTCAACTGGTTGAAATGAGTTAGCATTTTCCCCAGTTAGCAACATTATAGACAGCATATAGACAGCATATAGACAACATATAGACAACATTATATGACAGATAACAATGATTTGCTCCAAGAGTTAGTTCTTCATTCTGAAACATACCACACTGGAGGAGGAAGAGGTCTCCATGGTCTTGAAGGCACACAGTAGAACTGACATTTCCTACAGAACTTTGGAATATCTGTTAATGAACATGTTACAGTATGCCAACAATGTAGAGGCTTCCATGATGGAATACAAAGCTCAGTGACAGCAAGCACCTCAGTACTTGGAAACTGATACCTCTCTTCATAAAGGAAGTCATTTTAGCAAGACAGAAAAAGCGCAATGCTGAATGAGAAAAAGAATCAACAAGCAAAAATAAAAACATGAAGATACAAGATGCTATGAATGAAAGACTTGGAAGACAAGTACTTAGGTACAACTTGTGAAATAAAATCAGGTACTTGCACAGTACTGCCATGAGTCGGTAACATTAGAGAAATGCAAATCAAAACCACAATGAGGTACCATTACACACCAGTCAGGATGGCTGCTATCCAAAAGTCTACAAGCAATAAATGCTGGAGAGGGTGTGGAGAAAAGGGAACCCTCTTACACTGTTGGTGGGAATGCAAACTAGTACAGCCGCTATGGAAAACAGTGTGGAGATTTCTTAAAAAACTGGAAATAGAACTGCCATATGACCCAGCAATCCCACTTCTGGGCATACACACTGAGGAAACCAGATCTGAAAGAGACACGTGCACCCCAATGTTCATCGCAGCACTGTTTATAATAGCCAGGACATGGAAGCAACCTAGATGCCCATCAGCAGATGAATGGATAAGGAAGCTGTGGTACATATACACCATGGAATATTACTCAGCCATTAAAAAGAATTCATTTGAACCAGTCCTAATGAGATGGATGAAGCTGGAGCCCCTTATACAGAGTGAAGTAAGCCAGAAAGATAAAGAACATTACAGCATACTAACACATGTATATGGAATTTAGAAAGGTGATAACGATAACCCTATATGCAGAACAGAAAAAGAGACACAGAAATACAGAACAGACTTTTGAACTTTGTGGGAGAATGTGAGGGTGGGATATTTCAAAAGAACAGCATGTATGCTATCTATGGTGAAACAGATCACCAGCCCAGGTGGGATGCATGAGACAAGTGCTCGGGCCTGGTGCACTGGGAAGACCCAGAGGAATCGGGTGGAGAGGGAGGTGGGAGGGGGGGATCGGGATTGGGAATACATGTAAATCCATGGCTGATTCATATCAATGTATGACAAAACCCACTGGAAAAAAAAAATAAAAATTAAAAAAAAAAAAAGAAAAAAGAAAAGTATTCAAATATTTTGTGTTTCATAATATAGTTTTTAGTTATTCAGTTTCCATGTTTCATTATGCCTTTCTAATGTGTCTCTTTCACTTTATTTTTTTAAATTTATTTTTAATTGGAGGATAATTGCTTTACAATGTTGGGTTGGCTTCTGTTCTACAGAAACATGAATCAGCCACAGGTATATATATGTCCCCTCCCTGTGAACCTACTTCCCACCAATTTTCTTTTTCTTTTTTTTTTTTATGGGAGAATTCCCCTAAGGTTGATGAGTTATGTAGTAAAAATATTTGTGGCAAAGATTTCTATGGCAAAGACATTTCCAATGAAAACACTGAACATAATATTAAAGATGTAGACTCTTAGGCACAAAAAGGTTAAGTAGCATCTTGCCCAAGCTAGGTGATCCCAGACTGGGATATTTTATTGAAAAAAAAAAGAAGACCCTTGTTTCAAAGTTAATGGATAGTAATCTGAACAGAAAATACCAGTTCTCCTACCTTCAACTTACACTTAATATGGAATTATCATAGTTAATTTCAATTTTCTTCTAATTTAGTTTCACTTTTCCCCATAGATGTTCACTAAAGAAATACTTTTGGTGTTAAGTAATATCTTAACACACAAAACCACACTGTTAAAAAATCTTTTTTGAAAACAGTTTTGTAAGACTGTTAAAGTTCCATTTTCTTTACTGCATGAAATGTCATGATCCCATGGACACAATGGCTTCAGACACTTCATTACAAACATCAAGAAAACAAAGTACATAATATAGTTAAGACCTTCAAAGGTTTTCGAAAAATTTTCCTGAATTTTAAAGATTTTGGTGACTTTCTACTTGGTTTTTCAGTTGAAGCACAATGGAAATAGAGGATCTTGATTGAGCTTTTATTTGAAATGCTGAAAAGTCTCAGTATCCTTTGCTTTTCCAGTTAAGTCACTTTCTGAATCTTTGGGCCTCTTTTGTCATATTAATAGTAAGTAGGTTACAAAACTTTCATTCCTCCCTTGGTATAAACTGTATGCAAACTTAACTTTTTACTTCTTCCACACAAGTTAAACCTTGAAGCCAACTAGAAAAAGGGAAATAAAATAATCTCTATGTCTGAATAGCATCAAAAACTTTATGAAATTTTCTCAATTTTCAGGATTCAATTCATAAAAATTTTAGGCAGTTTTGGAACAAATCTGTATATTTTAACCTTTCTCCCCCAGAATTTAAAAGAAAAAAAAGAAAAAAAAAGCTGGAAAAAAAAAAAGAAAGATACGCTTCTGTCCCAAATGAAAAGATCAATTAAGGACAAGGTAAGGACTAAGAGAGGAGAAGAAAAAGAGATCAATCAGTCCATTAACATAGAAGGAGCAAGTGCAATAATGTACCACAGTGAACGTGCCACAAGGGAACAGAGGGGAAGACCTCTCTGCTAACACAAAATAGAGCAAGCAGCTTGACAACAGAAATACACTGAGATGAACAGAAATAAAACAGATCATGTCCCTACTCCTAACCTTAACCATACACAAGACCCTAATCATAATTCCTTACACAATAACCCCTCATTCTAACCCCGACAGAAATGCCAGCTTCCTGAATTGGAACACTGATTTCCCAAACAGATGTCAGACATTAGCCACTGGCCTTAGCTGCCATCAATATTAATCAGCTAATCTTAACATTAGCAAAACATATGCATCTTAAGGCTGAACCTGTGCTGCTATCATGTGGAAGAAAATTATTAGCAAATTTAAATAATTAGGATGATGTCAGCACACATATTGTCAATTACAATAAACTTCAAAAAGAAAACACAGATGTCTTTCCTTGTTTCATTACGGACATTATTGTCACTTAGAGTTTAAGTACTTGAATTTACCAAAGACAGGGTAATGACATATGTAACATTTCTTTCCCTCAATCAGTAAGGCTACCTTCTTATTAATCATCTTTCATAATCAAGGTTTTAAATTACTAATTTGCTAATGGTTATTATTTATGTATCGATTTCTAAGATTATAGCAAGTATACATACATTGGCATAAAATTTTCTAAATCTTTTATGCATAAATTGGGTTTTTCTACCTTTTTTTAGTAGTTGACAACTACATAAAAATTGTTCTAAACTTCAAGGTAAAATATTATTTCCTAAAGTGAAATTTTGTGGTACATAGAAATTTTTTTCTTAATTATGATGTAAAAAAATGGCCAAAATTCTGCTTTTTTTCTGATCTGGCATGTTTGAGTCTACAACTCAGGGATTTGTCAAACCCATTAAATTTTGTGCATTTTCATCTCTTCATACACCACCACATATGCCTCCATGGACAATTAAGCATTACCAAGCATTTTTGTGGTTATTGCTTTAAGGGCAACAACAATCATAGCAAATTATTTCCTCTCAAGATGCACCATGCATCAGATCCTGGTGTAATTCTCAGACACACCCCTCAGGGACTGGACTCAAGAAACAGCCTTTGTTATCTGGAAGTTCAAAATGTAATGAAATCACAAACAGTTACACTCATTCAACAGCAAATATGTACCAAATGCCTACTGGGTGCTAGATACAGTGCTGGGCTCTGGAGATACACTGTTTATTAGGACAAAGGTGCTCCCTTTATAAGACTTAGTCTGCATACAGAGGAGAGATCAAACATAAATACAGCCCAGATATCTCCCATTCTAAATCGATCTCTATTAGGAATAATACAAGAAAAAGCAGATGTAGAAGGGATGCGAAGAAAGTTTGTATACTGGGAAGTAAAAAGGAAGAAAGGGGGTAATATCTCAAAATTAAAAAAAAAAAAAAGGTAGAAGATAGTGGTAAATTAGTGTATATTCATGAATCTATCCCAGGCATGGAGTCATCTGCTCAAATTAAAGCAAGGTTTTGGAATAAAGTGAAGGTCAAGTTATAAGAGAAAGGACAGAGTGAGGAGGCTTTGGGGTTCTCTGCCACAATGAAGTTTTGGGCCTCCTATGGTTTTCACTTATGCTAAAAATGCAGCCTCAATTACCAGAGTAATAATTGAGAATTGGTTTTATCCATAAGCATTGCAAGAGTCATTAAGAATGGTCATAGTCACAGGATGGTAGCAATACTAATTTTGGTCCCAGGTATATAGCAAAATCTAATGGACTATCTCTAGAGTATGTCACCTACATCTGTGTACCTAAGTTGAATTTTTAGAAATGAAATAGATAAACTTCATTACTGTGACTGCAGTACTGCTTTATTCTGTTTCCTTTATAAGGCATTTGATTTCAAACTGGAGTACAAAGATGGTAAAAAAAAAAAAAAAAAAAAAGGAACTATGGGATATTCCAGGCAATAAGAAAACATAGGTTTATACAACAGTGTTCCAATTTATTACAAACATACCAATAAATTTTATACTCCTGAGGTATTTTCATTTGCAACATGTATAATATTTATACATATTTATTTACTTTTACTCCAAAACTGGTAACCTTTCCTGCAGGAAAATACTTAGAATATTTGTCTTGTATAATTGTTTTGATGTATCGAGCATATACTAATAAGCGCATACCTATAAGGGCAGATTTCCTAAGTCATGCTGGGTTATATGGACATTAGTCAAAAAACTTAAATCAAATTAGAATTCAGAAGTTCTTCTTACAAAAATAGAGACTAAAGTAATTTGACTTAACTTTTCTGAGAAGTGCACATTCATAATGTCAATGTTCTCATAAAAGTGCCCAACTAAGGATGGGCACTACAAGAAAGACAAAAAGAATATCCAGACCTGTTTCTGAATTCTTTATGAAGTATTTCATAATCATCTGTCTATGTTTTTCAAGAATGAAAGTATACAGAGCTACCAGACAGTAGATTTGTTCAAATAAAAGACAACTAACTATCTTTTACCAGCGCATACACTTGTGTGACTTCTTAATTCACCACAACATATTTAAGAGACACAGAAATAAAAATACAGTGGACTTTCCAAATCCTCAGGATAGAGAAAAATAATTACCTCAAAATACTTACCAGTGGCACAAAAATGTGATCTAGATGCCCTAGAAGTCGATAAAGAAGTATTCTTTGGAAAGGCTCATGTATTAATATAAACAGTCTGCCAAATCAGGTAAGTCAATTTTGAGTAAGGCTAATGGAATTGAAGTTGGTAAGTAACAACCGTCCATCTGTCTGTGCACCCTGCCAGATCAACAGAAGGGTCTGCCATGCTTCTCTCTGTACCTCTGTGATTTCTATCTTTTAGATTAGAAACATAAGAGCTCTGATAAACAGACATCTAAATACTTCATGAGCATTTCATTTTGAAGGATTCATTCTTTGATAGATCCAGTCAAAACATATTTAATAAGTGCTAACTATGTCCCTGGCACTGTGATAAACCATAGATATGGAACTATGATGAAGACAGCCACACATCCTCCCATCTTTGACATTACACTCTACTTAACAGAATCAACAAATTATACTTCTAGTAAAACATGGCTAAATGTCTATCTGAATTTACTCATCACTCGTCCAAGGTTTCACAAAAGTGATGGTAAATGATTGTAAACCCAAAGACAGAAAATGAGAATAGAAAGCAGCAGTCTATGTTTACTTGTTGGACAGCAGGAAACAAGTGGAGAAGTGATAACTGGCTTTTTAAAAGCACAAGGAAAAATAATATCAGTGCCTATGGAAAAAGGAAATCCAAGGGCCCACCTCTTCTCTTCGAGGAAATGAGCCGGAGCCTCCAGATTCGTGGTCATTGGTCCAGTAAAGGTAGATTTCAGGAGCAGGGCAGAAGACAGAGATAAACTGTAGAGCTACATTTTGAATTGCAGAATGCCTGTTTCTTTTCCCCTAACCTATCAGAATCCTGGCAGCCAGTTGTTAATTCCCCCTCCCTAATACCTGATCAGGTTCACCAAAGCAACACACACCCAGGAGGAAGACTGACAGGTTATTTGACAAGAAATTAATGGCACATGGGAAATAAAAAACAAAAGCAGACATATAGAGAATCTGAGTTTCCTGAATAAAAAGGATGACACAACAGCTTGTCATTCAACCAAAAAGCTCCACTGTAACAAAGACCCATTTCATCTGAACAAAACTTCCATCAGTAAAATGCCCAACTTGAAAGAAAAGACCTCCAAATAAACAAAGCAAACAGAATTAGAAAAATCCATAACATGAAGAATAAAAGTTCATAGATAGGTAGATCCACATTGTTCTCAGAAGGAGTAATGAAAATGAAGCCATAAAATAAAAACATGGTGATTTATAAGACACATTCAAATAAGAAGGAATACTGGAAAAATGAAAGACAAAACTTACTAAATAAAACAAGTAGTGGCAAGTTTAGAAGATAAAGTCAAGAAAATGTTCCAGAATTTAAAATATATGAGAAAAAAATAAACCAACTGAAGTATAACATTCAAATGACAGGAGTTCTAAAAAGAGCAAAAAGTAGAATGAGGTCATTACACAAGACAAAAAATAATAATAATAATGCAGAAAGTTTCTGGAAATAAAGAATTTGGATATCCAGAATAAAAGGCCCTCTCATGAACTCAACACATGAGGAAAGATTCCTAAAAATGTCCATCATTGCAAAATCTCAAGGACTTGAGTTTAAAGAGAAGTTTCTAAAATGTCCCATGCACTGTGCTGTGCTTAGTCGCTCAGTTGTGTCCGACTCTTGGCGACCCCATGGACTGTAGCCCCCCAGGCTCCTCTGTTCATGGGGATTCTCCAGGCAAGAATACAGGAGTGAGTTGCCATGCCCTCCTCCAGGGAACCTTCCCAACCCAGGGATTGAACCAAGGTCTCCCACATCGCAGGCGGATTCTTTACTGGCTGAGCCACCAGGGTAAGGGGGAATAATTGTATGCTCTCAAACAAATGAACATTCTGAGGAAAAACAATTTTTAACCCAAACTTTCTGTTATGCTTCAACTATTTTCACCATAATGCCCCATTACAAGCTTTGCCACAATTCAGCAGCTTATAGAAACAAGTATTTTTCACCTATGCTTTTAAAGAAATAGAGAATCAGAAACTACCAATCTGTGTTTTAACAATATCTCCAAGTGATTCTGAGACACACTAAACATTGAGGAAACACTATGCTAGAAGATGTGCATTGGAAAACATACAGAAGAGGCAGAATTCAGAAAGGGAAGATTACAAGATAGGAGAGAGGAGAGAGATGCACAAATATCATCTTGACATCAGACCTAGACTCCAACCAATGCCTACTGAAAACACTTGTGCAAAAATATCTAGGAAGAGGAAATCTGATAGAGTGACTGACTGATACATTTCAAGGAAAATGTGTGCGTACATGCCAAGTTGCTAGAGTCATGTCCAGTTCTTTGTGTCCCTATGGACTGTAGCCCAACATGCTCCTCTGTCCACGGGATTCTCCAGGCAAGAATACTGGAGTGAGTTGCCATGTCCTCCTCCATGGGATCTTCCCAACCAAGGGATCAAACCCACATCCACTGTGGCTCCTGCATTGCAGGTGGGTTCTTTACCACTGAGCCACCAAGGGAAGCCCTTAGAGGAAAATACTCATTTATATATAGAAAACTAACATAAAGAGGCAATTACTAACTACAGTGTGTAAGGGATGAAGGGAGGTAATGGGACAGAAAAGGTCTCAAAGCATACCACATCATTTGGAAGTGAACTGTATTTATAGTTATAACAATGAGAATAGATTCTGTTTATCTACTAATAAATTTAGAGATATTGAGATCAAAAAGACAAGAGATGATAAAGTAGAGATGTGAGTGTGGGTTGAGAGCTAAATCTTCATCTATGGTAACAGGAAATCAATAGTTACTAAAATTAGTAAATAGAGTGATTGAAATATAATCCCATTATTTAGAAATATGTAAGTAAATTCTACCAAAAATAAAAAGAGAGATGGAAAAGTGATATATTCTGGGGAGTAACTCTAGAAGATAAAAAGATAAAATGCTGATGACTAACCTTTTTTGACATAAAACCATATAATTTCAATTAAAAAAAATAAGTATCTGTATGGCTTTGTCAAAATTAGAAATTAATTTAAAATAACAATAACCAGTGAATTTTATGTACAAAATAAGTTCATCATACTATGAGATTGAAGAAAATTCCAATCAGGGTTGGGTTCAAAACTTTACAGTGATCCCAAACGCTCTCATATTCCATACATAATCCATCAGCAATTCCTACTGACAAAGTTCAAAGTATATGCAGAAGTTAACCGTTTCTTCACTGTGGCCATCCACCCACAGATCTCACCCAGATTTTTTTCAATGCGCTTGGAACTAATAACCCTGAGTCTCTTAACTCTGTTCTGCAAGTTCCCTCCTTGCCAGGCACACTCCTCCCTCTTCTACTGTCTGTCCCTCCTGTGCCCCTCTGAGGACAGAAGGCGGCAGAGGGCTTATGTGGCTTTATTCATTCTCTTTGGGGTTCACTCTCTGGGCCGTTCTCCTTGCCAATATCCCTTTTCTTCCTGATCCCATTCTCCCCTTAGAACCTGCTTTCCAGAAATAGTTCTATGGTTAGTTTTTTCTGTCAGTGCTCGTAAAACTCAAAAATATGAGACAAAATCCTGCCTTTGCCTGAAAGGTTAAATGTTTGGAGGTCTATCTTCTTTCTTAGCTAGATTATCCCAAAGTATACACTCAGTGGGGGTGTAAAAGGGAGTTCATTTGAACACAAGGCAAGCTGATTTAACAGCATAAATAGTATCCATATTTTTGTCTCCATTGTTCTGATTCCTTGTCCATCTCTGTTCCAAACATGTGTGATTAATTATCAGTTAAACCTCAATACATATTAATCGTGATGTTCACCAGTTAAACTACCATGTTGTCAGTGTTCTAAATAAAGCAGAGCCAAAAGAAGTAACAATTGAAAACAATATGCAAAAGACCTCATAAAGGTATGACTTTTATTTAAGAGGTTATTTTACATGGTAATTTTCTTCTGTTCAATAAATATGCTTTGAAAAATTATATAGTTTATCCATTTTATGCTTTGCTAAGGAATGGAGGTAAAATTTAATTATAATTAATTTATAAATACTAACAAATAACACTAGCTAAATAACCATTTAATTCCCAAAACACAGGTATAGTAGAAAATGTAAAGCAAGAAGGAATCTGATGCCTGACTCTGAAGTGTTTACAATTTACTGATGATAATAATGGCAATTTATTAAAATTCAACAATATACCAGACTGTTTTTTTTTTTTTTTTTTACTAGTTGGAGGCCAATCACTTCACAACATTTCAGTGGGTTTTGTCATATATTGATATGAATCAGCCATGGATTTACACATATTCCCCATCCCGATGCCCGCTCCCACCTCCCTCTCCACCCAATTCCTCTGGGTCTTCCCAGTGCACCAGGCCGGAGCACTTGTCTCATGCATCCCATCTGGGCTGGTGATCTGTTTCACCATAGATAGTATACATGCTGTTCTTTTGAAATATCCCACCCTCACATTCTCCCACAGAGTTCAAAAGTCTGTTCTGTATTTCTGTGTCTCTTTTTCTGTTTGCATACAGGGTTATCGTTATCATCTTTCTAAATTCCATATATATGTGTTAGTATGCTGTAATGTTCTTTATCTTTCTGGCTTACTTCACTCTATATAAGGGGCTCCAGCTTCATCCATCTCATTAGGACTGGTTCAAATGAATTCTTTTTAATGGCTGAGTAATATTCCATGGTGTATATGTACCACAGCTTCCTTATCCATTCGTCTGCTGATGGGCATCTAGGTTGCTTCCATGTTATAAACAGTGCTGCGATGAACATTGGGGTGCACGTGTCTCTTTCAGATCTGGTTTCCTCAGTGTGTATGCCCAGAAGTGGGATTGCTGGGTCATATGGCAGTTCTATTTCCAGTTTTTTAAGAAATCTCCACACTGTTTTCCATAGCGGCTGTACTAGTTTGCATTCCCACCAACAGTGTAAGAGGGTTCCCTTTTCTCCACACCCTCTCCAGCATTTATTGCTTGTAGACTTTTGGATAGCAGCCATCCTGACTGGCGTGTAATGGTACCTCATTGTGGTTTTGATTTGCATTTCTCTAATAATGAGTGATGTTGAGCATCTTTTCATGTGTTTGTTAGCCATCTGTATGTCTTCTTTGGAGAAATGTCTGTTTAGTTCTTTGGCCCATTTTTTGATTGGGTCATTTATTTTTCTGGAATTGAGCTGGAGGAGTTGCTTGTATATTTTTGAGATTAATCCTTTGTCTGTTTCTTCATTTGCTATTATTTTCTCCCAATCTGAGGGCTGTGTTTTCACCTTACTTATAGTTTCCTTTGTAGTGCAAAAGCTTTTAAGTTTCATTAGGTCCCATTTGTTTAGTTTTGCTTTTATTTCCAATATTCTGTGAGGTGGGTCATAGAGGATCTTGCTTTGATTTATGTCGGAGAGTGTTTTGCCTATGTTCTCCTCTAGGTGTTTTATAGTTTCTGGTCTTACATTTAGATCTTTAATCCATTTTGAGTTTATTTTTGTGTATGGTGTTAGAAAGTGTTCTAGTTTCATTCTTTTACAAGTGGTTGACCAGTTTTCCCAGCACCACTTGTTAAAGAGGTTGTCTTTTTTCCATTGTATATCCTTGCCTCCTTTGTCAAAGATAAGGTGTCCATAGGTTCGTGGATTTATCTCTGGGCTTTCTATTCTGTTCCATTGATCTATATTTCTGTCTTTGTGCCAGTACCATACTGTCTTGATGACTGTGGCTTTGTAGTAGAGTCTGAAGTCAGGCAGGTTGATTCCTCCAGTTCCATTCTTCTTTCTCAAGATTACTTTGGCTATTCGAGGTTTTTTGTATTTCCATACAAATTGTGAAATTCTTTGGTGTAGTTCTGTGAAAAATACCATTGGTAGCTTGATAGGGATTGCATTGAATCTATAGATTGCTTTGGGTAGAATAGCCATTTTGACAATATTGATTCTTCCAATCCATGAACACGGTATGTTTCTCCATCTGTTTGTGTCCTCTTTGATTTCTTTCATCAGTGTTTTATAGTTTTCTATGTATAGGTCTTTTGTTTCTTTAGGTAGATATACTCCTAAGTATTTTATTCTTTTTGTTGCAATGGTGAATGGTATTGTTTCCTTAATTTCTCTTTCTGGTTTTTCATTGTTAGTATATAGGAATGCAAGGGATTTCTGTGTGTTAATTTTATATCCTGCAACTTTACTATATTCATTGATTAGCTCTAGTAATTTTCTGGTAGAGTCTTTAGGGTTTTCTATGTAGAGGATCATGTCATCTGCAAACAGTGAGAGTTTCACTTCTTCTTTTCCTATCTGGATTCCTTTTACTTCTTTTTCTGCTCTGATTGCTGTGGCCAGAACTTTCAACACTATGTTGAATAGTAGAGGTGAGAGTGGGCACCCTTGTCTTGTTCCTGATTTCAGGGGAAATGCTTTCAATTTTTCACCATTGAGGGTGATGCTTGCTGTGGGTTTGTCATATATAGCTTTTATTATGTTGAGGTATGTTCCTTCTATTCCTGCTTTTGGGAGAGTTTTAATCATAAATGAGTGTTGAATTTTGTCAAAGGCTTTCTCTGCATCTATTGAGATAATCATATGGTTTTTATCTTTCAATTTGTTAATGTGGTGTATTACATTGATTGATTTGCGGATATTAAAGAATCCTTGCATTCCTGGGATAAAGCCCACTTGGTCATGGTGTATGATTTTTTTAATATGTTGTTGGATTCTGTTTGCTAGAATTTTGTTAAGGATTTTTGCATCTATGTTCATCAGTGATATTGGCCTGTAGTTTTCTTTTTTTGTGGCACCTCTGTCTGGTTTTGGAATTAGGGTGATGGTCTCCTCATAGAATGAGTTTGGAAGCTTAGCTTCCTCTGCAATTTTCTGGAAGAGTTTGAGTAAGATAGGTGTTAGCTCTTCTCTAAATTTTTGGTAGAATTCAGCTGTGAAGCCATCTGGTCCTGGGCTTTTGTTTGCTGGAAGATTTTTGATGACAGTTTCGATTTCCTTGCTTGTGATGGGTCTGTTAAGATCTTCTATTTCTTCCTGGTTCAGTTTTGGAAAGTTATACTTTTCTAAGAATTTGTCCATTTCATCCAAGTGGTCCATTTTATTGGCATAGAGCTGCTGGTAGTAGTCTCTTATGATCCTTTGTATTTCAGTGTTGTCTGTTGTGATCTCTCCATTTTCATTTCTAATTTTGTTAATTTGGTTCTTCTCTGTTTCTTAATGAGTCTTGCTAATGGTTTGTCAATTTTGTTTATTTTTTCAAAAAACCAGCTTTTAGCTTTGTTGATTTTTGCTATGGTCTCTTTAGTTTCTTTTGCATTTATTTCTGCCCTGATTTTTAAGATTTCTTTCCTTCTGCTAACCCTGGGGTTCTTCATTTCTTCCTTCTCTAATTGCTTTAGGTGTACAGTTAGGTTATTTATTTGGTTTTTTTTCTTGTTTCTTGATGTAAGCCTGTAATGCTATGAACCTTCCCCTTAGCACTGCTTTTACAGTGTCCCATGGGTTTTGGGTTGTTGTCTTTTCACTTTCATTCATTTCTATACATATTTTGATTTCTTTTTTGATTTCTTCTATGATTTGTTGGTTATTCAGAAGCGTGTTATTTAGCCTCCATATGTTTGAAGTTTTAACAGTATTTTTTCCTGTAATTGAGATCTAATCTTACTGCACTGTGGTCAGAAAAGATGACTGGAATGATTTCAATTTTTTTGAATTTTCCAAGACCAGATTTATGGCCCAGGATGTGATCTATTCTGGAGAAGGTTCCGTGTGCACTTGAGAAAAAGGTGAAGTTGATTGTTCTGGGGTGAAATGTCCTACAGATATCAATTAGGTCTAGCTGGTCCATTGTGTCATTTAAGGTTTGTGTTTCCTTGTTAATTTTCTGTTTAGTTGATCTATCCATAGTTGTGAGTGGGGTATTAAAGTCTCCCACTGTTATTGTGTTACTATTAATTTCCTCTTTCATACTCGTTAGTGTTAGCCACACATATTGTGGTGCTCCTATGTTGGGTGCATATATATTTATAATTGTTATATCTTCTTCTTTGATTGATCCTTTGATCATTATGTAGTGTCCTTCTTTGTCTCTTTTCACATCCTTTATTTGAAAGTCTATTTTATCTGATATGAGTATTGCGACTCCTGCTTTCTTTTGGTCTCCGTTTGCATGAAATATTTTTTTCCATCCCTTCACTTTTAGTCTGTATGTGTCTCTTGTTTTGAGGTGGGTCTCTTGTAGACAGCATATATAGGGGTCTTGTTTTTGTATCCATTCAGCCAATCTTTCTCTTTTGGTTGGGGCATTCAACCCATTTACATTTAGGGTAATTATTGATAGGTGTGGTCCCGTTGCCATTTACTTTGTTGTTTTGGGTTCACGTTTATACGAGCTTTCTGCATTTCCTGTCTAGAGAAGATCCTTTAGCATTTGTTGAAGAGCTGGTTTGGTGGTGCTGAATTCTCTCAGCTTTTGCTTATCTGTAAAGCTTTTGAATTCTCCTTCATATCGGAATGAGATCCTTGCTGGATACAGTAATCTAGGTTGTAGGTTATTCTCTTTCATTACTTTCAGTACGTCCTGCCATTCATTCCCTTCTGGCCTGGAGGCTTTCTATTAATAGATCAGCTGTTATCCTTATGGGAATCCCTTTGTGTGTTATTTGTTGTTTCTCCCTTGCTGCTTTTAATATTTGTTCTTTGTGTTTGATCTTTGTTAATTTGTTTAATATGTGTCCTGGGGTGTTTCGCCTTGGGTTTATCCTGTTTGGGACTCTCTGGGTTTCTTGGAATTGGGTGGCTATTTCCTTCCCCATTTTTGGGAAGTTTTCAGCTATTATCTCCTCGAATATTTTCTCAAGGCCTTTCTGTCTTCTTCTTCTGTAACTCCTATGATTCGAATGTTGGGGCGTTTCACAGTGTCCCAGAGGTCCCTGAGGTTGTCCTCATTTCTTTTGATCCTTTTTTCTTTTTTCCTCTCTGCTTCATTTATTTCCACCTTTTTATCTTCTACCTCACTTATCCTATCTTCTGCCTCCGTTATTCTACTCTTGGTTCCCTCCAAAGTGTTTTTGATCTCATTCATTGCATTATTCATTTTTAATTAACTCTTTTTTATTTCTTCTAGGTCTTTATTAAACATTTCTTGTATCTTTTCAATCTTTGTCTCCAGGCTATTTATCTGTAACTCCATTTTGTTTTCAAGATTTTGGATCATTTTTATTATCATTATTCTAAATTCTTTTTCAGGTAGATTCCCTATCTCCTCCTCTTTTGTTTGACTTGGCGGGCATTTTTCATGTTCCTTTACCTGTTGGGTATTTCTTTGCCTCTTCATCTTGTTTAGATTGCTGTATCTGGAGTGGGCTTTCTGTATTCTGGAGGTCTGTGGTTCCTTTTTATTGTGGAGGATTAACCCAGTGGGTGGGATTAGACGATTGGCTTGTCAAGGTTTCCTGGTTAGGGAAGCTTGCGTCAGTGTTCTGGTGCATGGAATTTGATTTCTTCTCTTTGGAGAGCAATGGAGTGCCCAGTAATGAGTTTTGAGATGGGTCTATGTGTTAGGTGTGACCTTGGGCAGCCTGTATGTTGATGTTCAGGGCTATGTTCCTGTGTTGCTGGAGAATTTGTGTGGTATGTCTTGCTCTAAAACTTATTGGCTCTTGGGTGGTGGTTGGTTTCAGTGTAGGTATGAAGGCTTTTGGACAGTCTCTTATTACTTAAAGTTCCATGAAGTCAGGAGTTTTGTGGTGTTCTCAGGTTTTGGGCTTAAGTCTCCTGCCTCTGGATTTCAGTTTTATTCTTCCTGTAGTCTCAGGACTTCTCCAACTATACAGCCCTGATAAGAAAACTTCTAGGTTAATGGCTAAAAGATTCTCCCCCGTTAGGGACACCCAGAGAGGTTCACAGTTACATGAAGAAGAGGAGAGGGAGGAGGGAGATAGAGATGAGCAGGAGGAGAAAAAGGGGGACTCAAGAGGAGAGAGACAGATCTACGCAGCTGTCTGTTCCCAGAGTGTTCTCCATAGCCCAGTCACCTACAAAGATTCACAGAATTGGATTGGGAAGAGAAGGGGAAAGGAGGAAATAGAGGTGTTCTGAGGTAGAAAACGGAGAGTCAAGATTGGGAGAGAATAATCTTCAGTTTAAAAATAGGGCTTCTCTTCTTTTTTTAATTTTTTTGTAAGGTTATAGTGTATTAAAAATGAAAATTAAGGAGTAGTAGAGGAGTACTAGAGGACTTTAAAAGAAATAAGAGAAAAAGAAAAATAGAAAATAGAAAAGAAAAAGGAAAGAAAAAAAAAGAAGAAAAAAGAAAAAAAAAAAGAAAGAAAAAAACATTTTTTTTTTTCCCTAATTAAAAAAATCGTAAAAATCTATGGAAATGAAAGTTAAGGAGTAATGGGGGAGTAATACGGGATTTTAAAGGAAAATAAAAGAGAAAAAATAAAAAATAAAAAAAAAAAGAGAAAAAAGTAAAATTATATCTAGGAGTTTCTCTGGAGCTGTTGTGGTCAGTGTGGGTTCGGCTCAGTTTCAGATAGCTCCTCGTTCCAGCTTACGCTTCTCGATATCTACAGGCCCCTTCCGGTGTAGTCGGTGTTTTCTAGAGGGATTTTAATCTGTTGCACCAGTCCCTTCTGAAGCGGTTCCCTTTGTTTATTTGGCTTCTGTTTGCCGGTCTCTTCAGAGCCTCATTTCCGCCCTGACACAGGCGGGCGGAGGTGGACTCTTATTCAGGTAGCTAGTTCCGTCGCTCTGCGGGGACGGGCTGGCGCTGCCGGGAGGGGCTGATGCTGCTTTCTCCGTCTTCGCTGCTCAGGCTCCCGGCTGTTCTATATGGAGCGCGCCCCGCGCTGCGCGAGGTTCCAGCCCTCGGGTGTTCCACAAAAGCGCGGAACGAAAAACTGCGCCTGCTCTCTGTGCCTTCCCCGTCAGAGCGGTCCAGGCAGCCAGGGGCTTGGTGGGCGCACTCTCCCCAGGTGTGGCGCGCCCACTCCCTTCCGCGGACCCAGTCTCAGTCTCCGCTGGCGCCAATCGGGTGCCTACGCCTTCTGCCCTCCGCGTCCCCAGGCCCAGTCCCCGCCCGCGCCAGTCGGGTGCCTGCGCCCTGTGTCTCGCCGCGACCTTCCCCTCCCCCCTGCCTCCTGCCTCCGGCGGGGCTGGGCCGGTCCACAGCCTGCGAGCTCTTCTCTGGATTTTCTCGGTCTCTTTGTTCTGCGAACGGCCGGCAGTGTGTTCGGGCCGGTTAATTTACTCTCTCTCTTTTGGTCTCCCACAGTTCAAGTTGACAACTCACAGAAGCTCCCTCCGATTGTCCTCAGGGCACTCAGGCCCGGACCCTATCCCAAGCAATGCCGCCTAAGACTTCCCGGGACGGATCTCCGTCCTTAGCTCTTTTGTCTCACTTTTTATCTTTTATATTTTGTCCTACCTCCTTTCGAAGACAATGGGCTGCTTTTCTGGGCGCCTGATGACCTCAGCTAGCGATCAGAAGTTGTTTTGCGAAGTTTGCTCTGCGTTCAGTTATTCTTTTGATGAATTTGTAGGAGAGAAAGTGGTCTCCCCGTCCTACTCCTCCGCCATCTTGGCTCCTCCCCTTATACCAGACTGTTTTAAATGACAGAAATTATGTTATTTTGTGAAATTCTCACAACCAAGTGTATAATTACCATGATTTCATGAAAAACCTGCCTCCAAAAATATCAATTTTGGATGTTGATATTTGTTTGAAATTCTAAAGTAGCTAATAGTACATTTCAAGACTACAATATTCAGGAAAGAATAAGACAAGAGATGAAGGCATTGGATCAAAAATGACAGAGATATAATGAGAAGATGTGGAGAGAAATTATGCAGAAAAGTAAACCAACTGCAAGAGAAATCTTTTGCCTTCAGGGCATTTTTTATCTAGTCAGTCCCTAGCTATGTCCTGTGTAAAAAATTTGGGGGGGAAAAAGAGGAGAAAAAAATAGGAAGAGCCCATAGGAGATTTCTAGATAATGTAAAAGAAACTATCTTTAAATCATCACATTGCAAACATAGTATAATAACTGCTTTAAAATATGATTGGCAAATGATATAAAACCATCTCATGAACCATTATTAGAGGATGAAAGAGCTGGAAAAACTACTTATATTTTTCAAAATTATATGAACAAAGAGATTTGGCAGTTATCATCCCCAAGCAAGTGGCCTAACTTACCACCAACACACCCATGGTGAGTCTAACATGATCTACTGCTAAGAAGCAACCAGAACTATATAATAGTTATGCAGTAATCTTAGGGAAAAAAGCCTGACTAGAAAACAAAAACAGATGAAAAAACAAAATCAGAATATTTCACAAGTCAATTAGCCCAAACTCCTCAAAATAGTAAAGATCACGAAAAACATAAAAAAGGCAAGAAGAACCTTCTTGATTAAAAGACACTAAAGAGACATAACAATCTAAAGCAATATGTAAACCTTGACTAGACTCTGGATTAGAAGAAAAAAGGCAGTGATAAATTAGTTCAACTTTTCTTTAGGTTTAAAACTTAATTAAATAAAAGCCTGGGGAACTAATTTATTTTAAATTGGTTGAAAAACTTTCAAACTAACTGATAACAATTATTAAAAATTAGGTTAATTATTAAAAATCAGCCTAAATTTTTCTAAAGACAGAGTTGAAAAAGTCCATGAGAATTCCAGCAATTCTACATTTAACACTTTGTTTGGCTTCCAGTGTCAAACCACAATAGGAGTTAGAAGAAAATGAAGTGTTAAAAAACTCTGAAGGTAAGTCATTCAAATTTCTGAAAGTAATTTGGGGCATATATTAGATTCACTGACTTTGAAATTCACAACATTACAAAGAAGTATATTCACTATGCTGTGAAGATCAAACTCAGGATTTCAGGTGACATTTTGGCTTTCTTACTCCCAAAAAACTTCAGTTTAGGTAAGACTATCTACTGGATATCCAACTATGTTCTCTACTTCAGCAGTCCCCAACCTTTTTGCCACCAGGGACTTGTTTCATAGAAGACAATTATTCCATGGATGGGGGTGGGGGGATAGTTTTGGATTATTCAAGCACATTACATTTATTGTATACTTTATTACTATTATTATTACATCAGCTCCACCTCAGATCATCAGATATTAGATCCTGGAGGCTGGGGACACCAGCTCTAGTCTGTATCATCCCTAAAGGCAATGAGGTAACTATGCCATAGTTATAAAGTCCATTCCTGGGGCAAGAGATTCTGGCTATGATACTTTAAATTATAATACATTTAAGAGATTTTGATAATGACTTTAATTCTGAGTAGACAGAATTAGACAAACCAATTATGTTTAATATTGAAGATTCAAGATTATAAAACACATATGAAGAATTTTAGTAGCAAAAAATTAAAATAACCTGTGTATCTATTTAAGGACCATGCCAACCCCCTCACCTCAACAACCTTACCCTTTTTCAACACTGCCTATGACCAGACCCCACCTTGGCTTTAGTCTTAAAAAGACAGAGCTGTCATGCCCATTTATTTCTTTGGTGTAATATTCTGAATGACATTTCCAGCCTCAGTAGTTAGTGGACCAACAAAGACCCAAGTTGACTCCCTAAACATTGATACCCTATCTCCATTTCCTTACTGCTCCCATACTCCTTTATTCCTTACTCTACTACAATCTGGCTTCTATTTTCTGCTTTCTTAAAATTTTCCATAAGTTCAAAAATATCCTCAACCTGCCAAAAAGAATGGGTATTCTTATCCTACTACACTTCCCAAATTGCCTATTCTCCTTTGACCACATACTTATTGAAATAAGCACCTGTGGCATCACATTCTTTGACAATGAAAATAATTCAAATCTATGCCACAACTGGCTGGCAATGAAGTGACAATCAAAAAGCCCAATTTACACGATTTAGATAGAATTTTAAAGGACATGCTAAGCAAATCAAGATAAATATTTTCCCCCTCTTATTGTTTAAGGATATCGCATAACTATAGTTACGACTAATCAACAAGTTACATTTGAGATGATGGGATTTCTGTCTGGAGCAGATTTTCTGGAATAATCTAATCACTTGGAAATCATGGACTCTGAGGAAAATACACCATGGCTGTATATTGTCAGCCTGTTTATTTAACTTATATGCAGAGTACATATGTGAAATGCCAGACAGGATGAAGCACAAGCTGGAATCAAGACTATCAGACAAATGTCAATAACCTCACATATGCAGATAATGCAATCCTTATGGCAGAAAGCAAAGAGGAACTAAAGAGCCTCTTAATGAAAGTGAAAGAGGAGAGAGAAAAAGGTGGCATAAAACTCAACATTCAAAAAGCAAAGATCATGGCATCAAGTCCCATCACTTCATGGCAAATAGATGGGGAAACAATGGAAATAGTGACAGACTTTACTTTCTTGGGCTCCAAAATCACTGCAGATGATGCCTACAGCCATGAAATTAAAAGACACTGGCTCCTTGGAGGAAAAGCTTCCACAGTCCTAGGCAGCATATTAAAAAGCAGAGATGAGTGACTGATGCACTGGACTACAGAGTAGGACCCCAGCCAAGGGGGCCTCTCGATGTGCCTGACACGCTGAACAACAGAGAAGGTCCCCAGGCGAGGGAGCCCTCTAAGTGCCTGAACGGGCAGAGCTACGGAGAAAGACTGGCCAAGGAGGCCTTGTGATGGCCAGCTGCAAGATGCTGGAAAACAGGTTCTGAGAGGGCTGTAACTCCCGCGGTGGAGGCTGTCCGTGTCCCTGCACACTTGGCACCACCAGGGTCCCCTTGAGCCAAGCAGCTGCACCACCTTCTTGCTCAACTCTCACTGGGGCAGAGCTGCCACAGGCAAAAAAAAACACCTTGTGTCTATGCCTGCAGAGTCGCTTCGGTCCTGTCCGACTCTTTGCAACCCTGTAGACTGTGGCCTGCCAGGCTTCTCTGTCAGATATGGGGCTCTCCAGGCAAGAATACTTGAGCGTATTGGCCAATACTGGTTGCCATATCCTTCTAGAGCACTGTATTTCCTGCTTACCTAGCTGCCAAGCCCCCTGAGTAGCTGGGGCTGTCAGAACCCATGCAACCCAAGCAGCTGCACCACCTCCACACCTGGCCCTCACAAGGGCAAACCCAAGGCCTTCAGGGCGGCCCCAGGAGCTAAACCCCAGTGGAAGACCCACATGTAGAGGTGGAAATAAAACCACAATTGAAATACAGGGGCAATGTGGCTAAGGAAGAAGACCCTAAACCTTCCCACCAGCTGTACAGGCTGCAGATTAAATCCACACAATCAACTAAGAAGACTCTGTGTCTGTGGAATATATAAAAGGCCGTTAAGAGCTCCCACAAAAGAAAATGCACTAGCTCTGATAGCTGTGGATGTTGGAAGCAAGAACACACAAGAGTAGGACAATCTTATAATCTGAGCTACCCCAACAGCAGGTCCAGAGATCAGCACAGTCTTGGAGGGCATCCTAAGGAGAGGTCAAGCCCTGAGCCTATGGAGTAGGAGCACTGATTCTAAGACCCTATACTACCAAAGAACTAACCCTAGGGAGTATCAAATAGTGAGAACTCACAGAAAGGAAACCACTTGAATACAAGACCCTGCATCACCCAACCACCAGTAGCACCCTGTGCAGGATGCTTCATCTAAACAACAAACAAAACAACCATACAAACCCAATCATCAGCAGACAGGATTATCACCTCACTCAGCCATGCACAACAGGGGAAAAACAAACAAACAAAAACTCAGCACAAATCCCATACAATACAAAGCTCACACAAACCAGTGGACCAACCTTAGGAGGGCAGAAACAAAGAGAAAGAAAGAATTCAACCTTCTTCATGGAAAGAATTCAACTTTCCTTGAAGCCTGGGAAAAGAGACCTCAAACACAATAACTTAAAAAAAAAAAAATAATGAAGAGGCAGAGAAATACTACACAAATGAAGGAAAAAACTAGAAACACAGAAGTCCAAATAAACTGAAAAATAATTCAGAATAAGGATAGCAAAGATGATCAAAAACCTTGAAAACAAAATGGAGAAAATGCAAAAATCAATTAACAAAGACCTAGAAGAATTAAAGAATAAACATACAGAAATAAACAACACAATTACTGAAATTAAAAATACTCTAGAAGGAATCAATAGCAGAATACCTGAAGCAGAAGAATGAATCAGTAAGCTAGAAGATAAAATGGTAGAAATAACTTCTGAAGAGCAGAATAAAATAAAAAGATGAAAAGAGCTGAGGACAGTCTCAGAGACCTCTGGAACCATATGAAACATACCAGCATTCGAATTATAGGGGTCCCAGAAGAAGAGAAAAAGAAAGGGTATGAGAAAATTTTTAAAGAGATTATAGTTGAAAATTTCCTCAATGTGGAAAAGGAAATAGTCAATCAAGTCCAAGAGGCACAAAGAGTCCCATACAGGATAAACTCAAGGGGAAACATGCCAAGACACATACTAATCAAACTAACAAAGACCAAACACAAAGAAAGGATATTAAAAGCAGCAATGGAGAAGCAACAAGTAACATACACAAGAAACCCCATGTACTTAACAGCTGATCATTCAGCAGAAACTCTGCAGACCAGAAGGGAATGGCAGGCTATATTTAAAGTACTGAGAAGGAAAACATTTACAACCAAGATTACTGTACCCAGTAAGCATCTCTATCAAAATTGATGGAGAAATAAAGCTTTCAGACGAGCAAAAGTTAAGAGAATTCAGTACCACCAAACCAGCTCTACAACAAATTTTAAACGGAATTATATAGTCAAGAAATACAAGAGAAGAAAAAAGATCTACAAAATCAACCTCCCAAAATTAAGAAAACGGCAATAGGAACATATATATCAATAATTACTTTAAATGTAAATGGATTAAAGCTCCAACCAAAAGACACAGACTGGCTGAATGGATCCAAAAACAAGACCCATATATATGCTGTCTACAAGAAACCCACTTCAGACCTCAAGACACATATAGACTAAAAGTGAGAGGATGGAAAAATATATTCCATGCAAATGGGAAGCAAACAAAATCTGGAGTACCAATCCTCATATCAGACAAAATAGACTTTAAATGAAGATTACAAGAGATAAGGAAGGACACTACATAATGATCCAGGGATCAATTCAGGAGGAATACATAACAATTGTAAATATCTATGCACCCAACATAGGAGCACCTCAATACATAAGACAAACACTAACAGACATAAAAGGAGAAATTGACAGTAACACAATAATAGTAGTGTGAGACTTCTAACACCACACTCACACCAATGGACAGATCTTCAAAACAAAAAAATTAGTAAGGAAGCACAAGTCTTAAATAATACATTAGATGAGATGTATCTCATTGATATCTTCAGGACATTCCATTCAAATGCAGAGGAATAAAACTTCTTCTCAAGTGCACATGGAACATTCTCCAGGATAGACCACATCTTGAGTCACAAATCAAACCTCAGTAAATTTAAGATAATTGAAATCATATCAAGCATCTTCTCTGACCACAATGCTATGAGACTAGATATCAATTACAAGAAAAAACTGTAAGAAACACAAACACATGGAGATTAAACAACATGTTTCTAAATAACCAAGAGGTTACTACTGAAGAAATCAAATGGGAAATAAAAAAATTTCTAGAAACAAATGACAATGAAAACATGACAATTCAAAACCTATGGGATGCAGCAAAAGCAGTCCTAAGAGGGAAGTTTATAGCAATACAATCCTACCTCAAGAAGCAAGAAAAACATCAAATAGACAACCTAACTTTACACCTAAAACAACTGGGAAAATAAGAACAAAAAAAAAAAAAACCCAAAATTAGTAGCAGGAAAGAAATCATAAAGATCTGAGCAGAAATAAATGAAAAAGAAATGAAAGAACCAATAGTAAAGATAATGAAACTAAAAGCTGGCTCTTTGAGAAGATAAACAAAATTGACAAACCTTTAGCCAGATTCATCAAGGAAAAAAAAAGAAGAATCAAATCAACAAAATTAGAAATGAAAATGGAGAGGTTACAACAGATAATGCAAAAATACAAAGGATTATGAGAGACTATTATGACCAACTATATGGCAATAAAATGGATAACCTGGAAGAAATGGACAGATTCTTAGAAAAGTTCAATCTTCCAAGACTGAACCAAAAAAACACATATATATAAATTACAAACAACCCAATTACAAGCACTGAATTTGAAGCTGTAATCAAAAATCCCCACTCGCCCAAAAATAAACTCAGGACCAGATGGCTTCACAGGAGAATTCTAGCAAACATTTAGAGAATAGCTACTGCCTATCCTTCTAAAACTCTTTCAAAAAATTGCAGAGGAAGGAACACTTCCAAACTCATTCTATGAGGCTACCATCTCCCTGATACCAAAACGAGAAAAAGACAACACACAAAAAAAGAAAACTACAGGCCAATATCACTGATGAACATAGATGCAAAACTCCCCAACAAAATTTTAGCTAACAGAATTCAGCAACACATCAAAAAGCTCATGCACCATGATCAAGGTGGGTTTATGCCAGGAATGCAAGGATTCTGCAATATATGCAAATCAACCAATGTGATACACCATATTAATAAATTGAAAGATAAAAGCCAGATGATCATCTCAATAGATTCGGAAAAAGCCTTTGACAAAATTCACCACCCATTTATGATTAAAACTCTTCAAAAAAGGGGCACAGAAGAACTTAACCTCAACATAGTGAAGGCCATATATAATAAGCCTACAGCAAATATAATTCTCAATGGTGAAAAATGGAAAGCATTCCCCCTAAGATCAGGAACGAGGCAAGGGCGTCCACTTTTGTCATTAATACTCAACATAGTTCTGGAAGTCCTAGCTACAGCAATCAGAGAAGAAAAAGAAATAAAAGGAATCCAGATCAGAAAATAAGATCTGATAGTCATCAAATAGTCATCTCACTATTTGCAGATGACATGATACTGTACATAGAAAACCCTAAAGATAGAATCAGAAAATTACTAGAGCTAATCAGTGAATTTAGCAAAGGTGCAGGATACAAAATCAATACACAGAAATCACTTGCACTTCTATGTATTTCATAGCTGCATTGCACTAACAATGAAAAATCAGAAAGAGAAATTAAGGAATCAATCCCATTCACCATTGCAACAAAAAGAATTAAATATCTGGGAATAAACCTACCTAAGGAGACAAAAGAACTATACACAGGAAATTATGGCACTAATGAAAGAAATCAAAGACAACATAAACAGATGGAGAGATATTCCATGTTCTTGGGAAGAATCAATATTGTGAAAATGATCTATACTACCAAGCACAATCTATAGATTCAATGCGATCTCTATCAAATTATCAGTGGCAATTTTCACAGAACTAGAACAAAAAATTTCACAATTCATATGGAAACACAAAAGACCCAGAATAGCCAATGCAGTCTTGAGAAAGAAGAATGGAGCTGGAGGAATCAACCTTCCTGACTTCAGATTATACTACAAACCTACAGTCATCAAGACAGTATGGTACTGGCACAAAAACAGAAATATAAACAAACAGAACAAGACAGAAAATCCAGAAATAAACCCATGCACCTATGGGTACCTTATTTTTGACAAAGGAGGCAAGAATAAAAACGGGGCAAAGACAGTCTCTTCAATGAATGGTGCTGGGAAAACTGGAGAGGTACATGTAAAAGAATGAATTAGAACACTTCCTAATACAATACACAAAGATAAACTCAAATGGATTAAAGACCTAAATCTAAGACCAGGAACTATAAAACTCTTAGAGGAAAACATAGGCAGAACACTTGATGACATAAATCAAAGCAAGATCCTCTGTGACCCACCTCCTAGAGTAATGGAAATAAAAACAAAAATAAACAAGTGGGACCTGATTAAACTTAAAAGATTTTGCACAGCAAAGGAAACTATAAGCAATGTGAAAAGACAACCCTCAGAATGGGAGAAAATAATAGCAAATGAAACAACTGACAAAGGATTAATTTCCAAAATATACAAGCAGCTGGTACAACTCAATACCAGAACACCAATACCAATACCAATCAAAAAATGGGAAAAAGACCTAAACAGACATTTCTCCAAAGAAGACATACAGATGGCTAACAAACACATGAAAACATGCTCAACATCACTCATTATTAGAGAAATGCAAATCAAAACTACAATGAGATATCACCTCACACCAGTCAGAATAGCCATCATCAAAAGTCTCCAAACAATAAATGCTGGAGACAGTGTGGAGGAAAGGGAAAGCTGTTGCACTGTTGGTGGGAATGTAAATTGATACAGCTACTATGGAAGATGGTATGGAGATTCCTTAAAAAACTAGGAGTAAAACTACCATACGACCCAGCAATCCCACTCCTAAGCATATACCCTGAAGAAACCAAAACTGAAAGAGACACATGTATCCCATTGTTCATTGCAGCACTATTTACAATAGCTAGAACATGGAAGGAACCTAGATGTCCATCAACAGGCGAATGGATAAAGAAGTTGTGATACCCAATGTACACAATGGGATATTACTCAGCCATAAAAAGAATGCATTTGAGTCAGTTCTAATGAGGTGGGTGAACCTATAACCTATTATACAGAGTGAAGTGAGTCAGAAAGAAAAAGATAATTACCATATTCTAAAACATATATACGGAATCTAGAAAAATGGTACTGAAGAATTTATTTACAGGGCAGCAATGGAGAAACAGCAGAGTAGGCAATGGCACCCCACTCCAGTACTCTTGCCTGGAGAATCCCATGGATGGAGAAGCCTGGTAGGCTACAGTCCATGGGGTCGCTAAGAGTCAGACATGACTGAGTGACTTCAGTTTCACTTTTCACTTTCATGCATTGGAGAAGGAAATGGCAACCCACTCCAGTGTTCTTGCCTGCAGAATCCCAGGGAAGGGGGAGCCTGGTGGGCTGCCGTCTATGGGGTCACAGAGAGTCGGACACAACTGAAGCGACCTAGCAGCAGCAGCAATGGAGAAACAGACACAGAGAATAGACATATGGAGGTGTGGAGAGGGGAGGAGAGAGTAGAAAGCATAACATGGAAACTCACATTACCATATGTAAAATAGATAGCCAATGGGAATTTGCTGTAGGACTCAGGAAACTAAAAATGGGGCTCTGTATCAGCCTAGATGGATGGGATGGGGAGGGAGATGGGAGGAAGGTTCAAAAGGGAGGGGATGTATGTATACCTATGGCTGATTCATGTTGAGGTTTGACTGAAAACAGTAAAATTCTATAAAGTAATTATCCTTCAATAAAAAACAAAATAAAACAAGCAGAGACATCACTTTGCCAACAACAATCCATCTAGTCAAAACTATGGTTTTTCCGGTAGTCATGTATGGATGTGAAAGTTGGACTATAAAGAAAGCTGAGCACCGGAGAATTGATGCTTCTGAACTGTGGTGGAGAAGACTCTTGAGAGTCTTTTGGACAGCAAGGAGATCCAGCCAGTCCATCCTAAAGGAGATCAGTCCTGAATATTCACTGGAAGGACTGATGCTGAAGTTGAAGCTCCAATACTCTGACCACTTAAGGAAAAGAGCTTATTCATTGGAAAGGGCCCTATGCTGGGAAAGATTGAAGGAAGGAGGAGATGGGGACAACAGACAATAAGATGGGTGGATGCATCACTGACTCAATGGACATGAGTTTGAGCAAGCTCCAGGAGTTGGTGTCACAAACTCACTGGGCATGACTGAGTGACTGAACTGAACTGAGAAGTCATCCTATGATATCAAATTTAGATGTAAATTCTGGGAGTTACTCTCATATACCTCCTTTTGTGAATGAAGTGAATGTGTGTGTGTTTTAGTCATGTTAGGCAGGACAACTTTGGAACTGAGGAGTTCATATTATTTATTTCAGCTGAAGCATGGTATGTTTGAATTAGTATAATCATTGTGAAAATCAGGTTTCTTAACTTGGTTTAAAAAGACAGTTTATCATCAACTGCTTAAGTTGGATAAACCCACACTTTTTGACCTACCAATTCTAGTCCCTCAAATATAGTACCTGAGAAAAACATATGCATGTGTATATCAAGAAACATAATAAAAAAAATGTTCTTAGCAGCATTATTTGTGTTAGTTCCAAAAGTCAAACAATGTAATGTCCATCAATATTAAAATAATATAGTACACTCATACAATGGAATATCATAAAAAATGAATAAATTGTAATGAATTAGAATAACATGTATTAAATGTTATTATTATTATTAATATTATTAATATTTGATATTATTAATATCAAAAATGTTGTTGTGTAGAAGAAACCAAACCAAGAAAATATATGTTTCTATTTATATATTCTTCAAACTAGACAAAACTATAATAAATACAGAGTTTGTAGATATATACACTTTGGTGGTAAAACTTGTAGGGAAAGCAAGTAACTTACTGGCACAAACGTGAAGATAGAGTGCCTTCTAGTCAGCAAAAGAGATAGGAAGAGGCACAATGGAGGCTTCCAGACTCTGAAGGTGTTTTATTTCCTGATCTAGAGTTTATCTGGTTGTTCATTTAGTGACAAGTTATTAAATGTGACATCACGTTTCTATAAATGTGTTATATTTCACAACTGAAGAAAAACTTTAAAACATGGTTCAATTTACTCTTTTTCCTTTTTTTCATAGAAAGATTTAAAAGAGTTGACTAAAGATAAGATTTATTCATGATTCATAATGTAAATGCCTGAAGAACTCTATTTGAATAAAAAAAAAGCCAATGGAATACATCTTTGGTTACTTCTATATAGTTATTTTAAATCTCAACAGTTATTTCTATATTCCAAAGGGAGACATTTTCAAAATTTTCAAATATATTCACTACTTATAGAATATGCTATTTTAGTTATTTCTAGACTTCTCAAAGTATTTTAACCATGTTTTAAAAGATGTAATAGGTTTGCAACAAAAAATTTTTTTAATCAAAATATAAGCAGCCTCACAAATAAATGCAAACTTGGGAAAAGTATAGCTTGTAATTGAAGAACAAGAATTTATTATATTTTTAAAATTTAGGTTCTTAATTTAAGTCAACTGATATGAGACTGAAATACTTTTAACAGACTAAATTGAATCACTTGGTTTATATGTAAGAAATTATATATGTAGAAAACTGTACCCTTTGGGTAAATATTCCTCTAAAAGTAGGAAATTTCACATTGGTTTTTAGCTAAGTTATGAGTAGGCAAATGCCTATATGAAATACGAATTACTGGCATTCAAATTAATACTTTGACTCATCAAAGAATGTATTCCTCATCACCATAGAATTTGGTTACTCTACAGGGAGCAGTATGGAGAGTCCTTTAAAACAAATTAGGAATAAAATTACCATATGACCCAACAATCCCACTGCTAGGCTTATATTCTGAGAAAATCTTAATTGAAAAAGATACATGTAACCAAATGTTCACAACAGCACTCTTTACAATAGCTAGGACATG
The DNA here is from genome assembly GCF_033118175.1 of Dama dama. NCBI lineage: Eukaryota > Metazoa > Chordata > Mammalia > Artiodactyla > Cervidae > Dama > Dama dama. The sequence goes on from NC_083709.1 coordinate 28,452,616, forward strand.
GAAGCAACTCAGATGTTCATTTAGAGATGAATGGATAAAGAAGATGCATTACATATTTACTATTGATTATTACTCGGTCATAAAATAGAATGAACTTGAGTCACTTCTAGTGAGGTGGATGAACCTAGAGCCTGTTATACATAGTGAAGTAAATCATAAAGAGCAAAACAAACATCATATATTAATATATGCATATATATGGAATCTAGAAAAATGGTATTGATGAATCTATTTGTGGGGAAGGAACAGAGAGTTAGATATTGAGAATGGACTGGTGAACACAGTGGAGGAAGAAGAGAGTGGATGAGTGGGGAAAGTAGCATCGATACACACACACACACACACACACACACACACACACGACCATGTGTAAAATAGATAGCAGGTGAGAAGTCGCTGTGTAACACAGGGAGCCCAGCCTGGTGTTCTGTCATGACCTAGAGGGGTGGGGTAGGGGGAAGGGAGGAAGGCTCAACAGGGAGGTGATACATGTATAATTATGACTGATTTGCATTATACAGTGGAAACCAACACAACCCTGCAAAGCAATTTTCCCCCGGTCTAAAAAAAATAAAGCCTGAAAAAAAGCACAATGTACAACAATGCTTTACTTTGAGCTAGTAAATGCAGTTAGCAAGCAATTAACCAATAAGAATTCATGGGTAATAAGGGTAATAACCATCTGTGTCTAAATCAGCACAACACTTGAGTAACTATATATGTACACATACACATGCACACACACACATATATCTGGGTTACCATAAATAAACAAATTCTAAGCTGGAGATAGTTAAAAAAAAACTTGTCTTTTTAAAGTTGATATCCCTCACTAGAAGTAATTCAATAAAAATTAACTTTTTCTTATTACATTAGGAAGAAAACCTCCAACAAAGTGATGAATATTTTCTTGACTAGAATTATTATTCTTGGTAATGAGCAGTGTTCTATGAAAATGAGGATTTAATATGTAACTGATTATTTAAAAAATTAAGCCAATTACTGAACACAATTTTCCTTGTTAAACATTAATTAAATTCTGTAGTATTTTTAAAAGTGTAATAAAGAAACAAATGAATTAAAAGAAAAGGTCAATTTAACCTATTAATCAAAATAGAATTTATCATTTTATATAGATATAGTTTTATCAGAAAAGTGATGCACACGATAAATTACTTATGTATTATTTTAAGGGCTAATTCCCTATTTTATAAAGTTTTAGTCATATTTAATACAATGGAGAAACTGATGGTTTAGTTGACATACAACTAAATATTACATGGAGTAAAACAGCAAGGTGATTAGTGAAGACTGGAGGAACATGAATACTAAATCAAAATTGTACACTCAGGTTAGTGGAAAAATATGACAGACTTATAAAGGTCAAAGATACATTTTTGGAATAAGGTGCATGAATATAGCCATACACAAACACGTACATAATACAAATACATATATACATTTCCAGGTGATGCTAGTGGTAAAGAAACCACCTGCCAATGGAGGAGACGTAAGAGAGGTTCGATCCCTGGGTCGGGAAGATCCCCTGGAGGAGGGCACAGCAACTCACTCCAGTATTTTGCCTGGAGAATCCCATGGACAGAGGAGTCTGGCAGGCTACAGTCCATAGGGTCACAAAGAGTCGGACACAACTGAAGTGACTTAGAATGCATGCACATACAAATTCACATATATGCACCCAGAAATTAGTCTATGAAAAATATTAAAAATCTGTGATTAGAATCAGTGGTTCTCAGTTCTAATCATTAGAAACAATTCAGGAGTTCAACAGCAAGGGTCTCATACTGTTTAATTGATCTCGAGGAGGGCCTGGTGAATTGGTGTTTTGGAAGACCCCATCTCCATATTCAAATTCACAGGATAAAGATCATGACTGAATCAATGAGTCAGCTACTCATCTCTAGTCCATTAAGCTGGAGCCTAGGGTAGCCTGACTCTTGGTTGCCCACCCAGCAGAAGTAGTGGGAGAGAGGATATGGATAATGCAGATATCTTCTGTCTGCTATATCATCAAAAAAAAAAAAAATTACCTACATGTGAGAAAAGCAAACAAATAAAAGCAAACATAAAGAGAAACACATATTTGATTACAGATATCACAAATAAACTAGAACAAACCTTTGCACTGTGCCTACTTTTGAAGTAACTAGACAGATGACCTTAAAGCAATACCTAAATGTACCTCAGTTATTTTGTGTAGAAAACAGGTCTCCAGAGAGATGGCTAAGGCGATCACCCCCTGAAAATTCTACTGAGTTTATAATCCTATGGCAGAGAATGATGAAAATGTTCACAAGCTGATGATTTTTGAAAAGAAGGAAACTGAAGCTCTCTGTATATAAAAGTACAAGATAAACTACATTCTATCAACTTGCTTTTCTACACCGTAACTGTTGCACAACAGGATTGAAAGGACAGTATTTTGGAGGAGAGAGGCTTTGATTTTGGATACATATACATTTCATTTTATAGCTCATGATATAACTATTCCCCAGCAGTTTTAATATTATATTTCTGTTTCTCAGTTTTAATTCCTAGTAGTGAGTTGTTCCTCAGCAGATTTGAATCACTTTCAATATTAGTAGCTTCTACAGGCAGATGAATGACAATTACTTTGTTCTGAGAACAAATGAATATGGAAAAATGGCTGGTTTCAGTAAAATAAGAAACAAAACTAATCTATCAAAAATTGGATTGATTCAATACACAATGGGAATGTTATGGAGAATATTATCTTAGATGTTAATAAGCGATATTCAAATACTATGCAATACTTTGCTAATTAGAACTTCTTTTGAGTCAATTAAGATTAAATATTTACATCTCACTGAATGCTAATGTTTTGGAATATTAAATGTTTGTTTACTATATAATAAAGAGTGCATGTATAAGAGAATAACTTGTAAGTTAATGTTTGCAACAATAACTAAGTGATAGAGGTAAGACAGGTAGAGGTAGCATACTGCAAAGATCAGACTCTTAATTTCCTGAATGTGATTACTGAATACAAGAAGCATTATAATTAATTTTGAATTTATTGCAGATATCAATATGGAAGTAGAAATGGGGATGAGTCAATTATGAAAGACAAATGGCTTCTTTTTTTTTTTTTTAATGATTTTACTCTTTGAAAATTTGGACCATGTTATTATTTTCCATTCATAATGTTTATATTTTAAAGAAACACAAAAGCAATTAAAATTTAAACTCTCCATCTGTATTTCATATATTCTTTAGTAATCATTTATATGTGTAAATTAGGTAACCTTTCTGCTACAGTTAGAGGAAATATATAGATTTTGGTATTCAAATGTAATTAAGATTAAGACTGAAAATTGTTGATATAAATCTTACCAAAATAATTAAAACAATCTAGGTTGCTTCCATGTCCTGGCTATTATAAACAGTGCTGCGATGAACATTGGGGTGCACATGTCTCTTTCAGATCTGGTTTCCTCAGTGTGTATGCCCAGAAGTGGGATTGCTGGGTCATATGGCAGTTCTATTTCCAGTTTTTTAAGAAATCTCCACACTGTTTTCCATAGCGGCTGTACTAGTTTGCATTCCCACCAACAGTGTAAGAGGGTTCCCTTTTCTCCACACCCTCTCCAGCATTTATTGCTTGTAGACTTTTGGATAGCAGCCATCCTGACTGGCGTGTAATGGTACCTCATTGTGGTTTTGATTTGCATTTCTCTAATAATGAGTGATGTTGAGCATCTTGGATAAGGAAGCTGTGGTACATATACACCATGGAATATTACTCAGCCATTAAAAAGAATTCATTTGAACCAGTCCTAATGAGATGGATGAAGCTGGAGCCCCTTATACAGAGTGAAGTAAGCCAGAAAGATAAAGAACATTACAGCATACTGACACATGTATATGGAATTTAGAAAGGTGATAACGATAACCCTATATGCAGAACAGAAAAAGAGACACAGAAATACAGAACAGACTTTTGAACTTTGTGGGAGAATGTGAGGGTGGGATATTTCAAAAGAACAGCATGTATACTATCTATGGTGAAACAGATCACCAGCCCAGGTGGGATGCACGAGACAAGTGCTCCGGCCTGGTGCACTGGGAAGACCCAGAGGAATCGGGTGGAGAGGGAGGTGGGAGGGGGGATCGGGATTGGGAATACACGTAAATCCATGGCTGATTCATATCAATGTATGACAAAACCCACTGGGAAAAAAAAATAATAATAATTAAAAAAAAATAATTTTTAATGAAATTAAAAAAACAAAATAATTAAAACATTAGGCCAATTTGCACTATAGAAATTCTGAGGTAACTACATATGGAATATGAACAGGAAAACAACTTCTAAAAAGAACCTGATTAAATGTTCTTTCTGGGTTAATCAATGGAGTATATTTAGGAGCAAAGTGCTTGTTGAGTGAAAAGAGAGAAAATATATAGTCAACTATTCTATTTACCAACAATCTCTAAAATTCCCCTGCCAGCCCACAGCTTACCTGGTAGGTGTTCTTTGTAGAAGTTTGCCCCATCAACAAGCTATGGTCAAGACATGACAAAACAGGTTAATCCATAGAGGAATTCAGCAGAGCAGGTAAATAACTTGCATGTGCAAAGTGCTGGCTTCCCCACCACAAAGAATACCCCATTTTATCTCTATCCTGTATCATTCACTCAGTCATGTCCAACTCTTAGTGCCCCCTGGACTGTCCTGCCGGCCCCTCTGTCCATGGAATTCTCCAGGCAAGAATCCTGGAATGGGTAGCCATTCCCTTATGCAGGAGGTCTTCCTGACTCAGGGATCAAACCCCGAAACTCCTGAGTGCAAGCAGATTCTTTACCAATTGAGCCACCAGGGAAGCCCATATTATCAAATATTATCTTCTAAAAGATTTAAATTTAAAAACTATCTGGATTCTTATGCTTGGTATTAGATTTCTCTGTTTTCATATGGAAATACCATCATCCTAAACATAATTCATTAAAAAAGATCAACTTTTCCCTGTTCTGCAGGGAAACCAACATTTCTGTTGGTTCTGCAGTGCCAACACTGTAACCAAATGTCCGAAAAAAACCTGGCTTTATTTCTGGACTTTTATTTATTTTGATCTATCTTCCAATTCTCATAATATCAGTGTCTTAATGTAGAACTAGCAGTATCTTAATACCTGACAAACCAAGTCCTTCCTATCTACTCTTCAAATATCTTTGTTATTTTGGGAATTTTTATATCTACATAAATTTTGTAACCAATCTGTAGTCCAACAAAAGAAGTTAGGATTTGGACTGGGATAATTTAGATTTTTTCAATACTGAATCCACCAACCCATGAACTAGATTTTCCTCCATTTTTTTAGTTGACTCCTTTTTTACTCTCTCAACACTGTTTTTACAGTTTTCTATATACAGGTCTTACACATGTTCGAATGCATTTCACATTATTTATGTTATTAAAATATATCCTTTCATTTCATTTTCCAGATTCTCATTGCTGCTATGTGAAAATACACTTGTTAAACTTATTTGTTAATTCTAATTGTTTAGATTCTTTGGGGTTTTCTAGGTACACAGTTATATTAAATGCAAATAAGCACAATTTCATAGTTTCCTTCTCAATATCTATATTTTATTTCTTTTTTTCATCTAAATATTCTATAGTGACTTCCAAAATAATGTTGACTAGAAGGGAAAATAGTGAAAAGAATAGTTTCTAAATTTCCTCTTTATCTTGTTATCAGCTTAAGGTCTTTGGAGATACTGCTTATGAGAGTAATAACATTTCCTTTTATTCCTAGTGAACTAATAGTTTCATTGTAATGAATTTAAATTCTATTCAAAGCTTTCTTTCCCCGTGTCTACTGAGTAGATCGTGTTATTTTTCTCATTTATTCTATTGATGTGGTGAACTCCAATCTCATTTGGAATTTTTCTTTCAAAATTTGTGATTGATCTGCACTTAAAATGCTATCAAATTTGTCAAATTTATGCTTGTTTCATGAAACAAGTTGGAAGTCATTTCAGTTTTTAGCAAAATTTACTCATTTGAGACTGAAAGGTTTGTGTATTTAAGTGTATAAAGAAAGATAATTACTTCATTAGTAATTATTCAGATTTTCTACCTGTTAGCTTTAGCAGTTTTAGTTTATTAAGAAATTTCTTATTTCATCATTTTCCAATAATGATCATAAAGTTGTTCATAATATTCTCTTGTTACCTTTTCAGAGTCTCCAGATGTGTAGTAATGATTCCTTCTTACATTTTGGCTATTTGTGTTTTTTGTTTTTAAAAAGTTAACCACCTCCATATGTTTTTTTTTTTAATTGAAGTATAGTTGATATACAGTATTATGTAAGCTACAGGTATATAATTTCTAAAGGTTATACTCCATTTATGAAGTGAAGTAAAGTGAAAGTCACTCAGTCATGTCTGACTTTTTGCAATTTCCATGAACTATACAGTCCATGGCATTCTCCAGGCCAGAATACTGGAGTGGGTAGCCCTTCCCTTTTCCAGGGGATTTTCCAAACCAAGGGATTGAACCCAGGTCTCCCACATTGCAGGCAGATTCTTTACCAGCTGAGCCACCAGGAAAGCCCCTTCCATTTATAAGTATTATTAAAACTGGCTATATCCCCTTTGTTTTACAAAATATATCCTTCAGGTCTATTTTATATGTAGTAGTTTGTGCCTCTTAATCCCTCCTATTCTGTCTCTTCTATTTCCCTCCCGCTATTGGTAACTACTAGTTTGCTCTCTGTATCTTTGCGGCTGTTTCTTATTTGCCTATATATACTAGTTTGCTGTATTTTTATATCAGTGCCATATAATATTTGCCTTTCTCTGAATTATCTCACTTAGCAAAATACCCTCTAAGTCTATCCACGTTCTTGCAAATGGCAAAATTTCTTTTCTCTATTTTTGGTCTGAGTAGTATTCTATACCACATTATACCACAGTATATATATACCACATCTCCTTTAGCCATTCATCTGCTGAAAGACAGTTAGGTTGCTTCCATAACTTGGCAATTGTAAATGATGCTACTATGACATTGGGGTCATATAGGGTATATGTTTAAGTAGTTCTGGGAACACTGAACCACTACATGTAAAAGAAGGCAATTAGAACATTCTCTAATACCATAGACAAAAGGTAACTCAAAATGGATTAAAGACCTAAATGTAAGGCAGGAAACCATAAAACTCTAGAGGAAAACATAGAACACTTTAACATAAGTCATAACAGAATTTTTTTGGATCTGTCTCTTAAAGCAAAGGGAAAAAAAAAAGTAAAACTGGGATCTAATCAAACTTAAAAGCTTTTGCACAGCAAAAGAAGTAATCAACAGAACCTACTGAATGGGAGAACATATTTGCAAATGATAAGATTGATAGAGGTTTTGTTGTTCAGTCACTAAGTCATATCCAAACATTTGCAACCCCATGGACTGCAGTGGTTAGTGTCCAAAATATATGAACAACTCATACAATTCAATACCAAAACAACAACAAATCTTAATTTAAAATGGGCAGGAGACCTGAACAGACATTTTTGCAAAAAGGACATACTGATGGCCAACAGGCACATAAAAAGAAGCTTCTCAGTATCACTAACCATCAGGGAAATGAAAATCAAACCACAATGAAACATCACCTCACCCCTGTCCGAATGGCTATCATCAAAATGATCTCAAATAACAAACGTTGGCGAGCATGTGGAGAAAAGGGAACTTTTATACACAGTTGGTAAGAATGCAAGTTGGTGCAGTGACTACTGAACACAGTATGACAGTTCCTCAAAAAGCTAAAACTAGAACTACAATATATCCCAACAATTCCACTCCTGGGTATACTATCTCTCCTTTTTCTTAATTTATCTTGTCAAGGGTTTACCACTCTACTGTATTTCTTAAAATATTCTAATTTTCTAATCCTCTCCACTGTTTATTATATTATTCTTTTAATTTCTACCTTTTCTTTGTCATGTCCTCCATTTGACTTTTTTTAGATATACTATAGTTTACTATTCATTTTCTAGATGCCTTAAGATACCTAGTTACAGATTTTTCAGCCTTTTTCCCCTTAATAGATACATGTAAGTCTATAAAAGGCCCTCTAAGCATGACTTTTCTGTCATTATACAAGTTTTGATTTCTAGTATTTTTATCATCCTTTAGTACAAAATATCTTCCAATTTCTATTGAGATTCATTATTTGAACTATGGGTCATAAAGCTTTGGGTTTATAAAATATAATGGTTTCAAGAGAATCTGAAAACTTTCAAACATTATTTCTGCAAATGTAAGTTTGGCATCCTTCCTTTTCTCCTCTTCTTTTGACACTCCAATTAAACACACACACATAGACACATCCAAATAGATAAATATGAGAACTTTATACTATATTCTCTATTTGTCAATATCTATTTTTTAATTTTTCATCTTTTTAAAGTCCTGACTTCATTTTGAATAATTCATTTATTCTTGTATCATCTATGTCTCTTCATTGATAAGTTCATTTTTTTCTAAATGCTATTAACTATATTTAACTACTGTCTATCAAGAAAAGAAGTGCTTTCAGACTCTCAAAAAGCATGACCTCTTGCCAAAATAGGAATATGTTACTAGGACAAATTCCATGCTCATTTCCCTAGACTTCTGTCTTCTTAACATCTTAGTTCTCAAATTCTTCATACATAGTTAGATTTGTGATAGCAGATGTACTTCATATATTGTCCTGACTTTCCAGCTACACTCTGCAAGAGATATCCTCTGAATTTTCAGAAACAGGAAGTAACCATTTTTGAAGGGTCTTATATGCCAGGCTGAGGAAATTAAAGATAATCCTCTAGGTACTGAGTAGCCAAAATATGGCCTGTAATTTTTTAGATAAAATATGTATACAAAATGATTTCAGAAAAGGACTAGGATAGCAACTGTATTTTAACATTATCAACAATAATGGTTTAGGTGGTAAGTGTAAAGGACAGATCAAAATCAACACTCCAGAAGGAGATCCTATAGACTGTGGATATAGATGAAGTGAAATTTAACAAATTTTGAATTTTTGTGACCAAAAGAATGAGAAATCAAGGTGAATCACTAATAAGTGTGTGGGGCACTGATATTATATTATGTTTCTAATACTACTGTAAATGTCTCTGTAGCTATGTCAGCAAGCAATTGAAAAATAAAATTTAGAACTGGGTTTTCAGATCCAAAAATTATTACTTTAGACACAAGAGTTCATAGAAATGAGAATCTAGTTTTAGCTCCAGTTATGCCTCTGGACCACCATAGAACAAGTTATCCACAATAATTAAATCCACGATAAAAGTGGGTTATATTATTCTAATTCTTACTAACTCACCTATAAAGCAGAATATGCAACTTTAATCCACAAGTAATAGACTTTCCTTAGCATATCAGAGCCAATAAAAATCAATAATACTATTTTACAAATCATAAGCAATAGGAAACATTTCTATTTCAAATCATGTAATTAATTCAGTGTTGTGTTGTGAGACTATGTAGATTTGGCATCATAGATCCTATCATGCCTTATAATCTCTTTTCCATCTACATTTGGCTTTATAGCTTAACAACAGCATATATCAAATAACAGATTTCTCTTTCCTCCAAAGAGCTCCTGTCTCTTTTACACAGAAAGGCAGCTACTAATTCAACAAAGTTCTATTTTTAAAAGAGGGACTGACTTTCACAATGGTTCAGGGACTTGGTCAATGTCCTTAGTTGATGAAAATTTCAGCCCCTTGCTTTGTAAGTTTATGTATTTTCTACAGTATCAGTATAACAGGGGGTGAGGGGATAGTAAACATTAATCAAATAATTAAGATTTGTTGGGGACTCTGTACATCTTATTTATTTCATCTTTTAAAAATGCTAAAATGAAGTAGCCATGATTAACATTTTTTATCTCTAGAAAGTTCATCAGAAGGACTGATATTGAAGCTGAAACTCCAATCCTTTGGACACCGGATGCGAAGAGCTGACTCATTGGAAAAGACCCTGATGCTGGGAAAGATTGAGGGCAGGAGGAGAAGGGGATAACAGAGGATGAGATGGTTGGATGGCATCACCGACTCAGTGGACATGAGTTTGGGTAAACTCCGGGAGTTGGTGATTGACAGGGAGGCCTGGCATGCTGCAGTTCATGGGGTCGCAAAGAGTCGGACACGACTGAGTGACTGAACTGAACTGAAATCTAGAAAAAAAATAAAAACTTTAGAAACTTTACCAAAAGGGATCAAGTAACATGCTTAAATTTATATATTATGATAGGGAAAATAATTAGAATTCAAATCATGATTTAAATGATTAGAAACCCCAAGCTCCTCTAATGATTTATGTTCACAAAAACAAACTGATAGGGACTTCCACGGTGGTCCAGTGCTTAAGACTCCTTGCTTCCCAGTGCAGGGGTATGAGTTCAATCCCTGATCGGAGAACTAAGATCCCACATGCCAGAGGGCATGGCCAAAAAATTAAAATAAAATTGATCTTTCAGTTAAAATTAGACAACAAAAAAATGAAATAAAAAACACAAACTGATAAAAACACTTAAAGAAAATTAAAGAGTCTACAAATTTCAAAACTATAATTGTGAGATAAAATTTTAAAAACTGAATATGCCATTTATATGTACTAAATTTTTAGATTCATGCACATATATGGCACATATCACACAAATTTTATATGTAGTGGTACATGGTACACTCCATAGTAACACACTTATCACTGAATCAGTTGAGTAGTACAGTTCAAAGAGCAAATATAACAATGTCACCATAAAAAGTACCATTTATTAACTAGAAAACCATGAAGGTTCATTCAAAATTTGATCAACTTTAACTAGCAACTACTGAAAGATGTTCTTTGTTCCAGACATTCAACTAAGCAATGGAGAAATAAAGATGAGGAAGAATTTACATGTAGGCAGAGAAGGAGGCATTTAGGCAATGCGATAAGTGTGACAGACAGGGAGGCCTGGCATGCTGCGATTCATGGGGTCGCAAACAGTCAGACACAACTGAGTGACTGAACTGAACTGAAACTGAACTGAACTGAAAGTGCTCTGGGAACACAGAAGTACTGGGAGGAGCAAAAGCTTCAGAAAGGAGATAAGATTTGAACAGCACTTTAAAGCCCCAAGAGGTTTACCATATGGAGGGACTACAGCAGTGGTCATCTCAACGGAGGAGACTATATGAGCAAAGGTGGGGGTGCCTTCGTGAGCACAGTATGCTTGGGGGCAAGGGGCTGTCCTCAGAGTGCAGGCCCATCAAATGCATAAAAGCGACACTTGCAGGATTTACCTTACTGCCTACTTTATTTTTTTTTAATTTATTTTTACTATTTTTTTTTTCTGCCTACTTTAAACGATAGGTTGAAACATACATGGTAACTTAAAACCATGGAAGTAATCTTAAAAGAGCAGGAGGAAAACACGGATCTACTTTAGCTAAGCTATATATCTCACTTACTTCAACCTTCTTAAACATAAATTTCAAATTGAACCTTTATCCATATACTCAATAAAAGGCAAGAATGGAGAAATCAATCACTTCCTCTAATTTTTTTATTTCATCTCATTTTCATCCTAGAATTAGCAGATTAGTGTTCATGATTCTTCAACTCTCTTTCCTTCCTGACATTTGATAGCAACTTACTGTTCTTGTTCAAAAGGTAGTGAGCAGTTAGACTTCTCATCTGTTTACTTCAGACCCCCAACTCTGACTCTGAATTGCACAAGTATACCAGGTCAAGAAAACTTCTCCAGCCTCCATCCTCACAGATCTAAAATGGTTTGGAGGCCTGTGTTTCTCTTTCCTTTATCCTCTTTGGGTTTACTTTGGAGGATAAATCACAGTTTCTCATGCCTCATGGCAGTGTGTCATTATAAAATATTTCATACCTGATGACCTTTGAGCATTTCTTATTCAAGATTCATGAAAGCTTAGCATGAGATATGTCTAATGATCTCTGCGTAAACACGCTGAAAGCTCCCTCCTACAAAGGCACAGGCAGGTGGAAGACGTGTTTTCGACACTCTGTCTTCAATCTGAGTGTCACTGGCAGTGCCCGACAGGTCTCATTTGCTAAATAAAGTACAATGTGTCAATTTGAAGTAAATGTAAATTATCACCTTTCTTCCTTGTTAATTAATGTCTGATTAATGCAATACAGGCAGTTGTTGCGAGTACAGTAAGAGAATGGCTTTTGTTGCAAAAACAAAACAAAACCCCTCAAATATAAATCATGGTCTGCCTCATCCATTGAACTTTGGGTTAGAAAGGTTATTTGGAATGATTTGTTCAGTTGGAACCTGGGCAGATGTTCACATCTCAGGCTCTTGATAAATTAATCCCGACAAGTGAATAGCAAAAGGTACTGATGGTACTGAGGTAAGAGTTAGCAGCAGAAAGACCTAGTCTCATGATAAATCATGAAGGACTAAATTCTAGGCTCTGTTTCATGAATATCCAAGAAAACTAACTCAAGAACTAAGAATGTTACTTAAGGAACAATTTGGTAGGCTAAAGGATGAACTTTCACATGGACCTCCCTCTTCTAGAGATTCAAGAAATGATGTATGGGTGCAAGTAAAGGTTTACAGGATAAAAAGAGTGATAGGGCTAATTTGGAAGGAATATCATAAAATGAGAAAACTTAACTCGTTATAACCTAGAACTTCATCTGGTTAGTTGAGCAATCCTAAAGTAGCTAACAATACTTAAAGAATCTGTTAAGTAATGGAGTTTTTAGAATTAAAAGGAATATGGATATTATATAGCACATGTAGTTGAGATTACAAGAGGTAAAGTCATTTTCATAAAGAACACAACTGTTTAATGGCACAGTCAGGTATAGAATACAAGCTTTCAGACTCACAAGTACAGTGTTCTATTTATTTCTAATTTTTATCCCCCCTCTTTTATAAATTTTTTTCATTTCAGTTGATTTCCTAAAATAATACTTTTGAAAAACTGGAAATTGTCTAACTTTTCACAAAAATATCTTCATTGCAAATACATGAGTCCACTTTCTTAAACATGGTGTTTTAAATGCAATAGTTAACTGATTCTTTCATTTGTCAATATTTTTGAGGGGATAAAAATGTGAATTTTGACACCACAAAACTATTAAGTATCATTTCGCACTAACAAGATTTGGTTGCTATTTTTTCTGTGTATATTTCATATAAATTCTGGGAATTATACTCATATCATTTTGAAAGTGGCAAAGACATGTTTTAAGATTCAGATCTGTTTGAATTCAAAGGTGATAAAACAAATGGTTTCACTACAACTAGAATGGATCATACTTCTGCAATGTGTGAATAAGAATTGTATTCATTTATTCATTCAACAAATAGGGCTCTAATAACCAGACAATAAAAAGGGCCTAAAGTTCTAAAAAACAATCAGTTGCAAAGTTAGACATTATGCAAAGTGTAAATACTTTTTATGCTCTAAAACAATATCAAATACACCCTTGTCTGCTTCCCTTAAGGCAGTCAGAAGTAGTGAACACAAAAGACAGTTGTCATCTGTTCCACAAAGAGATATGTATATGATGATGGTGACCCTGTAATGAGCCCTCCATTTAATCTGATTGCCTCTTATTAGGTGTGTGGATATAAGATGGAAAAAAAAAATCACAGATTCAGAATCTTCTAAACTTAAAGCTGATTCTCTTTCTATAATGGCACTAGACTCGATAAGTAAGAAAGTTGATAAAGTTAGTAAAGTGTCTACTAATAATGATGTTTGGAAGTGGTAGATACTTCAGTCAGTGATCCTAAAAACCTACAACTTCACAGGCATAAATACCAGAGAATGTTTTGAATGACCCAGCAATGTACAGTCAACAAATCCATCCTATGCCTATTCTTACAAATCATTTGGAAAATATCATGGTGCTCTGAAAAGTGTACAGACTATAAGATAAGAGACAGCGATGAAGTACTAATGGTATAGCCACGCGTTCCGGGAAACAAACTCACTCAGAAGGACAATGCAGATAGTGGAGCGCAGTTTATTACATCAGTGGGCCCAAGGCAGAGTCTCCTCTTAGCCAAGGACCCCGACCAGTTTCTGTGAAAACCTTATATACTCTAAGTGTAGGTGCACAAACCCACCTCCCCAGATTCCCTGAAACTAGTCTGAACAAAGGAAAAAGAAAGATATAATCAAAGTTAACCCATGCCTTAAGCCTCGGTAGTTAACAGTGAACAATTACCAATAGGCCTGTGGTCATACCCCAATAAGCATAATAGAATGTATGGTTCTATTTGGTGACACAGATAATTAAGGTATTCTTTTAGGCAATGGAGAGCCCTGGTTTTTTTTAATAAAAAACCAATAGTGATTTATTAGGCCCCATATATGTGGTAAACATTTTTTAAAGAGGAAGAAGATATGTCTATTTGCTAAAAAAAAGTCCATATTAGAAGCATGAAGTCAAAAGTAAGTCAAAATACATCTATAAGAAGATAATGAGCCCAATTCTGGCTATTATGAAATAATTTATATTGGATATGGACTTCTACTGACTGTAAAAATGAACACAATATCAGACACAACTTTTTTAGGCACTGAACATCAAACAGCATGATGACCTTGGAGACAGAAAAAAAAAAAAAAAGTGAACATTCATCCAATTTGTCTAACTGGAAGTACTTTCTCTACAAAAGAAGGGAGGTGAAGCCCACGAAGAACTCCGCCTTGTTAAGCTAAGGAGAAAGTTATTGAATCCGCTGGAATTTGTAAGTGAAATATTAGAGAAGAGAAAGTTGGCAGCGACAAGGAGTGTGGAAAACTTTTAGGGTTAATGACACGTCATTTGTACATGTTTGGGTTGCAAATGTGTGAGTGAAAACACTGTGAAAACTAGCAAAGGGACATTCTTTCAGTGATAAAACTGGAAAAAGATTCTTGAAGTCTCACAGTGCTGGGAGATATTGAAATCCCAGTTTTGCAAGAATAAAGTGATCCCTGGGAGACCTTTGTGCATTCAATGACATCAGAACCTGGAAGTAAGGACCACATCCTAAAGTAAGAGACACACCAGTACTAAAAACAAATGCAAAATATACTCATTCTCATATAGAGTAAAACCAAACCTACCAGAATTTAAAAAAAAAAAAAGGTGAGAGGGGTAACCTCACAAGATCTTTTCAGAATCAAATTCAAAAGTTTCTAAATGAAGGTGGCATAATTCAGACTACTATATCAAACCATTAGCAACAACCATTATATAATAAGTACTCATACATGAAGCAGCAGAGAAAAAAAACCCAAAGTCAAAAACTAAAGCTATCAATAAAGAAAAAGCATAGAAAAGAAATCCGAAACACTTAATATAAATCTGTTCAAGGGTGTAAAGGAAACTCATTATTCACAACTTGTTCTTTTAATATATTTTATGCTTATATGTTTATTAATAACTGCAGTCTGGGACAGTCAATGCCAGCAGGTTTGCATTGTAAGAAAAATAGTGGTTAATTCTTCAGGCTGAAATAAAATAAAATCCAGATAAACATATAAACCCACTGAGAAAAGTAAACTGTAAATAAGGGGCATTTATTCTCTTAGTTAATTAGAACTAAAATATCAACAACATGTTTTGAAATTTATAACACGTACAATAACATAGCAGTAAAGAATCAGCCTGACAATGCAAGAGACACAGGTTTGATCCCTGGGTCAGGAAAATCCCCTGGAGAAGGAAATGGCAACCCACTCCAGTATTCTTGCCTGGGGAATTCAGTGTACAGAGGGACCTGGTGGGCTACAGTCCATGGGGTATCAAGGAGTCAGACACGACTTAGCAACCAAAACAACAATAACAGAAAAGGAGAAGTGGCTAATGAAATTAAACTGTTGTATGATTCTTAAATCTTTTAAGTATTGCAATGCAAATTGTAAGTAGCATGTGATAAATTAAGTTGCATATTATGCTGCTGAGTCAACAGACACACAAACACACCTACAGAGTTGTAAATGTTTTAAAAAGCAGAATAATTAAAACTGAGTATTAAAAATATAAAAGTACTCCATTAATCTGAAAGAGGGCAGAGAGACATAGAATATGTAGAAAGTAATAGCCTGACGGTTGATATAATCACAAAAATATCAATAATTATTGCATATTTTAAATTGCCCAAATTCTCAGTGAAAGCTAAATTATAAGATTAAAAAGTGTTACCTAGTTTTATGCTGACTACAAGATAAGTATAAAGACAACCATAGCTTGAATTAAAGGGATGGAAAATTTATGCCCTGCAGACATGAAATATAAGAAATCTGGAGAGACTATAATAATAGTAGACAAAGCAGACATTTCAAGAGAGAGAGAAGGAAATTTCATAATGCTGAAAGGGTAAATTTTCAGGAAGAAATGAAAATAACAAATGTGCATGCAGCATAAATAAGGTTTCAAAATAAATGAAGTAAAACCTGACAGAATTAAATGGAGAAATAGACAAATCTTTAATCACAATAAGAGTTTTTAGCAATTCTCTCTCAGTAATAGATAGGAAAATGAGACAAAAGTACAGAAAGGATGTGTAAGATTCGAATAATAATGTCAATTAATTTGAACTAACAGACATTTACAGGACAACATCCTCAATAACTGCCAAATACATATTAGATGATGCTGTTAAAGTGCTGCACTCAAATAAGCCAGCAAATATGGAAAATTCAGCAGTAGACACAAGACTAGAAAAGGTCAGTTTTCATTCCAATCCCAAGGAAGGGCAATGTCAACCAATGTTCAAACTACTGCACAATTGTACTCATTTCACATGCTAGCAAAGTAATGTTCAAAATTCTCCAAGCCAAATTTCAACATTACATGAAATCAGAACTTCCAGATGTTCAAGTTGGATTTAGGAAATGCAGAGGAACCAGAGACCAAATTGCCAACATCTGCTGGCTCATAGAAAAAGCAAGAGAATTACAGAAAAACATCTACTTCTGCTTCACTGACTACTCAAAAGCCTTTGACTGTGTGGATCACAACAAACTGTGGAAATTCTTAGAGATGAGAATACCAGACCACCTTATTTACCTCCTGAGAAACCTGTATGCAGGTCAAGAAGCAACAGTTAGAACCAGACAAGGAACAACAGACTGGCTCCAAATTGGGAAAGGAGTACATCAAGACTATATATTGTCACTCTGCTTATTTAACTTATATGCAGAGTACATCATGTGAAATGCCAGGCTGGATGAAGCACAAGCTGGAATCAAACTTGCCAAGAGAAATATCAATAACCTCAGATATGCAGAAGATACCACAATTATGGCAAGGGTGATAAGCCAAGAGAAATTACAGAGCCTGTTGATGAAGGTGAAAGAGGAGAGTGAAAAAACTGGCTTAAAACTCAGCATTCAAAAAATGAAGATCATGGCATCCAATTCCATTGCTTCATGACAAATTGATGGGGAAACAATGGAAACAGTGACAGACTTTATTTTCTTGGACACCAAAATCACTGCAGATGGTGACTGCAGCCACGAAATTAAAAGACACTTGCTCCTTGGAAGAAAAGCTATTACAAATCCAGACAGCCTATTAAAAAGCAGAGACATTACTTTGCCAACAAAGGTCCATCTACTCAAGGCTATAGCTTTTCCAGTAGTCACGTATGAATGTGAGAGTTGGACCATAAAGAAAGCTGCCAAAGAACTTGTGCTATCAAACTGCAGTGTTGGAGAAGACTCTCGAGAATCTCCTGGACTGTAAGGATATCAAACCAGTCAATCCTAAAGGAAATCTATCCTGAATATTCATTAGAAGGACTGATGCTGAAGCTCCAATGAGCTTGACCACCTGATGTGAAGAGCTGACTCATTAGAAAAGACCCTGATGCTGTGAAAGATTGGCAGGAGAAGAGGGGATGACAGAGGATGAGATGGTTAGACGGCATCACTGACTCAATGGATGTGAGTTTGAGCAAGCTCTGGCAGATGGTGAAGGACAGGGAAGCCTGGAGTGCTGCAGTCCATGGGATTGCAAGAGTCCAACATGACTGAGTGATTGAATGACAGCATATTAGCTTCAAGTGCACAGTGAGCATTCAATAAGACAGATCATATCCTGAACTATAAACAAATCCAAATAAATTTAAAAGAATTGAGTTCTTAAGAGTTACATAGTCTCTGAACCTCCAACCCCATGGAAGTAATTATAAACCAATAAAGAAACATAAAGAAAATTCTCAAATATTTGGAAATCAAGCAACACATTTCTAAGTATACAATAGGGTAAAGAGAAAACACAATTTTAAATATTTCAAACTGTGACAGTTAAAATGAGATGAGAAAATTGCATGCCAATTTAAAATTTTATGTTTGCAAAAACAGACTTAAAATGATGCAATTTTCCATATTGATTTGCTTTAAAAAGGAGAGTAAATCAAACCTGAACTAACAGCAAGAAGTAACAAAATAGAGATCAGTGATCAATGAAATACAAAAAGCATAGTGATAAATCAAAGAAGTTAAGTTTCTTTAAAAAGATTGATTGAATAGAAAAACTATAACAATGATTAAATAAAACAGAAAAGAAAACACATATTATACATATTACAAGTTGAGAAATAAAACAGAGATTTCTACTACAGAGCCTAAAGACATTAAAAGTATAGGACAACATAATTAACAACCTTATACCCATAAACTGAAAGTTTAGATGAAATAATTCTGTGAATAACAGATTTTATCAAAACTGACACAGAAGAGATGAAAAATGTTAATGTCCTATATCTAATGTTAAATTTAATTCTTAATGAAATTCTTCCTATAAGGAAAAACTAGGCCCAAATATTTTCACCTTCAAAAGAAGAAGGTAAATTCTTCTCAACATTTAAAAAAATTTAAAGTAGTAATTTTTTTTTTACCAGCAATCTAAAATTGGAGGCCAAAGTATGTTCTTCAACTGCTTATATAAACTAATCGTAATTTTGATATCAAAAATTAAAAAGCAAAATATCAGAGAAAGGAATTACAGATTAACCTCTTTCTTGAATACAAATATAAAAATCACAAAATTATCAAGAAACCATATCCAGTACCATATAAATGGCTTCCCTGGTGACTCAGCAGTAAATCCTTCTGCAATGCAGGAGAAGTGGGTTTGATTCCTGGGTCGGGAAGATCCCTTGGAAAAGGAAATGGCAACCCACTCCAGTATTCTTGCCTGGGAAATCCCATGGAGAGAGTAGCCTCACAGGTTACAGGCCATGGGGTTACAAAAGAGTCAGATGTGACTTAGTGACTAAAATATAACATATAAATGAGATCTATTAACACATGAAATGAGATTTATCCCAGGTATGTAAGTTTGCAGTAACAGACAAAAATCAATTTATTTCTCCACTTTAATAGAAAACAAGAGGAAAAAAACACATGATCATTGAAAAACATGTCTATACCTAACATTATACTTAATGATGAGAATCTAAACGCCTCCCCTTAGGGTTGGTACACAAAAAATATTTTCTGTTCTTGCCACTTAAAATTAATACTGAAGTACAAGTCCTAACCAGGTAAATAAAGTAAAATTTAAAAAAATAATAATAGAAGGTAAGCAAATTTGAAAGAATTAAACTAATCTCTATTAACAATATGATTACCTACACAAAACATCCTAAGGAGTTTATACAATAAATATCAAAATGAATAATTTACCAAGTTGACATTTAAATAATAATTTAAATAATTAAAGTTGACATTTAAAAAATATTATATATTATCAGTGATGAAAAAATTTAAATGTCATTTCCAATATTAATTTTAAAAACTTAAATGATTTAGAGATACCTTAACAGGACATTTAAAAACTACAAAACTAAATAAATAGAGAGACATGGCCCATTGGTTGATTAGATGAAACATTAAAATTTCAATTCTTCCAAAATCTATTTAAAGATTCAATGCATTCCAAATTAAACTCATGAGATGTTTTACAGAAATGGACAAGTAGGTTCTATAAATTAATATGTGAATGCAAAGAAACTAAGTTAGCCAAGAGACTTTAAAATGTAAAGTTGGAGAACTCACATTATCATACTTAAAAACTCAGTGAAAAACATTTACCAAAAAAGTGTTGTACTGGTTTAAAAATAGATCAATGGAATATAGCAGAAAATCCTGAGATGTCAGATGGTAAAGCATCTGCCTGCAACACGGGAGACCCGGGTTCATTCCCTGGGTTAGGAAGATCTCCTGGAGAAGGAAATGGCAACCAACTCCAGTACTCTTGCCTGGAAAATTCCATGGACTGAGGAGCCTGGTGGGCTACAGTCCATGGGGTAGCAAAGAATCGGACACGACTGAATGACTTCACTTTCACTTTCCTGAGATGTACCCATATACATGTAGTGAAACAATATTCCTTATTCTCAAGATAAGTCATGAGAGAAAGGATTCATTTAAACAAATAATGCTGGAACATCAAAATAAATATATTGAGAAAATGTACTTTGACCTCCACCAAAGACCAAAATTTGAGATCAGAAAAAAAACAGAGCTAAATTTTTAGTTTCTAGAAGAAAACTAGGAGAATAGTTTCATGACAATCAAGTAGGCAAATATTTCTTTAAAAGGGTGACAAAAAGTATTTGAAAATGATTAATTGTATTTCATCAATTTTATTATCAAAATATTATCAATTATTATCAAAATGCGATCATTTAGAAAATAGAGAAGGGGTGCAGACCCAGAGAAAATACTTATGATGTGTATATCTGACAAAGGGTTTTTTTGGATTATATAAAAATAAATCTTACAACTCAATAATGAAAAGACAACTCAGTAAGAAAACAGATTAACATGAATAACAGAAGCAGCAAACAGATGATGTATATATCTTCACAAAAGAAAACACAGGAAAGGCCAGTGAATATAAGGGAAGACATTCGGCAATATTAGTCCCGGGGAAATGCAAAATAAAACCAAAGTGAGATTCCCCTTCACACTTGCAAGGCTAACATTCCAAAGATTGTCAACACCAATGCTAGAGTTGCTAAAGATCTGGAGGAAACAGCATATATGCAGGAGGAGATATAAAATCATACAAAAACTTGTGACCACAGTTTATACGTGTTGTCATGCACCTAACACACAACCCAGAAATTTTCTCTCTTGATATTTATCCAAGAGAAATAAAAACATGTGTCCACAAAAACACATATCCAAAAATACATAACTGCTACAATCTAGAAATAATCCAAAAGTCTACCAATAGAATGGAGACTCAGCATGTAATAATATATTCACACAAATATTGTGCTGTGCTTAGTCATTCAGTCATGTCTGATTCTCTGCGACCCCATGGACTATAGCCCACCAAACTACTACTCAGACCAAAAAATGAACTACTGAAATATGCAACAATAAGTATGAATTTCAAAATCATGCTCAGCAAAAGAAACCAGATACCAAAAAATAAAAAAAAAAAGAAAGCCTGTAATCCCTGATTGTGTTCAGATGAAGTTCAGTAACAGGGAAAACTAACCTATGATGATGCAAATCAGACCAGTGGCTGTCTCAGCGTGGGGGTGAGGTACTAATTAGGAAGGACACAAAGGCACTTTCTAAAGAAATGAATATATTCTATATCTTGAATTACGTATAGCTACATTTGTGTAGGCATGCATACTTAAGAAATAAACACTTAAGATCTGATTTTTTTTATCCACCTCTGTGTTCCATGGTAACATTTTGGTAGTTTGAAATTGGATGTGGCGGACTTATTCCTGGAAATCAGGAAATTCCACAAATCAAGGTTTATTTTTCAACAAACCACTGCCAAGATACCTTCCTTTCAAAGTGATTCATGATATAACAAATAAAAGTCTGAGACTATTGGTACCCAGCTATTCTGTGGACTGAGCAAAAGAAACCCTACCTGCAGCAAGTGAGAGAAGAGAAATAAAGGAGATACTCGAAGAAAACCAAAGAGGCTGAGTCAAATATCCAACAGATCAGAAGAAGGAGAGCACCACTGGTAGGAAGAGAAGGGACAGGGAATCCCAGTTCAGTGACTTTGGCTAGCTGCTGTACTTCTAAACTCACTGAACTACCTCTGAAGGCTAGTAAAAGGTGAATTTCGAAAGAAGTAAAAAATGCTGGCCGTATAAAGTTATCAAATGCCGTTATCAAAATAGCAAAGGAGCCAATTTTATTTTGGTCATTTCCTTCACAGCACCTACCATTTCCTGACATAATATCACATATCTGCTCATTTTATAGCTGTCACCTCATTATAATGAAGGCCGAATCTTTGTCAGACCTTTCACTATAATAACACCAGCACCTAGACCATACCTAACATGCTGTAGGTGTATGCGTGCATGCTGTCACTTCAGTTGTCTCTGACTGTTTTTCAATCCCAAGGACTGTGGGCCACCAGCCTCCTCTGTCCATAGGATTCTCCAGACAAGAATACTGGAGGGTTGCCGTGCCCTCCTCCAGGGAATCTTCCCGACCCAGGGATTGAACTCATGTCTCTCACATCTCCTGCATTGGCAGATGGGTTCTTTACCACTAGCACCACCTGGAAGCCCACCACAGTGTAGATATACAATAAATATTAGAGGAATAAATAAATAAACAAAAAGAAACAGATTTCTATGGAAGCTGAGGTTTATGTTCTACTTTCCAATAGGTCAGTAACTATAGAAAGAAGAAATGTGGTCATTAATAAGGGACTCGCTTTCTTTCCTACCTCTGACTTTCAGAGGTAGGCAGGATAAGTCTGGCACAAATGTACAGAATACAGCTGACTCTGGGTTTGACTTTTCAGGGGTAACAGAATATAGACACATAAATCTTCAGTAAAGGTAACAGCTATTACCTAAAAGCTTTAGGCCAATGTTTTAGTTTATTTTTACTTGTTCTTTTATCCCTATGCCACTTGAGCCTAAGTTCATTATTTTATCCAATTAAAGAGAAAAGATTATGAGCATATACTGATATGAGAAAAGAGCTATCAAGTGGTTCATAGAAGGAAAATTTTAACAACAAAGAATAGGATCAAGCACACACATTCACAGAATTACTCATCGTCTGTGAACTCTGGTGAACACGGACCACAAAAGAATCACTGATTCTGCAAACTTGAGCTTATGTTAAAGGTCATAAGATCTTGTTTAAAGTAGCCTAGCATTTTCATTAGTCTCAAATGAGGCTCTTAACGTTCACTTCAAGCATAAATTCACTTCCTTACAAAGAGAAAAACAAAATCAAAGAAAAAGTGATGTTTCCAAATTTCCAAACAATGTGGAACAAGTTCAGTGTTTTCTATTCCTCATATCCAATGTGATCGCCTTCACAGAAAATCCCTCAGTAAAAAGAAATCTACCCTCCCCCAAAAGATCTCACTGATCACAAGTTATGTTCTTGGTGTAATTTGTTCATTTTCAGTAAAGATGTCAAGTTCTCCCTGAAGGAAAACTGCCTCAAGAAAAAATTAGGAAAAAAAAAAAAAACAGAATGGAATCTTTTCATCATGAATAAATAATCTTATATTGAAAACACCATAACTTTCCTGAGCAATGTACAGATTTTATTTAATGGTACACTTGTGCTTTTCATAAAAACTCAATGGAGATGGGAGAAAAAGTACATCTAAGGTTTAATTCCCCCACAGGCCCCCACATTTACAATGGTGATAACTGAAAGGCAATTCAGATCCCATATATCCTTTCCCTTTATCCCACTCAGTAAGACAGGTCAGAATGAATGGACATTACCAACCATCTCTGAGTCAACTTCATAGGAAATTTCACAGATGATAGCTCAACTCAATCCTCACAGTAAGCATCTGAGGTAGTTCATCAGAGATCATGTCAGAATAGTGGTGTCCTTTGAGATATTTTTACAAAGGGAGATGGCAGAGACCCAGAATCCCGGGAACAGAGCTTGGTCCATAAGCATCTACCCCTGCTGCTACCACTGGAGAAACATAAACATACTGTCATACCATCAAGTAAATAACAAAAAGAATGTTATTAATAGCTGGGCTTTGGATTCCTACTCCAGTATATACCCTGCTGCTGCTAAGTCACTTCAGTCGTGTCCGACTCTGTGCGATCTCACAGACGGCAGCCCACCAGGCTCCCCCATCCCTGGGATTCTCCAGCAAGAACACTGGAGTGGGTTGCCATTTCCTTCTCCAGCGCATGAAAGTGAAAAGTGAAAGTGAAGTTGCTCAGTCGTGTCCAACTCTTAGCAACCTCATGGACTGCAGCCTACCAGGCTGCTCCGTCCATGGGATTTTCCAGGCAAGAGTACTGGAGTGGGGTGCCATTGCCTTCTCCGGTATATACCCTAGCTGATCTAGTTTCATGTAGGCAGGCATTTTTGCCTGGACTAAATACAGAGAAAGAACAAGCCAGAAGGAAAGTTTCTTTACAATCCTGAGCACATAAATACGCCCCTTGACCTATGAGTTATATATAGGTCAGACTATATACAGGTCAGATATATATATATATATATCAGACTCCCTTTACCTATATGTTAAAACATGAAAAAAATGCAAAGAAAGTCAAAGATGCCCAGGCTTTTATCCAGGAAGAACTGGGTATTTCTCTGCCTCACCTTTTGAACCTCTGAAACATAAGAGCAACAGAGAGGGCAATAGCTGTGCCATTTCTAAGAAACAGAGATTTCTTACATTCAATTTCTTAAAAATAAAAGGTTTGGAAAAGTGGCGCTTGCTTACAAGCTAAATTTTAACTCTTTCCATTAGCACAAAGGTATAAATAGGATTGTTTTTATTTTTATTACAAGCAGCACAATCACTGGATTGCTGAAATTAAGAACATTTATTTGGGCTTCCCTAGTGGCTCAGGTGGTCAAGAATCTGCCTGCAATGCAGGAAGCTGGGTTCAATCCCTGGGTCAGAAAGATCCCCTGGAGAAGGGAATGGCAACCCACTCCAGTATTCTTGCCTGGAGAATTCCATGGACAGAATCTGGCGGGCTGCAGTCCAAGGGGCTGCAAGATTCAGAGACGAATGAGCAGCTAACACACACACACACACACACACACACACACACACACACACACACAATTCATTGGAAGGACATTCCAGTATCACATAACACATAGCCAAAACTCAAGAAAAGATGAAATAGGTGGTTTCCCAGTACCCTAGTCCCACACAAGCTGCTCCATAGTTTGACTTTCCCACATCCACACTTTAATATTTTTCCCCAAATACATGGAATTTCTTGTAGCATACCAAATGTTCATTGTGCAGTTCCAGCCATTGCACTAACCCTTGGCTTTTATTTCCCAATTTTTCTTGCATTTTCTAATCCATATTCATCTTTCAAGCATCAATATATAGAACTATGTTTCTATTTACAAAGTCTTCTGTGACATTTCACATCCAATGTCCTTTCTCTTGTCCGGCATCACCATATGGATACCTTTATCATATAATGAAAAAGTGAAAGTGTGAGTCACTTAGTCATGTCTGACTGTGACCCCATGGACTGTAGCCCACCAGGTTCTTCTGTCCACGGAATTCTCCAGGCAAGAATACTGGAGTGGGTAGCCATTCTCTTCTCTAGGGGATCTTCCCGACCCAGAGACTGAGCCCAGTCTCCCTCATTGGAGGCAGATTCTTTACCATCTGAGCCACCAGGGAAGCCCACATAATAACAAACACCAACATCAATGAGAATGCAGGTTAACCTATCATATGCCAGTCTTTGTGATAGTTTATTAAATCATTTTATCTAATCTTTGCAGCATCTCTATTCAATGCTGTGAGATGGAAATACTTATTTAATTATTTCAAGCTAACAAAAACTTTTTTATTTATTCCACAAAATTAAAGACCAGGTAAGTATCACATGTTCAAGCTTTTCATATACCTTACCCATATTTTCCAAGTACCAGTTCACACCAAAGAACAAACTTCCAAATTCCTATCAGCACTGTCATAAAATGTTGCTTTATAACTCAACTTAAATACACGTGAGGATTAGTTCAACCATCTCAGTGGTGTGCCCTATTGTTTCATATTTTCCATCATCCAAATGAAAGTAAAAGTGCTTTTCCCTCCACTTTTCATTCCTCCTGCATCCATTTATCCTTTTGATTGGGTAAGATTAAATCTGCATCAAGATATTTATTTACATAATCTAATGCAGCTAAGTATGGACACCAGAATTAGACCCCACCTCTTGCCCTCACAGGACACATAAGCTTTGACAGGTCATTTTTCTTTACTTAATAAATGCAGAACATCAGACTTTTGTCTATCAGATTGTCATGAAAATGAAAGTGTTTGACATATATCAGGACTTCATTAAATACTTAAGATCTAACTCCATTGCTAATATTGCCAATAAATATACAGAAAAATTGAACAAAAATTAGCTTGAGGGAGTATATGAGTGTTTCCCTATTTATAATCTGTTGTATCATACTTTAAGTATGGTTTCTTTACTTCTGACTTTTAATTAGTTAGCAAAAATGTGATAGAAGTTATTTGTTCATTATTGAGACTCACGAAATATTCCCTTTTAGCCTGGGTAGAATCAAGTGATTCCACTGCTTTCTGGTCATATTAAAACTTAATTTGACCACCCTACTATTTAGATTTTTCTGTTCCTTTAGTTTCAGCTCTTCAACACACTGCCTAGACAGATAGTAACTAGTCCATAGTTAGAGATGTGGATTTGAAAATTGTACTTGAGTAATACTTAGCAAATACAATCTACAAATTTTAGTGGAGTAGATCTGTTCATTGAAATCAGTGCTAATTGGGTCATTAACACATATTGTTTAATTACTTGACCTGTTCCTCTGCAGACAACACATGTCTTCAACAATTAAACTGTCTCTTTCAAGTTATCAACCTCCGGAGCTTACTAGGTGTATCTTAAGAAGTAGAGTTACATATTCAAATTTTTCAACTCCTCTCTGAAAAGCTCCAGTATGCATATTCCATTTTTTTTCATTATTTTATTTATTTATTTATTTATTTTTATTAGTTGGAGGCTAATTACTTCACATCATTTCAGTGGGTTTTGTCATACATTGATATGAATCAGCCATAGATTTACACGTATTTCCCATCCCAATCCCCCCTCCCACCTCCCTCTCCACCCGATTCCTCTGGGTCTTCCCAGTGCACCAGGCCCGAGCACTTGTCTCATGCATCCCACCTGGGCTGGTGATCTGTTTCACCATAGATAATATACATGCTGTTCTCTCGAAACATCCCACCCTCACCTTCTCCCACAGAGTTCAAAAGTCTGTTCTGTATTTCTGTGTCTCTTTTTCTGTTTTGCATATAGGGTTATCATTACCATCTTTCTAAATTCCATATATATGTGTTAGTATGCTGTAATGTTCTTTATCTTTCTGGCTTACTTCACTCTGTATAATGGGCTCCAGTTTCATCCATCTCATTAGGACTGATTCAAATGAATTCTTTTTAACGGCTGAGTAATATTCCATGGTGTATATGTACCACAGCTTCCTTATCCATTCATCTGCTGATGGGCATCTAGGTTACTAGTATAGCCACTATGGAAAACAGTGTGGAGATTTCTTAAAAAACTGGAAATAGAACTGCCATATGACCCAGCAATACCACTTCTGGGCATACACACTGAGGAAACCAGATATGAAAGAGACACGTGCACCCCAATGTTCATCGCAGCACTGTTTATAATAGCCAGGACATGGATGCATATTCCATTTTTATGAAATCTCAATCAGCATCTTAGAACATACTTTGAAAAATGTTAATTTAGAATGCTCTACTTTCAGAAAATAATATACTATGCACTGACCATGAATCTTTTTTCTTTGCTACTTTGTGGGCATATTATGAGCTTCCTAGTGGCTTTTTATATCAAAACTCCAAAAGTACGGTAGGTTTCAAGTAAAGCTTGATCTAATAGTTCAAATTATATCACCAACACTCATTTTCTCTCAGCTCTCCACTGGCCTCAGACTGTCTCCCTGTCTCTACACTATTGACCCTCTGTAGCTACCTCTAGGAAAAAAAAAAAAAGAGAAAGGAAGGAAGGGAGGGAGGGAGTGAAGAGGGTGAACAAGGAAGGGGAAAGAAGGGAAGAGAAAGGAGGAAGGAATAAAGAGAGCTATTAAAGGAAAAGAGAGAAGAAAAAAAAAAAACCTTCATTTGTAACTGTATTTGTGATTTCTATGGTATAAACACTCCCAAGAGGGCCATGGCCATTTCAAGCTATCAATGTGACGTCACTGAATGCAGGTTGGGTTGTACAATCAGCTCTCACGTGGCAGTTAAGGGCCAGTTCCATCTCCCCTCTGTTAGTTGTAGCTCAGTATTCATATTTTTATATCACCAAGTCTTGGGGTATAAAGTTTCTTCAGGTAGTTCCTGAGAAAAAAGAAAGAAATGTTTTCTCCCCGAAGCCTTACACTAGTTTGCCAGTATCTTATGAACTCTGATTGGTTTATTTACCCATGAAATTTCTGGGGGAATCAAATATACTAACTAGCTTAAGCTAGTCCAGGGCTCACTGCCCTGTGAACCATATTGCCCAAATGTTTCTCCATTTGGACACAGAAGAGTGAAGTCCTCATTCAGAAACAAGGGAATCTTTAGATTTTAAAAAAGATGGGAAGGGGATGGAAGGAAGGAAACCAAAATAAATAAATAAATAATGCCAACAGGGGACATAAAAGAAAATCCCTTTAGTCTAAGACCTCAGCAATATACCTGAATGCGAGCTCTATGAATACAGAGGCATTTCTGTCCTCACTTCATTTTTGTTGATACTACTGATAAGTTCAATGAACACTTGTTGAATGAAAGTTAAATTGGAGGAACTCAAACATTTTTGACTGTATCAGGGAGAAAAGTTAAAACCTTTACACAAATAACTTGGCTACTGGCTTTTCACTATTAAAATATTTTTTGGACTTCGATACATGCAGTTGTATAAATGTCACTAGTTTTGTAAATAGTCCTGTAACTTAGAGTAATTCATATCCTCCAAAATGATTCACAGTCATATTAAATTCTAGCCCATGAAGGGTTATGCTGAGGTACTAGTGTATTTTTCTCATTTTAACTATGAAAACTGGCCCCATTATCATGCACCAAACAATGCTGTTATCATAAAGGAACCCATTTTAGGATGTTAATAGGTATTTCACTACTGTACCATCCAACTAATTGAGCATATAGAAGGGTTGTAGAGTGGTCAGCCACACAGGATGTTGGAGAATATAAAGATCTGCCAGATAAAGACCCATCTGTGTTCATCCATAGGCGCTGCAACAACATCAGCAGGTCATTGTTGACTAATTTTAGGACATTTTCTATCTTTTGAGGAGAACTGAAATATTTTATGAGCAGCAAACAGACAAGAATCTTCTTTTTATTTTCTCTCTATACAGTACTTTTGCAAATATTAAAATAACTAGTCAATTGTTTTCTCCCTAGTGTCCTGTGTATTTTGTGGACTATGCAGAGATTAATAGCAGCCTGCAATAATCTGTTGTCCTTTGTGGGAAAAAAAAGAAAAAACTATGCTGCTGTTTCTGGAAAGAAATAATTGGTACATAGCTTATAGAGTCAACGTCTGAATTTAATGGAGCATAAAGGGGTGGTATTTCTCATGAAGGAGGCATATTATCTGTTTAAACAGCTTTCAGTCTTGCACATAAATTAGGCCTTCGACAAGCTTTGGAAAAAGAGAAACCACAGAGTAATGAATTAACATGCCTGCATATTCCTAACAAAGAAACCATCTCTTCTGAAAAGAAGAGAAAGCTCCAGTGTCTCAGCTACATTTGGAAATCTAAAATTAATTATTGACATTTCCATATTGTTTGCAGCCACTTTGCTTGCCCATTTATTGTAAAATGTATATATGCTAATTGTTTTACGGGAGCTTATAAAACTCAGACTACAAATGAGATAATGTATGACCAATTTATCGCGTTTGCCCTTCAGACATAGAGCTAAACCTGGCATAAATGAAAAGTGGTCAATGCACATTTTGTCAAGGTCTTTCCTTACTCCAGAAAGAAAATGAAATGGTAAAATTCTCAAATAGCTGCAATTGAAAAACATTTTATATTTCTCTCTAAACTATTTCCTTTACCAGCTAAAAACCAATTTGAGGTAGTTCCTAGAATCCATCCTGGTGAATATATTTATGCCAAAAAATGATAATAATTTATAGAATATAGAATCTGATACTCTTTTCCCATTTACTACAGGTAACACTGTAATTCCTATTCTTTGAAAAAGAAACTGAACATATATCTGCTGTTAAACTTGCACTGAACCTAAGAAAAAATTAATATGAAATGTATTATTCAAGTTAACATTCTCTGTTTATGATAGCAGCTATGTCAGCTTGGAAGAACCCATTCAGTTAAGCCCAAAACCGTAGGCAAGACTGCCAATACACCAAAGGTGACCACTAATCTCTAGGAAAGATGATTCCAACTTTCTTTGGTAGCTCATTTCTATAACTAAAGTTAGTAACTCTTTCACAAAGTTCTTCTTTCTTCCACTGAATTAAAACTTTCCTGCTTTAGGTGAGACATATTCAGTCTCCTTTTATGTGAGTTAAGTTCAGTCACTCAGTTGTGTGTGACTCTTTGCAATCCCACGGACTGCAGCATGGCAGGCCTCCCTGTCCATCACCAACTCCCAGAGTTTACTCAAACTCATGTCCATTGAGTTGGTGATGTCAGCCAATCATCTCAATCTCTGTTGTTCCTGTCTCCTCCCACCTTCAATCTTTGCCAGCATCGGGGTCTTTTCAAATGAGTCAGTTCCTCGTATCAGGTAGCCAAAGTACTGGAGCTTCAACTTCGACATCAGTCCTTCCAGTGAATATTCAGGACTGATCTCCTTTAGGACGGACTGGTTGGATTTCCTTGCAGTCCAAGGGACTCTCAAGAGTCTTCTCCAACATCACAGTGCAAAAGCATCAATTCTTTGGCACTCAGCTTTTTTTATAGTCCAACTCTCACATAAAAAAATGACTACTAGAAACACCACAGCTTTCACTAGATGGACCTTTGTTGGCAAAGTAATGTCTCTGCCTTTTAATATTCTGTCTAGGTTGGTCATCATTTTTCCTCCAAAGAGTAAGCGTCTTTTAATTTCATGGCTGCAGTCACTATCCGCAGTGATTTTGGAGCCCAGAAAATAAAGTCTGTCCCTGTTTCCACCATTTCCCCATCTCTTTGTCATGAAGTGATGGGACCAGATGCCATGCTCCTAGTTTTCTGAATGTTGAGTTTTAAGCCAACTTTTTCACTCTCCTCTTTCACTTTCATCAAGAGGCTCTTTAGTTCTTCTTTAGTTTCTGCCATAAGGGTGGTATCATCTGCATATCTGAGGTTATTGACATTTCTCCTAGAAATCTTGATTCCAGCTTGTGCTTCACCAGGCCAGTGTTTCTCATGATGTACTCTGCATATAAGTTAAATAAGCAGGGTGACAATATACAGCCTTACTTACTCCTTTCCTGACTTGGAACCATTCTGTTGTTCCATGTCCAGGTCTAACTGTTGCTTCCTGACCCGCATACAAATTTCTCAAGAGGCAGGTCAGGTGATCTGGTATTCCCATCTCTTTCAGAATTTTCCACAGTTTGTTGTGATCCACACAGTCAAAGGCTTTGGCATAGTCAATAAAGCAGAAGTAGATGTTTTCTAGAACTCTCTTGCTTTTTTGATGACCCAGTGGATGTTTGCAATTTGATGTCTGGTTCCTCTGGTTTGCTAAATCCAGCTAGAATATCTGAAAGTTCACAGTTCACAGACTGTTGAAGCCTGACTTGGAGAATTTTGAGCATTAATTTGCTAGAGTGTGAGATGAATGTAATTGTGCAGTAGTTTGAGCATTCTATGGCATTGCCTTTCTTTGGAATTGGAATGAAAACTAACCTTTTCTAGTCCTGTGGCCACTGTTAAGTTTTCCCAATTTGCTGGCATATTGAGTGTAGCACTTTCACAGCATCATCTTTTAGCATTTCAGATAGCTCAACTGGAATTCCATCACCTCCACTAGCTTTTTTTGTAGTGATGCTTCCTAAGGCCCAATGGAGTTCGCATTCCAGCATGTCTGGCTCTAGGCAAGTGATCATACCATCGTGATTATCTGGGTCATGAAGATTTTTTTTTGTATATTCTTCTGCGTATTCTTGCCACCTCATCTTAATATCTTCTGCTTCTGTTGGGTCCATACCTTTTCTGTCCTTTATTGTGCCCGTCTTTGCGTATAATGTTCCCTTGGTATCTTTACTTTTCTTTAAGAGATCTCTACTGTTTCCCATTCTATTGTTTTCCTCTATTTCTTTGCATTGTTCACTTAAGAAGGCTGTCTTATCTCTCCTTGCTATTCCTTGGAACTCTGCATTCAAATGGGTATATCTCTCCTTTTCTCCTTTGCCTGTTGCTTCTCTTCACAGCTATTTGTAAGGCTGCCTCAAAAACCATTTTGCCTTTTGCATTTCTTTTTCTTGGGGATGATCTTGATCCCTGCCACCTGGACAATGTCATGAACCTCAATCCATAATTCTTCAGGCACTCTGTCTATCAGATCCAATCCCTTGAATCTATTTCTCACTTCCACTGTATAATCATTAGGGATTTGATTAAGGTCATATATGAATGGTCTAGTGGTTTTCCCTACTTTCTTCAGTTTAAGTCTGAATTTTGCAATAAGGAGTTCACAATGTGAGCCATAGTCAGCTCCCGGTGTTGTTTTTGTTGACTGTATAGAGCTTTTCCATCATTGACCGCAAAGAATATAATCAATCTGATTTTGGTATTGACCATCTGGTGATGTCCATGTGTAGTCTTCTCTTGTGTTGTTGGAAGAGGGTGTTTCCTATGACCAGTCCATTCTCTTGGCAAAACTCTATTAGCGTTTGCCCTGCTTCATTCTGTACTCCAAGGCCAAATTTGCCTGTTACTCCAGGTATTTCTTGACTTCCTACTTTCACATTCCAGTCCCTTAAAATGAAAAGGACACATTTTTTGGGTGTTAGTTCTAGAAGGTCTTGTAGGTCTTCATAGAACCATTCAACTTAGCTTCTTCAGCATTCCTGGTTGGGGAATAGACTTGGATTTCTGTGATACTGAATAGTTTGCGTTGGAAACAAACACAGATCATTCTGTTGTTTTTGAGATTGCATCCAAGTACTGCATTTTGGATTTTTTTTGTTGTTGACTATGATGGCTACTCCATTTCTTCTAAGGGATTCGTGTCCACACTAGTAGATACAATGGTCATCTGATTTAAATTCATCCATTCCAGTCTATTTTATTTCACTGATTCCCTAAAATATTGATGTTCATTCACTCTTGTCATCTCCTTTTGACCACTTCCAATTTGCCTTGATTCATGGACCTAACATTCTAGGTCCCTATGCAATCTTGCTCTTTACAGCATCAGAGCTTACTTACATCACCAGTCACATCCACAACTGGGTGTTGTTTTTGCTTTGGCTTCATCTCTTCAGTCTTCTTGGAGTTATTTCTCCACTGATCTCCAGTAGCATATTGGGCACCTACTGACCTGGGAGTTCATCTTTCAGTGTCCTATATTTTTGCCTTTTCATACTGTTCATGGGGTTCTCAAGGCAAGAATACTGAAGTGGTTTGCCATTCCCTTCTCCAGTGAACCATGTTTTGTCAGAACTCTCCACCATGACCGTCTTGGGTGGCCCTACATGGCATGGCTCATAGTTTCATTGAGTTAGACACGGCTGTGGTCCATGTGATCAGATTGGTTAGTTTCCTTTGATCATAGTTTTAGGTAGTAAATAAGTGGACAGTAAACTTTCTTAAGACTCTTTTTCAGAAGACCCTGCCAGATATAACAGAACTTATTAAATTTCTGGTAAGTGAATCAATAACCCAATAGAACTAAAGTACTGAAGTGAGGCTGCATTTAAGCAGAAAATAATTACTTAGCATATTATTAAAAAAATTAAGAGAAACTCACTCATTTCAAGATGACAAATAATGCTGTGCAAACAGCTGCTGCTGCTACTGCTAAGTCACTTTAGTCGTGTCCAACTCTGTGTGACCCCATAGACGGCAGCCTACCAGGCTCCTCCATCCCTGGGATTCTCTAGGCAAGAACACTAGAGTGGTTGCCATTTCCTTTTCCAACTGTGCAAATTGAGAAAGGTTCAAATGTAATTTTGATATTAATTAGAGGGAGTTTAATGAAAAGGAATTATCAACAGTAAGATTAAAGGGTAGTGATCATGTAGGCAAATTCAACTAAGAGTTGCCCCCTTCCTTATACTTTTAAGAGGAATCTGTTTCTATGAGTGTCAGAATTAGAACTGAGCATGGTGTCATACATTAGGTCACAAGGCCTCACCCACAAAATGTTAGTAATTTTGTCAGTAGACTCTGCCTGTCAGTAGTTCAGTACTAATTCCGATACCTAGCTTCACCCACTAGTAAGCAGGCAACAACTCTAGAGTCTTCTGGACCCTGACTCCACCCAGCGAACCAGCACTAGCCCCAGTGCTCCACAGGCTTCTGCAGTGAGCTGTCTCATGACTAGACCCTGCCAAACAGTGGTGAGCAGTGTCCACACAAGGCAGAGTCTGGCCACCAACCAGACTGGGAGTCAAACAAGCCTACCAGATGGTCTAAATAGCCAGTTTACTACAACAAATAGACCAATACAGCCCTTAATAGTAGAACCCCTAGAGTATATAGCTCTAGTGAACAAAGAGAGGAGTCCCCTGCAGAAACACATAGGATGACTCCTAGATAAAACCATTTCTCCAAATTCAGGAAATGTAACTAACATATCAAAGACAGAAAAATACAAAACCAACTTAGTCATAATGAGGCAGAAGAGAAACATGCTCCAGACAAAGGAATGAGATAAAACTAAGTGAAATGGAGACAGACAATCTACCTGAGAAAGAGTTCAGGGTAATGATAAGATAACCAAAGAACTTAAGAGAAGAAAACATGCAAACATGCAAAACATGCGTGAGAAGTTAAACGTTTCTAACACAGAGTTAGAAAATATAAAGAACAACCAAACAGAGATGAAGAAGACAATGAATGAAATGAGGACTCAAGACTAAAGTAAATGATAAAGAGGAATGATCAATGAGCTAAATGACAGAGTAGTGGTAAATCACTGAAGCTGAAAGGAGAAAAAAAGAATGAAAAGAAATGAAGACAACTTAAGGGACCTCTGCAACAATATCAGACACACTAATATTCACATTATAGGGGTCTCAGAAGCCAGAAGAGAATAAGGGTCTGAGAACATACCGAAAATATAATAGCTGAAAATATCCCTAATCTGGGAAAGGCAACAGTCAAGTCCAGAAAGCATAGAGAGCCCCATCTAGGATTAACCCAAAGAGGAACACACCAAAACACACTGTAATTAAAAGGGAAAAAAAATTAACTATAAAGAGAGACTATTAAAAGCATCAGTGAAAAATCAACAAATAACATAAAAGAAAACTCCCATAAGGCTATCAGCTGACTTTTCAGCAGAAATTGTGCAGACCAGAGCAACTGGAACAATGTATTAAAAATGATGGAAGGGGGAAACCTACAACCTAGAATACTCTACACAGCAAGGTTCTCATTCATTTTGGTGGAGAGATAAAAAGTTTTACAGAAAAGCAAAAGCTGAAACAGTTCAGCGTTACCACATGAACTTTAAAACAAATGCTAAAGGTACTTCAACATGAAAAAGAAAAGGCAACAACAAGACACAATTATGAAATAAAAATGCTCATCAGTAAAGGTAAACCTTTACTTCACTTTCTTTTCACATGTTAGCAAGGTCATGCTCAAAATCCTCCAAGCTAGGCTTCAGCAGTACATGTACTGAGAACTTCCAGATGTAGAAGCTGGATTTAGAAAAAGCAGAGGAACCAGAGATCAAATTGCCAACATCCATTCAATCACAGAAAAAACAAGCGAATTAAAAAAGAAAAAAACACATCTACTTCTGCTTCATTGACTATGTTAAAGCCTTTGACTGTGTGCATCACAACAAACTGTAGAAAATTCTTAAAGAATTCTTCAGAATTTCTCTTAAAGAGAATGGAATATGAGATCATGTTACCTGCCTCCTGAAAAACCTGCATGCAGGTCAAGAAACAACATTTAGAACTGAACATGGAACAACACACTGGTTCAAAATTGGGAAAGGGGTCCATCAAGGCTGTATACTCTCACCCAGTTTATTTAACTTATATGCAGAATTAATCATGTGAAATGCCAGGCTGGATGAAGCACAAGCTGGAATCAAGATTGCCAGGAACCTCTTAATGAAGGTGAAAAAGGAGAGTGAAAAAGCTGGCTTAAAACTCAGTATTCAAAAAACTAAGTTCATAGCATCCAATCCCATCACTTCATGGCATATAGATGGGGAAACAGTGGAAACTGTGACAGACTTTATTTTCTTTGGCTCCAAAATGGGAAGATGGTGATTGTAGCCATGAAATTAAAAGACGCTTGCTTCTTGGAAGAAAAGTTATGACCAACCTAGACAGCATATTAAAAAGCAGAGACATTACTTTACCAACAGAAGTCCACATAGTCAAAGTACGGTTTCTCCAGTAGTCATGTATGGATGTGAGAGTTGGACCATAAGGAAAGCTGAGCACTGAAGAATTGATGCTTTTGAACTGTGTGTTAGAGAAGACTTTTGAGAATCCCATGGGCTGTGAGGAGATCAAACCAGTCAATCCTAAAGAAAAATCAACCCTGAATATTCATTGGAAGGACTGATGCTGAAGCTAGAGCTCCAATACTTTGGCCACCTGATGTGAAGAACTGACTCATTGGAAAAGACCCTGATTCTTTTCCTTAGAAAAACGACCCTAAGGAAACACAGAAGACAGGAGAAGACAGGGATGACAGAGGATGAGATGGTTGGATGGCATCAGCAACTCAATGGACATGAGTTTGAGCAAGCTCTGGGAGATGGTGAAGGACAGGGAAGCCTGGCGTGCTGCAGCCCATGGGGTTTCAAAGAGTCGGACACGACTGAGCAACTGAACAACAACAGCATACACAAAGGCAAACCTATACTAAAGGTAGAAAATCTTCCACATACAAAGCTAATAGAAAGCACAAAGATAAAGTAGCAAAATCATCTATGTCCACAACAAGCAATAAAGGGATACATAAAACAAGTAGAGTAATGTATGACAGAAAAAGACAGTAATCACAAGGGGAGGATAGTGTAAATTGAGGGTTTTGAAAATGCATTTGAAATTAAGAGATAAGCAATTTAAAACAATCACATTTACAGAGAGAATGCTAAATAAAAACCTTATGGTACTCATAAACAAAATCTATAATATATATATACATATACATATATATACACACACACTCACACACTAAAAAAGGAAAAGGAATCCGAACATTAAAGATAGTCATCAAATCACAAGGGAAGAGAATAAGAGGGGAAAAAAAGAGTAGCTAGATGAATACAAAAACAAGACCCATATACAGGCTGCCTACAAGAGAGTCACTTCAGATCTAAAAACACGCATAGGCTGAAATTGAGGAGATGAAAAAAGTTATTCAGTATAAATGGAAATCAAAAGAAAGCCTGAATAGCAATACTTATATCAAAGGAAATAGATATTAAAACAAAGACTTAAAAGAGACAAAGAAGGACAGTAAATATGATCAAGGGATCAATCCAAGAAGATACAACAATTGTAAATATATATGCACCCAACACAAGAGCACCTAAGTATATAATATAAATATTAACAGAAAAAATAATGAGAAATTAACAGTAAAATAATAATAGTGATAGACTTTAACACCCCACTTATATCAATGAACTGATCATCCAGACAGAAAATCAATATGAAAACATTGGCCCTTAAATGACACATTAGAGCAGAGGGCTTAATTGATATACAGAGAGCATTCCACCTGAAAGCAGCAGATGACACATTCTTTTCAAGTGTACATGGGACAATGCACATACTTATCTTCAATTAATCTATAAAAATGGAAGCAAGACTGTACAATGGGGAAAAGTTAGTCTCTTCAATAAGGTGCTAGGAAAATGGGACAGCTACATGTAAAAGAATACAATTAGAACATTTTCTCACACCATATACAATAAACTCCAAGTGGATTAAAGGCCTAAATGTAAAACCACAAACCATAAAGTTCCTAGAAGAAAACATAGGCAGGACACTTTTTGATGTAAATCATAGAAATATGTTTTTGAATCTGTCTCCTAAAGCAAAGGAAATAAAATCAAAAATAAATAAGTAGGACCTAATTAAACTTAAAGTTTTTGCTTAACAATGGAAACCACTGACAAAATTAAAAATCCTACTGAATGGGAGAAAGTATTTGCAAATAATATGACCTATAAGGGGTTAAAATATATAAACAGTTCATACAACTTGACGTCAAAGGAAAAAAACCCTGATTGAAAAACAGATCTGAAAGAACATTTTCCTAAAGAGGTCATGCAGATGACCAACAGATGGCCACATGAAAATATACTTAACACTGTTAATCATCAGGGAAATGCAAATCAAAACCACAATAAGATGTCACCTCACACTTGTCAGAATGGCTATCATCAAAAAGACTACAAATAACACATATTGGTGAGGATGTGGAGGATTCTTCTACTGGTAGGAATGCAAACTGGTACAGTCACTGTGAAAAACAGTATGGAGGTTTCTAAAAAAAAATAAAAGAAGAATTACCATATGACCCTGCAATTCTACTCCTGGGTGTGTATCCAAAAAAACTGAAAGCACTAATTTGAAAAGATACATGCACCCCAGTGTTCATGTGTGAGCTTAGTCACTTAGTCGTGTCTGACTCTTTGCAACCCTGTGGAACATAGGCTGCCAGGCTCCTCTGTCCATGTGGATTCTCCAGGCAAGAATACTAGAGTGGGTTTCAATGCCATCCTCCAGGGGATCTTCCCAACCCAGGGATCAAACCAAGGGCTCCCACCTGGTAGGCGGATTCTTTACTGTCTGAGCCACCAAGGAAACCCAAGAATACTGGAGTGGGTATCCTATCCCTTCTCCAGGGGAACTTACTAACCGAGGAATCAAACCAGGGTCTCCTGCATTATAGGCAGATTCTTTACCAGCTGAGCTACCCAGGAAGCTATGCCAATGTTCATAGCAGCACTATTTACAGTAATCAGGACATGTAAGTAACTTAGATGTCCATCAACAGATGAATAGATAAAGAAGCTGTGGTACATATATACAATGAAATATCACTAAGCCATTAAGAAGAATGTAGTGATGTGGATGAATCTACAGTCAGTCAAACATAGTGAAGAGGTCAGAAAAAGAAAAATAAATATTGTATGTTAGCAACTATACATGGAATCTTGAAAAATGGTACTGATGAACCTATCTGCAGGGCAGGAATGGAGATACAGATATAGAGAATGGACTTGTGGACACAGCAGAGTGAGGAGTAGGGGGCGAACTGAGAGAGTATCATTGGTGTATACACACTGTCATGTGGAAAACAGACAGCTGGTGGGAAGCTGCTGCATGGCGTAGGAAGCTCGGCTCGATGCTTCGTGATGACCTAGGGGGGTGGGCTGAGGAGCCGAGGGAGGCTCAAGAGGGAGGGCAAGTCTGAGTCCTTGTGGTTGACTCATGTTTTTGTACAGCAGAAACCAACACAACACTGTAAGGCCATTATCCGCCAACTAAAAAATAAATTAAACTGAAAAACACCTCCCTAATCACTGAAAATCCAGCCTGTTTTAACAAACTATGAGCTTAACTATGGACTCAATCCATCTTACCCCATACATTAAAATGAACTATTTCTAGTACTTAAAATCCCTGCATTTTCCTTCTTAGTGAAGTGGACACTAACTTTCTTCTCTGATGGGTATTCCCTTGCATGATTTTTTTCTTTTTTGAACTTTGAGGATATCTGCTCCATTCGACGATGTTTTGGTATCTCTAAGGTAAGGCTGGTACCACTCCACTTCTGGTTGGCTTGTAGTGTTTGCTGAGAAACTGCATGTGGAACACTGTGAATCTGTTCTCTATTTGCTCGGGGTCTAGTGGTCTTTTCTAACAATTTGGTCCCAGCAAGGCCAGAAGGTTTGCTGCAGATTCCTCTTGCTTTCCTGACCTGGTTGCTTGCTATCCAGATCTTAGACGAGGGACCCTGTACCTAGAGCTTTAATGATACACACTGACAGGTTCCCCTAGATACTGAGTTCACTTATATACCCTTGCCTAATAGCTAGTAGGAACATACTCCTTTTTGCATGCCATATGGAAAATGGTATTGTCTCAGGAGTACCTTCTATTACCCAGTCCTACAGGCTTTTCCTTAGCTACTACTATCCACGTGTGGGCAATTGTATAGCTTTCACAGCCCCTAAAGGGTGCAGGGCAAAAACTCCTCTCATTATTTCCTTTAACCGAACACAGCTTCCCTTCTGGGACCTGCCCAGAGAGAAGGCACTGTGACAGACATCTCTGCTTCCTTTACTTCTCTGCCCTCATTCTTCCCACAATCCCTCTTAATCGGATCAACTATATTTTAGTTTGATTTCCTACCAAATAGAAATTTCCTCAAAGACTTCTGGGTGCAAACCTTATGACTCTTCCTAAATGATAAGCGGAATATGGAGACATCGGCTTAATAACAATGGAATATAAATGAACAGGAATACAGAAAATAATGAAATTATTTTACTGTGAAATATCTGGCACATAGTAATTATTTAAACACTTAAACCTATGATTATTATACTACCTAGAAAGATAATTTACAACATAGCCAAACAGCAATTAATAGCTTCCAAGTCTCAGTTTTCAATCAGGAAAGAGGTTAATATTGCCTGACAGTGAGAAATACCCAGGTCATCTGCCAAACTTGTAAAAAATCCTGTAAAGTGATAAGAAAAACAAGGCAGAAGGGCACAGCTGGGCAAATAAACTCTACAGGAAGCTTGGGCCACAGAGATTTGTTATTTTTATTTTTTGTATGGATCTGGGATCTACCAGAGAATGTGGGCAAATTACTATAACAGCTTCTTGCTCTTTTTTATGCAACCTGTTCTTCAGATTTTAAACCTCAGGGCATTATGTTACAATACCAAGGCCAAATGTTACACCACCACTGATCCTAGCCCTTAAAAGAGGGACTCTCTAATTCAGGGGTCCCCTAGCCCCAAGCCTCAGACAGGAAGTGGTCTGCGGCTTGTTAGGAACCAGGCCACACAGCAGGAGGTAAACAGCGTGCTAGGGAGGGAAGCTTCATCTGCTGCTCCTCATCACACCCATTACCACCTAAATCTCCCTCTGCGAGGTTCCGTGGAAAAATTGTCGTCTCTGAAACCCGTCTCTGGTGCCAAACAGGTTGGGACCACAGTTCCAATTGATAGTGCTATGTGACCAAAACCAAAACATACACAACACTGACCATGGATACTTTATCTGTGTAAGAACCACCAAGAGGCAAACATATATTTGGTAAATTATTATGAATGCATATGCTATTATGCATCTGGACTCAGTCTCTCTATAAAAAATTGCTCCAGACTCAGTGCTGTTCTGTCTTCCCCAGACCTTTGTGAGTGATCTTCACCTTTAGCACACACTGTTGTCATCTGCCTACTATTTACTTCATGAGGGTGACACTTCCTCCACTATTTTCCCTTTCATATGCACCCTTCAATTACAATCTCTGCCTGACTTTTTTAGGAAATGGCTTGCTATTTCCAGACTTCCCAAGACTACACAAAAGCCAAATTAATTTTTTCTCTCATCCTAAGAGTCTTAGATTGCAAATTTAGCTGGAAAGGTAAAGCAAAAATAAAATGGTAGATGGGCTACTAGGTCAGAGTCAAAGAAATATGCCATGGAATGAGGTAGAGTTATTCAGTAGTATGATAGAGCTTTACGAATCCAATCCAAAATGAAAAGCATGTAGTGTTAACTGGAAGATAACTATAACATGTATTTTTCTCTTTTGAATAATAGCTTTTTCTTGGCCACCTGCCTGCCAAGTTTCTTAACCTTTTCAGTCTTCAACTTTGGTTTCCAAAGTTACTTTAATCCCATTAACACACATACCTTCAGACCTCAGCTTTTGAAAATCCTTTGTGGGTCATCGAAAGATGAAATCATTGAGCCAAGGGAACATAAAGCCAGATCAAAGAAGGGTCAGTTTTTGAACATGAAAGAATTTGAATTAAACACTCCCCATCTTCCAATTTATCAAATTCCAAGAGACTGCTTTCTGTATTATTCCAGAAAATTTTGAGAGGCAGTAGTTAATGTATACAGAGTTTGAAATTAGGCA
The DNA here is from genome assembly GCF_033118175.1 of Dama dama. NCBI lineage: Eukaryota > Metazoa > Chordata > Mammalia > Artiodactyla > Cervidae > Dama > Dama dama. Next base: position 28,495,000 of record NC_083709.1, read on the forward strand.
GATATGAGTTTGAATCCAGATCCCAAATCACTCAATTATTTTGATCCTCAGTTTCTTAACTATAAAATGGGAATAACCTCTCAGAGTCTTGCTGTGCCATGAGGACTTGGGAGAGTCTATCTAAAGAGTTTCCATCACAAAGTTGGGGGCATGGAAGGCACGTTATTAGCGGCAGTTCTTTTAATTTCCTTCACAATCTTCTACTCTAGGACTTTGCCATACCTTAGGTTTCAAGTCTACCACCACCCTTTGCGGATCCCAGGGCTTCCTAGTTTCCAGGGAGTCACAGTCATACATACAATATATTAGAAAAGGCGTAACTAGTCTGGAAAGTCTGCAAAGCAACATTAATTTCTTCATATAGGAAAGAAAATTCTTATTCAAAAAGCTTAAAACCAAAGGAAAAACATGTTTATTAGGTCATTTTCCATGGAAATTGCTGGAGAACACAGCCCATGGTAATTGCAGTTGTATTCGTATAAGTTACACACTTTATCACGAGCATATTCAAAAGGTGCCTGTTAAAGGACCATGAATTTTACTGGAGTCTCACTTATCACCATGTATTCCTCACCTGATGTTTCTAGTATTCTGGTTCCAGGTTCTCTAAAAGAAGAACAATATCTAAAAAGGTTATATAGTGTGGCTGGAGAAATATTCCTGCTGATAAATGTAGTCTAAATTTCTGAGAAATTATCAATTGTATCAAAACCATTATTATCTATGATAATTATATGTGGATTCCCATTTCAATTTTCAACAATATTTTTCAACAATATTGCTACCATAAAGAATTGGGGCCCTAAGCAAATCAATATTCTGGGTTTTCTTACCTCTTATATTAAAGCAGAACTTGGGTTAAACAAACTAAGGTCCTAAGATATCTCTTTCAACATCCACTGATATTATGATACTACTTAAATGATCAGGAGGGGTGTGGGCATTTACTAAGAATACAAGTAAGAGAAAGGGTTAACAACTGTTTTCTGAGCTGTCTCCCTGCACAGAACTCTGCTTGTGTGAGCTCAAGACTTCTCTCTCTCATTCTGGGTTCCACACTCAGAACTCAGGTATCTACTCCCCAGCTGGTAGTTCCCTCTCTCTGGAATGAAGGACAAAAGTCAGAAAACAACCAAAGATCCTTAGAAAAATGAGATTGCCTAGAAGTGGGATGGAAACGGAGGGAAAGGTGGAGTCAGACTACCCAAGACAAGCCTCTCATTGCTGGAGTTTTGAAGGAAAGGGAACTAGGTGAACCAGTTGCCAGGACAACCTTCTGTTGGGGCAAGGGCAGTTGGGGCAAGGATATGGGAGACCTGCGGCTGCTCCTTCTCCTGCCCCTGTCCCTGGCAGCCTTCCATGGGGTCAAAGGCTGTTTGGAATGTGACCCCAAATTCATCGAGGAAGTTAAATCCTTGCTTGGAAAGCTGGTACCCCCAGAAGTCCCTGGCCGAACTCATCTGCTTGAACGGCAGATGAAAGAGATGATCAGTTTAAGCTTCAAGGTCTCCCACAGGGACAAGATGCTTCGGGTGTTGGGTGAGGGAAGCCTAAGCCCCTAAGAATTTTGGGAGCTAAAGGGAGAAGGGAGGTAGGGAAGAGAGTACCTGGGGCCACATAATTTCCTCCATAAATGTAATTAACCCCGACATGTTCCTTTACCCCTCCTCTCTAGCTGTTCAGAAGGTTGTCGATTTGAGAACATGGCTGAAGAATGAACTTGATAAACTGAGCAAGGAAACATGGAAAGGTGAGGTACTGTTTCAATGTTAAAACAATGTATTGCCCAAGCAAGTTTGAGATCAATTCACTGGGGGAGACAAGGCAAAACAATTAGGATTAAATTATGAAGGGAAAGGCCACCCCTCATTTCTGATGTCCATTCCACCCCTTTTCAGGTGTCTTTATCCTTCAAGGCAGGCTTCTCGATATCCGCAAAAACGTGGACTCCAAACTGGAAAAACTATTAAAGACATTCTCTGAAATTGGTAATATCAGATGTATATCTAACACCACTGAAATTATGTGAAAGGAATAGGAAATGAGGGGTGAGAGAAGGAATAGGTATTCACATTAAAATAATCCAGAATGGGTGGAGGGGTGGCTGGAAGGTAATGGGGTAACCAAATAAAGACTATTTGAGTATAAATATGACAAACTTTAAGTTGAGTCTAAGCTCATTAGATCTTTCTGGTTCTCTTTTAGCTTGTTCTGAAGACTGTGGTAAGTACAGTATATGCAGTGCCTTGAGGTTTCAGTGCATATTTCCCCATCTCCTTTATCTCCTCTACTTGTCACACTGAGAACATAATTCCTAAAGCTATCAGCTACAAGGGGGAATGTCAACGATCTGTGACAACAGAATCTAGCTTATGAAATCTCAATCACTCCATATAATTGGACGTGCTCAGAGTCCTTCTATACCAGAGTTTTTAATCCATAGCCCCAAAATAAGCTGAGGCATCATCTCCCCACTTCTTCCCAGAGATTGGGCTTAAAGTTTTGATCCATCTCTAAACCTGATGGCGAGGGGAAGAAGAAAGTTACAACAATGTAACCAATGGAAATGCCTGCGATCTAATTCATACTGGTGTCTAAGCTAAGGCAACTCCATGCTGTAGCCCCTTCCAACTGTCTTTCTTCTTCTCTGCATCAGTCGTGACTGAAGGTCCTATCCTGGATTGTTGGACGTGTCTTCGCATCACCTCTCGATGTTTCAAAGGAGAATATTGTGAAGGTAACAGAGATTGTTGTATGGCACTTTGAAAGGCCAGGGATCAAGGAGTTTCTCATTGATCTAATCAACAAATATTTGTTGATCACCTTCTATGTAGGTCATACTAACGCTACAAATAAGAGCTAAGATGCTGGACAAAATTTGTGCCAGAATGAATTATTGGGCACTAGGTCACTGAAGAGCTTAGAAATGAAAAAGTGTACTAAAGGTGGAGAAATCAGCCTAGGGGTAGTAGAGGAAAATGTTTTGTAGAGCCTAGGAGTCTAAGAAAGAGCAGAATAACCAGGGAACAGGATATAAACGGTGAATAGAACAATTTTTAAGGTTAAAAGGAGTCTTATGGATAAAGCCCTCAAGTTACTAATTTTCCCCTCCAGCTCACTTTTTTCCCCTTTTTTCCTCCAGAGGATGATCCAAAGAAGGCTGAGAATCGAGAAATTGGACTATTTCTGATATTATTAGCAGAAGTTGTAATATTGGGAGGTGTTTTGCTACTGTGAGTTTCCTGCTTTTAAACACACATTGGGTCAAGCATTTCTTTGGCAAAGAGACTGCCCAATCTTTCCCCTTCTTCCAATGGAAATAAGAGGAAAGAAGTCATCTCAAACTTTGGGATATCCTACTAATAGGAATGAAACAGATAAAAGTTTCATGGGATAAAAGTTGGAACATAGGAAACGGAGGAAGTGTGATGAAGTATGAGAAAAAAGCTTGTAGAGGAATTCAAAAAAGGAAGAAAAAATAGTTACAATTTTGTAAAGAATTGGGCTACTAATATTTAAGTTGGGATTATCTTATTTCTCTAGATTCCATTTTTGCATCACTCACCGGAGGAAAATGAAGGCAATACGAAGGTCATTAAAGAAATACTTGGAGAATAAACTTGAAGAATTAATGGGAATAACGGACGAGAAGGAGAAAGATTTCAGAGGCAGAGAATAAATACATAGACACAGGCAGGAGGTGTTTCATAATTCTCTTATATGTTGACTCCAAGTAGAAAACCAGGAATTAAGCTCTTTTGCAGTCATAAAGTCCAAGTATTCTAAAACAGAACTTAGTTTCTCTGGTAACGAGCCTTTCTGATATCCTGAGGGCAACGGAAGCAAACATTTTACTGGAAGTTGGACAGAAAGCAATGCTAGTATGCTGAAATGCACATGAAAGATGATACACTGCATAATAACAAAGAACGAATGGTAATCTAAGATTCTACAGAAGGCAATAAAGACGTAATTTTATTTCTCATTCTATCAGTCTAAGCATCCAAACAATGGACTTAATGTGTGTAACTATCACCAACAAAATTTTAAGTATGGTTTTGGTTCTTTTGCCCTAAAAAAGGGCAAAATAAAAGAAGTGGAATCAATTTTCTGATAGTGTAGACTCCATTAAGGATAATATGAAATAGATGAAAAATTTATGCTTGCAGAACAGGACTTGTCATTTTTATAAACCTGTTTCTTTCTATGATGTCAACCCACGTTCAACTTATTATAAATAAAGTTCTTTGTAATCACATTTTAAAAAAGGATGCATGGTTGGTAACTCTCATTAATCTCTTTAATCAAGATTACTTTTAAATGTCTCAGTTCAGTTCAGTTCACTCAGTCATGTCCGATTCTTTGCGACCCCATGAATCACAGCATGCTAGGCCTCCCTGTCCATCACTAACTCTGGGAGTTTACTCAAACTCATGTCCACCGAGTCGGTGATGCCATCCAGCCATCTCATCTTCTGTCATTCCCTTCTCTTCCTGCCCCCAATCCCTCCCAGCATCAGGGTCTTTTCCAATGAGTCAGCTCGTCACATCAGGTGGCCAAAGTATTGGAGTTTCACCTTCAGCATCAGTCCTTCCAATGAACACACAGGACTGATCTCCTTTAGGATGGACTGGTTGGATCTCCTTGCAGTCCAAGGGACTCTCAAGAGTCTTCTCCAACAACACAGTTCAAAAGCATCAATGCTTTGGCACTCAGCTTTCTTCACAGTCCAACTCTCACATCCATACATGACCACTGGAAAAACCATAGCCTTGACCAGATGGACCTTTGTTGGCAAAGTAATGTCTCTGCTTTTTAAAATGCTGTCTAGGTTGGTCATAACTTTCCTTCCAAGGAGTAAACGTCTTTTAATTTCATGGCTGCAATCACCATTTGCAGTGATTTTGGAGCCCAAAAAATAAAGTCAGCCACTGTTTCCCCATCTATTTGCCATGAAGTGATGGGACCGGATGCCATGATCTTAGATTTCTGAATGTTGAGCTTTAAGCCAATGTTTTCACTCTCATCTTTCACTTTCATCATGAGGCTTTTTAGTTCCTCTTCAGTTTCTGTCATAAGGGTGGTGTCATCTGCATATCTGAGGTTATTGCTATTTCTCCCGGCAATCTTGATTCCAGCTTGTGCTTCTTCCAGCCCAGCATTTCTCATGATGTACTCTGCATATAAGTTAAATAAGCAGGGTGACGATATACAGCCTTGATGTACTCCTTTTCCTATTTGGAACCAGTCTGTTGTTCCATGTCCAGTTCTAACTGTTGTTTCCTGACCTGCATACAGGACATGCAAGAGGCAGGTCAGGTGGTCTGGTATTCCCATCTCTTTCAGAATTTTGCACAGTTTGTTCTGATCCACACAGTCAAAGGCTTTGCCATAGTCAGTAAAGCAGAAGTAGATGTTTTTCTGGAACTCTCTTGCTTTTCAATAATCCAACAGATGTTGGCAATTTGATCTCTGATTTCTCTGCCTTTTCTAAATCCAGCTTGAACATCTGAAGTTCACAGTTCATGGACTGTTGAAGCCTGGCTTGGAGAATTTTGAGCATTACTTTACTAGCGTGTGAGATGAGTGCAATTGTGCAGTAGTTTAAGCATTCTTTAGCATCGCTTTTCTCTGTTATTAGAATGAAAACTGACCTTTTCCAGTCCTGTGGCCACTGCTGAGTTTTCCAAATGAGCTGGCATATTAAGTGCAGCACTTTCACAGCATCAGCTTTTAGCATTTGAAATAGCTCAACTGGAATTCTTTCACCTCCACTAGCTTTGTGTGTAGTGATGCTTCCTAAGGCCCACTTGACTTCGCATTCCAGGATGTCTGGCTCTAGATGAGTGATCACACCATCGTGATTATCTGGTTCGTGAAGATCTTTTTTGTACAGTTTTTCTGTGTATTCTTGCCACCTCTTCTTAATATCTTCTGCTTCTGTTAGGTCCCTACCGTTCCTGTCCTTTATTGTGCCTATCTTTGCATGAAATGTCCCCTTGGTATCTCTAATTTTCTTGAAGAGATCTCTAGTCTTTCACATTCTCTTGTTTTCCTCTATTTCTTTGCATGGATCACTGAGGAAGGCTTTTCATTGTAGAAAATAATATTGAAAGGACAACACATTTGCCAGATTTTGTGTGTTTTCATGTTCGTTTGCTTTAGTGTAGCCTTTAAATTTCTTGTTGTTCCCTCCCGCCCCTCTTTTACTTCTTTCTCATTATTCTCTTTTAGAAAACCTTGGTTAACAAGGATATATCTTTCATTATTTTATCAAAACCTAATTGGTAATAAGCAAACAGATACACACACGTACATATAAATACATTACACATGTAATTGCTTGCTTTTAAGAATTATGCACACTTATGCATATTGATTTTCATAGTTACATGTTTTGTGACATTTAAGCTAACTGATATTAAAGTCTACTCGCATTTTGGTGGTTGTGCACAATACCATAGCGTGATGGTGCCATAATTATTCTAACGTTCCTCTGTTTTTGGTATTCTCTTCATTAGCTTTTTTTTAGTCACTGTAAAGAATGCTACAATAAACACTCATGCAATAAATATCTACTTACTGATTCTCCCATTTGTAAGAGATGACGTTACAGAACTGTAATATCTAAAGTGAAAGTTATATGTTCTTCATCAGAGTCTGCCCACATATCTCCATCCCAACTTACAGAACCCAATTATTTCTTAATTTAATGCCCTCACTTAAACAATAGGCACCTAATAAGGCTGGTATTCAACTTGCATTGTAATTCAGCCAATAGAAGGATAAGGTCCTGTGTTTTATTTTCAGCAATTTCAACCCTGCACCTGTAGGAAATAAGGTTCTTCCTCAGAGTACAACAAGAAGCTTCCAGGTATTCATATATGTGGCATCTGAGCTGAGAAGTTGAATCCCAGAGTTCATCCCTTGAGCATTGTGTCCAGTAAAACAGAAGCGACAAATCAATATCATCACATTCCTTAGTTTTAAAAAAATGTTTGAAAGTATTATATACGGAATCACCCAACTTACGTCTTATAAATGACTGATTAATAGTATCCAATGGAAATACTTTATATAACACTGTAAACAGTTCATGCCAAGGCTGTCAGGGCTCTCCTTACTACTGGCAGTAAGTTATCAGCATCTTCAAATCTAATAGGACTAGAAAGTCAATTAAAAAAACTCAAAACCAATTCTGAAAACCCATCTTTAAAATTATATTCCTCTAGAACTACCTTTAACAAAAAAATCTGCATTAGTCTGGGTTCTTCAGAGGAACAGAACCAAAAAGATAGATCAATAGACAAAAAATTTAAGAAGATTTATTATAGGAATCGGCTCACACTATTACAGATACTGAAATAATGCCATCATATACAGTCTACAAGTTGGAGACCCAGTGTCATAATTCACTTAAAGTTGAATGTTTGAGAATCAGGAGGAATCTGGTATGAGTTCAAGAGTTGGAAAGCCCAAGAACCCAGGAGATCCCCTGGCTGATGGAAGGAAATAACAGATGTCACAGTCTGTTGATTTTATGTGTGTGTGTAAGTGTGTGTGTGTGTAAGTGTGTGTGTGTGTGTGTGTGATGTGTGAGAGAGAGAGAGAGAGATGGAAAGAAGGGGGAGAGAGGGAGGAAGGGAGAAAATGTGCCTTTCCTCCACCGGGGCCCTCAGTGGATTGAATGATGCCACATACTTTGGTGAGGACAGATACTCTTAACTTAGTCTACTGATTTAAATGTTAATCTCTTCCAAAAACACCCTGCCAGACAAACCCAGGAACAAATTTTTGCCAGCTGTCTGGGCTTCCCTTAGTCCAGTAAGGTTGAACACATAACAATAACAGTCACAAAACATCACTTATCAAATCTTGTGAAGAGTGTCTAATTATATGCATTTGAGATGAACTTTCTATTCATATATCATAAAGAATATAAAAACATGAATAGGGCATTCTGAGTAGCTAGGAAAAGAACAAAGTAAACTGCAAAAATGTACAAAGAGAGAAGTTAGACTGTATCTGAATGAAACAAAAGGTGGAATTTAAAGAGATAATACCAGATGCTAATAAGTCTTCATCCAAACACATAACAAAATTTTTAGAAGATACATTAAAAATTTAGAAATAAGAGAATCAAAACTATAGACAGATTTATTTTTATCTTCAGAGACTCTTTAAAACAACTAAATGGTAATAACATACAAAACTTGGATGAAATAGATATTTTAATAAAAGCACAAATTAACAATATTGACAAAGGAAGAAAAAAAATAACCAGGTTGCCAAAGTTCTTTAAACAAATTTAAAAACAGTATGAACATTACTGAAAAATTCTTAAGGAAAAACCTGAAATGAGCTATAACATGCAGCCTTTGATTTTTACCCAAATGGTGAAACTCTGGTTTCCTCCCACCTTAAGTGCATGGTGCTCGGCTGTTTCCTTCACTAAAGTAAGTAATTGGTTGTTGCTGCTTAGTCGCTAAGTCATGTCCAGCTCTTTTGTGACCCCATGGACTGTAGCCCACTGAGCTCCTCTGTCCATGGGATTTCCAAGGCAAGAATACTGGAATGGGTTGCCATTTCCTTCCCCAACGGATCTTCCCCACCCAGGGATTGAACCTTCATCTCCTGCATTGGCAGGTGGATTCTTTACTGCTGAATCCCCAGGAAAATTCAAAAAAAAAAAACAGAAGGACAAACAGTTTTGAAGAAAAGAGCTGAAATTTAGTTTTGAAAGTAAGTATCAACTTTGTTGGGGTCAAAAACAGACATCTATTCAGTGTTTGGATTTATATATATGAACATAGCAATAAGATCAAAGCTAATGAAACATTTTAAAGCACTTGAACAAAGTAAGTAGTGAACCTGAAAATACGACAGAGAAGATCATCCAGATAAAAAGGTAGAGAAATAATGAAAACCAAGGATAGAATACCAAAGACCCCTGCATGATAGTAAAATTAAAATACAGCTTTAAGTGGGCTAAGAGAAGCAGCCAGCAATTATTATGTTATTAAGACATCTATAATATTCAGATACAATATTAAAATGCCTAAAAATCCAACCTGTTTTCTATAGTCTTACTCCTTGGAAAACTTTTGAGATGCTGACTTTGGGCTGAATTCCCATCAGCTATGACTATGTGTTTCAAATTTCTGACCCTTCCATCTGCACGATTTACTGAAACTACTTTATAATATAGATCCACAATCTGATTGTTTTCATTTCTAGAATCATGAAAACAAGGAGAGGCTGGTTGTTTGTGATTTTATGTGTTTATAATATGATGAAATGACGATTATCTAATTGAATTATATGTTCATCTACTAGGAAAAGTCCTATGGTACTTGATTTCAAGTGTAAAATACAAAATTAATTGCTTACAATCCTAGTTTAAGCTTGTTGTTGTTCAGTCTCTAAGTGTGTCTGACTCTTTGTGACCTCATGGACTGCACTACACCAGGCCTCCCTGTCCCTTACTATCTCCTGGAGTTTGCCCAAGTTCATGTCCATTCAATCAGTGATAGGTAAATTTAAGTCTGAGCTAACCATTAATATATTTTTTTAAAGGATCTGTAAAATCACCTTTTCAACAGGCAAATTCTCAACTCAAACCTCATTTATAGCTTAGTGAAACAATACAAATCATTTTATTACTGCAACAATTATACTTTAAGAACTAACACATAATCCAATGTCCTGATGTCAACCCTACATAAGTTTATTTTGAACATTTCCCTAGGATATACAAATCATTAGGGGAACGTATTTCTTTGAGTCTGCCAACCTGATGCAGATGGTACAATTTCTGATGCTTCACTATTCTTGTTCAGTTCAGTTCAGTTCAGTCGCTCAGTTGTATCCGATTCTTTGCGACCCCATGAACCGCAGCACACCAGGCCTCCCTGTCCATCACCAACTCCCGGAGTCCACCCAAACCCATGTCCATCGAGTCAATGATGCCATCCAACCATCTCATTCTCTGTCGTCCCCTTCTCCTGCCCTCAATCTTTTCCAGCATCAGGGTCTTTTCAAATGAGTCAGCTTTTCACATCAGGTGGCCAAAGTATTGGAGTTGCAGCTTCAACATCAGTCCTTCCAATGAAGGGAGGTTATACCTTCTTCCACCTGAGGCAAATACTTTCTTTCAGATTTACATTTCCTGATCTGCAGCCTCTTCTGGAATATTCCTTCATTATTTACCTCCCATCATTTATCTCCCTTCTCTTCTTCAATACTAGGTCTTTACTCTTAGTGTCTATCACTGTATATTAAAGCCTATTTTCTTCATCCTTTGTCCACTTCTAACCTCCATGCCAAACTTCTTAAAAAAGCATTATTTCTTTACTCTTGTCTTCCCCTCAATTCACCACAATCTACATTTTGCTCCTCACGACCAAATGGAAATTGCTCTACTGTTGTCACTGATCCCTCATTTATTACAGTCAGTTTTCTTTAGTCGCCAATGGAATAATTTATTTAGATAGAATTAAGAAAATCTTAACAGAAAAACAAAATGCATGATTTAGGTCAGTAAGTACAATTTGTTTGAGTTTAGACCAAAAGGAAAAAGAGAACTCATCTTTGTAGCCCCAGAAAAATAAAAATAAAATCTACCAAAAAAAGAGTTCTCTTTATTCCTGAAGTTTCTTGTCAACTCTAAGCCCTACCAGAGTGCTTATGATTTCCTTCTTAAACTACCCCTCTGTACTTGGCAGCTTTTGTTACATCAAAGGTTTTGTTCCTATTTTTCAAGCCATGCTTTAGTTGCTTTGGTGGGAGAGGAAGGGCTCCTCTTCCTCATCTGCCTACTTATTTAGAAATTGAACACCAGACAGCTGACTTCAATCTTTTTCTTACTCCATACCTGTAGAATCTCATCCACCCATGTGATTTTAACCATCATTTAGTAATTGCATCTCCAAATTCTTAGACAGTTATTTGCCCTCCCCAAGTCCTCCAAGTCAATTTCTGAATACATACTGGATATATCTATCTAGACCTAAAATATCAATTTTAAACTCAGCATGGCTAAAGCTGAACTAATTATCTTGAACCATTTCTGATTCTATGCAATGTATCCTTATCCAGAGTGTCCTTCAGTCCTCCTGAAGAAAATATGTGTTGCATGTAGATTATAGACAAACTAGTTTACTGAGCATTTTTATAATTGCCTTCTCACAGATCCCACAAAATTACTTTAAATCATTTTTTGTTTAGAGGAGGCTTGGCAAGTTTAATTTCTTCCAAGTGGTGACTTGGTAAGCAGAGGAGGATTCAAATCCCAAATCTGAAGCCTTTGCACTAGCCAGCACTGGCTCCATGGATACCATATGTTACCCAAAAGGTAGAAATCTCAATGTATTCTGGAATCCTCTCTCTTTCATCTATTCCAGGCAGTCTCTTCAATTAGCATTGATTTTTACTCCTAAATATCTCTTAAATCACCCTAACTACTGCTGCAGTTGAAGCCCTTCCCTCCTGTCTAAGGGATTATGGCAATGGCTTTCTAATCAGCCTCCTGAGTCCAGCCTCTTGAAAAGCCAAGGCCATCCTTCCATTTGCAATCAGAACAATCAGTCTTGAAACACAGATTTATTTCAACCTCCTAAGTAAAGTACTCCAAGGACTCTTCCACTCCTAAAAGTGTAGGCTTCTTCATACAACATTCTACATGGCTAAAATTTTACCATCCAACTCTATATAATCTCACCTTTGGCAAAATGCATTCCTAGGTCTTCCTCTCTACCTAGGGTCTGCCAAACATACTAGGCTTTTTCATACTCCTAGCCAATACTTGTTCATTACTTTTCTTGATTGCCTGGTAGTCTTCCCCAGCCTTCAAAACCAACATCTAAAATCATCTCATACAGCCTTTCTGAGATGGTCAGACAGCATTAATCACTCACAACCTTCAGAATCCTTTAAAACTCTTTTACTTCTATAAAGCACTTTTCACAGAGGACAGCTATTACAGGTTTGCATGTCTCTTTCCTAGACATGAAATCCCCAGGAACACAGACTATGCTATCTTCATATTCCCATGCTACCCCATATTCCCCATGCTATCTTCATATTCCCAACTTCTAGCAATGTATCACAAAATTTCATCAGCTTAAATGCCCCTTAATTGAGGAATTTCATGTAAGTATGAATCAATGTCTGATTCCAAGTTGTTAGAAATCATGTATATTTGTTCACAGAGATCATTGTTAAAAAGTGGTACTGAAAACTGAGTATTAGCTAGATGAAACTATAAATATGCAAATTGATGAATGCTGTTATTTGAAACTGCATAAAGCTGGTTTAAGATTCAACATTTAAAAAACTAAGATCATGGCATTGGGTCCCATCACTTAATGACAAACAGAAGGGGAAAAGATGGAAGCTCTGACAAATTTCCTCTTCTTGGGCTCCAAACACACTGTGCAGCCATGAAATTAGAAGACAACTGCTTCTTGGCAGAAAAACCATGACAAACCTAGACAGTGTATTAAAAGGCAGAGACATTACTTTGCTGACAAAGGTCAGTACAGTCAAGGCTATAGTCTTTCCAGTAGTCATATATGGATGTGAGAAATGGACCCTAAAGAAGGCAGAACACCAAAAAATTTCTTTTCAACTGTGGTCCTATAGAAGACTCTTGAGAGTCCCTTAGACAGCAAGGAGATCAAACCACCAGTCAATCCTAAAGGAAATCAACTCTGAATACTCAATGGAAGGACTGATGCTGAAGCTGAAGATCCAAAACTTTGGCCATCTGATGTGAACAGCTGACTCACTGGAGAAAACCCTGATGCTGGGAAAGATTGAAAGTGGAAGGAGGAGCGTGACAGAGGATGAGATGGTTGGACAGAGTCACTAATTCAATGGACATACTCTGGGAGGTGGTGAAGGACAGGGAAACCTGGTCAGTCCATGGGGTAGCGAAGAGTCAGACATGACTTGGTAACTAAACAACAACAATACACTAGGTATTCTTAATACTACCATATATACTTAGTCTGTTGTATTGTCTGTGGAAGCCTCAGTGCATATCTTTAAAAGCCCTTGCAGCTTGATGGCCAACACTGCCATGGAATACTGGCTACATGAACACTGTTTGGAACTAATACAATCCATGGAACTTAGGTCAAATTGGAGTAAGTACTAAGTTCCCAAATGAAGTGCACAGGTTCCTAGCATGAAACTGAGCTCAAAGGCACCTACAGGAAGTTCACAGCAGTCCCATTTATACCAAAGGGCAGCTCAACGGGCTTTGTCCCAGCAGCCTGTCTTACCACCGACTGGACCAGAAATCTGAAGATCTCTGAAACTTCCTAATAGTCTTCATGCCTTTTGGCATTGATCTAAATCGGGAACTTATCTCAGAGGTCAGGAGACTGCAGCATATTCCACTGAGTTATCCTGATTATAGGGATAAGCTGGGAGCTGGGTAAGGGGCAGTAGAGATATTAATATTTAATTACCTAATGATATTAGTGTTAAAAAACACAGAAGACTAGAGATTTCCTCAAGAAAATTAGAGATACCAAGGAAACATTTCATGCAAAGATGGGCTCAATAAAGGACAGAAATGGTAGGGACCTAACAGAAGCAGAAGATATTAAGAAAAGGTGGCAGGGATACAAAAAAGATCTTCATGACACAGATAATCATGATGCTGTGATCAGTCACCTAGAGCCAGACATCCTGGAATGTGAAGTCAGGTGGGCCTTAGGAAGCCTCACTACAAACAAAGCTAGTGGAGGTGATGGAATTCCAGTTGAGCTATTTCAAATCCTGAAAGATGACACTGTGAAAGTGTTGCACTCAATATGCCAGCAAATTTGGAAAACTCAGCAGTGGCTACAGGACTGGAAAAGGTCAGTTTTCCTTCCAATCCCAAAGAAAGGCAATGCCAAAGAATGCTCAAACTACCATACAATTGTACTCATCTCACATGCTAGTAAAGTAACGCTTAAAATTCTCCAAACCAGGGTTCAGCAATACGTGAACCGTGAACTTCCAGATGTTCAAGCTGGTTTTAGAAAAGGCAGAGGAACCAGAGATCAAATTGCCAACATCTGCTAGATCATTGAAAAAGCAAGAGAGTTCCAGAAAACATCTACTTATGCTTTATTGACTATGCCAAAGCCTTTGACTGTGTGGATCACAATAAACTGGAAAATTCTGAAAGAGATGGGAATGCCAGATCACCTGACCTGCCTCTTGAGAAACCTGTATGCAGGTCAGGAAGCAACAGTTAGACCTGGACATGGAACAACAGACTGATTCCAAATTGGGGAAGGAGTACATCAAGGCTGTATTGTCACCCTGCGTATTTAACTTCTATGCAGAGTACATCATGAGAAATGCCGGGCTGGAGGGAGCACAAGCTGGAATCAAGATTGCCGGGAGAAACAGCAATAACCTCAGATATGCAGATGACACCACCCTTATGGCAGAAAGTGAAGAACTAAAGAGCCTCTTGATGAAAGTAAAAGAGGAGAATGAAAAAGTTGGCTTAAAGCTCAACATTCAGAAAACTGAGATCATGGCATCTGGTCCCATCACTTCATGGCAGATAGATGGGCAAACAGTGGAACCAGTGGCTGATTTTATTTTTCTGGGCTCCAAAATCACTGCAGATGGTGACTGCAGCCATGAAATCAAAAGACACTTGCTCCTTGGAAGTAAAGTTATGACCAAAATAGGCAGCATATTAAAAAGCGGAGACATTACTTTGCCAACAAAGGTCCGTCTAGTCAAGGCTATGGTTTTTCCAGTGGTCATGTATGGATGTGAGTGTTGGACTATAGAGAAAGCTGAGCACCAAAGAATTGATGCTTTTGAACTGTGGTGTTGGAGAAGACTCTTGAGAGTCCCTTGGACTGCAAGGAGATCCAACCAGTCCATCCTAAAGGAGATCAGTCCTGGGTGTTCATTGGTAGGACTGATGCTGAAGCTGAAACTCCAATACTTTGGCCACCTGATGCGAAGAGCTGACTCATTGGAAAGGACCCTGATGCTGGGAAAGAATGAAGGCAGGAGGAGAAGGGGATGACAGAGGATGAGATGGTTGGATGGCATCACTGACTCAATGGACATGGGTTTTGGTGGACTCTGGGAGTTGGTGATGGACATGGAGGCCTGGCGTACTGTGGTTCATGGGGTCACAAAGAGTCAGACATGATTGAGCTACTGAACTGAACTGAAACACAGAAAGTTCTGGAACATTACCCTGAGTATTTGCTTTTCCTATCTTCAACATGCATATTTTAGTTTTTCAACTCACCTAAAAGTAGGTTGCAGAAAGACTGAGTAAAACTACAGTAGCAACAGTAAAGCCAGAGAATGGAAGTAAATTTCTGAGGAACAGAAGAACAACACTTTGCCCTCTACTTCATCTCAAGGAGCTTACATAACTTCAGGTTCTTGGGCTTGCATTCCCAGATTCAGCACTACTAAAATCATCAAGTAATATTACATCTGCTTGCACATCTTCGCCTTACAGAGAAAACAAATACAAATGACTTCCAATCAGAGGGCAGCACTGGAAAGTAGGCATGTTTGTCAAGCATCCCCTCTGGACCATTATGGGCTTTCTGTGAGGCAGAGGTATTCCTACCTAACAAGGCTTCATCATTCTGCCTGATGAGACAGCCCTTCATGATTTCTGCTGAAAGTACTAATAATCACAGGCTCTTCAGACTCAGAATTCATATTTTCTTTTTTCATCCACACTCTCTTTATCTTACTAATAGCATCAGAAAATGTTCAACAAGATTTTTCCAGTGAATAAAATACTTCCTGGTTTTATCTTTGGCACTTTGGGAATCTATATGAATAATACTGTCAGGCCAATAGGGCATCATTTATTAAGTTGTTGTTTCTATAACTGATAACCTCAGTTATCAGTTCTGGGCTATGAAAACAGTCCAAAGAGAGTTCAAATAAAAGGTTAAAAAACATTAAACACAGAGTTTGTGATGCAGCGCTTATTAAGACATACTGAACCCTGTATAAAAACTGACTGCATTTCCTTGAAAGAAAATGTAAGGGAAATTTACAGTCATTATCTCTGGGTGGTGTAGGTTACCAGTGATTATTATTTTCTCTCTCTCTCTCTCTTTTTTTGTTTTTTGCTTGTTGGTGTTTCTGATTTTTCTACAATGAGCTTGCATCTTAGTTAAATAGGGAGAAAGGCTATTTGACTTAAACTTAAGGGCAATAGGACTTACAAAGCAAATATGGTTTAATACTATTTGATACAAACTGCCCAATGAAATAATTTAATCCAGTACTTATTTTATGAAATAGATTTTACATAACAAAGTAGCCTGGGTTACTGCTTCATTAAATTTCTACCCATGGAAATAAAATTTGGCTTAACATTCTTTTTCTTATCCTATAATTCTAGTATATTTTGTCTCAAAAGCTTATTGGGGCAAAATCCTCCCAATGACTGTATGTAATGTACTCAATACCATGTGGGAGGCTTAAAAGGAGATAGCATGCAGTGACATTTTAAAAAATAAAAAGGTTTTTATAATTATTATTATTAAAGCAACAACCTATTTATCATTGATGTGCACGCTTAGTCGCTTAGTCACATCGAACTCTTTGCAACCCTGTGGAATGTAGCCCACCAGGTTCCTTCCTCTATTTTTTCAAGAGAGAATACTAGACTGGGTTGCCATTTACTCCTACAGAGGATCTTTCCAACCCACGGATTGAACCTGCATCACCTGTATCTCCTGCACTGCAGGGGGATTCTTTACCTGCTGAGCCACAAGGGAAGCCCTTATATTGATAATAAGGCTACAAAAAATTGAAGTCATGTTTTTAATTCTAAGCTATGAGCCAGCTCAGGCATTACTCACTACTCATCTGCTAACACTAAGGTCAGTAAGGACCTGCTTCTTTTTTATTTGCCACCTACTCTTAAGATCTGGTCATTAGATTCTCATTTTTGTAACCTGATCCCATTTATGATCTCAATATCACAAGGTAATCCCCACTTGTTTTCCTCTTTGTTTTAGACAGCACTGTCTAATAGAAATAGAATGTAAATAAGTGAATATCAGCATTTTAGGACTCAGTGAACTAAAATGGATGGGAATGGGTGAATTTAATTCAGATGACCAATATATCTAATACTGTGGACAAGAATACCTTAGAAGAAAAGGAGCAGCCCTCATAGTCAACAAAAGAGCCTGAAATGCAGTACTAGGATGCAGTCTCAAAAATGACATAATGATCTCATTTCATTTCCAAGACAAACCATTCAACATCACAATAATCCACATCTATGCCCCAACCACTAATGTGGAAGAAGCTGAAATTTACTGATTCTATGAAGACCTACAACAACTTCTAGAACTAACACCAGACAAATATGTCCTTTTCATCACAGGGGACTGGAAAAATAAAAAAAATAGAAAGTTAAGAGACACCTGGAGTAACAAGCAAGTTTGGCCTTGGAGTACAAAATGAAGCAGGGCAAAGGCTAACAGTTTTGCTAAGAGAATGCACTGATCATAGCAAAAATCCCTCTTCCAACAACACAAGAGACAGCTCTACACAAGGACATCACCAGATGGTCAATACTGAAATCAGATCAATTATATTCTTTGTAGCCAAAGATAGAGAGGCTCTACACAGTCAGGAAAAACAAGACCGGGAGCTGACTGTGGCTCAGATCATGAACTCCTTATTGCAGAATTCAGACAAATTGAAGAAAGTAGGGAAAAGCAGTAGACCATTCAAGTATGCCCTACACCAAAACCCTTATGATTATACAGCAGAAGTGACAAACAGATTCAAGGGATTAGATCTGATGGGCACAGTGCCTGAAGAACTGTGGACAGAGGTTCATAACATTGTACAGGAGGCAGTGATCCAAACCATCCCCAAGAGGAAGAAATTCAAAAAGACAAAATGGTGGTCTGAGGAGGCCTTACAAATAGCTGAGAAGAGAACAGAAGTGAAAAGCAAAGGAGAAAAAGAAAGATAAACCCATTTGAATGCAGAGTTCCAGAGAATAGTAAGGAGAGATAAGAAAGTCTGCTTGAGTGAACAATGGAAGAAATAGAAGAAGAAGATAGAATGGGAAATATTAGAGACTCTCTTCAAGAAAATCAGAGATAGCAAGGGAACATTTCATGCAAAGAGGGGTACATTAAAGGACAGAAATGGCATGGACCTAACAGAAACAGAAGAACTTAAAAAGAGATGGCAATAATACACAGAAGAACTGTACAAAAAAGGGCTTAGTGACCCGGCTAACCACAATGGTGTGGGGTCACTCACCAAGAACCAGACATTCTGGAGCATGAAGTCAAGTGGGCCTTAGGAAGTATTACTATAAACAAAGCTTGTGAAGTTGATAGAATTCCAGCTGAGCTATTTCAAATCCTAACAGATGATGCTGTTAAAGTGCTGCATTCAATATGCCAGCAAATTTGGAAAGCTCAGCAATGGCCACAGGACTGGAAAAGGTCAGTTTTCACTCCAATCCCAAATAAGGGTAAAACCAAAGAATGTTCAAACTACCATACAATTGCACAGGACATGAACTGGAAGTCCCAGATATACAAGCTGGATTTAGAAAAGGCAGAGGAACCAGAGATCAAATTGTCAACATTTGTTGGATCATAGAAAAAGCAAGAGAATGCCAGAAAAAATATCTACCTCTGCTTCACTGACTACACTAAAGCCTTTAACTGTGTGGACAACAAAAACTGTGGAAAAGTCTTAAAGAGATGGGAATACCAGACCACCTTATCTGACTCCTGAGAAACCTGTATGCAGGTCAAAAAGCAACAGCTAGAACCAGGCATGGAACAATAGACTGGTTCAAAATTGGGAAAGGAATATGTCAAGGCTGTATATCGTCACCCTGCTTATTTAATTTATATGGAGGGTACAACATGCAAAATGCCAGGCTGGATGAAGCACAAGCTGGAATCAAGACTGACAGGAGAAATATCAACAAACTCAGATATGCAGATGATACCACCCTAAAGGCAGAAAGTGAAGAACTAAAGAGCTTCTTGATGAAGGTAAAATAAGAGAGTTAAAAAGCTGAATTAAAACTTAACATTCAAAAAACTTAGATCATGGCATCTAGTTCCATCATTTCACGGCAAATAGATGTGGAAAAAATGGAAACAGTGGCAGACTTTATTTTCTTGGCTCCAAAATCACTGATGATGGTGACTGCAGCCATGAAATTAAAAGGCGCTTGCTCCTTAGAAGAAAAGCTAATGACAAACCTAGACAGCGTATTAAAAAGCTGAGACCTCACTTTGCCGATAAAGCTCTGTATAGTCAAAGCTGTGGTTCATCCAGTAGTCATGTATGAATGTGAGAACTGTACCCTAAAGAAGGCTGAGTGCCAAAGAACTGATGCTTTCAAACTGTGGTGCTGAAGAAGACTCTTGAGAGTCCCTTGGACTGCAAGGAGATCAAACCAGTCAATCCTAAAGGAAATCAACCCTGAATACTCATTGGAAGGAGTGATACTGAAACTGAAGCTCCAATACTTTGGCCACCTGATGCAAAGAGCTGACTCACTAGAAAAGACCCTGATGCTGGGAAAGATTGAAGGCAGGAGGAGAAGGGGATGAGAGAGGATGAGATGGTTGGATGGCCTCACCGACTCAATGGAAACGAGTTTAAGCAAACTCCAGGAGATAGTGATGGACAGGGAAGTCTGGCATACTGCAGTCCATGGATTCGCAAAGACAGACACAATTTAGTGACTAAACAACAATACATAATTTTAAACTTTATAGTAGCCACATTAAGAAAAAGTTTAAAAATAGATGAAATTAATTTAATTAATATATTCCAACCCAAATATCCAAACTAATATCATTCCAATGTATAAGCTATATATATATATATATATATATATATAAAATTAAATACTGAGTTATTTTAATTGTTCTTTTAAGTACTAAGTACTCAAAATTTGTCTGATATTGAATATTTTATATCTTCAGCACATGTCAATTTGAAATTTTTTAATTGGAGATACCTGATCTGCATTTATATATCATAAACTGTACTGCTGAAAAAGAAGACCCCAAATTGTTCCAAGCATGCTTAAAACTTTTCCAATCACACAATCCAGTGTCGGCTTTTAAATTTATCATAAAGTTGAAGACAATTAAAAGTTCTCTTTCTCAGTCACATTGGCTATATTCCAAGTGTTAGCCAGTCCACACATGGCACGTGGCAACCATATTGATGAGCACAGGTCTAGCTTCCACTAATTGTTTCTGCTTAAGGCTTTCAAAAGTTGAACTTTTTTTCCAGACCTTTGAGGATCAAACCCCAGATCTGGCCCACATACAAAAGCTCAATGGTGGCCCTTAGAGCACCCCCAATATACACACCTATAGAGGAGAAATAATTCAGAAAATATTCCCATCTGATGGTGGCTCTGGTATGTGACAGCTCTGCTCAGGGAATATGTATTGTAATCTGAATTTGGAGATAATTTTTAGAAAAGACATAGTATTTTAAAAATACAAATGAAGGGCTTATCTTGGAAAATGCAAATGAAAGCATAAATGACTTACTTTAGAATACATATAAATTATTTCAGGCAATAAAGATTGATTTATTAAAAAAAAAGAAGATTGATTTATTAACTTATTAACTCAAAGGTAGACTGCTGTAGTACCCTGAAGCAATAAATCCTGAGAGTCACGTATTGTGCTGCTCTTGCTTATGACTGCATTTGGGGCTTTTTCCCCTCTTATGGATCCTATTTGTTGACAAATATATGCCTTAAAAGAAAAGGAGGAGGTGGTTTATGTGGCCTTTTTTGTGGAAGGAGTACTGTTTTGTCTTATTGCCAGGTGAATAGAAGAGCTTGGGCAAAGATTCTTGTACAATTTTGCATAAGATTCAATTATAATGTAATTGATGTCAATTAAAAGTCTTTAGTGAGAAAATAAATTTTCCAGGAACTTCCAGATTACTAAGAGGAAGAGCTTCCTCTGTAATTACATCTATATTAATATTGTTGCAGAGACTACAGGTAGGATCTATTCCACAGATAAGACATGGGTATTTTGGCATTTTATCTTGTACAGTATTATCTTCCACACATACATAATTGTAGTCTATTTTTCTTGTGCCTTTTTCTAATGCATAATGTATTTTGAATTACATGGTTTATATACAACCATATACACATGACTTAAAACAACTAATTTTATGCTCACAATGTGAGCCAATTTAATATAGTTCTGAAGAGGTCAAATTCTTTGTTTAGAATTTTATTTTATCAGTGGTTTACTTCATGGGTCCCCTAGAACATCACTGTCCAACAGATATACAATGCAAACCATAAATGCAAATTATAAATATAATTAAAAATTTTCCTATCTCCATATGAGAAAAGTAAAAAACAGGAATAATTCATATATTTGTATTAAACCTTAAATATTTTTATTAAACCTTAAATATCCCAATGAGATATTGTACCATCTTTTATTTTTTATTTAAGGCATTGCAATCTAGTGTGTTTTTGGTACTTATAGTCTCTCTCGATTCAGATTAGACACAATTTCAAGTACTCAATAGCCACATGTGGCTAGTGGCTGCCATAATTGAACAGCACAAGCAAAGATAATATTCACAGTGAAATTTTGGTATAAGTTACTGAATATATGTTACCTTGTCCAGCAAGATGGAAACCCAAGACCTAGTCAAAATCATGTTTAACAATCAGTTAAATGTTAAACTTTCATATTTATTAAAACAAAATTCAAAGAAATCTGTCATCATCTTCTGTAAAAAGTATTATTTCACCTACAGAATACAGCACTTCTATTTTTTTCCTATTTGTGCTATTGGCAAATTTTCAGGCTAGGTTCAGCACAGACGGTTAAAAACCCTTGATTATGGTTTAAACTAGTCTCAAAATTAGTTCACATATTACCTGTCAGTGGAATCTGTCACCAGTTTTTCCTTTTTCAAAACATTTTTTTAATCTAACATCTTCAGAGTTTCTTTAGAAAACTGAATGAGATATTAGAATGACTCACTGAGTGAAAAAAGTTAATTTCTATCTCACCCTTTCATTCAAATGTATGATTTATTTTCCAGTGTTGAAAAATCTGTACCATTAATCTCTGTGACTTAAAGAATTACAGTACAGTTCAGTAAGACACTAGAAAAACTGCAGACATATTTACAAAAAGAAATATCCACAAGCTATTACACTGTCATACACTGGTGCACTTGTCTGCCTACGTGATATTTTTCTCCATGTTCAATGGTGCATATCAAGTTAACAACCAAAATTTATTATCTAATGTATTGTGTGATTAATGGGATAGCTCACATTTTAATCAGCCATAGATTTCTTCTCAATGAGGTCTACTTGCCTTAAGCACAATATATTCATTCAGTCTTAACTTTTTACAATAGGTTTTCTTCTACTTTCCTTTCTATTTATTTTTAACAAAAAATTTCATCTGGATGCTTCTGATTTAATAAATCATTTTCTGATACCATTATATTTTTAAAAACCTATTTGTTTGACTCTGCAAGAGTGTTCTGTATTTAGTTATTTTAAATACAATAACTATATAGTTTATTGATCACCTCCCACTAAGTCAGCAGTATCTCCCTTTGTATCCCCTGCTTGACTATAAGCTACTTAAGAAAAGTGATATCATATCAATTTTCCTATTTTATAAAATAGTACCTTACCTGTAATAGATGCTTCATAAAACATGTGGACTTTATGAATCATTATAAAGCTGCAACCTCAGTATTAGTCTAACAAATGTTAACCAGTCCAAACCAAAGCATGGAGTCGTAATAGCTACATTAACCATTATATATTATACTATAATAGGAATATTCAACAGTTGCTCTGTTCTAGGCACTACATACATTAGTTGTGATGTTTTAATTATCCTATAGGTAAAGGATCTGCCTGCAATACAGAAAACTCAGAAGATGCTGTGGGGTTTGATCGCTGGGTGGGGAAGATGTTCTGGACGAGAGCATGGCAACCCACTCCATATTCTTGCCTTGGAGAATCCCATGGACAGAGAAGCCTGGAAGGCTACAGTTCATAGGGTCGCACAGAGTTGGACGTGACTAAAGTGATGAGCAAGCAAGCACAAAGTCCTTATGACATTTTAAGCATCCTATAAGGATAATTATCATATAAGGATTATTAAATACTAATATGAAGTATATACTATAAATAGCCCCATTGCAAACCAGTAAAATTGAGGTTCTAAAAGAAAAGGGTACTTGTTTTAGAGCAGAGTGACTGAGTCAGGGTTTGGATATACACTGCCTGATGGCAAAATTGGAGTTTTTAACCACTGACATGGCCTCTAGAGGCCTCTGGTTCTGAGAATCTTAGATGACAACACCTTTAAACAATGGAGTTCCTAATCCCAGGGATGATTCCACTGAATGATACACATTTAGATACAAGAGGCAAATACAAAACAAATGTATCATTCATAAGTATAAGAATATTGAGACCAACTTACTGAATAGCTGTAATCCTTTCTGTTATTTATTAACTTTTTCATTACTTTTTCTGAGTAAGCTTTATGTACCTACCATGTAACATCCTAATTCTCTTTGAGGTTTTGATTCATTTTTTTTCTCCTAGATTCTGACATATTTATGTTCAACTGAAGGACTTTCTGATCTTAAGAATATGTTCAAGTGTGCTGGCTTATATGTATACTCAAATTTAGAGTGACCACTACAGATTTTTTAACTTGACTAGATAATTGAATTTTCTCACTGACCAGAAGCTATTAAGAGTTTATTTGATTAGAAGTTCATTTTTGTTCTGGGTTGGAAGATCACCTACTACGAACCCGCTATGACATCTGTTAAAATATGTTTCTAAGGGAAATAAATTTTTTAAAAAGGTAAGAGTACACAAACACAGAGAAAGTAATTCTCTGATATTTTCATCTTAACATATATCTCAAACTTGTTTCCTTGAGAGACTGCAAAATGTCCTTCTCCTACAACTGCATTTTTAGTTTTATATGTGTGTGTGTGTATAAACTAAATATATTTTATATATTTGCTATGTAATAATAGCATAAACAAATAAATATACCCATACTACAAAGCTACCTAAGAACATAGGCTAAAAGTTAAGGATAGACACTAGGCAAAGATGGCAGAGTATGAAGATCCCGAGCTCACCTCCTTCCGTGGGCACACCAAAATTACAATTATTTACAGAGAGTCTATTGATGAGACAGACTGGAAGATGAGCAGAAAGATTTTCTACAACTAAATATATAAAGAAAAATCAGTAATGAGATGGGTAGGAAGGGTAGAGTCAAGGTATAGTCAAGACCCCATACATTCAGGGTGACCCACAAACAGGAAGGTAATTACAACTAAGGAGGTTTACCCCAGGGAGCACTGGGTCCAAGCCCCATCTTGGGCTCCCCAGCCCACCCACCTCACATTGGAAAGAAGAGCCCCCAAGCATTTGGCTTTGAAGGCCAGTGGGGATTACGTTCCAGAGAGCCGGAGTACTGTGGGAAATGGATACTCCACTTTTACAGGGCATACAAAAAATATTACATGCTCTAGGACCCAGGGCAGAAGCAGTAATTTGAAAGACCCTGGCTCAGATCCACTTGCTGATCTTTGAATGCTTCCTGAAGAAGCAGGAGGCTACAGGAGATCACCGTGGGACACAGACACTAGGACAGCCACCTGGGGGAGCGTGTTGTACCATGGACACTGGTGCTGGCAAGAGTCACTTTGAAGTACTCCATCTAGTTCATCACCACTGGGACTCACCTCCAACTACCAGCCTGTGACTGCTCCCTGACTTCAGACTATACTACAAAAGTTCAGCAATCAAAACACTATAGTACTGGCACAAAACAACACATAGGTCAATGAAACAGAAAAGAGAATCCAGAGAGAAACCCATAAACTTATGGGAGGTTCAGTCAGTTCACTCGCTCAGTCGTGTCCTACTCTTTGCGACCCCATGGACCGCAGCATGCCAGGCCTCCCTTTCCATCACCAACTCTCAGAGTTTACCCAAACTCATGTCCATTGAATTAGTGATGCCATCCAACCATCTCATCCTGTCTCATCCCTTTCTCCTCCTGCCTTTAATCTTTCCCAACATCAGGGACTTTTCAAATGAGTCAGCTCTGCGCATCAGGTGGCCAAAGTATTGGAGTTTCAGCTTCAACGTCAGTCCTTCCAACGAACACCCAGGACTAACTTCCTTTAGGATGGACTGGTTGGATTTCTTTGCAGTCCAAGGGACTCTCAAGAATCTTCTCCAACACCACAGTTCAAAAGCATCAATTCTTCGGCACTCAGCTTTCTTTATAGTCCAACTCTCACATCCATACATGACTACTGGAAAAACCATAGCCTTGCCTAGATGGACATTTGTTGATAAAATAATGTCTCTGCTTTTAAACAGGCTGTCTAGGTTAGTCATAACTTTTCTTCCAAGGAGTAAGCGTCTTTTAATTTCATGGCTGCAGTCACTATCTGCAGTGATTTTGTAGCCCCAAAAAATAAAGTCAGCCACTATTTGTCCATCTATCTGCCATGAAGTGATGGGACCGGATGCCATAATCTTTGTTTTCTGAATGTTGAGCTTTTTTCTTCATCTTTCACTTTCAGCAAGAGGCTTTTTAGTTCTTCACTTTCTGCCATAAGGGTGGTGTCATCTGCATATCTGAAGTTATTTATATTTCTCCCAGCAATCTTGATTCCAGCTTGTGCTTCTCCCAGCCCAGCATTTCTCATGATGTACTCTGCATATAAGTTAAATAAGCAGGGTGACAATATACAGCCTTGACATACTCCTTTTCCTATTTGGAACCAGCCTGTTGTTCCAAGTCCAGTTCTAACTGTTGTTTCCTGACCTGCATATAGACTTCTCAAGAGGCAGGTCAGGTGGTCTGGTATTCCCATCTCTTTCAGAATTTTCCACAGTTTATTGTGATCCACACAGTCAAAGGCTTTGGCATAGTTAGTAAAGCAGAAATAGATGTTTTTCTGGAACTCTCTTGCTTTTTTGATGATCCAGCGGATGTTGGCAATTTGATCTCTAGTTCCTCTGCCTTTTCTAAAACCAGCTTGAACATCTGAAAGTTCACGGTTCACATATTGCTGAAACCTGGCTTGGAGAATTTTGAGCATTACTTTACTAGTGTGTGAGTTACTATGATAAGTTAACCTCTGACCAAAAAAAAAAAAAAAAGAATAGACAATTGAGAAAAGATAATCTTTTCAATAAGTGGTGCTGGGAAAACTGGACAGCTATATGGAAAAAAAAAATGAAGTTAGAACATTTTGCCACACAATTAAAAAAAAAAACCGGAATGGATTAAGGACCTAAATGTAAGAATGGATACTACAAAATACCTAGAGGCAGAACATTCTTTACCTAAATCATAGCAACATTTTTTTTGGATCTGTCTCCTAAAGCAAAGAAAATAAAAGCAAAAATAAACAAATGGAACTTATCTAAACTTAAAAGCTTTTGCACAGCCAAGGGAATCATGAAAATGAAAAGATGGTCTACTAAATGGTATAAATACTGGCAAATGATATGACCAATAATCTAAAATGTGTAAAAAAGCTCATGCAAGTCAACATCAAAAACAAACAGTTCAATTAAAAATGGGCAGAACCTGAATTAATATTTTCCATAGAGAAATGCAAATGGCCAACAGACACACAAAAAGATGCTCAACCTTGCTAATCACAAGGGAAAGGCAAATCAAAATCACAATGAAATTTTACCTCATACCTGTCAGAATGGCTATAATCAAAAGATCACAAATAATAAATGCTTGCAATGATATGGAGAAAAAGGAACCCATGTATACTGTGGGGGTGTAAAGTGGTGAAGCCACTATGAAAAACAGTTTCCTCAAAAATGAAAACTAGAACTACCACAGCTACATGATCCAGTAATTCCATTTCTGGCTATATATCTGAAAAATATGAAACCACTAAAACAGATACATACACTCCAGTATTTACAGCAAAATAAGATTTACAAATGCCAAAATATGAAAGCAACCTAACTCAGACATAAAAAGAATGAAATTTGGCCATTTGAAACAACATAGATGGAACTGGATGGTACTAAGTGGAGTTAAATCAGAGAATGTCAAATATGCTATATTATCACTTATATGTGGAATCTAAAATATAAAATGAATATAACAAAACTGAAAAAAGGTCACAGATACAGAAAACAAATTAGTGGTTTCCAGTGGGGAAATAGAAGGGAGGAGAAGCAAAATAGGGGTAAGAGAGGAAATATTAGGGTAGGGTATTAAAAGGTGAAAACTACTATGTACTATGGGCTTCCCTTGTGTCTCAGCTGTTAAAGAATCTGCCTGCAATGCTGGAGACCTGGGTTCAATCCCTGGCTTGGGAAGAAATCCCTGGAGAAGGGAGAGGTTACTGCTTCAGCAGTACATGAACTGGGAACTTCCAGATGTATAAGCTTGGTTTTCAGAAAAGGCCAAGGAACCAGAGATCAAATTGCCAACATTCGTTGGATCATAGAGAAATCAGGGAATTTCAGACAAACATCTACTTCTAATTAATTGACCATGCTAAACATTTGACTCTGTGGGTCACATCAAACTGTGGAAAATTCTTAGAGAGATGAGAGTACCGGACCACCTTACCTGTCTCCTGAGAATCCTGAATACAGATCAAGAAACACAGTTAGGACCAGACATGGAACAATGGAGTGGTTCAAAGCTGGGAGAGGAGTACAACAAAGTTGGATATTGTTACCTCGTTTATTCAACTTATACGCAGAGTACATCATGTGAAATGCCAGGCTGGATGAATCACAAGCTAGAATCAAGACTGTCAGGAGAAATTTCAACATCCTCAGATATGCAGATAACATCACTCTAATAGCAGAAAGCAAAGAGGAACTGAACAGTAAAAGGAGAGTGAAAAATCTGGCTTGAAACTGAACATTCAAAAACCTAAGATCATGGCAACTTCACGGCAAATAGAAGGGAAAAAAGTGGAAACAGTGGCTGCTTTGTTGTCTTGAGCTGCAAAATTACTGCAGATAGTGACTGTAGTCATGAAATTAAAAGACACTTGCTCCTTGGAAGAGAAGCTATGACAAACCTAGACAGAATATTAAAAAGCAGATATGTCACTTTGCTGACAAAGGTCCGTATAGTCAAAGCTATGGTTTTTCCACTAGTCATTTGTGGATGTGAAAGGACCATAAAGAACACTGAGTGTCGAAGAATTGATGCTTTTGAACTGTGGCTTTGGAGAAGACTCTTGAGAGTCCCTTGGACAGCCAGGAGATCAAACTAGTCAATCCTAAAGGAAATCAACCCTGAATATTCTTTGGAACAACTGATCCTGAAGCTCCAATACTCTTGGCCACCTGATGAGAAGAGCCAACTCACTGGAAAAGACCCGGATGCTGAGAAAGACTGAAGGCAAAAAGATAAGGGGGTGGCAGAGGAAGAGATGGTTAGATAACATCACTGACTCAGTGGATGTGAATGTGAACAAACTCCAGATGATAGCAGAGGACAGAGGAGTCTGGCATGCTACAATCCATGGGGTCGCATAGAGAGGGACAATACTTGGTGACTGAGCAACAACTATGTATAAAGTAAATAAGCTACAAGGATACGCTGTACAGTATAAGGAATATTGCCAATATTTTATAATAACTTTAAATGGAGTATAATCTCTAAAAATTTTGAATTACTAAGTGCAGTTCCAAACTGAATAGTGCACTTGAATTCTGGAATCAAAGAGGTTTTCAAGTACTTTGAGTTCCTTTCCATAATATAGACAGAAAACTGGGTATGGAAACATATTGGCAGCTTTGTGACTTAATCTGCTTCCACAAACTGAATGGACAAATGGTTTTAACCAAAGAAGTATTTCCAAGCGAGCATAAAATAGATTGTCTACCAAAGTTCAAATTTCTTTCAAATGGGGCTTTTAGATTAATTATTACCCACACTCTTGATTGACTAGGCCTGAAAAAAAAAAAGAAAAGAAAAATATGTGTGATTAACATTTCTGATTAGAAAACTCTGCAATCTCCCTTTTAGTAATGATGTCTTCAGTATGCAAGTAAGATGAGATGGAGGCTCAAAGGTCCAGGGGAAAAGAACAAATTTTTCCTGAGAACAATAATTTTTACCAAAAATGCCATCTTGTCATCCTCTGCAGCCGTTCAGTCAGGCTCATGACTTAGTTCAGCTGCACATGCGGCTCATTCCTTATCTAATGTAAAATGATCTTAGTCTGACTGCACTGCTCAGCAGTTGAGAAGCTCTAATTGTTTCCTGTGCATTCATAGTTTTGTGTTTTTAAAATGTCTACTTGTTTTTCTTTCCCACTGCATACCCCTTTAATTAGACATCATCAGCAACTTCAGCACTGAAATATAAAGAATTCTTGGAAGAAACAGATTCCATATGTACTCATTTCAGTCGTCTTCTGGGCAGTTTTTCTGCTCCAGTGACCCTCTTTTATTATACTGCCACTTGGAATAGCCACCACTTTTATTATACTGTCACTTGGAAGAGCAACTCTACACTGTTCTTGGCTAGCTATCTTACATACACGGTCTTGAATCTCCACCAAAAATCTGTGCCAAGAATTTAGTGTGACTCTACTTGTACAAGAGAGAACAAAGGCTCATATGATTTGACTAGCTAAAAATCATGATGCTCATGAGTGAAAGATCTAAGGTAAATGTGTCTTTAAATATTAACAGACACATCTTTTAGCCCTTTTATAATGAGAGACAGACAAGGAATTGACTACTCTAGATTTTAGATATACTTCCTTGTTTTAGACTGAGCCCCTGCACTGGATTGTTGAGATGTAATACTGTTTGAAATATATTCCAGCATCATTCTGCAACTGATGACTTTAAACAAATATCTCAGAAACATAAAACCGACTTCCAAGTAGTTTATGCTACCCAACCTCCATGCCAGAGGACACAATGACACACACATGATTTGTCCCATTTCCCAAAGGTGAGATTAATTTTATAGAAACAAACAAAAAATAATCCTGAAGGGGAAAAAAATAACCACCACCACAACAAACCAATCCACTTAATCTGAATTCAGAGGTTCTGGCTAGTTCAAACAACAAATAAAGAAAATGGGAAGAATACAATTTGCAGCAATTTTGCAAAAGAGAAAAAAAAAAAAACCTTACTTTACAAATAGCTCTGGCTTCATATCTAACCAAGCAAGCAGCTAGGCAGAGGCAGATAATAATGTGATTACTCTGGTAATGATATGCATTAGATACATTATGGGAAACAATAGTGCTCCCTACTGAATGCAGTCAATCCAGTTATTGATTTTTCTTAATGTTAAAAGCTCCACTCTAAAACTGAAAAGAGATATCCTTTATTTATTCTCTTTCCCTTTCAGTTTCCAAGTCCATAGATCCTTTGATGCGAAGTAGTATACCAAGATAATGGAGTAATGTATATCTAATCTGACACCTACTGGGCCAGGCTAATGTTTCAGATAAAAACTGCTAGGATACTGCTGCTCATGAAAAAAGCAATCCATTATAGGAAGAAATCTGAACTTTCCATTAATTTTTCTTTAGGTTTGTTTTCTAAATCATCTTTGGAAACCAAGCATACTTTTCTTTCAAATCATAATGGTAATATATTGATTAGTCCACAGATCAGGTAAAGCTCATAGGTCTACATTAAAATGCTCTCTCCAGCATAAGTTTCATCTATTTAAGCTTTCACTACATTATTGTATAGTAAACAGGGACATATGTACCTGGATATACTTCCCTTTTAAACCTCTACAACTACAGTTTAAATCACTTGCTTCTACAAACATAACACACGCAGACATACTCATCTCCTACCTTGCCCTCATTCTACACTTCACGCTTCCTCTTAAATTAATATTCAGTATCCATAGGGTTGCAAAGTATCCACAGTTGCGAAGAGTCAGACACAACTGAAGTGACTTAGCAAAGCACACAAACACACACACACACACACACACCTGTAGCTAAGCATTTCTAATAAACATGAGAACAAATATTTCAATAAATAGAAAACAATTTGGCAAGTTTCAAGTTTCCTTTTCACTTAGCAAAATATAGTATTTTTTCAACTTTATTAAATATTATTTCACACTGACTTTGTCAAGGGAATAATTAAGTAAAATAGTCGACTGGTGTCAAAAGGTCCTTTTATGACTGATTTGTTCCATCAGAAAAGCCACACAATGTATTTGTACCCATCCTCTGCCTGATGCTTTATACTCATTTCCTTCATTCATCTCATGCCTCTATCACTTTTTTTTTTTTAACTCTAGAGGATAGTAAAAAACATTTCCTCTTGTCATTTTCACTTGGCCAATTTCATTTAAAGTGCCCCCAGAGGATCTGAAACAGCATGTCCAAGGTGACAGACCTAAGATCAGTAACAAAGGAACTAAAAAGCATTTCAATGCTCTCAATTTAATCAATGCAAATCATATGTGCATTTCTATTGAACTTTTCCATACATTTTAACAGTGGAGAAACAAAACTAAAAAGTAATTCAATTTTATCAGTCTACCTAAAACAAGATTTTCTGTAGGTCTGTTAAAATTACTAAGATGAGAAATATTGCTTAATTTTTAAAGATTTTTTCCACATGACAAACTTTTCTTTTAGCATATTGCTTACTTGGCCTAAAGCCATGTAGGTGGATACAGTAAAACATTTTGGCCTGGTATAGAAAAGCAAACAACATCAGAAATTAATTATTCAGTTTTTCTAAATGGCTCTAAGCCCAGTTAAGATTATTTCCTCCAACAACTAACATGGAGATGTGAAGTATAAAGCACTTAGGATGAAAAATAAATCCATTTTTCTTTTCCCTATTTTCCCTTTTCTATCCAATAATCCTTTGGGAGAGACTAATTCAGATAGCTTGTTATTCAAATGGCTTTCCAAGGAGAAATCTTTTTTCATGTTTTCTCTTCCACTTTACACTCTAAAATTCTCTTCCAACGAGAGCTTTCTATGACTTCTTTGGCTAAAAAAATTTTGAGACCTCTTATTTATGTACCTGAGTTGGCCAAAAAGGCTCTCTCCATCTAGTTTCTTGAACATTTGCCAAATCTTGTGCTACAGATATTAGAAGGCTTTTAAGCTACTACAAGAGGCCTTCACATCAGTATGTTTATCAAAGGTTATCTGTACCTTGAATATAGTTTATGTCCTACACTATACATTCTAATTTTTTTAGTTATGCAGTAATGTACAAGATAGAGACTAATTTCAAAGCACTGCCAAATTAAAAACGGTATCTGCTCCTACTTTCTTCTTGCTGAAAAAAATATTAAGTAGGTCTGAAAAAAAATCTATTATAAAAAATGTCTGAAACGTTTAGGGAATAACTGCTCTGGAGTTGGTACAGATCTGCATAAAAAGTAGAAACCATAAACCTTTTAGCAGCAAGTGTCAATGGTAATATATCCAAATGAATTACTTTTGTTTTACTTACTCCTTGTCCATGCTTGAAGTTATCATAAAAATGGATAAACTAACATAACCATAAATTATTTCCATCTAGAAAAGTATATAATGATGATTTATTAAAAATAGGTATTCCAGGAGTTCCTTGGTGGACTAATGGTTAGGATTCCAAGCTTTCACTGCCACGGCCCACATTCCACCCCTGGTCAGGGAATATCCCACAGTTTGTTAGTTTGATGAGTACAAATACAATATATTGCATTAAAAAGACTTTTATACTTTAATGTCCATTTCACACACTTTCACTGTATTGTTGTTTTTGAACTGTGGTGCTGGAGAAGACTCTTGAGAGTCCCTTGGGCAGCAAGGAGATCCAACCAGTCCATCCTAAAGGAAATCAACCCTGAATATTCACTGGAAGGACTGATGCTGAAGCTCCAATACTTTGGCCACATGATGCGAAGAGCCGACTCATCGGTAAAGACCCTGATGCTAGAAAAGACTGAGGGCACGGGGAGAAGGATATGACAGAGGATGAGCTGGTTGGATGACATCACCAACTCAATGGACGTGAGTTTAAGCAAACTACAGGAGACAGCTGCAGTATATGGGCTCACAAAGAGTCGGACATGACTTAGCGACTAAACAACATTATACTAAATTTGTACAAGAGTCACAAACTTTTTCAGCCTTGATTTCTGAATTGTAAAATAATAATATCTATCAAGTTGGCCTGGGGTTTAGACAATTTATGCAAATTACCTGTAGCAATGTGTGCCCAATAGGAGGTTTCATAAGTAAGAGCTTCTTCCACTAAATGTCACAACTCTTGAGTGAAAAGAAAAAGGATCATCAAGCCCCTACCTTACAAGCAACAAAAACAAAATACAAAAATAACCAAGAGATGTTCCATGTTAATACAGTGAGTAAGGACTGGAATCCAGGCATTCTGCCCCTGGCCTAATTTATTCATTCACTTATGATCATATTTTATAGATTATGGGGATGTAGCAATAAAACAGACAAAATTCTAGCTCTTGTAGATCTTATGTTTCAATGAGAAGAAAATAAACAATCAGCATGTCATGAGATAGTAAAGCCAAATAAAGCAGATCAAAGGGATGAAAATTGATGGAGTTGACAAGGGTGGGTCATTTCTTGTTGGATCTTGGGAATAAACCTTTTTGATGAAATCTTATTTGAGCAGAGATCTGAAGGAAGTAAGGAAGTGAGGCATGTAGGTATCTGGAAGGTCATTCCAAGGATGATTGCTGTGTTTTAGAGGCAGCGTGCCAGTCAGTGGGTCTAGAGCAGGTAAGGTATAAAGGTGAGATCAAATAGTCTAAGCAGAGCAGATACTTTTGGTGCCCTTTAGTCCTTTGTTCTAATCATACCGCATCCCGCTTTTCAGTGAACGACTGTTGTTTTGACTGTGGTACAGGAACTCTTTTCTAATATTTCTCTTCTCTTTCTTCCTGTCATTAATTAGTAGCCTTTGTCAATACTCCAACAATAACGTTGCAAAAACTGAAGTTTACAATGCCTCTCTAAATACACTGCTTGTCAGTCATCACGCTGAAGGTGTTGTCAACTACAATTCACAGATGAGGGAATGGAGACACAGAAGCCCAGGCTTGTTTCTATAGAGCCATAATTTCATAAAGCAATATGCTTAATTTTGAAATGCTAATCCCATTGCACCATGCCTCTAACCCCACTATTCTACTTCTCAATATGCTCCTAGAATAAAAGCTCCATTTAGAGTTTTCTCTGACAGTAGGAAGGTTTGGTTCAGAAAGACATAATATCTCAAAATCACAAAATGCACTTAAATGTAACATGTGTGAAATATTTTGTATCAAGATGCTGAAAAGAATAGGATTTGCTCAGAAGAGAAAATCAGCTATTTACTAGAGCTAAGTTTTCAACAGAAAATAGTCAAGTACGATGTCTTAGTAAAAATGTAGTTTATTGCATGGATTGAATGTGGTTCTTCTTAAGCTTACTTTGGGGAACATGATTCCTAACTTTGTATACCTATATACACACACAGAGAGAAACACATTAAATTAAAAAATAAATAAAATTTCCATCTAAGTTTTATATAGCAAGTTTGTTTGAAATCAAACATCTTTAAAAGTACATTTTATGAAATATCTTCAGTAACTTGACCAGACCTTTGTTGTTGTTCAGTTGCTAATTCGTGTCCAACTCTTTTGCAAAACCACAGACTGCAGCCCATCAGGCTCCTGTTCATGGGATTTCCCAGGCAAAAATACTGGAGTGGGTTGCCATTTCCTACTCCAGGGGATCTGCTTGACTCAGCAACTGAATCCTCATCTCCTGAGTTTTCTGCATTGGCAGGCGGATTCTCTACCACTGAGCCACCTGGGAAGCCCCAACCATACCTTACTATTCCACTTTTCTGATTAATCACTAATAGACACACATCAACATAACATTAAGGAAACAAAAATAATCTATTCCTCAACTCCACACCTAAAGTTAGAAAATTTGGGTGAGTGACAGAAATTAACAGGAACTTCCATAAATATTTTGTTCATAGCCAGAAAACATTCAAGATTTCTCCATAGCAGAATTAATCTACATGCTGGCCAGCCATCATACTTAATTAAATTTGTAAGGGTCACATCAGAGGTAAAGAATATTATCCACATGGGTAATGCAATAGGAATACTAATTCACTCAAAGGAGTCTCAGTTGCCCTTTCAGCTTCACCTTTTCTTATAGAAATTCTTATTGTGAGAATAAAAATACCAAGCTAAGCACATCTACTAACTCACACCCTTGTTTGAGCCCAATTTAAATGTCTCATAAACTCATCCATTACTATGGGCAATAAGTATTTATATTGAGACTTCATCCATCTGTTCTCATTCAAATAAAGGAGGATATTATTTGTATACAGGAAAAAATTCTGTCTCAGGGAAATGTGTCTTAGCTATTTGCTCACCACAGTATTACTCAGAGTACAGCAATTTATATGTATGTCATTCCTACTGGAAATAAGTTACTGATTTAAATATTACAATTAGTAAAGCTAACGATCGTTATCAAAATTTGCCACCTTACTCTGGTAATTCCCTCAAGCAGACTGACCTTTTATGGTACCTTCTTCCCATCAACCAGCTACAGACAAGCTGGTTCTTGATGATTAAAGTTCAGATTCTATCAAGGACTAAGACTGATCATAATTTTCTAACAAATAGATTAAGCTCATATATATTTGCCAGTTGCTTATTAATGTGCCAGAATCCTTCTGAGTTGCTTGATTTATTAAACAGAAAGTCAATGAAAAGGAGCACAGAACTTTGGGAAGAAGCAGACATCAGCTAAAATCCTGAATCTTACAAATGGTTGTGAAATCACGCAGGTTGTTTAATCTCACTGAGCTTCAGTTTCCTTAAGGATAACATGCTGATAATACTCTACCTCAGAGCATTGTTTTTGGTTCAAATGAGATAATGCTCAGGAAATATTCAATAAGTATTATAACTATATAATAATTATAAAAGTATTACGTGTGCATATGTGTTTATATATGACATTCTATTTCCCTTGGGTACATATCATCTGTAAACACTACACAAAAACTAACTTTATGTTCACAAACTTCAAATGTATCGACTTAATATAATCCTAAATCATTAAAGCTAAGTTATATTGGTGAGTTGAAAAAGTTACTGCATCAGTCAGCTATTTCGGCATCAAGTACCACATGCATTAAAAAACTTGGTTTAGTCTTAAAAAAATAAAAATAAAAAATAAAAAAACTTGGTTTAGTCTGGTTCCATATTTTCAACCCATATCATTCATAACCCTGACTTCCATCTCATACCACTCATAAAAAGCATTTCTTAGGTCCAAATTAATTTGACTCAATAATATAAATTGAGAATTGATTTTACACAAGATAGTCCTAAATGCTGAAGAATGGAGAAAATTTAAGAAAATATTTCCTGTTAAAAAATAAATGACTCTACTTTGGAACTGGGCACTCACATTACACCACATCACTAATATCAAAGGATGATTCATATGAACAGATGCTTATCAAAATTCATCATCTAACTCCTTCATATTGATTTGAAACCTATGCTGCAATAATAAAACAATAAATAGTATAATTAACTTGGTTTAGAAGAATGAACAATATCTTAACATAAGAGAATTATAGACTCTACTATTCTACTACTCTGGATCTCAATTCACCTATTTGCAAAACGATGAGTTTGGAGTATCCAATTTGTCTTATAATTATTTTCCCTAATTTCAAATATTCCTCCAATTAAAAATGTAAATTTGTTAGCCCTTAGCTAGTTAAATGTTGCAGTTATCATGGTCAAACATGTTGACTGGTTGTGACATTTATAGCTACTTTTATTATAAAATTAATGTCAAGTCATTAAAAGCTTAAGGAAGTCAATTAAAACTGGAAACAAGGGCAATATAAGATTTTTCCACAAAAATATTCAAGATAAGTATGCTGAAGTTTCTCCCATTCAAGTGTGTTAGGAAAAGTGGGTGCATCCTCACACACACAATTTTTTTCCTAAACGGTTATAATCATAACTACCTTATACAAAAAATTTCTTAAAATTCACTTTGTGATCATCTGATACTAGGAGTTGGGATGGAAAATGTTTGCTGGGAATTTTCTTAGAATACATACAGGATAAAAAAAATACTGAACACATTTTGAATGTAAATAAGTCAATTTACTGAACTTAATTTGGATTTCAACTCAGATAAAAGATGTGCTAGAATAACTTCATCATTTTCATTTTCAGAATAGACAATACAAAATCCTACTACAAAGTTTAGGGTAAACCTGGCCAAGATTAGGTTCTATTTAAAGATAAATTCTTCCCCAGCTGCTAAATCTACCACACACACATACCATATATATACCTCAAAATTGTGAGAGAAACAGAGAAAAGGTGTTTGCATGTGTATGTGTGTGTTTATAGGGTGGGTGTGTAGAGTGTGTGTTTGGCTGGTGGTTAATATAAAGATAAAACTGCCAGAGAAAAATTCTTTACTCATAAGCTGTGTGTAGAGTGACTGTTTCATTATACTTGCAATTGTCATTTCAAAGCTCTGTCTCTAGTTTCTTATAGCTCTGCTAGCTCTGTGATATAACTAGATGGAGATCATTCTGCTGTGACCAAGTTACATCTCAATACAGAACCCTCATTTTTCATGTCTCCTGCTTAAAAACAAACAGCAAGCTCCAGAGAAAGACATGCAGCTAACTGATATGAACCTAAACTAGAACACTGGCATTTTCAGAAATGAAATGAACAGTTCTCAAAGGATTCATATCTTAAAATTTTATCTGCAAAGACCTTTCTAAAATCTTGCTCTTTGAGATATGAGCTAGTTTTTCATCTCCCGAGGCAGGTCAGCACTAAGCTGTGTGTGATAGTAGTTGCATGGCAATTTGGGGGGCAAGAATCATTTTCTTCTGAATTTCTCACCTAATAGCTATATTTCTTGCCTCTCACATGAACATTTGTGGTTAAGATTTTAATATTCAGCAAGAAAAATTTCAGAAGCCATGCTTTATAATAAGCTAATGATTCACATGTAACCAAAACATTGAAAAGGACTGACATTCAGGATTTAGTCTAACTGTAAGTTTATTTTTGCCACCCACTGTCCATATAAAATGCATCCAGTGGAGAAAGAAGCTCCCTGTAAATTTTCATAATAGAGAATTCTATAAAAACTTTAACTTACAAAGCTTGTCTCACTTCAGTAATTAAATATGTCCAATTCAATTTATCAATAGTTTAATGATTTTTTACATATTTTCTATCTCTGGAGCTAAGACCTGTAGTTAGCCTGTTTGCCTTCAGGACAAGGGTATAGTTGACAGACTCCTCTATTTTTCTGCTCTGCTTTTCCACCTCTTTCTCAGATCCACTGCTGTGTTTTGAAGCTCCCTAAGGTCAAAGAGTGGCGGCCAAGAGAAGTCAGGGCAGGAAAATGCTTTCTCGCTTATTCTCTGGGTCAGGAAGATGGCTGCTGCTGCTAAGTCACTTCAGTCGTGTCCGACTCTGTGACATAGACGGCAGCCCACTAGACTCCCCCGTCCCTGGGATTCTCCAGGCAAGAACACTGGAGTGGGTTGCCATTTCCTTCTCCAATGCGTGAAAGTGAAAAGTGAAAGTTAAGTCTCTCAGTCGTGTCCAACTCTTCGCGACCCCATGGACTGCAGCCTACCAGGCTTCTCCATCCATGGGATTTTCCAGGCAAGAGTATCGGAGTGGGGTGCCATTGCCTCTTCGAGGAAGATGGCAGAGCCATGCATATTCCTCCTGGGGCCCCTCAGTGTCCCTGGTCTGCCTCTCTGGCCACTCCTTCAGGCTCAACCCTGGTTCTCCGCAACCTCCACATGCTATTGGAGTGCTCTGGTACCCTAGGCAAGACTAAACTTCAGTTCACATCACTCTCTACTGTACTCAGTATAAATTTGGCTACTTTCTGACAGCAGCCTCCTACTTTCTTGGCTTCCCTGGTGGCTCAGCTGGTAAAGAATCCGCCTGCAATGTGGGAGACCAGGGTTTGATCCCTGGGATGGGAAGATCCCCTGGAGGAGGGAAAGGCTACCCACTCCAGTATTCTGGCCTGGAGAATCCCATGGGCTGTATAATCCATAGGGTCGCAAAGAGTCACACATGAATGAGGGATTTTCACTTCCTACTTTCTTACTTTGCTTAGCCAGATTCGGCTTTATCCCTCCCCCATGTGGTCCTTCAACTGCAGGGAATGAATATCAAGGGAAGTTAAATTGATATATTTAAAGTTCAGTTGAAGATCAATATCTTTCAACGTAGAGAGATGATTTGCTCTCAACCCTTTGCTATAGGAAGAAATGTTCACCAGAGCCATGGAAGCAATGTGGGAGACCTGGATTTGATCCCTGGGTCTGGAAGACCCCCTGGAGAAGGAACTGGCAACCCATTCCAGTATTCTTGCCTGGAAAATCCCATGGATGGAGGAGTCTGGCAGGCTACAGTCAATGGGGTCGCAAAGAGTCAGACACAACTGAGTGACAAACACTTCCACTTTCAATGAAGATTAGATATTGATGTCATCAAATTTTAAATGTATGAAAGGTAATAATTTATTTTTTCTGCAGCCTGGGTAAACAGTAAGAGGAATGCAATGATAAATGTGTGCATTATCTGCCCAACTCTGATTGCTGGCAGTTTTCTGATAATCTTGATCAGCAAGCCTGTAATTTAAAAATGGAATAATTTGACCACGTGTTAATGGTATCTCAATGGTGTGAAGTTTATTTTTTAATGCATTTCTTAAAATGTCTGCATCTAAAGGATATCATGGATTTCATTTTCATTCTCTGTCCTTCCCACTCTCAACTGTGAAGAAAGTAGGTGGGCAAAGCTAGAGAGTGATCAGGGAATGATAGGATTGGTCAGCGGAGATTTCTCTGAGGAAGGGCACACAATACTGAATTCTATAAAGAATGACTGCTGCATCTACCTGGAAGAGAGGGGAGGAGAAAGCATAGAGAACCAGCAAAGAAGTCAAAATCTCTCAAGAATCCCAAAGGCAATATTGCTTCTCAGCTCAACGGGGTGATAGCAAAATCCATCCTGCCTTTCTTCAATCATGTGAATTATTCTGAAACTCAGTCTTCCCAAGTATTTCCTCTAACCAATATAACAACCTGGTGACAGGTTTCCAAGTTCAAGGCTGCATCTCTCAAAGTCATCCCATATTGGATAGATGAGAGAAAGAGGCCACATCCCATCACTTTGTGAAATGTCATTCCAGTCTTTAAAAAGTAATAGAGGTTACCTATTTCCATATCCCTCAAGGTCTAGTCATCCACATAAGAATGGCAAGCATTAAGCCTGTAACACTTCACCTCTAATGCCGCCTGAGTGCTCATCACCACGTAGAAAACAGCAGCCCCATCCACCATCACTCGCCTTTCCCACCACCCTGTTCGTATTCCTCCATGGCTCTTATTACTACCAGACATATTATGTACTAATTGGGTTGCACTTATTTTCTACCTTCTCACACTAAAAGACAGTCTTCATAAAAGCATGACTTGCTCTGTTGTTCACTCTCCCACTTTCAGCCACTAGAAGTTTACCTGGCACAGAGCAGGCGTTCAACAGGTACATAAACATGAATTAAAAATTTCAGGAAACATGAGAAAATTACTCTGATCTTTGCCTCCATAAAGAAACAATTCTTATGCTTTTCAATGTAAGATCGTTCTGCCAAAGAATTATTTTAGTATAAGGTAGAAAAAAGTAATGAAAATACTTAGGAAAAGTTTTTAAAGAATCAAAGACACTAAACTACAGGGCATAGCTCCCTATCAGTATCATCACTCAAATCATCATTCATTAAATTAATAATTAAAAACATTTAAAAGATTTAAAAAAACTAATCATCTTGCTCACTTTCTTATAAGATCTGAAATACCCAGATATTTAGAAACATCTGGAGAGTTTATTAAATTTCTCATTTACCTGAGTAAATGAGATCATGCACAATGACTAGAACAACAATTAACAATACTTGTGTATTTTTGAAAAATGCCTTTTTCTAATGATGGTAGTAAATCACCACCAACATCTACTTTTTCCCCCTACATCTTTCCTTTTCCAGCAAACACCAATGGGGATGGAGGGAAAGGCCAATTTGTCTTGTGAAAGGTCCTGGATTGTAATTTTAGCAAAATCAATCCCAACTTGCTTTTCACTGAAGGGTCACACTCAGCACTTGGATCTATCCTTTGTCAGTGCAGCGGAATTGAACACGCGCAGCTCCATTAGCATTACAGGTTGTCCTGCACACATCAATCCCCGGGCTGTCAATGACAGAGCAGACCGGATAGAAGACACTTGTTGAACAGCTGGGAGAATCGTGTCAAAGTTGTCCTCTACAGCATGCCTGTTAGCCTTTCATTTGTCCCTTTTGTGCTCAGAAAGTCAATGGCTATGACAGAGCTTCACTGCAACAAGCATAAAGTAGTGGGGTCTGAGCCTATCTGAACTCTCCCAAGATACATCTTCTAGATTGGGAGAGCTCTATTAATCATATAAGTATGAGGCTACAAGGACCTTAACAATGGACTTTTTCAGAGGAGCCTTTGTTTTTATAAATATTAAATATTTGTACTGGAGATTTTACCTCTATCCTTTCTACCAACAAAGAAAAATGCTACCTGCCTCACAGGAGAGCAACATCATATGGAGATGCTATACGGAAGAGACCCAAATCCTATTCTCCACTAACGATAGCAAAGAAACCAAAATTTATCTTAAAACTATGTTTCTAATATGAAGATTTTGAGGCTAAACTTAAAATAAAACATGACCGTAAACCATATAAAAGAGACAAACTTCAAGAGATGAATGCAGTAAAGAAAACAAGAATATGTCTGATCTCTTCTTTGGCCAAGAAAACCAGATTTTAACATGGCCTACATTAGAAATCTGCCTTACAATATTAATTCATTAAATAAATGTTCAACATGAAAATTTCAAGAATATGTATACAGAATAGTCATTTTGTAGAATATACTGAAATATACTTCAATCATTTACC
The DNA here is from genome assembly GCF_033118175.1 of Dama dama. Taxonomy (NCBI): domain Eukaryota; kingdom Metazoa; phylum Chordata; class Mammalia; order Artiodactyla; family Cervidae; genus Dama; species Dama dama. The sequence continues at coordinate 28,537,156 of NC_083709.1, forward strand.
TTGAAATAGATATTCAACAAGAGAAGATGCATAGCAGTATCCAGAGACTTATGACCTAGGTTAAAATTCTTGGCTCTGTCATTTATGAGCTTTGTAACCTTGGAAAATTACCTAACCTCTCTGAATCAGCTTTATCACTAAGAAAATGGAGATAATGGCATTATTCAAACTTCAAGTTTCAATGTCTGTCAGAGAGGATACTCCATGAGAAATTTTAACATTCATTACTTACTAAAGTCATGATAAATAAAATTTAAGTGTTTTAGAGAGATGAGTACAGAAACAACTGTGTTTGTGCATAAATACGTATCGCTGTGAATCACAAAGATGTGTGTATGTGTGTGCAAATGTAGAAGTATATACATAACCATATAGCATGAAAAACTAGTTTTTAAAATATTTTAAGGACTCATCATATTTATAGGACCAAAATTATTAAATAAAATATGAAGAAATCATAAATATGTAACAACCTCAAACTATGACTCCTTCAAAAACTAAACAGTATAAATACTGAAAATTTTTAAAAACTAAACACCTTTTACAATAATTTGAAATAAAGTTGTTAGTTCCATGAGTAATAAAAATCACGGGGAGTCACTGAATATATTTTTTATTCACATTTATTTCTATTAATCCTAGGAGACTTCAAATTTGGGGCAGGGAAGTCTCTAGTAAATCACCTGGCCAAGTAGTTTCTCACTTTGTAAATCAGCTACTTTGCTCTTCATAACTCTTTGTTCTAAGACATTTCCCCATCCTGACCCCCATCATGGTAAGCATTTCATTCAAAATCAATATTCTCCCAGAGCTCATTTCCCAGGGAGCAATTCTCACGAAAGCCATGAATTCCCAATGTGACTTGAACTCTAGGTACCAAAGTGCAAAATCTACCATGTAGTTAAGCCTCATGACTGAAGCCTGCAATCCTGTCTATGGTACTGGCCACCCTTCTGTAATTAACTCGGTGCAGGCTGATTTCCTGTGTTTGTCTTTCAACAGAAGGGGATATAATGCAATAGCTTGAAAAATGAAAGACCTTCTCATTTACACATGAAAAACCATCTTATGTGGTAGCTCCACAGGGCTGTCTGCAGAGCTCTGCGTATACATTGCATTTAAGGGCTTAGATCTCTCCGCACCTGCTGTGTCACTACAGACCCCCACTAGTTTGAAGCCTGTTAGAGCAGGAGACTTTTCAGGCTGTGTCTACAGGACGCCAATACAGTTGGTCAATTCAATTCATTTGATGAGGGGAAAAAAAAAAATCAGTCATTCTAGTAGGGGAAAATTCATCAAGCCATTTCTTTGGTGTTGTGTAGACAAATAAACTGGTTACCTTCATTTTCCATTTGCCAACTGTTCCATAGGGCTGTATAGACCCTGCTCCAGGCTCATCATTTGTTTTAACCACACTAAATACAGCAGTGAATCAAGTTTCCAATCTGAAAGCTGCCATCTGCTCAACTGCAGAGAAGAGATTTAGAAGATGCTACCTAGTTGCAGCCCCACAGAGGCCTGAGGCAGCTTTTGCCAATGAAAAATGCAGTACTGGTTGCTTTTTCTGTGAGACTGCTCTTAAGAGACAAAGTATTCTGTGTATTACTATATAAAGAGATTTATGTCACTGATCAGTTGTTTATAATGCAGACATAGTGTTACTGAGTTGATAAAAGGACAGTAACCATTATCCAGTTAATAGAGTTATTAACTAGAGCCAAATTGGCTCAATAATCTGAAAGCAATAGGGATTAGCTCAGAAATTCTTTGACCACCCACACACTATGAAGGATTTTAAGGGTAGTCACATAAATGGTCTACAGGAAAGCATAGAACTTTAACAGTGGAACACATAGCATATTTAGATCTTATGCACTGGATGGACTATGAGTCACTTGTAGTGTATATCTCTCTTGGAAGATTTCTCCTCAGCAGCTTCCTACTAGTATCGGCTCCTAGGAGCAGGGAACTTAGCTTGAATACTAACACATTAACAAAAGTGTATTATTATTTGATATAAAATCTAAATATATATTATCTATATTTAATGAATTTCTTATATTACAGTATTTAATATTTGTATAAAAACTACTTTACAATATATCTAATGTTTATATCAATTATATTTACTACAAGAACCTGTCTTTAAGATCTAACCATTTGTTTCCAGTAAATACGATCTTATGTGTCCCTAAATATGCTATTGTTTATCATTATATAAGATAGGAAAGAATCAACAGTAAACATCATCATTTAAAAAATCATGTAGCACTAAACTTATAGTTTGGATGGTAATAATACAGTCCCACAGCCATAGCAATAGGGACGTTAGGCTACAGAATTTCCACATTAAAAGACAATAACTGACTAAAGCTGCAAGTTGTCTAAAGTTAGCTTTCAAACTATAGTTCTTTATTTTGTTTTCAAGATACCCTGCTATGTTAAGATGAAAGTTTATTTTCACCCTCAATTTGAAGCAACCTAGACCACAGAGTGACCGTGAGAGAAAGAGCAAGAGCATGTTGTCCCGCTGGTATAACAAAGCACCCCCCAAAAAACAGATTAAATAGCAATTCAAGAGATTTAACTGAGACATAAAAGAAGAAATTCTTAGTAGTGAAGAACTGTTAAGTGTTAGGATGGGTCAGGTAGGAAAGAATAAATTTTCTTGTAAAAAGCAGATTTTAATTTGTCTAGAATGTTTAAGTACAATCCTGCCAGAAGGTAAGAGGGTGAATTCTCAGGGTCTTGCTGACTAATTAATTTGCTCTAACATAGCTGGCAAGTAACTAAGAACTATAAACATTTAATATTTTTTAAACATGAGGTATACTGCATTTTTAAAAAAAATAGATATTCTAAAGACCAAGTCCCTGATTTCAGAAAGCATGTATCCTTCAAACATGAGGGATACTGGGGCGGGGTAAGGAGATGTTATAGTGCCACTGCTTTGTGACAGTCTAAACAAATACCTACTTAACAAAATGAATGAATGCTTTACGCAATAAAAACACTGAAGCAATTTAGTAGGTGCAAAGATCTGGGCTAAAAGTCAAATAGAGATGAAGTCTTTACACAAAATTAATTAAAGGGCGTATAACCAGATAGATACATGAATCGAGATCCTTTGCTGGACATTGAACTGAGTCACACAGGCTGATAACAATTTTCACTGTAGGAATGAATGATACCAATTTTCAGAGCAGGTGATGTTAATGATTGTTGGTTTATTTAAGTCTTTCATTTTTCTAGGTAGGCATCAACACTCCCTCCCAATCCCTTTAACAGAACTGTAAAAGTTCTCCACAATACTATACTCCACCAACATAAATTGTCAACTCTTTTGCTTCTCAGTTGTCCTTCCCAGTACACTCTGTCTGGTATTCTGGACTGATGTCCTCTCTTTTAAGATGCACACCTGTCTTCCTGGGACTTCCTCTTTCTTACATGTATCAAAACTCCTGTTTTCTCAACCTGATCTGTTGTTATTGCTTGTTCCCCAGTGGTGGGAGAGCTTAACTTCAGAAGTTTTCTAATAAAAGGTACATGGAAAGTAAATTTTGACAGTTACCTTTGTTGAGAAATGCCTTTATTATATACTCAGACTGATTGAAAGCTTGGCTGCATATAGAACGATATGTGGAAAATGCTCTGTTTCAAATTTTTAAAGAATCATCTTCCAGCTCCCAGTTTTGCTATTGAGAAGTCCTCTGACAGTCTTATTATGAGCCATCATGTATAAGCCACTTTTCTAAGAACTCTAGACCCATCTCTTTATTTTTGACATCTGGACATGTGGTACTGCCTTCAGTGAGTGTTTTCTTGGCCGCTTGGCTAAGTGCTTCACAGACCTTTCATTCTAGGAACTCATATCCTTCACCTTCCTAAAAAAGTCCTCTCATTCCTTTGACATTTATCCTCAACTGAGTCTTTGCTCCTTTGTCTTTTTATGAACCTATTAGCTGAATATCGAAATTTATCTTTTTTCCTATCAAAGTTACCTCACTTTTTTTTTTTTTTCAGTAGGTTTTGTCATACATTGATATGAATCAGCCATGGATTTACACGTATTCCCCATCCCGATCAGTTTTAACTACTCTATGTTTAATTTTAAAAAACTTGTCCTCATTCCCTGATTGTTTCTTTGATTTATATAATACTATTTCTGTTTGATGTGTATAACATTTTCTCTTATCTCACTGAGAATATGACAGTTTTATGCTGCATCTTCCATTCCATGGACTCTGTTTTCACTGATTTTTGTTTGTATCTCCCCTCATTTGATATTTTCATCCAATTTCTAGTGGCTCTCAACTGTTCACACATAGTGGGAAATTCAAAAACTAAACAAAAACTCCATATGCGGGCTGGGCTCATGAATTCATAGGTTGCCCCACAAGTCAATAGAATTTCAAGCCATGTTATTATAAGGATATTATTCTCAAATGTTTGTTAAAGAGATGGGAATACCAGACTTCCTTACCTGCCTCCTGACAGGCAGGTCAAGAAGCAACAGTTAGGACCAGACATGGAACAACGGACTGGTTAAAAATTGGGAAAGGAGTACAACAAGGCTGTATATTGTCACCCTGATTATTTAACTTCTATACAGAGTACACCATGTGAAATGCTGGGCTGGATAAATGACAAGCTGGAATCAAGATTGCCTGGAGAAATATCAACAACCTCAGATATGCAGATGATACCACTTTAATGGCAGAAAGTGAAGAGAAACTAAAGAACCTCTTGATGAAGGGGAAAGAGGAGAGTGAAAAAGCTGGTTTGAAGTGCAATATCCAAAAAACTAAGATCATGGCATCTGATCCCATCACCTCATGGCAAATAGAAGGAGAAAAAGTGGAAACAGTGGTAGCTGTTATTTTCTTGGGCTCCAAAATCACTGTGGACCATGACTGCAGCCATGAAATTAAAAGACACTTGCTCCTTGGAAGAAAAGCTATGACAAACACAGGCAGCTTATTAAAAAGCAGAGATATCACTTTGTCAACAAAGGTCCATATAGTCAAAGCTATGGTTTTTTTCCAATAGTCATGTATGGATGCGAGAGTTGGATCATAAGGAAGGCTGAGCACCAAAGAATTGATTATTTTGAATTGTGGTGCTGGAGAAGACTCTTGAGAGCCCCTTGAATTTCAAGGAAATCAAACTAGTCAATACTGAAGGAAATCAAACCTGAATATTCATTTGAGGAACTGATGCTGAAGCTCCAATACTTTGACCATTGGATGCAAAGAGTCGACTCATTGGAAAAGATCCTGATGCTGGGATAGATTGAAGGCAAAGGAGAAGGGGTTGGCAGAGGATGAGATGATTAGATAGCATTGCCAACTCAATGGACCTGAACGTGAGCAAACTCTGGGAGACAGTGTAATACAGGGAAGGCTGGCATGCTAGTCCATGGGGTTGCAAACAGTCAGACGAGTTAGCAACTGAACAACAACATCAAATTATCAAATGTTTGATTCAAGCAATGTCAATGCCTCCACTACAGGAGCTAGCAAACCAAAAAGATGGCCATTCTCACGATTAAATATGCAGATATTTACTTAAGGGCCCTGTTTTCAGGAAAGAAGCTCATCCCATTTCTACTTTTGCATGATTCAAAATTCCTTTTAAGTCAATTTCTCTGTAAAATAGATGTAATTAGTCCTTCACAATTGGGAAAGCAGAAACTGTCTGGCTGTTAGAGATGGGAGGGCATCTGACGCTTCCAAAGACTTCTTTTACAAAAATAAACAATGTGCTTGATTTTGTCTCCCCCAGATTTTGCCTATCAGAGAATCTGGTGCCTCTAATCCCTTAAAATACTGGCGACTTTCCAAGGTCCAATAGGAACAAAGTAACTTTCTCTTTTCTGGTTTCCTTCTCTATAGGTTCCTAGGGTCCCATGTCTGCTCTGCCAAATCATTTTCTCACCCATCTGCTTTGACTTGAATGTTGATGTCATCTATCAACTACTGTTGTCTTTGCTCCTGTAGATTTCACATCCTTCCCCTCCCCACTTATTCCTGTTATCTTAGTTGGGTTTCAGGAGGTAGTAAACACTTTCAATGCACCAAATTTAACCAGACTCCAGCTCTTCTTTGTTCAAGTGTGAAATGATGAAGAAAAATGGTATCTACAGACTTTCAGATGCCAAAATGTAAGTCTCAGAGGTAAGAGGACCTTATATGCAGGGAAAGCTTGAGTAGTGATTTCAGATGGGGACAGACAGAAAGGGAAAATCTATAGAAATGATCACTGTTTTCCTACCTCTGAGAAAGGAGCAGCTAAAGTCAAAGAAGTTTGACCTCCAGGAATGTAAGCTATTCACACAGAGACAATGCCAGCAGGCAGAAAGCAAGGGGAAAGATTCAAGGAAAGCCAAGAAGACAACTTTGAATGCATTAGCATTTACAGTGTTCTCTCCAGCCCAGGTTCAAGGACAAAGGCAGATTCAAGAGCAGAGGAAACACATGATCTGACTAAAGAAAATAACAGAAACAAACGAAGAGGTCAGGAGCAGAGATGGTATACAGAAATAGTTGTGGCAAGACACTGGGACTCTAGAAAAAATAAAAACAAACAAAACTAAAGGAGACATCAATAAAGATCAGGAGCAACCAATTCTAACTATGTTAAAACCCAAAGGTAGCCATTCAATTTTTAAGAGAAAGTCAAGAAATAATTTTTTATTCTAGAATCTAAAGAGCTAATGAGAAGGAGATTTGACAATACTCTAAGGGTCTGCATTTGGAAGAGTTCCACTTGCTTATTTTAATTGCATTTTCCCTTATTTTGCATTACAAAACATGCTCGATTTTGAAAACTCTAGGTGGAAGCATAAAATCTTCTATGTAGTCCATTTTTCTGCCAACATATGTAACGATCAACAAAGCTTTGGAAAGGCAGAATTACAAAAGATAGTTACTGCCACAGATTTGGGATTGTTTTATTTATTAATTCATTCATTCTATCACACAACTATTATTTCTGAGTGCCACTTATGTGCAAGGAACCTAGAGATTAAAACAGCAACAGAAAAGTTTCAAAAGAACTCACCAGAATTCTGATAGTAGGGGAAAAAATACAATTTTAAGTTATTCTATGAAATAGTTATTTTCAAGAAAACAAACAACTTGAAATATAATGTTTCTTGTACCTAAAAATCAGATATTGCTATAAAACTCCCTAAAGCACAACTGTATAGATACTTTATAGGGAGGTATTTTGCAGGAATCCTTTTAAAACATTTAAAATTGCATATACTAGGCACTTAAGCATTTGAAAAGAGCCATGAATTTCGCAGCCCCTGCACAGACACAAGTTTATACAATAGCAAACTGACGGAGAAACAGAAATTTCTCCAGAGAAAAACAAATTCAAAAGATGAAACTGTGCATGTCAGATCAAAAAGCTTCAAAAATGGAATATTTGGCAACTGCAAACAAACAGGATGACTCTGTAAATTAGTACTTTATCTCTGACACAAAAAACTGACCATCACCTAGCCCAATGAATTCCTATATCAAATATCCAGGAATTTGTTGGGTGAACTGATAAATTAAATACCAATGAATCTGTGTGGATCACTGTGGGATAAAGAAGCACATCAAGGAATCATGCAAATCCAAAAACATGAAAGATTACAGGAACTACCAAAGCTACTTTTCTCTAAATTGTTACCATAACATTAAACCTACATTATTTACAGTTGCTGCACACCTACTAAGACGTAACCAATTAAATAAATAATTTATTTGTTTCATAGTCTGAGTTCCCTTCTTTTAAACAAATTTTCTTGTCATCTTTATAAATGCTCAAGTTAAAACTATTCTTTCAGTTAATGCTGCTGCTGCTGCTACTGCTAAGTCTCTTCAGTCGTGTCCGACCCTGTGTGACCCCACAGACGGCAGCCCACCAGGCTCCCCGTCCCTGGGATTCTCCAGGCAAGAACACTGGAGTGGGTTGCCATTTCCTTCTCCAATGTATCAAAGTGACAAGTGAAAGTGAAGTCGCTCAGTCGTGTCCAACTCTTTGCAACCCCATGGACCACAGCATGCCAGGCCTCCCTGTCCATCACCAACTCCCAGAGTTTACTCAAACTCATGTCCGTTGAGTCAGTGATGCCATCCAACCATCTAATCCTCCATCGTCATCTTCTCCTCCCACCTTCAATCTTTCCCAGCATCAGGGTCTTTTCAAATGAGTCAATTCTTCATATCAGGTGGCCAAAGTATTGAAGTTTCAGCTTCAGCATCAGTTCTTCCAATGAATATTCAGGACTGATTTCCTTTAGGATGGACTGGTTGGATCTTCTTGAAGTCCAAGGGACTCTCAAGAGTCTTCTCCAGCACCACAGTTCAAAAGCATCAATTCTTCAGCACTCAGCTTTCTTTATAATCCAACTCTCACATCCATACATGACTACTGGAAAAGCCATAGCTTTGACTAGATGTACCTTTGTTGGCAAAGTAATATCTCTGCTTTTTGATATGCTGTCTAGGTTAGTCATAACTTTTCTTCCAAGGAACAAACATCTTTTAAGTTACAAACTGCCCCCTAAATTATGAAACAGAAATGCTGGCTCAGCTAAAATACAAATAAAATAGTATTTTTTTAATGAATTTATTAAATTTCGTTTATACTAGCATGGAGATACAATTAATAGATAAAAGAAATAACAGACAATGACCAAATTCCTGGTGGTGGAACCAGAGTAGCATTCAATTTTAACCACGCAAAAGGAACTTATTTTAGCATCGTTCTCCCATATGTTATCATGATGTCATTCCTAACCATTTCAGCATAGCATTTGATACCATTTTGTATCTATGGACTTGAGTTCCAGTTTTTCCCTTCTGAGCATTTTAACCTCATTTTTCTTCTCTATAAATTTTATGTATAGGGTGAATTAACTGAGTATGTGTGCAAAATACTTAGAAGAGTACTAATACCAGGTAAAAGGAGAAAATGAAACCAACCTATCGAGTCCCTTTTATAAAAGAGAAAGCAACAGATACGAATGTAAAGGAAAAGGGATTTCCTTAAATCGAACTCTTAAAGAGAAAAATTATCTTTAAAGTTAGAAAAAAATTATTGGACTGGGTGATGAAGATATAGCATTGTCTCAATAAGAAATAAATCAGTGTTAAGGATCAGTGAGTATTAATATCATTTCTGAAATCCCACCAGGAGTAGATCAATATTTTTTAATGTATCAGTTTATTAAAATAACCTGAACTACCACATTCCCATGATACCTCACTACTCACTTTATACCTGCAGCTATTAAATCAAGCTTCATTCATTCAATGATTTTTTTTTTTTCTGAATACCTATAATTCCCTGCTGTTATCTGGGGAATACAATGAAGATACACATCTCTGCCTTCATGAGAGACTAATTCTAGCAAGCGATTAAATGAATAATGATCAAAATGTCATAAATTATGACAAGTAGAAACATAAATACTTAAGATGGCAAGAGAGAGGAGAGAGACAAGACTATACAGTTCGATCAAAGACATTCTCCCCAAGAAAAAAATTTTGAGCTGAGAACTCAATAAGGAGAACCTATTAGATACATGTCTTCCCTGATAGCTCAGTTGGTAAAGAATTCGCCTGTAATGCATGAGACTCCGATTTGATTCCTGGGTTGGTAAGATCCATTGGAGAAGGGATAGGCCACCACTCCAGTATTATTGGGCTTCCTGTGTGGCTCGGCTGGTAAAGAATCTGATACTTTAGATCTTTATTCTCAATATCTTATTCTCAAGAATAAGAAGAATAGAGCATTCCAGGCCCAGGCAAGAAAGAGTAAGGACAAAAAGAAAGCCATAAAGATTGGCACACAATAAAGGAGAATTAAAGTGGTCATGACCGGTTGTAGAGGTAAACTGGAAGCAGAGTAGATGGGGGTATACAGGTCATATGAAACAATATGGATTTTATTCTAAAAGTATAGGTAGTAAATGCTTTTGAAACTGAATGCAGAGCTCCAAAATAGCAGGGAAAGATAAGAAAGATTTCCTAAGTGATCAATGCAAAGAAATAGAGGAAAACAATAGAATGGGAAACACTAGAGATCTCTTCAAGAAAATTAGAGATACTAAAGGAACATTTCATGCAAAGATGGGCACAACTAATGACAGAAATGGTACGGACATAACAGAAGCAGAAGATATTAAGAAGAGGTGGCAAGAATACACAGAAGAATACACAAAAAAGATCTTCATAACCCAGATAATCACAATGGTGTGATCACTCACCTAGAGCCAGACATCCTGGAATGAGAAGTCAAGTGGGCCTTAGGAAGAATCACTATGAACAAAGCTAGTGGAGCTGATGGAATTCCAGCTGAGCTACTTCAAATCCTAAAAGATGATGCTGTGAAAGTGCTACACTCACAAAATGCCAGCAAATTTGGAAAACATAGCAGTGGCCACAAGACTGGAAAAGGTCAGTTTTCATTCCAATTCCAAAGAAAGGCAATGCAAAAAATGTTCAAACTACCTCACAATTGCACTCATTTCACATGCTACCAAATTAATGCTCAAAATTCTCCAAGGTAGGCTTTAACAGTACATGAACCTAGAACTTCCAGATATTCAAGCTGGATTTAGAAAAGGCAGAAGAACTGGAGATCAAATTGAAAAAATCCATTGGATCGTAGAAAAAAACAGAGTTCCAGAAGAATATCTGCTTCTGCTTCATGGACTATGCTAAAGCCTTTGACTGTGTGGATCACAACAAACTGTGGAAAATTCTTAAAGAGATGGGAATACCAGACTACCTTACCTGTCCTCCTAAGAAACCTGTAAGCAAGTTAAGAAGCAACAATTAGAACCTAACATTGAACAATGAATTGGTCCCAAATTGGGAAAAGACTATGTCAAGGCTGTATATTTTAACCCTGTTTATTTAACTTATATGCAGAATACATCATGCAAAATGCTGGGCTGGGTGAATAATAAGCCAGAATCAAGATTACCAGGAGAAATATCAATAACCTCAGATATGCAGATGATATGACACTATGACAGAAAGCAAAGAAGAACTAAAGAGCTGCTTGCTGAAGGTGAAAGAAGAGTGAAAAAGATGGCTTAAAACTCAACATTCAAAACACAAAGATCATGGCATCTGGTCCCAATGGCATGGCAACTTCAATGGCAAATGGATGGGGAAACAATGGGAACAGAGACAGGCTTTATTTTCTTGGGCTCCAAAATCACTTCAGATAGTGACTGCAGCCATGATCCTTGGAAGAAAGGATCCTTGGAAGAAAAGCTATGACAAACCTAGATAGCATATTAAAACTCAGAGACATCACTTTGCCAACAAAGGTCCATATGGTCAAAGCTATGGTTTTTCTAGTAGTCAGGTAAGGATGTAAGACTTGAACTGTAAAGAAAGCTGAGTTCCGAAGAATTGATGCTTTTGAGCTGTGATGTTGGAGAAGACTCAAGTGTCCTCTTGAGTGTCCCTTGGACAGCAAAGAGATCAAACCTGTCCATCCTAAAGGAAATCAATCCTGAATATTCATTGGAAGGACTGATGAAGCTGAAACTTCAATACTTTGGCCACCTGATGTGAACAGCCGACTAATTAGGAAAGACCCTGATGCTGGGAAAGACTGAAGGCAGGAGGAGAAGGGGATGAAAGAGGATAAGACGGTTAGATGGCATCACTAACTCAGTAGAGATGAGTTTGAGCAAGCTGCAGGAGATGGTGAAGAGAGGGAAGCCTGGTGTACTGCAGTCCCTGCAGTCGCAAAGAGTCAGACACGACTGAGTGACTGAATAACATCAATAGGTAGTGTTGACATGCATGTGTGTTGTGTGGTAGTGGAGATTATGATCTCACTAACTTTATGGAATAAAATTACTCTAACTGCTATATGGTAACAAACTGGAGCAGCATACTAGAAGAATGACTACCACTAGATAAAAGCCACTTGAATTAGCTCAGATATGAGATAGTTGTTTAAACCAAAGTTGAAGAGTAGATATCAATATAGTAGACAGATTCAAGTTATATACCAGATATAGAGCCAATAAATTCTGTCAAATTGTATTAAGGGGGTTTAGGAAAATGTAATAGTCAAGCATGGGTTTCCTAGATTGCACAGTGGTGAAGAATCTGCCAACCAATGCAGGAGATGCAAGAGACACAGATTCAGTCCCTGTCTGGGTCAAGAAGATCCCCTGGAGGAGGAAATGGCAGCCCACTCCAGTATTCATACCTAGATAATTCCATAGAAAAAAGACGCCTGGCAGGCTACAGTCCATGAGCTCACAGAGTCCAACATGACAGTGACTGAACATGCATACACAATAATCAAGGACACTTGTTACAATTCTGGCTTGATTAACTGAGTAAATAGTGGTGACAGTTACTGACATGGAAAAGACTGGAAGGAATAATTTTGGGGGAAAGTATCAAATGTTCTATTTTTAATCCACAAAATTTTAAGTACTTATTGAGATACCAAATTAGAAGTTAGATATATTAATATCAGTTTGAATTGAGGAGAAAGTTCTTGGCCACAGGTATACAATTGAGGGTCATCATTTTATAAGTAGTATTTAAAACCATGTGGATGGATGAAATCTAGTGAACAAGAGTAGAGAGGAAAGAAGAACCATGACTAAGGCCTAGGACAAGTCAATCTTTACAGAATGTGCAGAGGAGGAGCGAACATCAGAGGAGCAGGGAAGGAGTAGTCAGTTCAGGGGGGAAAAAAAAAAAAAAAAAAACAGAAGAAAGTGACATTTAGTTTGTGACAAAGAAACTTCCTTGAGACTTTCAATGGCTTTTTTCTATGACTTAGACTTTCATTTCACTGTTCCTGTTCCTCACAATCCCAAATAGAGAGTCTGGACTGATAGAAAAGCATGAATTTTAGTTTAGACTACATTAGAAAAAGGCATTTAAGTACTCTTTATCACTGTAGCTGAATTTTGGCAGTCTACTTAAATTCTCTGAAGTCACACTCTTCATCTACAAGATAGAGGGGGGGAAAGCAGATGATTGAGAGGATTAAAACAGGTAATATATGACAAGCTCTTAAAACAGTGCTTGGAATAGGAAAAGCACTATTTATCATTGAGTAAAGATGATGTTACCTGAATTTGTATTATTTCTCAAAACCTCTCTCCCCCACTACTGACCATAACTGTTTGAACTTGATCACTGTCACAGGGAAAAATACTAATATGACAACAAAATAAAATAATTTATTGAAATAAAGGACTGAGATATACAAATGAGAGAAGCATACACGAAGTCTACATAAAAGAATATGAAGGGGCATTTACTCATGGATCATGCATAAACCTATTAAAATGTTTCCAAAACAAAATAAAGAAGCATAAAAGGAGGAGGAAGAAGACAAGAAAAAAATTATATTGATTTTTCTGGGAACTGCATCTCAAAATATTTGTAAATAAAAACTTTTCTCTTATTTGTTCCATGAAAAAGAAAACAAAGATAAGTAAGAAATTTAAAGAATACATAAAAGGCTACCTTTGTAACTTTAGATAAAACACATTTTGAAAGGTTGTGGTATAAGTCGCAATGTAAGTATAGAGCGACTCAAGAAAGATGGCACTCAAGAAATGTCTCTATTATTGGCACAAACAGATTTATCACAAAATTTAGGTCTTAAAGGAAGACTTTGGCAGTAGTCATCAACATAGTTCTATAAGTGAAGAGAAAAGATTGACTCAATGACAAAAGGTCTATTGATTATTGTGTTTAAGAAAGAGCAGGGCAGGACTCCAGAAATTGAAAGCTGTTAACACTGTTGAATTGAGACCATAAAATATTTGTGGGGATTCTACTGCAAAGACAAATGGTTACATCCACCACAATGATATGTGAGATCCAAATCTGTGCAATAAAAGGAAAATGGCTGAGTGCCTAGTCTCTTCCATAGAGTTAGTAGAACACATTGCAAGGGTAAGCTGGTTTAGTTACCAAGTAATCCTACATTAGGTAATTGCTTTTTACTAAAGACAACGGCCTATATATTAAGTGATAATATACATATAAGGGAAGCCATCTAAATGTAGGAGATATATGAGAATAGTATTTATAATGTGATTGGTAATCCAATGAAAAATGGGTGGAACTGACAGGATGTAAATATGAGCATGTCCGTGACAGATACAGATGCACGGTTATAGGCTTCTACTGTACAATGTCAATAGGTAGAGATACATATCTTTTTCCATTGCATCATTCTTAAATGATTATGGGATGCCATTCGTAAAGACATCATAATACTGAAGTCCACTACAGACATTTGGTTGCCACTATTCTCTTTGAATTATAGCTACTCTCTATGACCTCAATTGCTTATCCACAGGTGGGTTCATAATCACTACTTGCAATTTTTTAATGCCCAGATGAATACTAGTCTAGAACACAAGGGCCATTACTAGCCTACAGTGTAATTCCAATGTTCTCCTATAGTCAGAATGACTATGGTTCTCTTGATTCTAGTGAGAGGCCCTGAGAGACACACCTCAGAGTTCTAACTCGGAACTTTACAAGTTAAATTAAGGAACTGCAAATCTAGATTCTAGCACAGGACATGGGAAAATACTAGCAGGCTTCAGGTTTCTACACCATACCTGACTCCAGAGAAGAAAACCTTGGCAAGAATAAAGCCTCCCAGCCCAACTCACTTTAAATGCAAACAATCAGAATCCATTTAACAAATGCTTGTTGAACATGTGTTTTGCTTAAAATACAATGGTGAACAAGATAACATTGTCTATGGCTTAGGTCTAGTCTTGTGAAGGAAATGGAGACACAATGAAGAATCCTCAATACAATGTAAAAGGACCTATGACATAGGTGATCATAAACTGTTTGAGATGCACAGAGGAAGTGTTCTAAAGCCAGAGTTGAAGAAAAGGCTTTTCTTGTGCAAAAGTACTGAGACTGGAAACAAAAGATTGAAGAGGAAGGCAGACAGGACAACTGAAGCAGTGAGAAGAGTATTTCAGGCAAAGAGAACAGCGTGTGCAAAGACCTGGGAGGAAGAAAAATCCAGGCATTTAAAGAGACCCGGAGTTAGTTCACGAGAGCTGGAGCACCGCCGCAGACAGTGGCTGGAGTAACGTGAGGACTGTGAGGAGCCATGGGAAACGTCTGAATTCAAGTGAGAAATACTGGTTTTAATTAATTAATTAATTAACAATAAAATATATATCCTACAAATAAAACACCCCTATTTCCAAATATCTCTCTCTTTACAATATTTTGAAGTTGTCATGTAAATTCAGAATACAGTGATGAAAAGTAGAGTATGATACCAGATAAACATCAGAACTGCACAGAAAATACTTAGAAGTTAAATTTATCAAGTCATGTCTAAGACTGTTCCCTCAGGTAAATTACTTTACAATGCTTTTAGGTACATATACCTTACTATCAACTATTAAGTATCATATCTGTTTTGAGCCTATTTTTACAGACTCAATTTAGTTCAATTTCATAAATTTATTAACCATTTACTATGGCCAGTTGTGATGGGAAATAGAAGGAATACCTTGAAATATGAGCCAGGTTGAACTGCTATTACCCTTGTTAAAGAGGGAACATTAGAAATGAAACAAAGGAAGGACAGATTTTGGCTGTTTTGAAATGGACAGAACTCATAAGATGACCAACTGTTCATGTTTTATGTTTCATTTTATTTGCTTTGTTTTCCTGTTTGTTTTTATGTCAGAGATTCTTAAAGTTGTCAGTATAATAATATGTACAAATACCCTGAAGCTCCCATGTGGGGTTACAGTCTGATTTGATCATGAAACCATAGATACTTTCTCTCTGTGAATATTTTATGAAGTAAATTTTCTCTAGAGCTTTGCTTCTCAAACTATGATCTGTAGTCCAAGAGCATTTGCATCATGGGAGCTTATCAGAAATTCATAATCATAGAGCTAACCTGAGACATACTCAATTATTAAACTTTCAAAAGCACTGGTCTAGAGAAGGAGTCGGCAAGCTTTAACTACAGAGGGCCAGAAAGTAAATATTTGCAGCTTCGTGGGACAGTCTCTGTCACAACTATTCAGCTCTGCTATTTTACCATGAAAGCAGCCAGAGACAACTGTAAAAGACTGGGACTGGCTCTGTTCCAATAAAACTTTTTTTAACAGAAACAGGTGGCAACACACATTTGATTCTAGGTAATTTGCCAAACTCTAGTTTAGAGCATACAGTATGTATAAATGAAGAAAGGGTTCAAAAATGAAAAAAAAATATATATATATATATAAATAATCCATTAACAAAGCCAGAGAAAGCAGCTTTTAAAGGAGTGTGGCCAATGTCTCAGTCTAATTTTGCAGCAGTTAAGATAGAAGTAGAAATGGGGTGCACTTGAAGGTCCTTAGAGCCACTTGGGCTATAAGCATCATGGGCTGAATTACAGTGATGGCAATGAAAACATAAAGGTGAGTGGAAAAAAAGGAGAAATCCCATAGGTCAAAGAATCTGATTAGATGTAAAGTCAAGTCAAAATCACTGGATATAAGGAGTCAACATTCTTTTTGAGCACCTGGGAGAACAGGAGTACCATTGTGAAGAACTGGACTACTCAAAGAAAATACTTGTATTGGATGAAAAAACTGATGTTTTATATGTTGAGTATAATTGGCTGATATTTTATCTAAAGAAAGATGCCTTGGAGGCAGTCTGTTGCTAGGTCAAGGGACATATGTCAAAGACAGCTGGAAATTATTCATGAAAAATAAAAGGAAGAAAATACCTACTGAGCCAGATCTACAAAAGAATTTGGGAGGAATAAGCAAAGGAAGCTTAAAGAGAGACACTTAAGCAAGGCCTTCATTTAGAAGGAGATGACTGAGAAAGCAAGCAAGTAGAAATAGTTCAGAAAAGCACAAACCAACAGAGTAACTACATTTGAGAACAAAGGAGAAAATAAACATAGCAAATAATTTGAGATCCTAAGGTTCTTATATACAACACAATAGGTTTTCCTATATATTGCCAAAGGAGTAAATATTCTAACACTATAGTGCCAAGGTTGACCAAGGCAGGAGCCAGAGAGCATGGCTCTACATTTCTGGAAAAATCAAATTTGCTTTTATTTGCTCAAAAAGCACTGCCTTTTTTTTTTTAACATACAATTTCCATTAACTATCCTACTGTTTTCCTTGAATCTTGTTAATACAATTCAGAATATTCAGAATAGGAAAGTTGAGCAAGGACTTGAAGTTGTATGACAGATAATGGCAAGAACAGAACATCTTAGATCAACTTAGGTATATGCTACAAACATTGCTGAATAAATTTCTATGAATTCATTCCAATCTCTAGACCCCAAGGTTTACAATATGTAACAGGTTCTGGGAATTAAAAAGAATTAGAATAAAGATGATCTTTGCTGTATTTTCTATTTTGAGTTTATATTGAAAATGACATAACCTTTTTTTCCACTAAATACTTTCTCTTTCTTAGCATCATAATGGATTGTACATATCAACAGGTAAGCTGTGACTAGTCAAAGCGTGGGCTTTCTGGCTTGAGATTTTCAACTGAATAACATGGATATCATAAATAGCTTCATTCACATTTCCTTTGCTTTCTGCATGCAGATATAATTTCACTCTCTGGTTGACAACTGGATCCTAGGTTTACTGTAAAAACTGTAGAGAGAGTAATAATAATAGTTAACATTAATTAAGAGCTTATTATGTGGCAGGAGCTCTTGGACAAGATCTAGATGTATCAACTCACTTAGACCTTACCAGTTTTGCAGATAGCAATTATTACCTGGAAAGTGTCTTAAAGATCAAGACCCCAGCTGCCTCAATTTTTTTTTCCCATACTGTATTTGCGCATTGCCACTGGTCAGTAGATTCAGCCCAAGCAATTTGACATCAGAGGCATGGCTTTTGCTCAATGGGTTCTGGCCAGCAACACAAATGTTGTGCTGCATGTATGTTGATCACCTCAAGCCCATGGAGCACATATGTAATTGGCCAGATGAGTTTAAGGAGTGATCAGTTCATTTTCCCAGTCTGACATGACTCAGGGGCAACAGCTATACCATTAAGGGGTATGGAAAGATGCCCAGAAGCAACCAATTGAATGGTAGCAAATACATTATTGTTGTTGTTTAGTCACTAAGGCATGTTCAACTCTTTGCAACCTCATGGACTGTAGCCCGCCAGGCTACTCTGTTCACGGGACTGCATAAAATTTAGTTTTACCTGTGCTTAACCTAACTGTTTTACTGAGTACTGACTGCTTCAGAAATCAGCACAGCTGTAAAATAATTCTGACAGGTAGAGATTAACAAACATGCATGCTAATGCTGCTTGTGGCTGGAATTTTAGAGTTACTAAGCTCCCTCACTACTTTAAAATTGTTTAAAAGATTTATTCTGTTTGCATTCTGTGTTTGTAACTAGTCCTTACCCCAACCCTTTGTGTTCTTTTTTTTTTCCTTGTTAAGATCAGAGCGCAAGCTTATAGCCCCTGTTCCTCAATCAGATAGTGCCTACATCAACTGACACGTGTTTCCTTTGCTTCTTTATGCACATACATCAAAACCTGTAGTTGACAGGATCAGACTTTTGAAAAAAATCACTGATCCCAAAATAAAACGCAAGTGATTTCTGCCCCTATATGACCCCTTACATCTGTGATCTATCATTTCCCAGGTGTCAGTAAGTGACTGAAGAAATAAAAATAACATTTAAATGATGGCTTTCAGACTTAATTAATTCATAGTGGCAAATAAAAAATATATGGTTAAAAGATAAGTTTCAATTTATATAGAACTTCACTTTTCAACCATATTAAAGATACAAAAACAAAAACAAATGATCTATGCATAATAAATGCAGTTTTTATCCTTCCAGATACAAAACTGTCAAGCAAATGCAATTTGCTCCATAAATCATGACACAGTATGTAATGCCTATAATTTCTGATTTTCTTTAAAGATTAAAAGAAGAGAAACCAACCTTAAAATGCTGGGTACCACACTAGGGGTATCTGCATATATTAGTTCACTTAATGCTCACATAAACCTTGGAAGACTGACATTATAATCCTCAATTTACAAATGGAGAGAGTGAGTTTCAAAGAAGCAAAATAACTTGCTCAAAACCATAAAGTCAGGAAATGGCATGGACAGAATTTGAACATAAATCTTCTGGCTTCATTTTTCCCCTTTGCCATTCTTCCTGAAAGAAATAACTCTCTATGAGTTGTACTTGAGTATGTAAAGAAAAGATGGAAGAGGGAAGAGTGACAGAGAGTTAGAAATGGAAAAAAGATAGAGACATAAAACTGGGAACTGGGTCCTTGAACAAACAATATATTCATTTTCCATTTTCTGCACTATTTAAATACAAACTAATCTCACTGGTTTCATGGGCAAAATTTAGTTTGGATGATTACAAAAATGTTTCTGTGGGGACTGAGTAAGACAGCTGCTGTAATTCTAAACTGCTTTCTACTATTTCTACTTTGTAGCAGATATTAGAGAAAAGTTAAGTATACAGCAGTCACTGACTTCAAATTAAGTGGTAATGAATGCAGATTTCCATGAAGATTCCACGAGTTAGTAATTACAGTTTTATTGCAATTTGAAATGGTGAAATAAACTCAGTCTCCACTGTCCCATACATGTAATTGATGAGTTAATTTGTCTTCAGCACTCTCGCTGTTCTAATATTTCTCCATTGATGCCATGAAAATTAATAGGATGCAAAATGTATAAAGCTACACCCACTAAAAAAAAAAAAAACAAAACACCGTACAGTCCCAGGGAGGCATATTTATTTCATCTGTGGATGGTACAGGGTCACCATCTTTTTTACCCCTTTCCCAGTGACATTTTCAGATTTGACATTCTGTGACATTTTCAGTTTAATATTGCTAATACCCTGGCTGCAGAATTAAAAGTACACCCCGAGGAAGGGTTGAATGCAGACACATCAGAAAAAGTATAACTACTTTTTCCCCTCTAAGAAATGTTTACTTGTAAACAATATACTATACAGATTAAGAAGCACAGAACAACTATATTTATCCTCATTTCTTTTTGAAGGGGGTGGGGGCATGCATGGTCAGTTCCAGGTTCCCAAGGGTTGACTCTTTGCTGGTATAGTGATGCGTAATAACACAATGTGAAACACTGTGCTTGGTCGCTCAGTTGTGCCTGACTCTTTCTGACTGTGTGGACTGTAGTCCACCAGGCTCCTCTGTCCATGGGGATTCTCCAGGCAAGAATACTAGAGTGGGCTGCCATGCCCTCCTCCAGGGGATCTTCCCAACCCAGGGATCGAACCCAGGTCTCCCACATTGCAGGCAGGTTCTTGACCAGCAGAGCCATCAGGGAAGCCCTACCAGCATGTTACCCAGAGACTATGCAACAAATGTCTAAAATAAAGATTGTACGAAAGGCACTCGACATACAGTAGGTGAGGCATCCTCATCTAAAGACGGCTCAAGAAAGGTATTTACAATTAGGATTCAGGAGCCCTTACACTATGTGTACCTAACTGATGAAAATCCACAATGTTAATTCAATGTTATCAACATTGAATAACATTTATACAGGGCTCTGTTTGATGAATGAAAGGTACAACTCATTTTTTTAAGTGTAGTTGATAAGTTGTCTGATTGTCCCTTGACAATACCTATTATGGACTCCTACTGCATTCCAAGGATTCCACTCATCTCCCTAGCCCAGGTACTGCTTACTCCCTTTCATCCAACCAGTACAATTTTTGTGGGGAAGGAGAGTGTCCTTATAAAATTCAACCATGGCAACTGAGTAAAACAAAATCAGAGGTGATCTGAGCTATCAGTTCTGTTCAGTTCAGTTCAGTCACTCAGTCGTGTCCAACTCTTTGTGACCCCATGAATCTCAGCATGCCAGGTCTCCCTGTCCATCACCAACTACCAGAGTTTACTCAAATTCATGCCCATCGAGTCGGTGATGCCATCCAGCCATCTCATCCTCTGTCGGCCCCTTCTCCTCCTGCCCCCAATCCCTTCCAGCATCAGGGTCTTCTCCAATGAGTCAACTCTTCTCATGAGGTGGCCAGAGTATTGGAGTTTGAGCTTCAACATCAGTCCTTCCAATGAACACCCAGGACTGATCTCCTTTAGGATGGACTGGTTGAATCTCCCTGCAGTCCAAGGGACTCTCAAGAGTCTTCTCCAACACCACAGTTCAAAAGCATCAATTTTTCGGCACTCAGCTTTCTTCACAGTCCAGCTCTCACATCCATACATGACCACTGGAAAAACCATAGCCTATATGTAGCTCTAATTATCATTTTCTAATGCCAACTAAGATCCAATTGATAAGATTCAATGCCAACTGATCCAATTTTCCTTTTCTCCACCACCACTAGCACACAATCTGTCTGAAGAACTGAACCTTTCCCCACCCTCCAAATATGGATACATTTTAAGTGGTATTTGATATGATATTTGAACATGAGATGAAGACAAAGGACCTGGAGTGAACCCAGAGGACAACTGGATCTACCAGGTCAAGTGAAAAAACAAAACAGCTTCTAGGCTTTGTTTTTTTTTTTTTCAGATTTATTGAGATATAATTGACAAACAAAATTATATATATTTATGGTATACAATGTGATGATTTAATATAAGTATATGTGAAATGATAACCAAAATCAAGCTAATTAATACACCCATTCCCTCACATGGTTACCTTTTTGTGTGTATGGTTAGAACACTTAAGATCTACTCTACTAGTAAATTTCAAGTATATTATACACAGTATTACTAACTAGAGTCAGCATGCTGTTCATTAGATACTTAGAACTACTAATCTTATAGCTGAAAGTTTATACCCTTTGACCAACCTTGGAAATAAAAACTTGTACCTAAATCCACTTTGTTGCTAGTTCTAAGTGTCTCTGGCTGGTGGAAGCTCTCTGCTATGGGTCCTCAAATTACACTATGGAGCAGACACAAGTTCCTCCCAACAGCCCCACTTATATAAACATACACAAAACAACTTAAAGCAGGAACAATACATTTGTACATCCATGTTCACAGAAGCATTATTCCAATGGCCAAAAACTGGAAGCGACTCAAGTGCCCACTGATGAATGGATAAACAAAACGTGGTATACACCTACACTGGAATATTATTCAACCTTAAAAAGGAAGGAAATTCTGACTCATGCTACAACATGGATGAATTTTGAGGATTATATATACTAAGTGAGATGAACCAGACATAAAATGACAAATTCTCTGTCATTCCACTTCTATGAAGAGTCTAAAGTAGTCAAATTAAGAGAGATAGAAAGTAGAAAAATGGCTGCAACAGATTCAGGAGAATGAGGGTATGGAGATTCACTGTTTAATTGGCACAGAGTTTTACTTTTAAAGGATGAAAAGAGTTCTGGAGACCGACAGTGGTGATGATTCTATTAATATAATAATGTGAATGTACTTATGAGCATAGTTAAAATAGTAAATTGTATGTTGCATTTCACAAGTTTTTTTTTTTTAATTTAATAGTTGAAAAAAATGCTTAGCAAACTGATAATGGAAAGAATTCACCTTACTGATAAAACATATACAAAAACACCTACAAAAACATTTTATTCAATAGTGAAATTTTAAAGATTCACAAAAAATTGAACCTATTGTTTGAATTGAAATGGGAGAATAAAACATTGTTCATATGACTTAACTGTGTTTAAAGAAAAACATGCAGATTTTAGAACTAAATTATTAGCATAAATTAGCTTACAAAAGTTGTATAACAATGCCAACATACAAAAATTAATTAATTTTTATATATCAACTATTAAGACATAAAAAGATGTCATTTATAACATCATAAAAATTCAAATAACTAGAATTCATCCACCAAAAGATTTATGATACATCTATATAGAGAATTATGAAACACTATTGAGAAATAAGACCAAATAAATAGAATGATGAACTGTCTATTGACAGAAAATTCAAACTGTAACTAGATAAATTCTAGTGCTAATATATGGATTCTATCTCAGTCAAAATCTCAACAGATTGTGTGTATTTATACATTGGTATGCAGATTCTAAAATTATTTGGGAATAACAATGATCAGAATAACCAACATAAACTTAAGAAACCTGATGGGCTCATTGCACTAGACGTTGCAACTTATTTTAAAGCTACCATAATTGGCGGATTCAAGTCAATTTCTGGCAAAACCAATACAATGTTGTAAAGTAAAATTAATTAATTAGTTAATTAAAAAAATAAAAATAAAAGTAAAAACATATTTTAAAAAACCTACCTTAATTTAAAAGTTATGGTGTTTGGGAAGAGATATAATTATAGAAAAACAGAGTAGACAGCCCAGAAACAAACCCATGAAAATATTGTTGTCCACTGCTGATGAGAGTGAAAACTGGTATAACCCCTTTGGAAAATGGTTTGGTCTCACCTAATAAAGTTTAAGATGTGGAGACTCTGTTATCTGGTGATTACACACCTGGTTACACGCCCAACAGGTATCTACTCAGTGGTGCACCACAGGACACTAACAAGAACGTTCAGAGCTGCTCTGTTTATAAGAGTCCAAACCCAGAAGCACGTCAGATGCTAATGAACAGTATAAATGGGTTTTTAAAATGTGTATAAAGGAATATTATACATATAAAGGAATACTATACATCAATGAAAATAAACAGTCGTATGTGACATCTTGGACAATCTCACAAAAGTAACATAAGGAAAATTAACCCAGACATAAATGAATGTATGCTGTATAATTTCATTTAAATTAAGTTCAGAAAATTGGTAAAACTAAACTAGTGTTTAGCAATGCATGTCTAGATGACGAAATCATAAACAGAATTAAGGAAATGATGAATATTAGGAGGAGACATGAGTTAATGACTGGAAAGAGCTGTGAGGGGGTCTTCGGCCACCTTGGCAGTGCTCTATTACTTAATGGTGTTGTGGAAAGGGAGACAGCTCTGTGAAAAACAAGAAGCTATACATTTAATTTTGCTATTGTTAACAATAAAATGGCTAAAAATTAATTGTAGAAAAATATGTGTTATTCAAGTCAAAGGAATGTCAAAAGAACGCCTAAATAGTGTCTAAATAATACAGGGAAGTATCAGATTCTTCTACTAAAACCCTTTGTTATGTTTTATTACTGATCCTCCTGGCTATTAGAGAACCTGAAAGACACTGGTAGAAATTTATTGATACCTGAAAAACACTAAAGTCCTAAAATGCCATCAATTTTGCTCCAGGAATGCAGTTAGATTTCACAGCAAATGACTAGAAATGAAGATTTAAATATCTTCTGCTGCTTCTTCCTTTCAGCTTCTTAATTGTGAACAAACATTTCTGTTTCAAGGTACAAAAAGATGATTTTGAAAGCCCCTTATTCGTTTCGTGTAGGATTTAGCTTTCATACCCTGAGCCACTTGAAGTGGGAGACCCCTGTTCTTGGCTTACAGAGGAGTTTACAGCACTCAGTGGTAGTCAGTGAGGGAACTTAGCTCACACATAAGCATGCAAGTCTTCAAGTTAGACACAGCTGACAGAAATGGGACAAGCCATGAACAGCAGGAAAGTTGTCAGAAACACAGAGTGTTATGCTTCCACTCAACATATCCACTTTATCACAACCTCCCCGTCAATGTGAAAAGAACATGGACTGCAAAGCAGACATTCTTCTGCCCCACTGTCTCTCCTCAGGCCCTATCCCTTCTGATATTATTTATATGAGTCATACTCTGTTCAGTACAAGTCCAAGATTTGGTGCTACTCATACTTCACGGTACAAGTCTGCTCAAAGAGATGCTCAGATATGCTGCTCCCCAAAGGAAGACAGGGCAAAGACTTTATGCCCCCGCCAACTGG
Source organism: Dama dama (assembly GCF_033118175.1). Taxonomy (NCBI): domain Eukaryota; kingdom Metazoa; phylum Chordata; class Mammalia; order Artiodactyla; family Cervidae; genus Dama; species Dama dama. The sequence continues at coordinate 28,562,075 of NC_083709.1, forward strand.
CTGCCTCCAACATAGAAAGATTCACTGATGCCGTCCTAAGCTGTGAAGATAAGTGGGAATGGAAAACTCAGCTTTCAGTCAGTTAGAATAAATTTATAAAAACAAAAGGAATGTGTGTGTGTAGATGCTATGTGAGATGATGTGTGGTATGGTGAGGGAGGAAGCACAAAAACAGAATTGATCACAGACAACCAACCATATGGAAGTCAGTGGGTTATAATAATAGAAATCATTTTCTACAAGGTAGAGTGATGTGTGACTCAATTTTACAAACCCCCTGGTCTACAATGTATTCTGAAACAATAAGAGGGGTAAAGTCAAGTTAAGAATGCCTTCATCTGTTCATGTCCCCTTCTTGGGGGCCACCCTATGGAGGGTTAAGCTGAGCAAGCAGAGGCCTGCTCCCCAACAGCATCTGCCGGGGACTTGAGAAAGCGTCTCTCTTAATACCGTTTTCCATTTTTATTTCTTCTGGTGTGTAAACTCTTAAAGAAATGATGCATTGCATGGAAATTCATCCACAGCTGAGAGTGCAAATAAGGGAAGAAAAACAAATTATAAAAGACATTAAAAGGTACATTTCAGAAAGCAAGTTTACTCAGTTTCTTAGGCAATGAAGCATTCATGTTTTCAATTTTAACAGAAAGGCAGAAAATATAAAAACAAAGTGATTCCCAGGGAAAAGATACGCTTAACACGGTTGAGAAAAGTTGGTTATTTTTAAACTTTTCCCCTTAAGAAAAAGGGAAATTGTGTAGCTGTGGATTTCAGTTGTCTCCTAAGAGAGCTGGCATTCTTACATTTGTGTGTGGGAGGCAAATATTTGCTAAACTATTTGGGGAAGAAAGTGCACATAAGGTAAGGTGGCAGGAAGCATGTATTGTTACTGTGTTGCATTTACCAATCTTATAACCAAGAGCACCTTGTTACACTGTAGCACCTCCTCTGTCATGCACTGGCTGATGATAGTGAAATATATTTTGAGAAATCAGCAGCCACAGTTCAAACTAATTCTCTGAAATCCAGACTATGTTGCTGAAAATGCACACCTTTTTGTGTTTACGTATATTTAGATGTTTGATGTGTAATTAGAGCATGTTGGTCTTGAGAACACTCATCTAAGCGATTCCTTTTTTGTCAGGGGAATGAGGTTCATGAAATTTCCAGACATTAAAGCACTTTCTCTGCACCTACTAACTGATGCGTACTGATTGAGAATTCATTGATCTCTGCAAAGCTTAAACATAAAATGAAGAATGATAAAACATCTTCAAGCTTTGGTTTCAATCTTTTAAGTACATAGGTGACCTTGTTTTTTTCCAACTAAAAGTATTTTAAACACTCATTTATGGCACAAAAAACTAACTGGAAGTCATCAATTTTCAAATTGGTTTTACTTGCATTAGATCTGAGAATGTAGAAGTATATGCTGAGGCAAATACTCCTTGCATGTAACCTTTATAAAAATTATATTTTCTAGTGAATAAAGTTTCCTATTACACAAAAGTGTATTGGATTTATTTACATGAATAATTAATGATATAACTTAGAGTACTTTGTTGGGTCTGTTTTATTTCCTTTAATTTGTGTGCCTGGGTCAGTTGAGTTAATGTGGTACTTTGTTGCATGTGAAAGTATCATGTATTCAAGTAATAATAATAGCTATTAACACATGACAGCTAATGTTCATTGAAAGCTTATTTTGGGGAAGATATTGTGCTAGAAGTTTATATGCATTGCCTCAAAAATCTGTATATCAATAGAATATTATTACTCTACTTAGAAAGTTTAATTTTCTAAGGTCAGCATATAAACAGAGGTAAAGATAGAACTTGAACCTAGATTTGTTTGAGTCTAGAGCCTATGCTCTTTAATTATATAATATTATCTATGCTTTTATCAGGAAAAAAACCTCATGCTTATCATGAGAAGAGACTGAACCTTGAGTTGGTGCCCAAGCACCAGCGAGACGACAGCCAGCTTCATGTCAATCAGGGAGCCGGAATCCAGCGAGGGCACCCTCTGCGCCAAAGGAGACCAAGGGCATTCCCAGTGACCAGCTGTCTACTTCCAAAAGTTAGAATGCTTATTGTTCCAGCAACTAAAGCAAGTGTCAAAGATGAGAGACTGTATTCAGGGACTTGGTGAGCGGTCCCCAAAATGTCTGATCTTGGCACAAATTATGAAACAATTGGAACTTCAACAATATTCTACTTAATTACTTGACGTGAAAAATCTCCAAAAAATCAAACTCAAATTGCCAGAGTGATTTGATAATCTTTCCTACTCTAAAAGAAAATGGTGGTAAGGAATCCAATGAATATTAGAGATACATATTTGGCTGAACGCTCCATACCTTCTCTATCTTCTACTTTTGTAATCTTTATCAAACAAAAAATTCAAATATTCAAAGGAAGCTATATTATCTGTGCATTTTGTAGTTAAAGGCAAGTAAAATAACTTGTCTTGAAAAAGATTATCAAGCCAGTTACAAGAGCTATACAGAATTTTTTTCTTGTGGCCATTATTGTTACTAACTTAATCTTTACAAAGAATATTTAGTGAACCAGAATATCTCCCTTCTCACAAATGATGGCTATTAGGTTTAACTTTTTAGTGAGGTCAAAATATGCCTAGAAAGTATACAATTCATAGGTCACAGTTGAATGAATAATCATAAAAGGAACATATCCATTTAACTACCGGATAAATCAAGAAATAGTACACCAATGATCCAGAGCCACATCCAAAGCTACTAAACCATGTATTATTAATATTTTGCTTATTTAAAAATTTTTCTATAAATGGAATCATATAATATATTTATTTGCTATGTCCGTCTCTTTTGGTTTAATATGGTAGGATAACAACATGGCACTGCATGTTGTTCACACATTTTCATTGCCATATCTTATTTCACTTCCATGATTATACTGAAATCTCCTTACCCGTTCTACTGCTGATTGAAAATTTGAGTGGTTTCCGGTTTGGGGATATCATGAGCAATGCTGATATAGCTGTTATTGTGCATGTCCTTGGTATACAAAAACACTCACTTAAAATGGATACACAAGAAAGCAAAACTGTTAGGCAATGGAATAATTGTTTTACCAATTTTGGAAGATAATGCCAAGTCTTCTAAAACTTGTATACCAGTTTACACTCCCACAAAAGTCCATGAAAGTTCCAGTTGTTTTATATTCTTACTTCAGGTTGTTAGTCTTTTTAAAGCAGTTTAAATTGCATGCTGTTTTTAATGAGTATGAATAAAAAGGTAAATTTAGGATTAGCATTTTAGTGTATTAATTTATACTGGCAATCACTATGATAAAGAAATAAATCCTAATGCTTAGAGGTACATATTTGACAGTCTAATGCTGTTTGACCCTTCCCTGCTGCTTCTTATCTTTGTGATGGTAAACATACTTCTTTGCCTTGCTAAACAGTTTTCTCATCTGAATAATATATAACATAAAAGGGTTATTATTAATTAAAACAGTTGAGATTGGTATAGTACCAGGAACACAGAAGCCATCCTAAAGGCATCTGATATTGCTCCCTAAAAACATGATGTCACCGACTGAAACCAACAAACTACTTCATAATGTTGTCTTTTGCCACCCTATGCTGATTTTTTCAAAAAATTGGAATTCAAAGTCCTTTTGTCTTCCTCTACTCATGATTCATAAAATCAGATCTATATGTAATCTAAACAGTCCTCAAGTTCCTGGACCCATTTCCTTAAGTTTGAGTAGATAAATACTTACATCGCTTAAGAAAAGCAGTTTTTTCTTTCTCTCATCACTTTATCTATAAATATACCCTCTTTCTCTGCTAGATTTTAACTCTTTCTTTTCTCTTCCCTACCTAACATAGAGACTTCAAATAATCTTTCATATAAGACATTATCAACAATTGTTAATCAAATTGCCCTCATTTGTTCATATCAGAAAGCCCAAAGCCACAAAATACACCCAGGTACCACACATATTACTTTACTACATAAGATGAATATAAAATTCTCTAAAAATGCCAATGAGAAGTATGGTGATAACAAAACCAATCAAAGTTACAACGTAGACTGCTGAGTCTTTTACAAATCTCTCATAGTTTCCCAAATTTCCTTATTTTCCTAAAACTTGGAAATTGTGTTTTGCCTAAGATAAGCCAACATATTTGGGTCTGTTTCATAATTCTGTACACATGAATTACAAGCAACTCAAAACCGGCAGAACACATCCTTCTGTGTCTGATGCATCACTCCTGTTCTATGAATGAAGAAGAGTAAAAAAGTGAAGATCCAAATAACCAATGGAGATACTTGTGCTTTGCATAAAAGCGAAATGAGGAAGAAAGAAAGCAACATAAAGTTCCTTTTTCTTCAGTTTTATTCCTACCCATTTCTCTATAATAAATACTTTTATATAATTATTACATTATTCATGCTTTCAACAAGCATTTAGCAAAGAAGTATCTACTCTGTCCAAGATACTAAGCCAAGTAAGCACCATAAGGATGGATCAAAGAACTCCATGCAATAAAAAAAAACAAAACCCTGCATTTTAGTGGCTAGAAAAGGCATGTGTTTAAATCTAAGACAAGGAATACCATATACAGAAAAACCACAGTTAAGATGTTATGACAAATCAAAGAGATCATATTTCACCAAAGGGATGAAGAAAGATTGTTTGGAGCAGAAAACATTCAGCATGGGTCAAGAAATAGAGGGAAGGTTTTACATCCACACTACACTCTTTCCCTAACTATGTGGATGACTCTAAGCTTTCCTATTCAAGTAAGTTGGCATTTCATTTTGCAGCAATGATAATAGTGATGCAATGATCTGTGTGGGATTTTAATTTGACTCCGATGCCCACTATTCAAGGAAATGTGTATTTCACTTAATAACTAGGCTTGTGTTTGGTGACTCTGGTCACGCATAGTAAATGCACAAACGAGTATTTGGAACAAGACTATACTTGTGGAAAAATTACTTACTTAGCAATTAATGAGCCTATTTTCACTGATGCCTGAGGCACTTGGAAAAATGATGGAAATAAATTGAAGCAATTTATTTAGAAAATGCAAAATTGTACACATGGATAGTATTTGTTATCTACCACCATTCATAATGAGACTCTCAATATTCTTTAGAATATAGTGGAGGTGACTATTTATAGAATGAAAACATCATCAAAGATACTTAGAAGGAACTATTACCCCAAAAAAACCCCAAAACCTATTTGACCTAATACTTCAAACCCAGAAGCTGTGATGTGGTGTGTCTAAAAAAAAAAACAGTCCTGCATGTGATGATATAATGAAGAATGAACCGTGAAGAAATGGGAGAGCTTTTTCCTACAAAAATCAAAATGTGGAATGGTATACAATATAAAGAAGAAGAATAAATAACAACAATATTTTTTATTATATTTTAGAAATATCCACAGATATTAACAGGATAGATTAAAAATAAAAAGATTAAGATAATGGAACTAAGCCACTGATTTGTAAATTCCCTAATAACTCACATACATTTCAAATATAAAAATGGTTTTAAGAGAATCATTCCCATTATCTAATCTAAAATCTAATTTTTTTTTTCTTTTTAAGTATACAATATTCTTCCCAGAAGTGGTTATGAGATACTAAATTACACAATACAATTCCAGGCCACAGCAGCCAGGAGTAGATGTCGCTGAATGTATCTTAGGAGGGAATCATGGCTTTCCATGTTTATGTTTTTCTTTTGATACATTTGGTAATGGAAAATAATTTTCAACCCTCAAAGGTGAAGTCAGAAGTTGAGGTTGAAGTATCGTCACCAATCTCAAGGTGTTGACAAAACTTCACTGATCCCAGCAGCACAGGCAGAGAGTCCTTTCCTAAATATTAGCCAAAAATTCTACAGAACAATGTCAAAGAAGTATTCACCTCTGTAGAATCATCTATTTAACTTCTAGCACTGCCTGAATCTAGGCTCTAAGCAATCTAAAAAGAAATAACCAAAGCTCTTAAAACAGAGTAGACAAAATCTCTTAAATTTGAAATGCTACAAGGAAATTACTTGAACTTCTCCTGCCTCTGTTTCAAGAAACTGTTTCAACACAGATTAGCAAAAAACATGGAAAAGTTTGACACAAAACGGGATCAACAATCAAATTCCAAAACTAGACTGCTAAAAGCAGAGAATTAAGATACAAGTACTTAAAAAAAAAAAAAACAGAATAAAAAAAAACAAAAAATAAAAATAAGATAAAAGTACTTAACTAACTCTAGTCAGACACATATCTATTATTCTAGATTAAGAACTTTACAAATTCCTAGGACATACTGGTAAAATAACGTATCATACAATATATCTACAATGAATTTTAATCCATTGGGGATGTACATAGGCAAGTATAAAGATACATCCAAGAGACTAATTTAGAAAGGAAATATCTCAGTTCCAGCATCAAGATTCTCAAACACTAAGTCACTGCAAGTCTATTGGGGAGAACTGTGATTCACAGGTCTCTGATTCATTGGCAGGAAAATTACGAGGATGATAAAAGGGTTTTCCTCTTACATAGGCAAATATCTTTGCAAATTCTTAGTTTCATTTGGTTGAAGCTGAAATATTTAAACCTGTATTTTGAAGCTAAGTTACATACTGTTATTGAAGGTTCTAGATTCCTAGAAATTTGTCATTTCTTCCAGACACAATTATAAATTTAACATACCGCTATCATTTATGCAAGAGCCTTTAGTTATATTTTAGCTATATTTTGGTAATGTTATAGGAGTTATAGTCCACAGTGACATTTACAAATTTGTATATTTACAAATGTTTAAAGCACATACTGTTCAAAAACGTCAAAATGCCAAGAGTTGTACAAGAGGGCTTACAGGTTTTATAAAATGGAAAATTGCATTTGTAGTCAAGATTCTGGTTCCTAAACCTGGCTGACCAAGTTATCAAAAACCTTTAAGTAGCATGGCTAAACTAGGCTCATTTCCACAACATTGTTCCTTAAATCTTACTCAGATATAAAACAATCTGCAGTATCTTGAACCCAACCACTTTGCAGCCAAAGCAAGGAGTATATGTCAACTTCGCCCATACTATTCTTTGTGCCTTAAAGTCTGGCACAGATCATATATCTGTGCTGTGAACTTCAAACTCTGTAAGAATGACCGGCTTCTGGGAAATTATCAGATAATGCAGTGATATCACACCTTAATGCCTGCTTGTCCACTTAATATCATAGATTTGAATTTTTAGATCCAGAAACAAATGATATAATAGAGGCACTGGGCAAGAAATGTTGATTCTCCAACAGCTGCAGAATTTGATGGTCCATTTCAATTTTCCCCACAAGGTTTTCATCCCAGCTTTTCACCATGAGAAAGCTGAGCAAAAGGCACATCCAGTCTATGCCATAACTGTGCCAAAATTGCAAAATCATTTAGTTAGTTTCTATTCAATTTAGAATAATTAGTTTTAGAATATGGGAAATATTTATTGTGGGTGCTAGTTGGTACTCCTTGCCTTTTCTTCTATAATCTTTTCTTTTACCTTTTTGATCTGTTAGGAAGAAAAAAGAAAATACTCAAGGATACTCAGAGGTATATGTATATGTCCCCGCACGAAGGGTTGCTCATGTCTCAGCGTTGCCAACGGTCACAGAAGTGGGTCCTGGCAGGGTCACTCAAAGGCACAGTTCATTTGGACCAATTTCCCTCCACTATTGGTAATAGGAGCCATAGTTGGCAAACAGCAGGTTTCCATGCAACTTCCATGCAACTAGTTGGCAAACAGCAGGTTTCCATGCAACTTCCATATAACTAGTGTGGAAATTTTTCATAAGCAATCAGTGTGTTTCAATTTCATAATGTGCCTACTGAGGCTCTATGGCTACATTCTCTGTTAGGGAGTACCTAGTGTCATGCAACACAGGTCCCTGAAAAGTGAGAGATTCATTTCCAATTCTCAAGAAAACCTGCTTATTTACCTCTACTTACAAATGCAGGCACAGACATGCTCAAAGTATGTTTGCTTATTTTTCTTTCCTGATGTAGATAGAACATCTGTTTTCTAAAACATCATTTTCTTTTCAGTAACATTTGGTCCTGAAAGTATCAAGAAATTCCCTTCAAGCTTACATCCTAGCTGTCAACATCACCCAGAAGACTTGCCATCTAGGTGCATGTGAAAAGATGAAAAAGAAAGCATCTGGTTTATTGCTCAGATTCTTCCTTATAATACATAAACAAAACAGAACTCCAATAAATAGTTCAAATAAGTAACCATCACAAGACAAGAGTTTTAACTAATTTTAAAAGTTTTCATAGAGCTTGAGTAAGATAAAAAACACACACAAAAAGAAATCAACCTTTAGTTAATAACAATTTTATTTCACTATTTATCCTACCATATTTCAAAATTACAAATTGAAATTATATCTGAATTCATTTGGAAAGGCTCAGAAAATTAATGTGCATATTCATAACTCTGTAAAACTAAATCTATTGTCTATATGCAGTCTAACTTTCATTTTATCTATAAAATGATCAGCCATACAAAGAATAGACATATAATGAAATTGCTTTTTTCAGACTAAAAGCAGGCAATTTTATCATGCTGAAAACAAAGAAAACTACTGCTATACTTAAGAAAGATATTAATTAAATCAATGCTAAATTATAAAAAATTCTATCTTAATCCATTATCTAAATTACATAACACTCTAAAATGTGATAAAGACTTCTAATTGTTTATGAACATACTTCTGCAAAACAGTCTTTACTACACAATAGGAAAACTTCAACTGCCTACTAGCATTTTTAATTAAATAATCTATAATATGAAAGACAATAGCCTGCAAATATTAAACTTGCTTTTAATGCATATTAATCCATCTTACCAACATAAACTATATATCTATAAAAGTTTGTAATATCTATCTTATTTAATCTGAAAAGATTTAAAAATTTCTATTTTTAGTCAAATTTACAATCAAACCTCTTTATTGGTTTACTTCATCAAAAAAATTAAGACAGAGGTAATCTATCAATCCTCAGAACATTTTATTATGACAGGTAACAAGTAATTATTTACTTTCTAATTGAAAAAGGAATTTCATAAATATGTGCACAAAAGATGTTTCCATTACTACAGTCAAAGCTAACCATTTTCCTTAGATAAATTCAATTACAGGGTGTGGTGAAGAATATATCCAGTAATGCTTTTACCAATATGATAGACCAGTTTTGCAAAGAAACCATCTCTCCAAGCACACAGCAAATAATTCTGGTTAAATGTGGAAAACATTTTTTTTTTTAAAGTATGGATACACTGGGAATGAAGAAAGGAAAACTGTAAGGCCTCAAATTACGCAAAAGTTTGAATTTATATGAATAAGCAATCAATGGAGATAGTACTTGCCTTAAAGGCATGTAGAAATTTCTCGTGGTCTGCAACTTGACTTCAACTGGCCACAGGCATACAGCGATAAGAGACAAAGCATAAGTCGTGAGGGCCTCCCAGGAGGCACTAGTGGTAAAGAACCTGCCTGCTAAGCAGGAGATGCAAGAGACGTGGTTTGATTCCCAGGTGGGGAAGATACCCTGGAGGAGGGCATGGCAACCCACTCCAGTACTCTTGCCTGGAAAATCCCATGGACAGAGGAGCCTAGTGGGCTACAGTCCAAGGGGTCATAAAGAGCAGACACAACTGAAGTGACTTAGAACACACACAAAGAGGAAAACTCTCACAGCTTTGGCATAAAATTAAAGTAGCTTTCTATGAGAATTTCTAAATATAGGAGCATACTAAGGATGGTATTTTAATCAGATATCATACTTCTTATTGTAAGTAAAAACTTCCAAGGTGAAATTTTACTTTAGAGTGTTCTTAGGCTGATAATGCACCCAGGTGCCCATGAGAAGTAAACATATTTCCTTGTACCAGGAAAACAGCTTCAAATACAGGCCTCAAAATCTTCCAGAAAAATATTTCCAAACAATGTAATTGCACTTTCTACTTTTGAAATAACTAAACAAATCCTCTATAAGCAAGAGCTAGTGCAAACTAATTGCAAAAGTAAAGACCCATGAAGAAAATTAATACTGAAAATATATGGAAGAATAGATGCCTATAAAAATTGACCAGGCAGATTGGGAAAACGTAACAGAGAAAAATGCATTAATTAAAAATAAAATTTTAATCTATGAGATAAAATGGAGATTAGGCACACCTGAAAACATAGTGACCTGAAAATTAGATCTGAAGAAGTTACTCAGAAGGGAGGATATAAGGCATACGGACAAAAAGACAGAAAATCTGAAAGGTTAGAACATACAAAAGACAGAGTGAGGAGGTCCGATAACATCTAACAGGAGTTTGAAAATAAAAAGAATATTTAAATGTGTAATATGAAAGAGAAGTTTCCAAAATTGTTGAAAGATATCAATCCTTTGATTGGAAGACCAACAAATAAATCAGGACACAGTTAAAAAAAAAAAAACTTGTATATATCACAGTCAAACTATAGATAGATGGACAGACAGACAGACAAAGCAGAAGCCAGGTGGCAGGAAGAAAAAAAGAAGACTGCCTACTACAAAAGAATGACAATTTGAGTGACACTGGCTTCTCAAAAAATGGAATAACAATGAAACAGAATCTTCAAAACATGAGAAAATTTTATATCCAGTGACATTGTTTTCTGATACTAAGGTCTAATTAACAATTTTTAAACAATTTCAGGAGTTTACCAAAGATGAAATGGGTGGGACAATCTGCTCTACCAGATATCAAAACTTACAATTAAGTCAGATAATTAAAGAATGTGGTACTAGCACAGGAATAGAAAATTAGACAAATGGGACAGAAATGACACCTCAGAAACAGACCCACCCAAATATGGTATGAAGATTCAAACAGCTATGCTGGAGTTACTTGTAATTCATATGATGAATTTTATCCCTGTCTTACACCATATACAAAATCAATTCCACATGAATACAAGACTTAAATGTAATAGGTAAAATTTTTAAATATTTAAAACACATTGTTAGAGCCTATTATTTATCAAAGCAGAGATGTATGCCTTAAAGAAAATATAAAAATCACTAACTCCTAGGATTTTAAATATTCAAAAACATTTAAATTAAGAATTTCTATTCTCCAAAATACTCAATTTAAGACAAGCTACAAAGGCAAAAAAAAAAAAAATCACAACTTATATAATGAATATAGATCTATTATCCTTTTTATATAAAGAACTTCAACTCAGTAAGACACAGACAATCCAATAGAAAAGTGGGATAAAGTATTTCACAGAAGAGGAAACACAAAGGATCTATAAGCACATGGAGAAATATTCAACCCATTTAGGAATGAAGGATATTCCAAAAGAAATAAAATGTAACTCACCACTATATTACTTTGAAAGTCTAAAAGAAAAGTTTATACACTCTTGAGGCGAGATTGTAGAGCAAAAGGAATCTTTAACATCGTTTATGACGGTGCCAATTGGTTCAATCATAGTTTTGCATTATCTAGTAATGTTGGGAATAAGCCAGACCTAGCAATTTTACTCCAAGATACACTCTTAGAGACATTTCTATACGTGTGTATTCAGAAATATATATAAAAATCTTCAGAGCATCACTGGTCATAAGAAGAAAATCCAGAAACAATCTAAGTATTCTATGATACATGTATGTATACAAAACATCTTATAGAAAAATCCAAACAAACTTTTTGGCCAGGCCAATAAATTAACATATATGTGTGTGGGCTGCCCTGATGGTTCAGATGGTAAAGAATCTGCCTGCAATGTAGGAGACCTGGGTTCAGTCGCTGGGTCAGGAAGATCCCCTGAAGAAGGGAATGGCTACCCACTCCAGTATTCTTGATTGGAGAATTCCAAGGATAGAGGAGCCTGGTGGGTTGACATCTGCATGAACTTTTTGGCCAGACCAATATATATTATATACACACACACACACACACACACACACACACAATAGAATATTATACAGGCAATAAAAATAAATTGCTACAGATAAAGGAATCAATATGGACAAATCTCAAACATGTTATGCTGAATAAAAGAAGCAAATTGCAGGAAAGTACAAGTACTATGATACTATTTATGTCAAATTTTAACACAGAATAATTAAATACTATATTACTTAAGGAGATATGCATATATGGTTAATTTACAGAGAAAAACAACTAAATCATTATTGTAAAGTTAGGGTAATTATTGTTTCTAATAGGGAAGAGGGAAAATTTGATCAGGAAGTTCACAGGAATATCAAATTTCTTTATATTGTTTTATATCTTAAGATGGGTAGGAGGTATAGAGATATTTACTATTAAATATTAAACTGGATATATTACTTACAATTATATATATATACATTTATAATTCTAAAATAATATTTAAAGACTGTACCATTTGTTTGGGGACTGCAAATCATAATGTGGCATCTACAAATAAAAATAGGTACATTTTATATTACTTCTCAAATATATTGGCATTATGCATTTCCACTTATATGCAAGGGACACTATTTTATAAAGCATTTAAAATACATACTGCTTGAAATGTTACTGCACCTTGAGCTATACTGCATTATTAATGACAAAGTATGCCCTAACACAAGTAATCTTACAATTCCAATTTTAAAATCCTGTTCATTATACATGGTAATGCACCATATACTATTCTAATTTAAAAAAGCAGAATGTATTTTGTTCTTGAAGTAACTATGAGGATGGTTTTTTTGCAAATATCATTTTATAATCACACCTATCATAAGGGACACTTAACCAGCAACCCTGAATTTTTCCATATGGCCTATACTTTTCTGTTTTCCTTGATCATAATCCTTGAAGAAACACAGCTTTCCTTTGCTAGGCACTCACATAACCACAGAACTATTTCAACAAACAGGATTTTAACGATAGTGGCGGATGCACTCATACCAATCAGGATTTAGATATTCATGCCTATATTCATGGAAATTATTATTGAAGCAAGACTTTTGCGTTTGTGTGCACATTCATGTGTACGTGCGTCTATGTGTGTGTTTACTTTATATTAAACTATAAGGATCTAGATCAGAACTCAACTTTTTCTGTAAAAAGACAATAAATATTTCAGGCTTCACGGCCATGGAGTCTCTTTCATGACTTAACTCTGCTGTTGTAGCACAAATCAAGCATAGAAAAGAGTAACTGAATGTACATGGCTGTCTTCTGATAAAACATTATTTACAAAACAAAACAATGGGCCAGATTTGACCTGCAGGTCATATTTTGCCCACCCTGATCTAGATAATTATCTAAACTTATCACTTTGCTGAAAACATAAAAATGTTACATGTGAATTGTGCATTGGCTGCTAAATAATTTCAGTTAAGCTTTTTTGAAGTAGTTGAACCCCTCCCTCACTCACTCTACTACAAAGATGCTGGCCTCTTATTCTCAAACAAAGCTAGTTCTTTCCTGATCCTGGCTGTCACTCATTGACACTGTTACCTTTAATGGAAAACCTTTCCCCAACCTTTTACCTATTAATTCCAAATACTCATTCTTAAAGTTTTGATTTTAATGTTACCTAGTTAGAGAGGGCATCACAGCACTCATTCTGTTTGTGTGTGTGCATACATCACTTACTTATTATCTAATATGTTCTTCCTTACTAGATTTTAAGCTCTGTGAGGGCAGGAGCCATACTTATTTTCTTAAGCACTGTGTGTCAAGTACCTAGGATAATGCTTAGGAAAACTTAGACAAATAAATATTTACGGAATGAAAAATCAACTCCTTTCAGAGTGATTTGTTCTAGAATTATAAATATATCATCAGTTTTTCACTTACAATCTCCCCCTACCTTGAATTCTTTATACGATAATGTATAAATTTAAAAAAATGTATAAATTCCTTAGAGTGGCAAAGAAAACCAATCTGACAGTCCTCTAGCCTCATCTCTCGCAACAATAGAGTCTCATTTCCCAGCCTTAACACCACAATCTACTTCAGTGTGCAAATGCTTATAGGATCTGGAGTTCTCAAAGTTCAACGCAAAAAACTTACTTTTTTGCATTTTTACCCCTTTTACCACAAGGTCAGCTTCCTTGGTGGTTCAGCAGTAAAGAATCTACCTGCAATGCTGGAGACATGGGTTCTACCCTTGTCAGGAAGATCCCCTAGAGAAGGAAATAGCCACTCCCGCCAGTATCTTTGTTTGCAAAATCCAATGGAGCCTAGTGACCTACAGTCCATGGGGTTGCAAGAATCAGACATGACTGAGTGACTCAACAACCACAATAAAGGATAAGGTCATCTCTCTACTTCCTCCAACTCCCCCAATTTTTATCCTATTCCCCTAAAAAAAAACTTTAAAAATTCTGTCAAAACTCGATTCCAATAAGAGTTTTCATACAGCTGGCCAACTGCCCAGACCCCTCTCCAGTTTCCCACTCTCTGCTACAGAACTACTTTGGAAACCATTGTGGGTTGTTTTTTATTGCTCTCATGTATCTGCTTTTCCACTCATTCAGACCATACTCTAAGTTCTTCAAGAGCATGAGACTTTGATTCACTCATCTCTGTATCCCTAGTACATACATGGTGTTTGTCACATATAAAAGAAAAATTGTCCTAAACTTCTTTTAAGGGAGAAACAATTTCACGATGAACTTTAGCCAAATATAATTCCATTAAACACATCTTATTAGGACTTGTTCTGGGAGATGAACTATGTCCCTTGTCTAGTGAATTATCAGTAGTCATCCCCAAACTCTAATCATCTTTGACTGGACATAATCTTATTTTTGCACATAGCTTAAATATTACTATGTAGTCATGGTATTTTCTTAGCAAAAGTTTCTACTAAGAATGAAACTTTGAACTGGTCCACTAGAGGCCTTAATCCCCACAGCAAGACTGCAATGATGTGACTGCAACATGTATATTCATAATTAAATTTTCTGAAGAGTTCTTTAGTAGAAAATCTTGGTAGGGCCTCAATAAATATTTGTTGAGCAAATGAATAAACTTCTCACAAGTAGAACTTTTCTGAAGTTACATATGTCCTCCCTCACCAAAGCCTAGGAAACACACACAAAACCATAAAAACATTGTTAAATCTGCAAAGTCACATCCTGCAGTCTCTCTCAGGATGACAAAAGGCTCTTCTTCCTGACAGACTGAAGTATTTATGCAAAAATTACCCATGCTCAATAGCACATACCATACAAAAACCACTTGTGGACAAAACTGAAAAGTCAACTTAAATTCAGAAAGCACACAAATTCCAATTCCTCTATTAACTTCCTCACCTTGTGAAATTATTCTTATCGATATTTTGATTTCATAAGACTGAGAGAGAGAGAAACGTAGCTACTTGAGCAGATGGCAGTAGCAGACTGCATACCACAATTAAGAATTAGTGTACAAGCGGAAGCAGCCTGATATAGTATTAACAGTTCCTGAATACCAATGCCGCCTAAGTTTGCCTTAAAGGAACACCCAAGACCGGTTGAGGAAATAATAGGTCGGTCATTTTCTGTGGTCACCAGAAAATCTTGCATGAGGGTTCCAGATAAGTGGGAACTGCTTGCTTCCTTGCTTTCAAGTTTTGCCCATCTGTGCTGTCACCAACTGTGTAAGAGTGTAGGGGCCCCCAAGGGTTGCCAAATGTTCCAGCATATGCAACGATTGATATACTGAAGGAAGGGCATTCCATTGACACAGCATGGGCTCCAATCAATACAGACAAGGTGTCCATAGGATACTCCTGAGCTAAACTGCAATCTAAGTGAAGTACATTTTCCACACCACCTGAGTCACTGTTCTTCACTCTTAGCCTTCCCTCCAAGGGTAAAACCTCTGCCAACACAACCTGTCTCCCTCCTCAATTAACATGCTTTTACAGAAAAAGATCTGAAATCAGGCCTTAGCAGAAATCTCAGCTATTGTGTCATCTCCATCAGAAGTCATTGTTTTTAAGTCTTTTCCCTAATATGAAATGAAAGAAGGGAAAATTCCTCCATGAACACACGGTAGGATTATTTAATGAGTAACAGAAGGAATTTTTCTGATATTCTCAAAATATTATTCTATCTGCACTGGTCATAGTAAGTTCTAAATTTTATTCTAGAATTTATTACTTTTAAGATTGAAGTTATAAAGGCTCTCAGACACCCCATTTTTCTTTAGGATAAGATTCACAAATTTCTTGAAATAGTTAAATGATGAAAACTGGTGGCAGAGGGGTGGCTGCAAAAGACCCGGAAGGCTTCAAATGTGCAGTTTCTCTTTCCGGGATCTCACTTTACTCATCTACAAAATTGGAAGAAAAATACCCATCCTAATTCTATCATAAGCTTGTGTTGAACTGCTCAAACAGAGAAAATTCATGGGAGTGGATACTGAAATTAAACACTAAATATGAATGAAATGCAATTACCATAGTGTCTCATTTTAAAAAGAAGTGAAAATTCAAGTTTGAAATTCAACAGTTATGCCCCTGGCTCCCATGCTCATCTTTCCGTAATGTATGGTTTTCTAAAAAATCCAACTGAATACCTTTCATTTTTCTTATTTTCAAGTGAGATCTATGCTTTGGGGCTAAGGTGCATTTTTCTTGCTGTGACCTTATGCCATTATGCGACTTCACAACACAGCCACACACCATTAGGAACATCTCAAGAAAGTCAAAGGTGATAGCAGTCTTTTGGTCCTTAACAAAATTCCCGTATCTGTCACAGAAGTTGGTGACTAGAGGTCCTTCCTTCTGGCTGTACCATTTTTAACCCTGTTAAAGATCTGAGCAAGTAAGGTGGGTTTGGATGACAGTAAAGGAGACAGAAAAAAAAAAAAAAAAGTTGCTAAGGAAGTACATTCTCTAGAAACAGAAAAAGAGATCTTGAGATTATAGGTTCAATAAATTGATGACCTTTAGATATGACCTGGCATGTAAGTTTGGGCCTACCCACTAAACATTTACAATGGGCCCAATGTCCAAACGTAGAATTTCTGAAAAACAATTCTAACTTACAAAATTAGAGGGCCTTACAGAAAGGACCCTCACAAGACATTCATTTCCTCCTCTTGCATAATATGATTTGGTATTTAATTTCCAAAAATTTAAGAGGCATGTGAAGGGATGGGTTGGGAGGGATAATCTTACTCTATTACAAAACATGAATCCAGCAGACCAGGTAATCATTTGCTAAAGCCTCTCTCTGTAGGAGATGCTATTCACAAAACTACCTAGGCTCTCTTATCCAAATATTCGCTCTGATAGACAGCATTATCATTGCTATTTAGCATATATATTGCTCTTCACAATCATATATTGCCTAATCTTAGCAACACATCCCCAGTGAGCATTATCATTTCTATTTGCAGATGAAAAGAATACAACATACAAAGGTTAAGTGACTTACCCAACATGAAACAACCATTCAGTACTGAACAAGAAACAGAGCTAAGGGCTGGACTATAAGACAACAGGCAATCCAGCCATTAAATTGTAAACAGAAGACTCACTTCTTGAACATATGAGGAAGAGCTTAAGTTCACGTTTTTAATGCCTCGTCTCAAAGGGAGAATTAAATCATTAAATCTTGGCTTATCCTTTCCACTTTTTCAAGATATCTCCTTTTATCTCAGGCTGAGTAGAGCAGTAATTCTTTCAAATCTGCCACAGAATCATCTGCAGGTTTAGATCAGACCTCTTTCTAAAAGCAAAGTTTTTCTCCAGTCCCTGCAAAACCTACCACTCGTGCCCTTTCTGCGAGGCAGAGTATTCTCCTTTCAGTCCTAAGTTGCAACTGAATAATACCATTCATATCAAATTGCTTCAGAACCCAAACACCCTTATGTCTGAGAATCACCATGAATATACTTGCACGTATGTGTGTGCACCTGTTATTTGTTACTTGCAGGGAAAGGATAAGGAGAGAAGTCCTTTGTCTCTTATTTAACTCTCCCATAAGATTATAAAATTAGAAGGGCAAGAATTATACTTCTTTATTTTTTTTTGGAATTATACTTCTAATTCACATTAAATCCTTTTCTAGAAGGCATATTATGAATATTAAAAATGAAAATTTCCAATTTCTATTCAAGTTATTCTGAGGACTTAGTTTCATGCTCCCTTTTTAATAGTCCTTAAATAATGCCTAATAGATAGGTTCAAACTCATAACCAAGGTCACCATACGTGGTGGTTTTTACCTGACCTGATACATTTTGGCCAACACAAATTTCTAGCTGTTGACTTTGTTTGAAAATGTGATTCTTTGGAATCATGAGGGTAAAGGAAATTCACAGGGCATCTAGTCTATCTAAGTTGATTAAGGCAGGATACAGATGAATTTTATTACCTTTAGCTTATCACTGGGCTAGTATAAATTTTAATCTCACAAGAGTTATCCTCCAATCCCCTTAACAATCTCAGTGAAAGGAAATAGTTCTTTTAATAAGTCTAGACAGCATATAGGGCTATATATTTTGCAACATTCATTTGTGGTTTATACTTTTAAAATTCAACCAACGGTTGTTGTGATATTTGACATTATCTTTCTAAATGGTTTCCACAAATACATGACTTTGTGATTTTACATCAAAAACCCCAGTCATGTTGGTGTATTTTTGGCAGGAAGCCTTATTCCAAATCTGAGACACCATACACATGCTTTCAAGAGATGCCATTAGATGGGTAAGTATTATTTCCCATGAGAAATGGCTGTTTCAATATCTGTCTATCTATGAGTTTCAGGTAAAAGAAATATAATGCTACATTAGAAAAATAGACATTACTTTTTTTTTTTTAACCAAATGAGAGGCTTCTGAATTTTCAATAGCAATGGAAAATGTACTATCCCTCTGATAATATCAAGGAAACTATTTTAGTTTGTATCTATTGGTGAATCCCAGAATCAAGAGAAGAGCAAAATAAACATTTTAGAACCAGCCATTAGTATAACAAGCCCACAGTGTGTACATCAAGGATGATCAAACCTCTCACATAAAAGTAATCCAGTATCTTTCTGCCTCAGTGTATCATACTTAATAACAGCTGATTTACCTGATTTCAACATTTTCACTGCATCTTGAGGAGCCTTGGAGAAGTTTTGTGAAATACACAAAATACACAAATGGAGATTGGTCAGAGGGCAGAAATGATCTGTTAAATCTTACTCGCAATGCTTTCCCTACTCCTTAATTTCATAAAGGTCAAAGACACTACTCTGAACAGAGGCCTATTAAAATTCTGAAGGATGGAGCCTGCCCATCACAAATACCAAGCTGGTGGGTAAGTAAGAGGAAAGAAGGAAAAAAAAAAAAAAGAAATCCCACCACTTTGTACAAGGTTAGATCAGGCATTGTGTACACAGGGCTATCTGAGGGGAGGATCAAGCTCTAAAGATTTTAATTTCAGCGAAGTCATACAGAGCTAATGGAGCCACTGGCGATCAATAGCTCCCACTCTCCTGTGAGAGAGAGAGATTTATTGAGCTCTCCCCACTGATCCTCCATCAAGTAGAGCCAGCAGTGTTGATCACTGCACCCCCAATTCCTGCAGTGTGAGAAGGACCAATTCCATTCCTGGCAGCAGCTCAGTTTCTGCAGCCAGCAGAGTTCTCTGATAATCTCTTAATATGTCCACTGTTATAATATCTTTATGATGTTCAGGCTGAGAGATAAGGGAAGCAATAAATCACTCAATTCTCTCCCTCCAAGTTCAGACCCAGTTTCGGAAAAGACACAGGAAAAGGATAACAGCAATCAAAGTAGCAGTTTTATTGCTAGGAACCCAAACCTGTTGGCGTCCTACCCCTTCTCCAGGCCCCTGGACTCTAACCTACAATAACATTTGGTCAGCACCACACTCACCCAGGAAGGCGCCTCACACTCAAACGCAAAACTCGAACAATGGCTGTTAGACTCTCCCTTCACGCATCAAATAAAGCTATGATCTCTGAATAAAAGTAACAAGAAAAACCAAAACTACCTCTTCTAACACTGGAAGGTCTCACATAGAATAGGGTTTTCCCAAACACTGCAATCCAACTGACATGCTTTGTCTTACTGGACACTTAAGAGACATCTATATTTGGAATTATTAATTTATCAAATGATAATCACTTACAGGCATTAGAGAAGGCTTGTTCCCAACTACTTCATTCCAGAGTGATTATCTCTGCTGGGAGCAGACACAACTGCTGTTTTACTCATTGCTTCCAAAATCAGGAATCCCTGTTGTCCTCCACAGAGAGAAACATTACATGCTGGCAGACAGTCAAGTGGTAGTCACCGAGTGTTATGCACAGTTCACAGGTAACAGGATAGCTTGTCGCCCTCTGCACATGAAGAAGTTATCTTGGGTGTTTGTGACTCCCATTAAATCAGATAACAGTTTTCAAGAGGAAAGCTGGACTTTGACAGTCCCTCAGTTAAAACACTACTGCACTAATGTCCCCTAAACCACCAGAGAAGGGCCATGGAAGAATCCATCAGCAACCAGATGGTTCCCAGATCCAAATATATTTACACTGTGTATCTCAATTCCTTCCCTTATATATACACCCTTTCCCACTGCTTCTGAAGTCATATACTCAAAGCTATGTAATCAGCTCTATTAAAATCTTCACTTCCCAGGTGACTCAGTAGTAAAGAATCCGCCTGCCAATGCAGGAGACGCAGGTTCTATCCCTGGGTTGGGAAGACCCCCTGGAGAAGGAAACGGCAACCCACTCCAGGATTCTTGCCTGGAAAATCCCATGTATGGAGGAGCCTGGCAGGCTACAGTCCATAGGGTCGCAAAAGGGTCGGACACAACTTAGTGACTAAACAACAACAGCAATTAAAATTTTATTCCAGATTTGTGCATCTAGAATGCTTAATTAACTTGAACTTACTAGTAATATAAAACCAGTGTTCCTAACTTTCTCAGAATCACAGATCTCTGAAACAAATGATAAAAGCAAGTTTCTTAGGTTGCATTCAAAATGATTACTTTCATTTCTTTTTATCTTTTGCATTTATTAAAAGTGCAAGATCAAATTGATGTTTCAAAAGATCAGAGAAAGATCAGATAGTCACCTTATGCTGTTCCAAGCAATTAAAAACATTAGATCAATGTGCTATCTATTCCTGAAACAAAATCCTCAGATCAAGGGCAAGTTCACTGAACAGAAGACTCATCACATCCCAGGTGTGACAGCATACAAAGACCACATAATCAGGTATATGAACAGTGTCTTTTTTTCTGTTTGCTTAATTTATACATAAATACATGAAACGTAGACATGAATTTGCTAGTAAAGCAGAAGATAAAGAACAGACTTAATTCCCAATCTTCTAAGAAAGTAGAGAGTTTCAATAAAAAACTCATTATTTAATGGGTGACTGTGCCGTGTTTAGACATTGAGTTAGGTACTATAATCCCCATTTTGTAGATTTAGAAATTGAAATTCAAGTATGTTACATGCCTGTCATAATAGCAGTAAGTGATTTCAAAGGCCATGTTATACTGACCATTATACAAGGTTGACCATTATCAAGTTGTTGCGTGGATCATTAAGTCAGATTCTGTCTCTGTTTAAATTGCTCCAAAGAAGGAGTAAGAAAGACACTCTTATAAGTGGTATGGTATTCCTATTCAGGTGTTAAGTCATGTCTGACTCTTTTTGACCCTAGGGACAGCAGAATTAAAACATATTTTTAAACATAGAATTATGCATATTGAAATACATAGTAATATATGATTAAGCAAATAATTTACAGAAGTAATTTAATTTTTGAAAAAAGATTCATTAATTCACTTAGTTTTCAATCAAGGTCAAGGAGAAAAAGTCTACGGATGAAAATTATCAGTTATTGAAGACCTACAATGTGCCAGGATCATAATAGTCATTATCTTATCTAATTCTTGTGTAACTTTATGCTACAATGCGTTATAATCCTTGTTTAACAAAAAAGAAAACAGACTCACAATGATTAAATGACTTGACCAAAATTAACACAGTGAGGGGAATCAAAGGTATTCAGATCCAGTCTGTTAACTCCATTGCTTAAGCTTTCTTCACTCTTACATAACAACATTTTTTTTAATTGAGACAAAATTTGTATACAACATTATATATACAACACATATATAAGTTTCAGGTATACTACAACATATAAATTCTTAATAATTAATAAGCACCAAATACACAAAAATACACAAGCATGCATGTGCTTACTATATAACACCATCACTGGCTTAAAAGTTAAAAAAAAGTTTGTGGCAAACAGCCAGTTTAAAATTTGCTTACAATAAGTATTTCTTAAATATAATACTGATAGGTAAAGCTTTTTAC
The DNA here is from genome assembly GCF_033118175.1 of Dama dama. NCBI lineage: Eukaryota > Metazoa > Chordata > Mammalia > Artiodactyla > Cervidae > Dama > Dama dama. The sequence goes on from NC_083709.1 coordinate 28,584,454, forward strand.
TAAACAGCATTTTAATGACACAAATGCTTTGCAAAACAATAATACTTTTGCCATTTTTAAGAAAGTATATAAGACTTTCATCCTATTTCATCCTATTTCAAAAATGGAAACAGCTCCCAATGCAACATAAAAAGATTAGATAGCATATAATTAATTATTAATAAGTGGCATAGACTTGCATTACCCAAACAGTCATATCCACACATGCTGTGATAATAAAAATTAAGCTAGTGGCACAAATGTAAGAGTTTTTATTTAAATTATGCTTTAATCTTATGATCAATTTTCTAATTATGGTCAGTGATATTAATTTTTATAAAAGTATTTGCTCCCTTTTAAAAGCATTTCTCCTTTATTAATAATTTTGGAATACAGTATTTACTAAATCTGAACATCTTCTGATGTAGCAATTCTATTCCTAGGTATATGCCCAACAGAAACATATTCACATATGCACCAAAAATAAACATAAGAATATATTCACTGCAGTAGTATTTGCAATATCCTAAGTTTTAAACTAACCAAGTGGCTATTAGTGGTTAAATAAATAAATCCTGATATATTCATAAAATGAGATATAATCCAATAATGAAGATGACTATATCTCACAAATATTTAGAGAAACAAGCCAGACATAATACCTAAAAAAGGTTTTTGAGTAGTAATTTTAGTGGTATTGCTATTATTTTTATTAATTTCTTTAGCACTCCTGGGAAAATCCTTCCTTTCTTAAAAGCAGTATAATATTGTCCTCTTGGGACGCTTCATTACACTCTCCTACAAGTAGGGATACTACTGTGTTGATGATTAATGAATTTATATCAGACATTGTATAGAGGGAAAGACCAAGTCTGCATATACACCAGTATGGCCTCTTTAAAAAAAAAAAAATCCCACTAGACTCATAAGATAGGCAAAGAAGCCTCTCTCTTTCTGTACTATGTCCTCCTTGCATTCCTTACATTGGAGAAAACCCATTTGCAAATGGAAATCACAAAAAATAAAAGTTAATCCAAAGTGGAAAGAAGATAATCATAAAACAAGGTAAGAAAAGAAATACAAAGACCACATCAGAAACATTAGAGGAAATAATGTTACAAAACCTACAGATATTTAAAAGGATAATGAGGGAATGTTATCAATAAATTTATGCAATAACTCAAAAACACAGATCATTAATTAGATCCATCATTGAAAATCTTTTACAAAAAAAAAAAAAAAACACCAGGCACACATTGTTTCACAAATGAAACCAAACACTTAAAGAAATAATACAAACTCTATACCAATACAGAAATTAAAGAGGAGAAAATACTCTCAAAATAATTTTATAAAACCAGAGAAAGCCTGACAAAACCTGACAAATATATTACAGGAAAATAAAATTAAAAATCAATACCCAGCACGCACCTAGACTCAATGATACTTAGTAAACAGCAAACTGAATAAGCAAAGTACAACACCATTTCACCAAGTGGAATTTACCCAAGAATACAAGATTGGTTTATGATTCAAATTTCAGTCAAAATAATTCTCCATAGCAACAGAATAAAGTACAAAGCCTTATGATTATGTTATTGTTCAGTCGCTAAGTTATGTCCGACTCTGCAACCCCATGAAATGCAGCACGCCAGGCTTCCCTGTCCCGGAGAGTTTGCTCAAACTCATGCTCACTGAGTCTGTGATGGCTTCCCTCATGGCTCAAATGAGAAACAACCTGCCTGCAATGCAGGAGATGGGGTTCAATCCCTGGGTTGGGAAGCTCCCCTGGGGAAGGGAACAGCTACCCACTCCAGTATTCTTGCCTGGAGAAGTCCATGGACAGAGGAGCCTGGTGGGCTACAGTGCATGGGGTTGCAAAGAGTCGAAAAGGACTGAGTGACTAACACTTTCACTTTCACTATGATTATGTCAGTTCATAAAAAAGCATTTGACAAAATTTAACTCCTATTCACAATAAACCTCTCAGCATACCAGAAAGAGAAGAAAATTTCTTCAAACTGAAAAAGGTTATCTATGAAAAATAGTAAAAGACTAGATAATACCTAAGACTGGGAATAAGACAAAAACATACTCTTCTATTACCTGTATTCAAGTATATTGGGAGTGCCTATGTAGTGCCTTTAGCAGGGAAATAGAGGCAAAAGCTTGGAGAGGAAGAAAAAACTACTATTGTACATAGAATATAAAAGAGTTTGCATAGAAAACCCTAAAAAAAATACACAAAATAATTATTAGAATTAAATGCATTTACGAGGGTCACAGGATTCAAGGTCAATACACAAAAAACAATTGTATTTCTGAATATATGATAGTAGCAAACTGGAAAACACTGACTTTTTAACATACCTCACTTACAAGTGTTAAATAGTTAAATAATAAGTAGCTGGAAACATAAAACATGTAAAAGCTTAAAAATACACAAATAAAAAGACATCAACACTGAAAAGTGTACATTACTGAAAGCAAATAAAGATCTAAACAAATGAAGAGGTCATGATTATAGTACAAAACTCCATATAATAAACATTCCCCAATTTATCTATAGTTATATGACAATCACAATTCAAATCAGCAGCCATTTTGACAAATGGTCAAGCTGATTCTAAATAGTATATGGAGAAACAAGAATCTACATTGACCAAATAAATTTATTCAAAAACAAAGTTGGAAAATTCACTGATTAAAAAATATAGAATACAGAATATATATAGAGAGAATAAAGTTAAAGTAATCAAGATAATGTGTTGTTTTGTAGTTCTTTAGTCGCTCAGTCATGTCCAACTCTCTGTGACCCCAAGGACTATAACCATGGGATTCTGTCCCTGGGATTCTCCAAGCAAGAATACTGGAGTGGTTGCCACTTCCTTCTTCAGGAAGATAATGTATTATTGATAAAAATGCACATAGAAGAGTGAAACAGAGTTCATGGGAAAAAAACTTGCAAAAATATTGCACTAATTTTCAGCTAATAATCTCAGGCTATCAAAATGAAAAAAAGTTTTGCTTTTTTACTGGTACTAGAACAATGTAATGAATACATAGAAGAAAATTGTACCTTGACTCCAACCTCAGATCATATATAAATATTAATTCAAGATCTAATCTAAAAGGTAAAGATCTAAATACAAAAGGTAAAACTATACATTTATAAATGTTCTAAAAGGAAACATAGAGGATGATTATGTAACTTTGTTACAGGCAGGAATTTCTTAAGATCCCATGAATGCGTGTGTGCTCAGTTGCTAAGTCATGTCTGACTCTCCGCAACCTCATGGATTGTAGCCTACCAGACTCCTCTGTCCATGGAATTCTCCAGGCAAGGATACTGGAGTGGGTTGCCATTTCCTTCTCCAGGGGATCTTCCTGACCGAGGGATCAAAACTGCATCTCCTGCATTGGCAGGTAGCTTCTTTACCACTGAGCCACCAGGGAAGTCCCCTGACATACAGAAATCTGACAATTCCACTCCCAGAATTGACTGGGAAGAATATACTGCCCACAGAATTGACTCAAGATGTTCACATGTACAAAATTTTCAGAACATTATCTGCAATATTATAAACTAGAAACAATCCATATGCCCATTAACAATAAAAGAGGAAAATAAACTGTGGCTTATTTACATAAAAGTATTCAAAATATCAATGAGGATAAATAAACTCAGAGACACTGCAGATTTGGTTCCAGACCACCACAGTAAGTAAACATTGCAATAAAGTGAGTCACACAAATTTTTTCCCAGTGCATATAAGTGATGTTGACATTATACTATAGTCTACTAAATGTGTAATATCATTATGCCTAAAAAACAATGTAGATACATTAATTAAAAATACTTTACTTATAAGCATGCTAACCATCATGTGATTCATAGCAATAATATCCAAGATCACTGATCATAGATCTCCATAATAAACATAGTAATGAAAAAGTTTAAAATATAGTGAGAATCACCAAAATGTGTCACAGAGACACAAAGTGAGCAAATACTTTTGGAAAAATGGCACCAACAGACTTGGTCCATGAAAGTTTGTGACAAACTTTCAATTCATTAAAAAAATAAAAAGTACATTATAAGCAAAACGCAATAAAGCAAAGCACAATAACATGAGGTATGCCTGTATTATGAATAGATTATGAATGGATCTCATAATGTTGAGTGAAAGAAGACTAAAAAGGATACTAGAGGTAAGATTTCATTTCAAAAATAGACAAAATTAATGCCCAGCGTTAGGAATCAAAAGTGGTTATCTTTTGAGACAAATGACTAGGAAGGCCAGAAGGGTGCCTCCTGAAGCTTGCAATATGCTATTATATATCTTCATCTGAGTTTTTATTACATAGATACATTTATTTGTGAAAATTCTTTGAGTTATACACTGCTGCTTTGAACTTTTTATGTATGCTACACTTCAACTCTAAAAGTTTATTTTTTAAAAATCTATGGTAAACCAGAGAAATACATTTCACACTTTGGTCATAAGATGTCATTCAAAACTGTCATGAAACAATGTAGCATGCATTTACAGGCCTAATGGTAAAAGTGATAGAAAAGATGTGTGATTTTTAAAATCCTATTTGCCATGTACTTCAGAAATAAGTTTATTTTCATTTGAGCATCTGGTTATTTCAGGTGCCCCTGGGGCAAGACCAAAAATTTATAGTTCTGTGGTTATATAGGCCACTTGTTTATATAGAGAATTTTATGGCTTAGGTCCCCAGGCTTATGTCAGTATTGCTGCTGGAGTTTTCTCTGTTAATTACCCTCCGGGACTTCAGTGTGCACACAGATGTCAATTCAGATGGGCCAGCGTGTATCTTTCTGGAAGCAATGGACTCTGAGTTTTAACCAGATGGTTGAAGCAAGTTCCCTTAAGACCAAGCTCATTCTAAACTTTGTCTATGGACTTAATTTGTGAAGAGGGTTCCATTTTCAATGTCTAATCTGATTTACCCAGTCATTAGCTCTTTAAATTTCTTTCTTATAAAATAACATTTTTAAATTTCATGATAAATGCCTAGATATAAAAGCAAACATCTTTAAGAATTTACTGTGTGCCAAACAAGGTCTTAAACCCTCTATATATAATTAATTCATCTAATCACTACAACTAATTTATACAATAGAAACTATTAAAATCATCCTTGTTTAAAAGAAAGAAAATGAAGCACAGATAGATAAAAAGCTTGGCCAAGTGACATGGAAGGTGCAAGATTTAGTGCCAGGTAGGTAAGTTCCAGCATGAATCCATGGGCCTTAATGATGAGTAAAAGTGACAGAAGGAAGATGTGATTTTTAAAATCTTGTTTGCCATGTACTATGGAGCCTTTAGTTTTTTGTACCCAAGTCTTCCAACCATGAGAACTCCATACTATCACTGTGACTATGTGTTAAGCAAAATGGAAAATGCCAGCATCTATATTTTTAACCATTATGCTAAACCATTCTTGAGGCAAGGATTAAATATTTGTAAATGCAGAGAATTCTCCACTCTCATTGCTGCAAATTTGTATTCCATCCTGGTCAACTTACTTATACCTACATAAGTCTCAGATTCCTTATAGATAGTGCTCATAATAGCTACCTAAACAACAGCATCAGCGTAGAAATTACATGCATGTAAAGACCTGGCACAATAAAGAACTTAATAAATATGAACTAAATTATGCCATTATTCTTATTTATGGTATTATTGTTCCTGGGAACTATTAATAAAACCTCTACGTTATTACTAAATGAGGCAGTTACAAAGAAATTGGAGGGTGGAGTCCCAGCAAAATTTCCTCAGGCATTAAGCATCATGAACACTATGGCTATGCTTCTCATTTTCAAGCTTACCCACTGCCAGATTAATATCAGCCAAGAGAATTATGGAGCCTTTGGTTCTGTACATCCACGTCCTCCAACCATGAAAAGTCCATACTATCTTGTGACTATGTGTTAGTGAAATGGAAAATCTCAGGAAACTTTTTCCAGAATTCACACTTTTCTTACTTTACTTTTGCCTTTTTGATTACTTTTCAACTTCAGCAGAAATTAAAACCAAAGGACTATTTTTTTGTCACAATTTAAATTCCACCTTCTGCAGAAAAAAATAATTCAACATGTAACATCATGTAAACATGATGTTCCAAATCATCTTCATGTTAACTTTTACTTCAGTGAAAAATAAACACAAATACACAGTACTTTTTCTTGGGAATAAAAGAGACTGTGGATTCACTTTTACTAGCTGTAAATGTGCTCTGGGGAAATTCTCTGTCAATTTTATGGATAATACAAACAGGTCTGTTAGTAAATCTGGCGTACTCTAGACAAAATGTAGAATTCACCTTGCAGGCTCAAGAGCCCGCTGGAATTCATATATGTGCACCGGCTATTAAAGGGCAATGGCAATGTTATGGATGGTTAACACTTTCCTCTTTCTGTCTTTCCTTTCTTGTTATCTTAAATTTCTCTGAAAAGGGTAACAAGGCAAATAAATATATTTTCTTTTAAATACCTTCTTCAAATAGTTTCCATGAATGATGTCAAAAATGGTATCCCTCACTCCCCCTACAGGGCTGGGAGTCAAAAAAGCACCTCACCATTTTTGCCCTTGTGGTCATTATTAATACCAGCTGAAGGAAAATACAATAAACTGGAAACTGTTGCAGGTCTACTTTATATACCTGTCTATTGTATCATCACAGTAACCTTAATAACTTACTCTCATTAAACATTTCAAGTAACCAATACTCAGAAAAGATGTATGACTTCCTCAGATTACACAGCAGAAACTGGAAGATATGGGATATGGACCTAGCACTGCTTGATTTCAAGGAAAATGTTTGCTTTTCCTCACTGACAAACCTAAGTTCTTCAAAACTAAAGTTCGAGTGAGTGGCAATAATATTGTTTGCTTTAGAATACAGGACTCCAAATTGTGATCAATATAGCAAGAAATAAATCTCTGTTCTATCTCTTCTATTTGTCACTGTTGTGAGCTCAAAGCACCCCAATACAATTTTCCTTCTTCTTACTTATATTCCATAAAGAAGGCTATCAACCATGAGATGCCAGGGCAGTACTGTACAGAATCATGAAGCAGGGAATCCCTTTGCTCCATCTGTATCACACTTCACTATCAGAGGCTTTAATCCATGTGGTTACTCCAGTCTTATCCCAGAGTCTGGATTTTACAGAGCTCCCCATGAAAACCTTCCCTCTAGAGGTTATACATCTAACCATTCTTTCCAAAAAGACTCCAAACCTATAAAAGAGGCTCATGAGTACAGAGACTACCCTTCATTATGTCTTTGCCACTGACCTTAGATCCTCACTCCTTTTAGGTTCTCTCCCGAGGCCCCTGTAACAGAAGAGACCATACCAATCAGCACAGTTAGTCCCTTTCTGGTTCAACCAAACAAGTCCAGTTGTGTTTTAGGCTCGGCAAGAATTACTTCCACTCCATCCATGTTCCCAAAACTTAACATGATGTCTGATATATATGGGTTCATTGGGCTGATTTAAAACAATTTCTCTGAAAACAAAATGAAGCCATTAGTTGAGAGTTAGTCTTGTAAACAACATGTGGATATGAAAGATAAGGAAAGGTGCAAACAGGATGTCCACACTTTGGACACTTGGGCATTATATCAGTAAGTTTAACTATGATGCCCTCAAACAAGATTGAGACTTTAGGAAAAAGATCATGTGTAAAGAGAAGTAAATGGTAGTGAGTTCATATTTGGAAATGCTGATTTTTGAGATTCCTGTGGGACATTCAGGGGAGGAAATCCAACATACTCTGGAGCCTAGAATATAAATCAGGTCTGGAGAAGTATATTGGGAATCGTCATCTCTCAAATACTATTAAAAGTCATAGTTTTAAGCACAGGTTCCAAAGAGAGGAAAAAGCATTAAAATCAAGAGCAACAAAAGTAAAGCTAGGATCTAGATTTCCCAATGTGCTTTCTACTCAACCTTCACAAGGGAACCTTATTTCAAGACTCAAGTAAAGAAACGTAAGCATTAAATGATTAATGATGGCACCTCGGACATCATCAAGCAGTCAACAAGTCTTTAAAACATACTTTGCCTCCCTGTCATGAATTCCATTGAATTACAAGCCAGTTAATGATCCTTCCTGCTTTATTTTCCTCCATAATATTTATCACCACCTGATGTTCTATATATCTTATTTAATGCTTTTTGCAGTCTCTATCTCTCCATTTGAATAAGAGAGATAATAATAAATTAATAATCCATTTAATACCACAGGAGAAAGAAATTTGTTCTACTTTGTTCACTGCTTAGAACACTGTAAGTGCTCATCAAATATTTGTTATTAAAAACAAGGAAAATGATAATAAATGCTTGCTACCTTTGGGTGGGAGGTAGTACTGAAATATTATATGAAATTTATCAAAACTGATTTGTCCTGTCTCATTTCAACTAGAGTGTTAGAAAGGAGACAAGTTTGTGGAAATAATTAAATCCCATCATATTAACATTGAAGCACACAGTCAAAAGTCATTCTATTACACAGCTTCTTTATTCTAATAGAGAAGCTATCAGAACATAGATAAAGAGAATTAGCTGGCTTGTAATTAGACTCCTGGGACAACTACATGATAACTGTTTCAGTTTCCACAGCCTATAGTGGATACATTAAATATACTGCATTGCACTGACAAATGAAAAAAAAAGTGGAATTAGCACGCACTTAGAGCAGTACATGTTTGTTAAGAAGTTCCCTGTTCATCAGTGCTACAAGCTGTTTACATAATACTTCTGCAAAATATCCCATCATAATTCATAGCACAGATGAGAGACATTCCTTGAAGGAATTGGCATTCTAGAAGCAATGTTTCTAATTGGTGATTATCCACGGTATTGACCCATGTACTGAAATGTTGAGAAGCTGTTTCAGGTAATTCTAATAAACTAATTTGTTTTTGATGATGCTGTTCCTTAGTTCAATATGCTTTTCTTTGAAAGGGGCTGGGTGTGAGGATGATCAGACTGTATTTTCTGACACAGCACTCCCCAGGGTCCTTCTCTAATTCTCTCTCCAAGCTCAGAGCTCCAAGATCAGTCTTCTAGAAGCTTCAGGCAGGTAGCTGGTGCATTTGCAGATAAAGAGCCATTCTTAGAATACCCAGAAAGAGCTAAGAACACTGGATTCCTCCTAGCTTTTGCTGAGAAATTATTAATGTTATGCCAATAGAGATACATTTTGACCACCTTCATAGCTGCCAGGCCTGCCCAAGACTTCTTTGGGCCCAGCATCTGTTCTGTCTCCAGTGGTCTTTCCTCCACACATGCAGAAGCCAGATGTTACTATGTTCGATAAAGCCCTATGTGATGAAGTCTGATTCTACCTCTCCCACCTAATTCTCCAACAGCAACATGATTGTCAGCCATTCCTAGCCTTCCTGCTATTCCTCAAGTTTTGAAAAACTCATTCTGGCTTCAGACATTTCTGCAGTTGCTGTTGCTTCTCCCTGAATACACAGAACTATCACTGCTATTCTTCAACAGACCACATTCCATAAATTACCCTTTGTCCATCATGCTTGCTTTGCCTTTCATACTCTACCTGTGTATAACTCAACTCTGGGATGAGGTCTTTCACTGTTGCCTCCCAGAGAGAAAGAGAGAGAAGGAAAAACAAAGGTAGAGAGGAGAGAGATAAAAGGAGGGAAGAAGAGAAGAAAGAAGGAGCCATTCCCTCTTTGAGAATATTTTTTAAGTATTGTGTATTTCTTCATACATTAGGATATTAAGCTCCAACTCTCTTATACCTCCTATGACATACACACTTTCTATCCTCCACCTTCCCAGTATAGTTATATGGCTTTTTATACAGTTTTATTTTAAAAATTAGGATTTGGTATCCACACTAATATAACTACATGAATAAAATTTATTGGTGAACTACAAGGTACACTTGGACTATAAAGAAAGCTGAGCGATGAAGAATTGATGCTTCTGAACTAAGGTGTTGGAAAAGACTCTTACGAGTCCCTTGGACTGCAAGATCAAACCAGTCAATTCTAAAGAAAATCAGTCCTGAACATTCATTGGAAGGACTGATGCTGAAACTCCAGTACTTTGGCCATCTGATGCAAAGAACTCATTGGAAAAGACCCCAATGCTAGAAAAGATTGAAGGAGGAGGAGAAGGGGACGACAGAGGATGAAATGGTTGGATGGCATCACCAACTCGATGTACATGAGTTTGAGTAAGCCCTGGGAGTTGGTGATAGACAGGGAAGCCTAGCATGCTACAGTCCATGGGGTCGCAAAATGTTGGACATGACTGAGCGACTGAACTGACAAGGTACACTAGGAGTATATCCATTTTCTTATAAAATTCCTGTTTCTCTTGGAGACAATAATCATCTTATTTTCTGTCTTAGTTTTCTATGTACTCTCAAACAGAACACTGAGACTCATTTACATTTAGTCAAATACCTTGAGAATATGTTTAGCATCTTGAAGCACCCACCCTGGAATCGTCCCACATCCAGTCAGGATTGTTTTCTTTCCAGATATTCTATATCACTGTTATCCTGGTAGTCATCCTCGGGAAATTAAAATTCCCTTCCCTCTCTCCTTTGTTAGACTCCAGTTTCTTGGGCCAGTTTCAAGGAATTTACATTAAAATTCTCAATTTTTAAAGACATTGATTCATCATGTTCCAGTTTCCAAAATTGCCATTGAGAAGTCCAATGTCACCATGACTTTAATTCTTTACATGAAACTATTTTGTTTGTCTGATTGCTAGACAGACCTCTCTAGAATCTTTTAGGACCTCTTTCTCTCTAGTTTTCTAAGAATTCTCAAAAATGAAACTTGTTTGAATCTCCACAGTGCAGGGCATTTGGCTGGCCCTTAAAGACCTAGAAACACTTACCCTTCAGTTCTGGGAAATGTTATCTATTTTTGTCTTAACTTACATTTTTATTTGGAATTTAAAGCAATCTTTATCATTAGTTTGATTCCATTATATTCTAAGCCAAATCCCTATATACACAATGCCGGAAAATTAATTTCCTCTGTACATAACCCACCCTGTTGAGAACAAACAAAAAACTCCATCATGCAAGAACTCTACATTTCACCCCTTCCTAAAATATTGAGATGTCCACACCTAGTACCATCAATACAACATGCCTGACTTTGTGCTCATGGACAGCAAATGCACATGACAGCAAGGGCTATGAATCCTTTCTGATGGACTCCCTTTAAGGTCTCCTGGGCCTTGTCCCCTGGCTGCCAAGAGCTCTGGGAAGGCGGAGACAAGTTTAAAGGCAACCACACACCACTGGTTCACAGTGCCATCCTTCCTGGTACGAGTGGGCACCACCATCTGGGGTCCTTCTATTATTTATTCATGCTTTTCTCTCTTTATCTTAAATAAACACCTGTTTATATTAAAGGAGCTGAATACTTATATGCAGAGTGCATCATGTGAAATGCCAGGCTGAATGAAGCAAAGCTGGAAGCAAGATTGCTGGGTCCATCTGGTCAAAGCTATGGTTTTTCCAGTAGTCACATAAGGATGTGAGAGTTGGACCATAAAGAAGCCTGAGCACCAAAGAATTGATGCTTTTGAGTTGTGTTGTTGGAGAAGACTCTTGAGAGTCCCTTGAATCAAGGAGATCAAACCAGTCAATCCTAAAGGAAATCAGTCCTGAATATTCACTGGAAGGACTGATGCTGAAGCTGAAGTTAAAGTATTTGACTACCTGATGAGAAGAGCTGATTCATTGGAAAAGACTCTGATGCTGGAAAAGACTGAGAGCAGGAGGAGAAGTGGACAACAGAGGATGAGATGGTTGGATAGCATCACTGACTCAATAGACATGAGTTTGAACAAACTCCAGGAGATAGTGAAGGACAGGGAAGCTCAGCACGCTGCAGTCCATGGGGTCACAGAGTCAGACAAAATTGACTTAACAACAACTCACTATGTAATTTTAGATATTTTCATTACTCTGGTATTTATATTCACCTATCAAAATATTGTTTCTTAGAATTGTACTATCCTGTCTTTATTATACTTAATATTGTTCAGTTCAGTTGCTCAGTTGTGTCCAATTCTTTGCGACCCCACAGACTGCAGCAAGCCAGGCCTCCCTGTCCATCACCGACTCCTGGAGCTTATTCAAACTCATGTCCATTAAGTCAGTGATGCCATCCACCCATCTCATCCTCTGTCATCCCCTTCTCCTCCCGTCTTCAATCTTTCCCACTATCAGGGTCTTTTCCAATGAGTCACTTCTTTGCACCAGGTGGCCAAAGTATTAGAGTTTCAGCTTCAGCATCAGTCCTTCCAATGAATATTCAGGACTGATTTCCTTTAGGATGGATTGGTTGGATCTCCTTGCTATCCAAGGGACTCCCAAGATTCTTCTCCAACACCTCAGTTCAAAAGCATCAATTCTTCAGTACTCAGCTTTCTTTATAGTCCAACTCTCAAATCCATACATGACTACTAGCCTTGACTAGACGGACGTTGACAAAGTAATGTCTCTGCTTTTTAAAATGCTGTCTAGGTTGGTCATCACTTTTCTTCCAAGGAGTAAGCGTCTTTTAATTTCATGGCTGCAATTATCATCTGCAGTGATTTTGGAGCCCTAAAAAATTAAGTCTGTCAGTGTTTCCATTGTTTCCCCATCTATTTGCCATGAAATGATGGGACCAAATGCCATGATCTTAGTTTTCTGAATGTTGAGTTTTAAAGCAACTTTTTCACTCTTCTGTATCACATTCATCAAGAAGCTCTTTAGTTCTTCTTTGCTTTCTGCCATAAAGGTGGTGTCATCTGCATGTCTGAGGTTATTGATACTGTTAGCAAAATTTATCTATTATGCTACTTTTCTCCAAACTTCTTAGCTGTTTTTAACTTTCTGTCCTCCCAGATAAACAATAGGAAAACTTTTTCAGCTTCCAAAATAAACTACATTCACTTTTATTTGAATATGTTAAAACTTAAACTAATTTAGGAGGTACTCACATTGTCTAAAACTCAGTTTATCCAAAATATGTTTTCTCAACATACTCAAGTCTTGATGAAGTCCCTCATTAGTTCAGCTTTTAATTTTCCTCATATAAGTGACAAATCTTTTTAAAGCTGTCTTTATGTTATCATTAATAGAAATTTATTATTGTATTTAATAATAACACATTAAGCAGCATGTGGTTCCACCCTAATTTTATGTCTTATTTCCATATGGGTTGCTAGAACTTCCAGAGTACAAAGGGTATATTGGTAAGAATGTTTAACTGGTTTCTGATGTTAATGTAAAACACTATAATGTTTCACAATTCAGGTAATGCTGTCTTTTGAAAGGATATTATAAGGCAAGTGCCATGAGTACAGAGACTTGTCTTGTGACAATTATACACATTTGTCAATATCGTGATCATATTTTTGTTGTTGATTTTTACTCTATCTGCTTTTTGTTATGATTAAATTGTATACTTACTTGCTTTAGTGATCTACAGTGATTTAGGTGAGATAAATCATGCTTTTTCCTACTCTCAAGTATCTTTAAATTTATCAAATATATATCTAAAATTGTATTACTCAATCTAAAAATACAGCTACTATTAATTAAGCATTTACCTTTTGCTACTAACATAATAGATATCAATTTATCTCACAATCTTTACTAAGTATCATTGCTATAATTTTTAGCAGGAAAAAATAAGTTTAAAGAATGAAAGTTATAGATCTCAAATTATCTAAGAACTACAGGTCAAATTCTTATTGGTCAGATCCCAATATGCAACATGGGAAAGTTATAAATTCTTTTATATTCATTGTATTGTCAGACAACTCTAAAATATTTTGTACTAACTCTTCAATTTTTTTTTCAGTTTCCAGGTAACAATAAAATTATCTTCTAATAATGGTCATTTTATCTTCCTTTCCAAATATTTACTTATGCTTTTCCTGTTTTATTAAGTAAAACAATATTATATATTAATTGCAATAGTGGGAATTGTTGTTATAAACTTGATTTAATAGGGATTTCTTAGTGTTTCATTGTTAAACAGCTCTTGCTGAAGGTTTGACAAAGAGATGATGTATCATATTGAGAAAATATCCTGTATTCTGAGTTTCATCAGAGATTTTATTTTTAATGAGATGAATATTGAATTTTACTAATTGCCCTTTGGACTCTTTCAAAAAGTGATAAATATCTCTTTTACATTTTAATGTTTATTAGAGCTTAAGAGATTGATTAATATGACTATATGCTGTTGACCAGCCTGTTTCAAAATGTGTCAAATGAGACAGTCATTTTTACCTTTAATTTCTCTTGCCAAGTTTTGGGATTATTATGCTAGTTTCTTAATTGTACATTTTACATGTACTTTTACTTTTTCGGGTTTTTTTTACTTTATACTTTTCTGTTAAACAATTCAGATAAAGCAAGGCATTGTTTATTACTCTAAAATTTGAAAGAACTTCATGATTTTAAAATATCTAGGTTTAAAAAAATATCATACTCTCCAAGCAGGAAAATAAAAATATCAACAAAGATGTTGATCCAGAACTTGTTTGGAGGTATTTCCCTGATAATTTCTTAATTTTTCATTTACCTTATTATTCTGATAAGCTTCACACATTCTTTTTGAGAGAAGTTTGAGTATTTGTGTCTCCTATGAAATTATAACCTATTACACAACAAGATTTCAAATTGTGTGCTAATCACCTAGTTTATGAAGATACCTTGATAGCCCAGAGGTGAAGAATCCGCCTACAATGCAGGAGATGCAGAACTTCCTAGGTCAGGAAGTTCCCTTGGAGAAGGAAATGACAACCTGCTCCAGTATTCTTGCCTGGAAAATCCCATGGACAGAGGAGCCTGGTGGGCTACAGTCCATGGAGCCCCAAAGAATTGAACACAACTTAGTGACTAAACAACAATACAGCAACAACACAGCTTATATATTATTTTTAAAACACCCTGTATCTGTAGTAAAATTCCTTTTCTCTTCCTCTTCCCTAGTATTAAATATATGTATTTTATTTATATTCTTAAAATGATTACAAAGAGTTTCTTTTTTTCCCCCAAGAACACACCCTTAAATCTGTATTGTTTTCCTTATAAATTTTTTGTCCTGATCTTATATAATTGTCCCCTCCTTCACTGCATTGATTTTACTAATTAATAGCTGTTTTTCTCATGATAGTAGTAAGCTAAAGAAAGTGATAAATTAGTGTCTAATATAAAACTTTTATATTTTAAAGATAAGCTTTATATAAGATGATCCATGTTATATTTTACCTTAAACAGCCTTTATTGATATTATATTTTTATTTTTGTCCTGTATTTAACCAGTAATTTCCCCATTCTTTTATTTTCAAGCTATCTTGACGCTCAATTGATTTTTGTTCTATCTCTCTTAGACAGTACACAATTCGATCCAATCTGAAAGTCTTTTTTTTCAATTGGGAGAATTTAACATATTCATATTCTTTGCAAGGAAGGTACATGTATTTTTCTTACATCATATTTTATTTGCCTTTTTTTAGTGCTTTCTATATTTCCTGTTTTAGTTTAGATTCCCCTTGTAGCTCTGAGTCAAGTTTATTTGGGAGGTGATCACAGGAAGCACAAGTGAGAAAGTGAGACTAGAACCATTTTTGTTTTTTAAGGCAGTGAAGAGTCACATGAATTCAGGAAGTACCTGTGTGAGTAAATGAGACTCCATGTCACTGAAAACCCTCTGAGGAACACACAGAAGGACCTCAGGATTGTTCCACTGAAGGACAGGGAAGCTGGAGATTTTATCACTGATTCCTTATCCTCACTGGAGAAGATCTGCTTCCAAGGTTTTTAAATTCCTGGCACTCTTAAGCTGTCTTCTGAGTGGGTTGATGAGGCCCTTGTAGTTCCAGAGAAGACATTCAGGCAAAGATGGAGGAAGTCGAGACATAAGGATGTTTGTGGTGGAAGCTGTCAGTGGGTGAGTGGACTACCCACTGCAGATATGGTAAACTCAGCAGTAGGCCAGGGGAATATGGGGCATTAATGTATCTAGTACACAGGATATGGAGGGTGCCCCACATTTCACTCTGCTAATATAAAATGTATACATCTTATCTTTAATTCTAAAAATATTTACCAACATTTTAAAATACTTGACTGTGTACATTTCCAGTTGTCACCATTAACGACAAAGCACCCACTTTGGATTTACCAGAATATAACCACAACACGAAGGGCACATATTTTAACACTGCCCACCCTGCTCTCTACTGCTATGCTGCCCTTTATTGGAAGAAACAGAGACTATAACCTAAATTTTTAATGTAACCCAGTTACTATTAGTATCATTTTATTTTTATAATATCTTTATCTTCCATTATAATTACTTAAAATATGGGCAGTAGGTTAGATCAACCATAATTGCAACAATTCAACCTAATTCTTTATGCTCATTTAGTTTTTCAGTAGGTAACAATGTACCTATAAACATTTAAATTAAGTACATGTATTTTTCTTTTATCATATCTTATTTTCCTTTTCTAGTGCTTTCTATATTTTATTCCCTGTTTTAGTTTAGATTCCCCCTAAGTATCTCTGAACCAAATTTATTTGGGAGTTGATCACAGGAAGTACAAGTGAGAAGGTGAGACTGGCTTACATGGTCTACAAGTGGTTTATATGGTTTATAAATGTCCTTATATTTTAACATATTAATAACACTTTAGTCATTTTTTGTTGCTGTAGATAATCCTATTCCTTAATTATTTACATATTATTGTTATCACTCATAGTTCAGAATAGTTATTAGATCAAAAATGCAATTCTGATTTTCCTTCTTTGATTGATTTTCTTCCCTGACTGAATATCAGAATTTTTTAAACCCAGAAATCTATCCTTCTCTACAAAACAGATGACAGCCTAATAAGTACCTTTTTAAAAATTAATATTGCTTGCCATATGATGACTGCTTTCAAATTCAGAGCCAGGGTATTATTTTGCTCTGTTTGAATATCTAGAAAGTTTTCTTTTAGTATATCTTTTTACATTATTTCTATTAATTTTTTTTTGGCCTGTTCTTCAAAATTATTATCCACCTTTTGGGTCTTTATTGACTGCCCTTTCCCTGTCTTTTCTATTTCCACCCTTTTTTTCCTTTCCATATGCATTCTATCAAAGCTTCTTAAGCTTTTCCCACATATAACTCATCAGAATTTCTGTTATTTTGTTTCTATAAAATAGTTCATTCGGCCATGATATTTTTTCCCACAGTAGCAGAATGAACTACTGGGTATGAGTTCAGAGTCCATATTCCTTTGACTTTTTAAGAGGTTTATATAAGTTTTAAAAAATATTTCGCTCCAGTATTTCTTTTCTCAAAATCACTGTCTTCATCTATCTTGTGTTACATTTAACTTCTTTTTACATGAAAGATTCTTTTTACGGTTTTACTTTGTTTACACATATTGAAAAGGCGGCACATTCAAGACCAATATTTACAACCTACTTCTACTTTTATCATCTGAGTTTTTCTGTAAACTATTTCAAACTCTTGTAGATCTCAGGCTAAAAACTGGTTTCATTAAAGTTTATATTATCTCTTTTATAATTTAATTGACTGCCTAATTAATAGCCATAATAGCTGTACTGTTACTAGGGAATCTCCTGCACAAGGAGCTAACTTTTCAAATTATTTTTCTGTGGTTTATTTTCCTTATTCCACATGGTGTTCTGTCCTTTCTGGGACTCCTCCTCCTCTATCTGCCACTCCTACTCCTTCCAAATACGAAAATATCCTGCACTCATTTCCTGTGTCAAATGAGTTTCAAAAAACTCATATCCTGTTTCAAACAGGCATGCTTACTCTTCATTTTCCTAAGCACACTAATTCGGAATTCAACTGATATATTTAGTAAATACTTTCTAACATATTTCCCTCCAATATATCTTCAAATATAGCCTTAATATAACAGACTAAGGAAGTATTAGTTTCTTTCTTGATCATCTTTGCTTAGCTCTTATAAACCCATAATACTTTCTCTGGAAAACATTTGTAAGGAATTCGCCACTGCTTTCATTTAATATCCCATGCTTGATTTTTCTGGCATATGGATAGCATCCTCCCATATTTTCCATCAAAAATGCTAAATTTTCCTTCTGTTTTTATAGTTTTTTGTTCATTTCATGGTGATCTGGAAAAGAGTGTGTCAGATTTATGTACTGAAGCTCCAGTCGTTTCTCATCCATGATTCCTGTCTAGTCCATATTTTAGGTGTCACCACACAGATGTCTCCTAAAGTTTCCAGCTGCTTCTTATAAAAAGTCGTTTTCAGATTTTTCTTTTTTTTTTTTTTCTCTATGTCTTCAGGGAAATGTTCTCTTTCCCTTTTGTTACCATATTATTTTCCTTTCTCAGGCTCTGACCCTGCACTTTTTAATGGGCAAAATCTGTATCAGTAATGTCTGATGGCAGCAATGTGAATGAAGTGTTATTTGTCCACTTTACTCTCCATGTGAGAGACCTTCCAAAAGCTTCCCCATCTCATTTCTCATCTGAATATCAGGTTGCTCTGCACTCATCTATTGCAGTTTGTGAAACCTAACAAACATTCATCAACTCTGATCCACAGGACTAAAATTAGATCCTCTCTTGTTCAAAATGGCAGTTTTTCTGACTAAGTTAAAGAGTAAGATGCAGTTGTTCCATCTCGCAGCAGCAGAAAGCACAAAGACTTCATGGCACATAATCCCAGCCCTTTTCTGTCCCGTCTGCTTCTGAAGCTTTTCTACATGTTATTAAGCACCCACGTGCCCAGCAAGCTTTCACCTATACCCTTCTCTTAGTTCTTATTCTGGAAAGCTAGTCTCTGAATGGGTACAGAAAGACATGAACCATCCATGATAATGATAACATACTAGAAATCTTGGTTCTAACCAAAGTTAGTTTTCATTGAATTAAAAGTTTGACTAGTTTACCAGGTATAGTTAGTCTGCATCTTGGGCTTTTCCAGACCTCAGAATATAGTGATGAAACAAAATAGTTCTATCTTTTTTTAAAATAGATCTTTCAGTTCAGTTGCTCAGTCATATCCGACTCTTTGTGACTCCATGGACTGCAGTACACCAGGCCTCCCTGTCCATCACCAACTACCGGAGTTTACCCAAACTCATGTCCATTGAGTCGCTGATGCCATCCAACCATCTCATCCTCTGTCATCCCCTTCTCCTCCCGCCTTCAATCTTTCCCAGCATCAGGGTCTTTTCCAATGAGTCAGTTCTTTGCATCAGGTGGACAAAATATTGGAGTTTCAGCTTCAGCACCAGTCCTTCCAATGAACACTCAGGACTGATCTCCTTTAGGATGGACTGGTTGGATCTCCTTGCAGTCCAAAGGACTCTCAAGAGTCTTTTCCAACATCACAGCCCAAAAGTATCAATTCTTCAGCACTCAGCTTTCTTTATAATCCAACTCTCACATCCATACATGACTACTGGAAAAACATTAGCCTTGACTAGATGAACCTTTGTTGGCAAAGTAATGACTGCTTTTTAATATGCTGCAATCATTGGATTTAGACTTAAGTGTTGCTTCCATGTTTTGCTTATTTACATAATTTAATGAAAGTCAAAAATAATTATATCAATTACCTCTACTCTGGCCTATGGAACCCAGAATAGTTCAACCAATTTCTTACCATTTCAGTTTTCCCCTTTAGCCATTTTTACAGTCACCTGAAAAATTAATTATATAACCACCACACATCCTTAGTATGTGATTTTCTGGACATAACAGGATAACTAAGTATCATTTTCTTTAAAAGACAGTCTAGTAGGAGGAAAGAACCTATATATAAACAAGCTGCATGCTCTTGTATGGCTGTTACAGTACAATCCATTATGCTAGCTTTTCAAAAGAAAAAGTGGTCACTTCATCCAGGTAAAATTTAGAAAAGAGAGGCAATACTTAAGCTAAGTTTACAAAGAGAAACAAGTGCTTAAAAATGTCATAGTGGGGACAACTGTAGTCAGAGTCAGAGACAATATTTCAGGTAATAAGAACAATGTCTGGCATGATATTGCCTAGCATACTGGATGAACCAAGAGTAACTTGGCATGGCTGAATTATACTATGGGAGAATAACCTAGCTGCCATTAAGACTGGAAAAAAGTGGTCCATTAAAACTATGAATCCATAAGTCCAATACATAATTATTATGATCTGTGTATAATACTATCAGGTTATTTTTACACTTCCCCTCCGAGATTGGTCTGTTGTAATAGTTTCTACCTCCATTTTTATAATCATCACTTAGGAGGTGCTCACTGTGTAAATCATATTTACGAAACATTCTAAAAGTTCCCAGTTTGTTATTTCAGTTTGAATGAGTAAAATTCCCTCTTTTACACTGCCCTTCTGTAACCATACAAAAATCTAACCATACAAACATCCCAGCTCATTTTTTTAGGTAAAATAGGTCACAAATATACAGCTATGTATTTTCTAGACCTTAAATAGCACAGATCACAATTTTCCCTACATTGAGAGACAAATGTTATGCACTGGCTGAAGCAGCAAAGTACAAATGTATGGCATATGGCATACATTTAAGAAAATTAAAAATGCTTACACTGAGAAGAGGTCATAACCTAGTGGGCATAACCAGAACCTAGAGGGTTCATTCCATTACTGGAATGTCAACCAAGAGAATGGCAAGAGAGTGTATCATACATCAAAAGTGTTTACAATGCCAGAGAGATACAATTTGACAATGAAGAGTGAAATGGTAAAGTACTTCAGCTTAAAAATGCAAGGAACAAAAACTAAAGAAAAAATTATGATGGTTACCTGCAACAGACCATTAGCATGAAAGGTGAGTGACACTGAAAAACTGTAAGTCAACACTTCGTACACTAAATTGCTCTGTCTCATATTCAAAGGGGATTTTCAATTCTCCTATCTTCTTTTGAGGTGAAGATAAATAATAGCAGCAAACAAGCAAACAAGCTTTCCTAAATTATGTAGAAGACAACTTTATGACTCATAAAACAAAGGATCCTAGAAAAAAAGACTGTATTATATATCTTACATACCTGGAAAATAATATTTGGGCTAGTATCCATAGGCAGCTATAATTGAGAATGGCTTTAACAAAATCTCATGCCACATTTTTGCTGAGTGCCTAGAAGCCAGGCAGCATCTGAGGCACTTGTCATCATACACCAATGACCAAAACAGATGATGTTTACCCAAATGGAAGTTAATAAATATAATAATTAGGGTAAATCATATTTTGTATTAGTAGTGATAAATGCTACATAAAAAAGAAGTAGTTTGGGGGAGTGGTTTAGATGTCAGGGTGAAGACAGGGGTAGGTTACAATACTAGATAGGTTAGTCAGAGCATGTTTTGTTAGGAAAATTGGACCTGAGTAAATATTTGAAGGAGGTGAAGGAATAAAAGTGATCTTTGTGAATGGATAAATGGTTCAGGGAGACAGTAGCTATGGAGTTTGTGTTCAGATTTCACACATATTTTGACGGCTTAGTCAACATGATTTGCTGGTAATTTGGAGCCTAAGAGAAAGAGATTAATTAGGATGACAAGTTTTTGGACAGAATAATAGGAAGGATGGTGCTGCCATCACATGAAATGGAGAAGGCTCCAGCTAAGCTTAATTGCAGGGATGGTTATAAGTAAATTACAAAAAGGAGTTTAGGATATGTTGGTTTTGAAAGGATTATTAGATATCCTAGTGAATGTGTGAAATATATAGTTTGGTATAATAGTCTGGATTATAAGATATAGTTGGTTGGATGTACAAATTCGGGCATACCAATAAGTAGACAGCAATGAGACAAAATTAGATCACTAAAGGAATGATTGTCCACAGAGAAGATGACCAAAGACTAAGCCTTGAGATACCAAATATTAAGAAGGTACAGAGAAGAGAAGAACCCAGGAAAGGAGACTGAGGGTAGCAAGAAACAAGAGAAAAACAAAAAAAAGTGTGATATCCTAGTTGATAAGTGAAGAAAGGGTGCCAAGGAGGAGTGATCAACTTAGGAAATGCTTCTGAAAGTTCCAGTAATGCTGGGGCTGCAAGCTGACCATTTGATTTAGAAATGTGGATACCGTTTTACACTCTGACTCAGTTATTCTGTGGCGTGATAGAGATGAAAAAATGATTGGAGGAGATTAAGAAAGAATAAAAGATCTGGAGAAAGCAATTATTGACAAGTCTTTCAAGGAATTTCGATTCCAAAGAAAAGCAACGCTATGTGGTGCTAGCTGATAGAATTTTTTTCCCACCTTCTTATTAAGAGACAAAATCCTGGTGGCTCTGACAGTAAAGAATCCGTCTGCAATGCGGGAGACCTGGGTTTGATCCCTGGGTTGGGAAGATGCCCTGGAGAAGGGAACGGCTACCCACTCCAGTGTTCTGGCCTGGAGAACGCCATGGACAGAGGAGCCTGGCAGGCTACAGTCCATGGGGTTGCAAAGAGTCAGACACAACTGAGCAACTTCACACTTTCAATCATATAACTGCATCAGTCAATATTCAAACAGGGAAGCAAAACCATTAAGAGTATTATAGACAAGTGATTTTAAGGATAAGATCGTTGACCATTTATGTGCCAACCTGACTTTACCTAGATAGCTGATAAACCATTTCTGAAAAGAGTGCTTTCTGAGAGTACTTCCACAGGAGACTAGCATTTGGATTGGTAGACTAAGTAGACTGCCCCCACCAATGCAGATGGGCCTCGGCCAATGTGCTGAAGGCCTGAGTATAATAAAAAGCAGACGGACGAAAGAATTCTCTCTCTGCTTCAGTTGTGACATCCATATTCTCCTGCTCTCAGTCATCAGTGCTCCTGGCTGTCAGGCCTTCAAACTACACTGACTTTCCTTGTTCTGCAACTTGCAGATGGTAGGTCATGGGACTTCTCAGCTTCCATAATCATGTGAGCCAATTCCTATAATATATATTTAAATGTGTGTGTGTGTGTGTATACAGTATCTATGTATGTGTATCAAACAAAATAGGATACATATATTTATCTATGTTTAGCTATACTCACATGTACATACTAAATATTATATATAAATATATTTACATATGGATAGATAATAGGATAGATATATTTTAATATATAATGTGTATATAATATATATGCTATTATATTTTATTTCTCTGGAAAAACCTGATATAACTTTATACATTTGTGGGAGGAGCTCAGGAAGTAACTACAAAAGCCAAAGGCAGAGTAGGAAGATCAGATAAAAAGAAACTAAATTACTAACCAGATATCCTAAAACACTGAGGCAGTTAGGTATTTGAAGCTTGAGAGGCTATCTGGAAAACCAAGCATGACCAGGTGTCAGAATGGGACCATTATAAAGCTAATGGAGAAGATCATGACATTTGCAGTTTACGAATCTAAATTTGAGCCTGAAGTTACTACTGGTCAGTAGGGAGGACACCCAGGAAGCCATGCCAAGAAGAGGGAAGAAAGCTGAGATCTGCCAGGACGTCTGCTCTGTTCCACATCACTAGGGAAATAAAAGAAAATCTAGAACCAATGGGTACCTATGCACTTGTCTTACACGTCATCTGTCCCCACTGACCTTCAGAGAAAAATGTCTGCTGCTACACTTGAACCTGCCAAATCTCCTGCAAATTTCTCTTCTGGCCAACTCTAACCTGGAGCTATACAAGAAGAGGTTTCTGGGAAACAGTACAGCTAAGAGGAGAAGGGAGCAGCAGAGAATGAGATGGTTAGATCGCATCACCAACTCAGTGGATATGAATTTGAGCTAACTCCAGCAGATAGTGAAGGACAGGGAAATCTGGTGTGCTGCAGTTCATGGGGTCGCAAAGAGTCAGACACAACTTAGCAACTGAACAACAACAATAACAACAAAAACAACACATATGCTGATCCAGGAGAGAGGGAAAAAAACGGATGATGCAGGCAACAGAGAGGATTGGATCTGTAGTTATAACCTTGAGTAAGCAAGAGGGTATATATTATAGCTAGTATACAAGGAGAGGAACTACATTTAGAACAGAGCAAAGGTGTTGGGTTAACAAAAATATATTTCCAGGAAATGACAATCATCTCTGAATGCACCGATAACAAACATTAAAATAAAACATTAAAATCATCAAGTTAGAAAAACTTTGGTATCTTTTAGGAGATAATTACTACTTAGCTGAATACAAATCTTCATACATTAAGTCACTAATAGTAAAAAATGTGTTTGTTAGTGTAGCTCAATAACCTTATGTTGTATGAAATGAAAATGAAGACACAAAATGAAAAAAATAACAGATTTATTTACTTCTAAATATTAAATGACCTCACACTTGGCCTTGATTTCATTAGCCATATATAGTCTCATGAATTCAATCTGTTTTTCCTTTGTCTCTACCGTAGATCACTCTTTTGGTCAGTCTGCCCAACTGCCTATTTGACAACTCCACCCCTAAATTCTTCAAGGCAACTCTGATTCAACCTGGCCAAAACTTAATCCATGGTTTTCTGTATCCCATATCTCCTCCAATTTTGGTCATTCTCTAATCATAAAAACCAATTTTTTGAGCTAGAAATATAGTCGCCCTCCTACCTTTCTCTCTCTCATCTTGTTCAATCACCCTTTAACTGCCTTGCCCTGTTCCTTTGTTTCTAGTAACTGCCACCAATCTCAGTTTACAACAAAGTATCTAGTCCATGCAACCTAAACTTTTCTTCTGGAGAATTAAAAGAGCCTTGTTAATCACCATCACATTTCTTCACTCTCACCCTAGTCCATGCTCCTCAAGCGCTGGATTCAAGTGCTTACTTGCTCAGTCATGTCTGACTCTTTGCCACCCTGTGGACTGTAGCGCTCCAGGCTCCTTTGTCCATGGAATTTTCCAGGCAAGAATACAGAGGTAAGTTGCCATTTCCTTCTCCAGGGAATCTTCCTGACCTAAGGATTAAACTTTTGCCTCCTGTGTCTTCTGCATTGCAGGTGGGTTCTTTACCAATTGAGCCATCAGGGAAGCCCCCACTCTATCTAATAAATTAGCTTGGTGTTTTGTTTAAATGACTGAATCACTTCTCAATGCTTTTTTTTTTTTTTTTAATTCCTCTCAAAATAATTACCACACTCTTATAACAAGAACTACCAATTTATGTGTGCTCTACCTCTTCTATCTCTTCAAACAGGAACAGTGAGAGAAAAATGAAGGTACTATGTTTTTATGTAGTAAGGATATATTTTTATATTAATAGAAGGGGGAAACATTATCTTTTAAAACATATATGTGAAGCCTTCAATTTAATGATTGACAAAATTTCTGCATAGCAGTCAAAACTAGTAGATTCTAGAGTCTACAAAAGGCATCACTGGATGCCTTGAAAACCAAAGAAAATGGTTAGAAAAACATTAAACAAAGGTTTGCAAAGTTAACGGGTTTATTGCAGAGTGTCTCAGATCTTATAATGTATTAGTTATAAATGTCAAACTTATAAAGTCTGTGGCACTTGACATTCTTACCTTGAAAAATCCATGGGCAGAGGAGTCTGGTGGGTTGAAGTCCATGGGATTACATGACTGAGCATGTGTGCATGACGGTGGAGGGAGATGGGTTGGTAGCAATAAACTGGTAGAACTAAAAAAAAAAAAAACTTATAAAGTCTGTGGCACTTGACAAACTTCCTGAGCCTTGAACCTTTTTGTTACCAGAGTGCACCACAGAACAACTTTTGGGAATGCTGCCTTAGTCATTTAAGAAGAAAATGGAGGTCTGAAGAAGTCGAGAGAATATATCAAACAGAGCTTGAATTGCTCTGTGGGCTTTAAGTAGGGGAATCTCACATAGTTAAGGAAATTTTGTTGGACAGAAATAAAGTAAGGCAAACAGGAGTGAAACACTAGACAGAGGAGCTGAAGATGTGCAAAGTCATTGAACCAATTATGGAAGGGGAAGAAAGTTAAAAAAGACCTCCAAGTATTCCCTGAAGTACCTGTGTACTTATGAAAATAAAGTCAAGAGTTGTGTTTCCTGGCATAAATAGTTTGACACTTGGTTATGACTTATGCATCTGTATAATTTCTAGCCACCATATTCACTATCTTATTATTAGTTTGACCAAATCCAGATTCCAAACTGAAACACCAGCAGACATTTTTTAAAGAGGAAAAGCAATGCAATACACATTTTTTTAAAAAGGACAAGCATTGAAAATAGTAAATTATAATACTGAATTAAAAACAGGAAAATTAAAAAAAACCTTGGTCTTTTCAGGACATTGTTTTGACTATATCTGAAAGGAAAAGATAAGAAGAGCAAAACTACTTTTCACCTAAGCAATACATTACCAAAATATTGTTGAAAAATAATTTGAGAACTTTGTGTTTTCAATTCCATATATCTGGGATAACAAAAATATACATGGACTTTTAATGAGAAGTATGGGCCTTGTTAAATTTCAGTGGCCCTTTTAGAGTAATGAATTGGATGGCCTTCTAGAAATTCTCTGATCACTTATTTTTGATGAGAATTTTATACTGTAATGTATAATTGTGAAAAAAAAATGAACTTAAATAGGACAAAGACAATTCAAAAACATCTTCTTTACAATACAGCAATTTTTGATTCAGGATCTAAGAACAACCAAAAAAAAAGCTTGCCCCTTGTTCTTGTTTCACACATGTCTTATGCAGAAAAAATGTAGGCACTGCTTTCCACATTATCTCTTCTTAAATTATCCCATGAATCATAAATTACACCTTCCATCAGTGTTCAAATCCCATTTTCACTGCATATAGAAATACACCACCCAACAATCATTTATATCAGAATATAAGAAAGATCTACAGGAAGTCCTCCCCAATCAAAATACAGAAATAAAGGTACATGGGTTTTTAAAAAATATTATTTAAGTATACTGTTTATGTGTATACAAATCATAGTTCAGAACATATTTTATCTACATTGATTACAACAGGAGAAAAAGAATGAGTTATAATAGGGACAGCCAAAGATGAAATAAAAATGTCTTGAAGTAAAGGACAGATATTTGGGTAAAAATTCCAAGAAGGGCAGCTCTGTTTAGCTTACCATGCCCCTACACTTCTCACCAACCTCGTAGTCCTGCCACAAACACAGTATTTTGTAACTTATCAAACAGCATGAACTCAGCTATACCTGATATTTTAAAAAGCACATCTACATGTTTTTAAATTATTTTTATGAAAAAAAAACCAGAGATAGATTTTGTTTCCTTAGCCAACTTTCTCTGTGAGAAAACCCTAAATGTTCCAAGATAAATGATAAAGAAACAGTAAAACCCACATATAGACAGCATAGTCCAGACTACATCCCACTAGTTTTTACTTATCACATTTCCCATGAAACTTTTTATCAGGACTACTAACAAGTACAAAATGACAAACCTGAGTTTCACCTTTGTTGTCTCCTCAAAGTACTTTTTTTTTCTCCAGACGCTCTAATGAGCAGTGAAATGGTCCAAAGGTAGACATCAAGAAGTAAGAAGGGAAGAGGTAATGGCCTGTATAACCCGAAAACTATAGAATCAGTTCCTGGGTAATTGAGTGTTGGTGGGACTTGGCAAAAAGAGAGCCACCAGCTATAATTCATTCAGACTTAAAAGAAGCTCTCTTTCCAGTATCAAAGCATAATGAAGAACTGAGTGCTAAATGCACTGCCAATTTATGATTATAGCATTCAGTGATCCATCCAAGGACTAATGCTGTATAATCATGAATGTGAGGGAAGGGCATATGATGGGTACAAAGAGCTATTCTAAAGGCAGATCTGCAGGAGACAATTACAATTAGATTGTATGAACTGACACCAAAAACACTTTTGCCTTAGTTTTTAATAATTATGAATCAATTCAATAGAGTCTTTCCTTTTAAGGAGGTGTTGTGGTTTGATGAGTACAAAGATATATTTCTGCCTTTGAAATTTTAAAACAGAGTGGAGAATAGGACCATATTCTTAAATAACTTCAGCTAAGGGAACATTGTGGAAGTTCAGAAGAGTGAGCAATTAATTCAGAAAAACCCTTCCTATGTACTTTGCCATAATTGTTTGAAGGTCCAATAGTACAATACATGTTAAAGTCCTTGTATAAAAGCAGGAAATGGTCATAAGGAAAAAAATTACCAATCCATTCATTTCAAAATAATTTTAGTTGGGAACCTACTATGCACCACGCATTCTGCTAGATATGAGGATAAAGAGCAATGAGATATTACCCCCATTACCAATACACTTGCTGTGTAACAGAAAAAGGAGACAGGTAGAAGATATACACCCCATTATACAAATAGAAAGATCACAGATCTAAAGGACTTCTCACATGTTTGTTTTATTTAGCTGAATTTTCTATATGGATTGATAAAGATATAATTCTCTCTGCTATGAACTGATAGAAGCATAAACAAAGTAATTCATAAATGGTGTAGGCTAGGTGATGCAAATACACTGCAATTCTCAGGAATATCTCTGTCATTGCCCAAGAACTCAGTCTGTAGTATACAATCTGGGAAAACTGTACAGTCAACGGTTCCCAAATGTGGCTGCAAATCAGCGCTGTTTAGACAACTTTAAACAATCACAGATACCTAGCTCTAGCTACAGTCACTCTGTGAACCACTTTGCAAACCACTGGCCTTGACCATGGGGAACAGATAAATTTTGGCAAGAGCCAAGAGGGACTACTGAAAGATAAACTAGCTTACGGGTTAGAGAGGATCAGGAATCACAGGGAAAGAAAGGATATCTTTGCACATCATCATCTAAATTCTCTCACTCAACTCTCTCCCCACGCTTCTACTCTATTCTGTGCTGCTTCTATTTGTCTTCTCCTCCCATGTGGGAGATCTGAGAGCCATACTTCATCTACAATTAAAAGAACAGAGTGGCAGTTCAGGTTAACATTATTTCTATACACTAAGAAATATCCCTCACATGAAAACACAGACTATAGAAATTCTTTGGGAAAAAACAGATGTAAAGATTATTCTATACTACCATTAAGTTCACTTGGAAAAGTATAGACTTATTAACCATAAATAAGGGAGGTAGATGGAGGGAGAGAACAGGACTGGTTAATTAAGTGGAAAAATTCAGCAATATCATCCATGAGTTCTAGATTTTTTATTTATTTTTTTTTTTTAGATTTTTAAAAAATTCAATAATTCAAATAATTTTTAGCATCACTCTATACTTAATATTATTGAGGATTACAAAAATAGGAAAAGATATATCTCAATGTTAGCATGATTATATTAATCACTATGTATTTGATTTAATATTTGGTTTCACTTTCATTTCTTCATTAAATAAATAATGGGTAAGCATTAACCATGGGCCAGGTATTGCACTAGAGATAAAATATTGCAGGATGAGTCCTTGCTCTCTTGGATAACACTTTCTAGCAAGATAAAGACAACCATGGAAACTATATATTGATGTGATAAAAATAGAGAATAGGATCATTACGAGGACACACAAAGCCAACTTCATGAGACTTGCAGTCAGCAAAGAATTTCTGGAATTTAGCATTCAAAATAAAGGCTTGAAGTATGTGTAGGAGCTTTCCAGTTGGAAAATAAACAACAAATTCTCTCAGAAAAGTACATGCACAGTTTTAAAGGTAAGGTATATGCTCAGGCAACTGCCAAATACTTCATGGCAAAGTACATTGTGGAAGATGGAGAGATGTGCAGACTAGAAGGGCCAGATTTTAAATTGTGAAGTCATGTTAAAAAGGTGGACTATATCTTAATAAGAAGCACTGAAAATATTTTAACCATGAAGACTCTAAATCAGGTTTGTCTTTCAGTAAATTCACTCAGCCTTCCAGTTTTAAAAGACTCAAAATTTAGACAGAATCAAGACTAGCACTAGAGAATTTAATCAGTTAGGAAGCCAGTCAAGTACTTTGGGTGACAGGAAGGGTATAGGGAAGTGTAGTGAAGTGGCTGAACTGAGCAACATGAAAGTGGTAACACAGAGGGACTTGGTGATGTTTTGGATGTGAGTGTAAAACAGGGCAAGGTGATGGTTTTAGATAAACACATAAAAGGAGGAAGGTCAGTTCAGTTCAGTTCAGTCGCTCAGTCGTGTCCGACTCTGCGACCCCATGAATTGCAGCACGCCAGGCCTCCCTGTTCATTACCAACTCCCAGAGTTTACCCAAACTCATGTCATTGAGTTGGTGATGCCATCCAACCATCTCATCCTCTGTCATCCCCTTCTCCTCCTGCCCTCAATCTTTCCCAGCATCAGGGTCTTTTCAAATGAGTCAGCTCTTCACATGAGGTGGCCAAAGTACTGGAGTTTGAGCTTCAACATCAGTCCTTCCAGTGAACACCTAGGACTGATCTCCTTTAGGATGGCCTGGTTGGATCTCCTTGCAGTCCAAGGGACTCTCAAGAATCTTCTCCAACATCACAGTTCAAAACCATCAATTCTTCTGTGCTCAGCTTTCTTCACCGTCCAACTCTCACATCCATACATGACCATTGGAAAAACCATAGCCTTGACTAGACGGACTTTTGTTGGCAAAGTAATGTCTCTGCTTTTTAATATGCTGTCTAGGTTGGTCATCACTTTCCTTCCAAGGAGTAAGCGTCTTTTAATTTCATGGCAGCAATCACCACCTGCAGTGATTTTGGAGCCCAGAAAAATAAAGTCTGCCACTGTTTCCACTATTTCCCCATCTATTTGCCATGAAGTGATGGGACTGGATGGCATGATCTTAGTTTACAGAAAATACTTGGATATTTTGACTTTTCCATGATAAGGGAGATATCCAAATCAGGTATCAAATAAGTAGCTGGAAGCGTGGGTCTGAGTTCAGGAGGTTAGAAAGCTCAGGAGGGAGAACAAGCTGCAGAAAAAGTCTAGGGAAGTTTAGCCTACGAGCCTCCCTGGCAGCTCAGCAGGAAAGAACCCGCCTGCAGCACAGGAGACACAGGCTCAACCCCTGGGTCGGGAAGGTCCCCTGGAGAAGGGAATGGCTGCCCACTCCATTACTCTTGCCTGGAGAATCCCATGGACAGAGGAGCCTGGCGGGCTACAGTCCATGGGTTTAAAAAGAGTCAGACACAGCTGAGTGACTAACACCTTCACTTTCAACCTATAGATAGTAATGGGAGTCATGGAAGTTAACGGTATTGTTCAGTTTTAGTTTGTAAATGATGTATAATAGAAACAAAACCAACCAAGGAAGAGGACCCTCAAAACAACTACGGAGTAACCAGAGAGGGAAGAAAATGCAAGAATGTGGTTGAGAGGAAGCCAAAGAAAGTTTATCAGGGACAGAGTACTCAGTTTTGCCATATACTGATAGAATGTCAAATTAAAAGACATTGAGGGGTCTTTGTTTGCTTAACCTCCTACATAACACACTCTCTCTTCTCATATCTTGAAATGTTTATCTATGCGCCTTCTAGTCAGAAAATATGCTTTTTTAAAATGTCACATGGGTTATTTGCATGTTTCCTCTTTCACAGTAGAGGTGTTACTTCCTACCAATTAAAATTGAGTTTTTAATAATGCCTATTCTATAACCAACTTAAAAGGAATGATCATGGTCTTAGGTACTATGTAATTATTTCTCTGAAAAAATATGCATTTGTCATCAATTAGACATGCCAAGCTATGCTGAAATCCTGATATGACTTTATAGCTATAAGCTCTATGAGGGCATGAAATGAACTTAGTTTCTCCATCATTGTACTCACCATTATTACTGGCACAAATGAGATGCTCAAAATACATTTCTGAGTGAATGAATAAATAGATTAATAAACAGAGTACCTGAGTCGAAAGCCAGAATTATCTGATATTTACATTATATAGTCTGCAAAATGAAGATGATGAATTCTGGGGAAGGAATCAACTGAAATGCACAAAATAAATATTAACTGATCTTCTGGGAAAAACTCAAGTATAGTTTCACACTAATTAGCAGAAATAAAAATCCTCTGTCTGACCGTTAGATGCATTCATGCATATATTAGCCAACAAAAGTATTTAGCTCACTAAACTCTGTTAAGGGTTATTAGAAAATACGAGAGCCAAAAATAACTGAGCAAGTGACTAATGTGACAACAACAAAATCAGCACTGACAAGGGCAAAGCAGTGCCATGTGAAAGCAGCAATGTAAATGACTCATTCATGATAACATGTTATGAATTAATACCAGGTCCTCAGGAAATCATTTTTAGTCACTTTCTTTAAAGCACTGGTTACTAACCACTACTGTGAGCATCATTTCACTCCCTCTCATTTTTTCCACTACAAAACACTAGAGATAATAACTCTATGCTATGATTGCAACCATTGTATGTCTTCAGTTTCCTGTTTCTTTTTACAGTATATTCAATTAAGTGATTTGAGTTAATGCATATTCTGAGTAGACAGTACTACTGCTCTGATCATTAACAGGAAATGCAATTTGGAACTAAAAGTTACCACCCATGCCTACCAGCCAGGTCCCTCAACCCAAAGCAACCTTACATAAGCAACTGCAAGCATGTTGGAGGGGTCACTAGGAAAAAATAAAACAATGCCAAAGATCAGTGGGTAGCTAAGGATGGACAAGGTACAACCCTTTCTCCCACTAGCACCAAAGGTGTCAACCAGAATACTTTAAACAATAAGTAAAATTATCTCCCTCCACACAGATCCAAACACAGGTATTTCAGGAATTGGTTCAGTGCCTAGGGATTCAGGTTTTTCATTTCCTTACTCTGCCATCCCACTGGATTAGTGTCTTCATCCTTTCTTTCCCTACTTATGTTGTGTCAGGAAGCATTTAACAAGAGGCTTCCTGTGTGCTGTTTTGCATCTGTCAGGAACCCTCTGGCCCTTATTAATTCCTGAATATTCAGGAATTAAGAGGAGAGGCACGCCTTTCCAGGGGCTGAGGAATCCAGGCATTTCTCATTACGGCGATAAGTACCCTCTTCCTTTTTATGAGCCATACGGTAAAAGGTGATTGTTTGCAACTCTCTCTTTGATAGGGATCGTCTTATGTTTTGTAAGTCTGGAATTTTAATCCTCATCTTTGCTGAGAATAACTAGTATATAGGCCCACACCATGTTGATTTGCTCCATCAGAGCTTTGGTCCCAGTGTCTTTCTTTCTTTCTTTCTATTCTTTCTGTCTTTCTTTCTCTCTCTCTATTTCTGGCTAATTCCTTGGAGCACAGAGGCCCGCTGAGCTCACTTTCTTGCCCAGGCCTCTAAGACCTTCTCAAGAAGGCACACTGTGCCTTCACCCACTCGAGAGGGCACCCGGTGCCCACGTGCAGCAGCGCGAGCCCTAAGAACAGGACTCTATTGGCTTTCCACGTAAACCAGGGGATGTCAGCCTCTTTCTCTCTCTTACTCTCCGGACCACCAGGTTCTGGTCCATTAAAGGGCCAACAAGTGGCGCCCAAAACAGGGCCTGGTACACGTAGCTTCGGACAGAGTGACCCCCAGGGCCTATTGAGGCTGGTAAGTATTAATACATGGGTCAATCGGCTGGAAAGCCCCCTCACTTTTCTACTTTACCCCCTGTGCAACAGAGGCTCTCTGAATTGCTGGCTTTGCATTCGCAAGTCTCTGAAGCTGAAGGTTTCTCCGCCTTTCCAGTTTTAAGAAATGCTGACGCTCAAGGGCAGATAATACCTCAATATGAAGGTATTAACTTTTTTCACATGCAACAAATGAAAAAGGTTGTAACTATGTATGGCCCACATTCGCCTTTTACTAGAGAGATTCTAAATGCTCTGGCGTCTCCTATTGGAAACTTTATTCCCTATGATTGGAGAATTTTAATAAAAGCTCTCCTTAAACCAGGAGAGTATCTTCAATGGACAATGTGGTTTCAAGATACAGCCAAAGATCATGCTAACAGAAATGCTCGAGCTGGTGCTCCCCAAAACCAAATTACTTTTGAAATGTTAACTGGCACCGGACAATTTGATGCTATAGAAGCTCAAATACGATGCCCTCCTTTGTTGCGTGATCAATTAAAAACAGTGGCCCTTGAAGATTGGGATCGAATTACTCCTCAAGGGGAGCCTACAGGTAGCTACACTAAAATATTGCAGGGACCTAATGAAACACATGCCAATTTCTTAGCTAGATTAGAAACTGCTATTTCCCGTACAGTAATTGGAGAAGAAGCTAAAAGGCAACTAGAGAAATTACTTGCTTATGATAATGCAAATCAGGAATGTCAAAGGGCTATAGCCCCAATTCGTGATACAGGGACTATTTTTCATTATTTAAAGGCTTGTCACAATATAAGATCAGAAACTCAAAAGATGCAAATGCTAGCTAAAACAACAAAAGAAAATACCTTAAGAAAGGGAAATGAAGGATGCTTTACATGTAGAGATAAGAACCATTTTTAAAAAAGACTGCCCTAAGTGGGGGGAAAAAAAAAAAAACTCCAAAAATCTGCCCTCGCTGCTGTAGAGAAATGCATTGGGCCAAAGAGTATAAATTTAAATTTGATATTGAAGGGAAACCTATTCCAAAAAAACTCAAAGCAGGAGACCTCCTGGGTCCCCTTCAACAAAAACCAGGGGCAAATTCCATCTTTTCCCTCAAACCCTCAACATCCAGCAGTGCTGCCCTTGATATACCAGCTCTGAACTCCTTTACCCTCAAGCAGTCCTCTCTAGAATACCTACTGGACTTTTTGGGCCCCTGCCCCCACAAACCTTCAGTCTTTTACTTGGCCAATCTAGTTTGACTTAACAGGTAAAAAGACCTGTGGAAATGGAAAAAGTAGGCTGCAAATGTCAGACATTTCTATCTCTCTTAAGCAGCAGGAGGAAACAAACTAGCGATATATATATATATATATATATATATTTTTTTTTTTTTTTCTTCTCTATACAAATTTAAAAAGAGGGTTTCTCTTAAAATACTGTGTTGCCATAATGACACCTGGTTTCACTTGAAGTTAACTATTCTCAAACCCTGAGTTAACCAATGCATTTTTCTTATTGAAATGTTTGTCTTAAGCTATGTTAATGTGCTATACATTTACCCCAGACTCTGTCTTCAAGTTGGTTTTGCCTAAGACTCAAAACAGACTTGACAAACCGGTATGTTTTACTCATGCAAATGTTCTCTTAAACTATGTTAATGAAACTGTATTTGCTTAGAAACCTGCCTTTCTTCAAGATTCATGTCAATCATTTTGTGGCCCGGGACAACTCACCTGGTGCTAAGGTTATCTCAAAGTGCATGTTGTGGGTGAGGGGCCTATGTGCTATTCTCTTCAGTTTTGAGACATTTCCTTTCTCTAATCAAATAGACTGCTGGTAGTTATATGACATCTGGCCAAAGACTAGCAGGGGGGCACTCTTTCTGCCCCCTTCTGACGCCTATGTCAGAGGCTTTCTCTGTCTCCTTTATACTTTAATAAAACTTTATTACAAATAAATCTCAATTTGAGATCACATTACAAACTTATACTGATTTCCAATTAGCTTTTCTAAAATATTTGAGAGAAATTTCATTTCATTATCCTTCTGGTAAGCTGTGGAATTTCTTCAAAAACACTGAATTTATTATTTCTCATATTTCTTTTATATAGATGGGACTAAAAACGCCAAAGCTTCATTCTGGTCTCTTAAAAAATACGAAGTCTTTTACACTAAATTTCATTCTGCTCAACAAAATAAATTATATGCTCTTATTCAAGTCATTTGCCTATATCCTTACCCCATTAATATAGTATCTGATTCTAAATATTCAGTTTTTGTATTGAAAGATATAAAAACCTCCACCATAAACTCCTAGTTCTATTAAAACAGACACTAGCCCTGCCTATATTTCTAGATACTTTAAACAATTTTTACAATCTTTTTCTATTAAACATATTACAGGTATTCCTTATAATCCACAGGCACAAGGCATAGTTGAATGAGCACATCACACACTACAGTTAAAAATAAAAAAATTAAAGAAGGGGGAATACACAGGTACACTACTGTCTTCCTTATCTAAAGCAGACTTTACTAGATTCCAACATAAGATATTTTCTAAACTTACAATTATTGTTAATACAGCTCTATCTGTTTTAAATTTTTTAAATCTACCACAGGGAAATATTTTAACAAGTGAAGAAAGACATTTCGAGGAATTGAAGGACGCTTCTCTTTCTCTGCCCATTTGGGACCAAGACGGGTTCAATAAACAATAGAAATTTGAGAAATTAATCTTACGGGGAAAGGGATATGCTTGTATTTCCCCAGGTGGATCCAACAAACTTTTTCCTCGGAAAATTCGACCCAAGGGGGCCCCTGACATTCAAAATGGAAACAAGAACCCTGGGAGGAAGAAACTCCAATACAGCCCATGACGGCTCTGAAGATCTCCAGAAAGCACCGCCCTCAGCGACATCAACCCTATGATCTCCCCACTTGGGGACAAATAAAAACCCTCACTAATCAAGTTAAGAATCTGATTTCTCAACAGGGAATGCCTCAGAGTCCTGAAAACCTTATCGCTATGCTCCTTTGGCCTGTGCAACCCTCGCTCAAGCCGGATTAACTAACTTACTTACCCAACCCCCCTTTAATTCAGGTCATAAAATGGACGGGAAAAGACCCGTCGTGTCAACCAATGACTCCACCCATATGCCCCCTCCCTGGGACTCTCACACCCTGAGGAGGAGGGAAAGCTAATTGGCATTTCTTTAGGTTATGAAGTCCTTCCTTTGTGTATGGGCCTGGCAAAATTATGCATAAACGTCGGCTGACAAACTTGGGCTTTCTTCCTGCCTCCAAAAGAAGACTTTTGGACACTGCTGCCCTTTTTCTGTCTGTGAACCATGTTTACCATTGAAACTTTAGGGAAAGAGTTAGGGGAACAACAAAAAACATTATGTAAAAGGTTACTGACACTACGTTGAAACATTACCATGACAAAGGACTTCTTGGCTGCCTTGACAGTGGGGAATGACACCCTTCTCCTCGAATCATCCTCGATAAACAAATTGGGCCTGAACTATAGACATATAAAACATATGGAAACTTGCTGCCAGCACCAAAGAACTTGGGACTCGAACCGGACATTTCACAGGGACCAGTTGTGGTCATAGTAACTATTTCTTTTGCTATAATCAGTCATATTTTATACAAGCCTGTGTCCCACTTCCTTTTGTTATAGCCATAAGAAATTTACAACTTGATCTGTAACTTGTATTAATTGCCAATTTTGTGTTACTCCTGTTTGTAGTACCTACTACTGGGAACAAATCAAATTTCATTCACATGATAATGCCTCTCTGAATGTACAATTACTGCAAAAGGAAATCTTTGAAACTTTTTCTAAATGTCTGCCCTCTTCCACTAATTTGAAAACTTTCAGCTGGACAGCTCACTGATCGATTGTCTGGGCTAGACCCACAAGGATGGTTTCAAAGTGTTACCCACAGCATCAGGTCTAGAACTGTAACTTTGGTGATTGTCTTGATGATTGTATTTGTTGTTTACTGTCGCCTTTCTATAAGGTTGGTTAATAGTAACCAAACTCATTAGGTCAGGACCTTTTTTTTTCACAAATATAATAAAATAGGGGGAATTATCAGGAAGCATTTAACAAGAGGCTTCCTGTGTGCTGTTTTGCATCTGTCAGGAACCCTCTGGCCCTTATTAATTCCTGAATATTCAAGAATTAAGAGGAGAGGCGCGCCTTTCCCGCGGCTGAGGAATCCAGGCATTTCTCATTATGGTGATAAACACCCTCTTCCTTTTTATGAGCCATACAGTAAAAGGTGATTGTTTGCAACTCTCTCTTTGATAGGGATCATCTTATGTTTTGTAAGTCTGGAATTTTAATCCTCATCTTTGCTGAGAGTAACTACAGTATATATGCCCACGCCATGTTTATTAAAACACCTTTGCGCCATCAGAGCTTTGGTCCCGGTGTCTTTCTTTCTTTCTTTCTACTCTTTCTGTCTTTCTTTCTCTCTCTCTCTCTCTATTTCTGGCTAATTCCTTGGAGCATGGAGGCCCGCTGAGCTCACTTTCTTGCCCAGGCTTCTAAGACCCTCTCGAGAAGGTGCACTGTGCCTTCACCCACTCGAGAGGGTGCCCGGTGCCTACATGCCGCAGCGCGAGCCCTAAGAACAGGGCTCTATTGGCTTTCCGGGTAAACCAGGGGATATCAGCCTCTTTCTCTCTCTTACTCTCTGGACCACCAGGTTCCGGTCCATTAAAGGACCAACAATGTTGAAAGACAAATGCCACAATTTCAGCGATCTCATGTAGATAAAATAAAACTTATGGGAAATTTTTCTCTTCTCCTTCTCCTTTTTTGGGAGATAAACATCTCCCAGTAGTCTTCCAAAAGACTTTCCTTCAAAGTTCATTATTTAAGGGTAGGTCACAGGAACATATTCTAAGTGCATTCTAAACTCAGGATCAGCCAACAGGGACAGAGGGGGATGAGAAATGGCAACCAATAGTGTCATTCTTTTCTCTTGGCATTCCTCACACTTGGCATTTTCTTTCCTCTACCTCATTTCTCCCACTCCACTTTTCTAAGCTGACTTCATTGCCTTTTACATAAGCCTGACGGAAGGTAGTATTTTGTCTCATGTTGAGCTTATGTATCAGTAGTATTGCAATTTCTCTGTGTAAAGTACTTTGTCTTTTGGAATTTTAGATTGTGATTGATTACATTTACAAATAACATATGAAAATCAGAAAACTTAATTGGACAAGCAAGAGAAAAGTTATTCTTGTACACAGAAAACTGATTTCTTATGTTGGCTAAATGGACCATAAATACTTTCAGTGGTTTTAATAATAGTTTACCTACAAAGCACTAAATTCGGGATAAAAGAAAAGCAAAGCTTAATGTGTCTTGACTGGAGAAAATGAAAAATCTTATCTATAGGCTTGATACTTTAATGACAAAAAAGAACTACTCTACAAATGGCAACCCACTCCAGTACTCTTGCCTAGAAAATCCCATGGGCGGAGGAGCCTGGTGCAGGCTACTGTCCATGGGGTCACAGAGAGTCGGGCACGACTGAGAGACTTCACTTTCACTTTTTTGGTATATTAGCATTGCTCTCTACACTAAATACTGAAGACTCCCTCACATCTACTCTTAAAAAGGATCCAGGCTATAAGGCAGAAAAGCCTTGTAACACAAAAAACAGGATGTCCGAGGTACTGTAAAACCATATAATTTTAAAATCAGAAGAGATGACTAATCTAAACTCCTAGTTTCACAGATAAGAAAATGGAAACTCTGAGATATGAAGCCCAAGATCATCAGTAACTGGGAAACAGAGCTGAGATTTCAAGTTGTCTAATTGAAATTTCTACTTCTTTCCTATTTTAAAATTGTCCTTTCCACTAATATTTTAGTAAATTCTCAAATGTCAGTCTAAAAACTAAATGATCATAGGCTAAGTCAATTTGATTAACAGAAACTTAATCAGAATATCCTTTTTGTTTCGATTTTGATTACCAAAACTTCCTAAAATACATTTATTTTCTTCCTTGTCTTATTAAATAGTTTGAGTACTACTTAATGAGTCCTGAATTGTTTTTGATCTGAAAGATCTTGATAACCTCACAATAAATATCATATTTGTATTGTTTTATGACCAGATTTCATGTTTATAAAATTAAGCTGGATTTTTTAAATTATTGGCCCTATATCATTTCCTGGACAATGCTAAGTTAATCAGTTTTATGTTCATGCAGTTATTTTGCTTCTAAAACAAAGATATAAGCTCTTTTATTTAGATGTCCAGCACAGAAAATAATTCTGACTTGTATTTTTATTTTGATTTTCCATAGTTCTAATATCATCCAGAATGAGGAAGTGGCAGATCAATGATGAATGCTTTGAGGATATGAAAGATTTAGTCACTGTTCTAATTCTCTGACCTGATAATCCAAGACCAGCATTAATAAACGGCATCAGGAAGCCTCCCTAGGGTTTACTGAGGGAAGAAAAACAGCTTTTCTCTTCTTTTGCACAGAAAAACATAAAGCCCTCTACTTTGCCTCCTTTAAAATTAAGGCAGTTGTGTGAAACTTTGAGCATTCTTCTAGAGGTGGAACAATTATTCTTGTACACATGTCCATCACTTTCTGTGCTTCTTAGTGAACCAACTGTGGAAATAACCTAAACTGGGAGCTTCAAGGGCTGCAGATTCAGAAACAACTTCTCTTCTCTAACTCCACTCATACCTGGAGTTAGGGTGGAACAAGAAAAAATAGTGCAGAGCAGGGCTCAACATAATAAGACTTGATAAGCTGGGAAGTATTCCAAAACTATGCTCTCCAAATACTTGGGAGAATATCTCCTCAAAATGTATAATTCAGTCAATAAATAGTATTTAAAATAATCACAAATATACTTATTTTAAAATAGCAATTCCTAGTTAAATTTTTGCCTTCCATGTTTTCACTATGAGAATTACCTATAGAAAAGAGAGTTAAAATTAAATCCTCTTCTTATTTTGGTTACAAAACATAAATAAGGTATAAGATGCATCTGTTTCAGATTAATTACAGCATAAGTTGAACACTGTTTTAGAAACAATTTCGCATATCTCAGCAAAGTTAAAATGAAAGATGATGGTATCATCATTCCCAAACTATAGGCAATGTGACTAAGTACCAGTGTGGCTGAATCATAACCATCAACTGATGACTGAAAACCCACTGAGCTCTTAATATCATTCAACATATCATGAGTTCCATAAACCATGATTTCTAAGATACTGCCTGAAATGAACGCAATAGGATTGACCGATACAGAACATCCATTAGCTCTGAGTATTTTTGGAAGTTTTGTTCTACTTCATAAAAAGTTCTAATTTTCCATTTCTAAAAGCATGTGTTAACTCAGTAGTTTGCTCTGCGATTACTAGAGTATTACATGTATTTTCTAGCTTTATAGCTATATCTTCATCTCTATATTTATATATTTGTCCCATATTTATTGCACATTCCCAAAGACATGTTTGATTTTTAGGTGTACATCAATAAGAGCCATGGTTAAAATATTCACAAACAGTAGTATATTTATATACTACTGCCAATCTTAATATTATTTTAAAACTTTCTTTTTAATATCCTTTAAAATACATTTTAAGTGCATCTTAGGAAAAGAACATTTGATACATATTTATGCCTTCCCACTCTACCTCCATGCCTGGAACAATTTATTTCTGCAATAATGGCTGAAAAGAGTAGTAATTTATAAACGAGTTTCATTTTAAAACTTTAACAAATGAATCCCTAAAGGAACAATTTCTTCTCATAATAGATATCAATAACTATCAAGCCAAAGACTGAAAATAGGCTTTTATCAACAACTTGAGGAGTTACATCAGCAAGATGTTGGCACAGGAGGTTCCAGCCCTTGCCATCATGTACAAACACTGATTGTGGCAACCTCCTTAAGATAAGCATGCCTTCTTAAATAAACAGTGTTGGGAAAACAGGATATCCACACGTGAAAATATAAAAATGGATCCTTATCTTATGCCATACATGAAATCAACTCAAAGGTTTAAATTTGGGGACTGAAACCATAAAGTTCAGGGGAAAATCTCCTTGACACTGGTCTGGGCAATAATTTTTTAGATATTGCACCAAAAGCCTAGACAACAAAAGCAAAAACAAATATTTGAGATTACATCAAACTAAGCATCTTCTGCACAGCAAAACAATCCATGAACAAAATGGAAAGGCAATCTACACAATGGTAGAAAGAATTTTTATAAACTAATTGATATAGTTCTATGGCAAATCATATAGCTGATAAGGGGTTAAGATCCAAAATATATACAAAAATCATACAACTGAACAGTAAAAATAAGACAAAAATAAAAAATAACCTGATTCAGACATTTTTCAAACAAGGGCCATGAAAAACTACTCAACACCACTAATCAGAGAAATGCAAGTCAAAACCACAATGAGACATCCTCTCTCACTTACATGAGGATGTCTATCATCTAAAAAGAACAAATCTTGCCAAAGAGGAGAAGGAAAAAGAACCCTGACACACCAATACATGTTGGTAGGAATATAATTTGGAGCAGCCATTACAGAAAACTGTATGGAGGTTCCCCAAAATATTAAAAATATACTACTTTATTAACTAGTAATCCCACTTCTGTACACTTATCGAAAGGAATTGAAATCAGTACCTCAAAGAAATATCTGTATTCCCATGTTTATTGAAGCATTATTCACATTATTCAGCATTACCCAGAGCCAAAATATGGCAACAACCTAAATGTCCATCATGGGATGAATACATAAAGAAAATGTGGTATATACTTCTGGTGGAATATTAGTCAGCCTCTAAAAAGAAGAAACTCCTGCTGCTTGTGGCTTCATGGGTGGTCATTATACTAACTGAAATAAGCCAGACATAGAAAGACAAATACTTCATAATTTCACTTACATGTTGAATCTAAATATTCAAACTCACAGAAGTAGAAATTAAAATGGTAGTTGCTAGGGG
This sequence comes from Dama dama, assembly GCF_033118175.1. NCBI lineage: Eukaryota > Metazoa > Chordata > Mammalia > Artiodactyla > Cervidae > Dama > Dama dama. Next base: position 28,627,007 of record NC_083709.1, read on the forward strand.
ATGGGGGAAAAGAAAATGAAGAGGTGAGACTTCAAAGATACAAAGTTTTAGTTATGCAAAATAAAGACACTTTGGAAGTTCTACAATATAGTGGGACACATTTTTTTTGACAACTGGCATCACAACTGTATCTCACAATAAAGACGGCACACTGTGTTCTGAATCTATTCAGTCATGTCCGACTCTTTGAGACCCTATGGATTGTAGCCCACCAGACTCCTCTGTTCACGGGATTCTCTAGGCAAGAATACTGGAGTGGTTGCCATTTCCTCCTCTAGATCTTCCTGACCCCAGGATCCAAATCCACATCTCTTCTGTCCCCTGCATTAGCAGGCAGGTTAGGCCCAAACACCCAAAGGCAGAGGAGTGTATGCTGCTTCAGTTAAGAGGATATTTGTCTAAATCAAACATAACAATTCATCTTATACTACCTCCATTAAGTATTCAAGTTCATTACTACTAAAGTTAAATGTAAGGACACTGAGGGAAAAGGAGTTAGGGAAAAATGACTAGGAATAAAACAAAATTATAACATTTTCACTTTGATGTGATTATAAGCAACAATTGGTGCTTCCATATATTATAATAATGCTTGGCATATGTTGTGAGAACAATTTAGAGTCTTAGCATAAAAACTAGAACAGTGAGAAACTTCATTAGTTCAGGAAAGCCTATCTTAGTGAAATGGCTATTTTAGTATATTTATGTTACTGTTGAAAGCATAAACTTGATCCAAATCATTACAATTAATAGAGATTTAGACTAAACTTCTCATCCACTGGTTAAATGAGGCCCAGAAATAATGTTTTATGCAGTATTACTAACAAAGGAGTGAGTATACTGATAACAATAATTCTCAAAAGCAGCTAAAACATTGGAAGACGTGTATATGCCAGGTACTGCTTAAGCACTTAAAGAATCTTCCTGACCAGGGATCGGACCCCAGTCTCCAGCATTGCAGGCAGACTCTTTCCCATCTGAGCCACCAGGGAAGTCTACTAACCCATGACCATTCACAGCTTCATGATGTAGGCTCCATGAGAAGCACATCACCACTTCATGGATGAAGGAGATGAAAGTATTCTTATCACTGTTTTACACATAAGGAAATTAAGAACACATAATCAGCAATTTGTAAGATACAGGTATGATCTAATAATAATGATTTTCAGTCTAACAAATGTTTAAACAGCCTGTAGAACATATTTTCTTTCTCAATCAAAGTCACTACAGAAATCTTATTAAGACTTTTATTGTTATTAGTCAGATATTTTGCGGGGTGACAAGAGTAACTAAATTTCAGCCAAATCCCTTTGAAAACAATCCCAAATCAAGAATAAGCAGGTCTGAGCTAATGAAACATTATTGGATTTGCAACCATCACTTCAAGCACCGACAGCACCAGAAGAGACAGGAGAATGGGTCACAGATAGCAAAACTGTCAACTGATATCATAAATCAGTTCAAAGAAAGGATATAAAATTGCCAAGAAAGTTTTTTTCCAGTTTACATAACAGAATCTTTTAAATAACACTGAGTCATCTTTTTAAAAGGGGGTTTCATCTGAGTCATCCCAGCCAACAAATCACAACATCCTCAGCAAAATTTAGAAGCAAGTCTAAGGGTAATTGCATGCCCTCCTGAAAAGCTGGTTCCAAGGGGACTGAGAAAGCAGCTATGATCTGTCCTTCACTGGAGCTGATAGTGTTTGAATTTTTGAAGCAGGTTTTTTTTTTCAAAAGTTCAGGAAATAAAATTGTTCAGAATGTCGTTGCATAGCATCTGGTTTTTGAAATAAGAAAGAAACGTGTACAACTTAATGACCCTCAAGTAATGCTTCTTAGAATAATGCTCTCTTAGTAGGATGTTCATGGCCAGTAGCTTCAGGTTTCAAGCCATTAGCCAGTGAATAAAGTATTGAATATCAATTATTTACCATGGTACTAGTGTCATTGGCAAAGCAAAGGACATGACTGCTTTCCAGAAATCACTCATTCCACCCATCTAAAGCTTTCCAGTATACAACTGGGTAGGCTGAATTTCACTTCACATATCTAGTGAATAAAATGTCCCGCAGAAACCTCTATGCAGGTCAGGAAGCAACAGTTAGAACTGGACATGGAACAGACTGGTTCCAAATAGGAAAAGGAGTACGTCAGGGCTGTATATTGTCATCCTGCTTATTTAACTTCTATGCAGAGTATATCATGAGAAATGTTGGGCTGGAAGAAGCACAAGCTGGAATCAAGATTGCCAGGAGAAATGTCAATAACCTCAGATATGCAGATGACACCACCCTTATGGCAGAAAGTAAAGAAGAACTAAAGAACCTCTTGATGAAAGTGAAAGAGGAGAGTGAAAAGTTGGCTTAAAGTTCAACATTCAGAAAACAAAGATCATGGCATCTGATCCCATCACTTCCTGGCAAATAGATGGGGAAACAGTGGAAACAGTGGCTGACTTTATTTTTCTGGGCCCCAATATCACTGCAGATGGTGATTGCAGGCATGAAATTAAAAGACACTTATTCCTTAGAAGGAAAGTTATGACCAACCTAGACAGCATATTTAAAAGCAGAAACATTACTTTGCCAACAAAGGTCCGTCTAGTCAAGGCTATGTATGGATGTGAGAGTTGGACCACAAAGAAAGCTAAGCGCCAAAGAATTGCTGCTTTCAAACTGTGGTGTTGGAGAAGACTCTTGAGAGTCCCTTGGACTGCAAGGAGATCCAACCAGTCCATCCTAAAGTAGATCAGTCCAGGATGTTCATTGGAAGGACTGATGTTGAAGCTGAAACTCCAATACTTTGGCCACCTGTTGCAAAGAGCTGACTCATTGGAAAAGACCTTGATGCTGGGAAAGATTGAGGGCAGGAGAGAAGGGGATGACAGAGAATGAGATGGTTGGATGGCATCACTGACTCAATGTACATGAGTTTGGGTAAATTCTGGGAGTTGGTGATGGACAGGGAGGCCTGGCGTGCTGAGTCCATGGGGTCGCAAAGAGTCGGACATGACTGAGCGACTGAACCGAACTGTGTTTCTTGAGAAATACCCATAAAACATCTCTCACATAGGATTCTCTTAATTCAACCTAATTTTCTTTTTGTATTTAAGACCACTAGTCAGTATTAAGACACAGATGAAGGATACTAGTAAATAATATAGAATATATCATTTAATCTATATAAATTACACAAGTATAGAAAATAATTGGTTATTGTCTCACCAAAAATCAGTCCCTGAAAATTTTGAATTAGGGACTACCAACATGTTTAAAAGTGTGCATCATTAAATCAGTGAGAATTACTAAAGCAGTCATATTGTAACAGCCTTTTTTTTTTTTTAATAATTCTAGCAAACTTGAAAGTGAAAATTGACTTTCACTGCCAAAATGCACTTGTCCTTTTTAACTATTTGATGTAAAATAAGTTGTATAGTTTCTGCGAGTGGCAAAAATCTAGACCTTGTCTTTTTTCTTTTTCTGTCTTCAAGCCCTCAATCTAGGCCTTATGTGCAAGTAGGTTTTAAAAACTATTTCTTGCATAAATAACAATAGATGGACACAAGTGATTATGCAAAGTTAAAATATTTAAACACTGTAAAACTATTATGCTTAGGTCAGTATCTAGTGCAGAGAGGGGATGATTGTATCTTAATTTCTATCCACTCTTCATTAATAGATTACTGAATGGCTAAAGAACCTGCATGTGTTATGGAATACTTCATTATAATGGCTGAGTAGTATTGTCTTTTTCTCCCCAAATCAAAATGTATAATAGGAAACAGCAAGTTAATCTGGACATGGTAAATCTGTGTTATGGAGAACAAGTCAGTGAAGACCACATCCATCTTTTCCTTATTTACCAGCGAATAAAAGTTGGAGAATTAAGCTTCTAAATCAGCAATTTCCAAACAGCATTGACACCTGGAAGGTTGTCAGGGTTCATGGCATCTGGACTTCTCAACATTCCCTCCACCAATTTCAGCAAGAAAAAAAGTTAGTGTTTTTCTCTAAAATGATCATTGGAATAAAAAAAAAAAACATGTGATATTAAAAATTGGAGATCACTTATCTAAATGAGTTCTGTTTCCTTTAAAGTGGTGAGATTGAAAAATTATACATTTATTGCAGTGCTGCAGCCATTCAAAACATTTTGGAAACTTCTCTGGAAAGTGCCTTTAGACAAGACAGTCCAAACCTTTTAGCTTCTTCTTTGACAGAAAATATTCAACTCTTAAAAGCTGACCATCTTACAAAGCAGTCAATTTATTCAGACCAGTTCTGATGTTCAAGATAAGAGTTTAAGCTGGATAATTAATATCATGTTTGATCAAATGTGACTGTAAAGCAATAAGATGTTCAATTCCCACGTGGATGAGGGCCAGAGAGGTGCTGGAAGAAGGAAAGGATGTCATTCAGCATTGCTCATATACTTATGCAGATGGAAATCCTGGATGGGAGAGTTTAGTTATAATGTTAACACACCAATTATTCTAAATCTTCTGCTGGTCCAACATATGTGTGTGTGTGCCCATGAGTATGAGAAAGAGAGATGAAAAGGGAAGGATGTTCATATTTCCTTCTAAAGAACCAGAAAGAATTTAGCAAATGTTTGTTAGCTATCCCCTCATTATAGATTTCACTAATTCATACTGAACTGTGATTGTTCCTTAAAATATACTGCTTTCTGCCAATGGAATCTTTTAACTTCATTGTATGTGATCAAGAGCAAGACTAATGACCTTCACATATAAAAACAAAGTGATTATGATTTGCTACATAAGTTTGCTGCCCATCCAGAAATTTTCATAAATTAAAGGCAACTTTAGTAACAGTAAAGTTAGACATGTTTAAGCAGAATTTTAATTACAAACAGATTTATTAATAATGTGCATTATTGGTAATAGCAGTTCCCATTTTTGAGTCCCTATTCAATTACATGTAATAGGTCCCTTCCCCAGTCAATCTCTACAACAAACCTTGCCCACAATCACATGGCTTACAAGTGGTAGAGACTAAGTAAATACACTTGAATTCTCCATTCAGGTCTCCCTCAAATCTTGCCTTCCTAGCCTCTGACATTTTCTAACCCAGAACAGTGTTGTTTTCACTTCTAGCATTTATCCTCTCCTAACAAATCAAATAGGTTTGTTTCCTCCATTCACCAACTATAAGAGCAGTATTTTTTCTATTTTGTTTACTACTAAATTTCTAGTTCACTAGAACATTTTTGGGCCCATCATAGGTCCCTGATAAATTTCATTAAATAAAAGAGTTGCATGAACATTTGATGAATGAAAAAAAAAAAAAAAAAGGGCAAATGGACATGGGTTCCTCTCTCCTTCAATTTTGTATTTTTCACTATTTCATACTACTTCACGAATTCAAAGGCACTGCTATATATAAGTTAGAAAACTAATGAGGATCTACTGCACAGCACAGGAAACTCTACTCAAAACTCTGCAATAATGACCTATATGGGAAAAGAATCTAAAATAGAGTCAGTACATGGACATGGACAACTGATTCACTTTGCTATGCAGCAGAAACTTATGCCACATTGTAAATCAACCATACTCCAAAAAAATTACTTTTTTAAAAAGGCCAAAAAAGTCAAAATAAAAACACAAAGATGGCAAACTCACTTCTACCTATCACCTAGAAATCCTTATTTCCCACTCACTGCCCAGCATGTAATAACATAGGACAGGAAGGCTAGATCTCCAGCAGGAGACTGTAGGAAAACATCACGGACCTCAGCCATGCTCTGCTGTCATAGAGAGCCACAACAAGGACTGGGGCAGTTGATGCCCCCCAAGAGTCCTCCTCACATTTCCTAGGACTAGTGAATTAGAAAAGAAGGTTGCTACCCGAGGACAGGAGCTAAGCCTGAGTCCAGAGATCAGAAAGCACTATGTGATAGACGGAATAAGGGAGCAGTGAGCAGAAGCCCCAAACTTGCTAGTATTGTCAATTTAACCCACCCAAGAGTTGATAGGCCAGGTCATCTGTTGTTTCCTTTCTTTTCAGGAAATAAAGTTTGCCATACAGAGAAAAATTAAGAGACATTTAAAGAACTTGAGAACTATTTTAGAAAACAGCAAAGAGAAAGTTCTTAATGGAGGAAAATGAACTAAAGGGAAGGACAGTACAGAGACTGAAAACAAGTTTTTAAAAATAAAATATACTGAAACGAAAAAGAAAGAACATATTTGCAATGTGCGGCAGGACAATCAGATATTTCTAGAACAGAAATATTGGACAGGAAAGATAATATTTTTGAAGTAAATAATCCTGTGAGGTAGCAGAATGAATACATTTAAAATTGCATTACGTAACTGGAAGACTGGGTCAGGGAACTCTCCCAAAAGGCATGAGAAAAAGACAGAAATAGGAGGGGGAAGATAAGGGGAAAAGAACAAGAATGCTGGAGAAAAGAAATAAGAGATGTCAAAATCCATTGAGTTGGAAAACCAAAAGAGAAATAAAGACTGCAGGCAGGGGATGAAATAGTGACAAAATTATAATGAAAAGTCTTTCAAAAACTGAAAAAGTCTTTACATTAAGCTTCAGTGTGATTTTATGGCAGAGACAAATCTTTGTATCAAATTGTTTCACTGACCTCCTGGGCACACAGAAGAATGTATTTTCCTTCCCTTCCCCTTGTATTTAGGTGGAGCTAAATGACTAATTCTAGATCAAAGAAGTCAGAGTATAAATGACCATGTGCAACAACTACCTGCCAAACAGTTAGCTGTGACTGTGAGGAGAGTGAAAACCACATCTCTACTGATTTTTAAACACCTAGATTTTAGTGTTGTTCTTCATAGTTGTTAGTATAGTCTGACTAAGTGTACTGAGTGTACTGAGATAGATAAACAAAATATAAAAATCACACCAAGACATATCCCTACAAAGAAGATGCCAAAATCAGATCACATACAAAGGAATTTTTAAAAAATTCATAGTAACCTACTTCTTCAATAGCACCATAAAATGAAAATATTGAAGGGAAATAAAATTGAACCATTATTTTAATATTTATCTGAGTTAATATACACATTTATTGGTAAAATAAGATTTTAACATAAAAGTTCTCCGAAATGTTTACTATACATGTATTCTTTTTTAAAGACTTTTAAAAGATACAGTACTATAAGAAGAAAAATGAATAGAAAAATAATTGTTATATTGCAAATAAGAATAAAAAATCTGCATTATAACTAAAAAGGGATGACAATACAATCCTAAAACTCCTTACAATAGCAACATGGGCAAAAGAATTCCTTTGGGTGAAACAATAGACATTGATAGAAAAAACATATAATTATGGGTCTCAAAACTAACAGGTAATTTTCTGGCTGGCATAAATATTTGTTATGGCTAATGGCAGAAAAATTTTAAAACCAGAAACATGGTAAATAAATGTGATCAAAAATTACAGAAACAAGTCATAGAAAAACACAAACTACAGCAAACAGGTTAAACAAACTTATTCAGTTTGAATTTTTAAAAAACAAATCAAACCTGACAAAACGCAGAAGAAGCTTAAACGAGCTCACCGCAGCTCTTTGTCCCCCAGATGTGCTCATCATTTTTCAATCACCAATGCCTTGGTCACTCTGATATCATTTATACTATTGGCCAGATATTTATCTTTCTACTCTTCTTTCTTCCACTTTCTTTCTACTTTTCTTTTAAATTTCTTCCCCTTTTGAATCCTAGATCCTGTATCACCTTTCATTCTCTAAATTTTCTCTTGTAGTCCCATGATTTCAAGTGAGTCTACCTTCACAGCCAGCAACAGCCAATTTGGTCAGGAAACCAATCGGGTTTTTCTGCAAGTAGCTATCAGGTTTTGGTCTTACCTAAGGAAACAACCATTCAAAGCACCAGAATTAGAATTAGAAAAGAAATAGACATTTCAGTCCTGCAACTTAATAGATGGATAAAACTAATCAAAGTAACTGCTTTAAAGTTTCATTTTTCTTTCATATTTAAAAGGGATTAATAATAACAAATCTCATGAGTCAACTGCATGTAAAACACTTATCTCAGTGCCTAGATTATCAAATATTTAATATTCCCAATAATTTTAATATTTAACTTCAAACATAAACTATAAAAACAACAGACTGGTTCCACATTGGGAAAGGAGTATGTCAAGGCTGTATATTGTCACCCTACTTAGTTAACGTATATGCAGAGTGCATCATGAGAAATGCCGGGCTGGTGAAGCACAAGCTGGAATCCAGACTGTCAGGAGAAATATCCATAACCTCAGATATGCAGCCACCCTTATGGCAGAAAGCAAAGAAGAACTAAAGACCCCCTTGATGAAAGTGAAAGAGGAGAGTGAAAATGTTGGCTTAAAACTCAACATTCAGAAAACTAAGATCATGGCATCTGGTCCCATCACTAATTGGTAAATAGAAGGGGAAACAATGGAAACAGTGAAAGACTTTCTTTTCCTGGGCTCCAAAATCACCACAGATGGTGACTGCAGCCATGAAATTAAAAGACACTTGCTCCTTGGAAGAAAAGCTATGACTAACCTAGTCAGCACATTAAAAAGCAGAGACTACTTTGCCGACAAAAGTCCGTCTAGTAAAAGCTATGGTTTTTCCAGTAGCCATGTATGGTATGAGAATTAGACCATAAAGAAAGCTGAGCACTGAAGAACTGATGCTTTTGAACTGTGGTGTTGGAGAAGATTCTTGAGAGTCCCTTGGAACCAATAAATCCTAAAGGAGATCAGTCCTGGGTGTTCTTTGGAAGGACTGATGTTGAAGTTGAAACTCCAATACTTTGACCATCTGATGCAAAGAACTGACTCACTGGAAAAGACCCTGATGCTGAAAAAGATTGATGCAAGAGGAGAAGGGGATGGCAGAGAATGAGATGGTTGGATGGCATCACCGACTTGATGGACATGAGTCTGAGCAAGCTCCAAGAGTTGGTGATGGACAGGGAAGCCTGGCATGCTGCAATCGATGGGGTCACAAAGAGTCAGACACGACTGAGCAACTAAACTGACTGATTTTTTTTCTGAATTCCATAATGCTTCAAGTTTCTAAAACAGCCAGAACACTTTCCAACCAATAAACTGAGATATTCAAGGTAAATGGTTGGTTTTTAGCCTTAAACTTTGAAATCCTTTATATCTTTTAATAAAATTAGAAAATGTATAATGACCTTAAACTATTTTTGAAGCCTCCTAAAATTTAACCACCAACATAAATATGATATTTCAAAAATGAATAAGCAAAATAAAATGTTATTCTACACAGATTTCACTATGGTGACCAATATATATTTTCAAAAACAATATAATTTTGAATAGTATAGTTTAGGATGCTATAAAGCTTTATTTCAGTGAGATGCATATATGTCTCCCAGCTTATACACCCAGAACTAACTATCTTTAATATGAGAATAATACTTGAGAAAAAATTAAATTATAAGACATAAATCTAATCTCAACAAATCCAAGACTGAGTCTGAGAAAGAATGTGTGATGATTTATAAAGTTGGGAACTAGGTGATCTTCAACTTAAACTGTGGATCAGTTTATTTCTCCACTATAAAACATTTGCAGGCCTGGTGGCTCAGATAGTAAAGAGTCTGTGTGCAATGTCGGAGACCTTAGTTCAATCCCTGGGTCAGGAAGATCCCCTGGAAAAGGAAATGGCAACCCACTCCATTATTCTTGCCTGGAGAATTTCTTGGACAGAGGAGCCTGGTGGGCTACAGACCATGGGATCACAAAGAGTTGGACATGACTGAGCGACTAACACACTATATAGTATTTAGAATTCACAGAGGAGAAAACATGGTATGATTTTTACCAGACTTGATGCCATTCTATTGTTTGGGAGAGAAAATTAAAATTAACTAAAATTTTCATGAAAACTTCCAGACATCTGAAATTTGGACTATCTCTTTCTAACATTTAACTTCATAAGTAGACAGAGCTTGTCCAAAAGTTGTTGTCTGAGTGCCAAGAGAACAAAGGTCATAGATGTAACAGCAGAGAGAAGAGTGAAACAAGATAAAGATGGTTACTACAGTGTGCTGAACACAAAGTCTCGTATCCTGGGATATTCTTGATTCCAATTTAGAGGAAACATCCCCTAATTAAATCCCAACACCTTACTGATTATTTAAGCGAAAGAAACATGTTTGACAGGGCCTGTCTCAGCTCTGGTTTACCCCAACAACAGATCTAACACAAAGGTGTCTGTGTGAGCAATTTATTTGGGAATATGATCACAAGTAACAGGAGAGAGCAATAGGAGAATGAAACAAGGAAGAAAAGAAAGAGAGCCAACACAAGTATACAGTTGTTCACTATGATGGAAAACAGCTTAATCCCTCAGTGGTCATCTGAGAAGCTTAAGCAGTATGTCAAGGAACTCCCTGTTTGGTTGTGGAAAAAAAGTGGGGAGGTACTTATATGCTTCTACTGCCACATACTTCTAGCTTGTGCATGCAAGAGTACAAAGGAGTTCCCATAAGTCTCCTGTGATGTGGGATCAGAGAAGATCTGATCCAGGAAGGCAGAGGCACTCAGTTCAGGTCAGAGACTCTGAGATGTCCTGGCAAGGTGCTATTAGGTTCACCTGCACAAAAACACTGGAAGCCTACAAACTACTTGTGCAGCCATGGTTGGAATACAAGGTACGGTCAGAGGATTTAAAATGATGCATGAAAGGCATTCATATTAATCATCTTCCACAGAGGAAATACATGATATTCCCATAAGCAAATTACTTTGCCAATCTGTCAAGTCAGGAACAATGTTATGCTTGGAGAGTTCTGTAACTTAGGAGATTATTTGGAGCTGGGAGGTGGATGTTTTAAGACATAACTCTTAGTACTTGGAATTTTAGTATTATCATTTTTGGAGAATACCAATAAAATAGATTTCATTCTCTAGTCTTTCACTGAACAACAGAAAACTTTAAGCAACTTTATTAAACCAATCTTCAGTCTGAGTTGGTCCCACATGTTAATTTATTAAATGACTTTGTATTTTCATTAAAACTCTCTTCCACGCTGTTAATTTACATCAACATACTTGATATTGAATAGTCTAAATCAATTTCATTTCTGAGTCACCCAGCAGCTTGGAGTAAATTAGTAACCAACCCCTAGCAAGAGGAATGGAGAAGGCAATGGCACCCCACTCCAGTACTCTTGCCTGGAAAATCCCATGGATGGAGGAGCCTGGTAGGCTGAAGTCCATGAGGTCGCTAAGAGTCGGATGACACGACTGAGTGGCTTCCCTTTCACTTTTCACTTTCATGCATTGGAGAAGGAAATGGCAACCCACTCCAGTGTTCTTGCCTGGAGAATCCCAGGGACGGGGGAGCCTGGTGGGCTTCCATCTATGGGGTCGCACAGAGTCGGACACAACTGAAGCGACTTAGCAGCAGCAGCAGCAAGAGGAAAAGTTACATAAATAAAAAGAAAGACAAACAAAACCAAACAGTTATCCCAAATGCTTCAGTTTCACAATTAATATAAACAAAAACATGTTAATCTGTTCTCAAGTATAAATAACACCAACAGACCATTCAATAGCTCACAAATGCAATTTGTGAGGCAATTTCACAACAATAAAGGAGGAAAACAAGTTTATCACAGCATGTTTCATATTTCAAAACAAGTAAGTTGCTGTAACTTTAAGAAAGGCAATTCAAAAAACTTAAGTCTATAATGGGAGAAATGAAATCAGTTCAGCTCTCCAAGAAAAATAACAGTGATCCTATTTATTAGGCTTTAGGATACCTTTTAAAAATCTAAAGGAATTCTAAATATTTCTCCTCTCTCCCCATCTTAGTAAAAAGACAAAGATTGTTTAAATAGAAAAAGAATGCATATATTCATATTAACTTGAAAAGCAAAATGAATTCAGTAAAATAATACTTACTATCATGATTAGTGATGATTGACAACATTGACTGGCATATTGTTGGTGAGAATTCAGCAAATATTACCTATTTCCAATCCAAAAATATGTCTACAAATCCTTTATTAACTCTTCTCTAATGGAGATAAGAGGTTTATTTTCCCTCCCCTGGAATTTGTGCTAGCTTGTTTCTACTTTAACCAATGAAGAACAGAAGTGGCTTATGCCAGATCCAGGCCTACCATTTAAAGGGGATTGCCAGTTTCCGCCTTACATATGAGAGGAGCTTCAGGACATTGTACAGGGGGCACGAATCAAGACCACCCCCAAGAAAAACAAATGCAAAAAGGCAAAATGGTTGTCTGAGGAGGCCTTACAAACAGCTGAGAAAAGAAAAGAAATGAAAGGCAAAGAAGGAAAGGAAAGATATACCCATTTGAATGCAGAGTTCCAAAGAATAGCAAGGAGAGATAAGAAAGCCTTCCTCAGTGATCAATGCAAAGAAATAGAGGAAAACAATAGAATGGGAAAGACTAGATATCTCTTCAAGAAAAGTAGAACATTTCACGCAAAGATGGGCACAATAAAGGACAGAAATGGTATGGACCTAACAGAAGCATAAGATATTAAGAAGAGGTGGCAAGAATACACAGAAGAACTATACAGAAAAGATCTTCATGACTCAGATAACCATAATGGTGTGATCACTCACCTAGAGCCAGACATCCTGGAATGTGAAGTCAAGTGGGCCTTAGGAAGCATCACTACAAACAAAGCTAGTGCAGGTGATGGAATTCCGGTTGAGCTATTTCAAATCCTAAAAGATGATGTTGTGAAAGTGCTGCAATCAATATGCCAGCTCATTTGGAAAACTGAGCAGTGGCCACAGGACTGGAAAAGGTCTGTTTTCATTCCAACCCAAAAGAAAGGCAATGCCAAAGAATGTGCAAACTACAACACAATTGCACTCATCTCACATGCTAGTAAAGTAACGCTCAAAATTCTCCAAGCCAAGCTTCAACAGTACATGAACAGTGAACTTCCAGATGTTCAAGCTGGATTTAGAAAAGGTGGGAACCAGAGATCAAATTGCCAACATCCGTAGATGCATCAAAAAAGCGAGAGAGTTCCAGAAAAACATCTATTTCTGCTTTATTGACTACGCCAAAGTCTTTGACTGTGTGGATCACAACAAACTGGAAAATTCTTAAAGAGATGGGAATACCAGATCACCTTTCCTGTCTTCTGAGAAATCTGTATTCAGGTCAAGAAGCAACAGTTAGAACTGGACATTGAACAACAGAGTGGTTCCAAATTGGGAAAGGAGTATGTCAAGGCTGTATATTGTCACCCTGCTTATTTAACTTATATGCAGAGTACATCATGAGAAATGCCAGGCTGGATGAAGCACAATTGGAATCAAGATTGCCAGGAGAAATATCAATAACCTCAGATATGCAGATGACACCACCCTAATGGCAGAAAATGAAGAAGAACTAAAGAGCCTCTTGATGACAGTGAAAGAGGAGAGTGAAAAACTTGACTTAAAATTCAACATTCAGAAAACTAAGATCATGGCATCCACTCCCATCACTTCATGGCAAATAGATGGGGAAACAACAGAAACAGTGACAGACTTTATCTTTTTGGGCTCCAAAATTACTGTAGATGGTGACTGCAGCCATGAAATTAAAAGACGCTTGCTCCTTGGAAGAAAAGTGAAGACCAACCTAGACAGCATATTAAAAAGTAGAGACATCACTTTGCCAACAAAGGTCCGTCTAGTGAAAGCTATGGTTTTTCCAGAGGTCATGTATGGATGTGAGAGTTGGACTATAAACAAAGCTGAGTGCCTAAGAATTGATGCTTTCGAACTGTGGTGTTGGAGAAGACTCTTGAGAGTCCGTTGGATGCCAAGGAGACCCAACCAGTCCACCTTAAAGGAAATCAGTCCTGAATATTCATTGGAAGGACTGATGCTGATGCTGAAACTTCAATACTTTGGTCACCTGATGCAAAGAACTGACTCACTTGAAAAGGCCCTGATGCTGGCAAAGATTGAAGGTAGGAGGAAAAGAGGACAACAGAGGATGAGACGGTTGGATGGCATCACTGACTCAATGGACGTAAGTTTGAGTAAGTTCAGGGAGTTGGTGATGGACAGGGAGGCCTGGCATGCTGCAGTACATGTGGCCCCAGAGTCAGACACGACTGAGTGACTGAACTTAATGATGCCGGATCCAGGCCTACCATTTAAAGTGGACCTCCAGTTTCTGCCTTGCACATGAGAGCCCTGAGTCACCACACAAGATGTTCAATTGACTTGCTTGAAAGACTACAGGGATGAGTCCTGAAACCGCCTGAAGAGAAAGAGGGGTTCATTTGTCCCCACCAAGACACCAATGAAGCCATCCTGCATATTCCAGATAGACCGAGTCTCCAGTTAAGTATCACTAGGGAGTCCTCATCAACATAGATGGTACAAAAGAATGTCCAGCAGACTGCTTGATTTTTTGATCCACAAAATTGTAAGATATAATAAAAGTCATCAGCAAGTAAGTGTTGGGATAGTCTGTCATTCAGCAATTGATAGAGAGAACAAACAGACAGCCCTTTTCCTCCTACATCTGACTGATCTACAAACTAGCTACTTCAACATAACATGGCAGAGGAAGTAATTCCTATTGTTGTTGTATGTTTAATATGTATGACTTGCCGCCATTCTTCGGATATTCTTATTCAATGGCTCTAGAACAGAGTTTAGAAGTATAAGCACATCTTATATTTTAACATGAAAAACCTCCCTTGAAGAAAGTCCCTCTGAAACAGATGTGATAGTTACCTATTCTCTGCTTGAACATTCAAATGATAGGGATACAGCTATCTCAAAAACCAAACCCAGTGTTAATTATGAAAATGCTTCTGCTGAGGGCAGAAGAGAATGAGTCATAGGTCAAATGTCTCTAGAAAACTCTATGGCAGGAATTCACGAGCCACTTAGGCTCTTCTATTAATCAATTCAACTGCATCACTTGCTTCTTTTGATCCAGCCTTGAACTGAGACTTTTGATTAAAAGTCATAAAAGAAAGAATCCATTTGGCTCAGTTCATCTACATTTGGGCAGAACACTTTAGGCCAAACCTTGTCAGAGGCAATTGACTAGCCTAGAATCTGTTGTCCCTAGGTAAAGTGCCCCCCCCATCCAATCAGTTGTGGCCATGGAATTAGGTCACATACTTCAGAACATGGCTATGTATGGTGGTATAGGGTCAGACAATCTCCAAGAAGGAAATATAAAGAAACCAGTAATGTGAAGCATAGCTAATGTATTTTCTTTTCACATGCAAGTCTTTCATGTTTGAAAAGTTGTATTAATCGACCATACTCCATCATTTACTCATCTCCAGTTGTTATCATCAGGATTCAGGCAGAAGATAAAAACCACACATTTTAATAGGATTCAATTAAAAGAATCGTTATCCAGGCACTAGAAAACTGAAAAGGCAAAAGTTAACACTAAGGTCTTTGCTGTACTGATACCCCAAGAACTTGAAAGAGAGTACTTAAGAGACTAGGGCACATACCTCTGACAATGAGGTGCTCTGAGTATTGCTAAATTAATGCAACAACAGAACTAAAACAAATAAATAAAATCTCACAGAGCTATTACTTCATTTGTTCAGGCTACTATCCCTATCACAGACATGGCGACAACAATGATACACTGTAAATTTCTGTTCAGTGAACAACAGGAACTGATTTTTTCATATGAACTTACTGTACTAGGTTTTACCCAATATTTGCTTAGATAGTTGACTATTTAAACTCAGATGTTAGATTACAGTTTATCCACAAAAATTTTATGCTTTGTCTTGATCCTTTTACTGAGTTTTTTTCCCTTTGTTTTCATCTCTGTCATCCAAAATACTTACCGTCTTCCCCAACTTAATTCAGAGCAACATCTCAAGTCACCCTTTACAGAAAACCACTTTTCCATATCTAATCTCAAAAACTATTTAATAACTTAAGAAAAACTCAGATTCTATCCAGTCAAATGATTCTAAATAAACACTTCCATCTTGGATAATTAACAAAACTTGTTACTGAGAATTTCTTACTAGATAAAGTATTAAAGTGGAATTATTTTTGTTACCAAAGTGACTGTATTCTTGATTTTTTGGTTTTAACAATTGAAACCTTAATGAGGGCCTATCTGTACTAAATACTGTATGTGCAAGTGATTTGAGTTTCAGTTTATTAATCTGTAAAAAAAAAAATAAAAAGAAGCAGCACTTCTCACAATTTAGGTACTGAAGTATGAATTAAATGTTCAAGTTTGTAGCAGATATACAATTTCCTGTTTTTATTACTTAATACTATGATCATATATTAAGTAATAGTCATTGCAGAAACTGGCTATGATGTGATTCTTATCCCCAAAGAGTACAATCTAATGTAAAATGAAAGACTGTCCCCTTCTCTGAGTCATATTCTCACAAACTCCTTAGAAGTCTGCAACTTAGGCATTTTAATTAGTACTACCATAATAATCACCTTCCATCACTAGAACAACCATAACAACTTATTTTCCCAGTCATATTGGGATGAGACTGACAACAACTGCTGTCTGATCCACACATCTATGAAATCACTGGCCTGACCCTGAGAAACAGCTGTCCACGATTAGAATAGGAGTTTGGGGGTGCAACATAATGATTCGATATTTGTACATATTGCAAAATGATCACCACAATACACATCCCCAAACACATGACCAGGAAGGAGAATCTGTACCTGAAGCCCATTCAGAAAACTATCCCTTTAATGGGTTGTACCTGGAGTCCAAGGAGAATGTGCCTGGAGAAACATCATCGTGAACCTGCTGAGCATCAACCACTCACAAAGGCAGGAGCCATCACCACCTCAGAGCTCATCCACCACAGGCAGGTGATGAAACTCCCAGGAGCTGGGTCCAGTTGACAGGATTATTGTGGAAGCCAACAACCCCGCCTACCCACCAAACCAAACTGGATGGAGGAGGGGCTGGAGCACTGGCCAAGTCTTATGTCAAGTTCCCTGAATCCTTGAGGAGAGGGGACCAAGTCCATATTCCATCAGGAAATCCAACAGCCCTCTGGTACTGTGAGGTCACCAGGGAGTAAAGCATGCTCTGCTTGTCCAAGTCCCCTAACAAGTACAATCGGCTGAGCCTGAGGACTCAGTCTTTCACTGATGGCCAAGCAGAGGACATTGACAAGGCCGAGGTGCCTGCCCGCCAGGAGCTGGAGTAGTGGGCCAGCTCCCCGGCTGAGAAGTACAAGTGGGACACGGCCAAGTCCGCACACTGTGGTGCTCTGGGCCGGCCAGCAGCGATCCCATCACCCTCACAGAGTCCCCAAGGGTACGCACTACCTAAGGAGATCAAGGACAGCGAGGTGGCTGGCTTCCAGTGGCCCGAGGGCACAGCGCAAGAACACGTGCGGCGTGTGCCTCCACATGCGGATGTGACGCCACCTGCGGACAACAGGCAGAGCCACCGGACGCCTGGCCCCGCCTCCACGCTCCGCGCTGACCCGCTGCGTCACCTCCCAGAGCCCGACTTCCGGATTCAGAGCCCGCAAAAGGATGACGGCATCTCTAATTTCCTGAACAGGAGGCGAGTCTCAGAGGTCTTAGAGGACTCTTAAGTGGCCAGCACCCTCATAATTGTCGTGAAAACATGTCACGAGTCTTTGGCTTCACGACCAAGGAAGCGCCATGCGGGTGGCTAGGCCTTCCCTTGGAGCAGGTCTGACCCCTCGTGGACCCAGTCCACAGATGCCCTCTAGCCCCGACCAGGTCATGGGGTTGACCCACAAGCACAAAGGCCTGATGGCATCCCAGCCCCGGAAGACTTACAGAACAGACTGCAGGCGATCTCCTGCAGCCTTTGCCCGCAGGCGGGACCGGGCGCAGCACCCTCGTGCAACTGACTGATCACTGCCCCTGAGCCCCCGTGTACCCCTCACGATACCTCGCGAGGCTGTATGACCCCACAATGCTCCGGCCTGACAGGTTTCTCGGGCCCACTCTGTGCCATCACTCAAAGTGAACACCTGATGTCATTTCTTTTTATATTAATTTCAAAATTACAGGGAGGAGAAAATGCACTTGCAGCATGAACTTATTTGGCCTGGGAGGAGTGAGGGAGTGGGGATGTGACACTCAACCCTATTTTCTTTTTCATATCTTCAGAGGGAAACTCAAATGTCTCCTCAAATTTTAGAGTCACTATATTACAAGGTTTAAAAAAAAAAAAAAAAAAAAGAGTTCCATAGAAATGATGTTCATTTACAACAGGATATAACCTATAACACAATATATTTTTCCTCAGTCTTGTTTGTTTTAATGTATTCTTTAGCATGTTTATAACTTTTGTAAGATCATAAGCATTCTTTTGCTCTCTTCAACAATTTAAGAAACTAATAAGGTGTCTTCGTAGAAGCAATTTTGTTTTTTTTAATTCTTGCACTTTGCCTTTTTTTTAACGATTCAGGTAACTCTTGTGAGCTCTGTCACTAATCCTCTACAATCTTTAAATAGAATCTAATAATTGTAGTTAAAGAAAAAGACACATAGCTAACTATAGAGTTAACTTGAAGAGTCCAGACTTGCATCTGTTGTGGGCCTTACCAGCAAAATGTGAGCCTGTAAGTCACAAACATTAAGTGTAGGAAATAACCTAACCCATAGATGACTGGGGAATTTTTTAAGCACAGGCTAAATATGTATTACAGCTCGTTTTTTGTGATGAGTTAGACAAAACATAATAATAAAAGTAGCCATGGGTAGTACTTTAGTATTTAGTTTTTCCTTTATTAACTCAAGTCTTTTAGTCTTCATCAAAATGAAGTAGGAATTTAAAATAGTACAGCCACTTTGGAAACAGTTTGGCAGTTTCACAAAATGTTAAACAGAGTTACCATATGAAGGCAAAATTTCTATATGAAGCAATTTCACTCCTAGGATTCTACTCAAGAGAAATGAAAACATATGTCCACATAAAAACTTGTACACAAATGTTCATAGCAGAATTATTCATAGTAGTTAAAATGTAGAAACGATCCAAATGTCCATCAACTGATGAATATATAAACAAAATGTAATTTATGTATGCAATGGAATATTATTTGGCTACAAAAAGGAATGAAGTATTGATGTCATAACATAGGAGAATCTTGAAAACATTTGAATAAGTAAAAGAAACCAGTCATGAAAGACCATACTGTTGTATGATTCCATTTATATGAAATGTATATAATAAGCAAATCTATATTGAAAGATAGCAGATTAGGGTTTTAGGGCTGGGGGTGAGGAGAGAAAAGACAGGGGTGGTGAATAGTGACTGCTAATGGCTATGGTGTTTCTTGGAGGTAATAAAAATGTCCTAAAATGAGATTAGGGTCATCCTTGCACAGTACTATAGGTATACTATAAACTATCCAATTGTGTATTTTATATGGGTGAATTTTGGTATATGTATGTAAAAGACACACAAATAAAACTGCTTAAGGAAAAAAAAAAACCTTTGACTAAGGTGCCATTCTCCTTTATAAATGGAGACTCAGAAGATAATTGTCTGTTGAAGTTTCAAATTCCAGAATTTGCTAAAACAGAACTCAACCTCTTTGTTCGAGTCTAATGCTACTTAAAGTCTAATCCTACTTCCACTATATGAGCATCTGCCTCATAAAATGGGAACTAAAGCTTATTACAGAG
Source organism: Dama dama (assembly GCF_033118175.1). Taxonomy (NCBI): domain Eukaryota; kingdom Metazoa; phylum Chordata; class Mammalia; order Artiodactyla; family Cervidae; genus Dama; species Dama dama. The sequence continues at coordinate 28,646,684 of NC_083709.1, forward strand.
GCTTCTTGGGTATCGGAGGGGCTTACAAACATTATCTGTGAGGAAAAGGTAAGGGGGTTAAAGATGATAGAAAGACAATTACAGTAATGTTTAATGAATTGTAATAATGTTCTGTGGATAAAAAGGTAGAATCATTTTGTTTTACTGCAAAAGACAAAACTAGATTCAAAGAGCATAAAGCTTGGGACTAGAATACCATAGGGTTTAAAAGGAACTTTACAGTAATAAAATTCTGATGTAAAACAGCCTACCTAACACCAGGAATCACACTTAACATCTTTAATCCTCAGTGGATTCATCTGACATAATATTCTACATGATTCTAAAATAAACAGAGATGTTCCTTGGGGGGTGTGTGTGCTCAGTCGCTTCAGTCGTGTCTGACTCTTTGTGACCCCATGAATTCTAGCTGCCAGGTTCCTCTGTCCATGGGGATTATCCGCAAAAATACTGGAGTGGGTTGCTGTGTCCTCCTCCAGGGGATCTTCCCAACCCAGGGATCAAACCAGCATCTCTTCTGTCTCTTGCATTGGCAGGCAGGTTCTTTACACTAGCGCCACTGGGTCCTTTAGTAAACATCTAGTAGATATGAAGAATGCTTAATGACAGGCACCACACTTGCCCTCCAAGGACTCTAAATAAAAGCGTCCAGATTGGAGATACTGCTAACCCCAAACATCAGAGGTCATCTTTTCCTGCTAATATGCTCAAGAGAGCACACAGGTGACCCTGACCAAAATAATGACATGATGGTTTGCTCTTACAGAAATCTGTGCAGGCCCCTCAATTTAAAAAAAGAGTTCAAAGAGACATAGTGGAAACTATCTTACTGCTACATTTCAACTGATAAAGCTTCATTAGAAAAAAGCCACACACATTAAGTCTAGGAAATACCAAGAAACCCACAGGAAACTGCAGATTCCTTAAAATACATGTTATTTATTTTACTGTTCGGTTTCTGGAAGGACTTAGACAAAAGAAAATAACCATGAGGGAAAGAAGAGAGAAAACTTTGACTACAACATGAAGATGACCTCACCTTCTACTTTACACATAGAAATGAAGCCACTCTAATTCCTGTTGCAGGCACAAACAACTTATCCTCATGCATTCCTTTCTTGCCTCCCATATATATGAATCAAATGTCTTCCTCTTGTTGGAAACTAATCCTTTTATGTTCTGATGAGATGAATCATTCTCATCTCAAAGGAATTCTTTATTTCCTCTATTTCCATCTTCTCTTCTGGTGACTTTTTCCCCATCATATACAAAAATTCTAAAGTTTATTTCCCTAAGGGGGAAAAAAATCCTCTTCATTTCTATGTCCCTTCTCAGCTGAGCTACTTGACAATAGTCTTTACTTGTCTTCTCTTCATTTTATTTTATCTTCTATACCATTGGAATATATTCATGAAGATCACCAATAAATTCCTAATTTTGTTAACAAATCTCTTTCCTAACAATTGTTTCTTCCTTTGATTCTATAATACCTGATTCTTTCTCTACTTCTGGTATATTTCTTATGTCTTCTTTTCTGATTTTTTTATTCTCCACCAGCACATGAGAAGGTGATGATTGCTTCCAGTTTTATCCCCACTCAGACTGCCTCTGTTCTGCCCATCAAATCTGCTCCTTATCTCTACCAATAGCACTGTCATCCACCCCACTGGCCCAAACTTCAACTTGAACAGCATCCTGGACCCCTCTAGTCCTCCTTTCCAGACAAATAATCTTCCAGCACTGTCAATTCTTTCCCTTAACTGTATCTCAAATGTGTTGCTCCTTTTCCATTTCCATAGTGACAGTCTTAAGGATATAATCAAGCTCTCAAGTTACCAATTACAAAAATCTAGTCTCATGTCTTACCTTCCTCTAGCTAGCATTCTAATCTATCCTCTACATTGAGTAGGGTATTTCTAAAATGTAAATCTAACCACATTAGTTTTCTTTTAAAAAATTATTTAATCATTTCCAGTGCCAACGTGATTAAAGTGTAAATACTTAAGTGTCTCACCCAGGGCTCTTTGCGACCTTACCCTTTACCTTACTCCTAATTACATACATGGCCCCACCAACAGTTTGCTGAGTGGGACAAACTATCTCAAGGCTTTCTACCTTTTCAAACTCTATTTTTGCTGCCTGAGATGTAATGATTTTCTTTATATGTCTAGTGAAGTATTATATCTTCCTTGAGTCCTTCTTCAAGTCTCAAGTTGCAAAAGACAAAAAGTATATACATGTAAGTCTCATTTCTCCTATGAAAACTTCCTTGGCAGCTCATTATGGAGTTCTGTAGTCCCTTCTCTTAAACATATTTCTAATTTATACTTATGGCAAACAATGTTGAGCTGTTTGTAACTCACATAATAATAATAGTAATATCAATGACAATCGACAAAAGTACCCAGAATTTCTTGAGATGTATGTGCCCAGCACCCCTCTATTGCCTTAGAGGCATGAGCTCATTTAATAATCACATAAGTCTTAAGGCAACATTTACCATGATTCCCATTTTACAGAGGAGATCATTAATACATAAAAAGTGAAATAATTTGTCTAACATCTAACAAGTTGTAAGGAAAAGATTCAAAGTAAGGCAGAGTGGTGACAAAATCCACACTCTTAACTACCATTTCAAGCCTGAAGCTTGTGAACTCTGAATAGTCAGGGTCCATGTTTCACTCATCTGTGTAACTAGGGCCTAGCATACTGTCTGCCACATAGGTAACGCCCTATTGCTGTATGTTGAATGAAAGGTCAAGCCCAAGGGAAGTCAAGCAAAAAAAATCCAAGTATATTTTCAGGTGAAACTGATTTATGTATTTGTCTCCAGTGAAATCAAGGGAAAGCTGTTTTATATAAATAAATTTAAGAACTTGTAAAAAAATATTTAAAAACTAATTTACAGCTGGCAAGAGTCAAAAATATATACATGTAGGTATTAGTCACTGCACATCAACACAGTAAAAATGTATCACAAGACAGATAGCAGCTTCAAAACGTCATAGGGTTATTGATCAGGTAGGCACTGAAACAGAAACTCTGTTACCCCATTGGCCTTCAAGGACATGAAATAGGAGTTTGTGCCATGAAGCATTTCTGCAAACACACTATGAAATATGGTGTTCCTCTAAGGAGCAAGATGCTTCAATCCAGAATCATCATCTTAAATCACTCTGGGGTCTTTCTTTCCCTCTTTTTTTTCCCCATCTTATAGCACTAAAATTTCAGAAATGAGAAACTGCTTCAATGGACACAGTATGAAAGGGGTGACACACCTCATAGGAAGGAGCAAATAATGTTAAAGAACACAGTGTTACCGCCTTCAAAGACCAGCCAATGAGAACTAAAGCAATTGCCAGCCCTGGAAATGCTTCATTTGAAAAATAAAATTGTATAAAGTTCTGTTTCATTTGGAGAAACTGTGTCAGTGGGAAAAAAGGCATTGACTACATGAATTGCAACTAATAAAATTTCAACTTACTTTGGTGGGGGTGGGAGGCAATCTTTGAATTCAAAGTCCTGTCAGCACTGGTTTTTGAGCACTGCAAAAGTTTCTGGAAGTGAGCCATGGTTTTTAAAAATGTATGTATAGATAGATAAACTGATCAGTACACCTTCCCTCTGTCTCTCTTACTCAGCATAGGATAGTGGCACAGGCAAGAAAGACACATGGATTATCATCCACCTCTGTCATCTGCTAATTACATGGTTACTTTGTCTCTGTTTCATTTTTTTCCTATTTTAACATGAATGTACTTTCCTCACATAATTATTGTGAAAATTAGAGGCATTTATAAAGTGTCTTTCCTCATACTTAAAGAAACTTATGTGCTTAAACATTGGTGTTATTATTCTTAATGAAGAATATTCAGCATTAATGTTGACGGGCATAAAGATCCTAAAACAAGGCCCCTGCAAGAATGGTAACTAAAAGCTAAAACTATGCATGACAGAATAAGAGAAAGGAGAAGGACAGGCATAAGAATGGGGGCAGACATATGACCCAGCAATCCCACTTCTGGGCATACACACCGAGGAAACCAGATCTGAAAGAGACACGTGCACCCCAATGTTCAGTGCAGCACTGTTTATAATAGCCAGGACATGGAAGCAACCTAGATGCCCATCAGCAGACGAATGGATAAGGAAGCTGTGGTACATATACACCATGGAATATTACTCAGCCATTAAAAAGAATTCGTTTGAATCAGTTCTAATGAGATGGATGAAACTGGAGCCCATTATACAGAGTGAAGTAAGCCAGAAAGATAAAGACCAATACAGTATACTACTGTATACTACATACATATGGAATTTAGAAAGTTGGTAATGATAACCCTATATGCAAAACAGAAAAAGAGACACAGATGTACAGAACAGACTTTTGGATTCTGTGGGAGAAGGCGAGGGTGGGATGTTTTGAGAGAACAGCATTGAAACATGTATATTATCTATGGTGAAACAGATCACTAGCCCAGGTTGGATGCATGAGACAAGTGCTCGGGCCTGGTGCACTGGGAAGACCCAGAAGGATAGGGTAGAGAGGGAGGTGGGAGGGGGGATCGGGATGGGGAATACATGTAACTCCATGGCTGATTCATGTCAATGTATGACAAAACCCACTACAATATTGTAAAGTAATTAGTCTCCAACTAATAAAAATAAATAAAAAAAAAAGAAAATGTTAAAAAAAAAAAGACACACTAGGAAAATGCAAAAAAAAAAAAAAAAAGAATGGGGGCAGAGGTGGAGTGAGAGGTCCCACAGTGTTAACAGCAGCATGTGACAAAGGAGTGAGGTAGGAAGGCTGGCCTTACCCCCCAGCCCAGGCCTTTTTAGAGACCTGCTGAGAGAGACCTTAGGTCTTTCCTTCTATCCCTATCACACTGGATTCACACAGACATGTAAATGACTGATAAAGGTTCTACCTGCTCTGCAGTCTTTGCATTTTATTGTGGATCAGAGCTTTGGATCCCTGTGCTAACAGTCTAAAGATCCTTTGTGTTGGCAGAATAAAAACAGACAAGCATCAGACCGCAAAGAGTGCGTTATAATATTATTATTTTAAGGTTATAAAAAACACTGCAGAGCTCACTCTAACATTCAAAACTGTCACCTACCACTCCAGGAACACAAAAACTTTATCAGGTGTTCCTAAGGAAATAATGCCATAAGCGCCACAACCCTCTTAAGACATTACACACAGGAATTTGAGTTCTAGACATGGCCCTATGATATTTTTGAAAAATTAAATAATAAAACAGCCATTAAATAAACAAAGCAAGAAACAGGTCAGTTTACTGACAGAGATTACGTGGGGGAAAAGAGAAAATCTAGATATTCAAGCAAAAGATGAAAGGAATTATAAAGAATTAAAGCCAGGAAGTACAGTGAAGTTAAATGTTATGCTGCCAATAAGCTAATAACCATGCATAATGGAAAATGCCCCGGCTAATGCCTTAGAAAGGTGCCATAGAGGTGAGAAACAAGCCATTTTTCAATAAGTCTCACAAAGTCATTTTCCTCTAGCATTGGAACTAATCAGTGTATATTTGAGTGAGCTTGAATTTTGGATCATATAATATAAAAATATATATGTCTTTAAAACAATAGGAGTGAACTCAGTGTGGGGAGATGCTCCCAAGATGAATCAGATAGAAGTAGTCCTTGAATGGGAATGCATGTATAATCAGCTATGCAATTTAAACTTATCAAATTAATGTTCAATACCTTCCTCTCTTGCTCCCTACTATGTATTTATAGTTGAATTTATTGAACTTAAAATCCCCATGATAGAAACCCATTACATCTAAGAGAAAAATGGAAAGAGAAGAGAAAATCAGACAGTCTGTAATTTACCAAATCTTCTAAGAAATCCCAGAACACATTATTGTGTCTGCATTAATATGACATATCTGAGCCTCTCTTCTATTATTATTAAAGTTTTTACTCATTTACCTATACACCAGATTTTAGATCCTAGGAAAGGCACTGACAATGATCATTTATTAAGGGAGTCCTAATAGGTGTAGGACTATGAAACTATGAACCATGCCATGCAGGGCCACCCAAGATGGATGGGTCATGGTGGAAAGTCCTGACAAAACATGGTCCACTGGAAAAGGCAATGGCAAACCACTTCAGTATTCTTGCCTTGAGAACCCCATGAACAGTATGAAAAGGCAAAAAGATATGACATTGAAAGATGAACTCCCTAGGTCGGTAGGTGCCCAGTATGCTACTGGAGAGCAGTGGAGAAATAAATCCAGAAAGAATGAAGAGACAGAGTCAAAGCAAAAACAATACCCAGTTGTGGATGTGACTGGTGATGGAAGTAAAGTCCCATGCTGTAAAGAATAATATTGCATAGGAACCTGGAATGTTAGGTCCATGATTCAAAGTAAATTGGAATTGGTCAAACAGGAGGTGGCAAGAGTGAACATCGACATTTTAGGAATCAGTTCTGGAATGGGTGAATTTAACTCAGATGACCATTATATCTACTACTGTGGGCAAGAATCCCTGAGAAGAAATGGAGTAGCCCTCATAGTCAACAAAAGAGTCTGAAATGCAGTTCTTGGGTGCGATCTCAAAAATGACAGAATGATCTCTGTTCGTTTCCAAGGCAAACCATTCAATATCATGGTAATCCAAGTCTATGTCCCAACCAGTAATGCTGAAGCAGGTGAAGTTGAATGATTCTATGAAGATCTACAAGACCTTCTAGAACTAAAACCCAAAAAAGATGTCCTTTTCATTATATGGGACTGAAATGAAAAAGCAGGAAGTCAAGAGTAACCTGTAGTAACAGGCAAGTTTGGCCTTGCAGTACAAATTGAAGCAGGGCAAAGGCTAATAGAGTTTTGCCAAGAGAACGCACTGGTCATAGCAAACACACTCTTCCAACAACACAAAAGACTCTACACATGGACATCACTAGATGGTCAATACCAAAATCAGATTGATTATATTCTTTGTAGCCAAAGATGGAGAAGCTCTATACAGTCAGCAAACACAAGACCAGGAGCTGACTGTGGCTCAGATCATGAACTCCTTATTGTCAAATTCGGACTTAAATTGGAGAAAGTAGGGAAAACCACTAGACCATTCAGGTATGACCTAAATCAAATCCCTTACGATTATACAGTAGAAGTGACAAATAGATTCAAGGGATTAGATGTAATAGTAAGAGCACCTGAAGAACTATGGATGGAGGTTTGTGACATTGTACAGGAGGCAGGGGTCAAGACCATCCCCAAGAAAAAGAAATGCAAAAAGGCAAAATGGTTGTTTGAGAAGGCCTTAGAAATAGCTGAGAAAAGAAGAGAAGTGAAAGGCAAAGGAGAAAAGCAAAGATACACCCATTTGAATGCAGAGTTCCAAAGAATAGCAAGGAGAGATAAGAAAGCCTGCCTCACTGATCAATGCAAAGAAATAGAAGAAAACAATAGAATGAGAAAGACTGGAGAACTCTTCAAAAAAAGTAGAGATACCAAGGGAACATTGCATGCAAAGATGGGCTCAATAAAGGACAGAAATGGTAGGGACCTAACAGAAGCAGAAGATATGAAGAAGAGGTGGCAAGAATATACAGAAGAACTGTACAAAAAATATCTTCATGACCTAGATAATCAAGATGGTGTGATCACTCACCTAGAGCCAGACATCCTGGAATGTGAAGTCAGGTGAGCCTTAGAAAGCATCACTGTGAACAAGCTAGTGGAGGTGATGGAATTCCAGTTGAGCTATTTCAAATCCTGAAAGATGATGCTGTGAAAGTGCTGCACGCAATATGCAGCAAATTTGGAAAACTCAGCAGTGGCCACAGGACTGGAAAAGGTCAGTTTTCATTCCAATCCCAAAGAAAGGCAATGCCAAAGAATGGTCAACCTACCTCACAACTGCACTCATCTCACACGCTGGCAAAGTGATGCTCAAAACTCTCCTAGCCAGGCTTCAACAGTACATCAATTGTTAACTTCCAGATGTTCAAGCTGGGTTTAGAAAAGGCTAGGAACAAGAGATCAAATTGCCAACATCCATTGGATCATGCTTCTGTCCATGGAGTCACAAAGAGTTGGACATGCCTGAGCAACTGAACTGGACTAAACAGGTAGAGATGAGCTCTCCAGATGGCTCAGTGGTAAAGGATCCACCCATGGGTCTGATCCCTGGGTCAAGAAGAGCCCCTGGAGAATGAAATGGCAATCCACTCCACTACTTTTGGAGAATCCCATGAAAAGAGGAGTTTGGTGGGCTCTAGTAAGTACATGGGGTCTCAAAAGGAGTCAGACATGACTTAGCAACTAAAACAACTAGATGTAGACACTCTGGTAACTCATTCAACCGCACTATAAGGGAGGCATTCTCCTTTTACAAATAAGGAAACTCACTCAAAATGAGAGCTAACATCCCAGGTCAGACCTTGTGAGGACCAGAGCAACTGAGGGAATTCCTATCAGTCTGACTCCCAAGTGTACACCTCCCACTCCCTGAGTCCGGAAGGCAATGAGCCCTCAAATCACGCTCAGAGCAGACACACGTAACTGAGCAAATCATTCCCTTCACCACAGAGGTGGCCTTAAGGAATCTTCAGCATCCTCTAATGGTGTAACTAAAAAGGCATAAAAAATGAAACCTGTAGGTCATGCTGACTACCATGCTGGGACAAGACTAGTCATTCTGGTGCCTCAATCAGGCCTAGGGATGCTACAAATATTTGTTGAAAGAATGAATAAAGTACTAATACTGAAAGAGAGAAAACCAAGTTTGGGAATAAAAATGGAATAGAAAACTTAACAATACATACAAATAGAAAGGAACTCTTTTGTTCATTTCATGCACATTGGGATTTGCATGAAATGAATAAGCTGAATAGACCAGCAAACTGAATTTTAGCAGTGGTTTAGATTCACAACAGAAACACAATGAATATTTCAAACTAAAGGCTCACCACATTTACTTGGAATATTGCTCTTCTTAGATGACCTCACTTCCATGCTAAAAAAAATATATATAAAGGTCAGAGTATTTCTGAAAACACACTTTCCTCTAGGGAAACAACATTTCTTAAAATGACAGCCCAGCAAGGCTGCATAGCATCCTGAAAGTCTGGTGGCACCTGCAAGTCTCTTTTTGGCAATAGGTTATTAAAATTTTCTTCTCAGCTATCTCTATAAGTTTGCTTACTAAGTCAGGAAAAATCTTTCTGAAAACAATATAGTTCTTTCATTCTTTCTAACAATTTAGATTGATGTGAAATGTACTGAAGTTGGCAGGGGCCAGGTAAATTGAGATAAAGGATTTAAATAGGTTGGGTATAATTTTTGTGTATAACTAAAGTGAATTAGTGATAATCATTTCTGCAATTAGTATCTACCTTGTAGCTGATGTGTTAACTTGGATGAGTTTCAGGGTCAACGTGAGTTAAGTGTATATCCAGAAAAATGGAGTATACAGTAAAATCTCTTTTTCCTTTCATTAAACAATCTCTAAAATCAGTTCAGATGAGTTCAGTGGATCAGTCGTGTCCGACTCTCTACGACCCCATGGACTGCAGCATGCCAGGCTTCCCAGTCTATCACCAACTCCCGGAGCTTGCTCAAACTCATGTCCATCGAGTCAGTGATACTATCCAACCATCTCTTCCTCTTTTCATCCCCTTCTCTTCCCATCTTCAGTCTTTCCTAGCACCAGGGTCTTTTCCAAGGAGTCAGTTCTTCACATCAGGTGGCCAAAGTATTGGAGTTTCAGCCTCAGCATCAGTCCTTCCAATGAATTTTCAGGACTGACTTCCTTTAGAATGGACTGGTTAGATCTCCTTGCAGTCCAAGGGACTCTCAAGAGTCTTCTCCAACACCACAGTTCAAAAGCATCAATTCTTTGGCACTCAGCTTTCTTTATAGTCCGACTCTCACATCCATACATAAGTGCTGAAAAGACCATAGCTTTGACTAGATGGACTTTTGTTGGCAAAGTAATGTCTCTGCTTTTTAATATGCTGTCTAGGTTGGTCAAAAGAAAAATTTTGGAAGAAAATTATTTCTCTTAAATAATCTCCCCCAATGCAAACTTCAGTCTTTTGCTTTAGACAGGTTTTAATCAATTGTAGCCATTACCTATCATAATAATCAAAAAAGCTTTAATACATATTCTAAAGTGCTAGCTTTTCTCCAGGCCCTGGGCAGGTATGGAAGAAACATAAAATGCATGCATGATGCATGGAATTTAGTTTTCAAAGATGTGGTGAACATATTGCCTAATGCAATGAAAGAAAATATCCTTCTCTGTGGTTAACATCCCAGGGTATGGAGTGGAGGGGCAGGACAGTATGGTACGCTGGCTCCTTCCTCTGACAGCTGTCTTCTTCCCTCTCCACTCACACTCTGCAGTTAGCCACAATAGCACCCATATCACCACTGTGCTTCTTTGCTACTGTGTCTTTCTTCCTTTACTGGAAACACTTGAAAGACAAGAGCTTATCTCAGGCATCACTTTATTCCCAAGAGTCACTGGTTCATAGTCTCTTCTCAGAAAGTGTCAGTGCAACGTTCTTTGTGGGATGGCTGCAGTACCTTCGAGGTCCCTAAGTGACCTGTGAATGGAAAGGGCTGAATAAAAAGCCTCAAGCGATCTTTGTCCCAGGATATTTATACCGCACCAGATCCCTAGGTCCTACCTTATTCCAACCTAGCATGGTGGTTGTGGTTTAGTTGTTAAGTTATATCCAACTCTTGCGACCCATGGACTGTAGCCCACCAGGTTCCTCTGTCCATGGGATGCTCCAGGCAAGAATATTGGAATGGGTTGTCATTTCCTTCTCCAGGGAATCTTCCAGATCCAGGGATCAAACCCAGGTCTCCTGTGCTTCAAGCAGTCTCCTGCATTGCAGGCAGATTCTTTACAAACGAGCCACTAGGGAAACCCCAACTTAGCATAATCTCCCCAAAATTCATTTCTGCTTTAGAAACTCAAAGAGAGGAGGAGGAAGAAGAGTACAGCAGCAATGAAGTACATGTCCCTCTAGTGTGCTGGTTTGGGGGGCCAGGGTGGATGGGGTGATGTCAGAGCTGCCTCCAGAGTTGCCTCTCTTCCATGACTCACTCTATCAGGACTTAACCTTGACACCCTCCAGTGTCAGACTGCTGTGGCAGAAACTCAGACAAGTCACTAAAGTCCTGTCTCTACTCAGGTGTCAGGCAGCATCTTTCTATTCTACTATTCATTTCTTTCTATATGCTCATCCTACATAAACAGGGAGCACGAAGTCCAAAGATCTTTTAAATTACTGTCCCAACCCATCACTGCACAGCATTTTAACATTGAAAGGAACAATGTAACCTGACTCTGCTTTATTGAAAAAAATAAATATTCTGTCACTAAATTTCCTTAAAACCCAAATCATTCTATCTCCAGGAATCTACTCCCATTCATGAATATTCTATGTTTATTATTTCACAAATACCATATTTATATTTCAATACACAATGGAATGTTCCTTTGGGGGGGTGAAAGGGAAATACTTCTGTCTTTATGGTTTTATTGTTTTTCTACCAAATGATTAGAAAGTGAAAGTATGAGCTTTATAGATGTCAGAGGCAATCCTGTTCTGTCATTTTTATGCACATGCTGACTCAATGTCATAGAATAACTGTGTTGCTTTCTGCTTTCCCTGACAGTCCAAAGAAAGAGTAATGCATACAAATCATTTTACTGTTTAAAAGTTTTGAATAAAACATGCTAACCTTGTCATACTAAGTGACAGACAGAAATGTCACCATTGTTTGCCAGGGACAAATAATCCATATATTTCATGTATAATTCATTTGATCTTTAAGAATGTTTAACAATATTGAATTTAGATAAATTTCAATGTTATGATGCACCAAACTTCCTTTATCAATTTACACATGTGCCTCATCAATTTAAGTCTTCATTTGTATTACTCTCATTTTGTATTAAGTATGACAGATCAAGAGGCTATTCTTATTTCCAGGAAAAATTTATAAGTGCATTGTCCATATTATAGCTGCCTCCCTACGTCCCTCGCTCCATCAGGTCTTAACTTGGAAATCTCAAATAACCCAAGGGTTTTAAATCTGCCACAGAAGCCCCAGTTCCAAAAACAGGTTTCTACAAGTCTTTTGACACAGATTCTTTGGTCTCCAAACAGAGACTGAAGAACTCAAAAAGGTAAGATTTCAATCCCTTCTAAGATAAGATTTCAATGGTTTCCCAAGCCTTCCTGTCAGTCAAAGCTAACCAAGGGCAGGTATAAAAAATGAGTTGGCTTGGGGGTAAAATAGATGGACGAGGATATTTTGAACAGATTTCAAAGTGAGCTAGAATTCCTTTTATGCTGTGAATCAAGGAAAATGATGTTGCTGGTCTACTGCTAAGTACGATCTCATGAGCAGCTGCCAATGCAGATAATCTCGTGGTTTCCCTGAATCTGAAAGGACTTCTCTCTCCCATTACCATGTAAAAATAGTGCCTCGAAGAGGAAAAGAAACCATTTGGTTGATGGTGCCCTCCATATGGTTAGAAAATAACATATTACAGAATCATTTAAGAAATGATTCACCGATCTTAGGAACGAATTGAGAAAGTAAATGTAAACCAGCTTAAAGTCTCCAGAAGCATCTTCTGAACAAGCCTATTTCCTGTTCTAGGAAGAGCTACCAATCATTTCAGAACAATTTGATTTTGCCTAAGGATCATCCCGTTGTCCCCTTCTCCCCTGTCATAATATTTTCCTCCTCTGAAAGCCTCAGAAAGTTCTTTCTGCCCTTAGAGATCATTTTACTTCTACTAAGAACATCTGATAAAATAATAAAACTGTCATGATTCAGAGGTTAAGAGTTTTGTTGTTGCTGCTATTGTTTTCAAATGGAGGTAGAAAGCAGGGAGCTGGCATATCCATACATGTTGCATCTTAAAAATTAACAATTCATATAGTCTCTTTGGGGTCTTACCTACATACTCATGAATATGCCAAGTCACCTTCTCTGAATTACAGCAAGGGGCGCACACAGCGCACACAAACATTTAGTTATGTTTTTTCTTTTCTTGGTACCTTGGACAAGGCAAACCATTTTTTACTAGTTGAGCTAACTCCTTTGTGGCCATTCACAGAGTAAAGAAAATTATATGAGAAATTCACTTAAATCTTGAAAGGGGGATAAGTCAGTAATATAAACAGAGTTGGGTAAATAAATCTATGGGAAATTACTTAAATTTATACATTGGACTTAAGAAAGAGCTTCCTTTCGAGAAATGCGAAAAAGCATTAAGGGAGTGAAGAATTCTTCTTTCAAAAACTATTTGGAATAGGTCCTTTTTTTTTTTTTTAAACTGTTCAAATTGCTTCTAATTTTTTGCATAGTACCTTGTGTTTCTGGGATGAGTGTCTATAGTTTTCATTTGATCTTTCAGAGGGCCATGACATACACCAAAGATATTTAAGAATCACTGTTTGTCAGGGTGGAGGCTCTTATTTCTGTAGAAGGGTTTGAGTTACCTCTACCAGGAGGTAGGAAATTATATCAGCTATAATATAGAAAATCAAGGTTTACTGGTCTAGAAGATTTAACGTTGATCCTTAAATAAGTAATTTACACCAGATATTACTGAAAAATTCACATTTCAGTCACAGTATACATATGTCCATAGATTTCCATTATTTTCCAGCAGTTCTAATTTCATTGTGGAACATTTATCAGATGGAAAGGGGCCATTTTATGGGCTTTTGGCAGGTAAAATGAAGTTGGATCTGCTAAATGAAAATCTCATGTTTGAGGAGCCCATGAAATTGGGAATAATTGACTTTTGAACAGAGAGAATCTTAAACCTGCTTTTATTTGCAACAGGACAATAGATTCCTTTGAAGGGATTTTTGTTAACCCTAAATTTTTTTGTTGTTTAATCTGGACCTTTAACTAGCATAAGTTTGTATTAAAAAACTTATTAAATGGGTTCCAATCCTAATTCTCATCATTAAAACCACCATTATGATCATTCATTACTTTGATACCATTAAGTGAATGTTTAAAGGATGGAAGCTGTAATTGATTGAGTGATTCCTCAGAAAGCTGTTTTCCAGAGTACTTTACAGAAATGGCAAATGAAATGCTCTGATATAAATGTATATATATGTGTAATATATATACATATATATATATATATATCAGTTGGATGGCATCAATGACTCAATGGACTTGAGCATGAGTAAACTCTGGGAGATAGTGAAGGACAGGGAAGCCTGGCGTGCTGCAGTCCATGATGTCACAAAGTCAGACAAGACTGAGCAACTGAAAAACAACAACCATGTGTGTATGTGTGTGTGTGTGTGTGTATACACACACACATATATATATATATTTATCCTATATGTGTAATGAGTCTTGCTAAAGTTATTTATCCCCACTTCAGAGAGTTATTATTTCTTCTCACTGACAACAATTTTCTTTGCTCTCTGCAAGGTTTGGAAGGGTTTCATAAATCCTTGTGTTATTTTAAACCTCCCTCATCCTCTACTATCTTTTTATTTTGGAGATTCAGTAAAATCTTTACTATTTTTTTTAAGACAGATTTAGGGTTAAGACTGGTATATTGTCCTTATGGAATCTTCCCCACTATTTTCTACACAGTTACACAGTTGTTTGTATTTTTTTTTCCACTTAAAGCCAGCTGGTTTAAAAAAAAAAGAGTAGGGGAAAAATAATATTAACCTCTAAACGGAAAGAAAACTTTAGCCAGGCCAATGCCAACAGTTCAACAAGAAGCTGACTGACTTTGACTAGGGGTTTTGTGCAGGTATGTACTGTGTGTAATCAATAGGGCAGTGTGGAGAAAAATGTATTGCAGTTATAATTCTGATAAATATAAATAAGTTTAATACTTTTTAGGCTATGAAAGAGCCAGGAGGATAAAAGGTGATAACAGATGCTTCATAGAATTCTATTTGTCTTTTTTATGGTAAAATAAAGAAATAAAGTAAAGAAACTTCTGCTTTCACTTGAAGGCATACTTCCTATTAACCAAATTCTAAGAGAAATGTTCACAGGAATTGCTATATCAATAGTTTGCCTTTATCTACAATGATTAAAATAAAATGTTTTTCAAAACCATAAGCCCCACGCACGTCAACAAAATTTATAATATGAATTTATTTAAAATTCTTCATGATTCATGCTGTTCCAACAGCAAGATGAGATCAATTCACTTAGTGCATTTCACAAAATGAACTATGTTGGCCAAGAAACACTAAGCAGGTTGCCTTGCTATCTTTCTCAACTCCATCCTGAAAGTCCAAGTGTTGAAGCTACATTTCCTGTGTTCACAGGGTGGGGTGGGGGGGTGTGGCAGAGGGGGTGGCATACAGTTTGGTTCAGCAAATGTTTCTTAATAAGGACTTCAGATCTTACAGATAAGAATACTTAAATAGGATAGGAAAGTGCTAAAAAGTAAATACTATTGTAAAGTAATTAGCCTCCAACTAATAAAAATAAATGGAAAAAAAAAAGTAAATAATCAGGAGGAGAATGAGAAGAAGGAAGAGGTGATTTACAACCAATGTAAAAACAAATGGGCCATGGGTGACTGCACTTTCCAAGGTAAACATGCATTGCAGTGTAGCATGATCCTGTACCACTGAGGGGAAAAAGTGTTATTTATAGAAAGTCACTTAATGAATCAAATGGTGAGAATTTTAGTTTCGCAAAACATCTTGATGGGTGGTTTTAATGTAGAAAGATTAGCCCAGGGAAAGGACTGGGAGGTAATGAAGAAATGAGGGAGATCTGAATTACTTTGCAGATAAAAATAAGCAAGACTTGGGAGTTTGAGGCTTGGGGGAACTTTCAGGGATTCTCAGCCAAATATCAGAGCAGATTTCTCCTTACCAATGCCCTCTATAATTAGTTGGTTCCTCTAAATAAGAGATCTAGAATTTTAAGACACAGATAACTGGTCAAAAACATTTTTCATTAAAGTCTTTTTAATTTTTTACTGAAGGACTATTAAAGAATAATCAGATACTACCAATAAAGCTATCTCAACTATGTGCTAGGAAGATTTCTTCCTTTTGTTTACAAAAGTCCAAATAGGGACAACCCCTGCCTTCTGAATTAAGATGGGCAAAGAGAGATCCTCCATGGTCAAAGTCCATGAACTTAACTTTCCCTGATCGTGAGGTGATTCAGTATTTTGCTTTATAACCAAGATAAATGTACAGAGCATCTTTCAATTATAGCTTTTCATTTCTCATGTGGGCCACTCAGAGACTTGTTGCTTCTATTTCCTAAAGAAATAATTCAAAATAGCAAGCCTACATAATTTCTCATATCCTAGAGGAAGATGTAAACATTTTCCAGGACACTTGGTGTTTTCACTCTCCTCAACTGGAACTTACGTAAGCTTATCTTTTGAAAATGGAAACATCCTAGTTCTATGGGCATTAATGATAGTAGATCAAGTCTGTAGATTGAAGAAGGGTTTTCGTATTATAAACTCACAGCCTGTTTTTGGTTTTTTTTTTTTCCAAGAATCCACACAAAGGACATGGAAAAAACTTGAGGAGAAACTAAGAATATGGGTAGCTGTGGCATAATCTAAGAAGACTGGACACTACCTGTCCTTTGAGCAAAAGGCTGAAGACCCTGTGATAGAGTTAATCACTAGGAAATACCAGCGAGGGTAAAGCCTAAGGATTTTAAAAGCAGGGGCATCTAAAATACAAATGCAGTTTGTTGGCAGTGCTGGGAGGCAACATAACAAATTCCTGATGTCCCCAAACCCTCAATAAAATCTTCAAGTACAGAATGCCTTTGCTAATGTTATCTTGGCAAAAGTGCAAAAATAAGTCTTGATAAACATAAAAAGAAACATTGAAGGAAATGAGATACACAGAAGAGATTTTACAATTCAGAGGAAAATAAGAAACCAAGGTAAAAACTTAAATTATCCATGAATTCTCAGGGGTGGGTGAAGAACGGGATTTCCACCAAAACTGGTGGGTTGGCCAGTTCATGGTTGTGGTGGCAGGATGTCTGTTTGGTTGGTTCATTTCAATTGCTTTTTTATAATATTAAAGATATGATTAAAGATATGATATCTAGCCAGCTGATATTTGGGGAATGTATATAAAACAGATTTATCCCTTACTCTGATGATCACAGCAAGTTCACAATGGCATAAGACAAATGAGAAATTAGAGATGGTAAAAGGAAATAAATTATATGCCATAAAAGAATAAATAAAAACGGATCTCCTCTGCTACATTGTTCTCACTCGATGTCAAAGAGTGCTTATTTTTTGTTTGTTTGACCTTTTTGTATTTTTCCTGGAGGTGATAGGTAGAAAAATAGCATTTGGAAAGGGTAAATCCAACAAGAAATCCAAATGTCTAAAGGGAGATTCATATATAGAATAAAATGAAGGAAGATAAATTTGGCGACTAATAAATTTAATCTACTGACATCACAATTAAATAAGATTCTTGTGATTCTATCCACTATGAATATTGTATTTCCCACAATTTTGCCCATACCCTTTCTTTAAGAAAAAGAAGAAAAATATTAGTTGAGAGGCACACTAATGAGTAATGTGCTCATCAATGTCCTGATCTACATATTTTCCTCAGAAAGCAATTCAATCTTTCTTTCATCCATCTAGAAACAAATTATAGAGCCTTTCCTTCAGTTCATTTTTGAGGGAAAGCTTTTGAAAGCAGGGACTCTGGAAAAGTACAGTTCTAGGCTGAGTACAAAATGAAACAGGGCAAAGGATAACAGAGTTTTGCCAAGAGAAGGCAACAGTCATAGCAAACACCCTCTTCGAACAACACAAGAGAAGACTCTACACATGGACACCACCAGATGGTCAACACCAAAATCAGATTGATTATATTCTTTGCAGCAAGAGGTAGAGAAGCTCTATACAGTCAGCAAAAACAAGACTGGGAGCCAACTGTGGCTCAGATCATGAACTCCTTATGGCAAATTCAGACTGAAATTGAAGAAAGTAGGGAAAACCACTAGACCATTCAGGTATGACCTAAATTAAATCCCTTACGATTATACAGTGGAAGTGAGAAATAGATTCAAGGGATTAGATCTGATACACAGAGTGCCTGAAGAACTATGGATGGAGGTTTGTGACACTGTACGGGAGGCAGGGATCAAGACCATCCCCAAAAAAGAGAAATGCAAAAGGCAAAATGAAGTCTAAGGAGGTCTTACAAATATCTGAGAAAAGAAGAGAAGTGAAAGGCAAAGGAGAAAAGGAAAGATATACCCATTTGAATGCAGAGTTCCAAAGAATAGCAAGGAGAGATAAGAAAGCCTTCCTCAGCGATCAATGCAAAGAAATAGAGGAAAACAATAGAATGGGAAAGACTAGATATCTCTTCAAGAAAAGTAGAGATACCAAGAGAACATTACATGCAAAGATGGGCACAATAAAGGACAGAAATGGTATAGACCTAACAGAAGCAGAAGATATGAAGAAGAGGTGGCAAGAATACACAGAAGAACTATACAAGAAAGATCTTCATGACCCAGATAACCACAATGGTGTGGATCACTCACCTAGAGCCAGACATCCTGGAATGTGAAGTCAAGTGGGCCTTAGGAAGCATCACTATAAACAACGCTAGTGGAGGTGATGGAATTCCAGTTGAGCTAATTCAAATCCTAAAAGATGATGCTGTGAAAGTGCTGCACTCAATATGCCAGCTCATTTGGAAAACTCAGCAGTGGCCACAGGACTGGAAAAGGTCAGTTTTCATTCCAATCCCAAAGAAATGCAATGTCAAAGAATGTGCAAACTACAACACAATTGCACTCATCCCACACGCTAGTAAAGTAATGCTCAAAATTCTCCAAGCCAGACTTCAACAGTATATGAACCATGAACTTTTGTATGTGCAAGATGTATTTTAAAAAGGCACAAGAACCAGAGGTCAAATTACCAACATCCACTGTATCATCAAAAAAGCAAGAGAGTTCCAGAAAAATATCTACTTCTGCTTTATTGATTATGCCAAAGCATTTGACTGTGAATCACAACAAACTGTGGAAAATTCTTCAAGAGATGGGAATACAAGACCACCTGACTTTCCTCCTGAGAAATCTGCATGCATCTCAAAAAGCAACAGTTAGAACTGGACATAGAACAACAGACTGGTTGCAAATCAAAAAAAGGAGTACGTCAAGGTTGTATATTGTCACCCTGCTTATTTATCTTATATGTAAGTACATCATGTGAAATGTTGTACTGGATGAAGCACAAGCTGGAATCAAGATTGCTGGGAGAAATATCAATAACCTCACATATGCAAATAACACCACCCTTATGTCAGAAAACAAAGAAAAACTAAAGAGCCTCTTGATGAAAGTGAAAGAGGAGAGTGAAAAAGTTGGCTTAAAACTCAACATTCAGAAAACAAAGATCATGGCATTCGGTCCCACCACTTCATGGCAATAGGTGGGGAAATAGTGACTCACTTTATTTTTTCAGGCTCCAAAATCACTGCAGATGGTGACTGCAGCCATGAAATTAAAAAACTCTTTCTCCTTGGAAGGAAACATGGCCAACCTAGACAGCATATTAAGAAGCAGAGACATTACTTTGCCAACAAACATCCATCTAGTCAAAGCTATGGTTTTTCCAGTAGTCATGTATGGAGGTGAGAGTTGGACTGTAAGAAAGCTGAAAGCCGAGAGCAGAAGAATTGATGCTTTTGAGTGTGGTGTTGGAGAAGACTCTTGAGAGTCCCTTGGACTACAGGGAGATCCAACCAGTCCATCCTAAAGGAAAGCAGTCCTGAATATTCATTGGAAGCACTGATGCTTAAGCTGAAACTCCAATACTTTGGCCACCTGATGCGAAGAACTGACTCATTGGAAAAGTCCCTGATGCTGGGAAAGATTGAAGGCAGGAGGAGCAGGGGATGACAGAAGATGAGATGTTTGGATGGCATCACCAACTCAATGGACATGAGTTTGAGTAAGCTCCGGGAGTTGGTGATGGACAGGGAAGCTTGGCGTGCTGCAGTCCATGGGGTTGCAAAGAGTTGGACACGCCTGAGCAACTGAACTGAACTGAGGGTGAATCTAAACATGAAACTGAAAGTTGCTCAGTCGTGTCCAATTCTTTGCAACCCCATGGACTGTACTGTCCATGGAATTCTCCAGGCCAGAATGCTGGAGTTCGTAGCTTTTCCCTTCTCCAGGGGATCTTCCTGACCCAGGAATCGAATCAGGGTGTCCCACATTGCAGGCAGATTCTTTACCAGCTGAGCCACAAGGGAAGCCCAAGAATACTGCAGTGGGTAGCCTATCCCTTCTCCAGCAGATCTTCCCAACCCAGGAATCAAACCAGGGTCTCCTGCATTGTAGGAGTTCTTTACCAACTGAGCTATCAGGGGCTACTACCTCATTCTGTGACACTGGAGTAAGTTGCAGAGTCTATCCAGGCCTCAGTTGCTTCATCTGTAAATGGGGAACATAAGTCTCAAATTTTAAGATTATTTTTAAGGACTCAATGGGTTAATACATATAAACTACTTAAGAACAATGCCTGGCAGATAAAAAGACCATAGAAGTGTTGGCTGCTACTATGACTTTTACTCATATAAAGGCAGCAAAATATTTGTCACATAGTAGTTACTAAGTAAACTAAGTAGTTACTAAGTAAAAGAGTTCCATCTTTCTCATCTTTGGGTATGAGGTACCACTCTCCCTCATTTTTAGACAAATATGGTCACTACTTAGCCTTCTTTCCCATCTCCACAGTGACTGGCCCACTCCTCATCTCTAACAACCACACTAGTATTAGTTGTTGTTTTGTTTTGTTTTTTTTTCCATTTATACTGTTAGTTACTCAGTCACATCCAACTCTTTGCAACCACATGGATTGCAGCCTACAAGGCTCCTCTGTCCATGGTATTCTCCAGGCAAGAATACTGGAGTGAATTGCCAATCTCCTCTCCAGGAGATCTTCCCAACCCAGGAATTGAACCTGGGTTGCCTGCATTACAAGAAGATTCTTTACCATCTAAGCCACCAAGAAAGCCCTACGAGAATGCAAATGTACATCACAGATTGGAGACAAGGCATAAATAAAATACTGTAGGGTTATCAATCTCAGTGCTTTGAGCCTTAAATTTTTAAAGACAGAAAGGGCTTCAGACATCACTGATTCCAAATCTGTTATCTTCTTTCTATTTTCTTCAAGTATCCCTATTTAGTTGATTTCAATATTCTATACCCAGCTATACTTTACCCCTACATCTGACCTCCCCAATTATGTACAGTAATTCTCTTTCCTGACCACACAGTAGAATAATGTGAAACTTTAAAAGTACCAAATTTTTGATATTAGTTTTCTAAAAATGGCTGATCATTAAAATCCCCAGTTTTAAGTTATTTAAAACTACGTATTCCACCGCTGACCAAGAAAATCAGTATATATGGGGTGGGGCCCTAGAACTTTTTTTTTTCGGAAGCACCTAAAATAGTTCTAATATCCATCTTAGTGTAGATACCTCTATTGTACTGAGACATATGATGCTGTCCTTCATCTCACCTCATCCAATCACACCTCACTTGAACTGGAGTTCGGGAAAAGAGGAGTGAAAAGCCATCATACTAAGAGGGGGGAAAAGGTGTATTTTCTTTTATTTTTTACCTTGATACTCATTTTATGTCTTAGATATGATGACTACAGTTTTATACATAGTTTTATCCTACTTGCTTGGGAATGATTTCTATCCCTGCTAGGGTAGCTTTTGGAACAATTCTGACTTCTCAGGGATTCCAACTAGTCTCACTTCTACTCCTAGGATATCATCAAGTGCTTTGTGTGTTGCCATTTCTCAGAAGTCTATTAAACAAAGAATTCCCCTCTCTCTGAAAAGAACATTTATGGACAGAAACATGACTGAGTATGAACATTTACGGACTGAGTGTGAAAATTGCAAATCAACATGCCTATAGCCATAACAAACATGCAAGCTAATAGTATAAAAAGGAAAGGCACACACAACAAGCACTGAAGGATGTACCCAGACTGAGTAAGATCTTTTTTTCTTCAGCCTTTTTCCCAGCTCTCACCTCCTCCTTCAAGGCTTATTTTTGTACAAATCACATCCTGCAAGGAAATCAGCTATCCTGCCAAACGGGTACTTGGTAGCTGGCTAGTTGCCAGGAAATTGTGTGTGTGTGTGTGTGTGTGTGTGTGTAAGATTTTACTTTAAATTAGACTGGATAAGTGCTATTGGAATATATTTCTTTTTGTGTGTATTCACTTCCTATTACCTTGGGGATAATTACTGGGAATAGAGTGGTGAAAAACCTTAATATGAACCATTGAAGACATTCAATTCTGCGGCACAGGGTCTCATATCTATATGGCTATTTCCCTCACCTTGTTTAAGGATATTCAGCTTAGCACACAAGAAAAAAGAGTAAGATTTGCTCACCCACATTTTGTTTCAAGCACAGATAAACTTCTTCACTAGGGTCTTAATGTGAGTGTACAAAAACTGTCTTTCTTAAGGTTTCATTTGGTTTATAGACCAAAGTCCATGGAGCAGCCCATCTGATTTTCAAAAGTCAAAGAACTAAGCAACAGAGAAAAGGTTATTTATGAGGATTTGAGAATCATAGACTATTTAGGGCCTAGAATTCTAAACCTCATGTTAGGATTTCTCTAAATCATTTAAGTATTACGACATCAAAAACAGAAAAGAGAAATTTCCCTTGAAAAGGACACTCTCATAAAAGAAAAACCTGAGCGAAGAGGAAACATTTTTGTTCTCAGAGAATGCTATGAATACTGCTACCACAGGACTTGTCAAACTGCTTACCTACTGTCTACCTCTCTCATGACACTGAGACACCTGAGGGGCAGAGACCACATCCTGCCTGGAACGCTGACATCCACAAGCACTTGCAGGATCATTGAATATAATAATCCCTCTTTCCAGTCACAGAGAAGAGAAATAAACTGAATGCAACATGTGCTTTCTATAGCCTGACCGCCTGCATTCAAATCCCAATTCTTCCACTTATTAGCTGGGTAACCGTGGGCAAGATGCTTAATACCTCTGTGCCTCAGACTGCTCATTCTAAAAACAAGATAACAGCACTCACTTCACAGGGTGATTACAAGGATTAAATAAATCAATATATGTAAAGCACTAAGAGCAAGTACATACTGAAGTGTTAGCTGTTGGCATATGCTACTTCAATCTTTCCAACAATTATCTGAGATAGACACTATTATCCCACTTTATGGATATGAAAACTGAGGCCTAATTAAGCTTTCAATTGGCAGATGTATTATTTAAATTGGTTTTACCTGTTTTCCTAAGCGTCTGCTCTTTGTCTGACTCCAGGGTGTCTCCTTTTTGAACTTCTGTTTAATTCAGTTGATTCTAGTTCTACTGGATATAAGGTATTGTATGTGGTGCTACTTAGAACATGGAAAGACAAACTAGGCATGGTGTCTCTTTTCAAAGGGATTAAATTTTTTTATCTTAATAAAGTTTACACTGGAGGAAGATGTGGATACAACTAGTTTTAGTAAAAGGAAAACTTTATAAGTAATTTAACAGAATATTGAATAGGGATGAAAGACAGAGGGAAGATTCTGGTTAAAGGTAGGAAAGGCATCATGTAAGAGGTGGTTTTCAAATGGCTTTGTGGGTGGAAATGGCAGGCTGCAGTGGGAGCAGGGAGCGGAAGGAAGGGAAGACCTATCAGATGGAAATCATCATATGTGCAATACTAGAGAGGCAAAAAATCAGACAGATACACCCCCTGCTCAAAGAAAGTGAGATGAGTTAAGTTTGCAGCTATGAAGTGTAACAAAGCTTGGAGAAGTAGTACATGTCCACTTTGGAAAGGGCCTAAAAGTTGCGCCAAGCATTAAAACTGCTTTAAGTCATGAGGAGTTGGTCTAGGTTTCTAAAAAGGCTTACAAGGAGGATATAAAGGTTGTCATATGACCGAAATTCTGTCTTAGAATATTTCTTAGGATATGTTGTTAAGGGAAAGTAGATAAAATGCTAAGAAGCAGGGCCAGGGAAAACAATGCAAAGAAAAAAATTATATCATGATATAGGACAGTAATACTGAGAAAAAGAAGAGGGAAACGAAGGCTAAAAGTGATACTAAAAGCAGGAAGTAGAAAATGACTAGAAGTAGAGGGAAAAAAAAAAGAAGGCTAAATATGATTGTAAATTTAGAGCATTTACACAGTGCCTGGAAATATACTACATTATCTCATTAAATTCTCACAACCACCTTGCAAGAGAATATAATGCCATTTTTTCACAAAGGGAAATAGAGGTCTGAGTTTGAATATTGACTCTTGGCACTTACCGAATGAAATGGGAAGAATTACTTAGCCCAAGACTTTATTTTCTCATATGTAATATGTAAACAATAATAGCTGTCCTGTGGTGGTATTGTGAAAATTAAACTAGATGATGTTTATAACTTGCCTTAAAGGAATTAGCATATATTATCTAGCTATTGCTAATTGCAATATTACCTATTGCTATTACAGTAATATTGGTGAGAAAAATCATGTCCCTAGTAAGAGTCAAAGATAAAATTCAATCTCATATCCTTATAATTCCAAAGTCTACCCATTTCCTAACACTCTATGTTTCACCTCTAAGTGTAGAGGAATGACTTATGTCTTTGGAGTGGGGGATGGGAACCAAAATAATACATAGGAAAATGAGATCACTGAAGTCCTCAAATGAGTCCCAAATCAGTATTTAATTAAAAGATTGTTTTGTTCTCAATCTGAGTATGAATGCCATTTATCAAATAGACTATAAATTATATACCACTTCATTTGTAAAAATTATCATTCAAATACAGTATTAGAAAATTAGGATTCACTGCTTAATATGTAACTTGCCAATAAAAATTTCATGAAGCATAGAGCACTTTGGAGAAATCTTTTTAATTGGCAATACCCATTCATCAGAGGTTGCCTTATTTTTCAACCCCATTAGCTATGTAAGATTATATGGAAATATTTGACAAAAATTTTAACTATTCAATCCAAGGTGTTATTAAAATAGTAAAGCTGATATTCACTGCATACATCAAATCTTAAAAAGAGAACACCTGTCCTTTAATGGGTGCAATGACATCTGGAATTTTCTTTTTTGCAGACATGCAACATTCAACCTGATTAATTTTTAATTTTCTAATTTCTTAAAGGGCAAATTTTAAAACTGGATTTTTTCCTCACAATACTGAAAACGCAAAAATGTCAAGAACATTTATCAAATAGCCATAATTACAGAAGGGTATGGCTTCTGCTTTAAATCTAAATCACTTCAGGCTGAGGTAATTGATGTTTGGATAACAGAAAGCCACCTAACCACTTGGACACCAGAAGGTAAGGGCAACCATAGTTTTAGGCAATTATGATTAAAAGGCATAATTTTTCTGTTTCAGCTTACTTGGCCTCATCCCATTTTCATTTTTTAAAAGAAGGCAGCCAGTTGGAGCCACAATGTCAGCTCTATCTTTGATAGTATACTAAGGGTTATTAGATGGCAGAAAAGGTTCCACGCGTAGCTAAATAGCACACCATATGTTGTATATCACCATGGTTGTACTTTTTTCCTTCATAAGAGCACTGGAAATAAGATATACAAATGAATCTAAGAGGAAAATCATTATTTCTTTTCAGATGAAGCCAAGCACCAAATAAGAACAGGAGTAAAAATATTCTACTCCCATAAACCTATCAACCAAATGATAAATCTACCATCAGTGGATGACAAAAAAATAAAGGAGGAAAAAGCCAAGAAAGTGGTTTCATTCCTTAATAAAGCTTTCCTTCATACCAAGGTGATATTACTGATCTTCCATCAGAAGCACTGTTCACATGTGCATTACATTCAAATTCAATCCTATTCTCTAGCCTGTTCCCACTGAAATATACCACACATATTGATAGGATGACTGGCCAGAGTCAAACCCGAAGTCTCCAACTCCAGAAAAAAAAAAAAAGCAAACTGCCATAACCAACATTAGTAACTGGCTAATCAGATACTGGGTCTTCCTTAGTGCTTTTCCACCTGCCAGTGCAGGAGATGTGGATTGGATCCCTGCATCAGGAAGATCCCTGGGGAAGGAAATGGCAACTCACTCCAGTATTCTTGCCTGGAAAATCCCTTGGAGAATGGATCCTGGTGGGCTACAGTCCATGGGTTAAAAAAGAGTTGGACACAACTTAGCGACTGAACGACAACCACAAGAAACTAGATAGTGAGCAAAGGAGGAAGCAACTTCTCTGAGAGAAAGCAAGGCAGGTTGAGGCATTATGGTCGAGAAGCAGTAAGAAGGGAAAAGACACTGAAGGAACTTTCTTAAAGTTCAACCTGAGATGGAAAATATTTTTGAAAATAAATGTTTCCATGTTGAAATCTATAGAATTCTTCTCCAATAAGTCACATACCTTAGTAATTAAGGCACCACACCTCCCCCCACACTCCAAAAAATGAAAAAGCATCCATTTTCATTCTAACTCCATTTGCCTGAAACCAAAAATTTCTACACAGAATAAATGAGAAAGTTGAGGTGAAGACTGTCTTAAAAAAAAAATTCTGTTTCAGCATGGTTTTAAAAAACAAAATTACAAATGCATTTGCTTAATATTATTACCCACTGTTTCTGCTTCTCACGTAGTTCATCTGTATATCATTCTCTTTTGCTTCAGGATCCAGGACTTCGTCAGTGTCACAAGTGGCCAGCCTGGACGAAGCTGGACACAGACATCAGGCTGTCCCTCGGAGGCCAAGCCTGACAAAGCAAAAGAAAAGTTTCTAGGCTATCGTGGGGAAAAGCCTAGAGGCAAACTAAAGACTGCTGGGACAGCAAAGAAAGTTCAGGCAGACACTTGTTAAGCATTAAAGAGGTCAAGAAGTAAACGACACCGCAGGTGAACAGAGTTTATCATGAGTAGACTCTGATGGCCGGCGTTAAGCCGAGGGTCAATCAATCAGATAGACGGCATCTGGGGATCTAGCCACTCACGGTGGAAACCTAACCATAGCAGCCAAAGATGAGTAGCAAAGCCCAGCTAAGAGATCCAGAACCAAGCCCCAAACCAGAATTGACTCAAGGGAGAACCTAAGACCTCTGGATGGAGAAAGTCTAATAGTTTCCACAGCAGGGTAAATTTTTTCCACAGGAAAGGGTAAGGATCCAAATGCAATAGGACAGTCTCCGTGAAGTTCATGAGGTATCTGATACCTCATGGTAATCCCTAAGCAGAAAACAATTTCATGAAGTATAAATGCATGCACATATTTGACCAAATAAAAGAAAAAAAGGACAAGACTATACTAGGCTCTATTGGTATTTAACTGAAGATGGGAAGCCCGTGTTATTTCATGAGGCTCATCAACCTGACTCCCAACCACTAGCAGCAAGAAAGACTTACACCTGCTCTTCTGGAATCTGGCCATCAACAAATAAGGATAGAGCGAATGAGCTGTCTTTTACTCAAACCAAGTAGCAGTGGTACAGTGTGTTGCAACTTTCGCAGCTCTGGGAACTCTTAACATTGGAGGTGCCACCCCACATCATTTTAAACATAATAAAACACACCCATATATAACCAAAAATAGATTATAACAGTTTAAGAAATGAGTGGAATTGCATTTGACTACACAGCACTGTTACATTGTATATATCTATTTAAATATTCATTAATTTTTATTCTGTAGGTTTATAATTATTTTCAGCTGTGTTTTTTCCCCTCCCTGCAAGTATCATGCTATGCTCTAGGCCTGCTGACACTGTTTTGTTTCTTTTTTTTTTCTTTGCTTTGTTTTGCTTTTCTAACTGGCAAATTTTTACAGTTTCCCAAAAAATGTGTTTTAGTTTTATATGAACAAAAGGATTTAATGTATAAAAAAGGACCCTGAGCAACTTACAGGTACATTTGGTTAAGACTCAGTAACGCCTCAGATGCTGTGGGTAGTAATTGCTTTGAAAGAACTGGTTAGCATTTGCAGTTCAGTATTTATTCATTCAAAATACAGTGAGTGTGAACTCTTCCTGAATACTGTGCTTAAGATAAGAAATGTAGTAGTGAACAATGAGACTTGGTTTTCTGGTTATGAAGTTTTCAATCTATCCACTCAGATATCCAGAAATACATGACCCATTACTTAATTATATCCAGTGTCTCTTCTTAAGTGACTATTGTTCCTGCAGAGTCCTTATTCACCTGGTAAAACAGCATTTATTAACTTGAATCAACATGGGGAGTGGCATTAAAATGTACACAGCATGAAGTTCTGGTTCTTCTTTGGGACACTCTGAAAAACTGTGTCCATAATTTTAGAGAATACATATAATGATGCCATGAAATATGTTGCCAGAGTAGGGCTTGAATCCCGGTTCTATCATTTACCTTGTATGCCCTTAGGTAAGTTATCTAACCATCTTGAACCTTCCTTTCTTCATCTAAAATGTAGGTATCTAATTTATGGGATTGTTGTGATTAATAGTTAGCATAATGTAAATGAATGGTGTGGAACCTTGGCATAAGTATTCAGTTTGTAGTTGCTGCTGCTGTTGTTGATATCTCCACAAGTGAAGTTGATTCACGTTATTCCAAGAAAGGAGAAATAAGAAAGACCATTGAAAGGGCATTTGAAACTATCCAATTGAATAAAGCTCTTATAGAATTATTATGTAAACACACATTTCTCTCCTATTGAGAGTCTACGGCAATTCAAAAAGAATAATGTTATTAATCTCAACCTTTCAAAAGTCAAGCAGTGATAATACCACTTTGTGAAGCTCTTTTAAGAAAAATAAATCAAAATATCTAAGCACAAAACAATTCATTACAATGTTATTTAAAATGTTGAGAAGTTGCAAACAGTCAATGTCCAACAATAAGAAATGTTTAGCAAATAATTCCATATCTATTAGCAAGATAATATTGATACTTTGAAAACTCTAAATTGTGGAAGTATTTCTGAAATAGTATCAAGGAAAAATAAGTATAAATTATGAATGCAACTATTTTAAAATACATGCAAAAAATAATTTAGACGAGTTCACATCAAAATGATATTAGATGTGTTACTGCAGTGGTATAGTAGTAATTTCACTTTTCTTTTTTTTTTTTTGCCATTTCATAATGTCTCTCAGGTATTTCTGCACTTAATACAATAAAACCCATATTTTAAAAGCAGCACCTGTACGTTATTGTTCTAACATTAAAATTTGGCAAACTTTAAGAGGGCTAAGGAATCTTCTGAGTATTTGAAGGGCTGAGGAGGATGGAATTATTTCCAACATCACCTCATCTATAGTTATTGTGATCTTCTTAGCATCAATGGAAGGTAAAACCAACATATTACGCAGACTTGGCTCTGTAAATTACAGCTATGCCAGTGAGCAGAGTAGGCTGGAAACAATCAGGTTATCTACATAATGAACAGACATATTCAGTCTCCAATAAGATTCTCATGCACACTGAATTCATATTAGCAGAAGTGCAACTGATTTGCCAATATCCTGAAGATTAATTTTATTCTGGTCCACATTTTGTTAATTATTAATTGACTGATGACACACATGCCAAATTTGTCAAATGAAATTCTCCCTGCAAAAGAGAAAAGGAGAGATCTCTGAACAACCTTTTTATCATCTTTTGAGGTGATCACTCAGGTGATCCTCTGAGTTAACTGGGGTGGCAAGAAGAGAGTGAGGGGTGTAAGCTCAGAGCACTTTGGAGCTGAAGGTACCGAGCTGAGCAGATTTGGAAAACAAATGCATGTGTTAATTACCAAAGTGATTTTAAGAGCAGAATCCTGGAAGGATAGCCAAATAAAATTAATCCTTTAAAGTGTTAAGGCAAAATTTTAAATCACAATGGTGAGCTCTAAGAGAATGTTTCAATATCACATGTGTTGTTGTTGTTGAGTCAGTCGCTAAGTTAGCTCTGACTCTTTTGCGACTGCATGGACTGTAGTCCACCAGGCTCCTCCGTCTATAGGATTCTCCAGGCAAGAATGCTGAAGTGGATTGCCATTTCACTCTCCAGGGGATCGTCTCAACCCAGGGCTAGAGCTTGCATTTCCTGCATTGCAGGCAGATTCTTTACCGCTGAGCCACCAGGGAAGTACCAATATTGCATATATCTTGAAGCTAACATGGACCAGTGCTTCCATGATTTCTGACAATTTTAAGTTCACATCAGGAAGTCTGTGTGTGAGAGAGAGAGGGACAGAGACAGAGAGACAGAAACAGATGGAGGGGAGAGGAGGAAAATAGGGAGAACAGAGAAAGAAGGAAATAGGAGAAGGAAGATTTGTAGCATCCATGTTTAATATCATCCTAAAGCAATAAAGGAATTTATTATCCATCTTTGTGTGTGTGTGTACATGCACAGCTGTAAATCAATATGTAAGCTTACAATGTTTTCTCAAAAGATTACTTCTAAATACCAATAGTTTGCAATAAACAATGTAGACAACAGAAAGCAGTAATGACTAATTCCTATGCTTGGTCAATGAAGGCAACAGGAAAACCCAAACATGAAAACTGTTCTTCAGCTATAACATAATTAAGAATAGATTACTGCATAGTTGCTGTCCTTTGCAGATTTAAAAACCTTAAAATTAAGAGCAAATATTAAAAGGCAGTAAGGTACTACAGACAATATGAATTCTCAGTGCTCACGAAAAATTAGCTATTCCATCAACTAACAAGTATTTATCGTTACTACATGCCAAGCACCCTGTTAATATCACAAATTTCTGTCTTTACAGATACGGTCCCTACCCACCTAGAGCTTTCAGTCTAGTAAGAGACAGGTACCATATCTACATTTAAAGAAAAATCATTATAAACTGTGACGGGTACTGGGTGGAGGAACATACAGATGTATAAAATATATAACAGATGGATTTGTCCTCATCCTACTACCTAAGAAAGGGCTTCTCTGAATAATTTTGTATTTTTTAACTTTTTATTTTATATTGGAGTATAGCCAGTTAACAATGTTGTGATAGTTTTAAGTGCACAAAAGAGTGATACATATACACATACATGAACTGTGGTGTTGGAGAAGACTCTTGAAAGTCCCTTGGACAGCAAGGAGATCAGACCAGTCCATCCTAAAGGAAATCAGTCCTGAATATTCATTGGAAGGACTGATATTGAAGCTGAAACTCCAATACTTTGGCTACCTGATGTGAAGAACTGACTCATTTGAAAAGACCCTGATGCTGGGAAAGATTGAAGGAGGGAGGAGAAGGGGACAACAGAGGATGAAATGGTTGGATGGCATCACTGACTCAATGGACATGAGTTTGAGTAAGCTCCAGGAGTTGGTGGTGGATAGGGAAGCCTGGTGTGCTATAATCCATAGGGTCTCAAAAAGTCAGACATGACTGAGAGACTGAACTGAACTGATACATATACATATGTATATATGTATGAATATATCCATTCTCCCCCAAACTCCTCTCCCTTCCAGGCTGTTATATAACACAGAGCAGAATTCCCTGTGATATACAATGGGTCCTTGTTAGTTATGCATTTTAAATATAGCAGTGTATATATATCCATCCCAAACCCCCTAACTATCCCTTCCCCACATCCTTCCCCGCTAGTAACCAAAAGTTCCTTTTCCAGGTCTGTGAGTCTGTTTCTATTTTGCAATTAAGTTTATTTGTATCATTTCTTTTTAGATTCTGCAGTAACATTGATCTGAGATATGAAGGGCCAGTAGAAATTCACCAGGTAAAGAAAGAGAGGAAGAGCATGGGTACAGTATTAGCATAGGCTCTGTGCTGGGATGGAACTTAGCTTCAGTGGATTACTCCAAGGTCAGTGCCATGGTAAGCACTGAGTTTGGGATAACAAGAGAGGTTACTAAGAAAAAAAACAAAGCTTCTCCTTTCCCATCCTGACATAAGGCAAGAGGGGCCCAGAATTATTTATTCAAAGGACTAAGTAGTCATTTTATCTCCACCTCCTTGCCCTTTCTCTACACCTCCACACCACCATCAGGTCCATGATGTGGGGTTAGAGTAGAGAAGGGAAGACGTTACGGTGGAGGTTGATAGCCTTGCATGAGAGCAGAGTCCCAGGTCTTGATTTTTCACTGTAGGACGTCTATAGAAGGTGGACGACATGAATCATGCCAAGAGAACCACAGTGAGAACTCCTGTGGGTGTGGCCAAACACTGCCTGCTCAGAGGCTGGGGGAAGGGAGTGACGGCTGCCATAGCAGCCAGGCCATCTTCACTCCCTCATGGCCAGTACTGTACTAGAAGCCCTACTAGGATCACCTCATTATGACTCTCTGTAAATTGAAGATTATTATTATCCAATTATCCAAGAAAGAGCATGAGACTTTAAGAGATAAGTTGTTGTTTAACAGCATATGTCTTATAAATTCAGTGTTTGAGCTCAGAGAGTCTGACTCTGGCCTTCCTGATCTAAATCCACTGCGCTGTCTGAGGTTGAATGTCCCAAGGCCCAAGGTAGCTGGGTCCTTGAAGCAGATTCAATTTGTTTATAGAAATGAAAGTTCTTAACACTCTAGTGTTGGGGAGAAGAATCTATACCAGCTTCACTAAAAAGATTCATTTTGAGGAATGAAGAGGAAAGAGGAAAAATTAAGTGAAAGAAGAAAATCAGTTATGACTCCATTAAAAGCCTAAGGAGAGATTGGTAGCTTGGCCTAAGCTTAAGCCTAAAGTTGCTACTAGTAAAGCCAGAGTGACATGGTCAGATTTTGGAGATATTTAGGAAGTAAAGTCAAGGCACATGGCGATGAGTTTTTATAGGGGGGCCAGGGATAAGCAAGTATCAGAGATGATTTCTACATTTATTGCTTACTCCACTTCAAATATCCTTTTATATTAGTATCATATGTTCTAGAATTCAAAGAACATGTCTGGCAGAAGACATAAATTTTGAAGCTGATCATACAATGATGAATTCTAATTTATATTTTCAAATGGCCCTTTTCAACTATAAAAATGTGTTACAGCTAATTTTATAAAATTTCATTGCTAAAACCTTCTGTGGGAGAAACAAAATAACAGGTAGTATAGTTCTAAATCTAATTTTAAGGCAAGAATATGGAAATACCTTTTTTCACACTAGAGTTATCTATGTATTTTTCAAAGCCAAGTTTGAAAGTGTAACTGGATGACTCATCACCAAAGTGGGCCAATTGTCTGCAAACTGAATGGAAAATATCAGGACAGTTATGCACCCAGTGATAGTCGGCTTCAAACATAATTTTAACCATATGAGTCTTCTGTCATTTCATTAAAAGCCAAAAGACATGTCTTCTGACATACCCTTTTAAAGATAGGATATTTCCTGGGGTTGATAGGACTAAATTATTTACCATAATATTAATGCCATTCCAAAATAACGTACTCCAGCAATCAATGCTCTCCTTACCAATACCAAAAATAGACTGTCATCTACCTGATATAATACTAGGAGACTAGAATGCTCTACTATATTATTTCTATTTCAAAAGATCTCCCCCACACTCTCCTTCATGTTACCAATGAATATTTAGAAAGAAGTTTGTTCACCATCCTTAGGTTCTCATGCATTAGCTTTTCTAAATGGATTTCACCTAATCCAAGCACTGCCTGAGTTTCTAAAGGATAAGGAGGAGCTTTTGTGATAATAAGTAAACAAACAAACAAAAACAAATAAGACTAAGAGAAAGATCAAAGAAATACATACCTATGCTACCTGCCACATTTCAAAATCATAAATCTAGACAAGCAGTAGTTCAATTAAATTCTTCTAGATCAAGAAGCTATGTTTGCATTCCATGGCTAACTATCAGGCTCACTCCTTACCTGGACTTCCAATTGTTCAGAGAGAACCTGTTTTACTTGAGTACTATAGAGACAAATTGGTTACTCAAAAAACACTTTTTAAGAAAACGACTATCTTTGTCAATTCAGGCTGCTATAACAAAGCACCACTGACTTCATGGTTTACAAGCAACAGAAATTTATTTCTCACAGTTCTACAGACTGGAAGTCCAAGGTCAAGGTACCAGTATGACCACGTTCTAATGAGTGATCTCCTCTCTTCTACAGAGGGTCATCTTCTTGCCCTGTCCTTGCATAATGGAAAAAGCAGCTAGTTTTCTGATCTTGTCTTCTAAGGCATTATCTTGTTTATGAGGGCTAGCCCCCTCAGGATCTAATTACCTCCCAAATGCCCAACCTCTAAATACCATTATATTAAGGACTGGATTTTAACAAAGAAATTTGATTGGGGGAAATTTTAGTCCATAACACCCACATTATAGTACATTTCTGGGTTGGCAGGTATGCATTACTCACGACCCAGGTCTATGTCCGCATACAGAGCAGACATCACTAATCAAGTACTGCTCTCTTTCCCTCAGGTACAGAATACAGCCTAAAAATCCTAAGCACAGCACTACAGACAGTCACTACTTGTTAATCAGATTATGAGATGTGTGACAAAACTCACTTGCCATCCCTGGACATGTGGAAAAGTACTGAGGATGTTTATTCCAATTTACATATTACCACTTAACAGAAGGGTGTTTTGACAAGTTTCATAACCTTTTGGAGCACACAGATCTTTCCTACATCACAAGGTTGTTGGAGAGAAACAAATGAAATAATGTTTGTAAAACCGTTCTGCAAACATTTAAAAGTGTTGTATAAAATTATTTCTTGTTATTACTTTTTTTTCTAGGACTGCACAAAAAATGGGAACATAATGAAGTAAAATTTAAATAGCCCTAACAAACACTTGATTCAATGTTCCTGGAACACAATCTCTTCACTTGGAAATACATATTCCAAAATTCAGTTCCACCTGAGATGGCAGAGGTTCTGAGAACCATCTGGGGGTTTGATGTGATGTGAACATTTCTTTCATACTGTTCCTTTTTCCTATTTGCATTTCTGTGATTGACCATGTGTGCACTAAGTAAACAAATCTTTCTGCAAGTGTATTCCTTGATTGGTGTATGCACGCTCAGAAGAAAATGGCACTGAGTAAATAGGCATTTTAGCTTCTGCAATGAAGATAGAGGAAGGAATCAAGGAGAAAAATCTCTGCTTTGAAGAGATAAAGAAAGCCTATAATCAGAGTTACCCAGGCAAAGGCATTACCTGTGGGAGGCTGCTCTACTTTGTACTCACGTAGCACCTTTCATCCAGAAAGCTCAAATCACATACCATTTAGTAAGCCCCTTCATGTACAGGGGCCTCATTGATCCTCCCAGCAGCGTTATAAAAGCACATTATGGACCCCACTATGTGAATATGAAAACTAAGGCACTGGGAAGTGAAGTGCCTCATCAAAATGCATAGAAGTAAACAAATGAAAACAATTAAGAATATAAGGATAATTATGGGTGTGATTCACTTTCTTTAGTGTCAGCCCAGATTTTTAACTATTTATTTCCATTAAAAGGCCTTCCAACAGTAGCCATCCGTGCAACAGAGCATCTCTGTGGGTTAGGGACACCTTTTATTAAAACAATCTGTTACCTAGAACACCCTTCACCTCTTTTCCATTCAACTGAGAAGCCTATAAAATGTCTAAGGCTTTCAATCAAGGGGGAAAAGTCTACCAGACCCCTCCCAAAAATTTAAACATTAAATTTATTTATTTAAACACAGAGGTAAAACAAGGACAAATGTCCACAAAACACACTCTAGCCAGCTTTGCAAATAGCAATTGGCTCTTCTGACATAATATGCTTAAAAACCCAGCAGGTACATTAAATCAAAACACAAACAAAGCAGGCTCTGCCGCTGCTATATGTCAAACCTTTCCCACCTCAGAGTTTCTGCTATTTCCCAAAACATTTCTGACACCTTCAATCAAATTGATATAGTTATTCTTCTTTCACAGCAAACAAGATCTATAACACTATGCCCACCTTTTCTTAAGCAAGAAAAGGGACAAAAACAAGTCTTCCTTCCTCATAGAAACTGATAAAAGAGGATAAATATAGTTCTCTTCAGTTATTCTTGTCTCTTTTGGTCAAAGGCAAAAGGTCTCAGTGCAGCAAGTTGAGTGATAAAAAACTTTTGAGAAGGAAAGGGAATTCAAAATTAGGGTTATTTCATGACTATATTGACTGCTGACTTGAGAAATTCACGTTTTTCCCTTCACTTAGACTCCCATTGTGATCAATAACCTCAGTGACAAAACCCTGAGCTAATTGTCTGTTCCTTGCACTTTAAAAATAGGGTGTACTAGAGTTGCTCATAAACATTTAATAAATCATTCTTTTTCTTCTTTCTACATACATGATTTATAAATTAAACAACAAAAAGGCACATTTACAAAACAGACCTCAAAGCCTATTGATCGACACCAGGCAGTTTTTCTTGTGATACCATTTCCAATTCTGCTGAAATGTGTTTTGGCAGGATTTATAAAGTTTTTATAAATAATATATATGCAAAATAAAATTAAACACTGTCAACAACAACAAATTCTGAGGTACTCTTGCTACTGACTTCCTGGATGGTAATTATATCGCTTTTATTACATAAATACACCACAAAAATGTACACAATGACATACAAAAAAAGAAAGCAGCTCATAACCCAAAGAGAAGCCTCCACTAAATCAGAAATAATATTATAATCACTAATCATATGCACACATGTAACTTGAAAAAAAAAGTTAAAAAAATCAATACATCCTTGGAACAAAATCTACTTATGCCAAGTACTTCTCAAATTAAGCTAATGTTTTTCAACAATAAGACAGCATGCTTGACTTTCAGAATGATATTGCTAGAAATTAATAAAAGCCAGAAAGTTTATTTTGGATTAGAAGATTCATCTGAATGAGAAAAACTCACAATAAAAGTGTAACAGCTCTTCAAGCTCAAATTTAAAGTTTTAATCTTATAGACAAAGCTGAAAGGAAGGCAGAAGTGGAAGGGGAATAAAAAACTGCTCAGTCTATTTCTGGCAATTCCCGTGGGTGGCTTGATTTCTCCACCTAGATTTATCCACTCCTACTTGTTTCTACCTAGTTATGACTCAGCACCCTCCTCTCCCCATACCTTAGCACCACAGAAGTTAAAGTTTTAGTGTTTTAAAATGTCAAAACTCAGAATTATGTGCTTCAACATGAATACTTTATTGTAAACAGGCACAGCTTTTTGTCAAGGAAAAAGATACATGGGTCAAGATTGGAGATCAATAAAAATGGGTTATTATCCGTCTGGAAATAGCAGAGCTACTTAGAAGTTTTGAGTATACACAAGATGAAGCCAGCCATGGGCAAATGAAAGTGATGAGATGGATCAGCCAAGGTCTCCACAACGCTCTAGGATTACAAGAGTAATGTTTGCACGTCGATAAACGTGAAACCATTCTTCCGCTTTAAAGAAAAATGGAAAGCACAAGGCAAAATGCTTGAGCTTCTTTTAAAAAAAAAAGAAGAAGAAGCTAAACATATATCAAGTCCCATAGTTCAGTTTCAGAGTACAAACTCAACCTCTATCAGAAAGGAAAGGATTCAGGAGTGATCTCTTTGTGGATAACTAAAGGTCCTTGATTTTTTTTTTTCCCACTGTCTCCATTAACCTTGTCCATATTTATTGCTTATCATCCACTCTACACAAGAGTAAAGTACAATTTTCTCAATTAAGATTTTGACAGAATGCTACATTGTTGGAGGAGGTTGGCACTAAGAAACACAAATTACACTTTAAAGTTGTATAGAAATTCATTTCATCTGAGGCACTATTGCTATTATATTTTTTCCTTTAAAGTTGCTTACTTTTCAACTAAATATCTGCACCCTGTTATCAAACTTTTAATACCTGCATCCCCTTCTCACTCAACCTGTGTAATTTCCCTTCTCTCTCACTAAGAGAAGGGAGGCAACCAAAAAGAATTTCTACAAGTGCCCACCACCACATACATACTGTACCTGCACCTGTTCTTCCTGACTTCCTGCTTTTATATAAACTGTCTCTGGATAGCAACCACTACCTCTACCTACCTGGGCTTCCCAGGTGGCGCTAGTGGTAAAGATCCTGCCTGCCAGTGCAGGTGGCAAAAGAGATGCGCTTTCATTCCCTGGGTTGGAAAAGTTCCCTGGAAGAGCACGTGGCAACCTACTCCAGTATTCTTGCCTGGAGAATCCCCAAGGACAGAGGAGCCTGGCGGGTCACAGTCCATGGAGTCACAAAGAGTCGGACACAGCTGGAGCAACTTGGCATGCTTATACACACGCATCTGTCAGTTAAGAAGATGGTACCTTTACAGAATCACCAATTGTCCTTCCTACTAGAGCATTCTATTTTATATATACACATATTTAAAGAATTGGCTCACATGGCTATGGAGGCTAGGAAGTCCAAAAGACCTGTATTCAAAAGTCCCGAGACCCAGGAGAGGCAGTGGTGTAAGTTCCAGCCCACGTTCAAGTCTGAGGGCAAAAGCAGACTGATGTCCCAGCTCAAAGACAGGCAGAAAAAGAATGAATTCTTCCTTACTCAGGTTCTATCCTGGCCTTCAATGGACTGAATGAACCTCACTCAAATTTGGAGTGCAGTATGCTTTACTCAGTCTACAGATTCAAAAGTTAATCTCATCCAGAAACACCTTCACAGACACACCCAGAATAATGTTTAATCAAGTATCTGGACCCCATGGCACAGTCAAGTTGACCAATAAAATTAACCATCACAATCTCCCACCTGAAAAAAACAAAACAAAAAAAAAACCTCTCTCCCTTGACCTCCACATCCTCTTCAATTACTCTTCCATTTCACTCTCTTTCACAGTGAAATTTCTCAGAAGACCTTTGCCTATCTACCATGCTTCCCCCCTCTGAAGCCTGTCCACTCACCAGGCCAATGAAATGCCAAACTCTCCCTCAATGCCCTTACTCTACTTAATTTATCTCCACATATATTATCACCATCTGACATATTTACCTGTTTTTTGCCACCTGTACTAGAATTTAATACATGTGGTGGATGCTCAATATGTTCAATGAATGAATGAATAAATACAGAAAGTACTTGGAGGTACTCATGAATATATTAGGGCATATAGTTATTTTAGAGCACAGAGTAGGTGCTCAATATTTCAAATGAGTGAATAAAAATAAAAATCCCGGAACACGCATGAAAGCAAAGGACTCTGAAGGGCCCTTCAGGGTACAAAAGCCTCTCCCTGTCCCCATTTCCTGTTTGTTGAAAAGGCTTTTGCCTCCTAGGCCTTCCCTGAGTTCCAAAGAGCAGGCACAGGCAATTACTAATGAGGAGAATAAGTGAAGGAATGCAGAAAAATAGGAAAAGCAGTTAAATAAGAAAAGTAAAGCTAAATAAGTAAAAAGTAAGGCAGTTAAATAAGAAAAGTATAAAGAAAGCTGAGCACCGAAGAATTGATACTTTGGAACTGTGGTGTTGGAGAAGACTCTTGAGAGTCCCTTGGACTTCAAGGAGATCCAACCAATCCATCCTAAAGGAAATCAGTCCTGAATTTTGGAAGGACTGATGCTAAAGCTGAAACTCCAATACTTTGGCCACCTGATGTGAAGAACTGACTCCTTGGAAAAGACCTTGATGCTGGGAAAGACTGAAGGCAGCAGGAGAAGGGGACGACAGAGGATGAAATGGTTGGATGGCATCACCAACTCAATGGACATGAGTTTGAGCAAGTTTCGGGAGTTGGTGATGGACAGGGAAGCCTGGCGTGCTTCAGTCCATGGGGTTGCAAAAAGTCAGACATGACTAAGCAACTGAACTAAACTGAACTGAAAAAGAATAATGTCAATAGTTTCACAGTAAAGCAGAGTTCTAATTCCTACTCAAGGAATATATGTAACAATCTGATGGATAAGTCGTTCTTTAGGAACTAAGACCCCCCCCCTTTCCCACTATGTCCCCTACCAGCCTCTTGTTTGAAGAAGAAGCTTGGCATCTCTGCCTCCATATTTCATCTATCTTTTTCTGCTGCTTTAACCTGAGTCATAAGACTCAGCTTAGCCCTACACATAGATATGTTAGCCACTAAAGAAATTTTGCCCCACTTTGGGGTGTAGGCGGTAGCCTCCTTCCAAAGAAATTGTCTCCCCTGCAATGACAAGGAAACATGAACAAGAAAAATTAACATTTGTCTTATTGAGTTCTGCAGGACCATAGTGATCAGACTCACTTCAATCACAGTCAGCTTACCAAGAGCAAAGTGTTTTCACAAACCTCCTTGGGTCCCTGCTGGCACGCAGATATTTGTGATCATCTGTCACTTCCTGACCTTAAACTCCTCCTGCTTACCCCTTCCCTGACATAAAAGAAGCTTGAATTCTCCCTCGAATTAAGATGGTTCTTTAGGCCATTAGTCTGCCATCTTCTCACTTTGCTGGCTTTCTGTAAGAAGTCACTTTTCTTTGCCCCAAAACCTTGTCTCTCAACTCACTGCCTGCCACGTGGTGTTTGGTACAAGCTTGGACTTGGTAATAAGCACTCATTCATTACCTGTCTTTTCACTCCTAAAATAAAGCCAAATAACAAGACAGTGCTACAAAATGTAGCAGACCACCTTGACAGTGCCTCTTAGGAACAAGCATGCCTTTGAAACAATTCCAGTTCACCCAGAATTTCCAGAGATGAGTAAGTTTCACAGAGAAAGCAAATTTTTGCCTTTCAGAAGCTGAGGCATGGGAGAAAACTACTAGAGCTGAGAAGGAAGTCTCCTGTGGGAAGCTTACCTTTGTCACTGCCTCGCTATGGAAATATATCAAATTTATTTAATTTTTTTTGAGCATTGTGTTTCTTTTCTATATGAGAGTGTCACTATCTTGAGAACTGCTTTACTCATTTTCCCATACTTTGGGAATTTTTTTAATGCTTTCCCCTTCTTCCTCAGTTTCCCAACAATCTGTCTCCCCATAGTATACCCAGCCAATAACTTCAAACATCACAGAAAAAAGTAAAGGCAAACAAGGAGCTGCCGCACCCTACCACCACCTCATGTGCAACTTGCAGAAGTACACAACCACTGTGTCCCGTCTGTCTGTTCCTAAAGCCTACTTGCACACATGAGCTTTTGGTCTCATTTCTTCTTGCCATCTCAGGAGCTTTATATCTACTCTTGTTTTCTCTCTATGCTGTATCATCAATTCAGCACTTTCTTTTCAACTGTTTACACCAGCATGCTAGCATCTTCTTATACCGCTAATCTTAAAAAAAAGAGAGAGAAAGAAAAAACAAAACACTAACAATGCAACACAATAGCAAAAATAGCAGTACAATGAGAAGCTTTCCATTGCATAAATATATTACAATTCATTTCATCTTTCCCATATCAACAAGTATTTGAGCTATTTCCAGATTTGAGTTTTTGTGTTTTATTTATTTATTTATTTATTTTGGTTTTTATTTTTTTCATTGTTTAACCTATAAACATTTCAGATATGTCTTCTAGCAAACATGCATCAAAGTTTTCCTAGATCAAATACTTAGTAGTGATATTACTGAAGTCTAGACTGTACACATCTTGAATTTTACTAGGTAACACCAAAATATTTTCCTAAGTAACTATACTAGTTTGCATCCTAAGAACAGAATAAATTGCTCCATATTCTCCCCAAAGCTTATTATTGTCAGACATTTTAATGTTTGCCAATCTACTGAGTATCAAGTGGCTACTTGTTATGATTATAATTTGTATTTCCATAATTATTAAGAAGATTGAGTAACTTTTAGTAAGCTTATGTTTTCCTCTTTGTGATAGATGGCTGTTCAGGTCTTTTGCCCTTTTTTCCTACAAAATTCTTTGTGGTTTTCTTTCTTTTTAGGATCTGTCTATATATTCTGTATATATTCAGGGCTTCCCTGATAGCTCAGTTGGTAAAGAATCTGCCTGAAATGCAGGAGATACTGATTCAATTCCTGGGTCGGGAAGATCCCCTAGAGAAGGGAAAGGCTACCTAACTCCAGTATTCTGGCCTGGAGAAGTCTATGGACTGTATGGTCCATGGGGTCAGAAAGAGTCAGACAAGAATGAGTAACTTTCACTTTCACTTTCACATATTCTGTATACTAATCACTTAATTGGTTTCATGTGTTTTATACACACACACACACACACACACACACACACTCCTGGTCTGTGGATTGTGTTTTTCTTTTATCTATGATTATTCTTAATGAAAAATTTAAACTGTATACTCAAGTCAGTTTTGCTTTGTGAACTGTACATTTTTGTTATGGCTTAGACTAAGGAAGGGATGGATGCTGGTTAAGCACTTGGTTTCAAGAGCTGGATTTCTGGGGTTGGGTCCTGGGTCCACAGCTTACCAGCTGTACAACCTAGATTCAAAATCTAATTTATTGACTAGTTATGTTATTTAACTTCTCTGTCTCTGCTCCCCATCAGTAAAACTAATACAGTAACATTTCTTAGGGTTACACATGTGTGCATGCTAAGTCACTTCAATCGTGTCCAGCTCTTTGCAACCCTATGAACTGTAGCCTGGCAGCCTCCTCTGTCCATGGGATTCTTCAGGCAAGAATACTGGAGTGGATAGCCATTCCCTTCTTCAGGGGTTCTTCCCAACGCAGGGACTGAACCCGGGTCTCTTGCATTGCAGGCAGATTCTTTACCATCTGAGCCACCAGGGAAGCCTGGTGGGCTACGGTCCATGAGGTCGCAATGAGTCGGACATGACTTAGCAACTAAGCACAACGCACTTCTAATTGATTATCATTTTATTGTGCTGTATTTATTGTATTTTCCTCATTGCCCTTATCAGTATTAAGGATTCTTGTATGTTTCTGCATTACCTATCTGCTACTACTAGAAGTAAGCTCTTTGAGGACAGTAGCATTGTATTACTTTCAAACTCCTTAGAGCAGTGCCTGACACACACAATCAGTTCTCAATGCCTC
The DNA here is from genome assembly GCF_033118175.1 of Dama dama. Classification (NCBI taxonomy): domain Eukaryota; kingdom Metazoa; phylum Chordata; class Mammalia; order Artiodactyla; family Cervidae; genus Dama; species Dama dama. Next base: position 28,689,662 of record NC_083709.1, read on the forward strand.
ATTATTTACTAACTGTCAGATATTGTTCTAAGACGTTTATATGCACCACTTCATTTCACTCCCCACAGGAGATATTTAATTTCCATGTTACAGATAATGAAACCCAGACACAAAGTTGTTTTTTGTTTGTTTAGTCACTAAGTCGTGCCTGACTCTTTGCGACCCCACAGACAGTAGCCTGCCAGGCTCCTTTGTCCACAGGATTTCCTTGGCAAGAATACCAGAATGGGTGGCCATTTCATTCTCCAGGGGATCTTCCCGACCCAGGGATCAAACCCGCATCTCCTGCTTGCAGGCAGTTCTTTACCACAGAGCCTCCTGGGAAGCTCAGACACGAAGTTAGTAAGTGGCAAAAGTGAAATTCAAAATTATCTCATTTGCCATTTTATCCCCACTGTTTAGTATATTGTAAGATATTTAATACGTATTTATTTAAAAGAGAGATGTATAAAAATATCAAAGAGAAACATTCAAAGGAACGTAACAAAAAAAAGAAAGGGGAAAAAAAGCCAGAGTGTGCCATTTTTAGAGTCTCTCACACCATCAAATGAACCATAGAAGGTCAGAACTGGGTTTCAGAATTCACACCCCAATAGGATCTATAGAAGTTGATGTTGCTACTTCCTGTGAAGTGCCTCAGGATACAATGGTTGTGAAAAATGCTATAAAAATGTAAAATTGTTCTTCACACCTTTACTTAGTGCTATTGTCTCTGCTTGTCAAGGTGCAGCCAACATAAGACCACAAAGCTTTACATAATTCAAGCTTACAGAAACATAAATCTGATTTGTCAGAGAAAAAGAAAGGAGACTTTCAGAAAGAAAATCCAAAATTCAGAGATCCCATCTGTTGTTTTCTGTGCATTCATATGTCAGAAATCCTCATGGTATCTGGTCCCTATGGTAGTAGGTGACTTATCTTTTTCTAGAACCCACTCCCACCAGGGAGTACAAGTAATCCAAGCTGGAACTTTAATGTAGTGAAATACAGAAAAAGGAAGGCCCCCAAAGTACTCACAAAAGGAATCAATGCTCTGAAAGACAGAGATCTGGCCAGCATGTAAGAGGCTCAGTTTTATTTTTATCATTGTTAAATTTTTTCATAAGGTTACAAAAATGTTTAAAAGTTTCATCAATTACAACGTATGAGGTCACTTTCCTAAATTCCTGGTTCTGAGATTCTAATTCTAGAAGGCTATTAAACCTTCTAGGAAATGGAACTGAGTCTATCAGTTCTCTTGCTGCCTTACATGCCTTACTTGCTGCCAAGCTGCAGGGCAACTCAGCCCTGAGATCTGAGGCTGCTAGATGAATCAAGAGGCATCAGAGGCAGACTAGTGTAAGGGAAGCAAAAAGAGGCAAAATGGGGTAGTAGGAAAAGCGCCCAGGCATCAGAGAAATCTCTCTCCAAACTCTACCCTTCATAGCATCATGGCTCCACCCAGGTCCCCCTAGATTCTTTTACCATCCTCTGAACCCCACTTCAGCTGTGATGTTGGTTTTGTCTCCATTCTGCCCACACATGCAACTCTTCTTCCTCAGGCTGCCCTCAGTTGCCTTGAGGCTCTTGTCCCCAAACACAAGGCTTCATAAAATGCCTGGAAGTTTATATTCCCCCTTCTCCAAGGGTGGAGAGTGAATGGTGAGGGAAAGTGTAGCTTCTATGCCTCAGACTGGGATAAACTCTGAGGTATGCCCTATACTCCAGAGATCCCCTGTAGGACCAAGCTGAAGTCACTTTCTGTGAGCCCTTACCCAAATCTGCAGTCTTGCTTTCTTTCTTTCCCTGACCAGTCTTGCTTTTCTCACACGCTTATTGTTTCTCCTGGGAGTATTACCTTAAAAAATCATTTGCATTTGAATTCTTACATTACAGATTCTTACATCTCTGCTTCTGAGAAACCCAGTCTAAGAAAATAAACTGCCTCAAATGTTTGCATTGAAGATTAAATGATATATTATTGCACTCAGGAATGCAATATCCTCCCTAAATGGTATGCAAGGAATAGGAATGCAAGTCCTCCCTAATGGTAACTACCTTTGTTATTTCAGGAAGGGACCTGAAAGTCTTCTCACCTCTGTAGCCTTTTATAGATCTAACTAGGGGCTATTATGATGGTATATACCTAACAAATGCAGCTATTCTCCAGAAAAAGTAATAGTTCTGGTTATTTCCTAGCGGTCCCTTTCTGTAGGTAACATTCTCCCCTCCAAAATAAACTACATGGAAGAAATTCAGTAAATCTGGAAAATAAAATACCACTGATTTTGGAGCCATGTTTATCTGAATTTTGAATCTGTGGGTGACATTTACTAGTTTCCCTTGTAGCTCAGTCCGCAAAGAATCTTCTTGCAATGCAGGAGACCCAGGTTCAATTCCTGGGTCGGGAAGATCCCCTGGAGAAATAAACAGCAACCCACTCCAGTATTCTTGCCTGGAGAACCCCATGGACAGAGGAGCCTGATGGGCTACATACAGCCCATGGGGTGGCAAGAGTCGGACATGACTTAGCGACTAAACCACCACCACCATTTACTAGGTTAACTATTTGATCACAAGTAAGTTGCTTAACCTCTCCTAGTTTTGGCTGGGGGCGGGGGGGCGGCCAGGGTCCTCTAAGTCTATAAAATGGAGAGAAAAAAACCCATTGACTTTGCTGTACTGTGAAAGTTATACAGTATTTACTGAATCAGAGACAGCTTATTGTATTAGTTAAGAGCAAGAATACTAAAGTAAAAATGCCCTGACTCCAAGCTCTGCCTCTTGTGTTAGTCAGGATTCTCCAGAGAAATAAAACCAACTAGAGATAGATGACAGAGAGATAGATAAGATGGATGATAGGTAGGGAGACAGATAGATAGGTAGGTAAGTAGGTAGATAGATAGATAGATAGATAGATAGACAGAGGGACAGATAGATGATAGAGATTTGTTATAAAGAATTGGCTCACATGGAGGTTTGACAAGTCCAAACCCAAGAGAGCAGATGGTGTTACTTCCAGTCTGAGTTTAAGTCTGAAAACAGGAGAGGAATGATGTCCCAGCTGAAAGACAGCCAGGCAGAGAAAGAATTCTTTGTTATTCATCTCTTTATTCTATTCAAGCCTTCAAATGATTGGATAAGCCCCACTCACAATGGAGAGGACAATCTGCTTTACTCAGTGTATTAGCCCATTCATGTTCCTTTAGCAAAAATACTACAGACTGGGTAGTTTATTAACTATAAAAATTTATTTCTGGAGGCTAGAGAGACCAAGATCATGCTCGAGAAGTTTCTGGTATCTAGGGAAATCCCAGTTCCTAGTTAATAGATGGCTGTCTATTAACAAATGGTAGAGGGGGCAAGGGTGCTGGAGGCTCTTTTATAAGGGCAATAATTTCATTCATAAGGGCTCCACACTCTTGACTCACTTCCCAAAAATCCTATCTCCAGGTACCATCACATTAGACATTAGGATTTAACATATGAATTTTGGCAGAGTCACAAATATTGTCTATAGTGCTCAGTCTATTAATTCAAATGTATGTTAATCTCACCTAACAACACCCTCACAAATACATCTAGAAATAATATTTAAACAAATAATATTATTTAAACAAATATCTGGGCATCCCATGCTTGTCAAGTTAACACATAAAGTTAACTATTATGCTAATTGTGCCAACTTCAAGAAATAAACCAGCCACTGTGATTTTTATTAGGAGACTGAAAAAAGAGGGTAGCTTTGGAAACAATAAGTTCAAACACGTTAAGTACATGTAACAGTTCTTGTCATATAGTAAATACTAAAAAAATGTTAGTAAAATTTCCTCTCTGGCTGAGACTAGAAATTTAGGAAATGGTAGGCCACTTCCCTTTGGAAGTACAGACTACATATATTAAGTGACCATAAATTTGAAAACTACTCTTTTACAGACACTTTGGAGAGAACATGACTAGAATTTTAATTTTCTTTGAGTACAGAACAAGAAGAGAGGGTTCAGTCTCCAAGTAGGCCACAGTACTCATAGAAACACAGAATTTCAGGCAGTAAGTGTCAGTAGATGTCGAAATGGACTATTCTATCCCATAGCTGACTATGGGATCTCCTATTTCAGGAGGTCTTTAAACTAAGAAATAATATCATGTGTCTAGAATACCTTGAATCTAATTTTGCCTAAAGGTAGGAAGTAAATTACAATCCACTCACCCCATATTTCCTTCTGGTAATTTCATTTCTTCAACTTCCTGAAAATTTGAGCAGAACTTTAGAATTCTGCATAATGGAGAAAAACAGTCTCTTCAAGAAGTGCTGTCAGGAAAACTCAACAGCCACATGTGAATCAATGAAGTTAGAACACACCTTCATACCACACACAAAAATAAACTAAAAATGGTTTAAAGATTTAAATGTAAGATATGACACATAAAACTCCTAGAAAATAGTCTCTGACATAAACTTTGCCAATGTTATCTTTGGTCAGTCCCCCAAGATAATAGTGAAAGTGAAAGTGAAGTCGCTCAGTCGTGTCTGACTCTGCGACCCCATGGACTGTAGCCTACCAGGCTCCTCTGTCCATGGAATTTTCCAGGCAAGAGTATTGGAGTGGGTTGCCATTTCCTTCTCCAGGGGATCTTCCTGACCCAGGAATCAAACCCGGGTCTCCCACATTGCAGGCAGATGCTTTACTATCTGAGCCACCAAGGAAGCCCCAAGATAGTAGAGATAAAAGCAAAAATTGGTTTGAGCTGAATCAAGCCTATAAGCTTTTGCACAGCAAAGGAAACAATAAACAAAATTAAACAACAACCTATAGGTTAGGAGAAACTATTTGCAGATGATGTGAACTATAAGGCCTTAATTTCCAAAATAGACAAATAGCTGATACAGCTCAGTAACAAAATAATCAAACAGCTCAATTAAAAAAAAAAAAAAAAGACTGAGTACCTAAATAGACATTTCTCTAACAGAGACATATAGATGACCAATAAGCATATAAAAAGATGCTCAACATTGGTAATTATTAGAGAAATGCCATTCAAAACTACAATGATGTTCCACTTCACACCAATCAGAATGGCCATCTTTATAAGTCTACCAAACGCTGGAGATGGTGTGGTGAAAAGGGAACCCTCCTTCACTGTTAGTGGAAATGTAAATTGGTACAGTCACTACAGAAAACAGTATGGAGGTACCTCAAAAGACTTAAACTAAAGTTGTCATATGATTCAGCATATGCCTACTCTTGGGCATATATATGGAGAAAACTTTATTTTAAAAAGATGCACTCATGCCAATGTTTATAGCAACACATGGACGCAATCTAAATGTCCACCAACAGAGGAATGTATAAAGAGGATGTGGTATATAAATATACAATGGAATACTACTTAGCTATAAAAAAGGAAATAATGACATTTGCAGCAACATGGATGAACCTAGAGATATTCGTACCAGGTGCAGTAAGTCAGAAAAAGAAAGTCAAATATCATGTATCATTGATTTGTAGAATCTAAAATATGACACAAATGAACTTATTTATGAAACAGAAACAGACTCCCAGATAGAGAAAACAAACTTACAGTTACCAAAGCAGAAAGTGGGGGGAAGGATAAGTCAGGAGTTTAGGATTACCAGATACACAACCTATATAAACAGACAAATAACATGGTCCTACTATGGCACAGGAAAATATATTCATATCCTGTAATAAATGATAATGGAAAAATAATATATATACATACAACTGAATCACTTTTCTGCACTTGAGAAACTAACACAAGATTGTGAAACTATAAGTGAAGTGAGTGAAGTCCCTCAGACGTGTCCGACTCTTTGCGACCCTGTGGACTGTAGCCCGCCAGGCTTCTCCATCCATGGGATTTTCCAGGCAAGAATACTGGAGTGGATTGCCATTTCCTTCTCCAGGGGATCTTCCCAACCCAGGGATCGAACCCAGGTCTCCTGCATTGCAGGCAGACACTTTAGCTCTGTGAGCCACCAAGGAAACCCATACTTCAATTTTTTTAAATATTAGAATTCTATCGTGGTAACTATGCTCTTACTTCTTTATGGGGGTTAATATTTTTTGAAGCAAGTAATAAACTTCATTAAAAAAAAAATCAGAGGGTTACCCTAGCCTCCCACCTATGAATAGAGCAAACAACACTTTAGGTTATTGCTCCAGTGCTTGCTATCACAGACACCTCCTACAGGTGTTGCATCCTCCGTAATGAGGTGGTTCTTCAGGTATTTTATAATAGCTTTGTGTTATTGCAAACCACAGTCTGGATCTCTATTTTGAGGTGTCTGAAAATGCCCTTACTTAATGTAAACTTTTTTGAGGTGATATACTGATACAACATAAAGCTTTCTTTTAAATCACAAGATGGTATTGTATCATTTCAAGGATGTTAAGAAAATGGGCTCTCATCTAGAAGGGGCTTTCATTCTCCCACTAGCAAATATAGGACAATTTGAACATCCAAGTAAATAAAGAGAGAAACAAATTATAGACCACTGAATAAAGAAGAAAACCATAAGTCTATAAGTGACTTGCAATCTTAATCTTTAAAGAAGCTTCTAATATCAGTGGCTACATTAGGCTAATGTAAAGAAGCAACTGCACAGAGTAGACATTCAGGAAACCTATGTAGTAAGCATGCATGTAAATATTTCATCCATTATATCTCAAAATTAAGCTCTATTTTCATACTATAAAGAAGTAGAAGTAAAGGTCTGACACTAATGATATATAATATACTGCTATTTATTCTATGGACTGTTATACACATATAGAAGCACATAGGCTAAATATAAGTGATTATAAATTGTGACTATATTTTCATCTAAAGTACATAAGTAGAAAGTAAGAACCTTATCATTCCCGGATATTTAGCAGACACTTCTGCATTCATAGACTAACTTACATATTACATTTATTGGGTTACTATCATTTTGTATTTTTGTATAAGTATATAAAAACAACTATACAAATTTTACTTAACTTTTGTAATGGTTTCAGAGATACAGAGATAACTGCATAATTCCAAGCTTATGCAAATTTCTACTGGGCATGGGCCAAAGCAATTTTTCAGACATGTATAACCTCATTATTCTTTAATATTTAAATTTATATGCAGTGAATTTGCTGTATATCCAAGTATCAACTTCATTCATGTCAATAGGACTAGATGCTACTTAATTTCAAATATAACAGGGTTCCTGACTGATATTCAACAAAATCCTCTACTGTAGTATTTGTCTGATAATGTGTTCCTTATTAAAGCTTTTATATTAGATTAGTTTACATTCTTAAACACCATACATAACTGAAACTCTACAAAATCCTAAGTGCCTATGCACATACAACACAAGAGGGTGAAGGCAGGGAGGGAGAAGATGTGGGTGGTGAGAGAGACATAATTGCAATGCTCAGGGGATGGCTATGAATGGAAAGCTATAAATAACTCAGCAGTGAGAAACAGAGACCCAACTTTAGAATGATAGTTTCTCAGTGGATCCTCAGAACTTATTGTGGAGTGTCACAGATGGGTCATTTTCAAAGCCTTGAAACTGGTCAGAGATAATAAAATGAAAGGGAGGAGAGGTGTACCTAAAATCAAAGAAAAATTCTATAAATCCAATTGTTTACTAGAAAAAAAGAAGCTGAAAAAAATTGTAAAAATTAGATTCTAAGTCAGAAACAGAATAAACCTATAAATGTATCTAATCTAAGAAGTGTGGATTGCATTTTAGATCATATAATTCCTCTTAGATATCTACATGTGTGTGTTTTTTCTATATTACTAAAATTAACATTTCCTATATTATTTCAAATAATCACCCTTATTTGAGGGCTGAATAGTCTTGAACAGTACTGTCCAACAGAGATATAATTTAAGTTGCATTTGTAATTTTAAATTTCTGGTAGATACATCAAAAGAAAGCAAAAGAAACCAGTGAAATTGAGTTTAATAATGTATTTTAAAATATATATCCATTGAGTCGGTGATGCTATCCCACCATCTCATCCTCTGTCACCCCTTCTTCTCCTGCCCTCAATCTTTCCCAGCATCAGAGTCTCTTCCAATAAGTCAGTTCTTTCCATCAGGTGGCCAAAGTATTGGAGCTTCAGCTTTAGCATCAATCCTTCCAATGAATATTCAGGATTGATTTCCTTTCAGATTGACTGGTCTGCTCTCCCTGCTGTTCAAGGGACTCTCAAGAGTCTTCTCCACCACCACAATTTAAAAGCATCAGTTCTTCAGTGCTCCTCTTTTTTTATGGTCTAACTCTCATATCTAAACATGACTATTGGAAAAACTATAGCTTTGACTACATGGATCTTTGTCAGCAAAATGATTCCTCTGCATTTTAATACACTGTCTAGGTTTGTCATAGCTTTTCTTCCAAGGAGCAAGTGTCTTTTAATTTCAAGCTGCAGTTACCGTCCACAGTGATTTTGAAGTCCAATTAAAAAAAAAATCTGTCACTATTTCCATTTTTTCCCCATCTATTTGCCATGAAGTGATTGGACTGGATGCCATGATCTTAGTTTTTTGAATGTTGAGTTTTAATCCAACTTTTTCACTCTCCTTTTTCACCCTCATCAAGAAGCTTTCTAGTTCCTCTTCACTTTCTGCCATAAGGGTCGCATCATTGGCATATCTGAGGTTGTTGATATTTCTCCTGGCAATCTTGATTCCAACTTTTAATTCATCCAGCCTGGCACTTTTCATGATGTACTCTGCATAGATGTTAAGTAAGCAGGGTGACAATATACACCCTTGACATATTCCTTTCCCAATTTGGAAACTGTCCGCTGTTCCATGTCCGGTTCTAACTGTTGCTTCTTGTCCTGCATACATGTTTCTCAGGAGACAGTAAATTGGTCTGGTATTCCCAACTCTTGAAGAATTTTCCAGTTTGTTGTGATCCACACCATTGAAAGTTTTAGCATAGTCAGTGAAGCAGGTGTTTTTCTGGAATTCCTTTGCTTTTTCTACGATTCAGAAGATTTGGCAATTTGATCTCTGGTTCCTCTGCCTTTTCTAAATCCAGCTTGTTCATCTGGAATTTCTCAGTTTATATACTGCTGAATCCTAGTTTGAAGGATTTTGAGCATTACTTTGCTAGCATGTGAAATGACAGCAATTGAATGGTAGTATGAACATTCTTTAGCATAGCCCTTCTTTGGGGTTAGAGTGAAAACAGACCTTTTCCAGTCCTGTGACCACTGCTGAGCTTTACAAATTTGCTGACATAAATTGAGTGCAGCCCTTTAACAGCAACATCTTTTAGGATTTGAAATAGCTCAGCTGGAATTTCGTCATCTCCACTATCTTTGTTTGTAGTGATACTAACATTTTCTAATTCCATGTGACAGTCACTCATTCTTGTCTGAATCTTTCTGACCCTATGGACTATAGCCTGCCAGACTGTCCATGGAATTCTCCAGGCAAGAATACTGGAATGGGTTGCCATTTTCTTCTCCAGGGGATCTTCCCAAACCAGGGGTTGAACCCAGGTTTCCTGCACTGCAGGCAGATTCTTTACCATCTGAGCCACTAGATAAACCCTCCTAGCTCCATGACCTAGGATCAAACCGGGGCCCCCTGCTTTGTGAGGGCAGTCTTAGCCACTGGACCACCAGGGAAGTCCCTCTTCCAACCATTCTAATTGCCTACTGTCACACATGATCAGGTCCCTGCACAACGCTCAGGGTCATCTTGTACCACTATATCTTTTTCTCTCTTTTTCTCCCTGTGATATTGTGATTTATAATATGAAATACATATATACTTGGTGTTCCTCTCTTTCTCTGTCACAAGAGTTCCTTAAACCTTTGGAATTTCCTAAGTGATAAGAACAATAAAAGTAGCTTGTGTTATGTTAATGAGGTGACTTTTGGAAAGACCCTAGGTCACCTAAGGACACAGGCTGGTTACCAGAGAAACCAGAGGATTAGAGAGTTTTAACTTTCAGTTCTACTCCCCTGACCTCTGGGGAGGGAAGAGGGGCTGGAGGTTGAATTAATTGCCAGTGGCCAATGATTTAATCAATTGTTCTTATGCAGTGAAGTCTCCATAAAAACCAAGAAGGACAGGATTGGAGAGCTTCTGGATTGGTGAACACTTGGAGATTTGGGGAAGTGACCTGCTTAGGGAAGATACAGGAAGCTCTGCGTCTGTTCTCCATAACTTGCCCTATGTATCCTCCCATATTCTTTGTAATAAACTGGCTTGTAATTTACTGTCTAGTAAATAAACTGGTTTCCTGAGTTCTGTGAGACCATCTAGCAAACTAATCAAATGCAGGTGGGGTAAAAGGAACCACTGATTAATAGCCAGTGAACGAGAAGTGCAGGTAACAATCTGAAGTGGGGAACAGTCTTGTTAGACCAAGTCTTTAACCTCTGGAATCTGATGCTTTCTTTGGGTAGACAGTGTCAAATTCTGGGACACGCAGCTAGTATTGGAGAATTGTTTCATGGCATGGGGGAAAACACACATGTTGGAATGGGTGACCAGAATCTTAGCCCCCTTCCCTCAATCAGTGTAATTCAGTGGTTCTTTCCCTTTGTTCCTTCAATCTGGAATGTTCTTCCTTCACCTCTGATCTTCACATGTAAGATCCATCTCACCATGTAGATTTTAGGTCAAATGTCAGCTCATCAGAGAAGACTTTCCTGACCACCATCTCTAATGTTGCTCCCTTATACCACCTTTCTAGTCAATGTCCATGGAGTCACTGCTTTATTTCCTTTGGAGTATTTGTCTTTATCTATAACTATTTATCTTTCTTGTGTGATTTCCTCGCCTGCTACTTGCAATCATCTCTAAGTTTCAGGAAATCAGGGATCTTGTCTGTCCCACTCATGACACAACCCAAGGGTGAGAGAAGTTCGTGGTATAAAATAGGTACTCAATAAGAAACAGCTGTTATATAAATGAATATCTTGGCAGCATGTGAAGAAAAAAAAAAAAAAAAGAATGAAGAACCTTTTCTCAGCCCATATAAGAGAGAACCTGGTGTCATTTCCAGAAATAGTTAGGGCATGATCTAAGGAGATCCATCATGCTACTATTAACTCACACCACTGTAACAAGGATAGTAAAGGAAATAGACATCATTTTATATTACAGACAGCCAAAGCCTAACTATACTGGTTGTATCTGCAATAATTTGAGTAGGTGGATATTATTATCTCCACTTTAAAATAGCAATATGAGGCCCAGAGAGATATAATAATTGGCCCAAATCCACACAGCAAATAAATGATGAAGGTGGGATTCCAACCCCTGTGTGTTTGAGTCCAAGGTCCATGTCTTTCTTTGCATTCTAGGAATAATAGACTGTGAAGCTTTATGGGGAATCTTTTCTGCAAACATTATTGCTATTCATGATCCCAAAGGGGAGTTGGTCCACAGGGTTAAGAGGAAGAGGGAAGGAAGAAGCTATATATATAAAAACTGCAGCTGATGGGTGTCTTTTCAAATACTCTGGTATACTCTGGTGTTTCAATAGGGCCTGTTGAATCACACATACACATAATCAGTGTAATTCCAGGAGCAAGCCCGCTTGGCTCAGCAGTTTTAATATACAGATCAATTTTGCATTACCTCCTTCTGGCTGTGAGTGCTCATAGAGGGAGGTCATAAAACATTTATTGGGCCAAGGATGCAAATTGAGCAAAGAGTGAATCTTCAGTCTGTGGACAGGTTCTTGAAAGAGACTTGTCAGATAAGTCTGTGATGAGCATTTGCTCTGCCCTACACCCTATGAAAATTTTATTTTCATTTCCTTTAAAGAATTCACCACTTTAGGGGGAGGAAATACACATACACACATAAACACACACACACAGACACATACACACACACATACATTTCACAATACACATGAATGTAGCACAATAAACTGTGTACCATTTATATTTTTAAAATAAAAATGCATGTGACATTTAGACTATTAGGAAACTGAAAGCTGAACTTGAAATAGTATGACAGAATTACGACAGAAATTCTCCAATTATATCCTATGGGTGAAACAACATTTGAAGACATCAAGGCAAAGTACAGAATAGATATTCTTCTCTACCATGAATGAGGACTCTAAGCCAAAAGTCTACATTGTGGCACAACATCTAGATAACCAGTTAGCTAATCATTGGCATAGGGGGATTTCAAGGCCTGAATTGGAACTCAGGGAAGTGAAGCACCCAGGATTATTTCCATACTTGCTCTGTTACATTTAATTACTCTCGGGATGGCATGAAGGCTGCTGCTGCCCATCTTAATCCATCTCAACCATTCTTCCTAATTCAGCTAACAAGAAATGAACAATGGGTCACCATATGACTGCACCAAATGCAGTCACCTTGGCACATAGAAGGCAAGAAGTAAAAGAAAAAGGCCAGAAAAGGAAGGGAAGGCAATTTAAACTTGGCTAGTCTAATTCCACCCTTGAAAACCCTGTGCACATATAGGGCTTTATTTCTGGACATAACCAGAAGCTTTCCTTCACAAAGCCTCCTCATGTGCCAGTTCCAGGTGGGGGTGATTGCCTCATGTTCTAATCTCCTAGAGAATTTAGATCTGAAATATTCTTTAGAACTAAATGAGACTACCTTGTATCATCATTTTTAGTTTTAGGAAATACTCTGAGTAACAAGGTAAGAAAGGGGGTAACGTTGCCTTATATTGTCTTTATTTGCCTAATTAATGGCTGGAAAATGTGCTACAGAGAGCAAGAACTTAATGAATATTTGTTAATGAAGGTGATACTTTGTGTTTGTGTCCCTTTGTTAGCAGATAGTGACATTTATGACGATGGTCATATCACCCATAGCTGGATATCTCCTGCCCTGCCAGATAAACTATAGTATAAATTGGAGGAAAAGAAACAATTAAGGAAAACCAGCTAGGTTATACATATATAAGATCATCGCCACCCAGACCATAAACTTCTTGGGGATAAGAACATGGCTGTCTTTAGTCAGTATCTCTAGTAATTAACACAGTGTCTGGTCCATAGGTAGTTGCTCACTATAACTCAGACACACACACACACACACACACCCCTTCAGAACATTTATAGAGATGAATTTTATATTTTAAGAAGGTACAGTATATATATATGACTTTATGATCATCAACCCTAATTTCTTTGGACACTTTAATGGTTTTACATGTTTTTAAGTTGATAGTTGTTTTATTTCATTCTGCTCTATCCAAAATGATTTTTACTTTTTCCCTATTTGAAAGCCTCACCTAAATGCCTACTGCCCAGATTTTCAGTTTTGCCTGAATTCAGCCTCTGTCCCATAGAGCCCCACAGGGGCAACTACCCTAGCCTACTCTTTCTCAGCAAAGACTTTAGTAAGAGAAGACTCAGGCTACCCTGATTTGTCCTCTTACTATGGAGTTCCCAAAATGCCAAAGGCAAAAAGCTGATACAATGCAAAAAAAATATGTTTGTCCCTAATCACACCCTCTCAAATCATTTGATCAGGTCGCACCTAGAAAATAATGTAATTAATTGTCAGCCAAGCAATTAATTGTCATAAGCTGTCTGCAAAAGAGAAGACAAATGTACTGTGGGGGAGTATGTACCTCGGACCTTTCTTTCTTCTATTTTTGCAGGCTTTTCCCTTCTTTGTCTTTTAGTCACCACCATTTTGGACTCCTTTTTCCTATTCTAACTACCTAACAGTACTATAGTAATGTAAAATGTTAACAATAGAGAAAACTCGGTGAGGTGTATAATGAGAACTCTGTACATATTTTACAACTTTCACCAAATCCTTGCTCACAACTGCAGACCAAATGGAGACCTGGCTGAGAAAGGACAACAATGCTCCTCAGTCAGATTCAGGGAGACGAGACAGCACTCTAAGGGATGATCACTGAGAGGAGAGAAGGGAGATTCACCTGGCCTTACCAGGGTTTTGGATGGAAGCAAAGCGAAACTGAACTTGAACTTAACCAGTCTCTCCCCTTCCTGTCTCCAGACTGCTTACATACCTTTGAGAGGAGAGAGTCACTCCATTAAGATAATTCTATTCAAGAGAACTGAATAATAAAATGAAATCATCTGTATTACATCCTGTAAAAAAATATGTCCAGAAAGAGAAAGGCTTTTCCATAAACGTCCAAAGGATAGATGAACAATGGCAATCCTAGGGACAGGGGAGAGAGTGCCAGGTGAAAAGAGATGGTGAAGATGGATGACACATCTCAGGAAGATAGAGGGTGAGGGCGAGTCAGAATCCTAGTTGGAGAGGAACCTGAGACAGGCAAACTGGTCCTGGAAGAATGGGCATTACAGGACAGGATAGCCAGGGTCTGTGCAAAGAAGAAAAGAGCATTGCAACGAAAAAGGACAACAGCAGCAATCAGTCTTGGTGAGAAGCTTCTCAATGACCTTACCTGGTATCCTGTGGTTTCAGGGACCTACAGGAAGTTTGGGTTATTTTGATACATTTAATGAGGGGATTTTGGAAGTCTTGGAACTCTAGCAGTTACAGCAGCATTAGTAAGAAGTCATGAAATTTAGGAATAATGCCAATGGACACATTTACTCAACTTCAAGTGAAACTGGGCTCTTTCAAGTTTCTTTATAAATCTGAATGAAGTTATACACAGTCAAACCATGACAAACAATGCTGCCTATTGGCCTAAGGGAATCCTAAATTTTTACAGATCTTGTGGAGCCCCAGTTAATCTAGAATGTAAGGAGAAGGTGACTGCTGCTGCTGCTAAGTTGCTTCAGTCGTGTCCGACTCCATGCGACCCCATAGACGGCAGCCCACCAGGCTCCTCCATCCCTGGGATTCTCCAGGCAGGAATACTGGAGTAGGTTGCCATTTCCGTCTCCAATGCATGCATGCATGCTAAGTCGCCTCAGTCATGTCTGACACTGTGCGACCCTATGGACAGCAGCCCACCAGGCTCCTGCATCCACAGGATTCTCCAGGCAAGAATACTGGAGTGGGCTGCCACTTCCTTCTCCAGAGAAGGTGACTAACTATGCCTTTAATTTCTTATTAGTTACAGACAGAATTTCAATAACAGCATACAATAGCAGAAGTGTTGGGTTCCTGAGGTTAGACTCAGCTATCCATGAATTTGAATTCAGGGACAAAAGAGACTCTAGAAGGATAGGCAAGTGGTGGAATCTTCCCCACATGAGACATGAGAAAATGATATCTTAATGTCAGGACACCCTATTTTGCCAGATAGTTAGAGGCTAAACCCGGAAATGAATTAGTGAATCTTGTTTCCCTTTTAGAAGTCAAGATGTCAAAGCTGTTAAACTATAAAATACATTTTAAAACACTGCATGTTTATTCTCCTAAAAAAATCTGAGCTTAATGCTGTTCCAATCCACAAATTAGAATCAGCTATCCAGAGAATCTTTCTCCCTTCTTTAAGGAGCAAGAAAGGATTGACACTTGGCCTATCCCTGCTGTACGCCAAAAACTTATAAATTACCATTAGGTGACAATTAACGAAGTAGTGCCTTATAAAAGTTTTCATATGGAACTATATAAAGAGTAAACATCTTTATTTTATTCTCACTCTCTAGGATTTGCCTGCCACTGTTAACAATTCAGAGGCTATGTTCCCAGGCATTTTTCATGTGATTATAATCATAAAAACAAACATTTTTATGAAGATGAGATTATACCCAATATTCTACTTTGCAATCTGCTTTTGGCACTTAAAACTCTCTTTACATATAGAATCCTCGTGACTATATTATGACATAGGTAATATTATATTTATTTCAAGAATGAGTAAGGGTGCCTCAAAAACATTGTGTATTCTGCCCAAGTTCACACAAGCAGTAAATAGGATTCAAGCCCAAATCTATTGTTTCTAAGGCAAGCTACATGGAATAGAATTGATATATGTTCAGATAGCTTAACCTCCATTGTTTAGTTCAGAAATCGGCAAACTTTTTATGTAAATAGGCAGACAGCAAACATTTGGAGGCTTTGAGTATCACATAAGGTCTCTCACATATTCTTGCTTTTGGAGATTTTTGTTTGTTTTGTTTACAACCCTCTAAAATGTAAAGATAATTCTTAACTTGGAGGGACTATACAAAAACAGATCTCAGATGATGGAGATTTGGTCCAAGGGGCTGTGGTTTGTTAATTCCTGATATAATTCAAATTGTACAATTTAATAATATGGACTTTTAAAATGCCAAAATCTGCTTCCTCACCACTGAATGTATCTTTCCTTTTGGCTAGACATACGCATTCTTAAAATACAAATCGAGCTTTGGAAAGTTTGGGATCACTGACTCCATCCTTGTACATGCCACTCACCATGACATCATCCATCAGGCAGTAAGTTACAAGGCTTCACAGATTCCACTCAGGTCAAACTGAAGTGGAGATTTGATTTTCCTGAAATTAACACTTTGGGAAAATAAAAAGACAGAAAGTATAATTCCCTAACATAGAAGTAACAGTAGAAGTGTACTTCAAAGTGTACATATTTTGCTTCTTTCTTGCCAAGAATTTGCCACCACCAGAACAGAATTCTTTATTTTCAGACGCTAATGAGCAGGCCACCAGAAGATTGGCTGCCATTTTTTATTACAATGAGGTCTTACTGCTTCATGTTGTCAAGGCACTGCTCCTCCTTGCTCATCCTCCTACCCTTAGTAGAAAAAGGAAAATAATTTGGTGTGACATTTATCTCTATAAAAAAGCAGCAGGGTGTGTTAGGAAAAAATAGGCTCTTTGGAGACAGACTTAAATTTGAATATCAATATCTTTATTTATAGGTGGTTGATAGTGGGCAAGTTATTTAAACTCTCTGGGCCTCAGTCACTTTATCTCTAAACTGTATGGTTGTTAAAGGAAAGAGAATTGTAAATACATACATCCATAATATTAAAAAAACAATATAATATTACTCCATTATTATAAAGCAATAATTAAACTGCAGATAAATATAGCAACATCATCCCAAATAACAATGCTTAGTTGGCTTATGAGACACAAAATCCAGTGTATTCTTTATATCACAAAAATTCATCAGCATAATTGCTTTTATAAGTCACTAAAATTCCCATGGAACAGGGGAAAGATTTTAGAGAATTTGTGAGATCATTCTTTGCAATCTAGTGTTAAGATATACATTTTCTTATCTAAAACCAACCAAAAGTACAAAGTATCTTATTAGAAATCTTGTTCTATTTGTTCTAATTGTAATTAGAAAATACAACTTCTTCTAACTATATCTAACATATTTTTTTCTCCATCAACCTGAGCAAGAACAAACAATGGGAACACAATGTCTGTTCTCTGATTAATAATGGATTCGGTAAAGGAAGAATACATCCTAAAAGATTAATAAGAAGCAAATATCCAGGACAAAGACAAACAGCAGAGTAGCTGTTTTGCTTAACCGCCTGTCAGTAAACATTCATGTCTGGCTTTGGTCTTTCTCAGGGCCCATGCTACTAAGCTTGGCCTTGGTCTCAAATTTCTGTCAATAGCCTAAAAGCTGTATTCAAACAAACATTCAAATGTGCTCCAGCTTTGTCACACGAACTGACACAATGGGTTTCCATTTTAATTAGGGAGGCTTCTGAAATGATTTCCATCAGAACTGTCCAGTACGCAGTAGCAAATGATAAAGTTGAGGATTTCCTTGTATATTTATATTGATGTATTCTTAAATTGTGGGTCAGCAAGGTTTGACGGAGTCAAAAAGCAAAAGGTCAGAACATAGATTGCTTTAAGTAATGTGAAAATCACCTAAAGAACTCAAATTATTCAAACAGATCAATTCTCCTAAAAGTGAGGGTTTTCAAACCATTACTATTTCTCAATTCATTCAGATTCACTAAAATTCTGATGTGTTGGACTTTTTCCAAAGGCAAACAAACAAAAACAAAGAGATGACTTTTAATCAGAGGTGATATTTCTGAAACACTTGAGCGTCACCTCTTAGCAGACTGAGAATGTGCTCCCACCTGTCTCACAGTCTAGAGCTTTCCTCTTTTCAATCTCCTTTCTGAGGTTTCTCAGAGCAATTTTACCAAATAACAGATATTTTCCCTGACACATACACACAACCATTTCAGTGGCTCCCCCACTACCTACCAATTTTTTGCAAGGTACCCCTCAACCCATAATCTGGTACAATCTATTTTTTCTACTCCATTCTGCCTCTGTTCCACATCCTGGTCATGCCCGCCATTCCCTGAGAATACTACACATATTTATGCCTCCATTCCTTTTTTTCATAGCGCTTCCTTGGCAAAGCTGCAAGAGTAAAATTAGTAGCATTTCAAATGGCAATACTGTTTGCAGGAATTCTCTTCTGAGATAGTCAGCTTTCATCATTTTTGCAGATGCATGGAAATTTATGCCCAATGACCAGGAGTAAATGTGACTTGCCCTGAAAAAATATTAGTACATCCTTCTTTCCATCTATCAGCACCAATCTGGAATATAAATGAAATTTTAAAATAATACACTGAATATTGAAGGAAATGGCAGCCCACTCCAGTACTCTTGTCTGGAAAAATCCCATGGACGGAGGAGCATGGTAGGCTACAGTCCATGGGGTCACAGAGAGTCAGACACGACTGAGTGACTTCACTTCATGTAACAAAGAACTCTTTTTTTCTCTATCCCTATGCCACCCACCTATGCCATTAAATAGAACAATTCTTAAAATAAAGGACATCCTACCCACATACTACATAGTCTTGTGGGATACCTCCTACACACTGGAATTTTATTATTGTGATGATCTTGTGATTATTAGAAATTTTGTGCTACATTCAGAAAAAAAAAAGCTTGACTTCAGTTGTAACTGAAAATCATTCACCTTGCTGATTATTCAGGGTAATGACAGAAATTACATGTTACTTTAGGTAAAATCTCAACATAATGAGGCTTTGTTTGGCAACTCCCAGACAATATGTGATCCCTCTATGCTCTCACAGAGGTGCACATTTACTTTTCAACAATTTTCACAATTTGTAGTTTCTATTTTTATGCCATTTTATTAATATCTGTTCCTACCCTAGAACCGTAGGCTTCATGGAGACAGTGACCACATGGATTTTGCTCACCACAGTATGCCTAAAATAGCATAGAATCTGGCATGGAGTTAGCATTCAATACATACTTGTTGAATGAATGAACAGCTCATATACATTGAGAATCTGTTTCTGTGTTTAGTCACTCAGTCCTGTCCATCTTTTTGCAACTCTTTGGACTGTAGTCCACCAGGCTTCTCTGTCCATGGGAATATTCAGGCAAGAATACTGAAGTGGGTTGCCATTTCCCCCTCCAGAGGATCTTCCCAATCCAGAGGTCGAGCACAGGTCTCCTGCATTTCATTCAGATTCTTTACCTGCTAAGCCATCAGGGAAGCCCAAGAATCTATTTAAATGGCAGTATCTAGGTAAATCTACAGCATTAGCCTAAGAAGTAAACTAGAAGGGGATCTTAGGCTTAAATGGGTGAAATTTTTCATTTTTACTTTAATTTTCTTGAAATTTTAATTGTATTTATTTAAAGTCTGTCTAGTATCTGTCTTACCAAAGGCTCTGTTTTATGTTTTTCATTTGGCTTTTGATTACATGCTCTTTAATTTCTGTATACCTTTTGACTGGGTGCTGGACATTGTATACAAGCATTTAGGTGATATCTTTCTTC
The DNA here is from genome assembly GCF_033118175.1 of Dama dama. Lineage (NCBI taxonomy): Eukaryota > Metazoa > Chordata > Mammalia > Artiodactyla > Cervidae > Dama > Dama dama. The sequence continues at coordinate 28,709,344 of NC_083709.1, forward strand.
AGAAAGGATTCAGTTTTCTTCTCACAGACAAAAAAGGAAGGGCCAATCATTGCTAAAGTAAAGTCTTGGTTTCACCCATTCTGAGGGCAATTCTTACCTTTTACCTATGGGATAGCCCTTCAAGGTCTCATGTGAAATTCTGGAGTTTTACCATGAATGTTTATATGTATTTTAAAATAAACAAATGTGAAATAAGTATATTTAACTGTTACGGTTGACTTCTAAATAAAGGATTGATACTGTAATATGAATATTGCCCATTTAAGCCTAGGATCCTCTTCCATTTTACTTCTTAGGCTAATGCTGTGGATTTACACGGGAGACACATCTTACATTAGTTCTAGAATTGAAACAGCAACAAAAGCAATTGAGATTAAAAATTTAATAGATGGGTTTAATAAGGAAATCTAAATAAAGTATGGATTTCCGTTAATAATGTATCAATATTGGTTCAGGAATTTTAACCAGTGTACCACACTAATGTAACATTAACTGGAAATTGGGTACAGGGAATATGAAAATTCTCAGAATTGTCTTCCTAATTCCTCTGTTAATCTAAAGCCATTCTAAAAGGAATTTTTAAGAAAATGGCAGCCAGAAGGGGGGGAAAAATGAAACAAAAAATAAAATTCTCTTCAAATGGCCTAACTACTGCTAACTTTTCATCAGAAACAATGAGTGCAAACAACAACAAAAAAACCCACTTCTTGAAAACAATTTGAAACTTAAAAAAAAGGAAACCTGCCAATCTAGAATTCAGTACATCAGCAAATATGTGCCTCATAAATGAAGGCAAAATAAATATACTTTAGACAATAAAATGTCTAAAATAAATCTGAGGTGCATATTTTTAAGATGCATACACTGAAATTATAAAGGAAAGGAAATTTTTCAGGTATAAGAAAAATTATCCTAGATAAATTTTGATAGTACACATAGGTATGAATGATGTCAGAAAGATCAAGATTACTGAAGAAATATCTTTTAACAATATAATTTTAAAGAGAATACACTCCCAGATATTAAGATTTCTTCTGTAACCATAGTAAAACTAACACACTGCAGTAATGGTACAAAGTTAACAGGAAAGAGAGCCCAGAATCATGCTAGTACAGTCACTTGCTTTTCCACAAACATGCTGTGGGTGAAACAATGTTCATTTTAAATCTGTTGCTAGAACAACTGGAATAATGAGAAAAAAATTAAGCATGTAGAAGAAAACAAAAGAGAGTATATCTATACCCTTGAGTTAAACAAAGATTTCTCAAAGAGGGAAATGCACTCTAACAATAAACAAAATGCTGATAAATTAAATTGCATTAAAATTAAAATGTTTTGCCACTCAAAGACACCATTAAGAGAATGAAACTGCAAGCCTTAATAGGATAAAGATATGTGCTATTCAGATATAAATAAAAGGTGAGTATTAAAGATGTATATTGAGAACTACTATACTTTAATAAGAAAAGACTTCTACCAAGCAATAAGGAAGAAAGATGAACAGGTAATTCAACAAGGATATCAACATAACCAATAAGCATATGAAAAGGTACTTTAAATCATTATTATTCAGGAAAATGTGAATGAAAATCATTATGAAGTACCACTGAATCCACTAGAAGAGCTACATTTCTTTTTTTTAAGTAATGACAATTCCTCACCAAATAGTGAAAAGAATGTGGAGTTTTGGTACTATCATCCTACTGGGAGAGTGACTTAGTCTAAACACTCTAGAAAACTGTCAGGATCTACTAAAGTTAACATGCACATTATTTCAATTATAATTAATTATAATCAAGTAATCCCACCCTAGGTATAAGACAAGCAGAAAGCAGTTCATATGTGCACCAAGAATGTTCACAGAAGCTTCGTCTGTACTGGCTGAAATTAGAAATGACCCAACAGTTTTGTCCCTAAACAAGCAGTGCCCTATCTAGCAACGCCTCAAGAAGCCCCATGCTTTGGAGTGTCATCCTTAAAACTTTCATCTCTTTCTAGTGAGTAGGATCAGCTGGAGTTGGCAATGCCACCCATGTGGTGTGTCTAAGCCCAGACTAGGACTTCCATGGGCTCTGGTCTCTATTTTCTCCCTCTAGGTCCTTCCAACCCTCTATGCCACCCATAAGGTTGACTGGTCGCTCCTAGGAGATCAAGAACTTCTTGGCTGACAAATGCTTGATTTGTTGTTGTTTTCTTATGTCAAATGAGACTGAATCACCAGAATAGTACTAGTACACTAATTTTGGGTGACACGTGGTAGATACCAGCTCCGGGCTACCAATACTACTCTCAACGCTTGAACTTGAGTCACCTTTGTATGTTCACACACCAGCTCTTACCTCAGTGACACCTCTAAGTTATTATACTTTGCAATGATGGGTTTTGCAGCACACATTCCACCCTGGACACATAGTAGAACCTCTCCACAGAATGTAAATGACATATCAGCCAGTCCTCTAGGACTAGTCATGCCTATGTCCTCCATAGGCTATCCAGGCTGATACTATGTAATGCTCATTGGTCCCCTCGATCTGTGTCTCTTCTTGCTTCAATAGGTGGGACAACATAATGCTTCCCTGGATTGGTCTTAAAATGTACTGAACAAGGTAAAGACATTCCTCAGGTACATGAGACCACACTGTCAGCTCTGCTGACAGTCTTTCCCAATGACAGTCTTTCCTAGCCTGTCTTTCCCAATGGTGAGAGGATGCAGAAGACATTAAAAGATACCACGTTCTAAGACTTTAGTGATCATGGTCAAAAGAGTTCAAGGTAAGACACAGTTATAAGATGTGTTGCTTTATGTTTATCTTATAAAACAATAAATGGTAAATTTAACATGACTAGAAAACAAATTATTGTCAACTGTTTTCTACATATTATGCATAAAACTTACATTTGTGATCATAATCAATGAAGTGAAGTTACATTCTTTGAGAGAGTCATTGGAATCCAGTATTCACAGGTGGCACAGTGGATGATGCAAATCATGAGTAATGAGGTAACCAGCATTTAATAAAAGCTACTAGGGTAATGCAAAAGCAAGATCTATATTGCTTCAATACCAACAGGTTCTGAAGAGCCAAGACATTATGGATAGTAACAATGCTGTTATCTTTTCCTTATGTCATGAAAAGTGATACTAGCCAGGAATAGGACATTTGATGATAAAGAACATGAAGATACAGTTCCTAGGCCTGAACATTATGAGGAATCTTTATATCTACTGCTTGAACAATAAACAGGTAAGTACCTCTTCTCTATTTATGATTTTAAACATTTATTGGTAAACCATCATATGCATATGGGCCCATAAATTTGTAATTAGTTTTTAACTGAATCACTTATATAGGCAAAAAACAAACATTTTCCAGGAGTCTTCATACCTTAGGGGTGGCCCAGCAAACCAAAAACCTTCAAAAGTAAAACTAATAAATATTGTTTAGTATAGTCACACAATGAATACTACAAAGACTAGTATCAGTGAGAATGAATATACTAAAATTAAATGTAATGACATGGGTGAATCTCATGGATGAAAAAGGAAAGACATAAAAGAATATATACTGTATGATTCCACATGCATAAGTTTCCAAACCTAACCTATGATGGTGCAACTATCAAGATAATAGTAATCCATACCCATGGGTATAGATGCATGTGCATGCACGCGTGTGTGTGGGACAGAGTAGTTATTAACTAGAAGAGGGTTTGAAACTTAAAAAATTATCACAAGCAAACAAAGTTGGTTGAATGGACTGATATTCTTTTCTCTATCCTTAAAAGGCCATTTCACTGTCTTATAAAAAATATTCTAAGCCATCTCCTTATTTTGTTTGTGTCCTACAGAAGACATGTAAAAACAACTCACAAAAATATTTTTCAGTGTTTTCAAGTTGTGTGAGAGAAGACTTCATGCACTGATCAGCTCTTCCAGAGATAGTATAGTTACTGTATGCTTGTTGAAAGATACATTATGAAAAACACAGAGATCAACTTTCTGCAGTCTCTCATGCTACATTACATTGAGATCACATATTTGAATCTCCAAGTGGCTTGATTCTCCAGTGATGGTCTATGATCTAACAATCTCCTTTATGAGAAAGTGCTAACCTTTTGGAACTCTCCTAGACTGTTAGTGGGAATACAGTTTGGTGCAGTCATTATGAAAAACACTACGGAAATTCCTTAACAAACTAAAAGTAGAGCTACCCTACGATCCAGCAATCCCACTCCCGGGCATATATCCAGAGAAGACAAAAACTCTAATTCAAAATGAGGCATGCACACCAATGTTCATAGCAGCACTTTTTATAACAGCCAAGACATGTAAGCAACCTAAGTGTCTTTCAACAGATGAATGGGTAAAGAAGATGTTGTACATAGACCCTATGGAATATTACTCAGCCATAAAGAGAATGAACTATTTCCATTTGCAATAACATGGGTAGACCTAGAGATTATCACACTAAGTGAAGTAAGTCAAACAATGACAAATGTTATATATCACTTCTGTGCGGAATATAACAAACAATACAAGTGAACTTACAAAACAGAGACTCACAGACATAGAAAAGAAACTTACAATTACCAAAGCGGAAAGTGGTAGGGAGAGGGATAAATTAGGATTAGGGATTAACAGATATACATTACTAAATCTACAAGGATTTACTGTATAGCACAGGGGATTATGGAGAAGGAAATGGTAATCCACTCCAGTATTCTTGCCTGGAGAATCCCAGGAGCTTGGTGGGCTACAGTCCATGGGGTCACAAAGAACTGGACATGACTGAGCACACACACACACACAGGGAACTATATTCAATATCTTGTAATAACTTACAGTGGTTAAAAAAAATCTTGTATAAAATATTTGTAACTGAACAAATTTTCTGTACACTGGAAACTAATGCAATATTGTAAATCAACTGTAGTTCCATAAAAAAAAATTTTAAGTACTAACCTTTCTACCTCTCTTTACCATTGCAAATTTAAAAACTGGGAAGGTGAAACAGAAAATAGAGAAGGAAATGATGAAACACTCTAACACTGGAAACATGCTATTGGTTCAGTCACCTACATAGCTCATTTTTCACCTCAAACTAATTATAATCTGTAAACATGCCTACTGGTATAACATTGTTTAGAATTATGCATTTTTTACTTAATTATCTTAAAAACATAAACATTTTAAATCAATTGCAGTATTTGCAACTGCTAAAGTGAAACCTTTAAGTCTTCTGCAATAAAACCCCCATTTTCTACTAATTATCAGTCAAGATAAAATTGTCCTTCTGGGGACTCAATCAACTCCATGTTGGCCTCAGGCTCAGGGCAAATATTTGGCAAAATTAAAGCTAGACAAAGTCCTCTAAATACAAATATATTGCTTAGAAAGCAGTTGAGGACATTATGAAGTTACAGAAAACCTAAAAATCAATTGGATTTTAAGAGATAAAAACTTTCCAGTTGCTCAATTCAGGGTAAGGAATAGTCTCTTGGGAATTTCCAGGCAGAAAAAAAATATGTTTTCTAAAGAGTACCATAAAGTACAACTTAAAAATGCAATTAGAAGTTTCCAGAGCCTATCTGTAGTTTATTTAAAGCTTCCAAATTTGCTCTCCACTTCTTTGATATTCATGAACATAATATTAATAAGTACATAACAGGGCCATAAGATGCCTCAAAGACCAACAATGTCTCTGAAGCACTAGGAGGATTTGGGCAGCAGGTGCAAGCTGACTGCAGTGCTCTAGGCCAGGCTTAACCACTTCAGTTGGAAAGGCAATTTCAGCCGGCTACTGTTGAATTGTCAGTACCTCTCAGCCCAAATCAATCAGATGTGTCCTACTGTTTCTTAGAAGTAAACATTTCTGCTTGGGCCATTTGATTTTTTTTCTGGTATACAACTGAAAGAGATATATTTAAAAAGTCAGAGATGTGATTGATACTGGGATTAATATAAACAAAACCTATTGGGGCTACATTGTTGTCTAAAGGAAGTACATGAAATGGCCCTGGCTGGTTCTTCTGATGCGGTTACTCTTAGAAAGAAAGAAAGAAAGTGAAGTCGCTCAGTCGTGTCTCTTTGCGACCCCATGGACTGTAGCCTACCAGGTTCCTCCATCCATGGAATTTTCCAGGCAAGAGTACTGGAGTGGGTTGCCATTTCCTTCTCCAGGTTACTCTTAAAGTGGATCCAAATCCCCTGTTACCTGCAAGCTTGAAATCATAATCAACTTAGCTTAAGCTTTCTGGAACTCAGTCTTCCCATCTGTAAAATGAGAAGAATTATAATTAACTCTACAGAGATTTAGCGATTGGAACTTAATCAGGATAGTACACACTTAAAATTTAGCACATTATCAGCCACACAGTAGGTGCTAGAAATTATCAAAGTGTGATTTAAATGATTATAAGTCTATATTTATGTATGTGCACATTTAATTAAATCTCTTAATCAGATTTTAATTACTTTAAAGTTACAGTTTTCTATTTATCTCTATCAGTGGCAGTTTGATTAGCTTTTTCCAATAATCTGGACCACTTCTTTCCACTTATTTCCCTTCCAATTAACTGCAAGTACTGAACATCTCATTAATATCACCATCATTAGATAGATCTGTGATAATAAGGAAAAGAAGCTCTCAACTCCATTGTGCCACTAAAATTTAATTAGATGGTATGTATGAAGATGCATACACTGTGAATTATATATATTTTACAGATTTTTGTGGGAAGGATGGTTGGTTTCTGAAAATGGTGGGCATGTCTAGCAGAATTCAACCAAGGTTTTCTGTAAAAAGCTAAATATAAGTGTTGAGGTTGTGAAGGCCCCTAATGGGCTTCCCCAGTGACTCAGCGGTAAAGCGTCCACTGGCAATGTAGCAGACCTGGGTCTGGTCCTTGGGTTGGGAAGACCCCCTGGAAGAGGAAATGGCACCCACTTCAGTACTCTGCCCATAGTGTTTTGCTGGCATTATTCTTGCCAGGAAAATCCTGTGGACAGAGGACCTTGGCCTGGGGTCACAAAGAGTCGGACACGACTCATCACGGCATGGACTGTCTCTATCACAATTATTCAACTCTGACTTGCAGAGTGAAACAGCCATCAACAATATGTTAATAATAGCTGGGGGGTTTTTTCCCAATAAAACTTCATTTACAAAAACAAGCATTGGGCAGGATTTGTCCCATGGGCCATAGTTTGCGAAACCCTGTCCAACCCTCTTACTGAAGACAAACAAGGTAGTTAGGTTGCCCCTATCTCCCTCCAAAATTTCTAGAAAAAAACATTAAAGGGAGTGGGTCATTGTCAGGAGGAAGTCAAAGAACATTAGAGCTGAGCCTTGATTCTGTGCTGGAGATTTTACATATTGACTGACAGAAGCTGAAAGGCAGAACTTGGCTTTGAGTGGACTCACTGAGCAGCATATAGTACCCACCAAGACAGGAGATCTGGGTGAGTCCTCATTCCTCTGGGTTGAGGTCTGGAGGTTCTCCACCCTGACAGTAAGTGACGACTATATTTCTCATGTTCCAGAAAAAACTCAAGCCTGGGCCCCAGCAAGGAGCCTAAGAGAAGAGGAAAATACATCCTCTCTAATTGCCATCCACATTTGCTCTCCAGAGCTACTTTCTACCTTTATCTTCCCTGCTCTTTGCAGTATCACTGACCATTAACAAACTGCACTGTCCAGACTTCCTTGTCCTCTGGCTTCTAGTTGGTTTTGGACAAAAGAAAATAGGGGCAGAAGATCAGAGGGTGGGAGGACAGAGACATCAGGACACTGCCTTCCTCACCCCCATTCCTGCTTTGGGGCTGCAGTTCTGGCAATGGCTGCCTCCACCTACAAGTGAAGGCCCTCAGTTGGCCTCCCTCCACTGGACCAGCCTGTGTCCCTGCAAACTCAGGCTAGGCAACTCAACATCCTTTGATAGTTTTCTAGGCCACAACAGTTTGTAAATAGTCCCTCAGTCCTTTCAAGGGAACATTGTTTTTGCCGTGGCCCTGACCATTCTGTCCTCTCTGGAAAACAAATGCTATTTTAGGCCTCAAATTATGTCTAAAAGTAACTTTTGAATATAACGCCCAACAAAGGGATAGGGGAGGCTGGTGGGCTGCCGTCTACTGGGTCACACAGAGTTGGACACGACTGAACTGACTTAGCAGCAGCAGCAGCAAAGAAAGAGGATGAGACACATAAGACAAAACGAGTCAGATCAGGAGGAACAACAGAAAACCAAAAGATACAACTGGGAATCCAGATGCTGGCATCGGCAGGTACAGACAATAAAGTAACCATTCTCACTACATTCATGGAGATCTAACCTCAGAAATGCAGGAAGGTGTGATGAGCAAGGAAAATGGTACATATGTGGTAAATTTAAATGAACATTGATTATAGAAAGTACAATTAAAAGTGTCTTGTGGGACTTAATATATAGAAAAATAATTAAAATATATAAAATAATAACATATAAATTGGGAAGAAATAATTGAATATTAAAGTGTGCTACAATCTTCATTTTCTGAAAGATAAAGATAATTATCTTTTTTTCAGGTAAAGATAATTATTAATCCTTGATAAATTATTGGTGCATAAATGGAAGCACTTCAAACTTTGGCAGTTAAAAAATTTATAACTTCTAAGCTCTTAAATATTTGTGTGTGTGTGTGTAACAACAAAGAAAAAATGAGAATACAGAACAGGCAAAACAATTACTAATCACATAAGAATAATATCAATTTAAAACCAAATATTTTGGTAATTTCATTAAATGTAAACTAACTGCACACTTAGGTTTGAAAGCACTGACTGTTATACCAATTTTTAAAAAATAATAACTAATCCTAGCCCTTTATAATATATACATTTGAAGTTGACATTTACAAATTCTTGAATGTAAAATGATTTTTGAAAACTCAATCAATCAAACAAATTCCTTCCAAAGCTCAAATGCAACTATAGTAATATTAAAGGATGAACCTGGAACCTATCATACAGACTGAAATAAATCAGAGAGAGAAAGACAAATGCTGTATATTAATGCATATATATGGAATTTAGAAAGATGGTACCGACAATCCTACATGAAGAGAAGCAAAGGAGACACAGACATAAAGAACAGACTTTTGGACTCAGTGGGAGAAGGCAAGGATGGGATGATTTGAGAGAATAGCACTGAGACATACATAGTACCATATGTAAAATAGATGACCAGTGCGAGTTCAATGTATGAAGGAAAGAAAACAAACCTTAAGGCAAGAAAAATGATTAGAGAGATGGTCTGAACCAATAAAAAATGTTAAATTCACCAAAAATATGTATTAACAAACACCAATACTCTTGACCTAGCAATTTTACACCTAAGAATGTATTCTACAGCTGTACTTCCTCAAGCATGGACCCCAGATTGGCAGTATCAGCATCATCTGGGGGAAATGATAGGATTCAAATCTCCATCAAGACCCTCTGAAACAGAAACTCTATGGTTGGGTCCCAGAATCTGGGTTTTAACAAGGTCACTGAATAGTTCTGAAGTGTGCTAAAGTTTGGGAAGCACAGTTTCACAAAGAAGTGAGATTATATGCATCAGGAAACATGCACTATTATTTTCATAATTGCATAATTTGCTATAGCAAAAAACAAAATGGAAACAATTCAATTCAACAACATGTCTAACAATAGTAGAATGAAAAAATAACTTATTGGTTTTCATTAAATGCAATATTACATAGAAATAAAAATGAGTAAACCACAACCACATGCAAAACGCAGATAAATCTTAAAAATACAGTTAGTGATTTGAGAAAAGTGGGTATGCATATAAACAGAAAAGAGGGAAAAAAAATAGACACAACAAATATACACTGTGCAACCCTGAATACATAAATTCAAGAACAGGCAAAAATAGTCTAAATTGCCTAGGGGGGATGTGTGGCAGGCAGACTCCTAAGGTAGCCCCCATAGGTCACAGCTCCAGAGAGTCCCACTCTTGTGTGATTCCCCACCTCTGGAATTTAGGCTGAACTTGTGACTCTCTATTAACCAAAAGGATACAGCAAAAGTGATGAGATGTACTCAATTATGTATATATGATTATGTTACATAAGACTAATGTCTGTCCTTCTACAGTCTCTCTTTTCCTCTCAAGTTTTGATGAAGCAGGTTGCCATGCTGGGGGCCCCATGCAGCAAGGATTTACAGTTGAACTCTTGCAAGTGTTCCTAGCTGACAGCAATAAGATAAAGCTCTCATTCCTACTGGAAGGACGTGAATTTTGTCACAACCCAAGTGAGCTTGGAAGCAGATGTTTGTGGAGTCAAACTTTCAGATGAGACCCCCACTTCAGCCAACATCTTGACGGGAGCCTTGCAAAGGACCTGGTTAAGCCACACCTGGAAGTTCTTGACTTCCAGAAACCATGAGATCAAATATGAATGTTGTTTTAAGACACAGAGTCTGTTGTAATATAGTATACGACAACAGGAAACTAATACTGGAGGTGTCCTACCTCCAGCTAGCTAGCCTCAGAGCTTGAGACGGAGATTCTTATTCAAGGATTCATTTATTGGACAAGTGCTGTCAGGAGAAGGGGAACAAAGGAAGCAGGATAAGGCAGGGGAAAGAAGCCTGCAAGAACAAGGTCTCAGCTAGAAAGTAGCATCAGTCAATCCCAAAGTGACATCCCAGAGCATCACACAATTAGAACCCTGAGTTCCAGGAGTGCCCCTGGGGACAATACCACCAGTCAGTCGTACCGGGGCTGCACAGAGAAGAAACAGTTTCCCAGGTAGCAATTCCCATTTGGCCCAGGGCAGTTCTCCAAATAAGTGGGCAGCTGTGAATTCTTGCCATGCAAAACTCACAGGATCTGCTAAAGGAGATGTGAGAGGTAGGGTAGAGAACAAACAGCAACCACTACAGACTGTGTGATTTATATGAAATTTAAAGGAAAGTTAGGAAGTGGATAGCATAAATGTCAGCAAAGTTGGGATAGATAATACAAAGATTTTTCTGGGATTCTTGCAATGTTCTGTTTCTTAACCTAGGTGGTAGTGACATGGATATAATTTTTGCACCCATATTATTTATTTTATGCATTCTTCCATATGTCCATTACATTTATAATAAAATAAACTTTTATAAATTCTGATTGGGCACAAATAGAATCTCTAAGCTAAAGAAATTTGGGGGATATCTGAGAATTTCATATACCTCTGATACAGTGTTCTCCTATATTGCATGGTCCTGTGGTACATCTGATACATTTAAAATTTTTTCTACCCCCATTCTTTCCAGGACAAGAATTCCGTAATGTTGTCACAGTAAGTATCAGGGAAACAAAGCAGAGATCGTATCCTATTTCGGAGGATGGAGAACTGGATGTAGAGTGAAGATGCTCCAAATATAAACGTTAATTAGAAAACAAAAGATAATGCAAGATCATGCAAACTGGTGAACAAGGACAGATGAATGAAATTCATCAAAAAGGTTTTCTGGGGGAAGTGATTCTTTGCATCTTAGCTATTTTAATTCTCTAATAATAAAATGGGAGAAAACACAGAAATAAAAATTAGACAAAATAAAGCTCAAGTTTTCAGCTGAAAGTTCTTCACAAAATAAAATTTAAATCACAAATCCCAGTCTTCATATTAAAAGTGAAAAATATCACACAGGATCCAGAGTAAGCCTCTCAGGTCACTTTAGGTTGAAATTCTTAGTCATTTCCTACTATTCCTCACAGTTTTTCAAATAGTATGATGGAACCCCATGAGACAGATTCTAATGTGATGACCAGCCATAATCCACATAGTCCCTGGAAAATTCTGAGCAGTTACCATCAATTATAAGCAGATAATTATCTCTCAGTGACTTTCATAAACCATGATTTTTCTGCAAACACAGAAAAGGAATTAAAATGGTGAAAGATAATGAATATCTAAGATGATGAATATATGAAAAAGCTTCAACGTATACAGCAAATAATCAAGGAGATATCACGTCCTTATAACTTTTTCAACTGGATCATCAAGTTAGAATGAGTAGATAAAATAGAAAAACATTTTAGATGAGAGAAAAAATAAAGAATATTAGAGTCAGTCAGTTATCATAGAAAGATTCCAAACTTGGGAATCAGAGAGTACATCTTGGGACACTTAAGAGTTGAGTCAGTGTAGACAAGTTACCTCTTACATCCCTTTTATGGAACGACCATCCATCAAATAAGATTATCTGTATAAAAGCATTTTCTGAACTCTTCTAGTCTATGAAAGCCAAAGGCATTTTTGTAGATTTCCTGAATTCACTTTTAGTTTATAATTTGGAAAGAAAACAGATTTTTCTAAACTTGTAAGTCTTATTTCAAACTATTTTAAATAAGAATACTAAACAACAACAACAAACTTAATTGTGAAGCTAAGTAAAAAATTAAGTTTATGGACAGCACTAGCTTTTCACCCAAAGGCATCAACCACTATACTGAAAGCATGGGGAAAATATTTCTACTTTAGAATGTAGTGAAATTATTCCAAACCACGACCCAGGACAAAATGTTACCGGAAAAGATAACTCTCCCAGGTAAAAACTTTTTCTTCTCCCCTAACCGTATCATGAATCAGTTTTAGCCTCTGGTGTTCTACTCCATTGAGCCCAGAACATCCAGCAGCTTCCGAAATCTGCCAAACCATCAAGCACAGCAGACAATTCCCTTTAAGCGGATTCAAGTGCCGAAAAGTAGTGGGCTAGAACCTTTCCCCAAATCTGGAGCTCAATGATGTGAAGGGCTCATTTTTCTTAAGAAAAATAATTCAGACTCTATTGTACTTTTGCAGGGTTCAGTTAAGTTATATTTTTAATTTAGGTGCTTTTTATTCTTTTGTTTTATTTCTAGGTGAATAAAGAACATACTGTTGAAATTCTGATGGTGACATTTTTGTTCTTCGCTTTCTAAGTTCCCTTCAACTTTATATTTGTAAACCAATTTCTCTGTTTTATTTGAACAAGGTTGCAGGAAATAGAAAAGTAAAAAGGTGATAGTCAAAAGAGTTTAAATTAAGAAAAATGTCAAATTAGGTGTAGTGCTAGGCAGTAGTTATCAAATACCCAGTGATTATACATCACACTAGTGATACACTACCTATACACATTGTGTGTGCATGTGTGTGTGTGTGTGTGAGTATATATATACTCACATATACAAAGAGACAGAAGGATAAAGAGAGAACTAAATATTCATGGAAGGAATAGTGGATTTAGTGGAATTCAAATAATAATATAGAAATATAAATGCAGTATGGTTCTAATAGAATATCATACCATAGAGGAGGGATGGTCATTAGCTGAATGGGAAGTGTAACCCTAAGAGAGATTAGAACTCACTCTATACCCAGCTAAGAAAGAAAACAAAATGCTACAGGCCACACATGGAATAATCAACATTTTTTGGCTGATATATAATAATTGCTGTTATCTATTATCACCATTACCTTTTATAGTGGATATCTAACATCAAAAATGAGATAAAACATCTCAAATCTTTATAAAAACTAAATTTAAATTTATGGAGAACATACCACATTGCTTTTATTTTTCTAATATCTTGGCTGACCAGAAACGTTTGTCAGACTCTCATCTTTGAGTTATCATTTTATTTTGGAAACAACCATCATTAACTATATGAGATATAAGGTCTTGAATATGAGTTAATCATTGGCTTCCCTAGTGATCCAGTGGTTAAGAATCCACCTGCCAATGCAGGGGACACAATTTCAATCCATGGTCCTGGAAGATCACACATGCCACGGGGCGACTAAGCCCATGCGCCACAACTACTGAGCCCACATTCTAGAGCCCATGCTCTACAACAAGAGAAGCCGCCATGCATTGTAATAGCTTTGTATGGTGACAGAGGGTCACCAAAGTTACCGTAGTGGTCATTTTGTAATGATACAATATCAAACTACTGTGCCACAACCTCAAACTAATATACTATTGTAAGCCAATTACACTTCAATTAAAATATTAAATACATAAATAACCAAATAATTAAAACATTTAATGCATTAAATAAATTTCTGTTTAAATTTATCTTGGAAAGTATAAAAATCAAATGTAAGATGATTCTTATTTCCTGCTGTTTTTCTTTCCTTTTCTTCCAACAAATAATGTCAAATCTCAAAAAAAAAAAAAAGAAAAGAGAGAAGCCACCACGATGAGAAGCCTGAGCACCACGACAAAGCAGACCCCCATCCACCCACAGCCACAGCTAAAGAAAGCTTTCAGGTATCGATGAAGACTTATTGCTGCCAAAAATAAATAAATTATTTTTTAAAGAAAAGAGCTAATTATGCCAGCTGAGATTCAAGAACTGATCTGTGAAATAGTCCTTCTCTTTCAAATACATGGCTGGGCTGAAATGTATCAATAGATTAGAATTTTAGAGGTATAGAGAATTTAGACTTCCCTATGAAAAGATTTATTTCATATTTGTCATATGCCATTTTTAATTATCAGTAAGTTTCTAATCAGATAGTTACCTAGCTTAGTATGCTCAAATTTTATGTTATATATGCCCAGTTTTCTAGAAGGGTAAACTAGGTTAAAATGGTCAAAGTCCATGAAAAAGTACTGGGGAAATCTAACATGTGTAAGATACCTATAATCTTCAAGTCAGTTTTGAATGAGATCCGCTCAACAGTGCAGTTTCTTTCAACACTAATGATACAGATAAAGTAGTGCAAGTTAAGTCTTTTCAGTCATGTGTGACTCTTTGCTACTCTATGGGCCAGAGCCCTCCAGACTCCTCTATCCATGGGATTCTCCAGGCAAGAATACTGGAGTGGATAGCCATTCCCTTCTTCAGGGGTTCTTCCCAACCCAGGGATCGAACCTGTGTCTCTTACGTCTGCTGCATTGGCAGGTGGGTTCTTTACCACTAGCATCATCTGGGAAGCCCAGATAAAGTGGTAGCGATGACTAAATGACTTAATATTCAGGTGCCATTTTGGCAACCAACATTAACTACAACACATGGCAGAGCAAATGAAAATATTTGGTCCTCTTTGAAGAAAATCTTTGTTAAAAAGCCCTGACTTATTCAATAAAATGTTATTTCACCTTTATGCTATGAATGAAAGTACGAATGAAAGTTATGAAATTCTCTCCTTCATTATAAAGAAAACCATCATCATAAGAGTTAATATTTACAGAACTTTTACTATGTGCTTGGCAAGGTATAGCATACCTTGCCTGCATTTTACAATGTAATCCTCACAATTGTTATAAGGTAAGTAATACTGTCTCTATCTTATACATGATGAAACTGAAGATCAGAGCAGTTAAGTAGCTTGCCCAAAGCATTCCATATGTCTTCATTTTTTGCTTTATATAATTATTTCATTTATTCAACAAATATTTATTGACCACATAGTAAGTATAAGGCCTTGCATTGCCATGGGTATTTTTAACAGCATTTAAGGAAGTATCTGCCCAAACTAGATAATCTGTTCCTCGGCAGACCACCTGCCTCCACTCCCATAAGCAACTGAAGCATAGGGATATTTATAAATTTTCAAAGAAATGACATTCTCTCTGAAATTTCACTCCCAAATCAAACTGCTAACTATATCAAGAAGTAAATTTTGAGGAACTGTGGAACCTTGACCTAACAGAAACAAATCCTTCTGACCTGACATGGAGAAGCCACAAGGGCCACAAAGCAACAAAATTACATTTGTGCAGCATTTACGCTGCATGTCATTTCTTACATCTGACCCCTATCTCCTTTCATATGATCTTAAATTTGTTTTTAAGTTAAAAATGTGTTCATATACTCGATTTTGAAGGAAACACATTTGTCACATCTAAATCTACTAAATGCTTATCTAAATCAATGTGAATCATCAACTTACATTCATCATTATTTTATCCAGAAATGTACCTTTCCTCTCACCATACATATAGATGGGAAATAAGACATCTTAAAATGTTCTTAGTGATACGATAAAGACTGAGCACAATTTGGCATTTGCAAATATGCCCAGCAGACAATAAGAGAAAAAACTTATGTCTGAAAGCAACAACTGTATAAATTTATCTCTTTGTTGATTACCAGCAACTGTTGCAGTGACCTTTCTATAACTGCAAATAATCAACCTTCATTTCAAGAGAGTAGCTTTGGTACTTCAGATTTCCCTGATAAGTTGCCATTTATTTGAAATTGCCCTTAAAGTTATTCTTCTGTAAAAACAGTAATAAAGTGAAACTTTCCAGAACGCTCTGTGAGAGGCAGAGGATCGGCGGCTGCCCGAGCTGCACACAGTAGCACGCTCTTTCCCGGTCCCCCACACCGGCATCGGCCTGCTCACCGGCTGTAGAAAATGGTGAAAGAAACCACTTACTATGATGTTTTGGGGGTCAAACCCAATGCCACCCAAGAAGAACTGAAAAAGGCTCACAGGAACCTGGCCTTGAAGTACCACCCTGATAAGAATCCAAATGAAGGCGAGAAGTTTAAACAGATTTCTCAAGCTTACGAAGTGCTCTCTGACGCAAAGAAAAGGGAATTATATGATAAAAGAGGAGAAAAGGCAACTAAAGAAGGTGGAGCAGTCATGAGTTTTGACTCCCACATGGACATCTTTGATATGTTTTTCGGAGGAGGAGGCAGGATGCAGAAAGCGAGGAGAGGTAAAAACCTTGTTCATCAACTTACAGTAATCTTAGAAGATTTATATAATGGTGCAGCAAGAAAACTAGCTCTGCCAAAGAATGTGATTTGTGACAAATGTGAAGGCCAAGGTGGTAAGAAAGGAACAGTAGAATGCTGTCCCAATTATCAAGGTACTGGAATGCAAATAAAAATTCATCAAATAGGACCTGGAATGGTTTAGCAAATTCAGTCCATCTGCATGGAGTGCCAGGACCATGGGGAGCAGATCAGTCCTGTGGATAGATGTAAAAGCTGCAACGGACGGAATATAGTTTGAGAAAAGAAAATTATACAAGTTCATATTGACAAGTGCATGAAAGATGGCCAGAAGATAACATTCCATGGTGAAGGAGACCAAGAACCAGGACTGGAGCCAGGAGATATTATCATTGCTTTAGATCAGAAGGACCATGCTGTTTTTACTCCACGAGGAGAAGACCTTTTCATGTGTATGGACATACAGCTGGTTGAGGCACTGTGTGGCTTCCAGAAGCCAGTATTTAATCTTGACAACCGAACCATAGTCATCACTTCTCATCCAGGTCAGATTGTCCAGCAGGGAGATATCAAGTGTTTGCTAAATGAAGGCATGCCAATTTATCATAGGCTATATTAAAAGGATCACCTAATCATTGAATTTAAGGTAAACTTTCATGAGAATGGCTTTCTCTCTCCTGATAAATTCTCTTTGCTGGAAAAACTTCTGCCTGAGAGGAAGGAAGTAGAAGAGACTGATGAAATGGACCAAGAAGAATTAGTGGACTTCGATCCAGATCAGGAAAGATGGCGCCATTACAATGGAGAAGCCTATAAGGATGATGAAGCTCATCCTTGGGGAGGTGTTCAGTGTCAGACCTCTTAGTAGGGCTCGTGAATAACACTCACTGCTGGTGTTTTATTTGCGGTAGTGATTGAGTGAAGGACTATAATCATAATATGCTCACTACTTGCTATTGTTTTGCTTTAATGAAGAATAAACTTAAATATAAAAGCTCTGATTTTGCTCTGTATATATGATGATTTCAGTGTGCAAGATAAGTTTAATACTTGTAAAAACTACTTTAAAAAATTTCCCCTAGCATTTTTTAGGCCATACTTTGTAATTGATTCCAGCTATGTACATGGAATAGTTTAGACCAAAATGTCATATATATATGTATTGACTTCAGTGTATGACCCTTAATTGTTAAGCTATGAAATTAAAACTGTATTTCTGGCAGTCAAAGAGCTTAATTTGTAGAGAAGTGTTGGTCTGTAATGTTGTATTAAGTGGGATTCATTGTGATTCTTCTGCATTTATTCTGTTGCCTCAACTGTTATTGAAGATGGCATGCTGTATAATTTAATTTAGCCTGTGGTGTCAGTGATAGAAATGATACCTTTCTAAAGAAGGGGTTTACCATAACATGCTGCTTCTTGAGGGCTTGCACTTGTAGAACTGCATTCCCTTCTCCAGTGCCATCTTTTATTAATATATATAGCTATTGGTCCTGATTACTTTTGTTTTCCCCCTTCTTTTTGGACCACAGTAAGCCTTAGAGTAGTGACTACTGGAGCAGGGAAACTTAGAGGTTAGAGTGATGAGACCTTTACATGGAGAAGTAATTTGCATGCATGAGATAGGAAGGTGTTTTTGTAGGTACGTTATAGACTTACTTTAAACCATTTAACTTATGCTCCAGAGTAACTGGTAATTTAATGTCAGTAGTATAGTAAATTATGATGAATAGTTTTAACTTGTATGTTTAAAGTCATATGTTCACAAGCTTAAATCTGGGTATCAGAATTTAAGCAATTCTTGATATGTATGAATGTCTCTTTAATATACTGATTACAAAGCAAAAAAATTGGTAATAAAAATAAGTGAAATATTAGCTTAACTGGCAATTAGTATAGAAAGATCAGGTTAAAAATTGTATTCTTGTTGATGAAGTCATCAAGAAAGAGATCTGATGTTGTTAGTGGAATTGTGAATTGGTGCAACATTGACAGAGAGTAACCTGTCAATATTTATCAACAATTTTAATGCACATATACTCTTAGATATAATTACATTTCCAGGAAACTATCGGATATACTCACAACCATGTTCAGTGATAAATGATTACAGATTGTACTGGCAATAATGGCTGCTTTGAGGAAAGATAACTGGGTAGAAGGAGAGTTAGGTGATTGTGAATTAATTTTCCCTACTTCTTTCTATACTTTTATTTATTTCACGTGTGTTCATTACTTATTTAAAATAAATTAGTTTACATAAATAAGTACATCTATTTTAAAAAAGCAAAAAAAAAAAAGATTACTATACTGACAATTATTTGGAAGTTTGCCACTAACCAGTAGTCCTTTATTCTCAACACATTCTCACATGTAACCAGTCATAAAAAGGAAGCATCTGGATATATTTTTACACCATTATTTGTTACTACTGCCAACATATGCTATTTAGTAATGCGAACAGCATTACTACTGCTACATTTTTATTATTTTGAAACAGGTCAAAAGTTGTATAATTGTTTATATTTATGGAGTGTCTATTTTGTGCTGAACAGTTATGCTTAGAAGCATATGTAAAATTTAATACTCACAATAAATCTATATGGAAGGTAATATGACCTATGATTTTGGATGAGAAAATTGAGGTTCATGACACTAGTGAGGATCTGGGATTTGAATCAAGGTCTCTCTGTCCACTAAGCTTTATTACCACTGTTGTGCACATTTCATTTAGAATATATTCATGTGATTATGTTCCATGATTCCTATTGCAAATATATATATATCAGCCCATCAATGGTTCAGTGTCATGCAACCCTCAGTTCTCTGCGGGATGGTGTGGAAGGCAGCAGATAAGCAAGTAAAATTGCTAAAGGTATTTTACCTTTATACTACCAGAGCAGGATTTATTCTGCACTACCAGGGTACAAAATTACCCAGAGTTGAATAATATAATGTTGAATACAGAAAGTTTGTGCTTAGTCACTCAGTCGTGTCCGACTCTTTGTGACCCCATGAACAGTAACCCACCAGGCTCCTGTATCCACAGGATTCTCCAGGCAAGAATACTGGAATGGGTTGCCATTTCCTTCTCCACATAAACAGAAAGTTTACCTGTAGCCTAAACCCTATCCCTCAACTCAAGATTGGCACACCCAACTACCTCATCAATATCCCCAAGTGGATGTGAAATACACATCTCAGACACAACATATTCAAAACTCATCTCCTCTGCCCATGCCCACCTGAGCCTTTTGCACTGAGTCCTCCTCCTGTCTGTCAAGGGTAGCTCTATTCTTCTGTGCCCCAGCGATAGCTTTATTCTCTTTTCATCTCCCTTTCTCTACTTTCATTTCCTTTTCTCTCCTGTCTTCTCCCTGTCCTATATCCAATCCATTAGCAAAAGCTATTTTCTCTATTATCAAAATATACACAGAATCTAACCTTTTCTCACAAATTCATCACTAGTTTCTCCTCTGGTTCCAGTCACCACCAACTCTTGCCTGCATTACTTTAAAAAACTTCTAGGCAGTCTCCTTGCTTTTATCCACACCCCGTACTATCTATTCTTTGTTCAGCATCCAGAGTTATCCATCTTAAATATGTTAGATAGTACACTACTCCCATGTCTGAAAACCCTCTAATGGTACGGGACAAAACTCAAAAGCTTACAATTATCTACATAACTTGACTTCTTACCTCTTCATCTTTATCTCTAAAATCTACCTTTCCCCTAACATGCTCTAACCATCCTGCTCTCTTTGCCAGTCTTAAAATCTCTCCAGCCTTAGGACACTTGATCTTTCTTCTGCAGGGATTGCCTCCCAGTACCCAAGTATCTACATGGTTTTCTCCATCACCTTATTCAAATCTCTGTTCAAACATTTCTCTCTCCACAAATTTTTCCAAGACCACCTATTTCAAACTCTAGTCCTATTCCTGGTGCTCTCTGTCTCCTCTCTGGTTTATTTCACACCACAGCTCCTACTACCTTCTAATATACTTTATAATTTTTTGTTATTATGTTTATGGACTATCTCCACCAAAACGTAACTTCCATGAGGGTAAGGATCTTTTTTCCTATCGTTTTAACTTCTGTTGTATTATTAGTAACTGACAGATAAACATTTGTTGATAGACTGGATAAATAAATGACATCTTCCAAATCATATTCGATGAAACACTGTTTCTGTGAGATGCTCTGCTAAAAACCAGGGTAGGATAGGCTTGTGATGAGATAAATTTGGAAAATTCTGCACACTATAATCCCTTTTATATGTCTGATCCTCTATAAATATAAATAAATATACATATAACAAACATTTATAAATATTAATAGTATATTGTTCCACAACAATATAAGCAAACATATATAATATATATAAACAAATATATCTTATATATTTAAATATATATATTTGCATATTTTTATGCAAGTGCTAAAACAGTGTTAATGGTTGAAAAGATAGATAACTGCCTGAAGGAATAACTGAAATTAATTATGAAAGGTAGGAAAGAAAACTAAAGATTGTTAATGTGCTGATAGATTGCAAATAAAGTACTCAACTAATTGAACAGGAGATAAAGAATGAGGAATTACTAAAGACATTAGAGATGGAAAAGGGAATATTTAACAAAATTGAGTAATCAAAAGACATGATGGTCAAAAAAGTTTGAAACAATACAAAAAACATTTTAAGAAAAAAAGTAGAGGGAAAATACAGATAACAGACACTTAGAATTACAAGTTCTAGGAAGTACTCTAAATTTTTCTTTTCTTTTCATGAAAATTGTTATTTAGTGACATTTTTAATAAATTTGCTATTTAGAATATAAAATTAGAGAAAATAGATTGTATACTCTACTTGTCAGTTAAAGAAAATTTGCTAGTTTCAAAATTAAACATACATAGGCATAGAATTTACAGGTAGATTATCACATTATCCAGAGAAATTTAGGGCTTTATGTCCATTCCAAACTATGTTATCACTTTAAGATACTAGACATATGAAGTGATAAAGGTCTTACTTTACAACTTATCCTAAACCTAACCTGTCTTAGATGCATTTCCGTTAACATTAGTAATTTGCATTTACCTTGAATGAAAAATGTTAGTCGCTCAGTTGTATCTGACTCCTTTGTGACCCCATAGACTGTAGCCCATCAGGTTCCTCTATCCATGGAATTCTCCAGGCAAGAATATAGGAATGGGTAGCCATTCCCTTCGCCAAGGGATCTTCCTAACCCAGAGATAGGTGCCAGTTCTCCTGCATTGCACGCAGATTCTTTCCCATTTGAGCCACCAAGAAAGCTCCTTGAGTAAAAAAGGCCTTGTGGCTTTTTACTCAAGCTGCAGAGTATTGTCAGGTGGCTAAGACAGTAAAGAATCCACCCGCAATGCGGGAGACCTGGATTCAGTCCCTCAGTCAGGAAGATCCCTTGGAGGAGGGCATGGCAACCCACCCCAGTATTCTTGCCTGGAAAATCCCCATGGACAGAGGAGCCTGGTGAGCTACAGGTCATGGGGTCACAAAGGAGTCAGATGTATCTGAGTGACTAAGCACACATAGACTAGAAACCAAAAGGCAAGACACTTTTCACTCTCCGTTCCCCATTTAGTGCAAAGGAAGACAGGAAAGTTTCCTTGCTCTTGATAGAAATCTTGACCTGATGCTAAACATAGCCACAGTATGCAATGATTCTATTCTACACCTATATAGGTAGTAAGTGTTTATCTAGGCTATAAAATGAACTCTATCTACCACCTGGGGTTTTAACAATGGATTTAGAAAAATTGTCCACTTAAAGACCAAATAGTACTTTAATAATAAAAAAGAGCTTAACTTAAGCTAAATCATAGGATCAGTTCAGTTCAGTTCAGTTGATCAATCATGTTCGACTCTTTGCGACCACATGAACCGCAGCACGCCAGCACTCCCTGTCCATCACCAACTCCCAGAATTTACCCAAACTCATGTCCATTGAGTCGGTGATGCCATCCAACCATCTCATTCTCTGTCATCCCCTTCTCCTCCCACTTTCAATCTTTCCCAGCATCAGGGTCTTTCCAAATGAGTCAGTTCCTCTCATCAGGTGACCAAAGTATTGGAGTCTCAGCTTCAACATCAGTCCATCCAATGAATACCCAGGACTGATCTTTAGGATGGACTGGTTGGACCTCCTTGCAGTCCAAGGGACTCTCAAAGGTCTTCTCCACACAACAGTTCAAAAGCATCAATTCTTTTTTTTTTTTTTTTTTTTGCTTTAAAAAATTCAATTTTATTTTTTTCACTAATCTGATATATTTTGCTTTCATTGATAAACTCAGTTATCAGAAAGTATTAACAAATTGTAGTCATCAAGTTACCCTAAAGCATCAATTCTTCAGTGCTCAGCTTTCTTTATAGTCCAACTCTCACATCCATACATGACTACTGGAAAACTATAGCCTTTACTAGATGGACCTTTGTTGAGAAAGTAATGTCTCTGCTTTTTAATATGCTGTCTAGGTTGGTCATAACTTTCCTTCCAAGGAGTAAGCGTCCCTTAATTTCATGGCTACAATCACCATCTGCCGTGATTTTACAGCTCCCAAAAATAAAGTCAACCACTGTTTCTGCATCTATTTGCCATGAAGTGATGGGACCAGATGCCATGATCTTAGTTTTCTGAATGTTGAGCTTTAACCCTAAACCAAATCCTTATGACTATACAGTGGAAGTGAGAAACAGATTTAAGGGTCTAGATCTGATAGACAGAGTGCCTGATGAACTATATACAGAGGTTCGTGACACTGTACAGGAGACAGGGATCAAGATCATCCCCAAGAAAAAGAAATGCAAAAAAGCAAAATGGCTGTCTGAGGAGGTCTTACAAATAGCTGTGAAAAGAAGAGAAGTGAAAAGCAAAGGAGAAAAGGAAAGATATACCCATCTGAATGCAGAGTTCCAAAGAATAGCAAGGAGAAATAAGAAAGCCTTTCTCAGCGATCAATGCAAAGAAATAGAGGAAAACAATAGAATGGGGAAAAACTAGAGAGCTCTTCAAGAAAATTAGAGATACCAAGGGAATATTTCATGCAAAGATGGGCTCAATAAAGGACAGAAATGGTATGGACCTAACAGAAGCAGAAGATATTAAGAAGAGGTGGCAAGAATACACAGAAGAACTGTACAAAAAAGATCTTCACAACCTAGATAATCACGAAGGTGTGATCACTCACCTAGAGCCAGACATCCTGGAATGTAAAGTCAAGTAGGCTTTAGGAAGCATCACTACGAACAAAGCTAGTGGAGGTGATGGAATTCCAGGTGAGCCATTTCAAATCCTAAAAGATGATGCTGTGAAAGTGCTGCACTCAATATGCCAGCAAATTTGGAAAACTCAGCAGTGGCCACAGGACTGGAAAAGGTCAGTTTTCATTCCAATCCCAAAGAAAGGCAATGACAAAGAATGCTCAAACTGCCGCACAATTGCCCTCATCTCACATGCTAGTAAAGTAATCCTCAAAATTCTCCAAACCTGGCTTCAATAATACGCGAACCATGAACTTCCAGATGTTCAAGCTGGTTTTAGAAAAGGCAGAGGAACCAGAGATCAAATTGCCAACATCCATTGGATCATCAAAAAAGCAAGAGAGTTCCAGAGAAACATCTATTTCTGCTTTATTGACTATGCCAAAGCCTTTGACTGTGTGGATCACAATAAACTGTGGACAATTCTGAAAGAGATGGGAATACCAGACCACCTGACCTGCCTCTTGAGAAACCTGTATGCAGGTCAGGAAGCAACAGTTAGAACTGGATATGGAACAACAGACTGGTTCCAAATAGGAAAAGGAGTATGTCAAGGCTGTCTATTGTCACTCTGCTTATTTATGTCATATGCAGAGTACATCATGAGAAACGCTGGGCTGGAAGAAGCACAAGCTGGAATCAAGATTGCTGGGAGAAATATCAATAACCTCAGATATGCAGATGACACCACCCTTATGGCAGAAACTAAAGAAGAACTAAAGAGCCTCTTGATGAAAGTGAAAGAGGAAAGTGGAAAAGTTGGCTTAAAGCCCAACATTCAGAAAACTAAGATCATGACTGAGTATTATTTACTACTATATGGTTTACTATATATATTAAACTATATAGAGTATGGTTTGTGTGCATGCTAAGCAGCTTCAGTTGTGTCCAATTCTTTGCATCCTTATGTACTATAGCCCTCCAGCCTCCTCTGTCCACGGGGATTCTCCAGTCAAGAATACCGGAGTGGGTTGCCATGACCTCCTCCACGGAATCTTCCCCAAACCAGGAACTGAACCAGTATCTCTTACATCTCCTGCATTTTAGTTAAGTTCTTTACTAGTGGGGCCACCTGGGAAGCCCAGGGAATGGTTTACTACTATATTAAACTACTATGTTACTACTATTTGAAAAACAAAAAACAAAAACTACTATTTGCCACACTTTTTTTTTATAGAAATGAGTATTAATTTTTAAAAAGGGAAGATAAATGTTAAGTGTTCACATTTGCCAAAAATAAGAACAGAACTATGTCACACCAAAAAATAATCCAGATGGCATTGATCACATGACTCACTTTCTTAAAGACTTTGAAAAAAACTGCAGAATTCAGTTAGAAGGGCAATTTATTCTCCCAGTAAACCCCCCAATAGTGTACTGAGAAATGCCAAAATAGAAAGGCACATAAACTAGATCCTGGAAACAATATCAAGGCTTGAGGACACAACAAACAAACAAAAAGGAAAACCCAATATGTACAAATCATCAATTAGCTTGAATCCCCTACCAATGAAAATACATTTGAACTCATTTATTCATTGAGCACCTTCTATATGGTAGTGACCTGAATAAAATAAGACAAATGGATGAAAAAAAAATAATGACTGCTTTAAGAGAAGTAGGCTGGACAAGATCTGATACTGACATAGAACATATAGAAGAAGGATGACTCTCCTTCATGACTTGCTAGGCCAATAGCTGACTGCTGGCCTCATTCACTGACAGAGAAGACCCAGGAGAAAGAGCTCACATGAAGGGGATCAATGAGGTGGTAAGTTCATTATTGGACACACTTAGATTTGGGTTTCTGTGAGATATCCAAGTGGAGATATCAAAATAGATACTAAGAGTATGACCCCAACAAGAAATCCACCTTCTGACACTACTTGGGGGTTAATCTTCATTGATAGTAATTAAAATCATGAAAATGGATGAGTTTACTCAAAAGGTATGTTTGAAGATGGAAAAGAGCCCAAGGTAGTCATGAGAAACAGCAATGAAAACACAAAAATAGGAGAATCCACAAAGCAGAACTGAGCTTACTTAAATTGTGCATGGGGAGAGCAGAATCATTTTTCTGCTTTTCCAAAAATAGAATTATAGAAATTATCTCACTGTCTTGCCACCATGGGTGGCCTTAAGTATGTACTTAAGTGTGTGAGGCAAGGGTCATTTAACCAGGGTTTTAGGTGGCTTAGAGAAATCCTTTGTACACATCCGTAGACAGCTTGAGAAGCAGTGGCAGATAGCTGCAGTGCTTGCTACCAGAGAGTTAACCGGTTGTAGAGGGAGATTTTTCAAGTTGCTCTCAGCTCTCAAGGTTAAATGATGAGAGGGCTTTCTTCATTGCACCTTCTCAAGAAGGTGAAATTGGGAGACTTAACCTGAATAATTCACGTGAAAATAAAACCATTTGGGGCTTGTCATTGCTTAATGTAGAAATCCATCATTATTTTACACAACTGGATACACTTAGTTCTTCACTTTTATCACAGAAACTCAGGAGGCGTGTAACTACATATTCGTTCTCAGTAAAACTCTCTGTTGCCAAGATGAAGTACAAAAGTGGAGAGGTCAGAAAAAGAGTGTGTGTTCCCCCAGTGTATTTCAGTTTGGAGGTGATCTCACTAAGCTGCAGAATACTTGACCCTGATCACAACTGGCCTTCACAACAGGGCAGTGTGAGGCTTCAGATGTATTGAAGTGATTTCCCAGAGGTTTTTTATAGTCCTTTGGGATTTGAAAGAAACCTAACCCTTGGATGAAGTGAAACATCCTTTGCCAGAAAATTAGCATCATCATCAGGGGTAGTATTATAAGAATGCAGTTCAGGTACCAAAAGATACACAGTCTAACTGGAGTTAAAGACATCGACAATTCCTCTGTTATGGTTTTTCCAGTAGTCATCTATGGATATTAGAGTTGGACCATAAGGAAGGCTAAGCACTAAAGAACTGATGCTTTCAAAATGCGGTGCTGGAGAATACTCTTGAGAGTCCCTTGGACAGCAAGGAGATCAAACTGGTCAACCCTAAAGGAAATCAATCCTGAATACTCATTGGAAGTACTGATGCTGAAGCTGAAGCTCCAATACTTTGGCCACCTGATGCAAGGAGCCGACTCATTGGAAAAGCCCCTGATGCTGGGAAAGATTGAAGGCAGGAGGAGAAGGGGATGACAGAGGATGAGATAGTTGGATGGCATCACTGACTCAATGGACATGGGTTTGAGCAAACTCAGGGAGATAGTGACAGGGAAGCCTGGCGTGCTGCAGTTCATGGAGTTGCAAAGAGCTGGACATGACTGTGACTGAACTACAGCAACAGTTCCTCTGCGAGGGGGAGACTTGCCCTGCAAGGTCCAGGACCTCCTAGAAAAGCCTCCGTCAACTGACATTTTTCTTTGGTTACAAGATGGTCTCCTAATCCACAAGAATTGAAGTATATTTGAGGTTCTACATTACTAAGATAAATATTATTTAGTTATAAAGAAATAATTTGAATTTAGGCCCAAATGCTGTGTCTGAATCATAAGAGAATGATATCTTTGATGGATATTACATCAGAGGACCCTGGATTACCTGCATGCATCTGTAGTCCATCTCTGAAACCTCTCTCTGCTCTCTGTAAGAGCAAGAATTATACTCAACTTCAGAATGTGAACAGCCCCCGGTTCTCCCTAGAGCTACTGAACACAGCAGGACATATTTCTTTCCTGGCTATCGCTATTTGAATCTGCAGGGATGTGCTTAAAGAAAGGGCTCTCCCGGACCTGCCTGGAAAACTTTCTAATATCAGCACATCCCCGCTTGAGTGGTGGGAAGCTGAGCCCTCTTCCCCTCTGAGATGAGAAGCGGGAGTTGATTGCTCCCTGTTTAGCTCTTAAGGTGTAAGTTTCTGTTCTTTGTCTCTTCAGTTGGAGGAAAAGACCTGTTCTTAGTTTTATCTTCAGACTTAGGAAATGAAGTTTCATCTTCAATTTTCAATCAGACCAAAAATGGTACTGCCACAGCAGAAGCATGCACAAAGTACATGATGGCAGAGAGGAGGCAGGAACTTCTCTGCACGGGACAAGCAGAGAACACTTCATGGAGTGAGTGACTGAACTTAAGTAAGTCTTAAGTACTTAAGAGCAAGTAAGTGACTTGCTCTCGAGAGTAAGTAGATGTTTTCCACAAGGGCAAGACATCAAGAGCACATTTGGCAAAGGAAATAGCATGTGTAAAGTCATAAATAAAATGGTGTTATTTTCTGGATAACTACCAAAAAATTAATGAAGTCTGAGGTATAAGAGGGGCTTTCCTGGTGGCTCAGAAAAGTATAAGAAGTAGATGATGAGTCTGGTATGTAAGAACCCCAATTGTGAGCTGCACGCAATGCAAACAGCACTGGATTTTATTCTCTAAAGGTGATGCGTTTCAGTGAAAAGTTATAGGCAGGGAAGGGCATGATCTGATTAGTGTGTAGCCTGACTGTGAAGATAGTCTCAATCATCAGGCTCAGGGAACAGCTTCGCAGAACCGAGGGCCAACTGTGTTAAACAACTCTTTGCCTTGCCATCTACTTTACACAGAAAAGTGCAATGATTATATCACTTACAATATCAAAAATAGTCTAGACTTACATATACATGTCCTTTGGTCTCACTTCAGCAGCTAGAGAAAGAAGCAATTTATAAGAAATGCCAGCAAGCAGATTTTTTTGGACAGAGAGGGGTGACATTTGTGCACAAGAAAATGCCAGGGTAAATAAATTAGCACCATCTCCTCCTCTCAGCAGAAAATCACAGAATATATATTCACTTTAAAGTGATAGAAAGTCAAGAGATTTTAGTTTTACACTAGGCACCATTCTCTCCTTAATTAACAACAATAATAATATCACATGTCTCTTGGATATTTATAAATTATAAGTTATTTTCAAATTTAATATTTCATATAATCAACACAACATCTCTGTAAGGAGCTGGAGAGCTAGGCAGGACCTATCCTTTTATCTCCCATATATATATATATATATATATATATATATATATATATATATGTATGTATATATATATGTATATCAAAAGTAGTTCCAGAATCCAAATGCTATAGCATTGGGCTTATTCTTTTTTCCATTAGACTTAATACTACATATGTAGGAGATAATAGACATGTGTACATTTTTGCTATAATAAAATTCCAGAAAGCCAAGGTAACTAGTTTCTAATGGACTGGGCAAGGTCATCCTAAACTCTCCAATCTATTCTTGCACTCAGCAGTTGAGGAGAGTCAGGTAAAGTAGGACATGACAAAGATAAATCCCATGGGCACCCCCTATGATCTCCTAGCACTTTTCCCCGCAACCTTCCCCTTTCCCTCCCATCATCTCCTGTGGAATTCCATTCTCTTAACAGGCTACTTATGGCAGAAAGTGGAGAGGAACTAAAAAGCCTCTTGATAAAAGTGAAAGAGGAGAGTGAAAAAGTTGGCTTAAAGCTTAACATTCAGAAAAAATAAGATCATGGCATCTGGTCCCATCACCTCATGGGAAATAGATGGGGAGACAGTGGAAACAGTGTCAGACTTTATTTTTTTGGGATCCAAAATCTCTGCAGATGGTGACTGCAGCCATGAAATTAAAAGATGCTTACTCCTTGGAAGGAAAGTTATGACCAACCTAGATAGCATATTAAAAAGCAGAGACATTACTTTGCCAACAAAGGTCTGTCTAGTCAAGGCTCTGGTTTTTCCAGTGGTCATGTATGGATGTGAGAGTTGGACTGTGAAGAAAGCTGAGCGCTGAGGAATTGATGCTTTTGAACTGTGATGTTGGAGAAGACTCTTGAGAGTCCCTTGGACTGCAAGGAGATCCAACCAGTCCATCCTAAAGGAGATCAGTCCTGGGTGTTCATTGGAAGGACTGATGCTGAAGCTGAAACTCCAATACTTTGGCCACCTCATGCAAAGAGTTGACTCATTGGAAAAGACCCTGATGCTGGGAGGTATTGGGGGCAGGAGGAGAAGGGGGTGACAGAGGATGAGATGGCTGGATGGCATCACCGACTCGATGGGCATGAGTTTGAGTAAACTCCGGGAGTTTGTGATGGACAGGGAGGCCTGGCGTGCTGTGATTCATGGGGTCGCAAAGAGTCGGACACGACTGAGAGACTGAACTGAACTGAACTGAAATGAACAGGCTAATCATACATTTCAGAGTTTGAGCACAGAAATAACAACAACCTTTGGTTTATATAGCTTTGTTTTTTTCTCATTCTGTTTTCAGAAGCCCAAAGTACTTTTTTAATTGCTTAAAGGGTAGGGAGGTCTTGTGGTGAGCCTGTCTTTCCCTTTATGTTAAGTTGTTTGATTCCACAGTAATTTCCCTTTTTGACCACCTGCCTCTGCCAAAAAGTAAAAGATGAAATGGAAGAAAAATAGAGGATGGCATATGATCACCACAAAATTAAAACCCCCCCTCCTTTTTCTTCTATCACACATGGTTTATGAGCGAGGAATGCCTAAAGAGCTGGATATTAATTCAAAACTGGAGTAAAAATAAAACACTGAGCAGTTCGGTTCTGAGTTCGCCTATGGGGAGGGAGCCATCACTCCTGTCTCCACTACCACCACCGTGGAGTATAAAAGAGCCACGAGAGCTAGCATTTGAATTACACAGTAGTCAAGCTAGATAATTAAATTTCCCTTCCAGAAAGAATATGTCCCTGCTGAGGAAACCTTATTGCATACTGGTGTTCATGGTGGCCATTATTAAATTTGTAGGACATGTCTTTGTGTTATAACAATTCATGTAAAAGTTATCACTACACAACCCAAAATGGTCAGAAAGGGGAGCAAAATTCCAGCATGGTTTGAAAAAGGATCTGAAATTCTCCCAAGATTTACTTAGCAAAGTGCATCCTAGCTCTGCACCAACAGCAAAGAGAACAACTGCCCAAAGTGTTCTTGCTTTTCCTTGATGGGTGGTAAATGGGGAAGCTTCTGCGATAGGAAAACTACATCCAATCCCCTAGAAACTTCTTCTAGACTGTTCTTTGAGGATATTTCAATGTCCTGAGTTGACGTGATATAGGAGGAAGGTGTGATGATGACCTACCAATATGAAAATAAGTTCTGTTCATTGGTAAGGGATTCCAGTTCTAATACTAATTCCAATTTTGTGCATATATTGTTGCAAAGGTTTCCCTCAGATATTAATTGGGCATATTGATGTATTTTTTAATAAAGTTTAAGAATGTACTACATAAGACACAAATATAATTTCAATAGACTCACAAAAATCTCTCCTAAAAATCTGTGCTATTGTGAATATCCCTTGTGTTTTCTTTAGAGAGACAGAAAGAGAGAAACAGATAATACTATTATACTATTATGTGATCCTAAAGGGCATATGTGTGTCTCATTTCTACTTGGTTTGAATCAGTGTAACGTGTATGAAACAGTTACCTCTATCTAATGCCTTTTTCGACCCCTCATAGTACCTTGCTCAGAGTTAGTACTCAAAAAGTTTTGCAAGTAATTTGTCAATCACCAAGTAATTACTGAAAATCTGTATATCATTCATGGTGTTTTTGCTCTATGGAAATAAAAATATATACAAGACCCTTGCCTTAAAAATCACATAAACTTGTTGGAAAGACAATAATATTGACATTTTAAATGTTCCAGTATTTTTTAAACCTAAGTTTCAATCCTGAACATAATCATACGTGTAATATGGGTCTTTAAGGGTCTTTATTTCTTCCTTTGAGTTTATCATATCAAACTTTTATTTCTCATTCATCTTTTCTGTACTCCTCCATGTCCTTCTGGAAAACAGGAGTTTTTTGGGTTTTTTTCTCCTTTCAGCAAAATTGACTTAAATGAGTGCAGAATAAAGTGAAAGATAGAAAAGGTACTATTCATTTAATTAATATAGGTCTTCAATAAAATTTGTGTTCTCAAGTATTTTTCCTACTCTATAGTCAAATATCTCTTATTGATGGAAGAAAGGGTATCATATGTTTAAAGTGCTAATATATTTTACTGACAAATTTGAGGATGGGAATTCGGATACGGTATATTTTCAATCACTGAGGAAGCCTCAGTTGGCTACTTCAAACAGCTGCTTTTTGGTTTTATCATTGCAATTTTTTACTCTACCAGAAATGCATCATATCAGTCCCTTCTTAAACATTTCACCTAGCTCACTGTCATAAAGGACAAGATCCATGCATTCTATCTTGGTAAATTAAGGCCTTTCATAA
This sequence comes from Dama dama, assembly GCF_033118175.1. Classification (NCBI taxonomy): domain Eukaryota; kingdom Metazoa; phylum Chordata; class Mammalia; order Artiodactyla; family Cervidae; genus Dama; species Dama dama. The sequence continues at coordinate 28,741,599 of NC_083709.1, forward strand.
ATGAGCTCTTATCTGCCTTTCCAGTCTCATTTTGGGTGGAGGCAGATGGCAATTTTCTAGGTTGACTTTGAGAAAGCAGCCAAAGAGGGTCACTTCTATTTCAGATTAGAAGGGATTCCCAACATTTTGGAGATTTATTTTAAAAATGGCTTATATCTATACTTGATTCAAAAGAGAGCGTTTTGACATCACAGTAATAAGCAAGGAAGTTTAGGTGTTAGAATTGAGCAAATTCTGTAACCGATTGCTTTTTATTAGAATACAACATATATCAAAGGAGTAGAAATTCCAGACAGCTCATTATTAAAGAGAAAGATGAATAAAAGCAGACTGCATTTTATCTAAGTTATCCAGCTGATCAATCAATTCAAATGAGTCTTTCTATTACAGGGATATCAGCCAAACTGGCACTCCAATCTCTGATTGATAGCTGAGAGTAGGATTAATTTGGGGTCATAAGAAAAGAATGAAACAACCATTCCCTTTTTTTATTTATAAATCTCATAAAGAGATGATAGGTCCTTAGACAGTTAGATAAATAAGCAAGCATATCTAGGGTATTCTTTTTTAAAATTCCAGACCACTGCTTGTGCTATTCAGGTGATAAGAAGCTGTCATTTAACACTCTTTTAATCATCCAAAAGAATTTAAACTCTCAAAGACCTAGTCCCAGGATTTACAGTCCATGCCAGAATCTACGCTGGTAGCCTCTGCTTTCACTTGTCATACTTGACACTCACAGACCATGCAATGGTCTTTGGGCTACCCAAGATTTTGGCTAGCTCTGTGCCTCCTTATATGTTCTCTTGCCCCTTTGACTTGCTTGAAGGTCCCAGGGATGTTATGCTGCTCTTAAATGGGCATTTTGAAATGTGCTGTAAGTGACAGGTTATGGTCAGGAGCCAGCTGTTCACATCTTTGATCAGCCAGCGGGAAATCTTTCAGCAGTTCTTAAATAAAAAATACAGGATGGTGTCGGTGTTTGGTGACACTGTTTTTAATCTTCACATTTCTCACTGACAGGAGGTAATGGTTATCCATGGGAGACCTGTCACATGACAACAGCTTCTTTACCACCAGGAGAGTCACAATATGGCCTACGAAACTACCTTAGCAGTCATAGCATTTGGTGCTACTCTTCCTGGAAAGGCGATGTTAGGCCAGAGAGGTTTAAAAAAGAAAGACTGTATTATCACTAGAATTTCTTGTATTTCTATTTTTCTAAATTAGTATAAAATGCTTTCTCTAATAATATTAATATAATCACAGAAATTAAGGCAGGGCATAAGATTGCATTTCAATTCTAATATTCTTAAAGTCCGACCATAAAGTGAACTGATTTACTGACAGGTCAAATTGATCAAAGAACTACCAGCACAAGACTGACATCTAGCATTCCCGTCATCATCTGCAGCAAGTAAAACTTTTACTTTGCTGCTGATCGGAGTGAAAGAATGGGATGGGTTTCATCAGAAGGCCCTGTTCTAAGGAATGTTTTATCTTGAATTCTGGAATTGTTCCAGGAGTATCTATTACCAATTTATAGAAGGGCCAGAGAACGCTTCATCGTATTCTACAGTCAATCACTAAAAATTAGTATATATAATAACAACACAAAGTATCCAGGTACAGAGGAAATATAAAGACAAAACTTGATCAATAATTTTTTAAAAGAAAATTTCAAAGCAAAGTAAAGCATTACCTTCAGTCAAGATCATAAGAAGCAATGATCCTTTTCTTCGTGACCACAAACTTGAGCTCTGCTGATTTCTCTTCATTCGGTGATGACGGACTATTAGATACCACATAATTTACAAAGGTCTTTGCCATGTTTATGATAGAGAAGGTAAAGCAGGAAAGCTTATTTCTAATATATGTGTGTTCATTGGAAGGATTGATGTTGAAGCTGAAACTCCAATACTTTGGCTCCCTGACGTGAAGAGATGACTCATTGGAAAAGACCCTGATGCCGGGAAAGATTGAAGGCCGGAGGAGAAGGGGACGACAGAGGATGAGATGGTTGGATGGCATCACCGATACAATGGACATGGGTTTGGGTGGACTCCAGGAGTTGGTGATGGACAGGGAGGCCTGGCGTGCTGTGGTTCATGGGTTTTCAAAGAGCTAGACACGACTGAGTGACTGAACTGAACTGATGCATACATATTCATAGGCTTTACAGTGTAACTGCAACATGCAGACTAAATGCGGAATATAATCCTTTTCCCCTGGTGGCTCAGATGTTAAAGAATCTGCCTGCAATGTGGGAGACCCAGGTTTGATCCTGAGGTCGGGATGATCCCCTGGAGAAGGGAATGGCTACCTACTCCAGTATTCTGGCCTGAAAAATCCCATAGACAGAGGAGCCTGGTGGGCTACAGTCCACGGGATCGCAAAGAGTTGGACGTGACAGAGCACATATGCATATGCCGACACAGAATCCTCTCAAAATATCTAAAATTCAGGGTTTCTCAATCTCAGCATTATGGACATTTTAGACCAGATCATCCTTTGTTATAAAAAGTTGTCCAGTGCGTTGTAAGAGGTTGAGCTACACCCCTAACCACTACCCATTAGATCTTTCCTCCACCCACGTTGTGACAACCAAAAATGTCTCCATTCATAGCCAGACATCCATGGAGGGCAAAAATTACTCCCAGTTGAGAATCACTAGTCTAAATTGTTAAAAATTAGTTCTTTACATTCTTCTACCCAATATAGGGCAAGCCTTGTCCTTAACTCTTCACATAAAAACTAAGACATCATTCTTAAAGAAATATCATTGAAAGTTTGTAAGTTTAAAATAAAAACAGCTCAAGAATAACTTAGGATGACTATATGTAGCATTTCATGGTCCTCTGATTCCCTTACTGGGAATCATCCTGCTAGGCTCCTCCTGTGTGTTTCTCACAAAGGAACCACCTAATCTCCCACCACTGCCAGTGTTCTGAACACATTTACCCTCAGAAACCAGCCTTGCAAAATGCTCAAAGAGAGGAAGAATTTCTCATCCACCCATCGACCCCCACACCATTCAGGGCTGCCTTTCTCTTCAGGGCAGCTAACTGACATCAGTGACATCAAGGAGGTGCTGAAGACACACATCCCAGCTGACACTCTCTAAACCCTTTCATTAGTTGTGAACTGAGTCCTGAGTTTAGCAACTATGACAGGAGTTCTATGACTTCTCAGAAGTACATGAATAAAGTTAACTATATTATAAGCTACTTATCACCTTTGACCTACCCATTTAGTTTTGGCCTAAGTCTATGGACAATAATATCCAAACCAACAGACTACCATTCCTCTGTTCTGGATTATCCATTCGTTACTAACTAACTGTGGGTAGGATTTTAACCCAGTTCCTTTCTTAGTTTTTAATTCAGCATGAGTGAGTGGCACCTCCAGATCTCTCTCTGTACTCATCATCTTTCATCAAACTGAGACAAATGAAAAAATATCCAAAACTCTGCTTGAATAAGTCACGGTTTCCATATGGCACAGTGCATTCTAAATACATAGAAAGCCAAAAAAAAATTGCTTTAGTATCTCCACCAAAAAAAAAAAAAAAAAAGGAATGGAGGGAGCTGACACATATAGCACACTAGCACAGTTAACCTCTTAGTGTGAAGTGGAGGCATTTAGCACTGGTACTTTCCACTCAGGATGAATTGAAGGCTTCAGTTCTGAAAGATCAAAACTGCTTAGAGATTTGAAAAGGCGGGTTTTAGAGCCCTAACTTTTTAAGATTTCAAAAATCATTGGGGCCAATTCCAGTCAAGGTGCCCCATTTTGTTTGTGTGTGTGTTGCAGAAGGATATCAGTCAAGTTTCATTCAAAGTATTTATTCACTATTCATGCACATTGTGTGGGTAGCAAACAAAACTTTTAGCCTATCAGTAGTTGCGTAAATACCTTTGTTTCTGAGCAATAGAAAACATGAAAAATAAATGCAATGAAGAAAAGAAAGGCAATGAAGTTTCTAAAATAATGTAAATAGAGAATTGGCTTATAAATTTTTTAAAACATGAAATGTGGATATTTACCCACATTATGTGGTTGATCACCAGCTCTAAGTGCAACTCTATTTTGGTTATTTTTGCCTATAAGTTTTAAATTACTTATATTTACTAGGATTTTGAATTATTTGCCTTTAATATAGTTATAGTGCTTAGAAATAGAAGAGTATAACTCAAAGCTAAAATTACTGGAAAGTAGAAAAATTAATCATATTTGATAAATATGTAAATCTTATTATTGTGTCTTTTGAACTGTATTGTTTTGTTCACACTCCAACTTTTTCATTTATAGTGGTCCATAAGTCCTATTTAAAATGAGATAGGTAAGTAATACAGAGATAGATTAGACTGATAGATAGATTTAAAAGCTTGCTATTTTCTGTTTTGCATTTCCAGGACACATGTTTTCCATTTCCAGGACACGTGTTTTCCACTATGATACTTGCACTAGTGAAAGGGCATTGAAAAAGCAAGGAAATAGTTCTGACCCACAGCTCAAAAAAATCATGGACAACTATTAGCAGCTGATTATTTTTTTAAAAAAGAGATGATCCACTTCCATTTTCCCACTTAAAATTCTATACAGCAATTACCCTTCAATAAAAATAATAAATTTTAAAAAAGTAATTTAAGCCTAAGGCTAGCAGAAGAAAAGAAATATAAAAAATAGAGCATAAATCAATGAAACTAAAAGCAAGAAAACGATAGAGAAAATCAGCAAAACAAAATACCGTTATTTGAAAATACCAGTAAAGTTGCTAAACACCTAGCCAGGCTAGCCAAAAAAGGAAAGAAAGAAGATGCAAATTATCAATATTAGAAATGAAATAGGGGTCATCACTACCAATTACGTGGACACTAAAAGTAAAATAAATTAACACTGAAAACAACATTATAGCCCAAAACATTGATAGCATGGATAAAATAAACCAATTCCTTGAAAAACACAATCTACCAAAACTTACATGGAGAGAAACAGATGGCCTCAATGAGCCTATATCAGCTTGTTTTTTAAAAGCTGAACCAGTAATAAATAATCTCCCATAAAGAAAAGACTAAGCCCAGATGGTTTTCCTTGTGAATTCTACCAAACGTTTAAGAAAGAAATGATGCCAATTTCCCACTATCTCCTCCAGAAAATAGAAGCAGAAGGAATACTTTCTAATTTATTCTTTAAATTATGTTACTCCAGCCACATTGGTCTTCTTGGTTTTACTTAATTAAACTAGGAATATTTCTACCTCTGGGTCTTCTATCAGGACACTCTTCCTACTTCAAAAGTTCCTATGGTCCATTTCTTTACCCCTTTGAAGTTTTTACTCCATGAGATCTGGCATCTATTTAAAAGAGCAACACCATTGTACCTCTACCATCACTACTTATTCTCTTTCTCTGCCTTGTTTTTTCCCCAGCACTTAATTGTATCTGGCATGTTATATATTCTACTAGTCATTTTCTATCTCTCCTAATGGAAAATTCCATAAAGATAAGAGTTCTTGCATATTTTTTCCACTGTCGCATCTTCAGTAGAAAAGTTCCCCATCATAATTGTTGCTCAATATATAACCGTAATTGCTGAGTAAATGAATGGATGAATTATGCAAAATAATGTTTGGCTTTTTTCAAAGTCTGGTTTACACTGAAAAGCATAACTCAAGAACTGCAAATAATTCCTTTTTCTTTAGGAGAGAAGACAACAAATCCTAAAACAGAACTGATTCCACGTTTTCTCCTGATGAACAGGTGATATAAATGCATATGTATCTTAGGCAAAAGGAAGGGTGCAATTCATTAACCTATTGAAATCACAAGACTTTTCTTTTCTTTTTTTGTCCTTAGAATTTTTTCTTTTTTAAATTTGTTTATTTTTAATTAGAGGATAACTGCTTTACAACATGGAAATCATAACTGAAAAAGACACTTGTACCCCAGTGTTCACTGCAGCACTATTTACAATAGCTAGGACATAGAAGCAACCTAAAATCATAACACTTTTTAATTTAAATCATTCATGTGCCATTCAATTATATAATTTCTTTATATCTAATGTTATTATGTTATATTGCCATTTAAAATCCAGTATGCTTTAGAGTGTTAATAAATGTGATGCCATATAATTGCTTAGCACAGATTCCAAGCACTTATAATTTCTCAGGAAATGTTAGCTATTATAAGTTTGTCCTCAGGGAACATGTGCCTGCTATTTTTATAAATAGTCACCAGATGGCATTCTGGTTCACTTTGGGTGAACACTATTCATGAATTTCTCTTGGAAATATCTAGAAAATTAAGAAATCTTAACTACCATCTTTTGCTAGTCAAGCTCTTTACAGTCAAACACTGAACATTAAAATTGACATAACATCGTTTATAAGTACTAGAAACAAGAATCCGTGACCAACATAACCATTTCGAATGGGCACACAAAATTCCTACATTCTTCAATGCTGAAATACCATTTAGTATTTTAAATGTCATTTAAAGCCCTCTAACTCGGTGAATCTTTTTATCTCTAATTCTTCATGCTAAATATCTAGAAATCATACTTGACACCTTTTTCTTACCCACCACATAAATTCTATCACCAAATTCTGTTGACTTCATTTCCTATATATTTCTCAAACCCATCCATTTTTCTTCCTACTCTATTGCTCTTGTCATAGAAAACCAACATCAACTCTTCCCTGGAGTAAATCTGATGACAAACATGATTATGTTAGATATGTGATGAAAAACATTCAATTGAATGTCACTGTCTCTATAATAAAGACAAAATTATTTCACAAGGCAGGAAAGGCCCTCCAGGCTTACCTTCCACTCTTTCCCAGCTCTGTGTCCAGGCACACTGGTGTCCTCTCCCATGCTCCCTACTCGTTCCTTACAGCCTCTACCACTCTCCCTGAAATGTCTCATTCTCAACCACATCCACCATTTTCACCTATTTAACACTCCTTGTAAATTCAATGGCTTTTACTTCTTTGCAGAAGCCTTCTCAATCTTTCTCCACTCCAGGTTCTACTGTTATTTGCTGTCAGAAAACTATATTCCATTTCTTCATTTATATCACTTTATAGTTTTAATTAATTTTATGAGTATTCAATTATAGTCTTTCTTTCTCAGTAATCTATGAATATTTAAGAGCAGAGATTATGTCTGATTTTGTTTCATTTAATCCCCAACCTCTCCTTGGTGTCTGGAACATTTAAAGCATTCAATATATATTTGTTGAATGAATGAAGGAAGGAAATTTCTCTGTTGATTATATGACTCAGTTCCAACAATTCTCAGTCTCTTTCTGTCTCACATTCCAGTTCCTGGAAGATAAAATCTGACTATCCCTGCCTAGATCATACCCAAATCCTGGATCAACAAACTACTGCCAGAGGTTTAGGGTTAAGAGTAGAAATGTCATCACAGAGAGCTCATATGTATTTCTCTAGAAAAAGGGAGATTACTTTGAGTCAGCAGCTCACTAAAAATTATCTACTGCAAATCCCTACCTCACTGGATTGTTACAAGGAGTAAATTAGAAGTCATATTTACAGCATAGTGTTCTGTCCTGTCTGGACTATATGTTTGGCACTTCAAAGACCTTCTTTTGCTATAAATTACTTTCTCAAGTATTTTACATGCAAAAACAAAGATTAGAAGCCTCAAATATTTCAACATAGATTTTTTTTCACTACCTTATTTAAGATTATAAAATCTTCAATCAGATAAATAAATGTTTTAAAGCATGTATTCATAACAATTACCTGGCATAAACCATAAAATAGTAACTCTTCATTTCCAATCATATATTGAAAAGCAATTATTCACAAAGCATTGACATTAATAAATAGTGGATAAGTAAGCTTCACACTCAAAGAGCTCATAGCCAGGGTGGTAGAAGATATGCAATCAGGATGCAAAGAAAAGTCTTTTTTTTTTCTTTTTGAAAAGTCTTATGTAAGAGCTGAACACCAAACACCACAGAGGTGCAAAGGAGAGAAAATGCCACAAAATACAGGTAAGGAGATTTCTGAAATTATATTTAAATATATACATGAAATATTCTTCTGCTCAAATTGCTATTGTGTATTTTTATTCCTCCACAGGAAAAATGTGGAGGCTATTCTGTATGGGCTTTCAGGTGGTGCTAGTGATAAAGAACCCGAATGCCAATGTAGAGACTTAAAGAGACGCTGGTTTGATCCCTGGGTTAGGAAGATCCCCTGAAGGAGGGTGTGGCAATCCACTCCAGTATTCTTGCTTGGAGAATCCCATGGACAGAAGACCCTGGCAGGCTATGTTCCATAGGGTTGCAAAGAGTCTGATACGACTGAAGTGACTTCATACACATGTACACATTCTCCTGTTCACTTGAGGAGCAATATATAGGCCTTTCAAATTCATAAATGCTGAGAGTCATTTAGTCATAGAAAACCCAGACTGCCATGAACATCTCTTTTTTTTCGCTACAAAACCCCATTTTCCTACCATTTAATGGTTAGAGCACTTCCCTGCTAGCTTTAGAAATTAGAAATGGGAGGCAGATACTGACAAGTGGGGACTACACTGTTGTATTTCATAACTTTCAAGTATCCACTATCCCTTGAATTCCTTGACTACTAAGACTCCACAATGAAACTGAATTTTTCCCACAAGTGGCTGATACTCTAATTTTCTCAGTTTAGAGGAATCAAGCTAACAAAGCAGTTTAAATATCAACTGAAAAGCAATCATAAAATCATGGGGCAGAGGAAGAATGTGAATTTCATCATGGTCTGGTTCCAAGTCAGTTGATTGAGCATAAAATATTTTATACACTTGTAAGATTTCAAGGGTTAAACCTGTTTATACATTCCCCTTTCTTTCACAAATTGGATTAGACCTAACCTTAAAGAAGCTATAGCTAATCTCACTGAGAGAGTACCCACAACCCTGAGGAATGAGTTCTTCTTCTATCTTTTAGTAAGCTGAAGTTCTCTCGCATACCCTTAGTTATTTTAAATTATTTGAGAATAAATTATAAATGTTAGAGGGCTAATTCAGAGAAGCTAATACTATTGTTACCCATCCTCAAGACAAATTCTATTTATTTTTATTATCTGCACTCCTCCATGTTTCTCTTCATCTTATATTTTTCACTAAACAGTGCTTAGTAAGCTTTTCTTCAAGTAATCAATTCATTTTAGAATAAATCTGTTATGCTTTGCTTTGTTAAATCATCATGAAACAGTAGGAGAGACAAAGTGTATTTCCTTCAAAACTTTGTTAACCATAGAAATACAGTAATTTCAAACAGTAAAAAAAAAAATAAAAGAACATCCCATCAAATATATTAAACCAAATGTGAAGAGCATATACTGAAAATCAAACTCAGCCAATGAACATGCTATCCTAACATGATCAAAAGCACACACTGTAGCTCAGCTCTCTGACTGAACGCACACATGTTAAGAGCAAACACTCATCAATTTGCATTCTCATCTGTTACTCCATCGATCTGGCCTCCCCAAAATGCCTTCCTTAGAGACAGCAAGTCAACAACATTCAGAATGGCAAGTAGAAACAAACTACGGTTATGTATCACCATAGAAAGAAAAATCTTATACAATTAAAATACTGAAGTGGACTAACATGTGTACACAGAAAGACCCAGAATAGCATACGAGACAAACTCTAACACCAATACAGAAGTGACACCAGTAATGAGAGCAAAGGAGATGTTCTGACAACTACATCTGTTACTAAAATAGATACCGTGACAAATAAAAATAGCAAGAACAAGCCCTGTAATGGGATTAAGACAGAGCATAGAAAACTAATGACTGAGGATAAAGAAAAACGTGGTGACAATGGCAGGTAGTGTGACAAATGAAATGCTTGGATAAGCAAAATTTGGGAAACCAGACAGCTGAAAGACCTAAGACCAAGACTGAGACAAATCTGTCAGCAATACAGATAGCATCACGCTGTGCCAGAAGACAGTGCTAAATTATAAATGTTAATGATAGATGGATTCAGCAAAGCCACAAGCAGAACAAAAGAAATGAAATGGAAAAACACCCCTGCCGCAGTGTTTGATGTAGGTCTTCATTTTAAGGAAGATATAATAGCCATGTTCTCTTATGAAGGGCTATCTTTGATTTCACATACACTGGCAACATGCTATTAAATGCCACCAACTCTTTTCTACCTTTTTCCTTTAGTCTTTAGAAAATGTTCACTTACATACAGAATCTTAAACTCAGCAGTGAGTCTTCACCAGGCAAGATGAGAGAAGGAAGAAATGAGAGATAGAGAACAAAGGATAAAGGAGAAATATGAATTTTCAGAAGAGAAATAAAATGTGGAAAAAAGCTAAGAGAATTTTTTTAAATCAACTATTCAAGTACATGTTGTTGCTATTGTTTATTCACTAAGTCGTGTCCAACTCTTCTTTGACCCCATGGACTTTAGCCCACCAGGCTCCTCTGTCCATGGGATTTCCCCAGGCAAGAACACTGGAGTGGGTTGACATTTCTCCCTCCAGAGGATCTTCCTGATCCAGGAATCAAACCCACATCTCTTGCATCTCCTGAACTGGCCTGCAGAATCTTTACCACTGAGCCATCTGGGAAGCCCATTCAAGTACTTACTGAGCCATTATTGTGTGACAGACCCTGCTCCAGGTGTCAGAGGCAAAGCAGCAGGAAAAAAACAGTCTGGTTCCCGACCTCATGGAGCTTATAATTTGGTAGTAGAAAAAGACAAAGAACCACACAAATGTAAAGTTGAAATGCCGGTAAGCGTAATGAAGAAGGGGTACAGGACACTCTGACAGCATAATAACAGGGATTATTGGAGGGCCAGGAAAATCTTCTCTAAAGAATTGATAATGAAGTTGAAATGTGAAGGGGCAAAGGCTTGAGGGTATAGGTGGAGAGTCCCCTAGGTAGGGGGACTGGCACATACTAAGGCCCTCTGGTAAGAAGAACAGGAAGAGAGAAGGACTAAAAGAAGGTGGGGTGTGGAGGTGGTGGTGCGTTGTGCCTGGAGCAGAGGGAATTTAGGAGAAGATGGCATGCCTGATGAGGCTGGAAGACTAAGCTTTCATTCAAGCTCTTGCATCTTCTTCCTAAGAGCAGTAAAAGCCACTGGAAGGTTTAAGCATAAGAGTAGCACAGTGTCCATTTACTAAGCAGCTACCACACCCACAATAATGGGCCAGCCCATCTGTCAAACTCATCTCCTCAGTCACTGCAATCACTCCATTAACCCTGGAAGTCTTGCTCTTCATCCAGCATGCCAGACTTGTTCTCAATTCTGCATCTGCTGTTCACACAGCCTGTAGACCATTTTCCCCAACATCCACATGTCTCACTCTACACTTCACCTCAGTTCTCTGCTCAAATGTCTTCTCATACAAACCTTTTCTAGGGCCTGTGCTATTCTCATTCTTCTTTATCCTCTTAACCTGCTTTATATAGTTTTACCGTTCTTATCACTAATAGAAATTATGTTCTAAATTAATTTTTTGACTTTATAAAACACACACACACACACAAACAGAATTTGACTGTAAGAAGGCAGGGAGTTTATTGCTATTTATGCCAAGTACATGGACATGCTCAATGAGAGCTGAGTGAATGAATGAATGATTCATAATTAATATTATCACCTAGATTACAAACACACAAAAGATCTGCCTTCTGGCCTAGTAACTTTATTATCTACATTCTCTCCACTAGGTCTTTCAAACAAGAGAGCCTCCAATTCAGAAAAACGATCAATCAGAAACACTTACTTTTCTTTCCTACTTGCATCAGAATACAGTGATATATAGGAGTATGTATATAAGATTATTCTATATCAGGCATGCCAAAGAGGACACATGTGCAACTTCACAGGTAGAACCGGTAGGATTAGAGGTATTATTTGAAAAAACAGTATTGCTGTTCTAGTTGAAAAGTATATAGATATATACAGAACAGAGAATTACTGCTTTACTAGAGTCTAGAAGGAGAAAACCAAAAATCCCCAAGTACCGTCCTTATGTCTCTGTAAACCAGCAGGGAAAAGAGCTACCTTGAAGGATCAGGGTAATTAAATACTATGGATATTTATTAAGTGTACATTAATTCATTGAGACTTTATTGTGCACATTAACACACAAAGCGCCCTAATAGAGGCTGAGGAAAAACTAAGTCATTTCCTAGATGCGTTCCATAATATTGAGTGAAGAAGAAAAATTCTAACCCTGGTTTTAAAAAGACAATTACAGGGGAAACAAAAACAGCAAAAGCTATGTGCTATAGAAATAGATTACAATGGGGATTGGGGAAAGAAAGATAAAGAACACTAACCTCCTCCTAAATTAAAATTAAAACCCACTGCTCCTATCAATTAAGAAATAAAGAACTTCAATAAACGTACCTGTTGTGTTTTTATTTTATTTCAAAGGCTGATCCAACAAAATCAGCATCTTGTACAGGAGAAGTTTTTATCATGCATTTCTGAACTGGGGGTGGGAGATGGGGTGTGGGAAGAGAAGGAAGGAATCCAAGAGGAATAGAAAGTCATCTGTTCATGGTTGAAATTTGCAACCGGTGAGAAACATTTGTCTGCTCCTCTGTGCTCTCTTTCATATAATGATGTCAAAGGGGCTTACCAGAATAGACCTGATAAAGACAGAGGCTAATACTCCCTGACTATATGTTGTAATGTAAAAATTGTCAAAAATAGACCTGCTTGAAATTCCCACGTTGAGTCACTTTTTAGGTTAAAATATTGATGCTTTTTGTTAAAATGCAAACATTTTAACTATTGTAGCAATTGCCTTGTTGCTCAGTGTGACCAACAGACTAACTGCATCAGCACCACCTGAGGGAAAACTTAGAAATGAAGAATCTCATGCCCCACCCTGAGATCTGCATTTTAATAAGGTGACCTACATGCACATTACACTTTGAGATATTTATAAATGTTTATACAGAGAGGTATTACATATTTTACATATATTTCCTTGGGATTTGTGAATGGGTTCTTTGTCTTTACTACCTAGAATATTTTCAAACTATCCTGAGAAGAGGAGAGGGCTCCAGAATAACTTACAAAAAGCAAAGATAGTATTTGTGACTCAAGAGTAACAGAAAAGATGAATCTTGGGACACAGCCAAAATGGTAATTAAGCCTGAGTCAGTCTAAGACAATAGAGTATCTATAGATCCAAAGTCTAGAAGTGAGCATGAGCTCCTCATCTGTGGATTGGGATGAACCGGTAAAGGAAAATGGAAGAATATTACTGATGAGAAGCCCATGATCACTTCTAGACCCTGGATCTGTTTTCTTTATAGATGTCCTTAGGTTATATATTCAATTTACCAACAGATTTATTTGGGGTGCCATTTTACATCAACAGTTCCCTAATGTGCCCACACATTTTAGAGACAGTAAGCAAGACATACTGGCTAAGGGGATCTCTGGTTTCTAGTCCTCTCTGGGTTACAACCTTGCTCAATGCTCCAGGAGAAGGGAGCTGGCCTTTGTCCTCTCACCTGTATAGAGAAGGTTTGCACTACAAGCTTTCTGTGGTTTCCAGAAACAGTATTCCATTATTCCAAGTGGCATCTTACCAACATATGCCAAATCATGTTAGAGTCATGCATCTATCCAAATAGTATATTCATCTGAGGAAATTGCTCTTTTTCAAACAGTAAAGTAACTATGTGCCTTAAGGAGATGCTCGTTTTGTGGCAGGGCTGCTCCTAAATAGTGTAGCTCTCTTACTCTATAATCATAAGCTCCTCCTCCCCTTCAAAATGTTAGCCTCATTACTAATAGAAATGCCCTCAGAGTCAATCCCTGAGTGAAATAATGTCCCAAAGGATCTAGAATTAAAGTAGTGGAGGAGTTATTAAGTACATACATATACATAAACTAACAATAACATACACGTGCATATACATATGATATATAAACTGTAAATAATAGTCTTATTAAGTTTCCCCTAATATTTCTTTAACTTTTTGTTTAATTTAGTTGCAGCTATAAGTGAAAAAAAATTAATAGAAAATATCTATGTCCCTGGGCTTTCCAGGTAGTGATCATGGTAAAGAACCCATCTGCCAATGCAGGAGACAAAAGAGACACCGGTTCCATCCCTGGGTCATTAAGATCCTCTGGAGGAGGGCATGGCAACCCACTCCAGTATTCTTTCCTGGAGAATCCCACAGACAGAGGAGCCTGTTCACAGGGCTGCAAAGAGTTGGACGTAACTGAAGTGACTTAGTATGCATGCACACATCTATGTCCCTGTATGTAGAAAACATATTAGTCTGAGGGAACTTCTCATCTAGAAATTACAAATGGAAGAGACTTGGTTCATAAGTACCATGAGGCATTAACCCAAGTATAAATTTGTATACTATATAGGCATCCTCCAAGAAATCCCCCAAATCCTAGGAAAGTAATCCTGTACAGAACTGTACCCTCTTTAAAAAGGCATGGTAGGGAAGATTCCTTGGAAGAGGAAACAGCAACCCACTCCACTACTCTTGCCTGGAAAATTCCATGGACAGAGGAGCCTGGTGGGCTATAGTCCATGGGGTCACAAAGAGTCAAACATGACGTAGTGACTAAACCACAATAACAAGAGAACCGGAACAAGTGAATTTAAAGGGTAAATTACAGAAAATGTTACACACACACACATTCATGTTTTCAAACACTGAAGTTTTTTATTACTAACTTTGTTTTTTTTTTATGAGTAGGGTTAACAACAATTGTCTAACTGGTTTTCAACACTGATATAATGGGAGATTATGCATTATGGGGATTATGCATTGAAGGGTGGAGCCCACATTATACTTGAATTGGTTAAACTGGGATCCATGTTTAACTAATGCTACCCCTGGTTATATTTGCAGTGGATATAGCGATTAACCAGACCCACGTAAAATGAGAGCCTCTTCCTTCTCTGCCAAGTATCCATTCATGCTGGTGGGAATGAAAGGAATGCAGGTGTTTCCATGGGGCTGTTCGTGCTGGTGGTGGTGTTGTTCAGTCGCCCAGTCATGTCTGACTCTTTGCAACCCCTTGGACTGTGGCACGCTAGGCCTCTCTGTCCCTCACCATCTCCTGAAGTTTGCCCAAGTTCAAGTCCATTGCATCAATGATGCCATCTAGCTGTCTCACCCTCTGATGTCCTCTTCTCTTCTGCCCTCAATCTTTCCCAGCATCAGGGACTTTTCCAATGAGTCAGCTGTCCACATCAGATGACCAAAATATTGGAATTCCAACTTCAGCACCAGTCCTTCCAACGGGTATTCAGGGTTGATTTCCCTTAAGATTGACTGGTCCGATCTTGCTGTCCAAGGGACCCTCAGGTGTCTTCTCCAGCACCATAGTTAAAAGGCATCAATTCTTTGGTGCTCCACCTTCTTTATGATCCAGCTCTCACAATCGTACATGACCACTGGGAAGACCATACCTTTGACAATATGGACCTTTGTTGGCAAAGTAATGTCTGTACTTTTCAACATACTGTCTAGGTTTGTCATAGCTTTCTTGCCAAAAACCAAATGTCTTCCGATTTCATGACTTCAGTCACCATCTGCAGTGATTTTAGAGCCCAAGAAGAGGAAACCTGTCACTGACTGCTTCCACCTTTTCCCCATCTATATGTCATGAAGTAATGGGGCCAGATGCCATGATCTTAGTTTTTTTAATATTTAGTTTTAAGCCAGTTCTTTCACTCTCCTCCTTCACCCTCATCAAGAGGCTCTTTAGTTCCTCTTCACTTTCTGCTATTAAAGTGGTATCATTCATATATCTGAGGTTGTTGATGTTTTTCCTGCCTATCTTGATTCCAGCTTGTAACTCATCCAGCCTGTTTTTTCTCAAGATGTCCTCAGCTATAGATTAAACAAACAGTGATAGCAGACAGCCCTTCCATACTCCTTTCTCAATCTTGAATCAACCAATTGTTCCATACAGAGTTCTAGCTGTTGCTTCTTGACCCACATACAGGTTTCTCAGGAGACAGATAAGATGGTCTGGTATTCCCATCTCTCTAAGAGCTTTCCAAAGTTTATTATGATCCACACAGTCAAAGGCTTTGGTATGACCAATGAAACAGAGGTATAAGATTTTGTTTTTTGGGTGGTTTTTTTTTTTTTTTTTTTAATTCCCTAGCTTTCTGTATGATCCAGCAAATGTTGACAATTTGATCTCTGGTTCCTCTCTTCTTCTAAATCCACAGGACTAGCCCACTAGAATTCTCCCTTGAGACGTAGTTTTAGTTTCTCTCCATCTGGTATTCTGAAGTTTCCAGCTATGGCTTCTTAAAAAAATACTTCCTGTCCTGTCATTTGACAGTCTAGACAAAATCTACTTGAATAAATATTCTATTGCATTGTTTCCATGGTTCCATTCTTTCACCAATGTACTTATTAAAATGGCCACAGATGATTCTCCTTTAATTCATTTATCATTTTCAGAAGCATTAAATTGCCAATCCACATATTTGCACCTAGTAAACCAATCAGGTCATTTCACAGGCTATGTTCTCTTTCTCTTTGCTGTTCAGTCCAATTCTACAATAGGAGACATCTAAGTAGCAGCAGGACCTGCTGGTCTGAGCACAAATCAGTAACTTTGAGTTCAAATCCCGACTCTGACACACTTATGTTCTGAAGATGTTAGCTGCCTATCAACACACTCACCATGGCATTCAAACACATCTGGAAACTACTGTGCTAATGTGCTAACACAAAGAAATCTTTCTTGTAGCTGTGCTTATTGCATTTTTCAATAGTCTTCAAATGGAGGTTCAGTCTGGCACAAAAAGCACAGTGAAAAGCAAAGAGCAAGTGGCCCAGCTTGCCCTTTAGTCAGAATGACTTTGACCAGACTGAGTCTGGTAGGCGGCAAAAGGAAGATTTCAAGGTCAATTTCCTCACCTTTCAAACCTGTGATTTCATATTAGAGGATCAGGCTGTCAGCCTTCCTGTGTCAACAATTCTCTTTTGGAAGGTTAGTGTCACCCCTCAGCTTAATAATGACCCCAATGTTTGGAATGTATGGTAAACATCCTGAGTGTGATGAATAAATCTAAGTAAACAAGGATGATAAAAACAAGTGTGCCTGAAATTCTTTACAGCTAATACTGGCAACAGAAAGGGGGAAATATAAGCTAAGATTGTATTTACCAAGGGTCAAATTTGAGTGTGAAAAGGAAAGTGAAAGTGAAAGTCGCTCAGTCACGTCCGACTCTTTGCAACCCCGTGGACTATACAGTCCATGGAATTCTCCAGGTCAGAATACCGGAGTGGGTAGCCTTTCCCTTCTCCAGGGGATCTTCCCAACCCAGGGATTGAACCCAGGTCTCCCACATTGCAGGTGGTTTCTTTACCAGCTGAGCCACAAGGGAAGACCAAGAGTACTGGAGTGGGTAGCCTATCCCTTCTCCAGTGGATCTTCCCGACCCAGGAATCAAACCAGAGTCTCCTGCATTGCAGGCAGATTCTTTACCAACTGAACTATCAGGGAAGCCTGTGAAAAGGAAAGCATTTAATAAAAGATTCAGATGTACTATCCTCACGCTATGAAGTTGAATGTGGCATCTTCGTGCTATGAAACAAACTTTTTAGTTAGATGTTTGGCAACATGTAACCCAACGCAAATCTGAAAATTACTGACTTAAGCACCTAATGTAATTTACAAAATGAGTATAAAGTTTCAGCATTTTCTTCTATAAAATGAGTATAGCATCATCTCCCTTACTCATGTCACAAAATAGCAAACAGGTTGAAATAGCATATTTATGTTAAAGAACTGAAGTGAATCGTAAATCAATATACAATCACCAGATTTGGCCACTGGTCTTGAAAACTTGTCAAAAGGTATTTGTTTAGTTATTCTAAGCTATCATGATTTTTGCTGTTCTCAAGTGCAGTGGTCCTCAACCTGGCTGCACATTAAAATCAACTAGGGAGTTTTTTAAAATTATCCAATTCCCAGTCCCATCCTAGACGAATTAAACTAGAAGATCTAAGGTAGAACTGAGAAATTACTATTCTCAAAGGTTACTTCTAATGTGTGGTTAGGCTAGAGAACCACTAATGGAGTGCAAATATGCTTACATAATAATAAACTTGGAAGCCAACTGCTAACAAATGAAAGTTAGGCATGCTCCAGGCTGTGATGTAAACATCTTTCTAAACTTTACACTTCTTCCTATGTGCAAGTTTAGTTTTCCACTAAACTTCTAATTATTATCTCACCTAATAGAGCTTAGAAGACCAAACGATTAGTGAAGAGAGGAAAACTTCCACAATTTGGACTAATTGGAAAAGTCTATCTAAAGAAATTCAACATGTTAGAATACTTTTGAAAGACATGTAATTTTCTGTCTCAAAATACCATCTTTATCCAAACAAAGCCTTACAAGTTCAACCAATCTTTCATTCATTGAGTTGTAGAAGTCCTTAAGGTATTTCTTTCAATGAATAGATTTTTTTTTAACATATGTAATCAGAAAGTAGGTTGTATCAGTATATCATGTGCATAGAAGATGTTAATACATTTTCACTAATGATTAGATAATATGACCTTGCAAAGGGACAAATATAACATTTGCAGTAGCTCCTACTTTTCCTAATTCTTCCCAACTACAACTTCTGATATTTCCTTCTATCTGTAGGTTCAGTCACATTAATCCCATGTCTCATTTCTCATTCCAACTTCCCCTCTCTCTCTTCCTCTCACTGTTACACACACAAACACACACACACACACACACACACACACACACACACACACACACATAACAATCACACAATCTTTGAAAAGGTAGACAAGTCATCATCTCAACTCCCTAACTAGCAAGCCTAGAATTAGTATTATTTCCCATATACCTGATATCCACTGGGCTGGGGATGAGAACCAGCATCTCAATCATCACTGACACTGTATTGTCTCATCATCAAGTGACTGAACGCAGAGCTAGACTGAGACAGATTTGCCAGCAAAGGACAAAAAATGTTATGAGTCATGATTCTTATTGGAAATACAATGAGAAAACTGGCTAATCAGAACTCTATCAAGAAGAATACTGCATTCCATTGGTAGGAATGAGACACCTTAGAAGGAAGAAGAAATAAGACCATTGAAGAAACTAAATTGCCTTGCGAAGAATAAGGATCTTGTTAACTGCAGGACTTTAACATGAATAAGTTTGGAAAAGTGGTTGTCTTGCTCAAAACCATATTAGAATGACTAGGTGCTGCCAGCCGGATTTCTCAGGCTCTATATTCCCTGCCTGACTCTGCCTTTTGCTTTCAATAAGCAGTTCTCAAGGTGAGAATTCCAGACTTACACTATCAGAGTTTCCTAAAATTTTGTTAGACATACATCTTCTCAGGCCTTTCCCCAGACCTGCTAAATAAAAGTGCTTCCCCTGTGGCTCAGTAGTATCAAGAAAAAAAAACAAAAACAAAAAAACACCACTTGCCAATGCAAGAGATGCAGGTTTGATCCCTGGGTTGGGAAGATACTCTGGATTAGAAAATAGCAACACACTCCAGTATTCTTGCCTGGAGAATTCCATGAACAGAGGAGCTTTGTGGGCTACAGTCCATGGGGTTGCAAAGAGTTAGACACGACTAAAAGACTAACACACACACAAACAAAAATCAGTTCAGTTCAGTCACACAGTCCTGTCTGACTCTTTGCAACCCCATGAACTGCAGCACACCAGCCTCCCTGTCCATCACCAACTCCCGGAGTCCACCCAAACCCATGTCCATTGAGTCGGTGATGCCATCCAACCATTTCATCCTCTGTCATCCCCTTCTCCTCCTGCCCTCAATCTTTCCCAGCATCAGGGTCTTTTCAAATGAGTCAGCTCTTTGCATCAGGTGGCCAAAGTATTGGAATTTCAGCTTCAACATCAGTCTTCCCAATGAACACCCAAGACTGATCTCCTTTCAGATGGACTGGTTAGATCTCCTTGTAGTCCAAGGGACTCTCAAGAGTCTTCTCCAACACCACAGTTCAAAACCATCAATTCTTCTGTGCTCAGCTTTCTTTATAGTCCAACTCTCGCACCCATACATCACCACTGGAAAAACCATAGCCTTGAGCAGATGGACCTTTGTTGGCAAAGTAATGCCTCTGCTTTTCAATATGCTATCTAGGTTGGTCATAACTTTCCTTCCAAGGAGTAAGCATCTTTTAATTTCCTGGCTGCAATCACCATCTGCAGTGATTTTGGAGCCCAGAAAAATAAAGTCAGCCACTGTTTCCACTGTTTCCCCATCTATTTGCCATGAAGTGATGGGATCAGATGCCATGATCTTAGTTTTCTGAATGCTGAGCTTTAAGCCAACTTTTTCACTTAATAACAAGTGCTAAATTATTAGTCTTCCCAAGACCCTGCTACAGAATGTATTCCATCCCTGACTTAGGAAAAGAAGCCTAGTAAATTTATACCATTTATTTTTCAACAAAAAATTGTATTGTATATCTACTAGCTACCAGGTACTTATAGGCACTATGATACAAAAGGGAATAACAGAAAAATTCACATCCTCATGGTGCTTCCATTATAAAGGACAGACCATAGGCATAACAGATCAGTAAAATATGGTGGTAAGTGGTATGCAGAAAAATTAAAGGCAATGAATATGCATGCTCTCAATTTTAAATGGTGTGCTCAGAGAGTCTGAGAAGCAGATATTAGAGTACAGGCCTGAAGGAAGTGAGGGAAGAATTTTTCAAGGACAGGCAACAGCAAATACAAAGGTCCTGAGGCAGAAAGTTACTTAAAGTTCCCAAGTCACAGCAGTGATGACATAAGAGATGGAGACAACAGATCACGTAGGGCTTTCAGTCTTTTTACAGTGAGATGTAAAAAGCAAAGGAGTAACATGATTTGATGCTGCTGCTATTCAGTCACTAACTCATTTCCAACTCTATGGGATCCCATGGTCTGCAGTGCACCAGGCTTCTTTATCCTTCACTATCGCCTGGAGTTTGCTCAAACTCATGTCCATTGAGTCAGTGATGCCACACAACCATCATCTTCTGTTGTCCTCTTTTCTTCTGCCCTCAATCTTTCCAGCATCAAGGTCTTTTCCAATGAGTCAGCTCTTCACATCAGGGGGACAAAGTATTGGAGCTTCAGCATCAATACTCCTTCTAATGAATATTTAGGATTGGCTTCATTTAGCATTGACTGGTTTGATCTCCTTACTGTTCAAGAGACTCTAGTCTTCTCTAGCACCACAATTTGAAACCATCTTCTCTAGACATAACTTGAAAGCATTAAACTTTGACGGTGCTCAGCCTTCTTTATGGTCCAATTTTCACATCTATACATGCCTGACTAATGGAAAAACCATAGCTTTGAATATATGGACTTTTGTCAGCAAAGTGATGTCTCTGCTTTTTAATATGCTGTCTAGGTTTGTCATTACCTTCATTACCTCCAGGGCTTCCCTGGTGGCTCAGACATTAAAGCATCTGCCTGCAATGCAGGAGACCTGGGTTCGATCCTTGGGTCAGGAAGATCCCCTGGAGAAGGAAATGGCAACCCACGCTAGTGTTATTGCCTGGAGAATACCATGGAGGGAGGAGCCTGGTAGGCTACAGTCCACAGGGTCGCAAAGAGTTGGACACAACTGAGCTACTTCACTTCACTTCATTACGTCCACCATAGTTTGGCCTCAGGTCAAATAATTGGGAGGGAACACAGCCTCGCCCATCAATAGAAAATTGGATTAAAGAATTACTGAGCATGGCCCCGCCCATCAGAACAAGACCCAGTTTCCCCTTCAATCAGTCTCTCCCATCAGGAAGCTTCCATAAGCCTCTTACCCTTCTCCATCAGAGGGCAGACAGACTAAAAACAACAATCACAGAAAACTAACCAATCTGATCACATGGACCACAGCCTTATCTAACGCAATGAAATTATGAGCCATGCCTTGTAGAGCTACCCAAGATGGACATGCCATGGTGGAGAGGGCTGACAGAATGTGGTCCATCAGAGAAGGGAATGGCAAACCACTTCAGTATTCTGGCCTGGAGAACTGAATAGTATGAAAAGGTAAAAAGATAGGACACTGAAAAATGAACTCCCCAGGTCAGTAGGTGCCCAATATGCTACTGGAGATCAGTGGAGAAATAACTCCAGAAGGAATGAAGGACACTGAAAAATGAACTCCCCAGGTCGGGAGGTGCCCAATATGCTACTGGAGATCAGTGGAGAAATAACTCCAGAAGGAATGAAGAGATGGAACCAAAGCAAAAACAATACCCAGTTGTGGATGTGACTGGTGATGGAAGTAAAGTCCCATGCTGTAAAGAACAATACTGCATAGGAACCTGGAATGTTAGGTCCATGAAATCAAGGCAGATTGGAAGTGGTCAAACAGGAGATGGCAAGAGTGAACATCAACATGTTAGGAATCAGTGAACTAAAATGGACTGGAATGGGTGAATTTAACTCAGATGACCATTATATCTACTACTGTGGGCAAGAATCCCTTAGAAGAAATGGAGTAGCCATCATGGTCAACAAAACAGTCCAAAATGCAGTACTTGGATGAAATCTCAAAAACAAGGGAATGATCTCTGTTCGTTTTCAAGCAAACCATTCAATATCACAGTAATCCAAGTCTCTGTCCTGGCCAGTAACGCTGAAGAAGCTGAAGTTGAACGGTTCTATGAAGACCGACAAGACCTTCTAGAACTAACACCCAAAAAAGATGTCCTTTTCATTTTAGGGGACTGGTATGCAAAAGTAGGGCTTCCCTAGTGGCTCAGACGGTAAAGTGCCTGTCTGCAATGCAGGAGACCTGGGTTCGATCCCTGGGTTGGGAAGATCCCCTGGAGAAGGAAATGGCAGCCCACTCCAGTATTCTTGCTTGGAAAGTCCCATGGACCGTGGAGCCTGGTAGGCTACCATCCATGGGGTCACAAAGAGTTGGACATGACTGAGCGACTTCACTTTCACTTTATGCAAAAATAAGAAGTCAAGACATACCTGGAGTAACAGGCAAATTTGGCCTTGGAGTACAGAATGAAGCAGGGCAAAGACTAACAGAGTTTGCCAAGAGAACACACAGGTCATAGCAAACACCCTCTTTAACAACACAAGAGAAGACTACACATGGATATCATGTCTAGAGTCACTAGATGGTCAATACTGAAATCAGATTGACTATATTCTTTGCAGCCAAAGATGGAGAAGCTCTAGACAGTCAGAAAAAACAAGACTGGGAGCTGACTGTGGCTCAGATCATGAACTCCTTATTGCCACATTCAGACTGAAATTGAAGAAAGTAGGGAAAAGCACTAGACTATTCAGGTATGACCTAAATCAAATCCCTTACGATTATACAGTAGAAGTGACAGATTCAAGGGATTAGATCTGATAGAGTGCCTGAGGAAATATGGATGGAGGTTTGTGACATTGTACAGGAGGCAGGGATCAAGACCATCCCCAAGAAAAAGAAATGCAAAAAGGCATAATGGTTGTCTGAGAAGGCCTTACAAATAGCTGAGAAAAGAAGAGAAGCAAAACGCAAAAGAGAAAAGGTAAGATATACCCATTTGAATGCAGAGTTCCAAAGAATAGTAAGGAGAGGTAAGAAAGCCTTCCTCAGTGATCAATGAAAAGAAATAGAGGAAAACAACAGAATGGGAAAGACTAGAGATCTCTTCAAGGAAATTAGTGATATCAAGGGAACATTTCACACAAATATGGGCCCAATAAAGGACAGAAATGGTATGAACCTAACAGAAGCACTATACAAAAAACATCTTCATGACCCAGATAATCACAATGGTGTGAATCACTCACCTAGAGCCAGACATCCTGGAATTTGAAGTCCAGTAGGCTTAGGAAGCATCACTACAAACAAAGCTAATGGAGGCGATGGAATTCCAATTGAGCTATTTCAAATCCTAAAAGATGATGCTGTGAAAGTGCTGCACTCAATATGTCAGCAAATTTGGAAAACTCAGCAGTGGCCACAGGACTGGAAAAAGTCAGTTTTCCTTCCAATCCCAAAGAATGTTCAAACTACCTCACAATTGCACTCATGTCACACAATAGCAAAGCAGTGCTCAAAATTCTCCAACCCAGGCTTCAACAGTTCATGAGTCATGAATTTCCAGAGTTCAAGCTGGATTTAGAAAAGGCAGAGGAACCAGAGATCAAATTGCCAACATCCATCGGATCATCGAAAAAGCAAAAGAGTTCCAGAGAAACATCTATTTCTGCTGTATTGACTATGCCAAAGCCTTTGACTGTGTGGATCACAACAAACTGTGGAAAATTCTTCAAGAGATGGAATACCAGACCACCTGACCTGCTTCCTGAGAAATCTGTATGTAGGTAGAAGCTACAGTTAGAACTGGACATGGAACAACAGACTGGTTCCAAATTGGGAAAGGGGTATGTCAGGGCTGTATACTGTCACCCTGATTATTTACCTTATATGTAGAGTACATCATGAGAAATGCTGGACTGGATAAAGCACAAGCTGGAATCAAGATTGCTGAGAGAAATATCAATAACCTCAGATAAGCTGATGACACCACCTTTATGGCAGAAAGTAGGGAGAACTAAAGAGCCTCTTGATGAAACTGAAAGAAGAGAGTGAAAAATTGGCTTAAAACTCAGTGTTCAAAAACTAAGATCATTGCATCTGATCCCATCACTTCATGGCAAATAGATGGGGAAACAGTGGAAACAGTGACATACTTTATCTTTTGGGGCTCCAAAATCACTGCCGATGGTGACTGCAGCCATTAAATTAAAAGACGCTTGTTCCTTGGAAGAAAAGTGATGACCAACCTAGACAGCATATTAAAAAGCAGAGACATTGCTTTGCCATCAAAGATCTGTCTAGTCAAAGTTATGGTTTTTCCAGTAGTCATGTATGGAAGAGAGAGTTGGACCATAAAGAAAGCTGAGAACAGAAGAATTGATGCTTTTGAACTGTGGTGCTGGAGAAGACTCTTGAGAGTCCCTTGGGCTGCAAGGAGATCCATCCAGTCCATCCTTAGGAATTCAGTTCTGAATATTCATTGAAAGTACTGATGCTGAAGCTGAAACTCCAATTCTTCGGCCACCTGATGTGAAGAACTGACTCACTGGAAAAGACCGTGATGTTGGGAAAGATTGAAGGTGGGAGGAGAAGGGGACAACAGAGGATAGATGGTTGGACGGCATCACCAACTCAATGGACATGACTTTGAGTAAGCTCTGGGAGTTGGTGATGGACAGGGAAGCCTCTAGTGCTGCAGTCCATAGGGTCACAAAGCGTCGGACACAGCTGAGCGACTAAACGGACTGACTAGCTCTTTCATAGCTTTTGATATGCATTTTAATAAGATCACTCTAGTTCACGTGCACAGAATGGATTGTTTCTGTGCAAATTGAATGAATTATGTAAATAGAGAGGTTATGTGGGAAGGTATTACCATAACCCTGGTGATAAATGGTAGTTGATTGTGCAAGCCAGCTTTAGCCCACCACTGTCAGAAGCTCATAGTTGTTCAAATAACCCTTATGCCCCAGTTTTTAAAGGAGAGTTATTAAAATAAAGTGGCAGAAATGGAATTCAAGAGAAATGGTCTGATTCTGAACGTTCTGAATATAAAGGCACCAGATACCTTAATTAACTGGGTGTAGGCTATAAAAGAAAGAACAGAATCAATGATGACTCCAAGGTCTTTAATTTGAACAACTAGGGGAATTCAGGTGGCATTTGATGAGATGGGGAATCTTTGGTAGGAATAAACTGCGGAATTCAGTTTTAGACATGTTATGTTTGAAATGACTATAATATGTCCACACTTCCCAGGTGGTGCTAGTGGTTAAAAGAACCCACCTGCCAATGCAGGAGACTTAAAAGATGTGGGTTTGATCCCTGGGTTGAGAAGATCTCCTGGAAGAGGGCACAGCAACCCACTCCAGTATTCTTGACTGGAGAACCCAACGGACAGAGGAACCTGGTAGGCTGCTTGTTTGATATGACTATAATATATCCAACAAAAGCTAGAAATAGTACGTAAAAGAATTTGGAATTCATGGGAGAAATCTAGACTACAGCTGTGCATATGGTAAGTCAAGATATAGATTGCATATAAAGCAATGAGACTGAAAAAGCAGGACAGTCAGTTCAGGCATAGAATAGAAGAAATCTAAGAATTGAACCTTAGGATAAACCACTAAAGGTGGCAAGACCAGAACCGGGAAAAAAAGAATCTCTTGGTTCATAGCTTTCTGTGACTACAACTTGATATTGAATCAGTTGAATAGAAACATTATTTGTTTGTTCTTAGTCACTCAGTCATGCATGACTGTTTGCGACCCCATGGACTATTCTAGCCCACTAGCCTTCTCTGTCCATGGGATTCTACAGGCAAGAACACTGGAGTGTGGGTAGCCATTTCCTTCTCCAGGGGATCTTCCCGACCTAGGGATCAAACCCAGGTCTCCTGCATTGCGGACAGATTCTTTACCATCTGAGCCAACTGAGTACCAATTAAATATCAGGTAATTTAGAGAATAAGTTAATAACAATTATTAAAGTATCCTCCTTGTCTTTCTCTAAATTTAAATATCTGTGCCAGTCCATACACAACCAAGTAATAGAGCAAATGAAAGAAAATCTGGTGGAGTGGAAAGAGCACTTGGAGTAGTGTTAGTAGCTCCTAAGTTCAATACTTCCTTGTAAAAGAGAAAGACAAGGAGTTGCTTGAATCTCAAAGCAACACACACAAATGCAGTTCCAATAATACAATCAGAATTCATTATTTGTATAAGTTTTATCCTCTTACTTCTGTCATCAAGAATTAGAGTGAGTATGTTCCTCCAGTTTGCATTTTCAGAAGTGGGAGTTCATTCCCAATTGGCTGACTTACTCCCAGGATTAGCTCAACAGATACTGTTATCCTGCCTTTTGGGTTTGTTTTGTGATTTGAGCTAAAGTTTAATTATTCTGCAAGAAAGAAGCAACATCTACTGTGTTATATATGATCAAAATATTACATTCTACACCAAAATTTTTTAACTTTTTTATCATCTTTACTTTCTTTTTCCCAAGGAAATTTTTTTTTTTAATTTGCTGGAAATCTTTCCAGAATCTAAAGTTACAATGACCAGAACTCAACATTTTATTTGCAGGTAGGGCTACATTGGGGCAAAAATATTCTGTCAAATAGGATTTAAAACAATATGAGTAAATATGGCATATTATCTTAGTACTGGATATTATCAATAATATATGACATAATGATATCTTAGTAATTTTTAAATTTCTTCAGTTAAACTATTAGTTTTTATTTATTTATTTATTTTAATTGGAGGCTAGTTACTTTACAGTATTGTAGTGGGTTTTGCCATACATTGACATGAATCAGCCATGGGTGTACATGTGTTCCCATCCTGAACCCCCTTCCCACCTCCTTTCCTATCCCATCCCTCAGGGTCATCCCAGTGAACCAGCCCCGAGCACCCTGTCTCATTTTCTGCAGAAAATAAACACTTCATATTTGGATTTGGAACCCATGAATACCAAAGCAATACATATTCAATTAAATCTGATGACAAAAACCCACACTTTTTCTCTTCTGTTGACAAAATGACC
The DNA here is from genome assembly GCF_033118175.1 of Dama dama. NCBI lineage: Eukaryota > Metazoa > Chordata > Mammalia > Artiodactyla > Cervidae > Dama > Dama dama. Next base: position 28,769,251 of record NC_083709.1, read on the forward strand.
TAAACAAAATTACATTCTGTTCATAAATATACAATAAATATATTTATTCAAAGGAATAAAAGAACAAAAGTTTGCAAAGATGTGCTTCATTCATCAAAGGCTATATAAAGTTCTTTATTGCATGTCTCTATGTATAAACTACATACATTGGAAGCAAAGCACTTGAAAGTATTTGTTACCTTGCACTTGAGAAATTTTACAAAAATTTAGTTACTTATGTCAGAAAAATAAAAAAATAAAATAAAAATGCAAGTCTTACTCTTTATGTTCTTTATATAATTAAATACATGTTTAATCAAAATATATTTTAAGTTAAATAAATCACTTATGAGCACTGTCTATTAGAGGTTCATTCATAAATAAAGAGTAACAGAAATAGAAATTTCCACATCCTAAAATTTTCATAGATTTCTAAGAATTGGAAATTTTAAAATGTATGTAAATGTTCTCAATAAGTTGAAAGCCACTGTTAGTCTAAAGGCATATAAAATACATGACTTTCCTTTTAATTTTTTAGTTTTAATGAAATACTATGCAGAGCAGTACAGAGAACACACAGGTATTACACAGTTTATAATTGCTAGTGTAAGTACAAACTCTTATGTAATCATCACACAGGTCAAGAATAGGGCATTGCCAACACTCCAACAAGAAGAATATCGCTTCTTCACGGAAGAAAGAAAGAAGCCAGGGAAAGGCACAAATTCTACCTAAAATACATGTGGTAACTACAGCTATCAGTACAAAGAGTGGAAACCATGAGAAGCCTACAGATCACATGCATCTTTTAGTTTCATAATAAGGTCAGGAAGATCTTATCAAATAGAAGGGCTAAATCAATGTTTCCCAAAGTTTGCCTCCTCGGAACCCAAGTCCTCAAAAAGATCATCTTTTTAAAAAAAATTACTTAGTCAAGTGAATTTTGGAAACACACTGTGTAATAGATGCACATTGGAATGATTCACCAAGCATGTTAGTATAGTAAAGCCTCAGAAATCTTCAAGTAAAAAGATCTCTAACTTTTTTTGGTGCAACTCTCCTTAACTTACAAAGAGTGCTTTGTGTGTCAGAAACTATCTAAATAAAGCAGTTCTGGGTTAATTTAAGTTTGTATTAACAATGTAACTTTATTTCCCCGAGGCTGTGAAGTATTATCTTTCTTTTTGCTTTCACCCTATGGAATCCACAGTTGATTCAGCTTAAAGTAATAGATGGATTTTTTTCCCATTATTAAATGAAGCTTCACTTTGACATTTGTCACTTCCTATTTAAATCTTGAGCGAAGCCCTTTCATTTACTGTATTGCTTTTTCAATCTCTTACATTTCATCCAGACATCATATCTGAAACACTTTCTCAAGGACTTTTGAAGAATTGTATTTTATAATGCTAGGGTATTTAGAAGAAAGACTTCCTTATTCCCATGAATTTATTTTGCTTTGCTAACAACAGCTGACAGAACTTACCTTTGCATTTTAGGAAGACTTTTGTAAGGTATGTAGACATGTCAGGTCAGTTGACGGTCTAGCAATTCTATTAAGGATTTGTAGCTGTTAAAAGTACCGCTTTTCTAAAGGGTGTATACACCACTTGAAAATCAATCCAGAGAATTCTACATTTCAACCCTCTCACCTTTTCCCTAATATCGGTTTCACTGCTGAATTGAAGCAACTGGGAATGTGGTTGGCCAGAATACTCCATTCCCTCACTGGCCTGAGATACCAGGGGGGCACCTCACTGTCTCATTGTCACTCCACTGCCCTCCCAGACCTGAAGCTCCCAGCTGTTGATATCCATGCTTACAACCTCTGTTATTCTTTGAAACATCAAGAGTTGAATGATACAAGTAAAAGCAGATGTATTTAATCATCATGTTAAACACGCCTACTTCTAACAACTCTTTTTGTGCTTCTGTTGGATAGTCTGAAGAAAAGCCTGGATCCAAGTAGGAGGAATGGAGCTGGGGGAGAGGATGCTGGTTAATAACAGACCCAAGTTAGTTACAAAAATCATTTGATTATAACTTTTAAAATAAGATATATTCTTGGTAGTTCAGTCGCTAAGTCATGACCCACTCTTGTGACCCCATGGACTGTAGCCCACTAGGTTCCTCTGTCCATGGGATTTTCCAGGCAAGAATACTGGAGTGGATTGCTATTTCCTTCTCCAGGGGATCTCCCCAATCCAGGGATTGAAACTGGGTCACCTGCACTGTAGGCAGATTCTTTACTAACTGAGCTATGACAGCTCTCTAAAATATATCCTTAAGTATATAAATTTTATCGTGAAATTGTCCCAATCATTATTACTGCATTAAAAAATCACTACAAACCTTAGTAGCATAAAATGATCATTTTTAGAATGACCACAGAAACTGTGGGTCATGCATTCATATACAGTATAGTTTGTTTCTGCCCTTTAATATTCTGGTCTTAGCTGAGGAAGACTCAAAGAGCTGAGGCTGGGGATCCACTTCCTAGATGGCTTCTTTACATACATATGTGGCACTTTGAAATGGATGGCTGGAAAGCCGGTGTCAGGTGAGATCATTGGCTGAGCACATCCACACATGGGCTTTCCATAGTCAGGCTTCTCATACTGCTGACCATTGTCTCAACAAATAAGTCAGAACACCCAAGGCCTTTTATGATCTGGTCTCAAAAGTCTCCAAACATCACTTAAGCTATATGTTCTTGGTTCCAGCAGTCACAACCTCACCCAGAAACAAGGGGAGTGGACATAGATCCTGTAACTCAATGAAATAATTGTCAAAAATTTAAGCTGTCAAGGAAACACTTTATAAAAATTTCAACATTTTCTCCACCAAAAGAACTTCTAGATTTCTTCTCTCTGATTCACTTGAAATAAAGTGAGGTGGCACGATAGAATGATTTGAAGCAACTTGAAATGCAAATTCTCAGAGAAAATGACAGAGATTGAGGGTTGAAGCTTGAGAGAAAATTGACTGAGTTTTGGCTTCCCTGGTGGTTCAGAGGGTAAAGAGTCTGCCTGCAATGCTGGAGACCTGGGTTCAATCCCTGGGTAGGGAAGATCCCCTGGAGAAGGAAATGGCAGCCCAGTCTGGTATTCTTGCCTGGAAAATTCCATGGACATAGGAGCCTGGCAGGCTACAGTCCATGGGGTCACAAAGAGTCAGACACCACTGAGCAACTAACTTTACTTTTAACAACCAAATATTGAGATTTATTTGTACCAGGGCTCCCCAGGTGACACTACAGTGGTAAAGAATCTGCCTGCCAATGCAGGAGACATCAGAGATGCCGGTTTGATCCCTGGGTCAGAAAGATCCCCTGGAGAAGGGCATGGAAACCCACTCCAGCATTCTTGCCTGGAGAATTCCATGGACAGAGAGGCCAGGTGGGCTACAATCCATAGGGTCACAAAGAGTCAGGTATGACTGAAGCAACTTAGCACACATGCATACATTTTCAAAGGTATGTGAAAATTAAGAATTTCTATATAACAAATAAAGCACAGAAAACATTCTATGCTTTTAAATTTATCCAAACCAAACTATATTTAGCTTCCAGTCTCTGTTGGCCAAGTCTGGTGAAAATAACAACATCAATAATTATTTTGTAATTTACCACTACATTTCATTCCCCTACACACCTCTCCCTCTTTCTCTCCTTCCCCACACCCCCTTCTTCTCTTCATTTATTTTATACTGTATCAAGATATCAGATCTTACAAAGGCCAAGAAAAAATAGAGGAGATTCCTAACCAATGGTCACTCTTGGCCATTGTAAAGCACTCATTGTCCTTTTTAACACAGTGCATTCAGAGGTGGACAATGTTGCTATTGGTTCAAATCCATGTTGTCAAAATTGTTTCTGTGGACTTTCTCCTAGTCTGCCAAGTCAACATTGGGCTTACCGCTCAACTTCTTGGGTACTTTCACAAAGAAACCTAGGGTAAACTTTCCTCTAGGATAAGGAGGCCCAGAACACATGAAAACACAAAGCTGATCTTCCTGTCCAGAAAGGACAGGAAATTTTTTTTAAAATATGATTTTTTATTCTGTCATTGGTAAATCTATTCAAGCAAAAAAATTCTAAGAGCAAGGGAATAAAATTATTAATATATTGTCATGCAATAAGTGATAACTGCACTTTCTTTTATTTGATGGTTACCAACTTCTAGCAGAGAACTACATTGGTAAAAGAGGAGATTAAAGCACATGATTTTGAATACCTATTAGCTGCCCAAATATGAGAGAGAAAATGTGTAAATGGCCTTGGTAACAAGAAAATGAAAAGGCATTTTCTGTTTAGTTTTACATCTGACATATTTAGACTCAATCATTTTTGCTCTAATTCCACCATCACTTTTACACTATTTGGTATTCACTGTAACTTATCCAATCATAAGAAATTCATTTGACCTTTGGAGACTATAGACTGAATATTGTCATACAATTTGTATATCTTTGAGGATCAATTGCTCACCAATACTAGGAGTTTTATTCCTACTTTGAAAACTCAGCTGAAACAATAGTTTTTCATAACAATAGTTTTTGACTGACAAGCACACAGCAGTAATCTTGGGGGAGGGGGGCGGTTCTCTCTTTGCCCTTTTGATGGAGGCACTTTTAAAGCAGCATCTCAATATCAGAGATTTCCATTGTTAACATGTTACTTTAATCTGTCTTCTAGCTATACCACCAACTGAGGAATATTAACCATATTTTACATTTCAGTAGTCAATCTGCCTATTCTATTTATTTTGTGAATGAAATGGCTAGTTGTAATTCTTAGCAGATCATACTAACAAATGGTGTCATTATGGGTATAAAACTAATAACACTACATTTAAATATGATTTCTCCGTTGAGAGCCTCATTTTAGAGGAAGTTAAAATTACTCCCATCAGGGATATAACAAAGTTAAGTGTTTTGTCCAACACACTGAGCTATTAAGATAATCAAAAAACTTTTTTCCTAGGTTTCAATCTTTATGTCCATGTTCTTCCCCACTCTTCACTAAGTACTATCTATAAACTAATAGACTCTGCACATTTTAACTACATCTACCAAAGCAAGCTGCAAAGACCTATGGATTTGTGAAACATTATTGCTCAAAAACTCTTTGGCAGTTTTGAAACTTGGTTGCACATTGGAATCACCCAGGGAGCTTTACAATATACTGTTGTCTCAGGTCACACCCCAGAGATTCTAATTTAATTGGTATAAGACCTGAGCATCAGTATTTTTAAAAGCTCCCCAGGTGATTCTAATACACAGCCAAAATTGAGAACCACTATTCAAACCTTTGTTTTACAGATAAGACAATTACCCCTATCAGTGACACATATAAATTTGATGTTATAGCTAAAGCTAAAACTCCAGTCTTCAGAATTTCAGTTAATAACTCTTTTCATTAGCTCAAGGCTTTTCAATAGTGTTTCTCTGGGCCTAGGGCTCCTCACAGATACTGCAGGGGCTGTGAAAATGATAGAGATGAAAGAGGAGCGGTCTGATCCCACTTCAGTTCAGTTCAGTCACTCAGTCATGTCCAACTCTTTGCGACCCCATGGACTGCAGCATGCCAGGCTTCCCTGTCCATCACCAACTCCCGGAGTTTGCTCAAACTCATGTCCATCGAGTCGGTGATGCCATCCAATCATCTAATCCTCTATTGTCCCCTTCTCCTCCTGCTTTCAATCTTTCCCAGCATCAGGGTCTTTCCCTAATAAAAAAATCTTAATTTATATTTTTTAATATGTCAGACTCAGTTGCAAGATTTTTTTCTAGGGGAAGAAAAAGAAAAAACAGAGGGAAAAAATATATACTTGCCTAAAGTAAAAATAAGGTTTAAACTGTAACAAGCAGACAGCATATATATATGCCAGAGAGCACCGTCTCAGAAAAAGAGACAGAGAGAAAAGGAAAGAAGGAGAGAGGGAGAAAAGGAGAGAGGAAAAAGTGCTTGCCTCAGCAATACATATGCTGAAATTGGAATGATACAGAGAAGACCAGCATGGTCCCTACACAAGGATGAATTCACAAAGAATTCATAGAATTCACAAAACACTCCATTAAAAACAAAAGAAGGAAAACTTATGACTTTTTAGATAACCCGAGGCCACTGGATAAAGCTATTTATACATATATTAAAATGTAAATCTGGGGATTTGATTAGTTTAAATTTAACACAATGAAGAGCCCTTATGCCAGAAAGTAACCGCTTTTAACATCCCAATGGGTATTTTCTAATTCTTAAGGAGGAATGTGTCCTTCCAGGGTATGAGGTGGGTTGAGGATGCCCCTGAGGAGCAGAGTTTTGAGAGGAGAAGTGGACATTTCATTAAGCAAACAAGAAAGAGAACTGGACAAGGTGAAAGTTCATGAGAGGAGGCCAGAAAAGACTGTAAGGACAAAGACAGGAAAATCGGACAGAAAACGCTGAGATAGGAAATCTGACTTATAGGAAATCTAGAAACTAGACTTATGCTTACTTTATAGGCTAAATGAAAAAGGCAAACAACTTGAGAAGAGAAAGTGGAGAACAGCTGTTCCATCATCATCTCCGCGTACAACACCTCCACATCCATTTTATCTTCGGAGCAGGCTGGAGCAGTGAAGTTAAACGACAGTGCTGAACTTAGCTATTCACGAGCTAGGATATCAGCTAACACTCAGTCAACATCTATCAAAATCTTGGAGGTTGATGCTTAACATTTGTCTCTTTAGTTTTATTTATTCATATTTCTGCCATAGGATTTCCAGCAATTATCCATTCTTTTATTTTGATTTTGATAGATATATATTTCCCATTACTCATAACTTATGAAATAGAATCTCATTGACATGTTTTGTTACTAACTGGAAATTATAATTTATAATAAGAATAGTACTCATACATTGATCACCTTCCATGTGCCAAACAACATGAGTATCACCCTATAAAGATCACCCTTAATCATGACAAAAACACAATGAAGCGAATGTTGCTGTATTCTTCTCATGGTGAACCCTGGGCTCAATAAGGTTATTTTGTCCAAAATGAGGCAATTTTTATTTATTTCTGTTAAGATTTCCAAAGTCTGTGTTCTTTCCACTGCTATACTATGCTGTTTCATTCTCTCCACTGACCCCTGAATCAAATGGAAATGCCCCCATGCTTCTGAAACATGTAGGCCAGCAATATTAAGCATATTTGAACTACTTTTTTCCATTAATGGCACTCCATTTCCCTTTCTATTCAGAACCCCCTGGGAAACTACTACTTTACCATGAGTTGCAGATTAAAGGAAAATTAAAAAGTAATTATAAAAAGCATTTCATGACATAGAAGGACAATTATTTCTGAATGAGACCTTATAAAATTTCATCAAATTTTATGAGCTTTAAGCATTGTATTATATATTAATGAATCCAGAAGGCTATATAACATATAATACTTAATCTTCTGCTTATCTACCTTATTGCAGACAATTAAAGACACTATTTTTGAAAATTCTTTTTTTCTTTCCTCTCACAGAATATCTAGTAAAATTTTGACATTATTATCAATCTGAGTTTAAAATACTAAATGGTTTCCTGTTAAAATTCATAAAAATATAAGATACAAGACTCTTTTTTACCCCATTTACAAGGATGCATATCTTAACTCATCTTCTCTAAAATAAATCTATCACAGTATAAATCTAACCCATGTGATACTAAAGTATGATTTTTCTCAATGGTTTTGTATTACAAACTCTGTAGACAAAGTTTTCTTGATGACTGACACTCAGTTGCAATATAATAAATATTCAGCTTCCCAAGAGTGACTTCATTTCTAATTCTATCTTCTTCCATATTTAAATCCTATACCATCCATCTCTGCTTGCTGAAAAAGACAGTTAAAAGTTACTGAGTTCTTAATATATCCTAGGTATTTTAATTATTTTAAGTAAAAATCTCTATTTATCCTCATGAAAGATCTATAAAGGGAATACAAATATTACCCCCATTTTACAGATAAGAAAACTGAGTTTAAATAATGTACCCAAATTTATTCAGTTAACAAGCATAGAACATGGATTCAAGTCTAAGTAGTCTAACTTGAGAGCTTTTTGATGACTTAGCTATTTTTTAACATACAGCTTTCACTCCATTTAGACCCTTCTGTGAGTTTGCCTTAAGTTATTATTATAATTCGTTGCCTGCACAAACTCAAAAAATGCAGGAGAGAGCCTCTGTCCCTTTTATTCTTTTTATCATCTTACTATTTCCTATGATAAGACCTTGAACAAAATAGGTGCCCAACAATTTGAACTAAATTATTAAAATAAATTAATCTAATTAGATGAATCATTTATTCATTCCATAAACATTATTAAACATGTCTCTGTGCCAGATACTGTGATATATGATAGAAAGTGAATGGTCAACAATGTAGATAAGGGTTTTCTTTACCTTCCTGTAGAAAACAATCCTACATAGTGTTTTTGATGGTACACTTCTAGTTGTCAGTGAAAGAAACTCCACCAAAACAAGCTTGGGTTAAGCGGTAATTTAATGACTTACACTCCTGAGAAATCTAAGAGGTGACTGACTTCAAACACAATTAGATCTAGGATTTTAGAAATGCCATAAGAAATATTCTCTCTCTCAATTTTGTTTTCCTCCTTGTTTTATCCTTAGAGCTCTCTCCATGTGATGGTAACAAGAGCTCCCAGGGGCTCCTACTTCTAATACATCTTAGTAACTAAGGGTAAGAAAGCACTTTTTCTTAAAGTTCCAGCAAACACTTTGGGTGGAGCTCTCATTGGCCATGCTTGGGTCATACATTCATCTCTAAGACAATCAACATGGCCAGACTAATTGGCCTTGCCTTGGTAATGTGCTCACAGCTCACTGTGGTGGGAGGGGAGGGGTGAACACTAGAAAAAGGGAAGCTTGCCAATAAACCACATACCTACTGCTATTAAGGAAATAAGAATGTTTCCTCCTCCATAAACTCACTGGGCAAGAAACACTTCTGTATTTAATCATTCAAAGAAATTACCCCTCATAAAAATGATTTCCACCACCAAGAAAGATTTTTTTAAAAAACCTTAGTTTAAATCATTTTGTGGTATTGAGGACTCTACTAAATTTACCCATTATATTCAACCCATTCGTTTAAAAAAAAGTGACAGTCTCACCACAAAAAGCAGCAACCTAGTAGCAAGATTCTAAACAGATGTATGCACTAAAATGGCTGCAATTGAGAGGTATTTTTATTTTAAAAATCCAAATATGAACAAACACTTAATTGCCTCTTCTAGATTATTGGAATTATAATCTCTTCAACCCACACCAGATACACAGAAAACCTTTCCTGAGTTCACTTTAAGCAATCTTTATCAGCATAGCAGCAGTGATCTCAAAAGCACTTAAGGAGTCCGTCACTGGTTAGTTCATAAAAAATGAATTCAAAGTCAAAGTGATTCACATATTAAAATTCTGAAAAACAAAATTGCACCAAATACAGCTCTAATATGTAAAACATCCTAGTCAAATCTGAAATTAACAGGAAGGTCAGGGAATGGAAAGCAAACAGGAATAACTGAAATACTCTTTAACTTCTTTCACTGTGGGGGACTGAATATATAAGCAGTGAAAAACAACATCTAGTTGATTATGGGAACACAGGGAGCAATCAAAGTTTTTTTTTTTTAAAAAAAAAAGAAAGAGCAGGAAACCAAGGTAGCTACAGGGAAGAACTTGGAAACAGATAAGGAATAAAAATAAAGATAGCAGCTGACAATCTGAAAGAGGTGACTGGGGAATCCTTAGGGGAAAATGAAGGAAAGTGGGCTTTGACAAAATGTAGGAACAGACTTGCAGCTACAATAAAAAATCTCATGAGATATTAACAATGAGCTTATTAGTTAAAAACAGAACTAGATACAGCTAATATCATTTCTGATATTGATTAGATAGCATCGATCCATAAGAAAAAAAATCCATCAAGTATTATTACTGAAAAATATAAGGGTACCAAATTATATATGCATACTGCATAAACTAGGCTAAGTATACAGCAATAAAAAGGGGGAGTCTGAGATACTCAAATCAATAGGCAATGCAGCAAATAAAATTGATGGGAGCCTCTTTTTTCTAAGGGATTTGAGAGGATTGTGTCAGACAAGAAGGTCTCCTCAGGACAGTGAGCTCATGTAAAAGAAAGAAATTTTCACTAAAATGCTAGTAGAGGAATGGAGACCCAGATTAGACTTATACTTAACATATCACCCTAATTTTTTTTTTAAGTGTGACAGGAAGAATTTTACATATTCATCAAAGAACATTTCATTTTCTCTGAAGCACGTAGCCAGACAACATTTTGTAATCAGGTGGGGACACGTGAAAGAATTCTGAGCAGCAGAATGTGGGAAGAAGTGATAAATAATACTTTCCTACCTGGCCCTGAAGTCCCTTGAAGGGCCACCCTTCAAGTTCTTTCTCTCCTTTGTCCAAGGAGATGGTAGAGTGAAGAGGAACTAAGAAGCCTCTTGATGAAAGTGAAGGAGAAGAGTAAAAAGTTGACTTAAAGCTTAACGTTCAGAAAACTAAGATCATGGCATCTGGTCCCATCACCTCATGGGAAATAGATGGGAAAACAGTGGAAACAGTGTCAGACTTTAATTTTTGGGCTCCAAAATCACCGCAGATGGTGATTGCAGCCATGAAATTAAAAGATGCTTACTCCTTGGAAGGAAAGTTATGACCAACCTAGACAGCATATTTAAAAGCAGAGACATTACTTTGCCAACAAAGGTCCATCTAGTCAAGGCTATGATTTTTCCAGTGGTCATGTATGAATGTGAGCGTTGGACAGTGAAGAAAGCTGAGCGCCAAGGAATTGATGCTTTTGAACTGTGGTGTTGGAGAAGACCCTTGAGAGTCCCTTGGACTACAAGGAGATCCAACCAGTCCATCCTAAAGCAGATCAGTCCTGGGTGTTCATTGGAAGGACTGATGCTGAAGCTGAAACTCCAATACTTTGGCCACCTCATGCGGAGAGTTGACTCATTGGAAAAGACCCTAGTGCTGGGAGGGATTGAGGGCAGGAGGAGAAGGGTACGACAGAGGATGAGGTGGCTGGATGGCATCACCGACTCAATGGACATGAGTCTGAGTAAACTCCGGGAGTTGTTGATGGACAGGGAGGCCTGGTGTGCTGCGATTCATGGGGTTGCAAAGAGTCAGACACAACTGAGCAACTGAACTGATGAACTGAGAGTCACTACATAAAAGAAGGCTGGTGCCCTGACGACTGCAAGGAGAAAAGCCTCCTTGTGGACCCAAGGCCAACTATGACTTAAATATTAAATAAGAAATAAAAATATCAGCTGATATCCACCCACCCTGGTTCACACACAAACATTCGTCCAAAACTTACTGAAGAAAATTGAATTGTTTACATTGTAAAACCAGGTGAATTTTTAAAATAAAAAGTTAAGAATAGATAAGAAGGTAGAGTCCTGCAGTACAACGAAAGGACAGGGATAGGTGAAGTGGAACAACAATTAGTGAGTTCGCATTATTTGAAGTGGCAAAGGGTGTTTAAGAGAAAGAATGTCTAAGATAAACTTGAATTATATGCTGTGCTTTGCTGCACTGCACATTAATCCCCTATTGGATACCAAATCTTGCATAAAATTTGCTAAGTGCAAAGCCTTAAAAAATATTATCTTGATAGTGAAAGAGTGCTATCCAGGTAGTGTCAGAGGAGTGTGCACAGAAGGTGGAACAAAGAGTGAAGATTAAGAATTAAGTAACAGCAGCTTCCTCACCCATTCTGTGAGAACAGCATCACCCTAAAACCAAAGCCAAATAAAGATATTACCAGAACTAAAAAACCTATAGATCAATAACTCTCATGAACATAGTTGCAAAAATCAACAAAACATTAGAAAATCAAATGGCCAAGTAGGATTTATGTCAGGTAACAGTATTGGGAAAACTGGATATTCATTCACATGCAAAAGAATGAAATTCCACCTCTATCTTACATCACTCACAAAAAATTAACTGGAAATAAATTGAAGAATTAAATGTAAAACCTAAAACTGTAAAAGTCCTAGAAAAAAATAGAAGAAATGCTCCTTGATATTAGTCTGGGCAACAATTTTTCTTGGATATGACACAAAAAAATAAAGGCAACAAAAGCAAAAATAAGCAAGTGGAAATACATAAAGCTAAAAAGCTTTTGCTCACCAAAGGAAACCATCAGCAAAACCAAAGGAAACCTATGGAATGGGAGAAAACATTTCTGAACTATATTATCTAATAAGACATTAATATATAAAGTATATAAGGAAATAATACAAATTAATGGCAATGAATAATTATAATATGAATAGAAAATGGACAGAGGACCTCAATAGACATTTTTCCAAAACAGACATACAAAATGGCCAACAGGTACACAAAAAGATGTACAGCATCGCTAATCATCAGGGAAATATGAATCAAAATATCCTTGAGGTATCACTTTATGCCTGTTAGAATGGCATCAATCAAGAAACAATGGATAGGGACTTCCATGGTGGCCCAGTGGTTAAGAATCCACCTTGCAATGCAGGGGATACAGGTTCAATTCCTGGTCAGGGAAATAAGATCCCACATGTGACGGAAGAACTAAGACCATGAGCTACAACTACTGAGTCCATGTGCCACAACTAGGGAGTCTGTACGCCACAGTGAAAGATCCTGCCTGCTGCAACAAGACACAAAGCAGCCAAATTAAAAAAAAAAAAAAAAAAGACAAGGGATGCATGCTGGTGGGAATGTGAAGAAAAGGGAATCCTAGTGCCTTGTTGGTACAGATGTAACTAGTACAGCCACTGTGGAAAACAGTATGGAATTGCTTCAAACAATTAAAACTAGAATTGCCATGTTATTGCCGTTCAGTCACTAAGTCATGCCCAACTCTGCGACCCCATGGACTGCAACACACCAGGATTCCCTGTCCTTCACTATCTCCCAGTGAAGTAAAGTGAAGTGAAAGTTGCTCAGTTGTGTCCAACTCTGCGACCATACTATCTCCCAGAGTTTGCTCAAACTCATGCCTATAGAGTCGGTAATGCTGCCCAAACATCTCCTCCTCTGTCGCCCCCTTCTCCTCTTGCCCTTAACTTTTCCCAGCATCAGGGTCTTTTCCAATTAGCTGGCTCTTTGCATCTGGTGGCGGAAGTACTGGAGCTTCAGTTTCAGCGTCAGTCCTTCCAATGAATACTCAGGGTTGCTTTCCTTTAGGATTGACTGTTTTGATCTCCTTGCTGTCCAGGGGAATCTCAAGAGTCTTTTCCAGCACCACAGTTCAAAAGCAACAGTTCTTCCGTGTTCAGCTTTCTTTATAGTCCAACTCTCACATCCATACATGACTACATCACTTTGATTATTTGGACCTTTGTAGGTAAAGTGATGTCTCTGCTGTTTAATACACTGTCTAGGTCTGTCATAGCTTTCTTTCCAAGTAGCAAGCATCTTTTAATTTCATGGCTACAGTCACCATCTGCAGTGATTTTGTAGTCCAGAAAATAAAATCTGTCATTGTTTCCACTTTTTTTCATTCTATTTGCCATGAAATGATAAGTCTTGATGCCATTATCTTAGTTGTTTGAATGCTGAGTTTTATGTCACCTTTTTCACTCTCCTCTTTCACCCCGTGACAGTAGGAAAAGAATTTCCATATAATCCAACAATTCCACTTCTGGGTATATATTTAAAGGAAACTGTTATCTTGAAGAGCTATATAGACTCCCATATTTGATTCAGCATTATTCACAATAGTCACAGTATGGAAACAGCTATTTGCCAATGGATGAATGGAACAAGAAAATGCAGTATATATACAAAATAGAATATTATTCAGCCTTCAAAAAGAAGAAAAGTCTGTCATCAGTGGTGACATGAATAAGCTTCGAGGGAATTATGCTAAGTAAAATAAATCAGGCAAGTAAAGAAAAATAAATACTGCATGGTATCACTTAAATGTAGAATCTTTTTTTTAAAAAAGTGTACTCATAGAAACAGAGAATAAAACTGTGATTGCCAAGAACTGGGGTTGGGGAAAATTGGGTGAGTTTGGTAAAGATTACCAACTTTTAGTTACAAGATGAATAGGATCTGAGTATCTAATATATGACATGGTAACCACTGATGATAACACTGAATCATTGAAATTTGCTAAGAGAGTACAACTTAAGTGCTTTCAAAAAAATTAAAAAAGAAAGTATAAGATGCTGCATTTTGCATTCATTGCAAAAAGAATTTAGAAAAAACATAAAAATGAGCTAAAAATATTGACAGCCCATAATCCCAACACTCAGAGTAACACTAGTATCATTTTAACAATTATAATTTAATGTTAATAACTGATACTAACTTCTATATCCCTATTTCTACTACTTAACCATTTATCATTGGCCTTATCCTATGTCTGGAAAACCTCTTTGTAAAAGTTATTTTACAGTGAATATGCCATACCTGTAAATACCACAAGTTACATAATCATTCTCCTAAATGGGAACATTTCAATTGTTCTAATTTGGTTAAGTAGCATTGCAATAAAAAAATTATGCATATATATTTTTCTATAGTTTGCATTATTTTGTTAAGATAAATGTCTAGAAGATGAATTCTTAAGTCATGGTGAATCATATAAAATGAAGGCTGAAGACACACATTGAATTACAGAACTCTAGTAACTTTTTGGAGATATCTTTTTCTAGCTGTAACTACAACATTCTCAAAGAAGCTACATAAAATTAGCAGTGGGATGAAGGTAATGACGTGCTGTAAATTACTATAATATTCAAGTAGATTGAAATTATTTCTTAAATCTGATGAGAAAAGTCATAAAGTTTGGTTCTTTATCCAGTGGAATAGATTTTTGAGCTCCTGTGTTATTTGAAATGATCAATTTTAAGTACTTGGGTTGACACACCCCTACATGCACCTTTCAAGTGCATAAGATGGCACAATTCTCATGCTTTCCTAACTGAGAAAAAGGCAATATTTCTCAGGCCAAAGAGATACTGAAAAGTTGTCTTAGCAAAAGACAAAGAACAAGAATACACGTTTTTTCTAAATTCCTTGTTCTGAACCTGCCTCCTTATGATAACAACTAGTTTTGCCTAAGGAAGTCCCTATCTCCAACTTTTCCTTCTACTTGAAATCCAGCCACATTCCAATTTGCTAATAACTGAAAAATCAATTGCTTCACAGGCTTGACTAAATATCTTTTCAAATGACACATTACCAGATGGCCAAAGCTGTTACAAATCAAAGCAAAGAAACTGCTGAGGTTGTTAGAATAAAAGATGATAGATCTATGTGTGATCTTTCCAGCTAAACATCAACTCTTGAGTTAACTTTAGTAGTTTTAGCTTACTATGTTCTGAGGAAAAAAGAGACAGAATTTAACTAACCGTATTTTTAAAATACACACCACAAGCACATGGAACTCTGCTCAGTGTTATATGGCAGCCTGAACGGGAGGGGAGTTTAGGGGAGAATGGATATATGTGTATGCAAGGCCGAGTCCCTTTGCTGTTCCCTGAAACTATTACAACATTGTTAATCGGCTGCTGCTGCTGCTAAGTCACTTCAGTCGTGTCCGACTCTGTGCGGCCCCATCCCTGGGATTCTCCAGGCAAGAACACTGGAGTGGGTTGCCATTTCCTTCTCCAGTTAATCAGCTATATCCCAATATAAAATAAAAAGTTAAAATAGATAATGATATATTGTTCACAATATTAGTGACAGCAACATATTGTAAAATTTTATTGTTATTTTTAATTTATTGCTTAAAAATTTAAATATTGTTTATTTTACCTTTAGTTTTCAAATATATGTTTTAGCAATTTTACATTGGACATAATAGTATTCATTCTTTTATATATACTAATTTTTAAGTGATATACATACCTTGGGAGGCCAGGCTCAAATTTTATTTTTAGTGTTAGGGGTGTCTAGAGTATAAATATACTATACTTCAATAAAAATTAAATTTAAACAAAGAAAATAAATAAATTAAATACATACTACAACAACATAATTTTTAAACCACAGTACTCTCTTGAAAAAAAATAGAGCTTTGAAAACAAAGTAGAAGTCAAGAAATACATACGCATACAAAAATTTAGTATATGATAAAGTTGAGGCAATGACATTATTCCATAAAGGATGTTGTAAAGTTGGATGGCTATTTGGGGGGAAAATTGCATCCCTACTACCACTTTATTTCAGTAAACATTTCAAAATGTTAATACTTGAATGGAAAATGAAACCAGTTCAGAAGAAAATGTGGGAAAAAACTTTCATAACCCAAGATTAGGAGCTTTTCTAAGTATGAAAAAATAGAGAAAGTACAAAAGATGGATAAATTGGACCTAATTTAAAAAAATAAAATTTATATGACCAAAAATCCCTCACACCAATAGTTATAACAAAAATAACAAAATGAGAAAGTAAATACTCTTCTTAAGATGGCTCTTAGAAATGTGGAAAGATGCTGACTAAGGAAAAGGAATTTAAATTGTTGAACTTAACTCAAGGATTTATCATTATTCACAAATAATTAAAAGATGGGTCTTTAGTAATGACAATGTCTGCTATGATATTTGCAATCTGATGTTTGATTGGCACTTCCCCAGCGTCTCAGTGGTGAAGAATCCACCTGCAATGCTGGAGATGAGGGTTTGACTCCTGGGTCAAGAAGATCCCCTAGTGAGGGAAATGGCTACCCATTCTAGTATTCTTGCCTGGAGAATCCCATGAATGGCAAGCCTGGTGGGCTACAGTCTATAGGATTGCAAAGAATCAGACACAATAGAAGTGACAGCATGCACTCACACACGATAATGTTTAATTAGTCTTCAGGTGACTTTCCACCACTGTTTACTGCACCAAGTGAGTTTGTTAGACCACTTGTACTGAACATAACTGAAAAGGGAAAAATGGAAAATTTTGCCAGCATTGGGGAAAAAGAAACAATATGGTTAGATTTTGTTATTGTTTGTGCTTTTTTAAAGTTGCGTATTGGCAGGAAGGAGATTTCCAACTTTTAAAAAATACACTATTAACAAATTCTGAAAAGTATGAAATGCATAATAATAATCACTCATAATCATACCTGAAGATGGACACCCTGAGCACTTTAACATAACTTTCCTCTCCACTTCCTCTAATAAATACACATTCCTTTAGGACACACACATACCATACAGACTGTATGTACTGTGTATATGGAATAGAATATACAATGTAATACAGCAGAATTTTCTAATCTGTACTTTTCACTGAACATATCATAAGCTAGGGAAAGAGGTTTAAATAGCTTTGAAGACAATAAAAGGGCATCTTCATACATGAAATAGCAGTTCATATAAGAATGGGGGGTTTGGGGGAAGAGAGTTGAATTTTAATTTCTTCATAGCAATGTATATGTATCTGTTAGAGAAACCTGTATTTTCTGTCCTCTTGTTTTCTTTCCTTGGAAAAAGGCTTCCTTCCTAAATACCACTTCCCATTTCTTTTCCATGTGAGATGGAATGACTTATCCACTGAGATGGAGTAATTAGTGAGTTCAGAAACAATTTGTTCATGGGCAGCTCTGCTCTTTCAGGGTTCTCTGCTTCCATTCAGGAAGCATTCATTCTCTTTACATTCTGCATTGCAAAATTATGGCCCCAGTGGTAAGACCTGTGCCTACACACACTGTTCTGTGCCTACCTGAGTGGGTAAATTTAATTCTAGAGTAAAGTGTTGAGAAGCATATCAAATCTACAATCTCAAATATAGCCTTAATCTGTAATTAAGTTCCTACTTTATCTTGAGATGCTTGCTTCTTTTCATGACTGGAACTTATTCATTTGACTGGAACAAGGTGAAGAAAGGCAGTATGTGTAAAACCCCAACTTTGTCTACAACTTGTTGCTATTGTTACTAAGTCATGTCCAACTCTTTGCAACCCCATCAACTGTAGCACGCCAGGCTCCTCTGTCCATGGAATTTTGTGTTCAATTCACAAAGCATTTTCATGTACATTCTCTTATTTGATTTTCACAGTAACCCTTAGATGTAAGAGGGAAGACATTAACATTTCTTGAGTACATGCCTACTGTTTGTCAGAAATGTGCTATAAGATTTACTTTTATTAAAGTTTAATTAATCTTCACAACTTTCAAAAATAGAATTTGCCCTTATTTTAAAGATCAGAAAATGGAGTTTCAGAGAGGTGAAATGATTTACCTTAAGATAGATAAGCAGTAAGAGGCCGGACCAGAAGTCCGAGCTGACTGTAAACACTAGGATTATGTTCCTCATTCACGTCTCTATTTCTAGGTCCTGGTCTCAAACTTGGCACAGAGAAGGAATTCAGTCAATATTGTTCAAAATTGACTCCAGATAAATGTTCTTTCCACTGCATCATGGAGGGAGAAGAGAGATATTTTAAACCACCAAATTTAAGCAATCTTCCAGCTATAATCCTATTTCCATGGGTGTTGGAAAGTAAGGGAATGGGGGGAACTAAGGCTTGTTTTCTGACATACTTGTGTTGCATGTGATACAACAGAAAACAGAAAGGACGGTGACATTTGAGATCTAGTGGGTCACAGCGGCCTTGTCACTGCTAAAGCAGTAAGACCTTGGACACAGTGACTTGCTTGCTCTCACTCACCATTCCCTCATCTGAAAAACAGAAATGCTAAACTCTCTTGGAACTTGTTGTAACCCTGATAGTCTGGGCTTCCCTGGTGGCTCAGGAGGTAATGAATCCGCCTGCAATGCAGGAGTCCTGGGTTCTGCCCCTGGGCTAGGAAGAGTCCCTGGAGAAGGGAACAGCTACCCACTACAGTGTTGAGACCTGGAGAAAATCCCATGGGCAGAGGAGCCTGGCAGGCTACATTCCAGGGGTCGCAAAGAGTTGGACATGACTGAAACCTGATAGTCTACCAATACATGAAACTCAAAGCTCAACTTTGAAGAGAACAAATGCTGCAACTTTCTAAACGACAAAGACTGTGTATTCATTGTGTAGTTATATGGAGAAATTGTAATTTAACACATGGACAAAGGCATCTATAAGTTTTTAATATAACATAGTTCTCACATGTCCACAAGTCTACAAGTCAAGAAATTCCTGAGGATAGAAAGACAGAGACATTAGTCCATAAAGTCAGAACATTCCAAACAGAAGTTACCGGATTTCCCTAGTGGTCTAAAGGTTAAGACTCTGCACTTACAATGCAGGGGGCTCAGGTTTGATCCCTGGCTGGGAAACTTAGATCCCACATCTCATGTGGCACAGCGAGAAAAGAAAAAAAGAAAGAGAAAGAAATATCCTCCATGAAAGAGGGGATATATGTATATGTATGCCTGATTCACTTTGTTGTACGGCAGTGTAAAGCAACTATGCATGCATGCTAAGTCACTCAGTCATGTCCGACACTTTGTGACTTCATGGGCTGTAGCCCATCAGGCTCTTCTGTCCATGGGATTCTCCAGGCAAGAATACTGGAGTGGGCTGCCATTTCCTTCTCCAGTGGATCTTCCTGACCCAGGGATTGAACCTGCGTCCCTTATGTCTCCTGCATTGACAAGCAGGTTCTTTACCACTAGCACCACCCAAGAAGCCTCAAGGCAACTATACTTCAATGCAAATAAACAGGAAGTCACAGCATATATTCTATTGGAAAAAGTATTGATCCAAAAGTCATTATTCACAACTTGCCTTTAATACGAAGGCCAAATAGGAAAACAGTTTTGCCTAAGAAAAGAGTTAAATGTAACTTCCATCCCGGTTCCTCCCTCCTTTGTGCCTCTTACACACACACACACACACACACACACATACACACACACACACCATAAATGATATTGTGGCATGAACACACACACAGATAACTTATTTTAAAAGATAGAAAAAGGAAATTAAAAGAAGCAGTCATTTTCTTCTTCACATCTGGCCATATTGCCAGCAACAGGTGATAATGAAGGAAATCTGCAGTGATATGCATCCTGCTATATCTTTGCTGACCTGAGTCTTCCACAGTCAAAAGAAAGCAGGTAATACCCTCCATTAGCAGAAGAAAAGCTTTAAAAATTGCTCAAGTTTACTAGTATCATTATTATGCTGATTTTTAGATGCAGATGTAAGATTCAATGTGACAGCAGAATATAAATGTCAAAAAGTACTCTATTAAGTGGCCTAACTTTTGAGAAAATAAACCAGTCTGAAAATTAACTTAATCTATTTACAACAGGTTTAAACCACAATGTTTTAGGGGGAAAAAATGAAAAGCTCATTAAGATTTTCATTGCCTGCATCCAGAGACATACAGTTGTATACCAATATCTATTGTATACCAATTCTAGCCAAATCATTCCTACAAAGTAGCAACAAAAGAGTATTTCTCGCCAGATAAGAACCAAGTATTGCCTTACTAATTTTCAAAAGGAAAAAGGGGTGGGTAAAGTGCAATGAATTACTGTCAAACAAAGGTGCTATATATATATCAGAATTATCAAGGAAGTATTTTTTAAAAACCAGATGCAGGTAGTCTCAGCAATATTGACGTGCAAATAATTATGTAAAAATATATAAATAATAGCCCAGCAGAATTTTGTAGTCCTTACTCTAGATTTTGCCTCCCTATTGAAAAATCTGAAGTGAAGTTAAAGTCTCCCAGTTGTGTCTGACTCTTTGCAACCCCATGGACTGTGGTCCATGGAATTCTCCAGGCCAGCTTTTCTCTTATCCAAGGGATCTTCCCAACCCAGGGATCAAACCCAGGTCTCCCACATTACAGGCAGATTCTTTACCAGCTGAGCCACAAGAGAAGCCCAAGGATACAGGAGTGTGTAGCCCAACCCTTCTCTAGGGTATCTTCTCAACCCAGGAATCAAACTGCAGTCTCCTGCATTGCAGGCAGATTCTTTACCAACTGAGCTATCGGGAAAGCCCCCCAAAGCCTACAGCACCCAGTATTCTCAGGCAGTCTCTCTCATCCAAGACCTAACCAGGCCTGACCCTGTTTAGCTTCTGAAATTAGACGAGATCAGGTACGTTCAGGATGGTCATAGCCATCACTTCATGGCAAATAGATGGGTAAACAGTAGAAACAGTGACAGACTTTATTTTGGGGGGCTCCAAATTCACTGCAGATGATGACTGCAGCCGTGAAATAAAAGACGCTTGCTCTTTGGAAGAAAAGCTATGACCAACCTACACAGCATATTAAAAAGCAGAGACATTACTTTGCCAGCAAAAGTCTGTCTAGTCAAAGCTATGGTTGTTCCAGTAGTCATGTATGGATGTGAGAGTTGAACTATAAAGAAAGCTGAGCAGCAAAGAAATGATGCTTTTGAACTGTGGCATTGGAGAAGACTCTTGAGAGTCCCTTGGAATGCAAGGAGATCCAACCAGTCCATCCTAAAAGAGATCAGTCCTGGGTGTTCATTGGAAGGACTGATGCTGAAGCTGAAACTCCAATACTTTGGCCACCTGATGTGAAGAACTGACTCACTGGAAAAGCCCCTGATGCTGGGAAAGATTGAGAGCAGGAGGAGAAGGGGACGACAGAGGATGAAATGGTTGGATGGCATCACTGACTTAATGGACATGAGTTTGAGTAAGCTCTGAGAGTTGGTGACGGACAGGGAAGCCTGGCGTACTGTAGTCCATGGGGTCACAAAGAGTCAGACACAACTGAGAGACTGAACTGAACTGATTGATAAATATAACCCTGACACTAGTTATCTAGCCTTAATATCAATAAAAGCCTCTTCCTACTCCTTTAGCATCTTAAGTAATAATGCAGCCAAAATTTAAAGAGTCCCTTATAAATATACCCTTTGATCTTCAAAGCACTTATACATCCATTACCAAACATTATAGAATGTATGAACAAAAAGGGATATCAGGAACAATTTTCTAAAATCCCCTTATTTGACAAATCATTTAAGTCAATAAATACCATTTGGATACCTTCTAAGTAGATGCTATGCTGCCTGTGGATAGGAAGGAAAACAAAATATATGCAGATGTTGTCATCATGGGGTTTTCCTGCTTGTTCAAGTTTATCTAATTTATAAGAGCCTGATCCAAGACTGTGACCAAATCCCTTATTTCTAAGCTCTTTTCAGTATCCAGCATGCCCTTCTGTTCTTTGTTGGTCCTCTAAATCACAGTTACTATGGTCCTCATTTTATAAATAAAGCAATGGAGGACAAAAATTTCTATAATAAGCTCCAAGTCATGTACTTAATATGCTTCAAAGCCAGGCTTTGCCCCATGTTTCCAGACACCTAGTCCAGTGTGCTTACTACTATACCAGAAGTAGTAATTAATACTCTAAGAATAGATTGACTAGCATAATTTGGTAGTGAACTGCTGGTTAAAGAGATAACTGTTGGGTGTATTGAAGTTTAGGGGGCAGGAGTTCCTTAACTGATGAGTGATGTGTTACAAGGACACAGAATGGGGATGATAGCAAGTGCATTTAATATTTTCTACCTATGCACACAATATTTTTACCTGAACAAAAGTCATTCATATTGTCAAATACACTATTATGCTATAAAAAATTATATAATATTACCTATCTTTATCTCTGTCCAATAAGCACAGAAGCTGGTACATGGTACTAGTTATAAGTAATCTAAAAATGGATAAGATTTGGTCTCTGTCCTAAAACAGACTCACTCAGTGTGTATTAAGTCGCTTCAGTTATATCCAACTTTTTGCGACCCTATGGACTGTAGCCTGCCATGCTCACTATCCATGGGATTCTCAGGAGGCAATTAGATTAAAGCTTTACTGAACAAGGCCCTACTCACCAGAGCAAGACCCAGTTTTTCCCAATACCAGTCCCTCCCATTAGGAAGCTTACACAAGCCTCTATACCTTCTCCGTCAGAGGGCAGACAAAAGAAGCAAGAAAGAAGTATTAGTCGTTTAGTCATGTCTGACTCTTTGTGACCCCATGGACTGTAGCCTGCCAGACTCCTCCATCCATGGGATTTTCCAGACAAGACTACTGGAGTGGGCTGCCATTTCCTTCTCCAGGGGATCTTCTGACCCAGGGATCAAACCTGGGTCTCTCATATTGCAGGCAGACTCTACCATCTGAGCCACCAGGGAAACTGGAAGAAGCAAGAAGAACCACAATCCCACAGCAACTAAAACCAAACCACACTACAGAAAGTTAATCAGTGTGGAAAGGCACAAAGGGTTTTATCCCAGATGAGGGACAAGGTAAAACCCATAAAAACAATTAAATGAAGTGGAGATAGGCAGCCTTCCAGAAAAAGAATTCATAATAATGATAATGAAGATGATTCAGCATCTCAGAAAAAGAATGAAGGCAGAGATTGAGAAGATGCAAGAAATGTTAACCAAAGACCTAGAAGAACTAAAGGACAAACAAACAGAGATGAAGAGTACACTATAAGGAATCCATAGCAGAATAACTGAGGCAGAAGAACAGATAAATGACCTGGAGGACAGAATGGTGGAAATCACTGCCACGGAATAGAATATAGAAAAAAGAATGAAAATAAATGAAGACAGCCTAAGAGATCTCTGGAATAACATTAAACACACCAACATTCACACTATAGGGGTCTCAGAAGAAGAAGAGAAAGAGAAAGGACCTGAGAACATATTTGAAGAGATAATAGCTGAAAACATTCCTAACATGGGAAAGGAAACAGTCAACCAAGTCCAGGAGACACAAGGAGTCCCAGGCAGGATAAACCCAAAGAGGAAAACACCAAGACACATATTAATCAAACTGATGAAAATTAAAGACAGAGATAAAATATTAAAAGCAACAAGAGAAAAATGACAAATAACATACAAGGGAACTCCCACCAGGCTATCATTTGATTTCTCAATAGAAGCTCTACAAGCCAGAAAAGAATGGCATGATATATTTAAAGTGATGAAAGGGAAGAACCTACAACCAAGAATACTCTACCCAGCAAGACTCTCCTCCAGATTTAATGGAGAAATCAAAAGCTTTCCAGACAAGCAAAAATTAAGAGAATTCAGTACCACCAAATTAGCTTTAAAACAAATTCTAAAGGAGCTTCTCCAGGCAGGAAACAAGAGAAGGAAAAGAACCTGCCCACAGAAAATAAACCCAAAACAATTAAGAAAACAGTAATAGGATCATACATATCTATAATTACCTTAACTGTAAATGGATTAAATGCACCAACCAAAAGAGACAAACTGGATGAACAGATGAAAACATGTGCATGTATGCACTTCCACTTACCATACTTGACCCCTCAAATTACATGTACTTACTTTATATTGTTAGGTTAGTCATGTTCCCATTATGGCTTGCAATTGTAATTATCTTTTATTTTTTGTCTGGTTATTGATTGTGAAAATTGATAAACATCTTTTACTACTGTGATTATGTAACTATTACTCACTTAATACCATTGTATCAAGACTGGTAGACAGAAAAATAATAGAATTGTATACCACCACAACTACTATTTAGCAGAAAAGCTTGTAACCTCTTTTTAAAATCTAGATGCATGTCAGAATTATCTCGGAATGTTTTGAAAAATACAGGTGCCCAATTATTGCTGTTTTTTTGGGTCAGAGCTCCAGTTATGTTTCTAATGAGGAGCCATGTTTAAAAACAACTGGACTATATGAGGATCTTATACTTTTACGTAGTTTGTTTCACTTTGCTACATCATATTCAGCATTCCCATTTCATTTCACTTATGTGTCCAATTTCTCCATCTTTTTTATGTTCTTTCTCAAGCCTTTATCAAGCATAGTATAAATGCTTTTTATAAATATATATAATATGTATAATATATGTATTTTAGAAAACTTATGAAATGTTATCTAACTAAAAAATGTATGACATTTTGATTCTACTTGTTCGACTTAGTATGAATAGAATTCTAGATTTCTAACTAAAAAAAACAGATATGTAACAAGCAACAAAGGTTTAGTGTATAGCACAGGGAACTATAGCCAATACCTTGTAGTAAACTATAATGGAAAATAATTTCAAAAATAACATGTGTATATAACATATGTAATAACATATGTATAACTGAATCACACACAATAAAAGAATTATACTTTTTGAAATTTAGTAATGTTTACCGTTTTGTCAGATTTTCTAAATGTCCTATGGACATCTAATAACAATGTATGAGATACAAATTTTAAATTTATTTGTATAGGAAATAAGATTAATATAAATTAATTAAATTAAATCTATTTAAATTATTAATGACATCACTCAAGATGCTCCTATTCTTATGTTTTCACACTTGATAAAATATTCCCAGAGAAATGTTAATATATATATATGATTATATATACTTTTCTTCTCCCTTATATTTCTTCTAATTTTTGCTTTATGTATCTTTGTTGTTAGATGTCTAATGGTTTATGATGTCTATCTTATTTGTGAATTGCACCTTTTATCATTAAAAATATTGATCTTTATTTCATTTTTAAAAAAGAGGACAAATAAATTATGTCATAGAATGGAATACTATACAACAGTGTAAAATAAAGAACTATAGTTATTGTGCAATAAATGGGTTGAATCTCAAAAAAAAGACAAAAAATTTCATGTGAACTCTTCCAAAGAATACAAAAGGAGAAAATACTTCCCATTGTCCCTGATATCAGTATATCCCTGATACCAAAACTAGCAAGGACGTTACATAAAAGAAAAATTACAAACCAATACATCTTATAAAAACAAATGCAAAAATCCTAAATAAGGTATTAGTGAATGGATTCAACAATACATAAAATAGATCACCAACAAAAGAGTACAATGTTGGATTAACATGTGATAGATTTTATCACCATTTTAATAGATACAAAAATTATTATCTCTGAATATACATAAAAATCACTTGCTAAAATCTAAAATTTGTTAATGATAAAACCCCTCAGTATACTAATAATAAAAGAGAGCTATCAAAGTCTGATAAAAGTTAGCCATAAAAATTCTACAATTAGCATCCTTCTAAATGGTAAAATATTGACCACTTTTCTCTTTAGTTACGAAATTGATAAGGATATCCACATCACCAATTCTATTCAACATTATGCTTTTAATATTGTAAGAAAAATGAAAACAGAGTTTTAAAATTGAAAAGGAAGAAATCATAATGTCAAAATTCATAAAAGATATGGCTAATTCATGTCAATGTATGACAAAAACCACTATAATATTGTAAAGTAATTAGTCTCCAACTAATAAAAATAAATTTAAAAAAAAGAAATAAAATAGAAAAAAACAGAAAATAAAAAGAATATATAAACTATTAAGATCAGTAAGTAAATATTAATTACATACATAGTGAATACATAGTGAATAAATAGTTTATGAATTCAATATACAAATTATTTTATACATTTTCAAGGAACAAATGGAAAATGTAACTTTTAAAAGAACACCATTTACACAGTATCAAAACATTAAATATATAGGAGTAAATCTAATAAAATCTACAAGAACTCTACAAGGAAAAACAATAAAACATGTTGAGAGGATTTTTTAAAACCTTAAATAGATACATAAATATGTAATATTTATGGATTAAAAGATGAGTATAAAAATATTAATTCTCTTCAAATTGATCTACAGTGTCAATGCAACCCTCAAATACCAACATGTTCATTGTGTGAGAGAGAAATGGCAAATTCGAAAATATATAAAAACTAAAGGATTAAACTAAAGTATAAAAACTAAAGGAACCTAAGATAGTCAAGACCGAATCTGAGATCTTAAGCTGCTCCATCGCTGATCAGGGAACTAAATCCCACAGGCTAAAACTGAGAGTTCACATGCCACAAATAAAGATTCCGCATGCTACAGCTGAGACTCACCACAGTCAAATAAACAAATAAATTAAATAAATATTTTTATTTATTTGGCAAAGGATGGGCAAAAGGATACACACACACAAACACACACACAAATATACCAATGGAATAGACTTGATAAAATTCAAGAACAGATTCACACATTAATTATCACATTATTTACTTTAAAGGTAACTGTACCTTCAAAATTCTCCAAGCCACGCTTCAACAATATGTGAACCATGAACATCCAGATGTTCATGTTTTGGAGCCCAGAAAAAGACTATTTTGGGGGGCTCCAAAAATCACTGCAGATGATGACTGCAGTCGTGAAATTAAAAGGCGCTTACTCCTTGGAAGGAAAGTTATGACCAACCCAGAGCAGCATATTAAAAAGCAGAGCCATTACTTTGCCAACAAAGGTCCATCTAGTCAAGGCTAATGTTTTTCCAGTGGTCATGTAAGGATGTAAGAGTTGGACCATAAAGAAAGCTGAACACCAAAGAATTGATGCTTTCGAACTGTGGTGTTGGAGAAGACTCTTGAGAGTCCCTTCGGCAGCAAGGAGATCCAACCAGTCCATCCTAAAGGAAATCAGTCCTGAATATTCACTGGAAGGACTAATGTTGAAGCTGAAACTCCAATACTTTGACTACCTGATGCGAAGAGCTGACTCATTTAAAAAGACCCTGATGCTGGGAGAGATTGAGGGCAGGTGGTGAAGGGGACGAGAGAGGATGAGACGGTTGGATGGCATCACAGACTCAATGGACATGAGTTTGAGTAAACTCCGGCAGTTGGTAATGGACAGGGAAGCCTAGCATGCTGCAGTCCATGGGGTTGCAAAGAGTCAGACATGACTGAGCGACTGAACTGAACTGAACTGAACTGTACCTTCTAATCCAGGAAGGACAGTCTTTCAAATAAATGGTATTAGAGCAACTGAATATACAAATATGAAAGAATGAACCATGGCTACTTCAGGCCATACACAAATTAATTTGATGTGGACCACAAACCTAAATGTTAAACAATAAATCTTCCAGTGAAAAACAGGAAAACATCATCATGACCTTGAATTAGGCAAAACTTTCTTAAAAGAATAAAGAAAGCGTTAACTATTTTTTCAAAAAGATTCAGAGATTGTTTTTAAAATTAAGATATTCTAGCTATTTAAAAGCATAATTTAAAAAGAGAGCATCCAAGCCACAGAGAGGAAGAAAATATAATTGATAAACGGGCTCACATCCAGAAACATAAAGAACGTCTAAGAATCATTAAGAAAGACACAAACATTCCATTTCTTTTTTTTTTAAGGGAACAATTCTTAAAGAGGTATCCACAAATGGCTGTGCACATATATGGAAAGATACACAATTGGTCATCAAGGAAACTGAAATTAAAACAACAATGAAATATTTTTACACATCAACCACAATGGCTAAAATTCCAAATGAGTTATCTTACCAAGTGTTGATAAAGATACAGAGCAATTGAAATTCTCATACGTTGCACACTGAAGTGTAAACTGGTGAAACTACTTTGGAAAACCTTGCACTGCCAATCTTATAACCCAACAATTCCACTCTGAGGCATGTATCTGAGAAAAATGAATGTATTTGTACACCAAGAGACATGCTCAAGAATGTTCGTAATTCTTTCATTTATCATAACCAAATACTAGAAACAAACAAAATAACTATCAGTAGTAAAATGAATGCATAAGCTGTGACATTACTGCACAATAATCAAAACAGTATCGTACTGGCACAAAAACAGACATATATATATATATGAAACAGGATAGAAAGCTCAGAAATAAACTCATGCACTTGTGGTCAATTAATATACAACAAAAGAGGCAAGAATATACAGTGAAAAAAAGACGGTCTCTTCAATAAGTGGTGCTGGGAAAACTGGACAGCTCTATGCAAAATAGTGAAATTAGAACATTCTTTAACACCATATACAAAAGTAAACTCAAAATGAATTAAAGACTTAAATGTAAGACCAGATACTATAAAACTCCTAGAGGAAAACATAGAACACTTTTTTTGTTTTGTTTTGTTTTGTTTTGTTTTTTATTAGTTGGAGGCTAATTACTTCACAACATTTCAGTGGGTTTTGTCATACATTGACATGAATCAGCCATAGATTTACACGTATTCTCCATCCCGATCCCCCCTCCCACCTCCCTCTCCACCCGATTCCTCTGGGTCTTCCCAGTGCACCAGGCCCGAGCACTTGTCTCATGCATCCCACCTGGGCTGGTGATCTGTTTCACCATAGATAATATACATGCTGTTCTTTCCAAACATCCCACTGTCACCTTCTCCCACAGAGTTCAAAAGTCTGTTCTGTACTTCTGTGTCTCTTTTTCTGTTTTGCATATAGGGTTATCGTTACCATCTTTCTAAATTCCATATATATGTGTTAGTATGCTGCAATGATCTTTACCTTTCTAGTATAGAACACTTTTTGACATAAATTGCAGTATATTTTTTGGATCCATCTCCTAGAGTAATGGAAATAAAGCAAAAAATAACAAATGGGACCTAATTAATCTTAAAGCCTTTACACAGCAAAGGCAACCGTAAGCAAAACAGAAAGATAATTTATGGACTAGGATAAAATATTTGCAAATTATACTATTGACAAAAGATTAATTTCCAAAGTATACAAACAGTTCATACCATTTAATAAAAAACAAAAAACAAACAAAAAAAAAAAAAACAGCCCAATCTAAAGAATGAGTGAAGACCTAAACTGACATTTCTTGAGAAATACATAAAGAGGGCTAACAGGCACATGAGAAGATTCTCAATATTGCTAATTATTAGAGAAATGCAATTCTCTACAATGAGGTATTACCTCATGCCAGTCAGAATGAAAGTGAAAGTCACTCAGTCGTGCCCTGTCTTTGAGATGCCATGGACTATACAGTTCATGGAATTCTCCAGGCCTTTCCTGGAGTGAGTAGCCTTTCCCTTCTCCAAGGGATCCTCCCAACCCAGGGATCAAACCCAGGCTTCCTGCATTGCAGACAGATTCTTTACCAGCTAAGCCACAAGGGAAGACTGAGAATACTGGAATGGGTAGCCTATCCCTTCTCCAGCATATCTTTCTGACCTAGGAATTGAACTGGGGTCTGCTGCATTGCAAACAGATTCTTTTACCAACAGAGTTATTAAGAAAGCCCCAGGGAAGTTGGACACAAATGAGCGACTAAGCACACAGCAGAGAGTGGTCTTAGAGATTATCATGTTAAGTGAAGTAAGTTAGACAGAGACAAATATCATGTTATCACTTACATGTGTAACCTAAAAAACTGATACAAATGAACTTATTTACAAAACAGAAATAGACCTGCAGACACAGAAAACAAATGTATGGTCACCAAAGGGGATAGTGAGGGCCAGCAGGGCAGAAATAAAGTTTGTGATTAACCTATACTTACTGTGTGAATGCTAAGTCAATTCAGTTGCGTCTGACTCTTTGTGACCCCATGGACTGTAGCCCGCCAGGCTTCTCTGTCCATGGGGATTCTCCAGGCAAGAATACTGGAGTGGGTTGCCGTGCCCTCCTCCAGGGGATCTTCCCAACCCAGGGATTGAACCTGAGTCTCTTATGTCTCCTGCACTGTCACTAGTGCAACCTGGGAAGACTCCAGAAACACACTACTACCTATAAAATAGGCAAACAACAAGGACCTACTGTGGGGAAGATTCCCCTGGAGAAGGAAATGGCAACCCACTCCAGTATTCTTGCCTGGAGAATCCGATGGACAGAGGAGCTTGGCAGGCTACAGTCCAAAAGGTTGCAAGCTTCCAACACCACCGAGCAACTAAACCACCAAACCAAGGACATAAGGTATAGCACATGGAACTATATTCAATATCTGTATCTACATATAACTGAATTATTTTGCTAACTGAGTTATTGAAACTAAAACAAAACATTGTAAACTAACTCTGTGCCGATTAAAAAAAAAAGAAAACTGTGAGATGAGATGCTACAAACACACACACAAGAAAAACCACCATATGCAAAAAGCAGTATAGAAAAGAAGTCATAATGCATGATCCTAAGAAGTTCAAGAACTGCAAAATTAATTGATGGTGAAAGACCAAAATGGAGGGGATATATGTATATGCATGGCTGATTCACTTTGCTGTACAGTAGAGACTAACACAACATTGCAAAAAAAAACTATGCTCCAATAAAAATTAATTTAAAAATAAATCTGTGATTTTTCAGAATTGTTCTTTTTTAGCAACCTGGGGATCATGTTAAAAATGTGAGAGTCAGGGTCCTAATTTTCAGATTCTGATTGTGTAAGTCTAGTATTAAATCATTGGTAGGGGGTAGAACAATAGCATAAAAGTGGTTTTTAAATGACTATAAATTGAACCTCATATGTAGTGACTACTTTTTAAAAATTGACTAATTCCAAACCTACATGCAAAAAGATAATTGATATTGGAAGAATCCTTTTTTTTCCTTTCCCCTCAAAATTTCTGTTTTTCTTTTGATTTATCTCAAAAATTACTGGTTTAAGAAGAAATTATATCTAACAAAACTTATAAGAAATGAAGTAATACTTCTCACTTTGATCATAAATGGCCCAGTTTTTACTTCTTAAGTTAAATGAGGCATATTTTTTGGTCATAATGACTACTTCTCAATGTTTCAGTGGAGTTAAAAATAGCCACTCTTCCATGGATGGGTAGGTATCTTCCACACTTGAATCATTTTTCTTTTTGTAGTAATAGAGACGGAAAAGGGAGGGGGTATAAGGAGGCACAATGAAAAATATTCCAGTTTAAAGGTCATTGATTCAGGTCAGAGCAATGAGGGAAATGGTAATATGCTAAGCCAAGTCGAAAGTCAAAGTGACTGACTAATTACTACATACCCTTCTATTCCCAGACTCACATTTTGTGAAGCTATGTAGTTTAGTACCTTAGTACTGCCAAAGCCAATTACCAAAGCCAATTTCATGCATGGACAGCACTGAGTTTTACCCTCTCTCTTCTTCCTCCTCCCTGATTAAGTCAAAGAAAATATATTCCAAAGATACTTTAAATTCAAATTTATAAATGAGCACAAATACTAGGATTCATATTTTAGAACATTTTGCCATCAATGTAACTCATGCTTCACCAAGCCAACCTGGATATAAAGGAGAGTTGTTTATTGTGAAAAATCTAACATTGAAGGCAGAGAGATTTCATAATGGAAATTAAACAATCCTCCCCCAAAAAAGCTTAGTTTAAGGAAAAAGATGATATGGGAATGTAAATGTTAAAAAGTGTTTGGAATTAAAATCTAACTTTATTTAAAAAAAAAAGAAGCTGTAAAACCCTCTAACATATTTATTATGTCACCATAACATAACTATGTAGAATTAATAGGGCAGAAAAAAATTATTTCTTTGATCTCTGCTGAAATATATATATAATCATCTTTTATTAACACAAGAAATATAAAGAATAGGTTCTCACTAAAAGAATTTGATAGCCTTATAAATTTTTTAATTACCTTGATTCCTTTCCAAGAATAAGACAACTACTTGGCAATTTTTAACCACAGATGATATGCTATTGCAATCTAGAAAAAAGATAGTTATGTCTCTAGCTTTTCTAAATGGAAAACAAAATGATCACAGGATCAAACTTAGACAAAAAGGGTTTTTCACAGTTTCTTAAAATACTATATTATACTCAGAGTTTATGCATCTTTCCTTTAAAGATTTTCATTGATTTTGAATGTGAAAAAAAAAAAAAAACGATGTGATGTAAAAGAATTAGAAAACATGGATGTAAGACATGTCCTTAAAATCTGAGTCAAATAATGGCTCACAACTAGTGAAATCAAGAATGAAATATGACGATATTTCTGATACTAAAACACATCCTTTATCCATTCCACCATGCTTTGTAGAATATTTTGTCTCCCATCCCTTCATGTCAAATTTAAAAAAATTTTTATCACCAGGCACAATGCTGTATCCTTAATGAAGTCTTCTCTAACTCATATGACTGGGAGTATCCTCTCCCTTATATAAAACACAACAGAAATTTAGCTATGTCTCCATCTCTTTCAAAAGACATATTTATTAGCCTAATATTTTAGTTATTTGGGGTAAATGACAATATCCCCTGTTGGAATATAATTTTGTTTAGGATAGTCTATTTGTTGCATATTTACAGCATCCACTGAGTTAAAACCTCTGCCATGTCCCTAGTACATGTTTAATTAATACTTTTAGAAAACTGAATAAAAAGACAAATGAAATTCAACTCTTTGATAATATAACCAAGTAATAGCACATTGATCTATAAAGTTTAATTAGCTAGATTCAAGAACTGGTTCATAATATTGGCCCTGTTGTTAAATAACAATTACATATGCTAATAAAATTTCCATAATTTTTCATATAAAATATCACTAATGTTGGCAACTGCTGAAAATCAGGATTTTATTTTTACTGCCATTAACTTTAGGCAGCTACTTTTATCCAATCATCACAAACCATTGGCTCTATTTCTTTGTAATGATTCTATAACACAATGCATTAATTAGTTCTTGTTTTGAGGCATTTATGTCTGATAATAAATGATCAATAATGTGGAATAAAAGTGGGAGACAACATTGGAAATCTCACAACTGAATGAAAGTTATTTATTAACAGGTCTTCTTTCAGTAAGTTTTTAAAAATCTAACTCTGTATTAAGATATTTTAATGTCATTTTCAAGAGCCTATTATTAGATTCAATATTAAATTACTTGCCTAAATTAAGATTGGACTTCCCAAATGGAGTGAGTAGTTAAGAACCTGCCTGCCAGTGCAGGAGACATAAAGAGACATAGGTGCAATCCCTGGGTTGAGAAGATACCCAGAAGAAGGAAACGGAACCCACTCAAGTATTCTTGCCTGGGAGATCCTATGGACAGAGGAGCCTGGTGGGCTATAGTCCATGGGGTAGCAAAGAGTTGGACATGACTTTAGTGACTAAACAACAACAATCCAAAATATATCAATAGCTCATACAACTCAAAATCAAGAAAACAAACCCCAAATAGTTTAGTTCAGTTCAGTCACTCAGTCGTGTCCAACCCTTTGCGACCCCATGAACCACAGCATGCCAGGCCTCCCTGTCCATCAGCAACTCCCAGAGTCCACCCAAACCCATGTACATTGAGTTGTTATGCCATTCAACCATCTGATCCTCTGTTGTCCCCTTCTCCTCCTGCCCTCAACCTTTCCCAGCATCAGGGTCTTTTCAAATGAGTCAGTTCTTCGCATCAGGTGGCCAAAGTATTGGAGTTTGAGCTTCAACATTAGTCCTTCCAATGAACACCCGGGACTAATCTCCTTTAGGATAGACCCCAAATAAAAAATCGGCAAAAGACATGAATAGACACCTTTCCAAAGAAGACATACAGATGGCCAATAGGCACATAAAAAGATGCTTGATACCATTTATCATCAGAGAAATGCAAATTAAAACCACAATGAGATATCATCTCACATCTTTCAGAATGGCTAATATCAAAAAGACCACAAATAACAAATATTGGTAAGGATGTGGAAAAAAGGGACCCTCACACACTGCTAGTGGCAATGTAAACTGGTAGAGCCACTGTGGAAAACAGTATAGAGATTTCATTAAAAAAACTGAAAATAGAACTACCGTATTATCCAGCAAGTCCACTCCTGGGCATCTATCTGGGGAAAAAAAAAAAAGTGAAAGTGCAAATTCAAAATGTGAATACAACAAAAAAGCATCAGACTCACAGATACAGAGAACAGACAAATATATAGTGGTTATCAATGGGGAGCAGGAAAAAGGAAGAGGCAAGATAGGGGTAGGGGATTAAGAGGTACAAACTACTATGTATAAAACAAATAAACTACAAGGATATATAGTACAACACAGGCAATATAGCCAATATTTTATAATAAGTGGAATAAAATCTTTTAAAATTGTGAATCACTATGCTGTATACCTGAAACGTATAATATTTTATGTCAACTATACCTCAATTTAAAAAAGAGAAAGAAATAAACTATTAAGCCATGAAAAGCCATGGTGAAACCTTAAATGCGTATTACTAACCGAAAGAAGCTAAACTGTAAAGGTCATGGACTGCAATTCCAACAATATGACATTCCAGAAAAGGCAAAATTATGGCGTTAGGAAAAGATCAGTGGTTGCCAAGAGCTAAGGAAAGAAAGAGATGAATAGAAGGAACACAAGAGGATTTTAAGGTAGCAAAATAAATTATTCTGCATGATACTACAATGGTGAATACATGGTTTTTATACATTTGTCAAAACTCATAGAATGTACAACACCAAGAGTGAACCCCAACATAATCTATGGATTTTAGGTTCTTTGTGCCTATGTTGGTTCATGTATTGCAACAAAAGTACCACTCTGGTCCTGGATGTTGATAGTGGGAGAGGTTGTACATGTGGGAGGACAAGGGATTTATGAAACTCTCTGTACTTTCCATTCAGTTTTGCTGTGAACCAAAAACTGCTATAAAAGACAAAGTTTATTCATTTAAAATAACAAAAATGAATAAATAAATTGAAGATGATCTAAATGCATGGAGACATATATCAGGTACATGAATTAGAAACTGTAAATTTTTTTTTTTTAGGTTCACTAAATTTATTTTAAAAATCATAAAACGTTTCTTACAAAAGAGCATTACATTCTGCACACTGCTCTGAATAGATGTCAGGGACATATGGACTACTGTTACTTTTCCTCCCTGTCCCACCACCCCAAATGTTACAGTGACCACAGAGCAAAGTGTTCACAATAATTACATGGGGGGACTTCTTTAAACCACCAACAATGAACAAAAATTAAAATTCACTCACTCTGCTGCTGTTTCAAAATTTCAATGTTAGTTTTTGCACACCCTCCCCCACCCCCCACCCTGTTTGTAAGGAACTAAAACATTACATCTGGTGAACAGCAAAGATTTCACTACACCTCAAATGCAGAACACCTATGAAGCAGAGGAATGTTGGCTTTTTAAACAGAAGCAGATAAAAAAAAAAAGATGCAGGACTCCTTCAGTTCTTCACTAGTCTTAGAAAAACTTTCCAGAATACTGCTTCACACTGTTCTGCAGCAAATACTGTGCATTCTGTATCTGGTCCTGTGTTCCTGTAATGGTAATGATCCGATCTTCGGATCCTTCTAAAGGCTCATCAATTTTGATCGAAGCTCCTGACTCATGACGGATTTGTTTAATCCACTGACCACCTTTGCCAATAATAGATCCAGCCAAATCTTTGGGAATAGTTACTTGTGTACTAATAATAGGTCCACCAAGATCACCATATGAGCCACAACCCCCTGCATAGGAATAATCATATCCAGAGCCACCCTGTGGTTCATAAGCCATCTGCCACTCTGATGGGCAGAGTCCCAGGTTTCATCAGCCCTGAAACCAACCATGCCATCATAACGGTCTCCAGGTCTTCCTCTTCTGTCATAGGCCATTAGATCTCCTCCTCTAGGTGGTGGTGGTGGTGGAAGAGGAAGATTCCGAGCTCTACTACCACCCCGGCCACCTCGCCCGGGAGGGGGTGGAGGAGGTCCTCGACGAGGGCTCATGTCATCATAATCTCTTCTGGAGGGAGGCATGGGACGCCCACCCTGACCAGGTGGCATTCTGTCAAAACCACCTCTTCCCCTCATTGGAAATCCCACAGGACGTCCACGGCGGTCATCAAACATCATTGTAAAACCACCATAGTCATAGGTCTCATCATAAAAATTGGGATCGTAAGGCTGAGCGCGTCCTTTGATGGGAGACTCTGATATAAGATCAAGGATGATCTTTATGCACTCTACAACCCTATCAGGTTTTCCTCCAATAAGAACGACTCTGTCAGTAGATTGAGGACAACATTCCTGGAAAAGCTTGATTGTTGTCTGAGTGTTCTCTCGAAGTTCTTTGATTTTAGCACCTTTGACTCCAATAATTCCTCCTGCCAGACTCTGATGAATCAACAGTCTCAACTCGCAGTCAAAGTCACTTCCTTTATAGTGTTGGTAATTTAAGCATTCCACAGCATCAGATTTGAGTGGGAGCTGGCTGGTTGCAGTGGGTGATGGCAACTGCAGGCCCTCTTCCAAGGTAGGGATGATTTTCTTCAGAATTTCTCCAATCGTTTCAATATCAGCACTGATACTCAATATGCGCTCAGGGCCACTGCTGTCTGGGACTGAAACACTGGCATTGTAGTCTGTACGGAGAGCCTTAATATTCTTGCCTCCTTTTCCAATCACTGCTCCAGCATTCTTGCTCTGAAGCAGAATGCGTAATTCAACCATCTCATCAGTTTTTCTAGATCTTTTAAAAGCTTGTTCCTCTTCCATATCTTCAGCAGGGCGTTTACCAAATTCGCCATTGGTTTCGGTGTTGGGAAATGTTCCCTCTGGCTGTTCAGTTTCCATTTTCTTGTATTCAAGGGACACACCAATCTATAGGCTGCAAATAAGCGGGAAGTAGGCAAGACGTCGAGGTCGGTGCAGCAGAGAAACAGAGGATAATGGCGTTTGCAGTGCTTTAGCCTGAAGCGCCTAGAAAGTGTAAATTTTTTAAAATATCAATTTTCCCAAATTGATTTATATCAATGCAATCCCAGTCAATGTCTCAGGCAGATGTCTTATGGAAATTCACTAGCTAATTCTAAAATATATATAAACAGAAAAAGCCAAAATAACCAGGCAATCTTGAAGAACAGAATGAGACAATTCACACCACAGTATATCAAGAGTGAGTAAAAAGTACAAAGTATTCAGAAAACTTGGTATAAGTGATAAGATACACAATTAGAAAAATAGAGCAAAAGACAAAGTAGAGGAAAAGACATACAAAGACACTTGATTTGTGACAAAAGTGGCACTACAGAGGAGTGGGAGGGAGACAAGATATTCAAATAAATGGTACTAGTTCAGTTCACCAGGTGAAGACCAGGGAAAAAAAGGAAGAAAGAAAGAATGAGAGAAAGAAAGAAATTACACACTGAACATAGAAATCACTTCTAAGTAGATTATTTGTCTAAATATGTTCTAGGAGGTAATGTAAAACAGAGTAATATTTTTATGATGCTGGAATATGAAATTTTTTTAATAGGAGAAAAAAGGTTAAACTATAAAGAAAAAGATGAATATATTGGATTATATTAAATTAGCTACTTCTGCTTAGGCAAAACACCATTACGGGTGAAAATGCAAGCCACAGAGTGGGAGGAAACATCTGGAAAATTATATGGTTCCAATACTTTGACCATCTGATGCGAAGAGCCGACTTATTGGAAAAGACCCTGATGATGGGAAAGATTGAAGGCAAGAAGAGAAGGGGTCAGCAGAGGATGAGATGGTTGGATGGCATCACCAACTAAATGGACATGAGTCTGAGCAAACTCCAGGGTGATAGCGAAGGACAGGAAAGCCTGGTGTGCTGCAGTTCATGGGATCACAAAGTCAAACACAATTTAGTGACTTTTTAGTGACAAAAACAATTTAGACAACAGTTATCAAATAAAATTCTTAAATATCAATAAGAAAATAGTAGGTAATCCAATTTTTAAAATAGCAGTACTTAGAAAAGATATTCAAATAGCTAAAAATCATATAAAAAGCTGCAAATTTCATTAGTTGTTAAGGTGCTTCAAATTAAAACCACCACGAGATATTACTATATATGCACTAGATTTGTTAATATTAAAACAATTGACAATACCAAGTGTTTGCAAGGAGGTGATCTTAGTCTTTACAGGCTGCTATAATAAAATACTACAGACTAGGTTACTTATTAACTGCAAACACTTATTCTCAAAGTTCTGGAGGCTGGGCATTCCAAGATCAAGGAGCCAACATGGTCACCTTTGAAAGGGGCCCTCTTCCTTGTTCATATCCTGTGTCTTCTAGCTGCATCTTCAAACGATAGAAGAGTGATGAGAGCTGTGTGTAGTCCCATTCCTGAGGGCTCCACCCTCATAATTTCTCAAAAACCTACCACCTAACACCCTCAATTTAGATATTAGGATTTCAATACATGAATTTGAAATGGGGGACGACACAAACATTCAGCACACAGCAGGTACAGAGCAACTGGAACTCGTATACTGCCAGACCATTTGGCCATATCTACTAAAGTTGAACATATGTAACAAATGGACATTGACAGAAGGCGTATATATACATATATATCCCAAGAGATGTGTTTAAGAAAGCTTGTGTCAATTTTATTCACAATAACCCTAAAATGGAAGAAACCCAATATTAAACCCAATAGATAAATAATCATAGAGTTGCACAATAGAATATTGTGTCCGGAAATGAAAGTTCATTACCTCCTATTATACATGAGAATGTAGAATTCCATAAACACAATGTTGAATGAAGGAAACTTGGTACAAAGGAATGCAAGCATTTCTTTTAGAAACTCAAAAGCAAGCAAAATTAATCTATATAAGACAGAACAGTTAACTTGGGAGTGGAAGAGGAAGACAGTGACAGAGGGGTCACCACCAACCTTCTGTTTCTAGATAAGAATATATTCTCTCATGGCTATTCAAAGATATATAATTTTTGCACTT
Source organism: Dama dama (assembly GCF_033118175.1). Taxonomy (NCBI): domain Eukaryota; kingdom Metazoa; phylum Chordata; class Mammalia; order Artiodactyla; family Cervidae; genus Dama; species Dama dama. The sequence continues at coordinate 28,808,765 of NC_083709.1, forward strand.
TTCTACAGGTATGTTATACTTCCTTAAAATGTATATTAAAATCCCCATTTTAAAATCTACTAAACATTTCTAGTAAATTGATTTTTTAAACGAGGTAATTTTGGTGTGCTGTTAACATGGGCTCATGTTGATAGATAGAAGTCAGCAGCCTATTCTTTCTTAAATGCAAATGTTTAATAACCAGTTTCTTTGTCATTATCAGTTTTTCCTTTAATAATCAGTTTCTTCAAACCCTCCAACAGATTAGCAAAAAGTTATCTATGTTAAATTGATCAATTAATAATTTCTATAGTCAATTTTTCTTTTTGAAAATTATCTGCAGTTTTTCCAATGCCTCTTCCAATATTTTTGTTTTAGCAAAGTTTAGTGGCAATTCAAAGAACAAATCCAATATATAGATCTTTTTAAATACAGGAGTGAAAGCAAAGATGAGGCAAAAGGAATAATTAAAAATACAATTGGCAAAAACTTAATAGATTAAAAATTAAATTAAAATCACAGGATCTGCAGTTTGATCTCTCCTAGGTCACTAGGTATGGGATTGGGTCAAACAGTAAATGTCAAACATATTCTGACATTTTCTAATTCAAAGGATACAGGGGTAAACATGTAAATATCAAGGAAGATTAGTAAGAACATTGAAAGATTATTTGCAAGGGACAGAAATCAGGTTTTCCTCAGGCTTCTAAACAACATTAAAACCTAGAAGGCAGTGGGATAATGATTACAGACTTGGGGAAGTGGAAGAAAGATTATTCCCCAAAGAATCTATCTCCATAAGGCTGTCATTTATTTGAGAAGACAACAAAAAATATATATTACTAAATATGCAAAGATTCAAAATATATTATCCAAGTAAGCTTATTTGAAATACTTACCCAGGACATACTCATCTGACCAAGAATCAAAAGAAACAGCTCAATCATGAAAAATCTGGGGATATAAGACCCTACAGTGAGCAATGCTACTATTTAAACAAATGATGTATCAAAAAATTACTAAAATTATAGTGAACTCAACTGAAAATTCAGAAATAATTCTTAAATGAGAAGATAAACAATATAAAAATAATTAAAGCAAAATAAAACTTTTAAAAGTTTAGGAGCAATAGTTTTCAGTTATGTACCTCTCTCATGCACCATGAATAAGAACATGAGCTTAGAGCCAAACAAACCTGGATCCTCACTATATTAACTGAGGCAAATTATTGATCTTTCTGAGCCTCTGCCTTCTTATCTATTAAATACCCACCTTTTGTGTATTGCTCTGAGGATTAAATGAAAAAACAGACTAAAGCCCTTAAGCATAATAGAGACTCTGTAAATATGAGGCAACTCCCCTCTTCCCAACCGTGTTTACTTTCCTTAGAAAGTAATTTTTCTTAGTCAACCATCTAGAAATCATTTTCAGTTCTTTTTAAAAATCTTCTTACATGGTTAATTACCATTTGGCCATGGCATTGCTCTTCCAAGTTCATTGTCTGGTATTTGTCCTGCCTTCCATCACATCTTTCAAAACTACAAGCTACCTTAGAGGACATTCTGTGCAGATACTTTGTGCATTAAATTGCCTCACCCTCTTCTCCTCTTACCTGGTAGAAGCTAAAGTTATTAACACTGACAGTAGCATCAAGATTACAGCAAAGTATTTGCTTTGAAATATACTGAAAATCATCAGCTCAGGTAATAGTTATTTTCCATGTCATTGATTTTTATTCTGAAAACTTCACTTTTCCTGACTTAGGTGAAGCTAAATTTTTCCTAACTTAAATTTATACTTGTGGAAATTCCTTAGGGTATATATAATTTCAGATAATAAGAACTACATATTTATTTCAAAATTTAAAAACTCAAATGACTTCTAAGCTTCCAGTAAAAGCTTTTCAATTGAATTCATTATTATATCTAATTTTCACTGATCTGTACAGGGATCAAGAGACTCTAACCCTCATAGTCTTCCATGCTAAATAGGAACTTTATAAAACTAAATATTCAAATGACATTTAGGAAATAGTTTAATTTTCAAATGTCTGACAACAAAATTAATATTTCCATACACCTGAAGTTGTACTTAACTTAGTATATCCATTTTATCAAGTTAATTGTAGAAACTGCACCAGTATCATAATTCAGTAGCTCATCTCTAACAATTAGAGGACTCTTCTTATGATTAGTGAGTCAAGAAAATAAAAAGAAGGATGTATCTAATAGCATACTGAATTCATTCACAGATACTAGCTAAACTGTTGTTTTCATAATTTTCAGATTCTAAACTCGCAATTTTTAGAACTACACAAAAATGATTTTTCATTGATAAAATTAGAATTAGAACCCCAAGCCTCTGCTATCATGAACTTTTGAAGAGGATTAGTCTTAATCTTTCAAAGTACTGCTCATACTAGAATAAAGAATTAGCCAGTATTCACATTTCCCCAAAACTCACATAATGAATTATGCCTCTTTTCTCTGAACACTTTCTTTTTTGTCCACCTGATACACAATAAAAGATAATTCCACAGGAGTCGAATAGCTGCTGGAAGTAACTTATTCAGTCAATTTGAGCAGAAAGTGAACCTTCCCATTTTTTATAGAACAAACACTCCACGGTTTCATAATCTGGCACTAAATGACCTAACATATCCTACTGAAAAGTAAAACAACTAAGCAAATGATCCTCATGGACATAAAACAGATTCTCAAATATTTACTCTTTCCATATATTTATTATTAGTGCCTGTTCTTTTTAGTGGTGAAATTCTGGAATTATCTTTCTCAAATATTGCTAAGATCCATTCTACTGTATGGGCTACCTAAATCCAAAGACCACAGCCACAGGAAACTGTCAAGCATTGTTTTTTCTGCTGAGGTAATTCATGATAAAAGACAACTCATTCTTCATGGGCCTACTTCACTGGCAAATGCCTGGGCATTGTCCACAGTAGTCAGTAACTTTCCATTAATATTAAGCAAAAGAAGCAGCAAAACCTTATCAGCTCATCTTAACATCTTATTAGCCATAATAATTAATAATAACTACAAATCTTGAAGTCAGTAATTAAACCATCACAGAGAGAAATTCCCAGGTGCCAAAGGTTTGAAAATGTAATATTGGAAAAAGGGAACACATAAAATAAGTTCAGTATTGAAAGTAACTGATAAAGTGACCTCAGCAAGAAAGAAATGAGTTGAGTCAATTTTAGATGTGTGTTTAAACCCAAGAGGCAGAATTTTAAGTAAACTAAAGTCTGTATAGAATATTGTCAGCTGAGGTTAATATAATACAATTATAACTCAGGGCAAATGCATGGGTTCGCATAATTTTTCTCATCACTTTTAGATAAAAAAACAAAATAGTGATCTAGATAGAAACTCATATTTCTCCTCTTTCATTATTTTTAATCACAGTCTCTTCAGAGACCTCATATGATAACAGAATTTTCTGAAGTGTTTTCACACATTTCCATAGGGAAAGGTAAATATTGTTTTTTTTTTCTAAATGGAATCTAATTTTCATCTCTGCTTTGATAGTTTGTTAACTAGCCATTAGTAATTGATGAAACCATTTATATGAGAATAAATGGTTATTAACATATATTACAGAGAGAAAAACTTGTGCGAGCAAACAGTGCAACTTCTGACACCTCGGCGGCTCAGGGGAGACAGAGCATTAATGAAGCATCTAGGCGCAGGTCATTGATTTGCATCATAAGTAAATTTGTTCATAACTTCAGGGGTTCTTTGCCATCTGGAGACGGTCTGATGACCTGAGTGAGGTGCGTTGCTCTGTCCTTATCCCTGGACACAGGTGTCCAAACAGCCCTGATTGACACTTGGCACGTTCTCACGGCAGCTGAAAGCTAAACAGACAGAGAGAGCACAGAAGACTTCTGCACTGCAACAGAGACTTCTTCCAGGATAGGCTGGAGTTCTCTAATCCCCAAAGAGTTGAACAAAAGAAGAATGACTACAAATTCAACAGAGGGAAATGTAGAACTCATGTTTAATGGGCATTTAGGCCTCATCACGTGCACCACTTTTCAAGTTATGTTTCCATTATTCAATATAGATCTTCTTATGAAATTGCATAATGTTTACCTGCTGCAACTTGTGAGCATAAAGTAATTCCTCAAACAGTGCAATTTATTCTAGAGAAAGTAGAGTGATAGCCTGTGGTATATGTCTCAATTTCTTTATTTTTTTTTTTTTTATTATTATTTTTTTTTTTTTTCCAGTGGGTTTTGTCATACATTGATATGAATCAGCCATAGATTTACATGTATTCCCAATCCCGATCCCCCCTCCCACCTCCCTCTCCACCCGATTCCTCTGGGTCTTCCCAGTGCACCAGGCCGGAGCACTTGTCTTGTGCATCCCACCTGGGCTGGTGATCTGTTTCACCATAGATAGTATACATGCTGTTCTTTTGAAATATCCCACCCTCACATTCTCCCACAAAGTTCAAAAGTCTGTTCTGTATTTCTGTGTCTCTTTTTCTGTTCTGCATATAGGGTTATCGTTATCACCTTTCTAAATACCATATACATGTGTCAGTATGCTGTAATGTTCTTTATCTTTCTGGCTTACTTCACTCTGTATAAGGGGCTCCAGCTTCATCCATCTCATTAGGACTGGTTCAAATGAATTCTTTTTAATGGCTGAGTAATATTCCATGGTGTATATGTACCACAGCTTCCTTATCCATTCATCTGCTGATGGGCATCTAGGTTGCTTCCATGTCCTGGCTATTATAAACAGTGCTGCGATGAACATTGGGGTGCACGTGTCTCTTTCAGATCTGGTTTCCTCAGTGTGTATGCCCAGAAGTGGGATTGCTGGGTCATATGGCAGTTCTATGTCCAGTTTTTTAAGAAATCTCCACACTGTTTTCCATAGCGGCTGTACTAGTTTGCATTCCCACCAACAGTGTAAGAGGGTTCCCTTTTCTCCACACCCTCTCCAGCATTTATTGCTTGTAGACTTTTGGATAGCAGCCATCCTGGCTGGCGTGTAATGGTACCTCATTGTGGTTTTGATTTGCATTTCTCTAATAATGAGTGATGTTGAGCATCTTTTCATGTGTTTGTTAGCCATCTGTATGTCTTCTTTGGAGAAGTGTCTGTTTAGTTCTTTGGCCCATTTTTTGATTGGGTCATTTATTTTTCTGGAATTGAGCTTCAGGAGTTGCTTGTATATTTTTGAGATTAATCCTTTGTCTGTTTCTTCATTTGCTATTATTTTCTCCCAATCTGAGGGCTGTCTTTTCACCTTACTTATAGTTTCCTTTGTAGTGCAAAAGCTTTTAAGTTTCATTAGGTCCCATTTGTTTAGTTTTGCTTTTATTTCCAATATTCTGGGAGGTGGGTCATAGAGGATCTTGCTTTGATTTATGTCGGAGAGTGTTTTGCCTATGTTCTCCTCTAGGAGTTTTATAGTTTCTGGTCTTACATTTAGATCTTTAATCCATTTTGAGTTTATTTTTGTGTATGGTGTTAGAAAGTGTTCTAGTTTCATTCTTTTACAAGTGGTTGACCAGTTTTCCCAGCACCACTTGTTAAAGAGGTTGTCTTTTTTCCATTGTATATCCTTGCCTCCTTTGTCAAAGATAAGGTGTCCATAGGTTCGTGGATTTATCTCTGGGCTTTCTATTCTGTTCCATTGATCTATATTTCTGTCTTTGTGCCAGTACCATACTGTCTTGATGACTGTGGCTTTGTAGTAGAGTCTGAAGTCAGGCAGGTTGATTCCTCCAGTTCCATTCTTCTTTCTCAAGATTACTTTGGCTATTCGAGGTTTTTTGTATTTCCATACAAATTGTGAAATTCTTTGGTCTAGTTCTGTGAAAAATACCGTTGGTAGCTTGATAGGGATTGCATTGAATCTATAGACTGCTTTGGGTAGAATAGCCATTTTGACAATATTAATTCTTCCAATCCATGAACACGGTATGTTTCTCCATCTGTTTGTGTCCTCTTTGATTTCTTTCATCAGTGTTTTATAGTTTTCTATGTATAGGTCCTTTGTTTCTTTAGGTAGATATACTCCTAAGTATTTTATTCTTTTTGTTGCAATGGTGAATGGTATTGTTTCCTTAATTTCTCTGTCTGTTTTTTCATTGTTAGTATATAGGAATGCAAGGGATTTCTGTGTGTTAATTTTATATCCTGCAACTTTACTATATTCATTGATTAGCTCTAGTAATTTTCTGGTAGAATCTTTAGGGTTTTCTATGTAGAGGATCATGTCATCTGCAAACAGTGAGAGTTTTACTTCTTCTTTTCCTATCTGGATTCCTTTTACTTCTTTTTCTGCTCTGATTGCTGTGGCCAGCACTTCCAACACTATGTTGAATAGTAGTGGTGAGAGTGGGCACCCTTGTCTTGTTCCTGATTTCAGGGGAAATGCCTTCAATTTTTCACCATTGAGGGTGATGCTTGCTGTGGGTTTGTCATATATAGCTTTTATTATGTTGAGGTATGTTCCTTCTATTCCTGCTTTTTGGAGAGTTTTAATCATAAATGAGTGTTGAATTTTGTCAAAGGCTTTCTCTGCATCTATTGAGATAATCATATGGTTTTTATCTTTCAATTTGTTAATGTGGTGTATTACATTGATTGATTTGCGGATATTAAAGAATCCTTGCATTCCTGGGATAAAGCCCACTTGGTCATGGTGTATGATTTTTTTAATATGTTGTTGGATTCTGTTTGCTAGAATTTTGTTAAGGATTTTTGCATCTATGTTCATCAGTGATATTGGCCTGTAGTTTTCTTTTTTTGTGGCATCTTTGTCTGGTTCAATTTCTTTAATTCATATGTTTCAGTTCAGTCGCTCAGTCGTGTCTGACTCTTTGCCACCACATGGACTGCAGCACGCCAGGCCTCCCTGTCCATCACCAACTCTCAAAGTTTACTCAAACTCATGTACTTGAGTCAGTCATGCCATCCAACCATCTGATCCTCTGTCATCCCCTTCTCCTCCTGCCTTCAATCTTTCCCAGCATCAGGGTCTTTTCAAATGAGTCAGCTCTTCGCATCAGGAGGCCAAAGTATTGGAGTTTCAGCTTCAACATCAGTCCTTCCAATGAAGGTTCGGGACTGATTTCCTTTAGGATGGACTGGTTGGGTCTCCTTGCAATCCAAGGGACTCTCAAGAGTCTTCTCCAACACCACAGTTCAAAGCATCAATTCTTTGGTGCTCAGGTTTCTTTATAGTCCAACTCTCAAATACATACATGACCACTGGAAAAACATTAGCCTCAGCTAGATGGACATTTGTTGGCAAAGTAATGTCTCTGATTTTCAATATGCTGTGTAGGTTGGTCATAACTTTTCTTCCAAGGAGTGCCTTTTTATTTCATGGTGGCAGTCACCATCTACAGTGGTTTTGGAGCCCAAAAGAATAAAGTCTGCCACTGTTTCCACTGTTTCTCCATCTATTTGCCATGAAGTGATGGCACCAGATGCCATGATCTTTCTTTTTTGAATGTTGAGCTTTAAGCCAACTTTTTACTCTCCTCTTTCACTTTCATCAAGAGGCTCTTTAGTTCTTCTTTACTTTCTGCCATAAGGGTGGTGTCATCTGCATATCTGAGGTTATTGATATTTCTCCCAGCAATCTTGATTCCAGCTTGTGCTTCTTCCAGCCCAGTGTTTCTCATGATGTACTCTGCATATAAGTTAAATAAGCAGGGTGACAATATACAGCCTTGACATACTCCTTTTCCTATTTGGAATCAGTCTGTTGTTCCATGTCCAATTCTAACTGTTGTTTCCTGACCTGCATATAGGTTTCTCAAGAGGCAGGTCAGGTGGTCTGGTATTCCCATCTCTTTCAGAATTTTCCATAGTTTATTGTGATCCACACAGTCAGAGGCTTTGGCATAGTCAATAAAGTGGAAGTAGATGTTTTTCTGGAACTCTCTTGCTTTTTTGATGATCCAAAGGACGTTGGCAGTTTGATCTCTTGTTCCTCTGCCTTTTCTAAATCCAGCTTGAACATCTGGAAGTTCACGGTTCACATACTATTGAAGATTGGCTTGGATAATTTTGAGCATTACTTTACTAGTGTGTGAGGTGAGTGCAATTGTGCGGTAGTTTGAGCATTCTTTGGCATTGCCTTTCTTTGGGATTGGAATAAAAACTGACCTTTTCCAGTCCTGTGGCCACTGCTGAGTTTTCCAAATGAGTTAGCATACTGAGTGCAGCACTTTCACAGCATCATCTTTCAGGATTTGAAATAGCTCAACTGGAATTCCATCACCTCCACTAGCTTTGTTCATAGCGATGCTTCCTAAGGCCCACTTGACTTCACATTCCAGGGTGTCTGGCTCTAAGTGAGTGATCACACCATCATGATTATCAGGGTCGTGAAGATCTTTTTTGTACAGTTCTTCTGTGTATTCTTGCCACCTCTTAATATCTTCTGCTTCTGTCAGGTCCATACCATTTCTGTCCTTTGTTGAGCCCATCTTTGCATGAAATGTTCCCTTGGTATCTCTCATTTTCTTGAACAGATCTCTAGTCTTTCCCATTCTATTGTTTTCCTCTATTTCTTTGCACTGATCTCTGAGGAAGGCTTTCTTATCTCTCCTTGCTATTCTTTGGAACTCTGCATTCAAATGGATATAGCTTTCCTTTTCTCCTTTGCTTTTTGCTTCTCTTCTTTTCTCAGCTATTTGAAAGGCCTCTTCAGACAGCCATTTTGCTTTTTTGCATTTCTTTTTCTTGGGGATGGTCTTGCTCCCTGTCTACTGTACAATGTCACAAACTTCCATCCATTGTTCATCAGGTACTCTATCAGTTCTAGTCCCTTAAATCTATTTCTCACTTCTACTGTATAATCATTAGGGATTTGATAGGGAATGATCTAGTGGTTTTTCCCACTTTCTTCAATTTCAGTCTGAATTTGGCAATAAGCAGTTCATGATCTGAGCCAAAATCAGCTTCCAGTCTTGTTTTTGCTCACTGTATAGAGCTTCTCCATCTTTGGCTGCAAAGAATATAATCAATCTGATGGTCACCAGTTGACCATCTGGTGATGTCCATGTGTAGAGTCTTCTCTTGTGTTGTTGGAAGAGGGTGTTTGCTATGACCAGTGTGTTCTCTTGGCAGAATTCTATTAGCCTTTGCGCTACTTCATTCTGTATTCCACGGCCAAATTTTCCTGTTACTCCAGGTGTTTCTTGACTTCCTACTTTTGCATTCCAGTCCCCTATAATAAAAAGGACATCTTGTTTGGGTGTTAATTCTAGAAAGTCTTGTAGGTCTTTATAGAACCATTCAACTTCAGCTTCTTCAGCATTCCTGGCTGGGGCATAGACGTGGATTACCATGATATTGAATGGTTTGCCTTGGAAATGAACAGAGATCATTCTGTCATTTTTGAGATTCCATCCAAGTACTGCATTTTGGACTCTTTTGTTGACCATGATGGCTACTCTATTTCTTCTAAGCGATTCCTGCCCACAGTAGTAGATATAATGGTCATCTGAGTTAAATTCACCCATTCCAATCCAACTTAGTTAGCTGATTCCTAAAATGTTGACATTCACTCTTGCCATCTCCTGTTTGATCACTTCCAATTTGCCTTGATTCATGGACCTAACATTCCAGGTTCCTATGCAATATTGCTCTTGACAGCATCGGACCTTGCTTCAATCACCAGTCACATCCACAACTAGATGTTGCTTTTGCTTTGGCTTCTTCTCTTCATTCCTTCTGGAGTTATTTCTCCACTGATCTCCAGTAGCATATTGGGTACCTACTGACCTGGGGAATTCATCTTTCGGTGTCCTATCCTTTTGCCTTTTCACACAGCGTCAGTGCAGCACTGGAGCTGCCAAGAGGAGATACCCCACATCCAAGGTCAGAAGTGGTGCCTGCGTTTTGCTGGAGTGGCCCTGAATAGATACCCCATGTCCAAGGTCAGAGAAATCCCAGTAAGACGCTAGGCACTGGAGCGGCTGTGAGGAGATACCCCATGCCCAAGGGCAAAGGAGAAGCCCCAGCAAGATGGTAGGAGGGGCGAATTTGCGTTTAGAATCAAATCCCATTCCTGCCAGAGACGCTCAGAGGGCTCTAACAAACCTTGTGGGCACAGGGACCCAGGGTCCCCACAGAGACTGAGACAGAACTGTGTTTGAGTGTCTCCTGTGGCAGTAGAGGTTGGCAGTGGTCTGCCGCAAGGACACGGGCTCTGGGTATGGGTATGGCCTAAGTCCTCTTAGAGGAGGTTGCCATTGACCCTACCACAGAGCTGCCAGAACTTACATAGGACTGGGAAATAGTCTCTTGGAGGTCACAACAGAACCTTGTGAACCAGCACGCAGGAGAAAGGAACAATGACCCCACAGGAGACTGTCCTGGACTTGCCTGTGGGTGTCCGGGAGTCTCCAGAGAAGGCGTGGGTCGGTGGTGGCCTTCTGCAGGGTTGGGGGCCCGGACTGTAGCAGTACATGCATGGGATCTTTTGAGTGACTTCACCATTATCTTCCTTACCTCCACCATAGTTTGGTCCCGGATAAATAGCAGGGAGGGGGCACAGCTCTAGCCATCAACAGAAAATTTGACTAAAGATTTACTGAGCATGGCCCCGCCCATCAGAACAAGACCTAGTATCACCCTCAGTCAGTCTATCCCATCAGGAAGCTTCCATAAGCCTCTTATTCATCTCCATCAGAGGGCAGACAGACTGAAAACAATAAACACAGAAAACTAACCAATCTAATCACATGGACCACAGCCTTGTCTAACTCAATGAAACTATGAGCCATGCCGTGTAGGGCCACCCAAGACAGACAGGTCATTGTGGAGAGTTCTGACAAAATGTGGTCCACTGGATAAGGGAATGGCAAACCACTTCAGTATTCCTGCCTTGAGAACCCCTTGAGCAGTATGAATTTATATGTTTAGACAAAGGTTATTTTAAATTCATCATTCCTTTTTCTAAATGCTTAATACACAATGTTCTTTCATTTTGTAACTAAATATATGCAGAACACATAAATATACTAGAGTTGAGAGAAAAATAGTACAGGATAAATATACCTAAATATAGTACATTTCCCCTAAAGTTCTAATGCTATTATATAAACAAATAATGAAAAGTTAATATGAATATAGTGCTCTTAAACAAATTAAGAGAAAAATACACTATATGACTTTCATATTTAATTTCAAAATGTTGTTCAAAAACAATTAGAACAATTTTAATAGTTTCACCTAATAAACAGAAAGGTCCAAATTAATAAAATTAATTTAACATTTTTCACTCTCCAAACAGATTATCTCATTTTTTCTTACTCAGTTTTTTAATGATATATTATTGAAGGCAATAGCATATATTTCTCCTGAATTTCAGAAGGGCAGCAGAAATTCAGTCTCTTACCTAACACATACAAACAGACTAGATCCTTTTTTCAATACAAATGTTATGAGATGAGATAACTACTGTACTATAGACTTTCTAGGATGTGAAGATGTATTAGAAATCACAGTGTGTAAGGTGAATATAACTGGATCCAGAAAACATCCAATTCATTCATTTGTTAAGGTACATAAGAGGGGTTTATTTTTTAAGATATATATCCACAATAATCACTGATTTTTTTAAATGTTTTACAAAATCTCCACTGTCTAATCAAAAGGTGATTTTTAGAAAATGCTACTAACCATACCCTTATCCAATCCAGATTCATATAGATTGAACCCCCAACTTAGTTTTACATTTTTCTTCCTAAAATTTATGATCTCAGTTACAAATCGCTCTTGAGTGACATTCAGAAGATATTGCAAGGGTATCCACTCTACCTCTCTTGTCAAATATGTTTCAGCAGAAGGATTATTGATGGAAGCCTGAGACACAGATGAAGAGGAATTAGAGCTGTGAGGTATAGAATTGCAGAAATTGCATCTATACAAACAGCTGAAAGAAAGATGATACTCTGTTCAAATGTTTCCTATTTCATAGAACTCTCCAGAGTCCCATTTACTCCTGACAAGTACTAACGGTGCTTACAAGTTTTCTTCAACCTGGCGGATTGCTTAAATTAAGAAAATATTTTTAGTTAAAAAGAAAGTTGCTGCACAACTTGAAAGCTGTAGAATAAAACCTGAAAAAGATTTCATCGGACAGTAAGATCCAGCTCTGGTGCCTTAATCTGCAAAACAAAACTATGAAATAACTGATTCCTGTTTAATGCAATAGTACAGGCAGGCCTCTTTTTACTGTGTTTTTGCTTTACCTAGCTTCACAGATACTGCCTTTTTACAGATTAAACCCTGTGTCCAGCAAATCTATCAACACTATTTTTCCAGCAGCATTTGCGGACTTCATGTCTCTGTGTCACATTTTGGTAATTTTCACAATATTTCAAGTTTTTTCATTATTATTGTATGTTAGGGTGATCTGTGATCAGGGATCTTCAATGTTCTTATTGTACTTGTTTTGAGGTGCCACAAACCACACCCATAATCAAAAAATGTTCTGGTGTGTTCTGACTGCTCCATTGATGTACTATTCTCTGTCTCTCTTCCTCTCCTTGGGCCTTTCTATTCCTTGAGACACTACAACATGGAAATCAGGCCAATAACCCTACAAAGACTTGTAAGTGTCCAAGTGAAAGGAAGAGCCACATGTCTCTCATTCTAAATCAAAAGCTAGAAATGATTAAGATGAGGCAGGAAGCTAATCAAAAGCTGATATAGGCCAAAAGCTAGGCCTCTTGCCCCAAATAGCTATCCAAATTATGAATGCAAAGTTCTTGAAAGAAATTAAAAGTGCTATTCCAGGGAACACATAAATGATAAGAAAGTGAAACAGTATTACTGCTGATAGGGAGATAGTTTCAGCAGTCTAGGTTAAACCAGGCACGATATTCCCTTGAGCCAAAGCCTAATCCAGAGTAAGGCCCTAACTCACTTCAATTCTCTGAAGGCTGACAGAGGTGAGTAAGCTGCAGAAGAGAAGCTTGAAATGAGCAGAGGTTGGGTCACGAGGTTTAAGGAAAAAAGCCATCTCCGGAACGTGAAAGTACAAGGTGAAGCAGCAAGTGTTGATGCAAAAGCTGCAGCAAGTTACCCAGAAGTTTGCTAAGATGATTAATATAGATGGCTACACTAATCAACAGATTTTCAGTGTAAACTAAACAGTCTTCTTTTAGAAGAAGATGTCATCTGAGGCCCTCATATCTGAAGAGGAGAAATCAATGTCTGGATTCAAGGCTTCAAAGGACAAGTTGACTCTCTTGTTAGGGGCAACTTTAAGTTGACGTTTATTTTACCATGCTGAAAATCCTAGACCCCTTAGTAATGAGTCTACTAAATCTACTCTGACTATGCTCTCTAAATGGAACAACAAATCCTAGTGATAGCACATCTGTTTACAATATGGCTTGCTGAATATTTTCACCCAACTGTTAAGACATAATGCTCAGAAAAAGACATCCCTTCAAAATATTACTGCATTTTGACAATGCATCTGGTCGCCCAAGAGTTCTGATAGTGGTATACAATGAGATTAGTGTTGTTTTTATACCTGCTCACACAGTATTCACTCTGTAGCCCATGAAACAAGGAGTGATTTAGACTTTATTTCAGAATCATTATTTCAGAAATACATTTCATAAGTCTATAACTGTCATAGATAGTGATTCCTCTGATGGATCAGGGCAGTCAATGGAAAACCTTCTGGGAAGGTGATGTCATTAAGAACATTCATGATTTATAAGAAGAGGTAAAAATATCAACATTAACAGAAATTTAGAAGAGGTTGATTCAAATCTTCATGAATGATTTTGAAGCATTCTAGACTGCAGTGGAGAAAGTAAATGCCATTATGGTGGAAATGGCAAGAGAACTAGAATTAGAAGTAGAGCCTGAAGATGTGACTGAATTGTTGCAATCTCAAGAGGAGTTGCTTCTTACAGATGAACAAAAAAATGGTTTCTTGAGATAGAATTTACTCCTGGCAAAGGTGCTATAAAAGACTGCTGAAATAACAATGAAAGATTTATAATATTATATAAATTCAGTTGATAAAGCAGCAGCACGGTTTGAAAGGATTGACTTCCATTTTTTAAAAAGTTCTACTGTGGGAAAATGCTATCAGACAGTGTTGTATGCTATAGAGAAATCATTTGTGAAAGGAAGAGTCGATCAATGCAGTAAATTTCACTGGAGTCTTATTTTAAGAAATTGCCACAGCCATGCAGCCTTAAGCAACCACCACCCTGATCAGTCAATACCCATCAAAATTAAGACAAGAACCTCCCCAGAAAAAAAGAATATGACTCACTGAAGCCCCAGATGATGGCTAACTTTGTTTAGCAATAAAGTATTTTCTAAGGAAAGTGTCTTCATTTTTAAGACGTAGTGCTATTTCATACTCAGTAGACTACTGCATACTATGAACATAACTTTCATGTGTCCTGGCAAACCAAAAGATTCATGTGACTCACTTTATGGTGATATTTGCTTTCTTGTGGCAGTCTAGAACCAAACATTCCAGAACTCAACATTCAAAAGACTAAGATCATGGCATCGCTTCATGGCAAATAGATGGGGAAACAATGGAAACAGCAACAGACTTTATTTTTGGGGGGGGGCTCCAAAATCACTGCATATGGTAACTGCAGCCATGAAATGAAAAGACACTAGCTTCTTCGAAGAAAAGCTATGACACACCTAGGCAGCCTATTAAAAAGCAGAGACATTACTTTGCTAACAAAGGTACATCTTGTCAAAGCTATGGTTTATCCAGTAGTCATGTATGGATGTGAGAGCTTGACCATAAAGCTGAGCACCAAAGAATTGATGCTTTTGAACTGTGGTGTTGGAGAAGACTCTTGAGAGTCCCTTGGACTGCAAGGAGAACCAACCAGTCCATCCTAAAGGAAATCAGTCTTGAATATTCACTGGAGGGACTGATGCTGAAGCTGAAGCTCCAATACTTTGGCCACCTGATATGAAGAAATGACTCACCGGAAAAAACCCCGGATGCTGGAAAAGATTGAAGGCAGGAGGAGAAGGGGACATCAGAGGATAAGATGATTGGATGGCATCACCAACTCCATGGACATTGAGTTAGAGCAATCTCCGGGAGTTGGTGATAGACTGGGAAGCCTGGCGTGCTGCAGTCCATGCGGTCACAAAGAGTCGGACATGACTGAATGACTGAACCGGACTGGAACCCAATCCACAGTATCCTCGAGATATTCCCTAGACAAGAAAACTAGTCATAAGACACAACAAAGATTACAATATATTCTTCACAGATGACTCTAAAATACCTTCACTGAGAAAGCACAAGGAGTATGTTTCAGAAGATGTGTAACTGTGAAAGTCCATCTCTCTAAAACAACTCACTCCTTCACATTACCACATATATAATTTTTTCCCTGAACGCTAATTACAGGATTTTCCAAAGTCTGTTTTCCAGATTACTTGCTCAACAGGATGTTTATTAAATTTTCTTGATAAAGGACACCAGCTTAAAATGAGGGAATGATTGAACCATTCCCTAATTAATTAACTTTCTTTCAATGCAGGACTTCTCAGAGTTTTTCATATAGTATTTTATACTGTGTTGATCCACAGTGGGGAGGACATAATACTCAGCATTTCAAAACTTATTTGACTGTGGAAGCCCTTTTTTCATGGAATACCTTTGACTACTACTTTAAGGAGTGGGTATAACAATTTTACGGGCTTGAGATTAAGATTATTAGCATAGAAAGTCACTGGCTGTTTTTCCAAAGACTAACATCACCAGCCACTTGACTCTGTGGGAAATGTAGAGCAGGATAAAAGCCTATTGTGTCAGTGACTGCAATGTTATCCCTACCTTTCAGCATCAGCACTCTCCATCCCAGTCAGTCACATTAGCAGGCTCACTATCAGTCAGGTAATCACAGCATATTCATATAATCACAGATATTCATGCTGGCCACTCATACCAACATGCTCCCCTGAAAATGTACCCTAGATGTGAAAAGTAACATCCTTTTCCGTTTTTATAATGGCTTCTCTTATGTTTGCTTGCAACATACTATTACCGTGCTGAAAGATTGTTACTTATGCCCTATAAATCTTCCTGCCTTCTCTCAGTAGTTACCTTTCACCTAACAGAAAACTTTTGCCAAGTTCTGAAAAAAGATGCTGTCATAGATTCTCTTTAAAAAAAAATCTAGATTAGGGTTACTTTTTTGTTTCCTGTTTATTTTACAAACAAAAGAGTGAAAGTTGAAATATCACCTGTTCAGAAAAAAGATTTTATTCTTATTGGATGTATGTGATAGTCATTTGCTTGGGAAATAGAACCATCACTGAGGTGACTGACACTTTTTTTATAAAGACACTTTTCATTTGTCACTTTGTACTCAGTTTTTATTTTTATGATGCCTCCATTTAACCACCACTATACCTTCATGCAAGTTTACTGTCTCAGTTTATCCTCACATCATCCCATACGAATGTTATTATTAGCCTAAGTCTCTATTATTAGCCTAAGCCTCAGAGAAAATAAGCTTATCATTGAAAGTCCCAGTTATTAAGTGACGACCTGATATTTGAAACTGTACCTGTCTGATGTGAAAGATCCCAGTCTTCTCAGGATACCAAGCAGACATATGCATCATTGTTTCTAATAACCCCTCAGTAAATGCTGTTTTACTGGGGGGTTGTTAGAAACATGCTATCACATGTTATCATATTATTTGAAAAGAAATGGAAGGATTTTTCCCATTCCAGCCAGAGTTGCCCCTCCTCACATCTTCTACCAAAAAACAAAGGATGTAAGCTTCTGTGAAACTGGGCCTGAACTGATGGACAAAGAGAATGAAACAAGAACAGAATGGCCCCAGGAAGAACAGGGATGGAGCAACATCCACCTTAGATCTTAGAGACTCTGAATTCAGCTTATTTTAGAGCTATACTGCCTTTTATAATAATACTTATGAAACAATCTTTTTGTAAGTGTAGCACAGTGTGTCCCCATAAAAGCATCAAGTTTTCATATGAAGACTCCTACCAACAAAGCTAATAAATCTTGGCTGTGAAGTGAAATGCAAGAGAATTATTATGTAAGAAGTGTCCCTTTATCAGCAAATGTGCTGACTAGTCAGGTTGCACGGTATCAGTGAATAATCAGGCACAACTGAAAGGTCATGAGAGATAGAAAAGCAGCAAGGCCACTATGGCAAGAGTTTGTTAAATGACTTTCTCTTTAAAAAAAAACAAAACACTGTTATCAAATATCTTGGCTACATGATACCTTAATCCATTTCTCTGCTTCACTTGATCTATCATGTCTTGGCCATAGTACATATTCTCAGACAACCTATGATTCTGAGAATAATTGAACATTAACACCTGAATATTTGAGGCTCCCTATAAAAGAGATTGACTTGCTTCTGTTAATCAGAACAAAAAAAGATGTAAAGAGAAATTAACATTTAAGTACCTAGTATGTGCCAAGAGCTCTGCAGTATTTTGGTCATGTTATTGTATTAATCCTCACAGTGTTATAAAATAGGTGTTCTACAAATGAGAATTACTAATGAAGTGATGCCCATGCTCCCTAAATCACTCAACCAGATGAAGTTCAGCCAGGGTTCAATCTGAGCTCTGCTGGCTGCAAAGACTATACTCATTCCACTCCTCATTCTGCACCCCTTGGGTTATTTTCACTGGCCCGATCATCCTGTAGAATCAGAGAATGCTTTAAGAACCAGCAGAGACCACAGAGATTTTTTTGATAACCATCCACCTGTTCACACACAAGAAATTTTAAACCCTCAGCAGATTTATAATATAATCCAAATCAAAGGCTTCTTGGTGCTGTTCTGCTCAGTTGCTCAGCCATGTCCGACTCTTTTCGATCCTATGGACTGTAGCCTGGTCAGTTCCTCTGTCCATGGGGATTCTCCAGGCCAGAATACTGGAGTGGGTTGCCATGCCCTCCTCCAGGGGATCTTCCCAGCCCAGGGATCAAACCCAGGTCTCCCACATTGCAGGTGGATTCTGTACCATCTGAGCCACCAGGGAAGCTTCTTGGTGTTAGAATGGGAAATTAAACAACCTCTCAATTCATATGCATTTTTTATTTTTACTATTTCCCACTATATCGTTGCTATCTTTTTAAATGATGGTTAAAACTAAGTTCACCATATTTCACAAATCCAAAACTGTTCATATTACAGTACAGAGTCTTACCTTTTGGTTTATGCATTTGTTTTTAATATATTTGTAGTGAAATATTCATGTTTAATAAAATAACTGAAGTGAAAGGTATTTGTGTGAAAATAGCTAAGATCACTATTATATGCATAAGAGCCTATCCAAGGTCATAGGGAATGGACCAAGGTATCCAATGTTCTTCCCCCTGTCTAAACTTGACCCCACCCTGATATCTTGGGCATCTTTCAAAATCCTTCAGGATAGTGTGCATAATTTCATTATTCTACCTATTGAACATTGCAATTTATTTTGTTTGTATGCTTACGCTCACTGTTAGAATGTACACAGTGAGTGCATTTTATTTATCCTTGTACACTCAGATATGCTTGAAATAAATTAAATTGGATTGGCCTGCCTTGAGTGGAACTGTACTGAATTTATTTAAATTTAATTGGCATTTGTTACCATCTGATTAATCTGGTTATATCATTAACATCTCAAGTCTTGCTGAATTAGTAAACAACTTTTAAGTTTTTAGAACTACTTTACTGAGAAGACAGTTTGTTGACTTCTTTTTTGCAATGTCAGAAATACATGAATGAGAAAAAGGATGAGAGGGACCCAGCACAGAGGGTCCACAAACTGCTGTAAGTTGGCTTACTCAGGTAAGAATCTAAGGTTTTTTTCACGCTTTGGCCTGACACTCTAGCTGGGTTATGATAAGCACTAGAAGCATAGGGAGGCACAGAAGCAGAAAATTAGACATGCTACACATCTAAATATAGCACAAGAGAGAAAATCTAAGGTTCCAAAGAAAGCGGTGTGGAGGAATTCTTCACTTTGGTCTCCCCCTGGGTAAACTGCCAAACATTGTTGTCAAACATCTTCATGCAATTATTCTAAAATCAGTTTTAATACATTTTATTAATTTTTGTTTCAAAATATAATACTTTAAAAATATGTATTTGACGGGTAAAGTCTGTGAGTGTTTCAGATAAACCATAGGCAAGTTTTATAAGTTTCTGGTGGTAATAAGGGTCAAACTACATGGCAAGAGGTACTCATTCTACATAGATGCAATGCAGATACCTCATGAAGAGACACCAGAGTGTCTCTTAAAGACAGCATAAAGAAATAGAATAGTAAGTAGAGAGGAACCATGCAATTAGACAAAAATAAATCCAAAATCTGAGAGCTTATGGTACAGAGATGGTGATGAAGAAGATCTCCTTTATATGGCTATAGACCAGGAAATCCATTTCTAGAATATTTAAGCCTAGAAAGGCAAATTCATGGCTTTCCTTTGTCAGTATTACTATGAGGCTAAAGGAGGATTAATAGGTGTGGTGGAGATAAGCACCTTGTAAATGATAAGGTCCTGTTCAGAAGAAAGGTATTCCGTGCAGGAGTAAGGTTCCAGCACCATGGATCATATATCATTTTAAATTGATATACCTGGGGGCTTCCCTGCTGGCTCAGTGATAAAGAATTCACCTGTCAATGCAGAAGACTTCAGTTCAATCCCTGATCCAGGAAGATCCCATAATGCCACGGAGCAACTATGAGCCCCAACCACTGAGCCGGTGCTCTAGAGACTGGGAGCTGCAACTGCTGAGTCCATGTGCCGCAACTACTGAGGCCTGTGTGCCCGAGAGCCCCTGCCCCACGACCACAGAAGCCGCCACAATGAGAAGTCTGTGCACTTCAGTTAGAGAGTAGCTGCTGCTCACCACAGCTGGAAAAAGCCCAACAGCAAGGAAGACCCAGCACAGCCCAAAATAATTTATTTAAAAGCAAAATGAATTTATATCATAGATGCATAGATGAAATTTTATTTCAAATCTGGGACTTGGGTAAGTCATGGAGCTATCTCAGTAAGTGTTGATATAAGACTAGAATGATTAAATTGTAGTTTATAAAATGTAAGAATTTCAGAGACATATATATTTAAGGTTTTCTGAGATGTATAAATAATTGCCTAGACATACTTAATCAAAAACATACTCTTTGAATGTATTAATTACTGAACAGCCTTAATACAGAGCTACTGCATTCTTTAAATATTTTTTTTCTATTGCAATCACTTCTATATCTTTAATTTGACTGTGGGAGCCATGCAATTACAAAGATGAGGATGCAAAGTTCCTGATGTTAGTACAAGTTATTTTCAGAGTCAAATTCGAGGAGAGAATAAATCTCTTAAATTTTATTCTGCAGTCTCAACTCTAAAGTGATATACATGTCACACTTACTCAGTGCTTTTATTCAGAAAATAAAAAAGGAAGCCAGCAAATGGCTCTGACATTCCCTAATCCTAAAAAAAAAAAAAAAAAAATTGTTTCAGTCCCTGCAGCATGTCTGTTAAGAAGGAATATATCAAAATCCAGTCCATAAGGTTTAATGATTTGATTTTTGAGGAAAAAACAGAACTAAATATTGTGATTCTGACTCTATGAAAATATGCAACTATAAGGTCAAAGTTGTCTAAATTAATAAATAAAACTTGTTTCATCAGGAGGCAGGATTGTAGCAAGGGCTGAGGGAGTGGGACTTGCAATACAGATTTGGGGAGATATCTGCGTAGAGGTGATAGTTGAAGTCATGAGAGATGATGAGAACTCCAAGGGTGAGATCTGACAGAAAAGGCCTTTGATTCTCTGACCAAGGAAGGGTGAGAGGCGAAGCACACAGATTTCATAATGAACTACTGTAGCTGCTATTTTTCACAATGGCAGGGGGCAGAGAAGGAGCTTCATTAGGCAGCTGATTTTCTCTCTATCCCTATTGAGTCAGAATGATGGGCTGATTCCCATGCTGATGATTGTCCTCACAGAGTTTTTGAGTGACATTAGACTCCTAAGTCACAGAAAGTGTGCACCAAACTCAGATACACAGAGAAATGTTGCCATGATGACTTGGAGAGAAGGCTAATGATAAGCTACCCGCTAGAAGACAAGTGTCTGAGACAAACCATACCACAAGACAATTCTGTCATCTCTAATTCTTTCTTGCCATATGGCTAATATTTAGAATATTCTCTCTTATAAAATCACCAAGCCTTTTCAAAATAATGGCTAGATATTTCAATATTTTTGATTTTGTCTTTTTTCATTCAAGAATATTCCCTTGAACTTGACCAAGAAAATCACAGACTTAACAGAGCTTTTATGTTTTGTTAAAACAGAAGTATCAGTGTATTTCTCTGATTTTTCTATAAATATATACATATATACATGCTTCACTCCCTTCTTTCTAGGCTACCTTTGCCCACTTCTAAAGCCTCTTGATGAAAGTGAAAGAGGAGAGTGAAAAATTTGGCTTAAAGCTCAACATTCAGAAAACTAAGATCATGGCATCTGGTCCCATCAGTTCATGGGAAATAGGTGGGGAAACAGTGGAAGCAGTGTCCGACTTTATTTTTCGGTGCTCCAAAATCATTGCAGATGGTGATTGCAGCCATGAAATTAAAAGACGCTAACTCCATGGAAGGAAAGTTATGACCAACCTAGACAGCATATTAAAAAGCAGAGACATCACTTTGCCAACAAAGGTTCATCTGGTCAAGGCTATGGTTTTTCCAGTGGTCATGTATGGATGTGAGAGTTGGACTATAAAGAAAGCTGAGGGCTGAAAAATTGATGCTTTTGAACTGTGGCGCTGGAGAAGACTCTTGAGAGTCCCTTGGACTGCAAGGAGATCCAGCCAGTCCATCCTAAAGGAGATCAGTCCTGGGTGTTCATTGGAAGGACTGATGCTGAAGCTGAAACTCTAACACTTTGGCCACCTCATGCGAAGAGTTGACTCATTGGAAAAGACCCTGATGCTGGGAGGGGTTGGGGGCGGGAGGAGAAGGGGATGACAGAGGATAAGATGGCTAGATGGCATCACCGATTCGATGGGCATGAGTCTGAGTAAACTCCGGGAGTTGGTGATGGACAGGGAGGCCTGGCGTGCTGCGATTCATAGGGTCACAAAGAGTCAGACACGACTGAGTGACTAAACTGAACTGAACTGAACTGAATGAACATTGAGCCAAATATCATGACTTTTGTAACCATTTACCATCTTCAGCATTCATTCATCCATTCAAGAAATACTTCTGTGCCTAGCCCTGGCTGCACAGAAGTACCACCTGGGGAGCTTTCAGGTCCTCAGCACTCAGGCACATCCCAGTAACATCAGACCTTCTGGGGTGGGGTTCAAGCACCAGCATTTTTAAAGATCCCCAGCTGAGGCTAAGGTGAGAAAACTGAAGCCCTGAGACTTGCACAAGGTCACAGAGCCTGAAGGTGGTAGCGGCCTGGAGAGATGCCACTCCAGGGCCTCTCCCTGTAGCTCCACTCAAGTCTTCGATGGGATACTCCTCAGCTCTTTCTCTCTGATCCACAGCTTCTATTCTGACCATGATCACAGCTCCCACCTCAGCGCCCTCCCTGCACCTCACATTCTCCTTGCTCCGGCTGACAGCCCCCATGAGCTCCATGCTCACAGGTAGTAGAGTTGGCCCAGGGAGCTTCCTGCAGCCCCACCCTAAAAATAAATAAATAAAAATTAAATAAACACTTTCGTGACTCAGTATTGCTAGGTCCATTGAAAAAAAAAAAAAATGGACAGTGCCCCCTGCCCTCATGTAAGCTCATTCTGGAGTTTCAGAAAATACATCTTTATCCTAACAACAACAAAAAGAACAAAAAAGGAAGGGGTAGAAATAAAGCAAAGTTTATTGTTTTTCTATGTCAGAAGAAAACATTATTTAAAATTTTGCTGCTGCTTCAGATTTTGTTTACTTTAGCAGCAACATGTGATTCAGTTCAGTTCAGTTGCTCAGTCGTGTCCGACTCTTTGCGACCCCATGAATCGCAGCACACCAGGCCTTCCTGTCCATCACCAACTCCCGGAGTTTACTCAGACTCATGCCCATCGAATCGGTGATACCATCTAGCAATCTCATCCTCTGTCATCCCCTTCTCCTCCCGCCCCCAATCCCTCCCAGCCTCAGGGTCTTTTCCAATGAGTCAACTCTTCGCATGAGGTGGCCAAAGTATTGGAGTTTCTACTTCAGCATCAGTCCTTCCAATGAACACCCAGGACTGATCTCCTTTAGGATGGACTGGCTGGATCTCCTTGCAGTCCAAGGGACTCTCAAGAGTCTTCTCCAACACCACAGTTGAAAAGCATCAATTTTTCAGCGCTCAGCTTTCCTCACAGTCCAACTCTCACATCCATACATGACCAATGGAAAAACCATAGCCTTGACCAGATGGACCTTTGTTGGCAAAGTGATGTCTCTGCTTTTTAATATGCTGTCTAGGTTGGTCATAACTTTCCTTCCAAGGAGTAAGTGTCTTTTAATTTCATGGCTGAAGTCACCATCTGCAGTGATTTTGGAGCCCCAAAAAATAAAGTCGGACACTGTTTCCACTGTCTCCCCATCTATTTCCCTTTAAGTGATGGGACCAGATGCCATGATCTTAGTTTTCTGAATGTTGAGCTTTAAGCCAACTTTTTCACTCTCCTTTTTCACTTTCATCAAGAGGCTTTTTAGTTCATCTTCATAAGGGTGGTGTCACCTGCATATCTGAGGTTATTGATATTTCTCCCAGCAATCTTGATTCCTGCTTGTGCTTCTTCCAGCCCAGCTTTTCTCATGATGTACTCTGCATATAAGTTAAATAAGCAGGGTGACAATATACAGCCCTGACGTACGCCTGTTCCTATTGGGAAGCAGTCTGTTGTTCCATGTCCAGTTCTAACTGTTGCTTCCTGACCTGCATACAGGTTTCTCAAGAGGCAGGTCAGGTGGTCTGGTATTCCCATCTCTTTCAGAATTGTCCACAGTTTATTGTGATCCACACAGTCAAAGGCTTTGGCATAGTCAATAAAGCAGAAATAGATGTTTTTCTGTGATTAATAACATAATTTTTGTGTGTTTTTCTGTGATTATAACATAAGTAATAATTATGTTTTATTAATAAAATAATAATGTTTTCTGTGATTAATTACATAATTACATAATCAACATGTGATTATGTTTCTCTAATCCAGATGTTTAATAATTGAGTGGACATATGTCAACATAACTCTGAAAAATACATGCAGGTTACCCTATAATAGGCAGATTATATTCAAACAGCATTGGAAACATTAATCTACTCCTTCTTCCAACAAGTATTTTGACTGTCTTTTATGTTGCAGGCATTCTTCTAGTTCTGGAGATTCATCAGTGAATAGTACCCCATGGTCTTAAAGCATAGGGCTTGGTGTTTGAGCTCACACACCAGTCAATGCCCCGTGGCAAAGACTGTCTTCAGGAGACTCACAGAACAAGTACAAATAGTACCCTCCCCAAATGACATTGCTTTCACCCTCTCCCTTTTTCCCCATATATGCAGATATAATACAGAGAGTTCCTAGAATCCTAGAATTGAAAAATATGTTAATTTTTCTAGATCATCTATTCTAATGCCTTTTATCTACAGATGTGTGAATGAGTGCCAGAAGCTTTAATTAACATCCAAAGATTACTCAGCAGGTAATGATAATGACAAGACATTAGAAAAATATTCCTTATGTGTATATAAACATATATGTGCTCAGGGAACACACAAAGATCATGTTGGTTCAAAAATAAGTGGAGGAAGCCCCCTCCACTTCCTTAAAAACTATTTTCTGCATTTTTCCCAATAATAAACTTGCTACCTTACTGTTCATAAGATTTCTCATTTATCACTAAATTCCCCTTTAAACTCTTAGACTTGGCAAACATTGAAAACCTGCAAATCATTTTTCTATCTCTTGATGTCCCTTACATAAATTAATTAAGATAATTCATTTTCTCCCACATTCCTCATAATCCAGAAAATGAGAATTAAATGTAATTTTTAAAATTCAGTAAAAAACTCTTTGACTTTCTCTTTTATGATTGCCTGTTTTTGATCCTCTGAAAAATACAAGGCAAACTTCTAACACAGACAAGTTAATGCTATAGTCTAGCTATATTTAAAATAATTCAATCACATTCATTAATACAAAGACAGTGGGAAGTCCCCACATTTAGTCTCAAACAACATGAGGTCATGAGCATATAAGGGAATCATGTACTACTGGTCATTAATCTTAATTTCAGAAATTACATTTGAAGATTTAATTCTCTCTTCCTACGTCTAGACAGGCAACAAGGAATAATCTTTTCAGCCTTAATTGCATTTACTCCCATGACTTCATAAAAAGGACAATTCTAGTTGCTATTTGCAAAAGGAAAAAAAAAGATTATATAGAATCCTCATTATTACATTACAGTTGTTTGTAACCTCAATAGCTGGGCCTCCATGGGAGACATAAAAGAAATACAGAACAAATACAAGTGATATCCTTAATAAAAATCTATTCTTCATAAAAATCATAGTATTCATCAAGAAACTGTTGATCATCTGCTCTGATTACGAAGGAGTGCAAAGCAGTTTGCCCTCGAGCAGCTTAGCTTCTATTTAAAGATGGAAGATGTAGTACTTTGCTAGGGCTTCCATAACAAAATATCACAAACTAAGTGACTTAAACAATAGAAATTTATTTCCTCACAGCTCTGGAGGCTAGAGAAGTCTAAGAACAAGATATCCGCAGGTTAGGATTTCCTTGAGGCCTCTCAGTCCTCTCCTCAGTGGGCAGGTGGCAAGCAAACCTCTCTGCATCTTCACAGTGTCTTTCTTTGGTGCACATGCATCCCTGGGGTCTCTCCATATACCCAAACATCCCCTTCTTATAGGGATACCAGTCAGACTGGATTAAGACCCACCCTAAAGACCTCATTTTGACTTTACTTCTTCAAAGGCCCCATCTCAAAATATAGTGACATTCTGTGGTACTAGCGGTTAAGACGTCAACTATGAACAATACAAGCTATTGTATTAATATATAAGTGCAAAAAGCATATGACATTAGAGTAACTCAAAAGAAGATATTGGCAGGTACACTTCTAAGGCTCTATAACAGGCAACAGAGCAATTGGAAAGAAGGGAGATGGCATTTATTGGTTACCCATTATGTGACAGCTACATACTTTTTTCCAGGCATGCATTTTGTTTTAATAAATAAAGCATATGCATGGTGTAGATCTTAAATCACACTACAAACAAACACTTATGGGCCAAAACAGGTAACAGTGAAGCAGCTACTGGTGGAAGGAATGTGGTCTCACATGCAGCTGAAGCCCAAAGAGCAAAGACCTGACTCCAGAGCCCACCACATACTGGCCCTTCTAGGCTAGACACTGGACCAAAGGAGAACAGGAGACTCAGAGACATTCATGCACCCACCATCTGACCCCGTGCCTTCCTACTGCAGAGCCAGCAGGAAGTTGAAATCTCAGATACGCTAGAGGAAGGTTTCCTGACCATATTAAGTGAAACTCTCCCATTGTTACCAATCAGCCAGGGGTGTTACCTACAGAAGGGTGGTTGTTCATTCATTCAGTTGTGTCTGCTCTTTCGCAACCCCATGGACTGCCAGGGTCCTCTATCCATGGAATTCTCCAGGAAAGAACACTGGAGTGGGTTGCCATTTCCTTCTATCCACCGATAAATACAGAATATGAGAACAGCAAAGAGGAAATTACAGAGGTCATCTTGTTTCTTCAAATGTCAGAAGCATCCATGTCACAGCAGTAGATGGACACTACCTCCCGTAGGTATAGTCCAAACACTTCCTGTTGGCATTTGCACCAAACAAGGTTCCCTATACTTCTGGTATCATCTGCTAGACAATGAGGTCCAGCCAGCTCTTGAGGATATTGGAAACATTGATTTTGCAATCCCCACTATAGAGTGTAACCCTGCCAGATATTTCTTCAGGCAAGTAGGCCTTCGGATCATTCTAGACATTAACATCTCTTTTGGTGGTGATTTTGTACACAGACATCGCTTTTGCACTGCTGCCTTCACCAGCGGGAAATCTTGTCTTTTGCAAAAAGGATCATTCAGGGCTCCAACATCCAGTACAAGCCAAGGAGGATCAGGCCATTCAACAGCAGTTGGCACCTGGCTGTATCTTCTGCCATTCTACTGAGTCTCTGTCTTTAGGTTTGTGACAAGATCATCCATCTCTCAGTCTATTTTGAGCCTCACTTGACTCATCAGACTGGACATCTGAATTTTCTTATTCTGCTCAATCTGCTTTTCTTTCTTCTCATAATATTCCATAATCTTCGTTCTTTACACTTGCACAAGCTGATCTTTCTCAATGTTGAACTCTTTCTTTTGCCTTCCTGTCTATTCTGCTTCCTCCTTGACTTCGTCAATAAAAGTCATCCTGTGCTTAATCAGCTTCTGCATGTTGGCATCACTGACAAAAAAGATGCTGATGAGCAACCAGGAGAGGAAAGCTGCTGCCACTTCAGGCCTCCTCCGTTTTGTTGTGCTACATATTTCACATGTGCTAGCATGTGTAAAGCCCATGGAAATTACAATCCAACCAGTTATCCCCATTTTATAAATGAGGAAATTGAGGCTCCAAGAAATGAAAAGATTTCTCTAGTAATGCAGTTAGAAGATGGTGGGCCCAAGCAGATGCTTATCTGCTTGCCATCAGTATGAGTTCATCCCTAGTGTTAGTCCTGGTTCTGCTACTCACTAATTTTTCTTGGACATCTCACCTCAAATGGAATCCACCTTCCTAGTCAATAAAATAACTGGTGTCTTTGCCTAATATTTTCATAATTATACCATAATTTATTATACTGCAAAAATATGATAACCCATTATATGCACATTGGAAATTAGAAACAAAAAGGAAAAAACTAAATGCAATATTGCTGTTGTTGTTGTTCAGACACTAGGTTGTGTCTCACTCTTTAGGACACCATGGAATATACACACCAGGATCCTCTGTCCTCCACAGACTCCCAGAGTTTGCTCAAATTTATGTTCACTGGGTTAGTGATAATAGCTAAACATCTCATCTTCTGCCACCCTCTTCTCCTTTTGCCTTCAATTTTGTCCAGCATCAGAGTCTTTTCTAATGAGTCAACAACAAGTTGACTCTTCACACCAGGCACCCAAGGTATTGGAGCTTCAGCTTCAGCATCAGTCCTTCCAATGAATGTTCAGTGTTGATTTCTTTCAGGACTGACTGGTTTGATCTCTTTGCTGTCCACGCGACTCTCAGGAGTCTTCTCCAGGACCACAGTCTGAAAGCATCAGTTCTTCAGCGCTCAGCTTTTATGGTCCAACTCTCACATCCACACATGACTAATGGAAAAACCAGAGTTTTGACTATACAGACCTTTGTCAGCAAAACAATGTCTCTGCTTTTTAATACATTGTCTATGTCTCTCATAACTTTCTTTCCAAAGAGCAGGTGTCTTTTAATTTCATGGCTGCACTCATTGTCCACAGTGATTTTGGAGCCTGAAAAAATAAAATCTGTCAATGCTTCCACATTCTCCCCTTCTATTTACCATTAAGTGATGAGACCAGATGCCATGATCTTGTTTTTTGAATAATGAGTTTTAAGCCAGCTTTTTCACTCTCCTCTTTCACTCTCATCAAGAGGCTCTTTAGTTCTTCTTCACTTTATGCCATTAGAGTGGTACCATCTGCATATCTGAGGTTGTTGATATTTCTCCTAGCAATCTTCATTCCAGCTTATAATTCATCCAGCCCAGCATTTCACATGATGTACTCTGCACAGAAGTTAAATAAACAGGGGTAACAACATACAGCCTTGTTGTACTCCTTTTCCAATTTGAAACCAGTCCATTGTTCCATGTCCAGTTCTAATTGTTGCTTCTTGACCTGCATACATGTTTCTCAGGAGACAGGTAAGGTGGGCTGGTACTTCCATTTCTTTATGATCTCTGGTTTCTCTGCCTTGTCTAAACACAGCTTGTACATCTGGAAATTCTCATTTCATCTACTACTGAAGCCTAGCTTGAAGGACTTTGAGCATACCTTAATAGCATGTGAAATGAGCACAATCGTACAGTAGTTTGAACATTCTTTGGCATTGCCTTTTTGGGGACTAGAATGAAAAGTGACCTTTTCTGGTCCTGCAGCCATGGCTGAATTTTCCAAATTTGCTGACATAGTGAGTCCAGCATTTTAACAGCATCATCTTTTAGGATTTTAAATAGCTCAGCTGGAATTCTATCATCCCCACTAGCTTTATTCATAATACTGCTTCCTAAGGCCCACTTGACTTCACATTCCAAGACGTCTGACTCTAGGTGAGTGACCACACCATTGTGGTTATCTGGGTCATTAAGACCTTTTTGATACAGTTCTGTATATTCTTGTCACCTCATCTTAATCCATTCCGCTTCTATGAGGTCCTTACTGTTTCTGTCCTTTATTATGCCCATTGTTGCATGAAATGTTCCCTTGATACTTCCAATTTTCTTGAAGAGATAGATCTCTAGTCTTTCTCATTCTATTGTTTTTCTCTATTTCTTTGCATTGTTCCTTTAAGAAGGACTTCTTTATCTCTCCTTGCTATTCTCTGGAATTCTGCATTCAGTTGTGTATACCTTTCCCTTTCTCCCTTACCTTTCATTTCCCTTCTTTCCTCAGCTATGTATAAAACCTTCTCAGATAACCACTTTGCCTTCTTGCATTTCTTTTTCTTGGGGATGATTTTGGTGACTGCCTCTTGTACACTGTTATGAATCTCCATCTATGGTTCTTCAGGCAATCTGTCTATCAGATATAATCCCTTGAATTTATTTGTCACTTCCACTTTATAATCATAAGGGATTTGATTTAGATCATACATGAATGGCTTAGTGTTTTTCCCTAGTTTCTTCAATCTAAGCCTGAATTTGGCAATAAGGAGCTCATGATCTGAGCCACCATCAGCTCCAGGTCTTTTTGTTGCTCACTGTATGGAGCTTCTCCATTTTTGGCTGCAAAGAGCATAAACAGTCTGATTTCAGTACTGAGCATCTGGTGGTGTCCACATGTAGAAGCATCTCTTGGGTTTTTGGAAAAGGGCATTTGTTATGACCAGCATGTTCTCTTGACACAATTCTGTTAGCCTTTGTCCTGCTTCATTTTGTACTCCAAGGCCAAACTTGCCTGTTATTCCTGGCATCTCTTGACTTCCTACTTTTGCACTCCAATCCCCTACGATGAAAAGGACATCTTTTTCAGTGTTAGTTCTAGAAGGTGTTGTAGGTCTCATAGAATCAATCAACTTCAGCTTCTTTGCATCAGTAGTTGGGGCATAAACTTGGATTAGTATAATGTTGAATGGTTTGCCTTGGAAATAAACCGAGATCATTCTGTTGTTATTGAGGTTGCATCTAAGCACTGCATTTGGACTCTTCTCTTTACTATGAGTGCTATTCCATCTCTTCTAAGAGTTTCTTGCCCACAGTAGTGGATACTATGATCATCTGGACTAAATTTGCCCAAGCCCATCCATTTTAGTTCACTGATTAATAAGAAATCAATGTTCAATCTTGCCATTTCCCGCTTGACCACACTGATTTATCTTGATTCATAGACCTAACATTCCAGGTTCCTATGCAATGTTCTTTTTTATAGCATCAGACTTCACTTTCACCACCAACACATCCACAACTGAACATCATTTCTACTTTGACCCAGTTGCTTCATTTTTTCTGGAGCTATTAGTAACTGCCCTTCACTCTTCCCCAGTAGCATATTGGATACCTTTGACGTGGGGAGCTCATCTTCTGCTATCATTTCTTTTTGTCTTTTCATACTGTTCGTGGGGTTCTCCAGACAAGAATACTGTAGTGAGTTGCCATTTCCTCTCTCACTGGACCACGTTTTGTCAGAACACTTCTCTATGGCCCATCCTTCTTTTGTAGCCCTGCAAGGCATGACTCATAGCTTCATTGTGTTATATAAGTCCCTTCGCAATGACAAGTCTGTGATCTATAAAGGGGAAATGCAATATGCCACTCTAATAAAAGCACCATAAATATTTTGGTAAGATTCCTTTCTGGTACATAGGAAGGTAAAGTTTCCTTCTTGTGTCACTTCATTTTAAAGAGAAACAAGTGGTCGTATCATTATGGGACCCAGATCAGATTAGAAAAATAGAAGAAGACAGACAAAGAGAACAATGATATTCTAAGAGTTCTCTTCATCTTAGTTATTTAGGTTTCTTTGCCTGGGGCTTCCCTCGTGGCTCAGATGGTAAAGAATTCACTTGCAATGCAGGAAATCTGGGTTTGATCCCTGGGTCAGGATGATCCCCTGGAGAAGGGAATGGCAACCACTCCAGTATTATACCCTGGAGAATTCCATGGATAGAGGAGCCTAGCAGGCTACAGTCCATGGGGTCACAAAGAGTCAGATATGATTGAGCACTAACATTTTGTCTTGTGGTTGCCTATCTGTGAGGCAGGACTGACCTATGTCATTAACACACACACACACACACACACACACACAAACACACACACACCAGCTTTATGAAAAAACAAACTGATTTGATTCTAAGGGCCAAGAAGAAAGAACAAGCTGGAATCAAGATTGTCAGGAGAAATATTAATAATCTCAGATATGCAGATAACACCACCCTTATGGCAGAAAATGAAGAAGAACTAAAGCCTTTTGATGAAAGTGAAAGAGGAGAGTGAAAACGTTGGCTTAAAACTCAACATTCAAAACACTAAAATCATGGCATCTGGTCCCATCACTTACTGGCAAATAGATGGATAAACAATGGAAACAGTGACAGACTTTATTTTCTTGGACTCCAAAAATCACTGCAGATGGTGACTGTAGCCATGAAATTAAAAGACGCATGCTCCTTGAAAGAAAAGCTATGACCAACTTAGACATCATATTTAAAAGCAAAGACATTACTTTGCCAACAAAGGTCCATCTAGTCAAAGCTATGGTTTTCCCAGCAGTCATGTATGGATGTGAGAGTTGGACTATAAAGAAAGCTGAGCACCGAAGAATTGATGCTCTTGAACCATGGTGTTGGAGAAGTCTCTTGAGAGTCCCTTGGACAACAAGGAGTCAATCCTAAAGGAAATCAGTTCTGAATATTCATTGGAAGGACTGATGCTGAAGTTGAAACTCCAGTCTTTGGCCACCTTATGTGAAGAACTGACTCACTGGAAAAGACCCTGATGCTGGGTAAGACTGAAGGCCAGAGGAGAAGGTGACAACAGAGGATGAGATGATTGGATGGCATCACCAACTCAATGGACATGAGTTTGAGCAATCTCCAGGAGTTGGTGATGGACAGAGAAGCCTGGCGTGCTGCAGTCCATGGGGTCTCAAAGAGTCAGACACAACCGAGAGACTGAACTGAACTGAAGAGAAAAGAACCTAACCTGAGGGAATAGCCATAGGGTAGATAAAGGGACATTAAGGGAGGCGGAGAAGAGAGCAGCCTGGACAGAATACACTTCTTGATCTACATCCAAATAGACTCATAATGAACCTAAAAGTGACTTGAGGCAAAAAAGCAAAGAAGCGTATTACACCATTCTCTGACCCCTGTGTGTGCATTTGATCATCTTAGACTTTGTAGCAACAGATTGAATGCCCTTCCAAAAATTAAGGGCATGGCAAAGTGGTTATATAATTTATCTTGGAGACTAGGAATAAATGTATACATATACTTCAAACATATATGTACAAGTTTGTGGTTTGCCTCTGCTTTTGTCATTTAGCAACACATAAGCATATTTAATATAATTATATAGCCTTCATAGCCCTGACTTTAATGTTTGCATAATGTCCAGTTGAATAAGTATACCAACCAGTTTACTTAGTCATTATTCTATTTTTAGACCTCTGAATATTTCCACCTTGTATGCTAGTGTAGCAGTGTGCTCAGTGAGGCAGTCTATAATTTTTAAGAGAGAAAAATTTCCTATATAACTTCATAGCAGTTCCTTGGTAAAGACATCAGTTATGCTAGAGAGAACCTTAGTTTGAAGAGGGTAAAATGAATGACACTTCAGTATACAATATAGAACAGCAAGCATCCCATGCAAGAATATGGCAGATTTTTTAAACCGTATGAGTTCCTAGGATTTAAAATACCAGTAGTTGGTGGAATTAGGCAGTACTTCTCTCCCACAAAGCCGTGTGTGTGCGTGCTAAGTCTCTTCAGTAGTGTCTGATTCTTTGTAACCCTATGGACTATACCCCGCCTGGTTTCTCTGTCCATGGGGATTATCCAGTCAAGAATAATGGAATGGGTTGCCATGCCCTCCTCCAGGGGATCTTCACGACCCAGGGATCAAACCCACATCTCTTCTGTCTCCTGCATTAGCAGGCGAGTTCTTTACCGTTAGCGCCACCTGGGAAGCCCTATAACTTTATGTAGGACCAATAAGCCTTTTAAAAGAAGAATCTATTCCCTAGGATATTTAATGTTACTGGAATATACCTAAAGGTAAGATCATGGGAAAGGATAGGTGTCCCAAGAGAAAATCCCCTAGAAAAATAATGTGATACTCTGTACTGGCCAACGAGGCCAACCTCAGGCTCTGGAATGTTGTAAGGAAGGGCTGGCTCTGCAGCATTTGGCTCATACTGGTACAACCACTATAATGTGCCTTGAGAAATACAGCTGGGTATAGGCACTGAATGAGCTGATCACTAAGAATTGTTTAATATGGTTACCTAAAGCATTAAGAGAACCCCCAAACCAAA
Organism: Dama dama; assembly: GCF_033118175.1. Classification (NCBI taxonomy): domain Eukaryota; kingdom Metazoa; phylum Chordata; class Mammalia; order Artiodactyla; family Cervidae; genus Dama; species Dama dama. The sequence goes on from NC_083709.1 coordinate 28,842,581, forward strand.
GAATAGCTAAACAGATTAAGTAGCTTCAAATCATCAGTTGACTTCTTCCTCTAGAAGGTGTGATAGCAAACATCTTTCCATCTAGGTTTTGAAAAGAAGCATTTCTTTACCTCCACATTTAGGCACAAATCCTAGACAGGATTTAGCATGCTGCACCCTGTCACTGCCAGGCTATGTTGGCCCAAAGGAAAAGATGACAATGGTTCAGAGAAGATGAAACCATCACATTAAACCAAAGGACCTCATTATAACACTGTTATTTATTAAGTTGATTATAATGTACCACTCAGTATTTCTCAGCAACCTAACTTCATACAATATTAGCTTATTCAAATCGAGCTCACCTATCACAGGAAAACTGGGCAAAATATCCACTTATTTTTCTCCTTTCTAATAGCCATAAAGCTAATAATAGTCTCTTTATAAGCTTTATTCTGTTTCTGAGTCTCCTATTTTAAAAAACCAAAAGCTTTCCTAGAATTCTCTCCTTCAAATAAAATTTATCCAGCTTGTATACATTAATGCCTAAGGTCAACCACCAAGTTTTCTTTATTTCAATTACCCTCAATACACCTGGCATACAGCAAGTGCTCAATGACTGTTTGTTGAATTGATTTATATAGTTTAAAAATATCTGTATTGGTGACTGAATTTTCCCTTTATATGCAGATTTTTTATCACATCCAGGAAGATATCTGACCTAAGGTAATTAATTCCTGAAAGTCACCTGAACTGACTCAGATCTTAATATATTATTTCATGTTTAAAATATGTTTTTTGAGCACCATTTAAGTAATCTATGAGTGTTAGCAATGAAAAAGTTCTAGAGTTATTTGTGACATATATTTTTCTCTAAATTAATAAACCCCTATCTAAGACAATCCATCTATCCATTTAATTTTCCTCCCTCCTGAAAGAGTTGACCAATCATATAATCCTTACTATTCATATTAGTTGAGGAACAAAGTATCATTTAGAATTTGCTGAGATAAACATATTTTGACTTGTCTTCCTCTCCAAACTGTGAGTTTACTGAGCTTACTGAGAATTTGCTGAGATAAACATAACTTGAGTATAAGATCAAAACAACTAAGGACTCCCGATGCACAAGTTTTTGCTTTTCAATAATGAGCCCAAATCCTCCCCACATCACTCTCAGGGAGTACTATAAACATTAGAGATTGCATTGCAAGTATAATGTTTAGGGAGATTGCCACCAGGTTCTGAAGAATGGTACATCCATTAGCCTCTTAAAATGTTTTCAGTGCTATGATCAGAATGAATTAAGAAGTAAACCCACTGGAAAAATTACAGTTACTCATCTCTTCTGTACCAGTGTTGGGAATGAATATCACTTTTCCTGGAAATGTTATTATATGTTAATTTATCTGTATTCCATTAAGTGACAAACATCCTGGAAGGTCAGCCTTGCCCATCTCTTGGAGTTTCCTATCACTCTGCTTGTAAAAATTACTAATTCAGTGCTTCAAGTATATTATTTAGCATAAAAGTAGAGTTATAAGTAGTAGAGCAAAACACTTATTTATAAACATATAAGTGGTTCTATGACCTGCACTTTATTTCATAATAACAGCTTTGATTATAAAGTAGGAATATTCTCTGTGTAAAAATTTTAGAAAGCTCAGCACTAGAATTTATTTTAGGATATCTTCCAATCTTTCCCATCCCAGGACACACAGATATACAAAAATTAGATTAAGCTACACTTTTACTACTTTAGAATGTTAACTCAAAAAGTCACATCCCCAAATGGTAGAGCCTAGGTGACTGTCTCCTTTTAGAATGCATCTAATCTCAATGTGAGTGTAAATTAATTACCTTCCCCTTCCAATTGACACAGGCCAATTTGTACTAAGAGGTAAGGGTGGCAAAGCAGAAAGGGTGATCAATAGCCTGTTATGCAGGGCCACAGGAAATCTGATCCCCAAAGGGCTCAGAAAGCCAAAGAGGGCAAGAAGTTAATGAGGGCAAGATAGCAAATCTACACTATAATTTAATTTGCAAGTTGAAAAACTGTGACTATTTTGCCAAGAAGTCTTTTATCCCATTTTCTCCAATAGCAGAAATCTGTGATTACCAATCTTTCATCCAATGTGAATTGAACACACATACAGAACAGAGAAGTAAAATTCAAGGGAGATTTTATTTTAATTTGACAAACATTTTTTTGAATTTAATAAAAAAACATTGTTCTAAAAATGTACTGATCACATGATAAGAATCAAAGTATCATTTTATTTAAAATTTTAAATTATTTAAAAATGATGATATCCAAGCGACATCTAGAACTTAGATCAACCCAGACTCAACCAAGTGAAAGTGAAAGTCGCTCAGTCATAACTGACTCTTTGCAACCCCATGGACTATACAGTCCATGGAATTCTCTAGGCCAGAATACTGGCGTGGGTAGCCTTTCCCTTCTCCAGGGGATCTTCCCAACCCAGGGATCAAACCCAAATCTCCTGCATTGCAGGCAGATTCTTTACCAGCTGAGCCACAAGGGAAGCCCAGACTCAACCAAAATCCATTCAAATATCTTGGGTATTCCATACTTACTGTCACTACTCTTACTGTCAGGGGTGCAGAGATACGAGATGAAAAAGACTGTCCAAGCTCTCAGTAAACTGACAATTTGGAGAGGAAGGCAAGTCAAAAAGATGATAAATAATGTGCTATGTGTATCTCTAAATTTGTAACACTTAACTATACCACCCGTTTCATAGTAAGAATTACACGAAGTAATTCATATAAATTATTTAGCAAAATTTCTGGCATGTAGTAATTTAAATAAATATTAGCATCAGATAATGATGTCAACTATGGTGATGATGATGACATAGTGACGCCACCATCCCAAGAATCTATGGGAACACTGAGGACACAGAATGGAGATTAGTTAAGGGTCTTTAAAAGAAAAGCTTTCCTGTTAGAGGTATAAATCTGAGCCAAACTGTTAAAGATGGATACAAGATATAATCCAATAATAAAGAGTTAGGGAAGAGATAGAAATGTCCTAGACAGATAAAAGGCTTCATGCTTTACCCCCTACCCTGATCAGTTTAAGATATCCTTTCCAAGTCTTGGAGCAGCCCTGTACCAGGCATCTAGCACCTGAATCCTCTCGATGTGAATAGCCTCAACAGATGTCTGGTTGAACTACGTTCTCTCATCTTCTGTGGTAAGTGAAATCCTATTAACTTTTCAGGGCTCAACTCAGTCATCAGTATATTTCTTGATGCTTAAGTCATGCATGCTAAGTTGCTTGGGTTGTGTCTGACTCTTTATAACCCTATGAACTATATATAGCCCACCAGGCTCCTCTGCCCCATAGAATTTTTCAGGCAAGAATTCTAGAGTGGGTTGCCATTTCCTTCTCCAGGCGATCTTCCCGACTCAGGGATCATACCTGCATCTCCTGTGTCTCATGCATTGCAGGTGGATTCTTCACCACTGAGCCACCAGGGAAGCTGGTATAAGTCATAGATACTCTAAATTTCAACTAATAATTCTAAACTATCTTGAGTATGGTACACTTGGATGCTTACAAACTTTCCACTCACCGCCCATTCCACAAACACCCCAAACCAGCATCTCATCTGCGCTTCTACAGGACTATGAAATTAGAGCACTTTACATTGCTTCACAGTTACTTCTCAGACCAACTAATAAACTTACTCATCTGAGTCCTCAGTGTTTATTAAAAAGGATATTAAAGAGAAATTTGTCTGCACAAATGCAACTGAGAACAAAATACAACTGAGAGGAGTCATGTCCGACTTTCACCCTCCCTCTACCTAATAAGTGGTGTGGGAATGTAAGCCATTTCCATAATTCATAGGCATCCTGTGATGTGCAAGGTTATTTTTGAATTTGTTTCCTGTAAGAAAAGATTTCCTTCCTAAAATTAGATTGTGAATCTACTTCCAAAGCCACTAATCAAACATAAGTTAAAGCTACTTAAATAAGGAAGAGAAAATTTTACAGCTCTAAAATCATTAGAAATAGGTCACCAAAAGCTTCAATAAAACTTGAGAAAAGGTTCCAATAAAAAATAGGTATTCTCATTAAGAAGCTGTAAAGTAATCCCACTATCAAATAGGAAAAAAAAGATCACATATGCAAAAACAGCAAAATACAGTCTATAAAGTCATTTAATGAAGCAGAAATTTGTATGTATGCCATATCTAGTGCACTTCTGGAAAAACCTTGGCATATTCACTAATTATGAACCATATATTACACAGTTATTATGGGTATTATTCAGCAATAAAAGATTTAAAGTTGGCTGTCTCCTGCACCATAGTTAGCAAAGAAATATTAGCACATATATGATCTACTTAAATAGGTTAGAAAATAGGAGGGAATTTACTAACTAGCCCTTTAATTATGCAAACAGAGTTTCCATAATTCTGAAACTGAATTCTACGACACCCACAGATTTCCTTATAATCTAGCCATAAACAGTAATTACAGTGTTCAGAGTAGAAACTGCTGTATTTTAGGTTGCAAAGCAGTCTCTATTATTATCTTCTGTATTAAGTCATTTGATAACTGTCTAAAACTTTTCTAGTAGGGTGATTTTTATTTTATTTGAAAGTCATATTTTTCTTTATTTTCATGAAAAGTGTAAGAAAAATTTGTTCAGCCATTTTCAAATTAAAGGACAATGGGGAAGGACATTTGCTATTGAACTTTAAAACATTATATTTAGCAGGTCCTCCGTGGGTTGCAAATCAGTTCAAGACTATGGATTAACAATCAAAGGAAGCTCAGACACTGACCTACATTAGAGAAACCCTACACATACAACCATGAATTCATCATCCCCAGAGAACTGAAAACCTTTTGGGTAACCTGCTGGCTAGGCAGCACATGCCCCAATATTATACTGCTAGGGACCAGGAAAAAACTCACCCTGAAAAGCACCATATTAAAAGTGAGAAAAATAGTAGAAGTCCTACATAACTCAGCATTAGTTTTAAGACATAGCTAATAGTGTTGCAAGGCAATGATCATTTAACTATTTGTTATGCAGGTTGAAGTCTATGGCTACTTTAGGACTCACATTTGATAGGGCATTATGTTCATCCTCAGGATACTGAACACATGAGTTGCCAAAACTGACCGAGCCACATCAGAGCAGGGATAATTTCAACTATCAGGATAAATTAAACTTGAGCTTTACACTCAAATATTTCAGTCACTTCAACCTAACATAGGTACAAAATTCAACTTATAATGCCACCAAAATCTACTCCCCATCTTGTTTCCTATCTCAGTGAATAAACTCTTTATTTACCCAATGGATTCCTCAAGTCAGAAAAGTAAGCATCATCTTTGATGGTTCCCTCTTCACATCTTGCACATCTAATCACAAGTCTCAAATTTCCTCATTCATTCATTTCTCTTCATCCCCTCTATCATCAGCATAGTTCAGATTACCAAAAATCACTTCTCTGGATCTAGAGATAAATCTAGAAGAAGACTCATGAGTGTTTAGGTCCCTTCTAGAGCCTTGTATCTAATTTAACATTCAAAATTTTATATTCTGTTTCTTAAAGAGAATCCCAAAACATGTAACCTATGGACCCTATGAAAATTTATATCTTCTTCTATCTAAATTATCTGCAAAAACCTCCAATCTCCTTGAAAATGTAGCTGAAGTGGTCTTTCTTAAACACAAATATGACTATGTACTTCCACTGCTCAAAAGTTTCCAGTTGTGGCATGTTTTTCTTAGGATTTCATCTCAACTCCTTAAATTTAAATCTTTTGTAGTCTACATATATCTATGATCTACAGACAACTTTTCCAGGTACTCTACAGTCCTTATACCATATTCTGTAGACATGCCAGAATGTGATCCCTCGCAGCTTCCCATTCCCTCTTCCTGAGACAGCAGAAACAGGTCTTGTTTCCTGTTAAACCAGCAGCACCCAGAACCACTGTGTCATTTAGTAGACATTTCATAAATATTTGCTGATGGAATACACGAATGAATAATGAATAAATCTACATCACCAGTCCAAATCCAGGCATAGGGATCAGAAACCCATGAGGGATCGAACAAGCAAGAAAAGCACTGATTGATTCCTGCAACTAAATTGCAGTTGACTCCCCATGGTCAGGAGTAATTATATGGTAAAGAATTTTTGATGAATCATATATGACAAGAATTGAAAGTGAAAGTATTAGTCGTTCAGTTATTTCCAACTTTTTGTTACCCCATGGACTATAGTGTCCATGGAATTCTCCAGGCAAGAATATTGGAGTGGGTTTCCATTTCCTTCTCCAGAGGATCTTCCTGACCCAGGGACTGAACCCAGGTCTCCCAAATTGCAGGCAGATTCTTTACCATCTGAGACACTAGGGAAGATATATAGGAACAGACATTAAATCTCATTTTAACTAAGTTTCTCCCTCCCTTAGAAATCTGCATTTCTTCCCAATTTCCTATTGTTTTGAATGTAATGCCTGATATATGAGTTTTTTCTGGTCTGGTATTACCTTAACTACCAAACAGTGAAGAATATATAAAAAGTATCTAATCCAGGACCTGAACATAGATGATCAAAACTACTATTTTCATATAGATTTTTTTCCTATTCATTCACCAACATGTAATGAGGCTAACTAAAAAGTTTTCTCATCCATATTTCCCTACCTCTTCCAAATATATTCTTAGCAAATAACTAAGATGAAACTTTTCCCCAGTTATCTTGACAAATATTTTCAATATATTAATACTTACTTAGATTGTATCTCATGCTGATAGAATTCCAATAACTGATTACAAAATACCACAAGCTTTTTAATATTCATTCCTTTAAGAAACATTCATTGAATATTCACTTTATGTGCTAGGCAGTGTATAACAAGGTACATAAAAAAAATTTATATTGTCCTACAAGCCTTTTCCCATGTAGGAACATAACTTTATCATGTTTTATACAACTCAATAAAATTCTTAGATCTTTTTATATGGTTCCTGCGTATCTTCTTGGTAAATGTACCAAATATACACTGAGTACAGTGCAGATAGTATTGTATAGTGGATAGATATAGATTTGAATATTAGAATTAGGTTTTAGGTAGAATATAGGTAGGTAGGTAGGTAGATTAACATCCGAATATTATATCCATATACATGCTTACTAAAATTTCACATACTTACACATAAATTGGATTGACTTACAAGATAGCTATAACCATTGAGTTAATATAGTTTTTAATATTAATAGCTCATAGGTCAAAGCTTCTATCCATTACTTTTTTGGTCAATATTTTCTTAGCTCTTCTTGCTTTTTCTCTCATCCAGGTGAATTTTAATATTATTTCATCAAGTTCAAGATAATCGTATTGAGATTTTAGGATAACTACATCAAGTCCATAAAAATTAATTTGTGAATAAATGGCTTCTTCGACCTTGCATAATAATCCATGAAGTCTAGGAGAGGAGCCAAGATGGCGGAGGAGTAGGACGGGGGGACCACTTTCTCTCCTACAAATTCATCAAAAGAATAACTGAACGCAGAGCAAACTTCACAAAACAACTTCTGATCACTAGCTGAGGTCATCAGGCGCCCAGAAAAGCAGCCCACTCTCTTTGAAAGGAGGTAGGACAAAATATAAAAGATAAAAAGTGAGACAAAAGAGCTAAGGACGGAGACCCGTCCCGGGAAGGGAGCCTTAGGCGGCATTGCTTGGGGTAGGGTCCGGGCCTGAGTGCCCTGAGGACAATCGGAGGGAGCTTCTGTGAGTTGCCAACTTGAACTGTGGGAGACCAAAAGAGGGAGAGTAAATTAACCGGCCCGAACACACTGCCGGCCGTTCGCAGAACAAAGAGACCGAGAAAGTCCAGAGAAGAGCTCGCAGGCTACGGACAGGCCCAGCCCCTCCGGAGGCAGGAGGCAGGGGGGAGGGGAAGGTCGCGGTGAGACACAGGGCGCAGGCACCCGACCGGCGCGGGCGGGGACTGGGGCTGGGGATGCGGAGGGCAGAAGGCGCGCGCACCCGACTGACGCCAGCGGAAACTGAGACTGGGTCCAGGGAAGGGAGTGGGCGCGCCACACCTGGGGAGAGTGCGCCCACCAAGCCCCTGGCTGCCTGGACCGCTCTGACGGGGAAGGCACAGAGAGCAGGCGCAGCTTTTCGTTCCACGCTTTTGTGGAACACCCGAGGGCTGGAACCTCGCGCAGCGCGGGGCGCGCTCCATATAGAACAGCCGGGAGCCTGAGCAGCGCAGATGGAGAAAGCAGCGTCAGCCCCGCCCGGCAGCGCCAGCCCGTCCCCACAGCGACAGGCCCTCCCTGCAGCGCCAGCCCTTCCCCGCAGAGGCCCCGCAGAGTCAGCCCCTCCCCGCAGCACCAGCCCCTCCCTGCAGCGCCAGCCCCTCTCCGCAGAGCGATGGAACTAGCTACCTGAATAAGAGTCCACCTCCGCCCGCATGTGTCAGGGCCGAAATGAGGCTGTGAAGAGACCGGCAAATAGAAGCCAAATAAACAAAGGGAACCGCTTCAGAAGGGACTGGTGCAACAGATTAAAATCCCTCTAGAAAACACTGACTACACCGGAAGGGGCCTGTAGATATCAAGGAAGTGTAAGCTGGAACGAGGAGCTATCTGAAACTGAGCCGAACCCACACTGACCGCAACAGCTCCAGAGAAACTCCTAGATATAATTTTACTTTTTTCTCTTTTTTTATTTTTTCTATTTTCCTTTAAAATCCCCTATTACTCCCCCATTACTCCTTAACTTTCATTTCCATAGATTTTTACGATTTTTTTAATTAGGGAAAAAAAAATTTTTTTTTCTTTCTTTTTTTTTTTCTCTTTTTTTTTCTTCTTTTTCTTTATTTTTTTTCTTTTTTCTTCTTTTTTTTCTTTCCTTTTTCTCTTCTATTTGCTATTTTTCTTTTTCTCTTATTTCTTTTAAAGTCCTCTAGTACTCCTCTACTACTCCTTAATTTTCATTTTCAATACACTATAACCTTACAAAAAAAAAAAAGAAGAGAAGCCCTATTTTTAAACCGAAGATTATTCTCTCCCAATCTTGACTCTCTGTTTTCTACCTCAGAACACCTCTATTTCCTCCTTTCCCCTTCTCTTCCCAATCCAATTCTGTGAATCTTTGTAGGTGACTGGGCTATGGAGAACACTCTGGGAACAGACAGCTGCGTAGATCTGTCTTTCTGCTCTTGAGTCCCCCTTTTTCTCCTCCTGCTCATCTCTATCTCCCTCCTCCCTGTCGTCTTCTTCATGTAACTCTGTGAACCTCTCTGGGTGTCCCTAACGGGGGAGAATCTTTTAGCCATTAACCTAGAAGTTTTCTTATCAGGGCTGTATAGTTAGAGAAGTCCTGAGACTACAGGAAGAATAAAACTGAAATCCAGAGGCAGGAGACTTAAGCCCAAAACCTGAGAACACCAGAAAACTCCTGACTACATGGAACTTTAAGTAATAAGAGACTGTCCAAAAGCCTTCATACCCACACTGAAACCAACCACCACCCAAGAGCCAATAAGTTTTAGAGCAAGACATACCACGCAAATTCTCCAGCAACGCGGGAACATAGCCCTGAACGTCAACATACAGGCTGCCCAAGGTCACACCTAACACATAGACCCATCTCAAAACTCATTACTGGGCACTCCATTGCTCTCCAAAGAGAAGAAATCAAGTTCCACGCACCAGAACACTGACGCAAGCTTCCCTAACCAGGAAACCTTGACAAGCCAATAGTCTAACCCCACCCACTGGGTTAATCCTCCACAATAAAAAGGAACCACAGACCTCCAGAATACAGAAAGCCCACTCCAGACACACCAATCTAAACAAGATGAAAAGGCAAAGAAATACCCAACAGGTAAAGGAACATGAAAACTGCCCACCAAGTCAAACAAAAGAGGAGGAGATAGGGAATCTACCTGAAAAAGAATTTAGAATAATGATAATAAAAATGATCCAAAATCTTGAAAACAAAATGGAGTTACAGATAAATAGCCTGGAGACAAAGATTGAAAAGATACAAGAAATGTTTAATAAAGACCTAGAAGAAATAAAAAAGAGTCAATTAAAAATGAATAATGCAATGAATGAGATCAAAAACACTTTGGAGGGAACCAAGAGTAGAATAACGGAGGCAGAAGATAGGATAAGTGAGGTAGAAGATAAAATGGTGGAAATAAATGAAGCAGAGAGGAAAAAAGAAAAAAGGATCAAAAGAAATGAGGACAACCTCAGGGACCTCTGGGACACGGTGAAACGCCCCAACATTCGAATCATAGGAGTTCCAAAAGAAGAAGACAAAAAGAAAGGCCATGAGAAAACACTCGAGGAGATAATAGCTGAAAACTTCCCTAAAATGGGGAAGGAAATAGCCACCCAAGTCCAAGAAACCCAGAGAGTCCCAAACAGGATAAACCCAAGGCGAAACACCCCAAGACACATATTAATCAACTTAACAAAGATCAAACACAAAGAACAAATATTAAAAGCAGCAAGGGAAAAACAACAAATAACACACAAAGGGATTCCCATAAGGATAACAGCTGATCTATCCATAGAAACCCTCCAGGCCAGAAGGGAATAGCAGGACGTACTGAAAGTAATGAAAGAGAATAACCTACAACCTAGATTACTGTATCCAGCAAGGATCTCATTCAGATATGAAGGAGAATTCAAAAGCTTTACAGATAAGCAAAAGCTGAGAGAATTCAGCACCACCAAACCAGCTCTTCAACAAATGCTAAAGGATCTTCTCTAGACAGGAAATGCAGAAAGGCTGTATAAACGTGAACCCAAAACAACAAAGTAAATGGCAACGGGACCACACCTATCAATAATTACCCTAAATGTAAATGGGTTGAATGCCCCAACCAAAAGACAAAGATTGGCTGAATGGATACAAAAACAAGACCCCTATATATGCTGTCTACAAGAGACCCACCTCAAAACAAGAGACACATACAGACTAAAAGTGAAGGGCTGGAAAAAAATATTTCATGCAAACGGAGACCAAAAAAAAGCAGGAGTCGCAATACTCATATCAGATGAAATAGACTTTCAAATAAAGGATGTGAAAAGAGACAAAGAAGGACACTACATAATGATCAAAGGATCAATCGAAGAAGAAGATATAACAATTATAAATATATATGTACCCAACATAGGAGCACCACAATATGTACGGCAAACACTAACGAGTATGAAAGAGGAAATTAATAGTAACACAATAATAGTGGGAGACTTTAATACCCCACTCACAACTATGGATAGATCAACTAAACAGAAAATTAACAAGGAAACACAAACCTTAAATGACACAATGGACCAGCTAGACCTAATTGATATCTATAGGACATTTCACCCCAAAACAATCAACTTCACCTTTTTCTCAAGTGCACACGGAACCTTCTCCAGAATAGATCACATCCTGGGCCATAAATCTGGTCTTGGAAAATTCAAAAAAATTGAAATCATTCCAGTCATCTTTTCTGACCACAGTGCAGTAAGATTAGATCTCAATTACAGGAAAAAAATTGTTAAAAATTCAAACATATGGAGGCTAAATAACACACTTCTGAATAACCAACAAATCATAGAAGAAATCAAAAAAGAAATCAAAATATGTATAGAAATGAATGAAAATGAAAACACAACAACCCAAAACCTATGGGACACTGTAAAAGCAGTGCTAAGGGGAAGGTTCATAGCATTACAGGCTTACATCAAGAAACAAGAAAAAAACCAAATAAATAACCTAACTCTACACCTAAAGCAACTAGAGAAGGAAGAAACGAAGAACCCCAGGGTTAGCAGAAGGAAAGAAATCTTAAAAATCAGGGCAGAAATAAATGCAAAAGAAACTAAAGAGACCATAGCAGAAATCAACAAAGCTAAAAGCTGGTTTTTTGAAAAAATGAGCAAAATTGACAAACCATTAGCAAGACTCATTAAGAAACAAAGAGAGAAAAACCAAATTAACAAAATTAGAAATGAAAATGGAGAGATCACAACAGACAACACTGAAATACAAAGGATCATAAGAGACTACTACCAGCAGCTCTATGCCAATAAAATGGACCACTTGGATGAAATGGACAAATTCTTAGAAAAGTATAACTTTCCAAAACGGAACCAGGAAGAAATAGAAGCTCTTAACAGACCCATCACACGCAAGGAAATCGAAACTGTAATCAAAAATCTTCCAGCAAACAAAAGCCCAGGACCAGATGGCTTCACAGCTGAATTCTACCAAAAATTTAGAGAAGAGCTAACACCTATCTTACTCAAACTCTTCCAGAAAATTGCAGATGAAGGTAAGCTTCCAAACTCATTCTATGAGGCCACCATCACCCTAATTCCAAAACCAGACAAAGATGCCACAATAAAAGAAAACTACAGGCCAATATCACTGATGAACATAGATGCAAAAATCCTTAACAAAATTCTAACAAACAGAATCCAACAACATATTAAAAAAATCATACACCACGACCAAGTGGGCTTTATCCCAGGAATGCAAGGATTCTTTAATATCCACAAATCAATCAATGTAATACACCACATTAACAAATTGAAAGATAAAAACCATATGATTATCTCAATAGATGCAGAGAAAGCCTTTGACAAAATTCAACACTAATTTATGATTAAAACTCTCCAGAAAGCAGGAATAGAAGGAACATACCTCAACATAATAAAAGCTATATATGACAAACCCACAGCAAGCATCACCCTCAATGGTGAAAAATTGAAAGCATTTCCCCTGAAATCAGGAACAAGACAAGGGTGCCCACTCTCACCACTACTATTCAACATAGTGTTGGAAGTTTTGGCCACAGCAATCAGAGCAGAAAAAGAAGTAAAAGGAATCCAGATAGGAAAAGAAGAAGTGAAACTCTCACTGTTTGCAGATGACATGATCCTCTACATAGAAAACCCTAAAGACTCTACCAGAAAATTACTAGAGCTAATTAATGAATATAGTAAATTTGCAGGATATAAAATTAACACACAGAAATCCCTTGCATTCCTATATACTAACAATGAAAAAACAGAAAGAGAAATTAAGGAAACAATACCATTCACCATTGCAACAAAAAGAATAAAATACTTAGGAGTATATCTACCTAAAGAAACAAAGGACCTATACATAGAAAACTATAAAACACTGATGAAAGAAATCAAAGAGGACACAAACAGATGGAGAAACATACCGTGTTCATGGATTGGAAGAATCAATATTGTCAAAATGGCTATTCTACCCAAAGCAATCTATAGATTCAATGCAATCCCTATCAAGCTACCAACAGGATTTTTCACAGAACTAGACCAAAGAATCTCACAATTTGTATGGAAATACAAAAAACCTCGAATAGCCAAAGTAATCTTGAGAAAGAAGAATGGAACTGGAGGAATCAACCTGCCTGACTTCAGACTCTACTACAAAGCCACAGTCATCAAGACAGTATGGTACTGGCACAAAGACAGAAATATAGATCAATGGAACAGAATAGAAAGCCCAGAGATAAATCCACGAACCTATGGACACCTTATCTTTGACAAAGGAGGCAAGGATATACAATGGAAAAAAGACAACCTCTTTAACAAGTGGTGCTGGGAAAACTGGTCAACCACTTGTGAAAGAATGAAACTAGAACACTTTCTAACACCATACACAAAAATAAACTCAAAATGGATTAAAGATCTAAATGTAAGACCAGAAACTATAAAACTCCTAGAGGAGAACATAGGCAAAACACTCTCCGACATAAATCACAGCAGGATCCTCTATGACCCACCTCCCAGAATATTGGAAATAAAAGCAAAACTAAACAAATGGGACCTAATGAAACTTGAAAGCTTTTGCACTACAAAGGAAACTATAAGTAAGGTGAAAAGACAGCCCTCAGACTGGGAGAAAATAATAGCAAATGAAGAAACAGACAAAGGATTAATCTCAAAAATATACAAGCAACTCCTGAAGCTCAATTCCAGAAAAATAAATGACCCAATCAAAAAATGGGCCAAAGAACTAAACAGACATTTCTCCAAAGAAGACATACAGATGGCTAACAAACACATGAAAAGATGCTCAACATCACTCATTATTAGAGAAATGCAAATCAAAACCACAATGAGGTACCATTACACGCCAGTCAGGATGGCTGCTATCCAAAAGTCTACAAGCAATAAATGCTGGAGAGGGTGTGGAGAAAAGGGAACCCTCTTACACTGTTGTTGGGAATGCAAACTAGTACAGCCACTATGGAAAACAACAGTGTGGAGATTTCTTAAAAACCTGGAAATAGAACTGCCATATGACCCAGCAATCCCACTTCTAGGCATACACACTGAGGAAACCAGATCTGAAAGAGACACGTGCACCCAGTGTTCATCGCAGCACTGTTTATAATAGCCAGGACATGGAAGCAACCTAGATGCCCATCAGCAGATGAATGGATAAGGAAGCTGTGGTACATATACACCATGGAATATTACTCAGCCGTTAAAAAGAATTCATTTGAACCAGTCCTAATGAGATGGATGAAACTGGAGCCCCTTATACAGAGTGAAGTAAGCCAGAAAGATAAAGAACATTACAGCATACTAACACATGTATATGGAATTTAGAAAGATGGTAACGAGAACCCTATATGCAAAACAGAAAAAGAGACACAGAAATACAGAACAGACTTATGAACTCTGTGGGAGAATGTGAGGGTGGGATATTTCAAAAGAACAGCATGTATACTATCTATGGTGAAACAGATCACCAGCCCAGGTGGGATGCATGAGACAAGTGCTCGGGCCTGGTGCACTGGGAAGACCCAGAGGAATCGGGTGGAGAGGGAGGTGGGAGGGGGGATCGGGATGGGGAATACGTGTAAATCTATGGCTGATTCATATCAATGTATGACAAAACCCACTGAAATGTTGTGAAGTAATTAGCCTCCAACTAATAAAAAAAATAAATAAATAAAATATAAAAAAAAAAATCCATGAAGTCTAATAAAAATGATCAGGGACATTGCACCAGTGTCCATGCTTTTTATTAGTGTATTGAAATCTCTACATTCTACAAAATATTCACATGAACTATCTATCCATTTGATTGTTGATTAGCCAAAAAACAAAGAAAAGGGGAAAATATCACACTATGTCAAAATAACATACAAGTTAATTTGATATCCCTACAGGTAAAGCCCTATGAGATCAAATATTTAATTTGGTATCAAATATTTAATACAATTCACTGGCTGGAGGAAGTCATACTTACACAGAATTCAATGGAAATAGGAACTTTCTACCTGGCATTCTTTTCATGAAAAAGTTGTTGTGCATGAGCACTTTACTTCCAATCCCAGTAAAAGAGGTATATTTCCTTAATACCAGGATAGAAAATAGTTAAAATCCTGGATACAGGGGTGTTTTAACTCTGAGAGGGTATGAAGGAAAAGAATAGATCAAACCAGTGGAATAAGTAGAGGCAGATTAGAATTAAAAGTACCCACTGCCTTTCAATAGTCTCATGATTTTGAATCTACGCAAAGTGAAAAAGTAGAATATTGGCTTGTGAGTACCTTGAAAGCAGAGATAGTCTCTTTATTCTACCACAAACTTGCACATAGAACATTCTCACATACAGTCAGAACTGGGAGGTTTTTCTGAAGAGCCTGGTGACAGCTTTTAGATCCTAAATAGTATTTTCTAAATATTCAAAGTGAAAATATTGTAGACCAAAGCTTGCCTTTTGATTAGCACACACATACTACCAGATTTTGGCTTCCCAGTTAGCTCAGTAGTAAGTTAGCTCAGTTAGCTCTCCATCTGACAAACAGGAGAAATGAGTTCAATCCCTGCATCAGAAAGATCCCCTGGAGTAGGAAATGGCAACCTGCTCCAGTATTCTTGCCTGGAAAATCCCATGGACAGAGGAGCCTCGTGGGCTACAGTCCATGGTGTCACAAAGAGTTGGACATGACTTAGTAAGTATACAAACAGAATCTTTTCAAGATCAAGATCCTGGTCTCACTTATCTTTTCACCACTGGTATTTAACACTGGCCAATTTTGCACACATTAAATCAAAATAGTGAGGAAAATGGCATCATCCTTACAAATAAAGGTAATGAGTAAATGTGAACATACATATGTGTCTGTATATACATAGGTATGTTTTTTATTGTATCCCAATATAGAGATACATATGACCAGCATGAATTTATGCTCTGAAAAGTGTGAAAATAATTGGTTTGGAATTAACAAAGTTGCTGACATTTAAATAGGCCAATGCTAGAGAAAAAGCACATTATTTTTGACTAAGTTGCAGGGTGAGCCCTTAACAATTAGGTCTGTGCACATACCCACACAACTGTAGAAGTCAGAAGTTTTTTAAAACTAGTTAAGAAGCACTAGTTGACCTTTCCTTATTTTCTTTTGAGTGCACCCTTATTAACATGCCCTTCAAAAACTGCAAACTACACAGAGACAAGAAAACACTGCTCTCCCAAAGAATTAGAAATGGATGTAAATCATGGATGGCTCTAGCCTACGGGATATTCACTCACACCTTGCTCCTTGCATAGCTCTTCCTTTATTTTCAACTCTAGAAAACAAAGTAAGAAAACCAAAAAAAATAGTAATTTGACCTAAATTTTTAAAAAACAGTAGGATGCCACTGTTCAGAGATACACAAGAATGTTAGCATTAAAATCACCATATTACCATAGCACAGGCGCAGAAGATGGCAAAAAAGACAACACAGCCTAGGAGAAACGGGTGCAAGGCCTCTGGGAAAGCCACCATTTGTGCATTCTTTCTACATTTCCATCATTGAACCAAAGGTTTGTGTTCACAGCAACACAAAGTATTTAATTTGGAAAGTAAAGTAGCAGCACCAAAAAAAAATCGAAAAAATGCCTATTCCATAATGGAGTATCTGCTGACAATACAACCATTATTGTAATTATGTTTTAGCTACTCATGGAAAAGTTCTCCACAAAACAAAAGATTCCAACAAGCACCTAAGTGGCTGTATTCTCCCTAAGAAGCATTGTTGTGTTTTCACAATGCCAAAAGTTCTACTATAAAATAGGGGAAGCCTCCTTCTTTCTTCCATATTATATCAAATGGAAGAGATATCATTGCTGATTAAGTTCAGGTACTGATAGCGATACTGGGCTCAGGAGTGAATGGCAGAGAATAGTCAGAAGAATATTGAAAAGAAAAAAGAAAGGTCTGCATCTCTGTGAATAAATCGCTCCATATGTCTGCTATAACTACCCTGGTTTTCTTCAAGAATGTTGTAGAATGTGCTTGTCCTAACCTCCTTAAGAAGATAGAGTACTAAATAGCTATTTACGAAACTCATCCAACATATCAAATATGCTGAAGAAAGACAGCAGGCAAGTTGGGGAAAATGTGGTAATGTGTCAAAGGACAGTCACAGAGCACACAGATGTATGAGGAAAGAGTTACATCCTTCTCAGGCCATGGTCTCATTTGCTCTCCATAAACGGGAGAAACATGAGATCAAAAAAGCATTTTAAAAAATAGTAAATTTCTATCTCACATTAGACAAAAAATCCATTCCAGGAGGACTGCAGTTTTAAATATGAAAGTAAAAACAATAAGGCTACCATAAAATAATGCAAGTGAATATGTTCCAGATGATTCTGAAGTTAAGAAATATTTCCCAAACAGAGGACAAAGGCACTAACCAAAGGAAAAAATCAATAAACATGATTACATTAAAATTAACTTCTTTTCATTAAAAAATACTATTAGGAAAGTGAAAAGTCAACCACAGGCTGGGAAAAAATATCTGCAACCCATACAGTGAACAAAGGACTCTTACTGAGAATAAATAGTCAAAACTCAATAGAAAAAGTAGGCAAGAGATTAGGAAAAAGAATTTAACAGGAAAGGATATCCAAATGTTCAACAAACATAGGCAAGGAGGCTTAACCATATTAGCAGTCAAGAAAAGTTAAAAACACACCTCTACAAACTCATCACAATTCAACTGAATGAAAACACAAATAGCTGAATAATCTTAGGAGCAACAAGCAGTCACATACTACTGACAGAAATAGAAAACAGTTTTGGATATCTGCTGGTATTATCTACTCATGTTAAAGACATCATAATGATTGACCAAGTAACTCAATATGTGCAAATATTAACCAAAAGACATAGGCAAGAACACTTGCAACATTATTCATAATTGCTGAAAACTGGAAACAGCCCAAATGCCCATTAACTTCAAAATAAATAAATGAACTATGATACAGTCATACAACAAAATTTATCGCACTCATCAAAATGAAGAAACTATACTCACAGGCAAAAATATAATGAATCTTACAGACATAACAAAAGAAGCCAAGTACAAAAGAATGCATTATCTATAACTTCATTCATACAGGCTTCCCTGATATCTCGGTTGGTAAAGAATCGGCCTGCAATTCAGGAGACCCCAGTTCAATTCCTGGGTTGGGGAAGATACCCTGGAGAAGGGAAAGGCTACCCACTCCAGTATTCTGGCCTAGAAAATTCCATGACAAAGAGACAAACACAACTGACCGACTTTCACTTTTCACTTCATTTACACAAAGTTTTTTAAAAAGCATACAAATCCAATCTAAGGTGTTAGAATTCAAATTAGTGCTTACTTCTGGGAGAGAGGGAGGATTCAGTTATTGGGAGGGGACATGAGTAGGGCTTCTAGGTTCCTGGCAGTGTTCTATTTCTTGAGTAGGGAGGAGGTTTCACAAGTAAGTTCATTTTGAGATAGTTAATTCAGCCAAACACTTAATATTTCTGCACTTTTCTATGTGTGTTATACTTCAATTAAGAGGTTCTTTTTTATTTTTTTAAGTGGCCAGATATAGTCTTTCTTTGGAGAAATAAGCAACAAGCCATTAACATACTCAAATTCTGTCAAACTACAGACTCTTTATCAAAATAATCTAATCTTCTTTTAGAAATGCATAGGCAATTGTCATTTTAAAATTCAGATTGTCTAGTTTTAAAGATGAATAAAGCAAGAGACTGAGTGATATGTCCAAAATGTAAAGGTCAGTAAGTCCCAGGATTGGGCACAAAAACTAGATTCTACTATTTCATGCCCTATACCTTATGTGTTATTGCTTTGAAGTTTTTGAGTAGGATTTTACTCACATCTTCAGTTCAGTTCAGTTCAGTTCAGTCGCTCAGTCATGTCCAACTCTTTGCGACCCCATGAATCGCAGCACGCCAGGCCTCCCTGTCCATCACAGACTCCTGGAGTTTACTCACATCTTCAAGCCACCAAGAAATCTTGTTTAAAGTCTCCATTGTGCTGTCAAGGAAGTATGCCTTGTGGAAAAGTACAAGCTGGTGAAAATGTCCCTCCCAAAAAGCCTCAGGGCAACTATGCCTGAGGTGCCATTCTGAGCACCTTATTTGCAAAAGGTCTCTGGGCTTTGAATAATATAACCCTGAGACCTAACCTCTGTCATATTACAGCAGTTAAATGAGAGATTTTGAAGTTAGAATTGAGCTTGAGTCCTAGCTCTGTCAGTATGTAATCTCTTTGAGTCTTATTTCCATACCTGTAAAACAGGGGAAAGTATATGTCTACCTTCTAGGACTGAGATGAGCAGTAATCTAAATTTCTTTCACAGAGTAAGTTAAATAATAGATAAATGATGTCCTTGGTTTATCATTCATATCAGTATCAGACTAATCCAAGCCCAACTTCTAATGCCGAAGAAGCTGAAGTTGAACAGTTCTGTGAAGACCTACATGACCTTCTAGAACTAACACCAAAAAAAAAAAGATTTCGTTTTCATCATAGGACACAGGAATGCAAAAGTAGGAAGTCAAGAGATACCTGGAGTAACAGGCAAGTTTGACCTTCAAGTAAAAATTGAAGCAGGGCAAAGGCTAACAGAGTTTTACCAAGAGAATGCACTGGTCATAGCAAACACCCTCTTGCAATAAAACAAGAGAAGATTCTACACATGGACATCAACCAGATAGTCAATACCAAAATCAGACTGATTATATTCTTTGCAGCCAAAGATGGAGAAGCTCTACACAGTCAGCAAAAAAAAGATCGGGAGCCAACTGTGGCTCAGATCATGAACTCCTTATTGCCAAATTCAGACTGAAATTGAGGAAAGTAGAGAAAACCACGAGGCCATTCAGGTATGACCAAAATCAAGTCCCTTACAATTATACAGTAGAAGTGACAAATGGATTCAAGGGATTAGATCTGATAGTAGGAGTGCATGAAGACCTATAGATGGAAGTCGGTAACACTGTACAGGAGGCGGTGATCAAAACCACCCCCAAGAAAAAGAAATTCAAAAAGGCAAAATGGTTGTCTGAGGAGGCCTTACAAATAGCTGAGAAAAGGAGATAAGTGAAAGGCAAAGAAGAAACAGAAATACATACCCAACTGAATGCAGAGTTCCAAAGTATAGCAAGGAGAGATAAGAAAGCCTTCTTAAGTAAACAATGCAAAGAAATAGAGGAAAATATAGAATCAGAAAGACTAGAGATCTATCTCTTCAAGAAAATTAGAGATACCAAGGGAACATTTCATGCAAAGACAGACACAATAAAGGACAGAAACAGTATGGACCAAAGAGAAGCAGAAGATATAAAGAAGAGGTGACAAAAATACACAGAAGAACTATACAAAAGAGACCTGCATGACTCAGATAACCACGATTACTCACCTAGAGCCAGACATCCTGGAATCGAAGTCAAGTGGGCCTTAGGAAGCATCACTATGAACAAAGGTAGTGAAGGTGATGGAATTCCAGTTGAGCTATTTCAAATCCTAAAAGATGATACTGTGAAAGTGCTACACTCAATATGTCAGCAAATTTGGAAAACTCAGCAGTGACCACAGGACTGGAAAAGGTAGTTTTCATTCCAATCCCAAAGAAAGGCAAAGCCAAAGAATGTTCATATCACCACACAAAATTGCACTCATTTCACACTCTAGCAGAATAAAGTTCAAAATTTAACAAGTGAGGCTTCAACATGAACTGAGAACTTCCAGGTGTTCAAGCTGGATTTAGAAAAGGCAGAGGAACCAGAGATCAAATTGCCAGCATGTGTTGGATGATAAAAAGCAAGAGAATTCCAGAAAAACATCTACTTCTGCTTCATTGACTACACTCAAGCCTTTGACTACGTGGATCACAAGAAACTGTGGGAAATTCTTCAGGAGATGGAAATACTAGACCACCTCACCTGCCTCCTGAGAAACCTATATGCAGGTCAAGAAGCAACAGCTGGAACCAGACATGGAACAAGGCTGTATATTGTACCCTGCTTATTTAACATATGCAGAGTACATCATGGGAAATGCTGGGCTGGATGAAGCACAAGCTGGAATCAAGATTGCTGGGAGAAATATCAATAACCTCACATATGCAGATGACACCAGCCTTATGGAAAAAAGCAAAGAGGAACTAAACAGCCTCTTGATGAAAGTGAAAGAGGAGAGTGAAAAAGTTAGCTTAAAACTCAACATTCAAAAAACAAAGATCATGGCATCCGGTCCCATCACTTCATGGCAAATAGATGGGGTGGAAATTAGAAACAGTGGACATACTTTATTCTCAGTGGTTCCAAAATCACTGCAGATGGTGGCTGCAGCCATGAAATTAAAAGACACTTGCTCCTTGGAAGAAAAGCTATGACAAACCTAGACAGCATATTAAGAAGCAGAAACATTACTTTACCAACAAAGTTCAGTCTAGTCAAAGCTATGGTTTTTCCAGTAGACATGTATAGATGTGAGAGTTGTACCATAAAGAAGGCTGAGCACCAAAGAATTGATGCTTTTGAACTGTGGTGTTGGAGAAGACTCTTGAGAGTCCCTTGGACAGCAAGGAGATCAAATCAGTCAATCCTAAAGGAAATCAACCCTGAATATTCATTGGTAGGACCGACGCTAAAGTGAAGCTCCAATAATTTGACCACCTGTTGTGAAGAACTGACTCATTGGAAAAGACCCTGATGCTGGGAAATATTGAAGGCAGAAGGAGAAGGGGACAACAGAGGATGAGATGGTTGGATGGCATCACCGACTCGATGGACATGAGTTTGAGCAAGCTCTGGGAGATGGTGAAGGACAGGGGAGCCTGGCATACTGCATTCCATGGGGTAACAAAGAGTCAGACATGACTGAGCCATTGAACAACAACAATGTCCTTCGTACTGTCTCTGGTTTTAGTTATTGTTCTAATCCAATTAACTGTTGCTGTTTTCTGCTCCAGGAGATCATCCCAACGCAGGGATTGAACCTGTGTCTCTCAAGTTTCCTGCATTGGAAGACAGTTTACCACTAGAGCATGGCAGGGGCTTCCCTAGCAGCTCAGCTGGTAAAGAATCTGCCTGCAATGCAGGAGACCCCTGGTTCAATTTCTGGGTCAGGAAGAACCCCTGGAGAAGGGATAGGCTACCCACTCCAGTATTCTTGGGCTTCCCTGGTGATTCAGATGGTAAAGAATCTGCCTGCAATGTGGGAGACCTGGGTTTGATCCCAGGTCTGGGTTGGGAAGATACACTGGAGAAGGGCATGGCAACCCACTCTAGCATTCTTGCCTGGAGAATCCCCATGGCCGAGGTGCCTGGCAGGCTACAGCTCATGGGATCGCAAAGTGTCAGACACAACTGAGCGACTAAACACAACACATGGCAGGGCACAAAAGCAGTGAGCACCAGGCACCGCTTCTGAGGGAAAAGTCCTCAGACTCACAGTAGTCAGAGCTGCTGTGGAGAGAGGACAGCCTTCCCAGGGGCAGGGAAGGAACTTAGGTTCCTTGTGAGGACTTTTCTGTAGCTACGGAGAGAAATCTCAGTTTTCTACACATTACATGATTAGGCTGAGCACATCTCTGTACCCAAAAGCCCTTCAACACCTGAAAGACCAATTGCGAGTAAAAGTTAAATTATCTGTCTTAAATCCAAGTGAGCCAGAGTTAGATTAAGCAGAAGGATAAGGGTTCAAGTTTCTACAAGAAAACACTTCACTTTAACCTAGTGAATGTTATCTGTAATCTTAAAATTGTTGATCAGAGACTGATCAGTCTGTGAAAAATCATTTCGAAAACTAAAGAATAATTTATAGAACGGTAGTATCTGTCCATACAGAGTAAACTTCTGGAATTGGTCCACTCACCCACAAACTGAGGCATCATGGTAGGTCCCCAAGTGGAAAACACAACCACAGAAGGAAACAGGCTTCAAAATCTATCAAGGATAAATCGATCCAAAAAGCAATAGTAAATATCTCACAAGCTAAAAGATTTAGACTTAGACCAAGGCTTTAACTTCAAGTACAACAGAAATACCACATTAATTACTCATGTTTTGTTTATACTAAGAAAACTCATGAAAAAAATAGAAATAAAGTTTCACATATAATGAAACACCAGAAAAATCTAAAAGTCATTCCTACCAGATACTGTAATGCTTGAATCACAGGGGCTGAAGTTTTTAATGTTATATAGATATTTCCTTAGGCTGATATTTCATATAATATTTAAACTACGCAAGTTCCTTTGGTTTTCAACCCCCACCAAGTAGGAAATGCAAATACGGCTAGACATTCAGAAAAAGTTGATCTGCAAGGTTATTTGAATAACTAGAGGTTAAATGTATTGTGTCATTACTTTCAAAGTGAGTATTATATATTCTCTTCTAGATGTTTTCTTAGAAGAATTTTACTATTACAGACACCATTTGACAACTGATAATTTGAGGATCACATGATAAAAATCATATCTGCTACAATTTGGAAAAAATAGCAATAGGTTGTAAAGGCGGGCTGTGTTTACTTTGCTGCGTTTAGAATAAGGTAAGAGTGCCTATAACAAGTAAACAGTGGACAGGCTTTGTTCTGCTGGATTTAGATTAACCTTTACAAGCAATGCAGAATTAGATTATGAAAATAAATTGAAAATGGTATCTCCTTAGATTCACTTTGTACTCTGAATTTTCTTAAGCTTTTATGTGACTGTCAAATATTAGTTCAGGGCTCCATTTGTATTTGCAGCATTTTATCTTTTTTTTTTTTCTAAAAAGATAAGCACCAGTCTTCAGAGAAAGCTTCTGACGATTGGATACAAAAAACAACTCTTTCCTGAATGGTTAATGTTTCAAATATGAGCACAGATACCAGATGGCAAAAGGGGGAAAAAAGAATTCAAGTTGTTTCATTGTTCAATGATAAGGATTTTTCCATCTGCTGGTTCAATACTAACTTGGTTTACATTCACTTAGAGCCAATACAATTAAAACTCTATTTGAAGTGAAATGTTTCAGAAAAATAAAACTAGAAACCTGAGAAATCCTTCTCTGGATTACATCCATCCCTCAAATAATGAAGCTTTTATATGTGGGTGAAAATGTGAGTGCATGAAAAAAACAAAGATAACAAATACATTTTGAAACATTCTAAAATCACATGCATTTAAATAATTCTAGTGGAGACTACATGTGATTGAAATGTAAGTGGACATCTGCTAGAATTAAGAGTCATGATGAAATATAATGAATATAAAGTAAGAATATACTAGGGTAATGGTCACAAAGGATGAAATGGGAGGCTACTGGTGGGTGAACGATATGGTAGAAGTTAACAAGGAAACAGGTTAGAATGGTGAATCCACTGAGACCAAGGGCAGGTGATGAGGAGAAAAAGCAATCACTAGCCACAGCATCTTACAGGATAGCAGAGGTCTTACACACCAAAATGGACATAAAGCAGAAAGGAGTACCCAGAAACAACTAGAACTCATGAGAACAAGCATCAAGTAAGAACCATAAGCACAACAAGAGAGTTCTGGGGTCCCTCCTAGCAAGCTAACCTCACAATTCTATTATATTAGGACATTTTCTCCACAATCCTTTGATAGAAAGAGCTTCTACTCAAAATATAATATTCATAATATTAAGAAGTGGTTTTCCAAGGTAACCTTCCCTTCTGTCCTGAAAATACTGTGAAACTCAGTATCACTCCTTTGGTGATAAAAACTCTCCAAAGATGAGGGCCATGAATTATTTCCATTGTTCCTGATGCTTAGCACTTAGCATATGAGAGATATTCCACAAATATTTGATAATCCTAATAGAATGGATCCAAGAATTCCAACTTCTAAACTGATATTGCTCTATTTAACAGCCATTCTCTTCAATCAGAGGAAGCATATGAAGATCAAAGAAATATGCATATTTGTTTCTTTATCTTTTTTTTTGGTGAACTGTTCACAATAGTGTCAACCTAAATTTATTCTTAATAAATGAGGACAAATATAATGGATGAAAAAGAAAAGTCCCTTCAAGTCTGTAGCATGATTAAATTTGCTTCCTTCTCATCTTTTTAAAATGTTCTAATTCTGTGCATGATTTATAATACATGATGCATTAACCCATTAATCTAGGCATATAATTCATAAATAATTAAGCATAGTTGATGTGTGAAGAACTGAGAGCACAATCAAAAAGGTTTGAAGGCCATAGAATCCTGAATTCTTACAACCAAATGAGAATGAAAAGAAATATGTACAGAATTTAAGATATATTTCTATAATATATTTATATTTTATAATTACTACTTAAATTGCTTTCATTAAACTATACTTGTGTGATATATGGGCTTCCCATGTGCCGTTGGTGGTAAAGAACCCACCTGCCAGTGCATGAGATTTGAGTTCAATCCCTGGGTTGGGAAGATCCCCCGAAGTAGGGCATGGCAACCCACTCCATCATTCTTACCTGGAGAATTCCATGGACAGAGGAGCCTGGCAGGCTACAGTCTATGGGGTTGAAAAGAGTTGGACACCACTGAAGCAACTTAGCATGCATTCAGGCACGCATGTGTGATATATAATCTGGTTTGAAATGCTACTTAGACACAAAGGACTCAATCACTAATGTGGACCAAATACATGCTTGATGAATCAATGAATGATGAATGAACAAATGAACATCCTGCCAAGACTGGAAAACACTGTGATAAACTGAGCTATCAGTAATGTAGTATTTTCCAAAGTAATTTTCATCAAGCATTAGCTCTTGAGGAACTTTATTTTTAAAAATTCAAGTTTAATTAATTATTTTGTACATGCTGTACACTATAGCATACTCTTTCAGAACCACAGTATAGGTGAGTATTCTAAAGGCTCTGGAAAATCCTGCAAAGTAGAAATCTGTTTATTCCAGCATTTCCCATTTCCCCAGTTTAGGTGACTAAAGCATTTCCCCCCATCCATAATATCCATCAATTACCCATGAGGAATAGTGTTCCTCAGAAGGTATTTGGTGAAATCCTATTTTAATGGGATTCAACCTTAAAACTGGAAACTTGACTGAATATGGGGTCATTATTATTGGTTGTATGTCAAACTAAAGGACAACTCAAGCCATTGTATAAGCATGTCTGTGCTATGTAATGTCATTAGTAATGACTTGGACTGTAGATATAAGCAAGGGTGCTCATTAAATTACCTACTCTCATCTACAAGGATGACCTTCACAAGTATGCTATTTAGAGGAACTTGTTTTTATCTCAGTTATTTAGATAATATAAGTATACAGAACCACTATTAAAAGGGGAAAAGAAAAAGGAAAAGACCTATTTAAAATATTTACCATGTATCAGGTTTCATAGTAGAGACTTTAATTTTTTAATATTTAAATTTCTGAACAATTGTATTGGCTATTGTTTTCCCCTTTTACCAATGAGGAAGTTGAAAGTCAGAGAGGCACACATTCTTAATTGATGGAGCCCAAGGTGACTATTCAAGTTACCATCTAAATTACAACACTTTTGAAGATGTCCCACAGTTATTCTGGGACAACATTCTTAGCTTAACTTGTTTTTTCCAGCACATCATACGGGGACATGACTTGAATCCAGATCTCTCTAACCTATCTTCTTTCCATTACATCTTGTTGCTTTGAGATAAGAATAGTGTTTAAATGATGTCAAGATTCCTTTACTATGTATATATATATCAAATCACCAGGTCATATACTTTAAATGCTTCACAACTTTGTTTGTCAATTATACCTCAATAAAGTTTGAAAAAAAGAATAGCTTAAAAGCTGCTGAATAATCATAAACAACAAAAAAGAATATAACAATACTGCTTTAAAAATATTTTTAGCTGCATATACAGAAAAGGTAAAAAGGGTGATCAAAACAGCAAAGAAAATTGTATCTTCCACCAATGCAGAGCTGTCTTTAAAAAATTCTCACATGAAACCAGACATATCCTAATAGCAGTATAACATATAATGGCTGAAAATAATCCTTTATACCAGGTGTAACATCACTTAAACTCTTTAAAATTACTATGTTGCTTTTTATTTCATTACATATAAGGAAGATGTCAAGAAACTGGAAAAACATCCAGAAAATAGCAATTAAAATGGCTTAAAGGGCTGTAGTATAGAAGTCGTGAGAAAAAAAAAAAAACTAAATGAGATAGAATTATGTAGTCTAAAGTGGAAAGTCCAAGAGATAACTTTAAAATTGCCTTCAACTGAATCAAAAGCTGCTGAAAAGAGATCTTCATCACCAAGAGGATAAAACAAAAGGGATGAGCTTTAATAACAAACTGTGAGATTTAGCATGTGGAATTATGTCAAGGTGGTTAAGACTATGAAATGGCACAAGTTACAAGGAGGCACCTCCCAGAGGCTTTGACTTCAAAGAAACAGTTACCAGCAATGCCTTACAGTGTTTGATTATAGCTTTTCTTGAAAACAGGGAGGAAGAAATAATAATTACCTTTTGTTACACAAGTCCTATGATTTCTTGCTGTGATTTTCCTGATTTTAATGTTTATGGCTTATATAAATTATTGGTCATTCAACCTACGCCATCACTTATGGTATAAAGTTTAAAACTTTATGATGTCTTGAAAATGTTTATTTGTATTTCTACCTATTCTTTCAGTATAATAAGTTGCCACCCCCTTAACACATCCTATGATTCTGCCATACTACCCAGAAAACCACAATGAGCACTTCAAGCCAAAAACTCCTAACATGGTTCCTTGCCATTATATATTATTTCCTCTAAACAAAGTGTAATTCTTCCTTCCAACCATTCCATCCTCCCACCCTGCCAAGCCCTCAGTCCATCCTACCAACCACACTCTTTCTCTAAGATAAAAATCAAATGCCTTTTCTCTGCTGCTTTAGGAGGTGATAACATCTCTCTGTCTGCATCCTTCTCCAACATACAAATTTAGTTTCTTCTTTCTGTACTCACAAAGTACATTTTTCCCACATTTATCATGGCACATATCACATTATTCTTAAAATTCTTTACTTACCTGACACCCTGAATAGACTGTGATCTATCTGATCAGTAAGAGAGGAGGAGCTGAGAACAGGATATAGTTTGGCCTAATTCTTTTTGTTTCTCAGCTACCTAGCACATAGTAGGTTGCAAATTTTTTGTTGACACCATTAATTAACTACCTGTTGCTTTCAAGGAAATATACAACATTCAAATTGCTGCTGTGGAAACCCTCCCGAAGGACTTCTCTTGGTCTTTAAATTCAATGCATTTAGAATTTGTTTTCCAAGTTTCTTTTAAAAGCATTTTTACTTTCAAACAATAGAATCAATAATGTATATTTAAATGCTCTGGAGCAAACGTGTGTCTGATCAACTCTGTAGAAACTACAGAAATACTCAGGGCTCTTAAAATAGTGAAGAACATATCTGTATAAAAGGGTGGTGAGACAGTGTAAATTTTATTCTCATCAAATTAGGTCCAGAAAAAGCTGGTGGCAGACACACAGGCATCTAGATCCCCTTTCAACTTTATTTGTATATGAATAAGGACAGCAGGGTTTTCCATGAGGAGAAATAGTACATAAAAATATTTTATTATTAATACAGACATAAAGCAATATCAGACATCTTAAATACAACTGGTCTCTTGTTGCCATTTGTAAGATGTTTGCTTTTTGATGTAAAGTTAATTTATTTCTCTACATTTGCAACACTTGTTACAGCATTTGCATCTTGAAGAAAATGAATAAATATATCAAGTGCTAAAATGCATACTTCAAATGCAGTGTTTACCTTTATACTTTCAAAATATTTCATTTTCATTTAAACATTTTTATTTGCAATTGGATTAATATTAGATACAATTATTTTTTATTGGACACTTCAAAGAGCAAGCAGGAATCACATATTTATACATTTTAATGCATTTGACTTTTGACTCAACATATATCCTCTCAAAAAGCTAAAAAGAGCTAAAGAGTAATAGCTTAAGGTAACCATATTTTGTTCTATGCAGCTAAAATGAGTTCAAATTTCTGGCAGTAAATTCAAGAAAGTAGAACTCAGTTCCCTAATATTCAGTTCAGTCGCTCAGTCATGTCTGACGCTTTGCGACCCCATGAACCACAGCACGCCAACCCTCCCTGTCCATCACCAACTCCCGGAGTCCACCCGAACCCATGTCCATTGAGTCGGTAATGCCATCCAACCATCTCATCCTCTGTCATCCCCTTCTCCTCCCGCCCTCAATCTTTTCCAGCATCAGGGTCTTTTCCAATGAGTCAGCTCTTCACATCAGGTGGCCAAAGTATTGGAGTTTCAGCTTCAGCATCAGTCCTTCCAATGAACACCCACGACTGAACTCCTTTAGGATGGACTGGTTGGATCTCCCTGCAGTCCAAGGGACTCTCAAGAGTCTTCTCCAACACCACACTTCAAAAGCATCAATTCTTCGGCACTCAGCTTTCTTTATAGTCCAGTTCTCACATCCATACATGACTACTGGAAAAACCATAGCCTTGACCAGATGGACCTTTGTTGACAAAGTAATGTCTCTGCTTTTTAATACGCTGTCTCGGTTGGTCATAACTTCCCTTCCAAGAAGTAAGTGTCTTTTAATTTCATGGCTGCAATCACCATCTGCAGTGATTTTGGAGCCCAGAACAGTAAAGTCAGCCACTGTTTCCACTGTTTCCCCATCTATTTCCCATGAAGTGATGGGACCGGATGTCATGATCTTAGTTTTCTGAATGTTGAGCTTTAAGCCAACTTTTTCACTCTCCTCTTTCACTTTCATCAAGAGACTTTTTAGTTCCTCTTCACTTTCTGCCATAAGGATGGTGTCATCTGCATATCTGAGGTTATTGATATTTCTCCCGGCAATCTTGATTCCAGCTTGTGCTTCCTCCAGCCCAGCATTTCTCATGATGTACTCTGCATATGACATAAATAAGCAGGGTGACAATATACAGCCTTGACGTACTCCTTTTCCTGTTTGGAAGCAGTCTGTTGTTCCATGTGCAGTTCTAATTGTTGCTTCCTGACCCACATACAGGTTTCTCAAGAGGCAGGTCAGGTGGTCTGGTATTCCCATCTCTTTCAGAATTTTCCACAGTTTATTGTGATCCACACAGTCAAAGGCTTGGGCATAGTCAATAAAGCAGAAATAGATGTTTTTCTGGAACTCTCTTGCTTTTTCGATGATCCAGCGGATGTTGGCAATTTGATCTCTGGTTCCTCTGCCTTTTCTAAAACCAGCTTGAACGTCTGGAAGTTCATGGTTCACGTATTGCTGAAGCCTGGCTTGTAGAATTTTAAGCATCACTTTACTAGCGTGTGAGATGAGTGCAATTGTGCGGTGGTTTGAGCATTCTTTGGCATTGCCTTCCTTTGGGATTGGGATGAAAAAAATATCTTCAACCTTTTCCTTTTGATTTCCACCTTGATGGCAGCATTTAGACTGGCATAAATCCCTCCCTTGTTTAAAAACAAACAGACTAACACAGAAATGTGTCATATTCTGGTTATTTCCTTAGTTCTCTCTGCCCTTTCACAGACCACCTTCTTGATACTTGTTTTTTCCTTCCCTCAACCCTGCAACCTGACTTTAACTCTTCTGTTCCACTGAACTTCTTCTTGTCAAAGGTGCCAACAACCTGCTCATTACTAAATCTGAAGTTGTTAAGCTCTTATTTTCTTGACTTCAGCAGTTACTGACCACTCCCTCCTTCTGGAAGTAGAATCTTCAAATTGTCACAATGCTATTCTTCTCCGTTACTTTTCACTCCTCAGTCACATTCATGGGCTTCTCTGTCTACACCCATCTCTTGAATGTTGTACCTTTCAGAGCTCTAGACTCTTCTCATTCTCATACCTTCTATGATTGATTATTGGAAAATTGCCCCCAGTGAATTGGTGAAATCACATTCCAGGCCCCTATCACAATTGGATGGGCTTATGAATTTCCTGGACAATAGAACTGATTGGAAATGACACTGCAAATTCTAGGGCAGCAGTGATCATCTTACAGCTTCTGCTTTCCCAGTTTTGCTACCCTGAGATGCCATGAAAGGAATTTGGGGCTATCCTCCTTGAAGATAAAAGTCCATGTAAAGAAAAAGTCCCTGGAAGATGAAAGACTATGAGACAAGAGAAAGGTCTAGCCAGTTCACATTCATTCCAACCATCCTAACCCAGGTATCAGGCATGTGAGTAAGGCTACACTGCATCCTTGGTCCCAAATGTACCACAGGCTGACTGCAAATGTATAAATGAGCCTAGCCAACACCATATGAGACAGAGACAGAGAATATACATACACATACATATATATACACATATATCTGAGTCACTTTGCTATACAGAAGAAATTAACAAAACATTATAAATCCATTGTACATCAATAAAAATCTTAAATAAATTATAGAAACAGAGGCAAGCTGCCTAACCATGCCCTACCCAGACCATAGAAATATGAGCAGGATTAGGCATCCTTGTTTAAAACCACTAAGTTTTGAGGTGGCTTGTTATGCTACAATAGTCAACTGCTACACCATCCACTGTTGTTTTTGTTCAGTCACTAAGTCATGTCCAACTCTTTGCAACCCCATGGACGCAGCACGCCAGGCTCCTCTGTCCTTCACAATCTCTGGGAGCTTGCTCAGATTCATGTCCATTGAGACGGTGATGCTATCTAAGCATCTCATCCTCTGCCACCCTCTCCTCCTTTGCCTTCGATCTTTCCCAGCATCAGAGTCTTTTCCAATGAGCCAGCTCCATAAGCAAGCACAATCCCCTCCATGGCTTCAGTTCCTGTCACTGCCTGAAGGCCTCTAAATCCAAAACTCCGGTTTGGCCTTTCCTCAAATTCCAAGTCCAGGTATAAAACTGCCTACTAAATTTTTATGCTCGAATGTCTGTAGAACTCTTAAACCCTACATTTCTAAAAACTACTCTATCTTACCTCCAAAATACTTGTTTATCCTATGTTGCATTTTTTCAGAATGGCATTTCTGCCTACAATGTGGCCCTAGCTAGAAACCCAAGATTATCCTTCACTTTTTTTCCTCAATCCAATTAATTTTTAAATATAATCATTTCTACCACTAGATATTCACTACTCTGTTAGAGATATCAACTTCATCTTCTGTGTGACTTTAGAACATAATTATCTCTCAATGATGAAACTAACTTCTCTCAGAGTCTTCTGTTATGATTTCAATGCAATTCTCTCAGTAAAAACAGACCCAACATTTTAAAAGCTAATCAATCTAATCAATAGTCTAATCAATCATTTGCCTATGTAAAACTCTGCAACAGTTTCTTCTTATCTATGAATAAAGTTAAAATTTTCTTACACAGCTAAAAAGACCTCCACCATCTATCTCTCTAGAGATAGATGAAACCTTTCTATCTCTCTACCCTTCTCCCCACCTCCCATCACCACTAGAATCCAGTGCTTCTGCCCTCAAGGTCCATATATGTTATCCCAAATAACAATGATGTCCTTCTTTTTATGACTGATTAATATACTATTATATATCACATTTTCGTTATTCATTTATCCATTGATGAACTTAGGTTGTTTCCACATCTTGGCTATTACGGATAATAGTGCAATCAAAAAGGAAGAGCTAGTATCTTTTTGAAATCCTGATTTCATTTATTTTGCAATAAACACCTAGAAGGGGGATTGTTAGAACATATGGTAGGTCTATCTTAATTTTTTAAGGAAACTTTATACAGTTTTCCATAGTGGCTGCCTCAGTTTACATTCTCATCAACAGTGCACAAGGGTTCAAATTTCTCCACATATTAGCCAATCCTTGTTATCTCTTGCTTTTGTTTTTGTTTTTTATAATAACCATCCTGCCGGGTGTGAAGTGATATGTCACTGTAGCTTTGATTAGCATTTTTTTTCCCTGATGATTAGTAACATTGAGACTTTTTTCATATACCTGTTGACCATTTGTATAACTTCTTTGGAGAAATATCTGTTCAGTCCGTAGCCCATTTTTAAATTGAAATATCAGTTTGGTTTTGGATTTTCTGTGTGTGTGTGTGTGTGTGTGTGGTTTTTCTGCTATTGAACTGTAGGAGTTCCTTATATATTTTTGATGTTAACCTTTATCAGATATATGGTCTGAAAATGTTTCTCCCATCCCATCGGTTGCCCTTTCATTCTGCTAATTGTTTCTTATTGTTGTGCAGAAACTTTTTAGTTTGAAGTAATCCCACTTGTTTACTTCTGTTTTTGTTGTCCATGCTTTTGATGTCATTTCTATGAAATCATTGTCAAGAAGCTTTCCCCCCATGTTTTCTTGTAGGAGTTTACAGTTTCTGGCATTATGCATCTGCATTTTTCCTTTAATAGTGACTCACTTCCATTCAAACCATAAGACTAAAGTTTCTCACTGTCCAAAGAGAGCATGTCATAAAGAAACCAGAGGAAAAAAGAAGGTAAATTCTAAATTTTTACTCCTACTAGATGTCAGACAGAAAATTCAAGAATAGATGAAGATAGATTCAGGTTGTAGAAATAATTATCTGTTTACCCAGACTAGATAGAAATCCCAGGAGTTTGAAACTGTAGGAAAACAAATTGGGTAGAAATTGTAAGTAGGAAACGAGAAGGCTTAGAAAGAAGGCCATACTGGTGTAGGAACTGTGCTTGAGATCCTGCTCCATGTCCTCACTCCTAGGTGAGCTCAAGGCATAAGAGAATCACAGCACTCCCAGAAAGTTCTGGGATTCAGATAAGACAGGATGTCAGCCTGATTTCCTATGTGGTTGTCCTGGAAGTTGTCAAACACTACAAAGTGTTCATGACAACCTGTCCCTGCAATAGTACAGAGAAGCTACAAGAAGTTCTCTGGCAGATGGGCAGTTTGACAGGGCACGGGAAGCAACCAAACATTTTCCCAAATGAGTTGAGTGGATACACCTCTGAATGCAAGTGGACCCGTAGGCTAAGAAGACAACACAGAAGTAGCATGAGTTTGGATTTTGTATTAGTTTCCTAAGGCTGCCATAACCAAGTTCCACAACCCTAGTGGCTTAAAACAACAGAAATTTATTTCTTCAAAGTTCCAGAGGCTAGAAGTCCAGAATCAAGATGTCATAGAGCTATCCTTTCTTAAAGGTTCTGGAGGAGAGTCTGTTCCATGACTTTCTCTTAGCCTCTATGTCATCAGCAATTTGGACATCCCCTGCCTTATAGCTGCTTAGGCCCAATCTCTTACCTCCATTGACACATGACCTTCTCCTCTCCTGTCTTCACTTTTAAGAAGGTACTAGTCATACTGGATTAGGGTTTCACTCTACTCTAGAATGACCTCTTCTTAACTAATTACATCTGCAATGACCCGATTTCCAAATAAAGTCACATACTGAGGTAGTGGGGGTTAGGACTTCCACTAATCTTTTAGGAAAACACAATTCAATCTATACGTGATACCCCAGAAGATTCCAGTGAGGAGATCTGGCCATGACCATGGACCAAAGAGGGCTTCCCTGGTGACTCAGGTGGTAAAGAATCTGCCTGCAATGCAGGAGATGCAGGTTACACCCCTGGGTCAGGAAGACCCCTGGAGAAAGAAATGGCAATCCATTTCAATATTCTGGCCTGGGAAATCCCATGAACAGAAGAGCCTGGCAGGTTACCATCCACAGAGTTGCAAAGAGTCAGACATGACTGAGTGACTAACACTGACTTTTTTCACTTTTCAAGGACCCTACAGGACTGTAGCATCTTATGGATACCCACTTAGAAGACAAATGGCCCTGAATCAAATATCGTTTCCAAATCCAATGCTCCAGAGCCTCTAGAACTTAGACTAATTCTTGGAAAAAAGGAGAGAAGTTAAAGAGGAAATCCTTACTTAAAAGACTTTAACCCTAACATGCCTGGGTTTATCTTGAATTAAGATTATTTTTCACTGTTGCAGTCAAGTACTATGAGGGTTCCAAAAATAAAACTAAATGGAGGTATTTTTAAAAGGTGTTACAATCCTGGCACTATTAAATTTGCTAAAATAAATATCATGACAGTCATAAATCCATCCATTTTGACAATTCTAGGTGTGAGAGATATGATCTTAGAGGAAATGATTTCAGTTTTTCACCATTGAAAAATGGTAGCTGTAAGTTTGTCCTATATGGCCTTTATTATGTTGAGGTATGTTCCGTCTATGCCCACTTTCTGAAGAGTTCTTATCATAAATGGGTGCTGAATTTTATCAAAAGCGTTTTCTGCTGTTAGTCTTCTTAAACCACAAACTTTATAAAGACCACAAAGGGATTAATTAAGAGTAGCTAATGTAATGAAAACTACATATAAACGATTTACTTAGGCAAACTACAAATTACAAAGTAGTTCTTTTATTTTTTAAATCCCACTTCATTAAAGAATTTATGACCTTTCATGCCTGGTTTGACTAAGGAAATTTCCCCTCCGCTCCTTTGCTTTCATTGTTCAGTTTCTACCTTATCAACTTTATTGGTATTTTCCATAGTTCATTTTCAACAATATATACCATCAAGATTCTACCTTGAAACATTATAGTTTTTATTTTTTCTTCATGAGAAGTATCATTCTTACAAGACCCTAGACAAAAATATTTGTTTTCCAACATGCTCTGAAAATGCCTGACACTAGCTCCTATGAATGTGGCAACGGCATAGCTGTGCGTTCAGCACAAAGTGATCTGCCTTTCTGGCTGAGCAGCCCATAGTTCAGAAGTTGGAACATGACTTCATACCTCAGTGCATTCATTTGAATGTCAGCTCTGCCACTCACTAGCAGTGTGACCTAGGATATATACTTAACCTTTCTCTGCCCTAGTTTTTTAACCTATAAATTGTGCCTACCTCATAATGTTGTGCAAATTAATTATTGTGTTATCACTTATGAAGCACTCAGAATCAAAGTCAGTTGAAATAGTAAGCATTTGATGTTTGTTGTTTTTATTGTGTTATCACTTATGAAGCACTCAGAATCAAAGTCAGTTGAAATAGTAAGCATTTGATGTTTGTTGTTATTAAAATGTAAAGAAGTAGTTCAAATCTTTAAGAAAAAGATAATCTAAAATGGGTCAAAGTAGGAGTAGGCAAATCACAAAAAATGGAAATCTAAATGATCAATAAATAATGAAAGTATACCACTGCAATAGTGGTAAACAGGGAATATGCACATTAAAACAAGATATCAAATCTTGCCTATTGGATGACAATTAAAAATCTATAACATTCACTGCTGATAACATTCATTATAAAACCTAGAAGAACCCACATATTCACTGATTACTAGTGTATTTTTATATTGTGAAAATTTTAAATAATGATATTAAAAATTTTCAATATGTATATATCCTGAGTATTTTCATTTCTGGGATTCTAACTGACAAGTCAGAGAAAAAGAAAGAAAAGGAAAATAATCAGCAACATTAAATATTCTTAAAACCTTAGTCAAAAATAACTCTAAAATGTTTATGACAATCTCTGTAAACAACTAGAATGCCCATATACAGGGAAATGGTTGCCTAAATCATGGTATATTAATTCTAAGAAATACTAAGTAGTTATTTAAAACAATGTAGATCATTATGAATTAAATTAGAAACAGGCCCACAATATGCTAATAAGCAATGGATGGATAGATAGATAGATGTATATACATATAAATATGTAGAAACACATAGTCCCAACATGGAGTTGCTATATATATGTGTGTGAGTGTGTGTGTTTGTATTAAAGGAAATAGTAGTTTACAGTGATTATATTAGAAAATGGGATTAGAAAGGGAAAGTAAGAGACTTTCAATGTCACTTTTGACTATGTATTGTTTGGATTAGTACAGTGAGTAGGTATTATCATTACACAAAATTGAAAAAATGATTAAGAATGAAGAAAACAAACAATGAATATGTAATAAAAATCAAAAATCAACTACTACAAATGTACTTTTTTCAAGGCACAAAGGAACTGTTCATTAGTTACATATAAAAATGTTTCCAAAATATTCAACAATGGAAAATAATTCCAAACTATAGAGTTCTTTCAAAAGTTTAGCACAGAGTTAAATCAATCAAAGTGAATTAAATCCTTTTATGCTCACTCCATCTATCAGCAAAGGCTTACATATCATCACGGCACAAGGAGAAAAGGGAACATACACTGCTGTGAGTTGGAAATGTAGTTGGGATTTTTCTCCCTAAGAGGAAAAGGTAAAATTAAATTTTCTGAACATTTGTAACAGGTCTTGGGATAAATACTAAAAGGCCGCCTAGAGTAGGGAAGGAACCTATCGCAGCGGATAGAGGCGCGGTGCAGAGCACTATTTCTCTGAAGGATGAGAAGTATGGGAGAAGCAATGCCTCAAGAATAAAACAGCTGGGACCTGATCAGGATCTAAGAAGCAGAAAACAGAGGCTATCATAAAGCATATTCAGTATTTATTTCACTGACTCTAAGAAGTATAGTTTGTCACCTTTTAATATCCCTGAAATTGAGTCTTAGTGGCATGTTATAGCCACTGCCAGCCAGGTGACAGTTCTGACATGGTTGTCATTGCCTTGATTAAATTTATTCACATTGCCTTCATTTCCACTGAGTCTTAAGTATTTTTGGTGCGACAAGTGTTTAGTTTATTCATCATTTAAAATGTTTTTCTATAGGCTTACATGATTTAGCATCGGAGCAGAAGTCATTATATACACAAAAATATACAGAAATAGAAGAGTGGGAATAAATTTGATCTAGTGAGGCAAACATTCAACATACAAGAATGACTTGAGCCCCATGTTTTCTTACTAATAATAACCATGTGTTTACAGACCTAAGAAAATACACAAAAGTATATGTAGGTTAGGTTTTGTTATTAAGATGCATACAAAGGAGCTAGCTATCACATGCCAAGCAGAGGAAGTGAAAACACAAATCGCTAAATGCCCTGGCATTGATGAATGAGTGGCTGGTGTAAATGATCCGTGTGTCACGCAGGACTGTCTTTAAAGCATCACATCTCAGTGGAGAGCATTTTTTTCCTCAGTAGAACATAGTTCAATTGTGTATCTTTCAATCAATGGCGTCACAGATTTACTAAAATGTGAGTAAAATATATTTTTCAATATTGAAAATTTTTAAAATTATTGGCTTCTTGATAAGAAAGAAAAAGAGGAGGGAGCAAGGAAGGGAGAGAGGGCGAGGAGAAAGAAAAGAGGGAAGGAGGGGAAAGGGGGAGGGAGGAAGAAAGCAGGCCAGAAACAATCTTTCAGGATAGCAGAAATAGAAGTACTTCATAACTAAGCAGAGAAAAAGAGGTGGGCATGGGAGGTGGATTGGAATCTCTTAGGAAGGAAGCAAGAAAAAGTTTGAGAAGAATTGGTTTAAGATACCCACATTACATTTATGGTTCTTCTATCTATCTTTTGGTGCTTCCTAGGGGGCTCAGTGGTAAAGAATCCATCTGCCAAGCAGGAGACACAGATTGGATCCCTGGGTCATAAGATCCCCTGGAGGAGGAAATGGCAACCCACCCCAGTATTCTTGCCTGGGAAATGCCATGGACAGAGGAGCCTGAAGGGCTATAGTCCATGGGGTCACAAAGAATCAGACATGACTGAGCGACTAACAGACGTTTTACATGTCTCTGGGCAAGGCACTAACCTCTCTCAGCCTCAATCCCTCTTCTATAAAACAAATATAATAGTACCTACACTAGAGACTTGGGAAGATTAAAAGTAGCAAAAATACATAGTCTATAAGGCACTTGACTTGTAACTGCTCATTAAATGCTGTGTTTTCTCAAAGAAAGTTACCATATTTAAGTGAAATCTTGCTGGGAGATTTATGTCATCTACCTATAAAGGAGCTTAGTGACTCAGATGGTAAAGCGTCTGTCTGCAATGAAGCAGACCCGGGTTTGATCCCTGGGTTGAGAAGATCCCCTGGAGAAGGAACTGGCAGCCCACTCCAGTATTCTTGCCTGGAAAATTCCATGGACTGCGCAGCCTGGTAGGCTACCGTCCATGGGGTTGCAAAGAGTCGGACATGACTGAGAGACTTCACTTTCACTTTCAAGGTGTTAAAATTCCAACCTTGAAACATTGGTATTTAAGATTTTAAAACTGGGCAGTGAGCTGATTTGATGTGATGTCTCTTTTCTGATGTGCTTTAATCGCAAATATTTTCCTGAATATAATTCTTCTCTTGGAAGCTGTCACTAGCTGAGAAATAGTCACCCTCACCTGCTGTTTTCTCTAAAATAAGGAACTGGGAAGCAGCCTGGGGAAAAGACCTCTTCTGTCAGAAGTGATAAATCAGAGTGTATTTTTTCATTGATATCTTAATTTTCATCTCTAATTATAACTTAGAAAAGACTTTGGGAGGGAAGATCAAACCAAGGAAAAGTTTACTTTTATATATTTGAGAGGGAGAGATTAATCTCCAGGAAAATTAGAGGACAGCCATCCTTGTTTATCCTGTATCCTTTTAGTCTATGT
Source organism: Dama dama (assembly GCF_033118175.1). Classification (NCBI taxonomy): domain Eukaryota; kingdom Metazoa; phylum Chordata; class Mammalia; order Artiodactyla; family Cervidae; genus Dama; species Dama dama. The sequence continues at coordinate 28,882,427 of NC_083709.1, forward strand.
TGCATTTCAACCATCACCAGAGGTGCTAATCATATTAAGGTCAAAATGTCAGAACACATAAAATGTCACAACAATACAATAAATTGGTTACTTTAAAGAACATAAAGTCATAAAGTTTTTAACAGTTTTCTAACTGTCCAGATGTATGACTGAACTCTTCTTTCCAAATTCTTATTGCAGAAGGATACCCATATAGGATTGTGGACAAGGATTATGCCTCTCTCCAGAAATGCTAAGAGACTTTTGCTTCCATTCTTCTCTGATTCATCTTCCTCTTAGGGTTCTCCCACCAAGATTATTACAACCAGAAAAGCAGCATTCAAGGAGGTGCTTCTCTTTCATTTATGCATTGAACTAAGATTGCTGAAAGATCTCATATTTGGGTTCACTTAGAATCACTAAAACACAGTAAAACTCTGAAGAAATTTTACAAGGAAAAATTAGAGAAAACAAAATGTAAATAAATGATAGCATGAGGGAAGAATAAGGTGTGATTCCTTTTTATTTAACCACATAGACACACACTGACTATCTGCAGAGCGCTATCTACGTTGCCAAGAGCTCAGAGTTCAGTGCGTGAAGCAGATACATAAACGTATAGTTAATATCGAATATTGTTAGTGCTAAAACAGATGTATGGAAACAGTTATACTCTCCTGAAAGCATGTTTTAAGGTTTTCTGGCCTTACCTTGTTCCTATTCTAACTTGAGACCTACATTTTTAATTCAAAGGACCTCAAAGTTTTCAGGACACGTGCCTAACTCCATCACTTTCTGAATCCCAATCCACCTCCACATTTAAAGTATCATTTCATGCACAGCATCAACAATTCCACTCCTAGACACATTTCTTTGCAGTCAACATGAAGACTCTATTTCTATTCCATTTTCTCCCCACTTCTTAGAAAGTAGAATATAACAGTTAAGAATACAGGCCTGGGATTGAGTCCAGCCTTCATTATTTAACAGTGTGACCCCAGGCAAATTATCTGACTTCTCTGAACTTCAGTTTTTATCCCTTACCTCTTAGGTTTATTTGTAAGTATTAAATGAGATAATGGATAAAAATGATTTACTGAATCTATTGCATAATCAATTTTCAATAAGAGTTCACAATTTATTACATTACTCTTCCCCAGTTAATTAATCCAAAAAAAAGCTCATCATACAAGTAAGACCTAATTCTCTCTTCTCAGAGAATGCTATTATCTTCAGTCTCATGCAATAGTGCCACACATTAATCATACCATTTGCTTAACAAGAGTTACATATTTACTATTTCCTGGTTGTTATTTAACCCATACCAAGCATTTATTGAAAATACTAGGTAGGTTTTGGAGTAAACTAGCTTCTTGAGGACATTTAAACACATTTAATAATAGCAACTACCTATTGGGAAATGCCTTTGTGCTACTGCCATATGCTCTTTCAGAAATTTAGTATTTCCCCATCAACAGGTGGGCCTTTATTTCCCTTCCTTTCGAAACTGAATGTGATATTGTGACTAAGTCAACAAGAATGTAGCAAAAGAAACATGACTTTTAAGGGTTGAAGACTGTAGCCATCTCTGGGGATGCTTGCTTTTGGAACCCAGCCATTACTCTGTAATTGAGCCAAGTAAACACGTGGAAAGATGATATACGGTATTCTCACCACAGCTCCAGTGATGCCCTCAGTAACAGCCAATATCAATCCCCAAACAAGTGACCAAATGAACCCTGAGATGGTGACAGCCCCAGCTTTCAAACTGACCCAACAGATTCTATGTGTAACAGAGATGCACTGTTCCCACTACTCCCATTGTCCTCCCTTCCACTATTCTTTCTTTTTTCACACTAGTCATTTTTTATCTAAATCTAGTTCTTTATCACTCCACACCGACAGCATTTCATAAAGATCATAACTACCATCTCTGCTTCCCTCTACTCCCCTAAAACAATCCAACATATAACTAATAATAAATCAATACTCCTGAAATATTAATTTTCTCCTATCACATATCTATTTCAAAAAACTCAAGAGCTTCCCATAGTTGGGTACAGTATGTACAACTGCATAAACTCCAGGTTCAATTCATTCACTCAGTCAGTAGTGTCCAACATCTGCAACCCGATGGACTGCAGCACGCCAGGCTTCTCTGTCCATCACCAACTTCTGGAGCTTGTTCAAACTCATGTCCATTGTCAATGATGCCACCCAACCATCTCATTCTCTGTCATCCCCTTCTCCTCCTGCCCTCAATCTTTCCCAGCATCAGGGTCTTTTCCAATTAGGTCTTTGCATCAGGTGGCCAAAACGTTGGAGCTTCAGCTTCAGCAACAGTCTTTCCAATGAGTATTCAGGATTGATTTCCTTAGGATTGAATGATTTGATCTCCTTGCAGTCCAAGGGACTCTAAAGAATATTCTCCAACATCACAGTTCAAAAGCATCAATTCTTTGGTGCTCAGCTTTCTTTATGGTCTAACTCTCACATCCATATGTGACCACTGGAAAAACCATGGCCTTGGCTAGATGGACCTTTGTTGGCAAAGTAATGTCTCTGCTTTTTAATATGCTGTCTAGGTTGGTCATAGCTTTTCTTCCAAGGAGCAAGCATCTTTAATTTCATGGCTGCAGTCACCATCTGCAGTGATTTTTAGTTCAGTTCAGTCACTCAGTCGTATCCAACTTTTTACAACCCCATAGACTGCAGCACGCCAGGCCTCCCTGTCCATCATCACCTAATGGCATTTACTCAAACTCATGTTCATTGAGTTGGTGATGCCATCCAACCATCTCATCTTCTGTCATCCCCTTCTCCTCCCGCCTTCAATCTTCCCCAGCATCAGCGTCTTTGCAAATGAGTCAGTTCTTCCAATCAGGTGGACAAAGTATTGGAGTTTCAGCTTCAGCATCAGTCCTTCCAATGAGTATGCAGGACTGATTTCCTTTAGGATGGGCTGGTTGGACCTCCATGCAGTCCAAGGGACTCTCAAGAGTATTTTTCAACATCACAGTCCAAAAGCATCAATTCTTTGGTGCTCAGCTTTCTTTATGGGCCAGCTCTCACATCCATACATGACTACTAGAAAAACCATAGCTTTGACTAGACGGACCTTTGTTGGTGAAGTAATGTCTCTGCTTTTTAATATACTGTCTAGGTTGGTCATAACTTTTCTTCCAAGGGGCAAGCATCTTTTAATTTCATGGCTGCAGTCACCATCTGCAGTGATTTTGGACCCCCCAAAAATAAAGCCTGTCACTGTTTCCATTGTTTCCCCATCTATTTCCCATGAAGTGATGGGACCAGATGCCATGATCTTAGTTTTTTGAATGTTGAGTTTTAAGTCAGCTTTTTCACTCTCATCTTACATTTTCATAAAGAAGCTCTTTAGTTCCTCTTCACTCTCTGCCATAACGGTGGTGTCATCTGCATATGTGAGGTTATTGATACTTCTCCTGGCACACTTGACTCCAGCTTGTGCTTCATCCAGCCTGGCATTTTGCATGATATACTCTGCATATAAGTTAAATAAGCAAGGTGACGATATACAGTCTTGCTGTACTCCTTCCCCAATTTGGAACCAGTCTGTTGTTCCATGTCCGGTTCTAACTGTTGCTTCTTGACCTGCATTCAGATTTCTCAGGAGGCAGGTAAGGTGGCCTGGTATTCCCATTTTTTAAAGAATTTTCCATAGTTTGTTGTGATCTACACAGGCCAAACTCTACTTCAATTTATCTTGAATCTTGGCATCATCTTCACTACACATTAAATTTCTGATGTAGCCATTCAGGATTATTTCCTGTCCCTTAATGGGACTTCACAAATCTGAACCCTTGCTCATAATATCACATGCTATAATGCCTTCATCAAGTGGTATGCAAGCCTTTAACTCAAATAGGCTCATGATTGTCAATTTTTAAATATTTAGGAGTTTTTTCAAGCCAGTTGTTAAATAATTAATAGCTTACAATTGGCTACATTGAAAGCAGTATTTACACCATGGAAATTGGAAAACAGTACAAATCAGGACATGGCAGAAGGGGAAGGGCGAGACAGTCTACCAGCACACCATAGCCCTCAGACCTCCAAATCATATCCCCGAATCCATCCACATCTTGGATCTCAGGTGAAGTAGAATCAAGATTTTCTTTGGTTGCTCAATGTGTACCCTTTAGCCTCTCACAGCATCTGTGAATTAATTATTTGTTCTTGAAGTCCCACTCTTTATAGAAGACACTTCCTCAATGGAGGAAGGAGGCTATTTTTGGCTTGGTTTAGTTTAGACATAACTTACAGCATTTAGTGGCATGCCATGTGTTTTGTAAGTATCCAAGAATTCAGAATAGGGCTGATATACTGAATCCCTTAAGGATGCTGTAGAAATTCCAGAAGTAGGTCCCTAAAGACTTTACCACAACTTTATCAAGTAAGAAAGATAGTTGTTCAGGGAAGATATTTTAAGTCTATATAATATTGATCTTTCAAGATTAGACTTGAAATTATTGGCATACAAACAAAGATACACACCACACACCAAAAAAAAAAAAACTTAATAAAATACAGACAGAAAAATCAGATAAAAGCAAAATGCATTTGTAATAACTAAAATATTAAATGCTATATTTAACTATTGCATTTTACCCTCAGCTTCCTGGCATCCAGGGCAAATAAATAAGAATATATCAAGTTACATTATTACAAATGTGAATTTCTTATTATAGAAAGGGGAAAACATTCATGGAAAGAGATAACATTTTCCTCTGTTAAATTCTATTAATAAAAGGCATGTATTTCTGAAGCTTTATATATGAGGCAATAAGTGATATAATGGATGAGATCTCCAAGGATCTTACAAAAGAGGTCCAAAATAAGCTGTTTCTTATAGTGGGCCTCAGTCACAACTAAGGGCATAAACTCAAAGCATAACTCCTTCAAGGTGTCTTTGTAATAGGCTAAGATAACTAATCCATGTGTATAGACACCTAATAGTTTAATATAATGTAAGGGAGATGAAAGTAATGTATATATAGTAATCTGGTAAATTATAGAAGTAGATAATAACATAATCCTTATACAACATCCCTATATGTCATTCCTTTCAAGAAGGCATTTAGTAGGAAATAAACAATTCCCAAGTCAGGAGTGTTGCCATTCTGTGAAAGATTCGGGTCATATCTGTCAAATTCCTCTCTCCAGCAAGGGCAGTAAAAAGATATATGCCTTAAAAGTGGTGATTCTTACCCAGAGAATCAGAGAAGAGGTCAAATACCAGAATGGTCTTGCAGTCAGAGAGCTAAAGCAGAAACTTATCCAAAAGAGGCCCAACACAACCCCAAAATCGATCAGTAACACAGAAAGGATGAGCACAAGAAAAAGAAATTTGTCATAAATTATGACAAGGAGATAGCAGAGATGAATATCAGAGTTGTGGAAGCCAAAACATGGCTGCAATTTTGCATGCCACAACCATTTGTGTGAATAGATGAGGCAGATACATTTAAAGAGATTGGATGAGATGAATAAAATCTACATTTTTAAAAAATAAGAAGGCAGTATGGCTACTATCCTTCCTATTAAAAATATCAAGTCATTTAACCAGCTATTCCCTCTGGTATGAAAGGTCATTCCAGTTTTCCATTATAACAGAAAAAGCATCTCTGTTAGATGTTTTTGCAAGAATTTTTCTCAGCTCTGGACTGCTTGAGCCAAACATTTAAACAAGTGCTTGATAGAGTCTCAGGAGTATCCACCAAGACCATGAGATAGACATTTTTATTTTGGTCTGAAATACTTTCTCACATGTATTACCAGTCACCTATTGTGGCAGGAATGCCTCCTTTATGCTCCAACAGATTAGTTGGCTCTAAATAAAATACATACCATGGCACCTGCCAAGATAAGTTAACTGCAGAATGACCCCCAGGCGACTGAAGGACTTAACTTGTTCACTGATATTGTCCAAGCAAATTGGTGAATGTCTGCCATAGGCAAATATCTTAACGTAGTAAATATGGAGCCATATTTTTTTTATTAAGAGGCAGATACTGGAATCTAGTCCCTCTTAAGGCCACCTCCACCATGAGACAATAAAACCAAGCCATCTTTATGCAGGATAATTTTCCTCCTTCTATGTATTATTATACATCCAAAAAAGATATCCTTTTCACTATAGGGGACAGGAATGCAAAAGTAGGATGTCAAGAAATACCTGGAGTAACAGGTAAATTTGGCCTTGGAGTACAGAATGAAGCAGGACAAAGGCTAATAGAGTTTTGCCAAGGGAACACACCAGCTATAGCAAAAACACACATCAACAACACAAGAGAAAATTCTACGCATGGACATCACCAGATGGTCAATACCAAAATCAGACTGATTATATTCTTTGCAGCCAAAATGGAGAAGCTCTATACAGTCAGCAAAAACAAGACCAGGAGCTGACTGTGGCTTAGAGCACGGACTCCTTATTGCCAAATTCAGACTGAAATTGAAGAAAGTAGGGAAAAACCACTAGACCATTTAGGTATGACCTAAATCAAATCTCTTACGATTATACAGTGGAAGTGACAAATAGATTCAAGGCATTAGATCTGATAGAGTGCCTGAAGAACTATGGATGGAGGTTCGTGACATTGTACAGGAGACAGGGATCGAGAACATCCCCATGGAAAAGAAATGCAAAAAGGCAAAATGGTTGTCTGAGGAGGCCTTTCAAATAGCTGTGGAAAGAAGATAAGCAAAAGGCAAAGGAGAAAAGGGAAGATAAACCCATTTGAACGCAGAGTTCCAAAGAATAGCAAGGAGAGATAAGAAAGCATCCCTCAGTGATCAGTGCAAACAAATAGAGGAAAACAATAGAATGGGAAAGACTAGAGATCTCTTCAAGAAAATTAGAGATACCAAGGGAACATTTAATGCAAAGATGGGTTCGATAAAGGACAGAAATGATATGGACCTAACAGAAGCAGAAGAAATTAAGAAGAGGTGGCAAAAATACACAGAAGAACTATACAAAAGAGATCTTCATGAGCCAGATAACCAGACTGTGTGATCTCTCACCTAGAGCCAGACATCCTGGAATGTGAAGTCAAGTGGGCCTTAGGAAACATCACTACAAGCAAAGCTAGTGGAGGTTATGGAATTCCAGTTGAGTTGAGCTCTTTAAAATTCTAAAAGACGATACTGTGAAAGTGCTACACTCAATATGCCAGCAAATTTGGAAAACTCAGCAGTGGCCACAGGACTGGGAAAGGTCAGTTTTCATTCCAATCCCAAAGAAAGGCAATGCCAAAGAATGCTCAGACTACTGCATAATTGTACTCATCTCACATGCTAGTAAAGTAATGCTCAAAATTCTCCAAGTCAGGCTTCAACAGTACATGAACTGTGAACTTCCAGATGTTCAAGCTGGATTTAGAAAAGGCAGAAAACCAGCAATCAAATTACCAGCATTCGTTGGATCATAGAAAAGCAAGAGAATTCCAGAAAAACATCTATTTTTGCTTTATTGACTACGCCAAAGCCTTTGACTGTGTGGATCACAACAAACTATGGAAAATTCTGAAAGAGACAGGAATACCAGACCACCTGACCTGCCTTTTGAGAAACCTGTATGCAGGTCAGGAAGCAACAGTTAGAACTGGATATGAAACAACAGACTGGTTCCAAATAGGAAAAGGAGTACGTCAAGGCTGTATATTGTCACCTTGCTTATTTAACTTATATGCAGAGTACATCATGAGAAATGCTGGGCTGGATGAAGCATAAGCTGGAATCAAGAGTGCCAGGAGAAATATCAATAACCACAGATATGCAGATGATATCACCCTTATGGCAGAAAGCACAGAAGAACTAAATAGCCTCTTAATGAAAGTAAAAGGGGAGAGTGAAAAAGTTGGTTTTAAAGCTCAACATTCAGAAAACTAAGATCATGACAAATGGCCCCATCATTTCATGGCAAACAGACAGGGAAACAATGGAAACAGTGACAGACTTTATTTTGGGGGGCTCCAAAATCACTGCAGATGGTGACTGCAGCCATGAAATTAATAGATGCTTGCCCCTTGGAAGAAAAGTTATGACCAACCTAGACAGCATGTTAAAAAGCAGAGACATTACTTCACCAACAAAGGTCTGTCTAGTCAAAGCTATGGTTTTTCTAGTAGTCATGTATGGATGTGAGAGCTGGACCATAAAGAAAGCTGAGTGATGAGGAATTGATGCTTTTGAAGTGTGGTGTTGGAGAAGACTCTTGAGAGTCCCTTGGACTGCAAGGAGATCCAACCAGCCCATCCTAAAGGAAATCAGTCCTGCATACTCATTGGAAGGACTGATGCTGAAGCTGAAACTCTAATACTTTGTCCACCTGATTGGAAGAACTGAGTCATTTGCCAAGACCCTGATGCTGGGAAAGATTGAAAGTGGGAGGAGAAGAGGACAGCAGAGGATAAGATGGTTGGATGGCATCAACGACTCAATGGACATGAGTTTGGGTAAACTCCAGGAGTTGGTGATGGACAGGGAGGCTTGGTGTGCTGCAGTCCATGGAGTTACAGAGTTGGACACAACTGAGCAACCGAACTGAACTGATGTATTATAATGGAAGAAAAAATTATTCTATGTTCCTTTCAACCATAAAATTCCCTACTTTAGTTATAACACAGTTTGTAAGTTAGCATAGTAAGAGATCAAGAGAAACAGATCACTCAAAGCAGAACAGTTATACATATCCAAAGGTGGAATGGACTTAGTGAAAATGTAATAAGTTAATACATAGTGGGGATTTTGTCTTTGGAAATGGACACTACATGGAGCTGATATAGCAAAGTGATAATATTGGGAACAGTATTTAAATACCGAATGTGTGGATAGAATCGATGACATATATGATACCTTCCAACCCTAAAGTACTATGCTCCTTGATATTGGTACAGTCTTTTGCACAAAATCTTTCCCTGGATTTCTGAGCTCTTTCTGCTAAGTGTTCTTGGTTGGATTATTGATCTCTACAACCTAATTTATGTCCATGTTTGTTCTTATCTTACCCTTCCCACACACATAGACATTCTCACTCTTTACTCCTGCATTCAGCCTCTTATGGCTAGTACTAATCTTTCTTCTTACCTGGCTGTGGCCTCCCTGTTTGCACATATATGCTATCATGACCCACATCCCAAAATTATAATTGTCAGATACGAGTCTAATTAATTTTTACAATGATGACTGAATCTACATAACTCTAAGTGACTCATTTTTCTTTAGGAAACAGAGGTGAACTTTTCAAAGTTTAATATATTTAGACTAGAGCTAAGGTTCCTTCTAGCTCTCAAACTCATGTGTTGAGTTATGAGCTTGCCCAACCAAAAAAATCCTCCAACTGAGTTCTGGAACAAATACAAAATAGAACAAAAGAGTTTGACAGTTGGGATAGTAGCACATCTTTTATACTGATAAATCTATTATTGAAGAATGTGATTTACATATTTGGTAAACTGGGATTCCTAATCCTGGACATCAGATTTAGACACTTTTGCCAATCCAGTCACAAGAGTCATCAGACCACTACAGGCTTTAGGACATAGAGTAGCAGAATAGAATGCATGTCCCTGGTATAGGTATGCTCCAGAAGGAAAAGGAGGGCAAAGAGATGAACTATGCTGCTTTAACTTCACTCCCCATCTCACAATCAGCAACTCTTCCTTGCTACAAAGGGAAGTATAATGGATGAGACAAAAGCCTAGAAATAATTGGAAACCAGAGAAGGAAGGCAGAAGGGCCTCCCTTTCCCAGAACCAAGGATTATAATTAAATTAAGACATAGCATGCAAGGATGTAGATTATTTACCCCTAGTCACTTGAGGGTGATCATGTCAAGACTGGTGTAGGTGAGCAGTGAGAGAGGTCCAGGGAAGAGATCTGTGAGAACAAACGTGTGTCACCAACCACCTCCTACATAAATACTCTTACTGATCATTTAGCAGGACTATTACCTTTCATATATTATTCTATTATCTAAAAGTTATGACCTTCTATTATCTTATTTAAGAAATTCTCACTTAGCACTTAGTCTATGCCAGGCTCTGGGACACAAAACAAAATATAACGGGGCCTGCTCTCAAGGAGTTTATGTTCTAGAAGGCAGGAGTTACAAAGACAATTGTCAAGAAACAACTCATATAAATCAGGAAAGGAACTATAACCAAAACAAGCACATGACATGAAGGAAGCCCAAAGAAGAACTCTTAAATCATGCTAATAAAGGCTTACAGTGAGAAGGTGATATGTATCCTGGGCTTAGAGGATGATTCAGAGGAATCACAACACAGGAAATACGAAGGGAACACTATACATAACGATGAAAGGGGCACAGGAGAACACAGGGCATCTGAGAATAACATTCAGTTCAGAGGGACGTGGTAGATTTGCTTTCTTTTTAATTTTAGAGACCCTAAAATTGGAAGTTGTACAGCTTCTAGTAATCTAGCAAATAATCTGGGCAAGAAATAAGGGGAACCTAAGACAATAAAATGCAAACAGGAAGGGGTAGATTTGGATGATACTGAAGTGTTAGAATCAGTAGGACTTATGTCTCTATGCAGGAAGCAATGCGGAGACAGAGGAGTAAAGCATTACTTCTAAACTGTTAAATCAGTTGCCGCACTGGACGACTTAATCTCCTAAAGCAGAGTCTTTCCTCCAAAGCTACTTCACTCTGTTTGCAACCTGTACTCCCCCAAACACTACTCACCAAAAAATAAACTATTTCAGACAGAGAGTCTGGCATACGCAGAGCTGTATGTCTGTGTTGTGCTAGTGTCACAGACCTAAATTTTCACGAAGATCAAGAGTTAACTGCATTTACAAGGTCGGTATGAACTATATGCATCCTCCTTCCTCTTCGTGTCATATTATAATCACTCAGATCTTGATAATCAACATGACAACTGACCCTTTGACAATCATATTAAACTGGGTGACTTTTTCTACCTCCCATATGACATTCCAATTACATGTGTGATAGGGTATGGAAGGCTTTCTCCTTTATACACTGGCTGGGGCTAAAGTATTTGGGGTGTCAGATGGCATCAGGCACTATTCTACATACAGCTCAACCTAATCCATACCCGCAGTGGAAAAGATGTCTGACAGAAAATCTATGGCTCAGGCTCTAGCATAGAAAACATTAATGCAAACATCCTCTGCCCAAAGGACTTGGCATTTACTACACTTTCTCCTGGAAGCACAAGGTTCCTGTGCCAAAGGTCAGGGGCAGAGGGATTAACTTTTCCCATATATTTTAGTAAACTGTCCATCACACTAGAAACGCAAGCACACACACATACACAGACACTTCACTTATTGTAGCTGATTATGGAAAAGGTCAGCTGAGTGATTTGCTGCCACACACACACGTGCGCGCGCACACACACACACACACACCTGCTAACATTAGGAAAACAGAAAAGGAATGACCAGCTTTTAGATTTAAAACAACAAAGAAATTCCAGTCATTCCTGTTAATAGATTCTACTGCTTTCAATGGTTGAAATTCAAGGATGTTCACTTTTTGATTCAACAGGTCATTTATCCCCCCAAAACTCTGTAAAGCAAGAAAATAAAACAAACAACTGTGTGTTTGCCAAATGTCAATAGATATTAATAAATGAATTATTGGATAAACAATGCTTTATGATCACTTCAACACTCCAAATATATTGCAATATGTTTATAAATATCTCTTAGGTAATCTATATGTGCAACTTAGCAAAGAATATGGCACTTACCAAAAAATAAAATATTTCTTTCCTGGTTTTTCTATTTGCTTGGGGATCTAGAACAATGCATATATGATATAAAGTTAATATACTTACATATCACAAATGCTTTATATATTATATTAGATAAACATACATATATTTATACATGATATATCCCATGTTATAAATTATAAGGCACATGAAATGTAACATGCTGAAAAATACATGTATAAGTGTATATTTTTCTGAAACAAATCTAAAGTTGTCATATGTCTATTTTTCTATTTTGTGCATTCATTTTCCCCAAAATTAAAATCTATCTAGGGTGATAAAAACATACACCCAGGAGGAGCATAAAGAAAGTTCTCTCAGCACCACTCCTCCTTTCCACTGTCTTTTGAGTGCATTTTGGGAGTCCCAGGGAAGTATTTAATCACCAACCATGAGTGATGTCATCCCCTTCTGTGACATCCTACACATCTGTTTCAGAGCACACACTGGGAATTTAAAACAACATCTCCAATAGGGTCAGACAAAAAGGAAAACCTTCTTTCCTCCACCAATAGGTTTGAATGATGCAAAGCAGGTCAGGTTGGAAAGAAAAAAAGGTGCTCTGTAAAATTCAAAGCCAAGAAAGAGTTCACATTCAGTCTGTGACAGAGACTGCCTTTAAAGAGCCCTCCCATCAGTAGAAAGTGCTGTTCTCCAGGTGATTTCACACGTATTTTTAATGCCAATTCATGTCAGTATTGACACTATGTTTTGACAGTAAGAGGAATTAAAATGATTCTGCGTACCTGAGGTGGCTCTATTGACACATCAGATTACACTTAATGTTTTAACAGCAAAGCAAAGTGGAACAAAGCAATCACCCTACCATGTCTGGCTTATTAAAGCCCTTTTCAGCCAGGACGGTGTACCTTCAGAGGAAGAAACATCTCAAATAGAATCAGTAGGCTTTGAATGTAAAAAAAAATAAAAAAGACTCACAATAACAGATTTCTGATCCTTTAAAGGTTATGTTTCTTCTTTTCAGTGAGACTATACAAAAACTGGCTCTTTATCAAGCTCTCAGAATTTCCTCTGTTGGGAATTTCTTGTCTCAAGAAGCAGGAGAACAAGCATAGCAGCTGTGGCAGGACCTGAGCTCCAGGCCAGAAGGCTCCTAAGGTCCCCCTGGAGAGCAGCAAGGATCTCTGGATCTGTGCTTTCAACAAGGTATGTTAGAGCAAGGGGTCTAAGGTGTGTAAGGTTTCATGAATTGTCACATGTGCATGCAATTGTAAATCTTTTAATCATGCAGAAGGGGCCTGCTTATAGAAGGTCAGTAGTACAATTTGTTAAGAATTATTCCCAAAGCTGAAGTCTACATGGAGAAAGTACAAAGAACAATGAAAATTTAGCTCCAATCAGGCCAATGGGGATGGTAATTCTAACATCCTCTTTCTCTCTTCTAAGACAAAAATATCACCAAAGCAGATTCTACCAAGAGGGCTGGGTATGCTTTCAGTGAGAATGAACCAATAGCCCTGTCCTTATCATTTCCTCAAACTCCCCCTCAAAAAAAATATGGTGCTTTGGTAGGGAACACCTGATACTTCATACCAATAGAATTACATCTCGGAATTCGTCTACTTAACAGGAATTACCATAGAATAGGAATTTATTACTAAGATGTAACAATTCTTATTTGTGTATTTACAACTAAATAGTTACTCTTCCTTTTTGTTTTTCAAGATTTTTTTTCATCTGATTCAATGCAACCAAGAATAGAAAGTCTGTTCACACCCAGGACTAAGTGATTTCCAAAACATTTTTTTTCATCAGTGTGTTTATATATGAATCTAAGTGGGAGAAAGCTGATAATTCTCCCTAAAAGACATATTTTGAAGCTATCTGTGGAAAACAGGCAAGTCATTGCTCGCCTAGTGCTGGTAATCACAAAGCATTTTTCTGAAAGCTTTGTAAATGCTTTTTGCCCTACAGATAAGAGATTTAAAGTAGACAGAAATAAATGACAGGGCTCACAGAGACTTCCCTCTATGGCACTGCTGCTTGCCTAGCAGGCTGAAAACTCCAGGCTTTTCACAGTTCCTGTCAAGTTTGACTCTCCTGCTGCAAGCCAAGATGTGATGCAAGGAAGGCAGTGCAGAGAAAAGAATGTGAACAGGATCCTAGTCAGCCAGACTCAGGGCTGAACCCAGCTCTACACTTAATGGCTGGGAAGCCCAGCTTCTTCTATGGTAAAATCAAGATGATAAACCCTTGACAGATTGTGATTAGAAGTAAATTAAAGTACCTGAACTAGTGCTTGAAACACAAGAACTGGTTATTTCACAACTGCCACATTGTGAAAACAATCAATATAACAACTTATATTTACACACCAGAGTGAGAAGTCCCACAAAGGATAACCTACTCATCACTTTACTTAGGCATGCATGCATGTGTAAGTCGCTTCAGTTGTGTCCGACTCTTTGCAACCCTATGGATCCTATGTAGTCTGCCAGTCTCTTCTGTTCATGAGATTCTCCAGGCAAGAATATTGGAGTGGGTAATCATGCCCTCCTCCAGGGGATCTTCCCAACCCAGGGTTCGAACCCACGTCTCTGATGTATCCTGCATTAGCAAGTGGGTTTTTTACCACTAGAGCCGCCCAGGAAGCCCCTTACTTAGGCATATATACCTTCAAATTCCCAGCAGTATCAGCCAGCTTTTAACGAATTCCTCACTGCAGAAGTCATTGGCTATATTTTCTTCCCTAAATGCATTCTCTCTGAGAAAGAACCAAGATTGGGCTCACAGTGGAATGGATACCTAACATGTTGACTGCCGAATTCTCAGCCCTGCTAAAGCTCCACAGTATGAACAGAAGCTACCTGAACTAGACAAAAAGTTTTTGGTAATTCTCATGCTCATAATTAGTTCAGTATGATTTGAAAAAAAAAAAAAGTATGTTCCTCCTATAGCCAGGGTAGTTTGTTAGTATTCTCCCTAACCCAGAGGGATGCAGCCTTAGCTCTGTCCATGGTACCTCCACACCGAGCCTGCGGGACCAAGGCACACTCAGCCCAGACACCGTCAACTTTTGTATCCACCACTCCCCCAACTGACCGGCAGAAGAATGAAAGCCTGAAGACCCATGTGCTCTGTTCCTGCTTTTTCCTCTCCCGGAGGCCCATTCTCAAAACATATATTCTAGCATTACCATTACTTGATTTCCCTTCTCCATCCCCTGCCCCAAATTTCCTTTTTCTGATCACTACCCACATCAACATATAACTGTTCAACAAAAAGGATTATACCACATTTTTCTTCCATTTATTTTTATTAGTTGGAGGCTAATTACTTCACAATATTGTAGTGGTTTCTGCCATACATTGACATGAATCAGCCATGGATTTACATGCGTTCCGCATCCTGATCCCCCCTCCCACCTCCCTCCCCATACCATCCCTCTGGGTCATCCCAGTGCACCAGCCCCGAGCACTTGTCTCATGCATCCAACCTGGACTGGTGATCTGTTTCACACTTGATAATATACATGTTTTGATGCTGTTCTCTCAGATCATCCCACCCTCGTCTTCTCCCATAGAGTCCAAAAGTCTGTTCTGTATTTCTGTGTCTCTTTTTCTGTCTTACATATAGGGTTATCATTACCATCTTTCTAAATTCCATATATATGCATTCGTATACTGTATTGGTGTTTATCTTTCTGGCTTACTTCACTCTGTATAATGGACTCCAGTTTTATCTATCTCATTAGAATTGATTCAAATATATTCTTTTTAATGGCTGAGTAATATTCCATTGTATATGTACCACAGCTTTCTTATCCATTCGTCTGCTGATGGGCATCTAGGTTGCTTCCATGTCCTGGCTATTATAAACAGTGCTGTGATGAACATTGGGGTGCACGTGTCTCTTTCAGATCTAGTTTCCTTGGTGTGTATGCCCAGAAGTGGGGTTGCTGGGTCATATGACAGTTCTATTTCCAGGGTTTTAAGAAATCTCCACACTGCTCTCCATAGCGGCTGTACTAGTTTGCATTCCCACCAACAGTGTAAGAGGGTTCCCTTTTCTCCACACCCTCTCCAGCATTTATTGCTTGTAGACTTTTGGATAGCAGCCAACCTGACTGGCGTGTAATGGTACCTCACTGAGGTTTTGATTTGCATTTCTCTGATAATGAGTGATGTTGAGCATCTTTTCATGTGTTTGTTAGCCATCTGTATGTCTTCTTTGGAGAAATGTCTGTTTAGATCTTTGGCCCATTTTTTTTATTGGGTCATTTATTTTTCTGGAATTGAGCTGCAGGAGTTGCTTGTATATTTTTGAGATTAATCCTTTGTCTGTTTCTTCATTTGCTATTATTTTCTCCCATTCTGAAGGCTGTCTTTTCACCTTGCTTATAGTTTCCTTTGTTGTGCAAAAGCTTTTAAGTTTAATTAGGTTCCATTTGTTTATTTTTGCTTTTATTTCCAATATTCTGGGAGGTGTATACCACATTTTAAAAAATTTTTAGTTATATATGTAGACAAATATAAATAAACACTTATATTCACACAGTCACCTTAAAAATAAAATATATATATATTCTAATATATTTATTTTATATCTCTTTTGCAAGAAGATAGGAAGAAAAGGTAGAAAAAGAGAGAGGAATTTACCTTTCTTCAGTTTTTCATATAAGTGTTACTACTTCTATGCCCTATAGTACTCTCCAATTGTAAATTCCTGCTGGCTTTCTTAGGATCAATATGTAACAGAAGTCCAACAAATCAAATCTGAATTAAGATCAAATCCTCTTTCAGTTCTTCTGTCTATACATTGCCAAATCCCCCAAAACAATAGAGATCATCTCTCCAAAGTGGTACCTCCTCAACCACCAACCAGATCAAGTTCTGCTTTTTACCGTTGCATACACATGTTGATTCAACAAATACACATTGAATACCTATCATATATCAAGGGCTGTGCTGCACAGGGTATACAAAAATACATAAAGCACTATTACTGACCCTAAAGAGCTCAGAATAAATAAGGGAGAAACCAGCAGTTAAACTAATCGGATGGATACAATATCAATATTATGCACAGGATACTAGGAGGGCGGGAGAAAAAACATAATTTAAACTAAGAAGTAATGGAGGGCTTCCCAGATTCCAAACCAGGTTCTAAAAGTTACAAGGTGTTCCCAGCAACGTGGAAGTATGAAATAGAACTATACATACGGAAAAATTGCTCTTCATGTAGTGAAAGGACCTCAGAGAATAGTGGTAGGAAATAGGATTAAAGAAGCAAGCACAGCTAGATCATGGGAATTTGGGGTGCTAAATTTATCCTGTGGGCAATAAGGGCTGTCACAGAATTTTAATCAAGGAAGTGATGTAATCACATTTGCATTTAAAAAGCAATGGCCCTGGGCTAAAGGCTAAATTTAAGTGAGATAGAGGGTAGAGCCAGGGAACCAGAGCAGCTAGTAACCCAAGCAAGAACTGCTAAAGCAGTTGACTTGGCTATAAAAGAGTAGGGAATGTGGGAGCTAAGACTCTATAAACCATCTATAGCTATTAAGTGAGAATGAAAATGGACAAAATAATTTCAGATGACTCTTAAGTGTCTATCTTTTGTAGAACGATGGTGCCATTCCTAAGACAGGGACTGTGAGAGGATGAGCATTTTTGGAGGAAAAATGAGCAGTTCAGTTTGGACACTGAATTTAGGCACCCATGAAATATAGGAGTAATCTCTAGACAGTTAGATGTGTAGTTCTGGAAATCAGGAGAGGATCTAGGCAGGGGAAAAAAAAAAAAAAAACATTGACAACAGAGTTGATATTGAGTTTCCCGGATACTGACTATTAACAGAACATCTCCTTTCTGCTTTTCTTTTGCCCTTCTTTTTCACTTCAGTGCTGTCTACTCTCTGACCCACAATCACTTTCAATCATTGTACAATTAATCAAATATTGCTTCCTGTGGCCTCTACTATATACTAAAGCAAAAGAAAGTAAGAAAACTAATGAGATCAACCAATTTTAGTATAATCAATTTTGTAAATTTTTGTTTGTAAGAGAGCAGGTGTTCCACTCAAGTTAACAAAGCACTCTGAACATTAAGTTCTAAAAGACAGTTTCATGTTTTCCTCCTCAGAGTATTACCAAAAAGCATATTGCTTTATTTTTTTGTTTACCAAATACCCACACACAATAGTAAAATAGGGTTGCATGTGCTACTTGCTCTTTCTTATCTTTTCCAGAATAATTACCAAGGATAATCATTCATATATGCGATACAGAAACAGTCAAGATAGGACTTTTGGGATTCCTGAGACATCAGTTGCAACTTTGCATAATACCCATCTTTGGATGGGAATAGCCATGGCTCTTTCCACTGTTTCAGGTTCAGAGATGAAGGTGTGGAGAATCTACCCCAAACTACAAATTATTTTGAATTGGACACACATGCTATGCATTTGTGGAAAGCCTAGCATTTGGCACCTGTCACGTGTCCCATCAACAAATGTAGGAGAAAATGACTTTTCCCCCTTCAAGCCCTATGCTGCATAAAAACCATGATGACCATTCTTCTCTGGTATTATATTTTGTGGGAGGAGAAAGGTTCATTTCAAATTAATTTATGATCTGTGAAAAGTGCTAAAAACATGCTTCACTGCACTTAGAAGCATGGAATGCACCACTCCCTTATAAAATCCATTTAGGGGCATTCAGGGCAGGATGATGCCCCCCGCTCCTGGGTCAGACTGCCAGCATGAGCTACTGGTGTTCCGAGCCATGGAATCAATTTAAGGAGTCCAACAGGCCTGTCACAGGGAGAGCCTTGGAAAGACAGCACTAAATGCCACTGCAGTATCTAAAGGCTGGGCCGAGAGGAATTTGAGTCCACCAGCGGTAACACTTGGTCCAGTGTACATATGTTTTTTGAAAACAAACCAAGTCCCTTTCTTTCACAAGAACCTCATTTCTCATTACTGGAGTTGTGCAGGGCAGCAGCCAGTTTTTCATCCAGTTTTGCACTAATGTAACGCTTGTCAATAGTCAATTGGTCCCATTTGATACAGGGCTTACACATACCAAGGGACTTCGTTACAATCACCTAAAGTGTCAGGCCCTGATTAAAGTTGTTTTTCCTGCGGGGCTTAGGGATCCATATCTATTTTGCGGCTCTCCAGCTGTCTCATAACTCAACTAAGAAGCTTTCCTTCAAAGCTAGGCTTTTTGGTTGGCACCTGTTTTTACACAGAAATATTACTACTACCCAATTACAAAATATTTTTTTCAGAAATTTATATATTTTTCTTCAGTTTCAAAGCAATTCACACCCACCATATCTAAACTAATGTTGTATTTCTCAGCTGAAAGAGACTAGAAGACTTTGGCAACAAACCCAAACATTTACTCTTCTGTACTCTAATTTTTTATATATATAATATCATTGTATTGACAAGCAGCCTTGGACCAACTACAAGGCAAAGAGATATTTATTCAGGGCTTCTCGATACAGAGGGAAGCAGTGTTGTTATGGAATCCAGAAGCGCTCTCCATAGGTTTTGGTAAATATCTGCCCTGAAATGGGAAGGCAAGTAGACAAGATAGGAAACAAAGAACAGGTAACCTGCAGTGAAAGCTAGAGCGTGGGTGGGACAGATTTCAGAGTGGAATAATTCCAGGAAATCATTAGTTAAGGTAGAATCCAGGTACTCAGATAAATTACATGCAGGGAGAAAAATAAAGTATCAAGTACCCACCCTAGAAATCAGGACACATCTGCATCAGAGTTTAAGGTAAGGTTATGGTCGGCAACAGATCAGTGCTAATAATAAGGAAGCAAGCATCCAGGCAAGGAGAGAAGTACCTGGGGACTGAGTACCCAGAGCAGCATTACAAAATCAAAAGATACGGATGGCAAGATTTTAAAAATCACTGTGGTAGCCACAGGCTGCTACCAGTAGAGAGACCTTCTAGAGAGGCGATCATCTGCCCCTGTCAAGAGCCTGAGCATCTCTGTGAAGGCCGAAACAATTCCACAGCAGAACAACCTGTAAGAAGTAAAGACTGCATCTGGACAAATGAAGAAACCTGCCCTGCAAATACAAACAAATGAGTTTAACACAAGATGTTCCTTCCCCTTTCAGCTTTGCCTTTTCCTTTTTAGAACTGAATTTGAAATGGAAACCGTCCACTGATTTGTGGGTCCATTCTATGGATTCCATATGGGAGACCTGCCTCTATCTTTGAGTCATGCTACTTCCCCCAGCTTCTCTAAGTTCTTGGGGGAATTCGGAGAGGATACAACAATGTAGAACAGGCAAAGAAAAGACTGGAGGTCAAGTCCAAGTTTTAACCTCTGCTGCGCAATCCACTCAGTTTGAATCTGGAGTATTTTTAAATTTGGAGAATTGCTTTAGAATCCTCATTTTAAAGGAACCAAGGATGCCATTATTCATGAGAATCATTCATGGAGATTTGGGATTAATCAAGGTGTTAATACTCAAATTTAAGAAAAGACTGCAGAACAAAATCTATTCTTTTCTTGGGAGCCAATTGCTTTAATAATATATATGGCAACAGATATTTTAAAATAATATTCTACCAAAGATGAGATACCAATTTTTAGTAATATATTTTATACAATAAATATTGCCCAGGTGAAAAGCCTTGACTAACAACCTTAACAAAATACTTTTTATCAATTTTGGCCTTAAATGCCTCTCTCTGATTCTGAACAGCTTCAATATTATTACTACAATGACTCAAATTAGTAACAATGCTTCAACAGTACCTCACTTCTAAAAGCTTCCTGTTGCCTTAAGAGTTTTCTTCCTATCATTTTTTTTCAATTGTGATGAACTAACAAATATGCAGATGACACCACCCTTATGGAAGAAAGTGAAGAGGAACTAAAAAGCCTCTTGATGAAAGTGAAAGAGGAGAGTGAAAAAGTTGGCTTAAAGCTCAGCATTCAGAAAACTAAGATCATGGCATCTGGTCCCAACACTTCATGGGAAATAGATGGGGAAACAGTGTCAGACTTTACTTTTTTGGGCTCCAAAATCACTGCAGATGGTGACTGCAGCCATGAAATTAAAAGATGCTTACTCCTTGGAAGGAAAGTTATGATCAACCTAGATAGCATATTAAAAAGCAGAGACATTACTTTGCCAACAAAGGTCCATCTGGTCAAGGCTATGGTTTTTCCAGTGGTCATGTATGAATGTGAGAGTTGGACTGTGAAGAAGGCTGAGCACTGGAGAATTGATGCTTTTGAACTGTGGTGTTGGAGAAGACTCTTGAGAGTGCCTTGGGCTGCAAGGAGATCCAACCAGTCCATCCTAAAAGAGAGCAGTCCTGGGTGTTCATTGGAAGGACTGATGCTAAAGCTGAAACTCCAATACTTTGGCCACCTCATGCAAAGAGTTGACTCATTGGAAAAGACCCTGATGCTGGCAGGGATTGGGGGCAGGAGGAGAAGGGGACGACAGAGGATGAGATGGCTGGATGGCATCACCGACTGGATGGACATGAGTCTGAGTAAACTCCGGGAGTTGGTGATGGACAGGGAGGCCTGGCGTGCTCTGATTCATGGGGTTGCAAAGACTCAGACACAAATGAGTGACTGAATTGACTGACTGAACAAGTTTCAAATGATTCTTTAGGATGTTTGAAAGAACTATTAGAGGCTTTAAGATTGACTTGAATATTCCTTTTAGTACTGAAAAGCAAAATTTGATTTGAGGGTCTATTTTCTTTGTTGAGTCTTTGGTGCTGAGGAATAAAATTTAGTATTTAGCTTAGTTTCAGAGCTATGTTTATGGTCAGGTTAATAACAAGGAAAATAGATATACTAGGAGAAAGAAAGGGAAATTTGCTATTTATCATATGAATTTTCCAGAGGAAAATAGTCATAAATAACGATGGAAGATCGACATTACTGGTATTCTAACTTTTTATTAATAAATGAAAGCAAAAAATAATTTTAAAAAATATCTTGAAGACACATAAAAATCATTTTTAAATTTTGTTTTGAATCAGTCAGATATGTTCATGAAAAATGGGATGCTGCTGTTATTTCAAAACTCTGAAAAGAAACTTATTTTGCAGTCACTTTATTGGTAAAATACTGCCAAGAGAAACCTCTCTGACTCACTGCTCAGATTTCTCTCTAGAACCAAGGTGCCTATTCAGTCCCTAAGTCATGTCTGACTCTTTGCGACCACATGAACTATAACCCACCATGGCTCTGTCCATGAGATTTCCCAGGCAAAAATACTGGAGTGGGGTGCATTTCCTCCTCAGGGGTATCCCTCTGACCCAGCAATTGAACACACGTCTCCTCTGTCTCATGCATTGATAGGCAGATTCTTTATGACTTGAGCCACCTGGGAAAGAACTATAGGAGGCTTATAAAAATTTTAAGTACCACCCCAACAGTAAGTAAGATAATTCTCTTATGTGCATGCGTGCTTAGCTGCTCAGACATGTCCAACTCTTTGCCATCCCATGGACTATAGCCTACCAGGCTCCTCTGTCCATGGGATCCTCCAGGCAGAAATACTGGAGTGGGTAGCCATTCCCTTCTCTAAGGGATCTTCCCAACCCAGGGATCAAACCTGCATCTCCTTCATTACAGGCAGATTACCATCTGAGCCACCAGGGAAGCCCAATTCTCTTGAATACTTTCCCCCAAAAAATGTTCAATTATCTTGTTCTTTAGAAAGCTAAAGAGGAAGCAAACTATATCCAACATGCAACTCGACTGTGGTCAAAACTACTACATGTTGCACTGCATGGTGTAATGTATGCTTAAAGTAAAAACCTTCAAGTATCACCTTAAAAATGGAGGTGAGACATGGAGCTTAGACCTCTATGCTTAGAAAAACCATTTCCAGCCCTACTGTTGTGTTTACTATTTGGACATTACTAAGTTCCTGGATTTGGAAGAATGAGAATCCACTGTTTCTAGAAAGAACTAGCAACTATTTTATCAATAGGACAATTTCACAATTTGTTGACTATTGTAGCAGTGATGCCTGATATTCTCATGTAAATAAATGAAACTTTTAATCCTGCTCCCATGGAAGAGAAGACTGTTCTGTGAATGGTTATGTTTAGTCAGTGGCATCTACTCCTGAACTGAGATCAAGCAGTAGATGTATAAAAGTAGTAAGAATCTTGTAACATTTCTATTTGATCCTATAAATGTAGAGATCAGTAACCAAGATTATCAAATGTTCTATAAAATATAGGTAAGATACAAATGTCACTGATTAACAATATCCTTCTAAGAAAGAGAAACCTCTTTCAAGCCAGAAGAAAGATAAAACATCTTAGGATACAACCACATATTCAGATATAAATTCCCTTTTCCTCTTGCATTTCTCTTTACTTAAATTACTTTGTTTCATTTCCCCCTTATATATTTTTCCAGCTTTTGCACAATTTTATCACTATCAAACTGCTTCTTTTACTCATTTCTCATTTCTTCACATGCTAAAGTCTCATCTCTTTGTCCCATCCTCATTTTTATTATAGATTTTTGGTTTGCAGTTACCATGAAGCTTTTGTATAGCAGTCTATACAAATGTTATTATTTTTAGTTACTGATCTCTTTAATTCTAAATGCATTTTTAAACATCCTGTATTTGTACTCTCCTCACCTCAAGATTAATGTTTTTATATTATATTTTCATCTAATTGTTTTGTGTATCCCTTAACTGCTTATTGTGGATAGAAATGATTTTACTACTTTTGTTTTTTAACCTCCCTACTAGCTTTATGTGTGGATGGTTTTCTACTGTTACTATATACTTGCCTTTACCAGTGAGTTTTTTCATTTTGTAGTTTTCTTGTTTCTAGTTGTGGCCTTTTCTTTTATATCTAGAGGAGTTTCTTTAACATTTGTAGTAAAGCTGGTTTCATGATGCTGAACTCTTTTAGCTTTTGCTTGTCTATAAAGCTTTTGATTTCTCCATCAAATCTAAACAAGGGCCTTGTTAGTAGAGTATTCTTAGTTGTAGGTTTTTCCATTTTATCATTTTAAATATTTCATGCCACTCTCTCCTGGCCTGCAGAGTTTCTGCTGAAAAATCAACTGATAGCCTTACGGCTTGTATGCTATTTGTTGCTTTTCCCTTGCGGTTTTAATATTCTTTTTCTTTAATTTTTGTCATTTTAATTACTGTGTCTTGGTGTATTCCTCCCTGGGTTAATCCTGGATGAAATTCTCTGCTCTTCTTGGACTTGGGTAACTGTTTCCTTTCTCAGGTTAGGGAGTTTTCAGCTATTACATCTTCAAACATTTTCTTTAGGCCCTTTCTCTCACTCTTCTCCTTCTGACACCCCTATAATGCGAATATTAGCATGCATGATATTGTCCCAGAGGTCTCTTAAATGGTTCTCATTTCTTTTCGTTTTCTGTTCAGCAGCAATGATTTCCACTACTCTGTCTTCCAGCTCACTGATCCATCCCTCTGTATCATTTAGCTTACTATTGATTCCTTCCACTGTATATTTCATTTCAGTTATTGAATTCATCCCTGTTTGGTTGTTCTTTGTATTTTCTCACTCTTTTTAACTTAAGAATTTCAACATCTTGCTTTGTTCATTCATTCCCTTCCTGAGCTCTTTGATCATCTTTACAGTTGTTACTCTGAAACTCTTTCTTGGGTAGAATGCCTATGTCCACTTCACTTAGTTCTTCTTCTGAGGTTGTGTCTCATCCTTTTGTTTGGAACATGCTCCTCTGTCACCTCATTTTGTCTAAGTTGCTACTTGTATTTATATGTTGTTGTTGTTCAGTCGCTCAGTTGTGTCTGACTCTTTACGACCCCACGGACTACAGCATTTCAGACTTCCCTGTCCTTCACCATCTCCTGGAGTTTGCTCAAACTCATGGCCCTTGAGTCGGTGATGCCATCCAACCATCTCATCCTCTGTCACCCCCTCTCCTCCTTCCCTCAATCCTTCCCAGCATCAGGGTCTTTTCCAATGAGTTGACTCTTCACATCAGGTGGCAAAAGTATTGGCACTTCAGCTTCAGCATCAGTCCTTCCAACGAATATTCAGGGTTGATTTCCTTTAGGATTGACTGGTTTGATCTCCTTGCTGTCCAAGGGACTCTCAAGACTCTTCCCCAGTACCACAGTTCAAAGGCATCATTTTTTATGTATGTGGTAGTTAGTCACATTTCTTTACCTTGGAGAAGTGGCCTTCTGTAGAAGACACCCTATGCATTCCAGCATACTCCCCTCTCATCACTCAGGTATATGCTCTAAGGATTCTCCCTTAGAGAGTTGCATGGGTGTTCTGATGTTGTGCATTATATATGTGGTTTGGTGGGCTTGGTAGGCTTCTAACCCCGCTGGTTACCAGGCCTTACTTTGTACAGATGCTGCTGGCTGCTGTTTAGTGGCGCCTGGAAATGAGGCAGCTGGCTGCAGAACCCTAGGGATCCGCAGGGTAGTGTTTGCTCACCGGTGAGTGGAGGCAGTGTTCTGAAGACTCCAGGGCCTGCCCACTGGTGGGTGAAGCCAGGTCCTGGGGTTAATGTCAGACTACTGGCAGGCAGAGCCAGTTCTTGGAGTCTGGCTGCAGGGCCCAGGGATCTCAGAGCTCATTTCAGATTTTTACAAGGGGATCAGCTCCTGGCACTGTTGGCTATGGGCTCTGGGGTGTTCTGAAACTTGTGTTGGCCTGCTAGTGAATGGGGCCAGGGTCCAGCTGGCTCCAGGGTAGGGTCTGGCCTGCTGTGAGTGGGCTGGGTATGCAGGCTGCAGGATTGTAGTTTTCTTGAGTCTGGTATCTGCTCTCTGGATGATGAGACTGGTCTGGGGGTAGTGCAACCTTCCTGGAGGGCAGGGCTGGTGCTTACCCATCGGTGAGTGGAGCTGGGTCTTGGTCCTCTGGTGGGCAGCATCATGTCTAGGAGCATATCTAGAAATGTCTGTGGCCTCAGGAAATCTTTAGGCAGCCTGTCTGCTGATGGGTGGGACTATGTCCCCACCCAGTTAATTTTTTGGCTTGAAGCTTCCCATCAATGATACCTACAGGCTGTTGGGTAGGACTGGATTTTGGGATTCATGAGTAGAATGAGGGTCCCAAGATAGCAGCCAGCAGCTGGAGTGTTCAAGCTATAGAACATTCTCAAATATGACTGCTACCAGACTCTATGTCCCCAGAGTGAGCCACAACCCCTCACCCTCGCCTCTCTGGGAGACTCTCTAAGACCAGCAGGTAGATCTGGCCTAGACTCCTATCAAGGTACTGCCTTCACCGTGGATTCCCATGTATATGAATTTGATGTTCACCCCTTCAGAGTGAAGTAAGTCTCTATTTCCCCCAGTCCTGAGGCTCCTGAAATTAAGCCCCTCTGGCCTTTAAAACCAAATGCTCTGGAGGCTCATCTTCCCAGTGCAGGACCCCTAAGTTGTGGAGCCCAACAGGGTGCTCAGAACTGTCACTCCTGTGTGAGAACTTCTGCAATGTAATTATTCTCCTCTGTGGGTTGCCACTGGGATAAGGGGCTTGATTATATTGCAAGGCTGCACCTCTTACCCATCTCACTGTGGCTCCTTCTTTATGTCTTTAGGTGCAAAAGATCTTTTCTAGTAGGTTTCAGCATTTTTCTTCAATGATTGTTCTAAGATACTTCTGATTTTGGTGTGCTTGTGAGAGGAGGTCTTTCTACTCCCCCATCTTGGCTGATAATCTATTTTTTCCTCATTTTTACTCATACTTGCTGTGAGTCTTCTTTAATATAGCACCAGACAAGGTTAAAAACTCTTCTGCTTTTATTTAGAAATACTATAAAGCATCAAGAAGGAGATACCTCAAATTTAGGTAAGAATATGTGATATATTTGTAAAAATGAGTACTCAACTAGAGAGACCTAGAATCCAGAAAGAAAATCATAACAAAAAAAAATTTTAGAGTGAAATGGGGGTGCTGCCCAAAGGAATTAGAAATTGCATGTCTTGATCATTCTACCAACTTTTTTTTTTTTTCTCTTTTTTTTTTTTTAAATTTTTATTATTATTATTTTTTTTTCCCAGTGGGTTTTGTCATACATTGATATGAATCAGCCATGGATTTACATGTATTCCCAATCCCGATCCCCCCTCCCACCTCCCTCTCCACCCGATTCCTCTGGGTCTTCCCAGTGCACCAGGCCGGAGCACTTGTCTCGTGCATCCCACCTGGGCTGGTGATCTGTTTCACCATAGATAGTATACATGCTGTTCTTTTCAAATATCCCACCCTCACA
Source organism: Dama dama (assembly GCF_033118175.1). Classification (NCBI taxonomy): domain Eukaryota; kingdom Metazoa; phylum Chordata; class Mammalia; order Artiodactyla; family Cervidae; genus Dama; species Dama dama. The sequence continues at coordinate 28,909,452 of NC_083709.1, forward strand.
TTCTCCCACAAAGTTCAAAAGTCTGTTCTGTGTTTCTGTGTCTCTTTTTCTGTTCTGCATATAGGGTTATCGTTATCACCTTTCTAAATTCCATATACATGTGTCAGTATGCTGTAATGTTCTTTATCTTTCTGGCTTACTTCACTCTGTATAATGGGCTCCAGCTTCATCCATCTCATTAGGACTGGTTCAAATGAATTCTTTTTAATGGCTGAGTAATATTCCATGGTGTATATGTACCACAGCTTCCTTATCCATTCATCTGCTGATGGGCATCTAGGTTGCTTCCATGTCCTGGCTATTATAAACAGTGCTGCGATGAACATTGGGGTGCACGTGTCTCTTTCAGATCTGGTTTCCTCAGTGTGTATGCCCAGAAGTGGGATTGCTGGGTCATATGGCAGTTCTATTTCCAGTTTTTTAAGAAATCTCCACACTGTTTTCCATAGCGGCTGTACTAGTTTGCATTCCCACCAACAGTGTAAGAGGGTTCCCTTTTCTCCACACCCTCTCCAGCATTTATTGCTTGTAGACTTTTGGATAGCAGCCATCCTGACTGGTGTGTAATGGTACCTCATTGTGGTTTTGATTTGCATTTCTCTAATAATGAGTGATGTTGAGCATCTTTTCATGTGTTTGTTAGCCATCTGTATGTCTTCTTTGGAGAAATGTCTGTTTAGTTCTTTGGCCCATTTTTTGATTGGGTCATTTATTTTTCTGGAATTGAGCTGCAGGAGTTGCTTGTATATTTTTGAGATTAATCCTTTGTCTGTTTCTTCATTTGCTATTATTTTCTCCCAATCTGAGGGCTGTCTTTTCACCTATACATAGAAAACTATAAAACACTGATGAAAGAAATCAAAGAGGACACAAACAGATGGAGAAACATACCGTGTTCATGGATTGGAAGAATTAATATTGTCAAAATGGCTATTCTACCCAAAGCAATCTATAGATTCAATGCAATCCCTATCAAGCTACCAACGGTATTTTTCACAGAACTAGACCAAAGAATTTCACAATTTGTATGGAAATACAAAAAACCTCGAATAGCCAAAGTAATCTTGAGAAAGAAGAATGGAACTGGAGGAATCAACCTGCCTGACTTCAGACTCTACTACAAAGCCACAGTCATCAAGACAGTATGGTACTGGCACAAAGACAGAAATATAGATCAATGGAACAGAATAGAAAGCCCAGAGATAAATCCACGAACCTATGGACACCTTATCTTTGACAAAGGAGGCAAGGATATACAATGGAAAAAAGACAACCTCTTTAACAAGTGGTGCTGGGAAAACTGGTCAACCACTTGTAAAAGAATGAAACTAGAACACTTTCTAACACCATACACAAAAATAAACTCAAAATGGATTAAAGATCTAAATGTAAGACCAGAAACTATAAAACTCCTAGAGGAGAACATAGGCAAAACACTCTCCGACATAAATCACAGCAAGATCCTCTATGACCCACCTCCCAGAATATTGGAAATAAAAGCAAAACTAAACAAATGGGACCTAATGAAACTTAAAAGCTTTTGCACTACAAAGGAAACTATAAGTAAGGTGAAAAGACATTCTACCAACTTTTGAATTCACGCTTTGTCCTTGGGCCTCTAACTCTGAGCATAGTGACTTTTCTGTAAACAGCACTTAGTAAACATGTATTGAATTATATTAAAGTATATCTAACTTAATTCAAGTTGTCAACCACCATAAAAACTATCTGGTTAATTAGATGTATATAGTTCTTGGGGTGAGTTTCTTGTATTCATGCACAAGTACGAAAAAAAAAAAAAAAAAACAGCTATCTTAACACTGGCTAATTGTAATACTTATATTGTGTATATCAATGTGCTCAAACAGTCATGCCCAACTCATTGTGACCCTATGGACTGTAGCTCATCAGGCTCCTCTGTCCATGGAGTTTCCCAGGTAAGAATACTGGAGTGGGTTGCCATTTCCTACTCCAGGGGATCTTCCTGACCCAGGGATCAAATTCACGTCTTCTTCATCTCCTGCATTGGCAGGCAGATTTTTTACCACCTGGAGAGCTCCTAATACTTACATTACTGATCTTCTAGTATATTCCAGTATTTCTTATAAAGACTGTTAGACTACTCAAAATTGCCCAACAATATTTTAATGCCCATTTTATAAATAAGGAAACCATCCCAAGGTTTTGAGTAGCCCATATAATTCATCTAGTAAGTAAAGGAGTGAAGACCTGAACGTAAGCCTCTCTGGTGCTAAACCCATATTTTTTCATCACATCACACTGCAATTGTAGCCTTAGGAACAATAGATAGGCTTGGGGTGATGCTACAGAGAGAAATAAGAAAATTTTTGAGCCTTAAAACAATTGATACAGCCTGTAAAAATAACTCAATTTTTCCTTCCAATAAATCAGGCATTCTTGTCATTTATTTTTGCATGTAGAGGGCCATACTGTTTGAAGTTGTATTCAGTCAGAAGTATGTTCCCCATGTGCTTGCTGTCATCTCTTACTTGATTATAGGAAAATTAAAACATGCAGCAAAGTGTGTAATCTTATTGGCATTGGTTACATTTCCTCCTTATTTATTGCTTGAAACTCTGCCCTTTCTTTGGCAAACAATACACTTAGTTAAGAATAACTCTATTATCCTTTTGTAAACAGGACTACTGCAAAGGTGACACTCAATTTCTACAGCAGAGGCAAGCAGATGGCTCTTCATGGCTCCCCACTGACCAGGCCACAGAGTGGCCTTGATGGCAGCCAGTCGCCTGCCCTCTCAGGGTGAGACATATGAATACAGCTGCTCTTTGGGGAGAGAACTGGACAAGAAAGGAAGAAAAATGACTGTCTAGAGGAGAAAAAGTGAAGCAGGAAAGAGGAGGCCAAAACAACAGGCTCACTTAGAATTTGTTCATTTTACCAAATAATTGCTGCAGAGGAATAAAGACCATTGATATACAGTCTCAGTCATGTCATGGGACAAAGCATAACATTCAATCTGACGTCTGGGCTTCTTGCCCATAATAAAACGTTATTGCATAGTGAGACTGATTTCCTGCATAAAAAAAAGAGGTGAATAATATTTATTTCCATATAAATTATCACCATTAGTTCACAAAATGCTTTCTTTGTTCAGGAATTACAGGAAGGAGGAGATGTCAAAACAGAACATAAAGGAAAAGCAAATTAAATATTTTACTAAATCATAATACTTTCATGGAATCCTACAGTTTACCAAAAACTGCCACCATTATTTGGCTAAATTGGACCAAAACCAAACCTTGTAAGACAGGGTCTATAATCCTTCTTTTATAGATATTTGGATGGCATCACCAACTCGATGGACATGAGTTTGAGCAAGTTCCGCGAGTTGGTGATGAACAGGGAAGCCTGCCATGCTGCAGTTCATGAGATCGCAAAGAGTCAGACATGACTGAGCAACTGAACTGAACTGAACTGATCATCCTTCTCTTACAGGTGAGAATTCTACTCTAGGTATCACTGGTTGTGATGGTTAATTTCATGTGTTGAGTGGCCACAGGACGCCCAGATTAAACATTATTTCTGAGCATATCTGTGATGGTATTCTGAATGAGATTATCATTTGAATGGGTGCATCAGTAAAGCAGATTATAAACTCAATGTGGTGAGAATCATCCAATCTAATGAGGACAGAAGAAAAGGCAGAGGAAAGAGAAATTCACCCCTTCATTTTTCCTGCCTCACTGTTTGAACTGGGACATATCATCTCACCTTCTCTTGCCCTCGGTCTGGGGTTTACACCATCAGCTCCTCTGGTTCTCAGGCCTTCCGACTTGATGAAATTACAGCATGGACTTTCCTGGGTCTCCAGTTTGCAGGTGGAAGATTGTGGAACTTCTTAGTCTCCTTAATTGCATTAGCCACATATTTTATATATATATTTATATTTAAATATATATATATATATATATTTAAATATATATATATATTTATATTTAAAAATATAAATATATTACATACATATATAATAGCCTTTTATATATATAATCTCCTCCTAGTTCTGTTTCTCTGGCAACCCTGGCCAAGAGAAAACAAAGAATCCAGGACTTTACCAGGGACTTCAAATCCAAACTTCAGGAACACATTTTCCATAAGACTATACAACATCCAACTGTGCATTTTACTTTTGAAAAAGAATGAGTTGAGTCAGCTACTTCTTGTGTATTTCCACAGCTGGGGCACATAACCTGTACAGTTGCTCAAAGTCCTACAACTACAAGGGCCCTGCCCTTGGTTTTATACCCTATTGTCACCATCTTGTCATCTGAACAAGATGTCCTACATTTTCATTCTGCATTGGGCCAGCAAATTACATAGCCAGGGCTGTCCACAACACCCTACACAAGCCTACCAACACAGATCACACAGTCTTGATTGCAGATTTTAGTAATGTACTGTTGCAGCAGATGGCCACACCTTCTGAGTAGGCCTCTGAGACCTCCCATGATGGGCTTGTTACCCTGATCTCACCTGGAATGGAACTCTCCATTCCAGCTACACTGCCTCTTGGTACTTTTCCTTCTACATGAAGCACCTTCTCCTTTGCCTAAAACACTCCCTCACTTCTTCCCCAGATACTTCTGGGCCTCACTCCTCATTCCTTCCTCATTCCATTTATCAGTTCAAATGCTATTTCAACAGAGAGAACTTCTCTGACCATCCTATTTGCAATGTTCCCCTTTCTAATCCCTTCATTTACCTTCCTTAACTTTCCTTTACAGTACCAGGATAATATCTTAAGTAATATATAGTCATTGATTTTATTATCATTGTGGTTCTGGGCTGAACTGTGTCCCCACAACATTCATACGTTGAAGTCTTAACACCAGTACCTCAGAATGTGACCACATTGGGAGATAAGGACTTTAAGGAGGTGATTAAGTTATAAGAAGGCCATTGGGGTGGGCCCTAATCAAATCTGACATAATGTCCTTATCAGAGGAGGAAATTTAGACACATAGACACCAGGAGAATGCACACACAAAGGAAATATCACAGGAGAACATAGCTAGAGGGTGGCCCTATGCAAGTCAAGGAGAGGGTGGGTATTCAGGAGAAACCAAACTTGTTGACACCTTGATCTTGGATTTCAAGTCTTCAGAATTGTGAGAAAATAAGTTTGCTTTGTTTAGCTCCCAGTCTGTGGTATTTTGTTATGACAGCCTTAGCAAACTAATACAATTATCTTTGCCATCCACTAGAATGTGATGTCTCTGAGAGAAGGGATTTTGTTTCATCCACTGCTAAAGGCTCAATGCCAAGCAACAGACACAGTAGATAATTTTTAATTGTTGAATAAGCAATAAATAACTTCACAATTACTTAAGAGGAATCTGAAGAGAATTTCCAAATACTCTGTGCTATTCAAATATTTTATTTTCTATGCTACCTGAATTAATTATACTGCAGAAAAACTTGGGAACCATTTTGTTAAACAAAGGTTCTCATTGTAATGAGACTTGACCAGCTCTGTACTTTTGCCCAGGCTTGTAATGCATCCACTAATGGATTCTGTCAGGACCAAGAGACCGAAGATCACAATCATGCTAGAAGGAAGGCTATTGTCACACAGTATTTGTTATTAGAAAAATTACAAAAAACAACCTACGGCAAAAATCAATCAGGAACTAAAAGGATACCCAAGAATCTCCCTCCCATGCATTTCTTTGATACTCAAGATCAGTTGTAACTAATTACTTTTAGCACTTCTAAAGCTGCATAACCACAGCTTTATTCTAACAAACACCACATTCAAACTGCTGCATGTTCTTCAGCTCGTGTCAATATCATCACAGCTTTTGTTTTCACATTTACAGGACAAAACAGGAGAGTAGCTAATTACCCATCAGCACATTGATTGACAGTTCCACAATTCTGAACCTCTATGCCCAGGGTGGCTAGTATTCTCTAGGAGGCGACATATTGAGCTTTTCAGGCATTTCTGCCTCTGATGACGTTTTTGACATGGGCTGTTGGCTCTGACAGCTTTTACTGTGTAGGTAACTGGAGCTACCTGAGTGTCACAAGGCCCCAAAAGAACATAAGAAGTTATCCTCTTGGGCACAGGATATGTCTACTGCCTAACACAGTGCAGACCTATAGAAAATGCTACATAGATGCTGATGCTTTCCATTTATAAATGTGTAAGATCAAAAGGAAAGGGAAACTATGGTAGAAATTTCAGAGTAACTCCTGTTTTACACTTGGCTTCCTCACAAGTCTTATTTCCATGCTACTGAAAACAGAGAAACAATTAGATGTACTAAGAGGACTTCATGCCAGCTACTCAGAGAAGCTTATTAATACCTAAAGTTATTTAATTATCAACCTAAACCTCTGGAGGAACTATTTCTATCAATAATGGATGATAAATCTAACGTTCAGAAAATTCAAGGATTTATCCAAGATCATGCACTTAGAAGTAACAGTAATGACATCTTCCAGCATTCCAATTTCTGGTGAAAGAAGCTAACTCCTCCTTTTGGGAAACCAGCCCTTATCCTATCCTCAGCCTTTGACATTTGGTTGGGGCAGACCTAACAAGTGGTCCTGAGGAATGGACATGTAACCTAGGTCCATTTATCTATAGCAGTAAGAGAACAAGGATGACATCTGGGACTTTTGCAGGAACTGTTACACATATATTACACTGAACCTACCACATCATCATAGGAAGAAAACCTGGCTAGAAATGAAGCAACCAGAGCAAAAAGCAAAGCAGAAAATGAAAAGCCCTGATCCAGAGAAGGACTAGAAGAGAGAGAGAGAGAGAGAGACTACAGAAGCATATTATGATTCCTTCATCTAGCCATGTCACAAAGGTCTCACAGATCCATACCTTAGGCTTTTCATTTTGTCTGCCATTGACTTTTTTCCCTAAAGCAAATTTAAGTATTTTTTGTTTTTGTTTTTCATTACATGCAATCAAGAGTCCTATAGGACATCTAGGACAGGGCTGTACACTATTTTTGACCAATCATTACTCATTTTGTGATGTTCTTTTCCCATGATTGGCTCAATAGTTTAGGTTTTATTGATTTAGTTAGTTATTGAAAACTAATACCAACAAGGACAATCTGACTCTACTATCTTCATTCTAATAATAATCATCATAGGAATCTCTATGTGTTTTACATCATAATATAGTGTCAACCCTACCATGAAATGAGATAATAAGTATTTACTACAATATCAATAGCTTCTGATCCTTGCTCTACCTCCTAAAGAACTTCCAGATGAGACCAAGGCTTGGAGACCTAAAGAACTTGACCAAGATCACTCGGATAGCTAGTGGCAAAGATAAGTTGACCACTCATCACTCTCCTGTTACAAATACCTTTTGGTATTACAAAGACAAATAACCAGAAAGATAGATAGCCTTTCTTGTAACTTGTAAACACTTCAATCAATTTAAGATGAGTGAAAAAGCCTCAGTACTAACTAAATATCTTAAGAATGGGTGCCTCATTTCTAAGCTAAATAGCCAATTAAAAATTTCCCTGTATCCATGGTTTTAAACTTTATTTTGAGGACCCAAGGACTAAGAGTTGGGGTGGGCATATTTAATAATCAAAATATTTTGAAGTAAAATTATATCAAATTTAAACATGGAATTCTTAAAATATCGCCACAGATTCTGGGAGAAGCTGTTTGAAAATCACTCTCCTAGAGTAAATAGAAAATATTGCTGTTTGCTTACATTTGGAACCAGAGAATAGTCTGCAAATGGACAGAACAAGTCAAAAGAGGCTGAGAACCAGCTATCTGAGAACCAGCTATAAGTTTCAGTTATCTGTATGGAATGGGAGTGAACGTCCTAGGGAACAGAGTACAGAAAAGGGTCACACCTGGAGAGAGCTGTTACAGAGCTAGTCGGATTGTCCAAGAGGCCCCATAGCAGGTAGTATGGTCAGAGAGAGGATTCAAGTCCTAGGTGGTAGAAGGTCACAGTCAAGAAATTGGAATATTAAATGAGCTATTTAATGAATAATTAAATAATCAATTAATTATTAATGAATTATCAAAGCAGGGGTTAAGAGAAAGGACAGGGATTGAAACATGTTACTGAAACTGGGATACAAGCTATGGCTTAGTCTTGGGGTGTGTGTGTATGCTAAGTTGCTTCAGTCATATCCAACACTTTGTGACCCTATAGACTACAGCCTGCTTCTCTGGTAGTTCAGCAGTAAACGATCTGCCTGCAATGCAGGAGAAGTAAAAGATGCAGGTTTGATCCTGGGTAGGGAAGATCCTCTGGAGGAGGACATGGCAACTCACTCCAGTATTCTTGCCTGGAAAATCCCATGGACAGAGGAGCCTGGTGGGCTACAGTCCATGCATGTGTGTGTGCTAAGTCTCTTTAGTTGTGTCCGACTCTTTGTGACCCTGTGGACCATAACCCACCAGGGGTCGAACTCGCATCTCTTATGTCTCCTGAATTGACAGGCAGGTTCTTTACCACTAGCACCACCTGAGAAGCACAGTCTTGGGATCCTAATTAATAAGGTAAGAAAATAAGATCAGTGAAAGGTCTATCCAAAGACCTCAGTGTAGGTCCTCCCAAGTTATCTGTCTGAAGCATCTTCATTTTTCCAGAACAGGAGCAGGATTACCTCTAGAACCTGAAGCTAAACTAAGCTGTCAATTGGGAAACTTAATTGATCCAGATGTAGAAAGGCTATAGGGACAGATGCTTTCCCATATAATATGCACATATTCCAAAAATCTGTTGAGTAAATGTTTACATTTGAATCACACTGTGACATTAAAAATATAGCCCTAACTACATAATAAAACAACCTTAAAAACCTTGATATTTACATAAATTCTGTCAAAGGCAGCCTATCAGAACCTTTTTATTTAACCTTTTCAAAAGTTAATCAGATAGGCAATTATTCCATGTATCTTTGCATACCCAAATAAAAGTCATACCATATTAAAATACAGTAGACTATTAATACCTTTTTCATAGTGACTAGCTTCATGAATCTGAAGTAGGCCCAGAACAAACCTCAAACAGAAAGGACTGCTGCTTGGTAAACATTCAGCCACCACCTACCAAGACAATTTTCCATGGAGTATCAGACATGTCTAGTATGGCTTATGAATGAAAGATTTAACTAGCTTCTTCTCCCTCATCTTGACCCTCTCCAGTCCTCCAAAATGACACCAAAGTAATCTTTCTGAGACAAAGTTAATCACTCTTTTGTTTAAATCTTTTCATGGCTCCTAGTGTCTCACATGATAAACGTTAAACTCATAAGCAAAATGTAAAAGATTCTCTATCCACTAATCTCTGTCTACCTTCAATACCTTGTGGTCCAGAATCAAAACTGCTCACTCTTCCCAAATGTGGGGTTATTTTGTGTATGCGCATTACTGTTTCCTCTACCTTGAACGGTCTCTTCCCACTATCCCTGAAATCCAATTAATTCCAACTCATCTTTCAAAGTAAAGTTCAAATGGTTTCATCTGTGAACTTGTTTTCTTTTTCTAACCTGCATTATACTTTAAACATACTCTTATTAGAGCCCACTATTCTGAATCTCATGTCTTATTCTTTCACTCTTCTGGTCTATCACGGGGCTAAGTAAGCTCCCTAAGTTTCTTTAATGTATTTGAGAATGGAGCAGTTTAAAGAGAAGTATATTTCACCATTTTCTGTGTAGGATCTTAGACAAGGTCAAACATTTCTGATATAACATCCTAGAAGATCCATTAGATAATTATGGCCATTTTTTAAATTATAGATTATGTAATCAGTACATTTGAGAAACAATAGTGGTTTTTTTCCAACATGCCCCTGAATATTACTCTAGGTTTTCATACATTGGTCTAAAATTCATACTTTTTAAAGTGCAATCTTTTTTATTCTGATCTACTCACAGCTCCTTGTACTAAAGAAAAACAAATAGTACCTCCTAATAATACTGAAAACTATTGGCTTACTACTGCTTCTTACTACAATTTATTCTTACTTTGTACTCCTAGTACACTGTACACTAGTACTATGTACTAGTACACTCCTAGTACTCCTGATTACACTGAACTATGTATAATGCAATTGCCTCCTTAGTTGCAAAAATGCATATTTGTATGATTCTGACCTTCACTTTCCTTCTCTAAAAAGTATTCCCAGATATTCTTAGAAGTAGCCAGAGAATATCAAATATAAGCTCATAAATAAATACACTCTCACTAGTCTGAATTTATGCCTGCTGGAATTATAATTAGGAAATATTTCCTGCCATATCCAAGACACTGTAATACTCAAGATATGGAAGCTAATCAGCTATTCAGCTGCAAAGTGGGAGAATATTGCCCTTTCCTTGGTTTCTTTCTTCTGGATGAGGCTGTACACAGTGCTACAGATGCTACTTACAGCAACTTCAATATTGACCTCCAATCAATCCCACTGCTTTCTTTGGGGTTCATACATAAGTCAAGGCTTCCCAGGTGGCACAGTGGTAAAGAAGGTGCAAGAGCCTCAGATTCGATCTTCCTGGGCCAGGGAGATCCTCTTGAGAAGGAAATGGCAACCGACTCCAGTATTCTTGCCTGGGAAATTCCACAGACAGAGGAGCCTGGTGGGCTACAGTCCATGGGGTCGCAAAGAGTTGGACATGACTGAGTAAGCACGTGTGTAATTCAAGGGCAGTGGTCTTAGGGGACTGATCTGAACAGGAGGCCTATGCTACCCTTCTTTTCTCCTCCAACTGTACAGGTTTTCACTTTCCTTCAGTCTCACCTCCTCTCAGCATGAAACTTTACTCAAGGCTCTGAGGTCTTCACACAGTAGTTTCCTACCAGCCTCACCCCAACTATCTGCCAGGCGTACATAGGCAAGTCTAATTTTTACTTAGACTCAAGCTGCACTACTAGCTAAATATATAAAATTCCAAGCCTGGCATACATTAGATATCCAATAGAAAGTGAAAGTCGCTCAGTCATGTCTGATTCTTTACGGCCCCATGGACTATACAGTCCATGGAATTCTCCAGGCCAGAATACTGGAGTAGGTAGCCTTTCCCTTCTCCAGGGGATCTTCTTAACAAAGGGATTGAACCCAGGTCTCCTACATTGCAGGTAGATTCTTCACCAGCTGAGCCATGAGGGAAGCCCATTCAATAACTATGTATCAAATAAATATATAAGAATGAAGTCAGATTGGTATATAACTCATTAACTCAATCAGCACTGCAGCTCTTGATTTCTTCCTTACAGTGTCAGTCCTTAGGGATTTCATTCTTTTCTTGATGACCTCCAAAGTCATCCACTCTATAATTGCTGGAAAATATTTTCTCCACAGGCACACAGTGTCTGTATCAGTACTATATTCCTCCTATTCTTGTTAAAGGTCAATTCAAGGTGGACTATGGCTCTTAATTCATAAAATTTGGATGTGGCCAACTGCAACCTCTGAGTCTTTCCTGGTGGCTTAGAGGTTAAGGAATCCATCTGCAGTGCAGGAGCAGCAGGAGACACAGGTTCGGTTCCTGCGTTGGGATGATCCCCTGGAGAAGGAAATGGTAACCAACCCCAGTACCCTTGCCTGGAGAATCACATTGACGAGGAGTCTTGTGAGCTATAGTCCACAGGATAGCAAAGAACCAGACACAATGGAAGCGATTTAGCACACACACACAACCACAACCTCTAGCCTTATGGATGTGATCCAAGCTTTCCTAACGTGAACCATAACCACCAAGAGGTGATTCATAGTCTTTTTTTTCTGAGTCCAGCCCACTGAGTCTCAGTACTCTGAACTATGGCTGAGCCCACTGAGAAAGAGACACTCTATTTCAAAAGGAGCTGCTAAGCTGAAAGGATATAAGCCTAGAATTACTGCTGACTTCTTTTTCTAAGACTTGAGGAACGCCTGCCTGAGAAATAAAAATGGAAAAACAAAGCTGAAAAATGGTCAGACACTGATTCCTGACAGCACCATTTGAGACCTTTATCCAGTTACAAGAGGCATTATCTCCCCAAATTTTTCAGTTACGTAAGTCAATAAATTCCCTATTATTGATGAATCCAATCTGAGTTCAGTTTTTGTCATTTGTAATAAAAATGCACCACCAACATGACAAGAAAGTTATTGCTCATGTTTCCTGAATTCTTTGAAAAATATTCTAATTAATGCATTCCCCCTAGAGTCAATATTCTGGGTTCTGTTTAACACTATTAATCATATTCATGACTCAGACCACAAGTCAAAAAATTCCATATGAGTATATAATTTTAAAAATCTAACAAGTCTACTTCCACTTCATGGTGGCATATTACATTTTCCAAAATTGACCACAGCAATATTTCTGGTTCCACATGTGCTTCAAGCACTTTGTCACTCCCTATTAAGAGACTGATCCTATTTCCCCACCTGGAGACACTGGGCTGTACTTTATGAATACCAGCACGAATAGGGGTAGCAGAAGAGATAATGCATGACTTCAAAGCTAGGTCATAAATAGCAACATAGCGCACTCTCTCTCTCTTCTCTATTCTACTTCCATGTCTTATTTTGTCTTTATCCTTGGAATCCAGCTACCTTTTGTGAGGAAAGATCAGGCCACCTGAATGGGTATTACCCTTTGACAAATTACTCTAGCCCCTACTCTCAATTCTTCCAGCTGAGGCCCCAGATATTACTAAGCAGAGATAAGCCATCCCATTATGCCCTATCTAAATTTCTGATTCATGAGAGAAAACAATTACTGTTGTTTCAAGCCACTATATTTTGGGATAATTTTTTGTACAGAGCAATAGATAAGTAATATATTAATTCCTATCATTACTCTCTTAACTCTCTTAATTCATGTGATTTTTATGAGACCTACTTTTTAAAACTATATTGGCTTCCCCATATTTTAAGGCACTTAACCCAGTTCTCAATCTTTCAACTTTCACCATAGGGTCCCTTTCACTTTTTCCTTCTATGGACCTCATGCTATGAAAGTTTATCTACTTAATAAGCTACAATATATATACCTCAATTTGCTTTTATTTTTCTCATTAATCAGATATAAGTTAATACTTGTTTTTTTTAATTTATTTATTTTTTATTGAAGGATAATTGCGTTACAGAATTTTGCTGGTTTCTGTCAAACCTCAACATGAATCAGCCATAAGTAAACATACATCCCCTCCTGTTTGAACCTCCCTCCCAGCTCCCTCCCCATCCCACCCCTCTAGGTTGATACAGAGCCCCTGTTTGAGTTTCCTGAGCCATACAGCAAATTCCCATTTGGCTATTTGACATATGGTAATGTAAGTTTCCCTGTTACTCTTTCCATACATCTGACCCTCTCCTCCCCTCTACCCATGTCCATAAGTCTATTCTGTATACCTCTTTCTCCATTGTTGCCTTGTAAATAAATTCTTCAATACCATTTTTCTAGAATCCATATATATGCATTAGAATACAGTCTTTATCTTTCTCTTTCTGACTCACTTCACTCTGTATAATAGGTTCCAAGTTCATCCACTTCATTAGAACGGACTCAAATGCATTCCTTTTTATGGCTGAGTAATATTCCATTGTGTATATGTACCACAACTTCTTTATTCATTCATCTGTCAGTGGACATCTAGGTTGCTTCCATGTTCTAACTATTGTAAATAGCACTGCAATGAACAATGGGATACATGCATCTCTCTCAATTTCCATTTCCTCAGGGTGTATGCCTAGGAGTGGGATTGCTGGGTCATATGGTGGTTTTATTCCTAGTTTTTTAAAGAATCTCCATACCATCTTCCATAGTGGCTGTATCAGTTACCTGCCCACCAATGCAAGAGCATTTCCTCTTCTCCACACCCTCTTCTGCATTTATTGTTTGTAGACAGTTTGATAAGGGCCATTCTGACTGGTGTGAGGTGATGTCTTATTGTAGTTTTGATTTGCATTTCTGTAATAATGAGTGATGTTGAATGTCTTTTCATGTGTTTGTTAACCATGTGTATATCTTCTTTGGAGAAATGTCTGTTTAGGTCTTTTACCCACTTTTTGATTGGGTTGTTTGTTTTTCTGGCATTGAGTTGTATGAGCTGCTTGTATATTTTGGAAATTAATCCTTTGTCAGTTGTTTCATATGCTATTATTTTCCCCCATTCTGAGGGTTGTCTTTTCACCTTGCTTGTAGTTTCCTTTGCTGTGCAAAAGCTTTTAAGTTTAATTAGGTCCCACTTGTTTACTTTTGTTTTTATTTTCATTACTCTAGGAGGTGGGTCATAGAGGATCTTGCTTTGATTTATGTCATCAAGTGTTCTGCCTATCTTTTCCTCTAAGAGTTTTATAGTTTCTGGTCTTAGATTTAGGTCTTTAATCCATTTTGGATTTATCTTTGTGTATGGTGTTAGGAAGTGTTCTAACTTCATTCTTTTACATGTAGCTGTCCGGTTTTCCCAGCATCATTTATTGAAGAGAGTGTCTTTGTCCCATTGTATATTCTTGCCTCCTTTGTCAAAAATAAGGTACCCATAGGTGCATGGGTTTATTTCTGGGCTTTCTATCTTGTTCCATTGGTCTATATTTCTGTTTTTGTGGCAGTACCATACTGTCTTGATGACTGAGATCAGGAAGGTTGATTCCTCCAGCTCCATTCTTCTTTCTTAAGACTGCTTTGGCTATTCAAGGTCTTTTGTGTTTCCATAAGAATTGTGGAATTTTTTGTTCTAGTTCTGTGAAAAATGACACAGGTAATTTGATAGGGATCACGTTAAATCTGTAGATTGCATTTGGTAGTATAGTCATTTTCACAATATTGATTCTTCCTACCCAGGAACATGGAATATCTTTCCATCTGTTTATGTCATCTTTGATTTCTTTCAATAGTGTCTTATAATTTTCTGTGTACAATTCTTTTGTCTCTTCAGGTAACTATAATTCCTAGATATTTAATTTTTTTGTTGCAGTGGTGAATGGGATTGATTCCTTAATTTCTCTTTCTGATTTTTCATTGTCAGTATATAGAAATGCAAGTGATTTCTGTATATTGATTTTGTATCCTGAAACTTTTCTAAATTCACTGATTAGCTCTAGTAATTTTCTGATTCTATCTTTAGGGTTTTTTATGTACAGTATCATGTCATCTGCAAACAATGAGAGCTTTATTTCTTCTTTTCTGATCTGGATTCCTTTACTTCTTTTTCTTTACTGACTGCTGTAGCTAGGACTTCCAGAACTATGTTGAATAACAGTGGTGAAAGTGGACACCCTTGTCTTGTTTCTGATCTTAGGGGGAATGCCTTCAGTTTCTCACCATTGAGAATAATGTTTGCTGTAGGCTTCTCCTATATGGTCTTTACTATGTTGATGTAGGTTCCTTCTATGCCCATTTTTTGAAGAGTTTTAATCATAAATGGGTGCTGAATTTTGTCAAAGGCTTTTTCTGCATCTATTGAGATGATCATATGGTTTTTGTCTTTCACTTTGTTAATATGGTGTATCACATTGATTGATTTGCATATATTGAAGAATCCTTGCATCTTTGGAATGAACCCAACTTGATCATGGTGTATGAGCTTTTTGATGTGTTGCTGAATTCTGTTTGCTAAAATTTTGCTGAGGATTTTTGCATCTATGTTCATCAGTGATACTGGCCTGTAGTTTTCTTTTTGTGTGTTTTTTTTTGTCTGGTTTTGGTATCAGGGTGATGGTGGCCTGTGGCCTCATACAATGAGTTTGGAAGTGTTCCTCTCTCTGCAAATTTTTGAAAGAGTTTTAGGATAGACATCAGCTCTTCTCTAAATGTTTGATAGAATTCTCCTGTGAAGCCATCTGGTGCTGGGCTTTTGTTTTTTGGGAGATTTTTTTTATCGCAGCTTCAATTTCTATGCTTGTAATTGGGTTGTTCATAATTTCTATTTCTTCCCAATTCAGTCTTGGAAGATTGAACTTTTCTAAGAATCTGTCCATTTCTTCCAAGTTATCTATTTTATTGCCATATAGTTGTTCATAATAATCTCTTATTATCCTTTGCATTTCTGCATTGGCTGCTGCAATCTCACCTTTTTTCATTTCTAATTTTGTTGATTTGGTTCTTCTCTCTTTTTTTCTTGATGAGTCTGGCTAAAGATTGTTAATTTCATTTATCTTCTCAAACAGCCAGATTTTAGTTTTATTAATCTTTACTATTGTTTCTTTCATTTCTTTTTTATTTATTTCTGCTTGGATCTTTATTATTTCTTTCCTTCTACTAATTTTGGGGATTTTTTGTTGTTCTTCTTTTTCCAATTGTTTCAGGTATAAAGTTAGGTTTTCTATTCAATATTTTTCTTGTTTCTTGAGGTAGGATTGTATTGCTATAAACTTCCCTCTTAGAACCGCTTTTGATGCATCCCATAGGTTTTGACTTGTCATGTTTTCATTGTCATTTGTTTCTAGAAATTTTTTTTATTTCCCTTTTGATTTCTTCAGTAACCTGTTGGTTATATATAAACATGTTGTTTAATCACCATGTGTCTGTGTTTCTTACACTTTTTTTCTTGTAATTGATATCTAGTCTCATAGCATTGTGGTCAGAGAAGATGCTTGAAATGATTTCAATTTTCTTAAATTTACTGAGGTTTGATTTGTGACCCAAGATGTGTTCTATCCTGGAGAATGTTCCATATGCACTTGAGAAAGAAGTGTATTCTTTTGCATTTGAATGGAATGTCCTGAAGATATCAATCTCATCTAATGTATCATTTAAGACTTGTGTTTCCTTATTAATTTTCTGTTTTGATGATCTGTCCATTGTTGTGAGTGGGGTATTAAAGTCTCCTCCTTTTATTGTGTTACTGTCAATTTCTCTTTTTAATGTATGTTAGTGTTTGTCTCCTATATTGAGACATATGTCTATGTTGAGTGCATAGATATTTACAATTGTTATGTCTTCCTCTTGGATTGATCCCTTAATCACTATGTAATGTCCTTCCTTATCTCTTGTAATCTTCTTTATTTTAAGGTCTATTTTGTCTGATATAAGGATTGCTATTCCAGCTTTCTTTTGCTTCACATTTGCATGAAATATATTTTTCCATCCTCTTACTTTCAGTCTATATATGTCTTGAGGTCAGAAGTGGGTTTCTTGTAGACAGCACATATATGGATCTTGTTTTTGGATCCATTCAGCCAGTATGTGTCTTTTGGTTAGAGTATTTAATCCATTTACATTTAAAGTAATTATTGATATGCATGTACCTATTGCCATTTTCTTAATTGTTTGGGGTTGATTTTGCAGATCTTTTTCTTCTCTTTATTTCTTGACTACATAAGTCCATTTAACATTTGTTGTAAAGCTGGTTTGGTGGTACTGAATTCTCTTAACTTTTGCTTGTCTGAAAAGCTTTTCATTTCTCCATCAGTTCTGAATGAGATCCTTGCCAGGTACAGTAATCTTGGGTTGTAGCCTTTTCCCTTTCAGTGCTTTAAATACATCCTGCCATTCCCTTCTGGCCTGCAGATTTTCTGCTGAACTATTAGCTGTTAAGCCTATGCGGTTTCCCTTGTAGGTTACTTTTTCCTTCTCCCTTTCTGCTTTTAATATTCTCTCTTTGTATTTAGTCTTTGTTAGTTTGATCAGTATGTGTCTTGGCATGATTCTCCTTGGGTTTATTGTGTATGGGACTCTTTGTGCCTCTTGGACTTGATTGACTATTTCCTTTTCCATGTTGGGGAAATTTTCAATTATAACCTCTTGAAAAATTTTCTCAGACTGTTTCTGATTTCTCTTCTTCTTCTGGGACCCCTATAATTCGAATGTTGGTGCATTTCATATGGTCCCAGAAGTCTCTGAGACTGTCCTCGGCTCGTTTCATTCTTTTTACTTTATTCTGCTCTTCAGAAGTTATTTCCACCATTTTATCTTCCAGCTCACTGATTCATTCTTCTGCTTCAGATATTCTGCTACTGATTCCTTCTAGAGTATTTTTAATTTCAGTAACTGTGTTGTTTGTCTCTGTATATTTATTCTTTAATTCTTCTAGGTCTTTGTTAATCTATTCTCGCATTTTCTCCATTTTGTTTTCAAGATTTTTAATCATCTTTACTATCATTATTCTGAAATCTTTTCAGGTAGTTTTGCCTATTTCCTCTTCATTTATTTGGACTTCTGTGTTTCTAGTGTGTTCCTTCATTTGTGCAGTATTTCTCTGCCTTTTCATTATTTTTTTTTTAAGTTACTATGGTTGAGGTCTCCTTTTCCCAGGCTTCAAGGAAAGTTGAATTCTTTTCTTGAAGAAGATTGAATTCTTTCTTCTTTTTGGTTTCTGCCCTCCTAAGGTTGGTCCAGTGGTTTGTGTGAGCTTTCTATAGGGTGAGATTTGTGTTGAGTTTTTGATTGTTTTTCCTCTGATGGGCAAGGCTGAGTGAAATGGTAGTCCTGTCTGCTGATGATTGGGTTGTATGTTTGTTTTGTTTGTTGTTTAGATGAGGCATCCTGCGCAGGGTGCTACTGGTGGTTGGGTGATGCCGAGTCTTGTATTCAAGTGGTTTCCTTTGTGTGATTTCTCACTATTTGATACTCGCTAGGGTTAGTTCTCTGGTGTCTAGTGTCTTCATGTCAGTGCTCCCACTCCAAAGGCTCAGGGCTTGATCTATTGTAGCCAGTCTAGCATTTTTCACATGTTGTCTCTTGAGCATAGACTAAGGAATCCAGAGAGCTGGGTTCATATTCCAGGTCTGCCACTTACTAGTACAATCTTGGGCAAATTACTTAACCTCTCTGTGCCTTGGATTTTTATTAGATTCCTCCCAAATAAGTGATTATGCAACTTCCAAATGCTTTCATTCAATCACTGGACAGCTCTGCTGGGTGGGAATTTGTTCTTTAGACCTCAGATGCAGCTTCAGGGTTTTGTGGAAGAAAGCCTTCACTTCCCCAGGGGCTCCCATCTCCATTATCCTATACTTGTTAATTTAATAACTACTAATTCACTGATAAAATGAAGCTTTTAACCACTTTTGGGACACATTAACAGTAATCTTTGAAAAGCTGTCTGTGAACCAGCAATAGGAAAGCATTGTCAAACTGACATCGACTGGCATACTATAATTTTATTTTAGCTACACATCCACAATTTGTTCCAACTTAATAACCAAACAGCCAGTCAGCTCAGACAAACAATTAATAATCTAGCTTTTGAAAATCAAATGGTTTTATTTGCCTGGATTGAACAGTTGTTTAAATAACTAATCTAGTTAAAACTATCAATAGAGCATGAGTCTTTAAATTTCATTCTTTACTTGCCCTTTCCATGATCTCTTTTCCCTGAAAGTGCTTTATATTCAATTCAGTTCAATGAATAATTATGTAACAATGGAAAAGGTGCTAGGGATACATAAAAATATAAGCCTGTCAAGGTCCTGGCCTAAGGAAAAAAGGTCCTAGCCTCAGGGAGCTTATAGCTTAGAGGGTGATACAGATGAGGAAAGGCTATACCAAAGGACAAAGGAAAGCTACTTTGGCAGACTGCACAGATGGTCATAATAATTCTCATCCTGTATCACTCCCCTTTACAATGTGACTTTGCCAATTCTCCCATTGGAAGTAACATCAATTTCTCAATCACTTAAATCTGGATTTACCCAGACTTCTTTTAGCCCTTGGAATATTTGTGAACAATACTACAAGCAGAGAATTGAATGTGCTGCCCTGATAGCTCAGTTGGTAACGAATCTGCCTGCAATGCAGGGGACCCTGGTTCGATTCCTGGGTTGAGAAGATCCACTGAAGAAGGGAAGAAGCTACCCACTCCAATATTCTGGCCTGGAGAAATCCATGGGGTCACAAAGAGTTAGACAGGACTGAGTGACTTTCACTTTGGGCTTCCCTTGTGGCACAGCTAGTAAAGAATCTGCCTGCAATGCAGGAGACCGGGTTCAATCCCTAGGTTGGGAAGGTCCTCTGGAGAAGGGAAAGGCTACCCATTCCAGTACTCTGGCCTAGAGAATTCCATGGACTGTACAGTCCATGGGGTCGCAAAGAGTCGGACATGACTGAGTGACTTTCACTTTCACTTTCATACTCATACCTCTATTAGCTGTTCTTTCAACTTTGAAACCTCTGTGTGAATGACCCCAAGCTAGTCTACTGGAGAAGCCACATAGAAAAGAATCAAGGATGTGACAACCGGCCAAACACTAGACAAGTGAGTAAGGTCCTTAGACATTCAGCCCCATTTGAGCTGTCAGATGATTTGGATTAGTGACCCCAAGCAAGACAAAAATAAAACCAACAGCAACAGCAACAACAACAACAACAAAAAATAGGACTACCCAACCTAGCCCAGCTCAAACTGCTGATCCACAAGATAATAAGCAAACAAGTGGTTATCATTTTACACGTGAGCACCTCAGATGCAAAAAAAGGCTTTTGACAAAATTCAGCACACATTTGTGATAAAAATTCTCCAGAATGTGGGCATAGGGCGAACATACCTCAACATAATAAAGGCCATATATGACAAACTTACAGCTAACATCATACTCAATGGTGAAAAGCTGAATTCATTTCCTCTAAGATCAGGAACAAGACAAGGCTGTCCAGTCTAACCACTTTTATCCAACATAGTTTTGGAGATCTTAGCTACAGCAATCAGAGAAGAAAAATAAGTAAAGGGACTCCAAACTGAAAAAGAAGTTAAACTGTCATTATTTGCAGATGACATGATACTATATATAGAAGATCCTAAAGATGCTACTATCAGAAAACTATTAGAACTCATCAGTGAATTTGGTAAAGTTGCAGGTAAAAAAAATTAATACACATAAACCTGTCGCATTTCTAAACACTAAAAACAAAAGATCAGAAAGAAAAATTCAAGAAATAATTCCATTTACCATTGCATCAAAAAGAATAACATACTGAGGAATAAACCCACCTAAGGAGAAAAAGACCTATAGTCTGAAAACTATAAGATGGTGATGAAAGAAACAGAAGACACAAATGGATGGAAAGATATATCATGTTTGTGGAGAGAAAAGAATCAATGTTGTCAAAATTACTATATTACCCAAGGTATTACCCAAGGTAATTACCCAAAAAAATATATTAGAACTTTTAAAGGCGTTACTCTGCTTTATGACCTTACTTGGAAGGATGTGATGTATATCTTGGGACAAACACTGACTCCCGACTCAAAGACTCGAGTTTTGGGAAGAGCAGTTGCTTATGGAGATGAATGGCTTGGTAATGAGTCAATAGGAAAGAGGGAGGATAACTGCCCCCCCCACTGGGAATCAGGCGGTCCCAATTACAGAACCAGACTGGGACTACAACACAGGAAGGAAGATGGGATCAGAGTCATTTTGTCAGATGTATTCTTGAAGGACTCAGGCAGGTGTGTTCTAAGCCTTTAAACTGTGGCAAACTGGCAAACATAAAACAGGAGGAGAAGGAAGCTCCTGATAAGTTCCTAGACAGACTGAGAGAAGGCCTTCACAGATACACTGAGATTGATCCCAAAACTGAAGAGGGAAAAGTGATCTTAAAAGATAGATTTCTCACTCAGTCAGCTCCAGATATTCGAGGTAAGTTATCAAAACGGGCATATGGACCAAATCAGTCTTTAGATAATCTGTTACAACTGGCTCAGACAGTCTATTATGGAAAGGAATATGAGGACAAGAAAGAAAGGCAGAGAAAGACAAAGGAACAGGCAAAGAAGCCTTCGCAATGGCTATGAGAACCATTCTTAAACAGCCTGAGAGAAATGTCCAGAGGGACCCAGGTGAAAAGGGATGGGCTTGCTATTACTGTGGAAAGGAGGGGCACCTCAAGCGGGATTGCCCTTGGGCATCTAAGCCGCCCGGCTCCACTTCCCGTCTGCAAAGGACCACATTGAGGAGAGACTGCCCCCAGAGGCATAGGTTTCAGGGGTCGGACTCTCAAGACAACCAGGACTGAAGGTGCCTGGGGTTCCCCACACAAGCTCCCGTCCTAATTACACCTGAGGATCCCTGGGTATTGATAACTGTGGGAGGCCAATCCGTCGATTTCCTTTTAGATACTGGGGCAATTTACACCGTGCTATCCCTCGAGAATAACCTGGAAGGTCCTTACCAGGTTATTCTTTCTTCTCCCACAGCTGTCAAAGTACCAAGAATTGATTCGTGGGTACATCACACTCAAGTTAAGAGGTGGCACCCTGACCAGAACTAAGTGATATCATTTTATGTCTTTACTTTCTATGCTCTGACTTTGTACTTTTCAGATGGGCCTAATAATCTATGTGAGCCTACTTATGCTGACTCCAAAAATCCTGAGTCTGCCGTTTGATCCTCAAGACAATGCCTTCCTGTCCTGGGCTCACTCCTACACTGCATTCCACAATCTGTCTAACTGCTGGGTCTGTGGACCACTCCCTTCTTTATCTGTGGAAGGCTTCCCATGGTGGACGTCTCCACTTCAAGGAAAAGACTTTCTCCAAGTCTGCAAATACCTTCAACAATCGCATGTGATGCCTCTTCTTAAACTGATGACATCTAAGAACCCTAAAATGGACTGATGTAACTATGGACATAATGTGACTTTTCATTCTGATGATTATTTTGCCTTACATTTGTAACTGTATAATGGGGTTTTCTAACCGTTTAAAAGCTTTTAATTTACAAATGGTTGTCCGAGCTCCTATGAGTGCCTCCTCCAACTATTACTTGGGGCCCCTGGATCAGAGACCCTCAATATGAGGGTTAGGAGAATATGTTGCCTTAACAATTTAGGGACCACACCCCTAAACAGCAGGAAGTAGTTATGGAACAAAAACAATGCCCCTTTCCCTTGGCAACATAATTCTCCTAAAAGAAAAGGGGGGAATGAGAGAGTCATTTCCTAGGCAGGTTGATAAGTCTAGGGATCCCCAAGGAGAGACAGGTCTGGGCTATTCAAGGAGGAAGAAAGGACAAACTTTTTTACTTTTTTTCCTCTACATTCCTTAGGATTATATAACAATAATGTATCCTGCCTGAGGACAGCCTTTGGATTAAACCCTCTGGCTAATTCTGTTATCTTAAAACATAAATTATGGGAGTAGGCCTGGTCTTTACAAGGATGTATCCTGCCTGCGGACAGTCTTTGGATTAAACCTTCTGGCCAACTCTGTTGTCTTAAAATGTAAATTATTGGAGTAGGTCTGGTGAGGTCTTTACAACCTCCAGACATTCTTTGGATTCATTGGAGAGTATATAACTCCATTGCTAACACTAGCAAACTGGGTACTCCTTCTACCCGCTTCTGATGTCTATGTCAGAAGCTTTCTCTATCTCCTTTATACTTCAATAAAACTTTATTGCACACAAAAAAAATAAAAAATAAAAACAAAAGATCAGAAAGAGAAATTCAAGAAATAATCCCATTTACCATCGCCATCAAAAAGAATAACATACTGAGGAATAAACCCACCTAAGGAGAAAAAGACCTGTAGTCTGAAAACTATAAGATACTGATGAAAGAAACAGAAGACACAAATAGATGGAAAGATATATCATGTTTGTTGCGTGAAAAGAATCAATGTTGTCAAAATTACTGTATTACCCAAGGTAACTTAAAGGTTCAACACAATCCCTATCAAATTACCAATGGCATTTAGAATAAACAAAAAAATTCTCAAAATTCTTATTAAAACATAAAAGACCCTGAATAGCCAAGCAGTCTTGAGAAAGAAAAACAGAGCTGGAGGAATTCGGTTTCCTGACTTCAAACTTTACTACAAAGCTACAGTCATTAAAACAGTATGGTACTGGCACAAAAATAAAAATATAATCAATGGAACAGGATAGAAAACCCAGAAATAACCCATGCACTTATCGCCAATTAATTTATGACAAAGGAGGCAAAACTACACAAGATTGGAAAGACAGTCTCTTCAACAAACAGTGCTGAGAAAACTGGATAGCTACATGTAAAAAAAAAAAAAAAAAGGAAGAAAAGAAATTTGATCCTTCTTTAACACCATACACAAAAATAAGCTCAGAATGGATTAAGGACCTAAACGTGAGACTGGACACTATAAAATTCCTAGAGGAAAGCAAAGGCAGAACACACTTTGACATAAATTGCAGTAATATCCTTTTCAAGCAGTCTCCCAGCATAATGGAAATAAAGACAAAAACAGACAAATGGGACCTACTTAGACTCAAAAGCTTTTGCACAGCAAAGGAAACAATAAACAAAACAAAAAGAAAATCCACAGACTGGGAGAAAACATTTGCAAATGATGTGACCAACAACAGATTTTTGTTGTTCAGTAGCTCAGTCATGTCTGACTATTTGCAACCCATGAACTGCAGCATGCCAGGCCTCCCTGTCCTTCACCATCTCCCAGAGTTTGCCCAAGTTCATGTCCATTGAATCAATGATGTCATCCAACCATCTCATCTTCTGTTGCCCCCTTCTCCTCCTGCCCTCAATCTTGCCCGGCATCAGGGTCTTTTCCAATGAGTTGGCTCTTCTCATCATGTGGCCAAAGTATTGGGGCTTCAACTTCATCATCAGTGCAGTCAATGAATATTCAAGGTTGATTTCTTTAGGATTGATTGGTTTGATCTCCTTGCTGCCCAAGGGACTCTCAAGAGTCTTCTCTAGCACCACAGTTCAAAAGTATCAATTCTTTTTAGGGTCCAACTCTCACATCCATACATGACTACTGGAAAAACCATAGCCTTGACAATACAGACTTTGTCAACAATGTGATGTCTCTGCTTAATACACTGTCTAGGTTTGTCACAGCTTTTCTTCCAAGAAGCAAGGGTCTTTGAATTTCATGGCTGCAGTCACCATCCACAGTGATTTTGGATTCCAAGAAAATAAAGACTGTCACTATTTCCATTTTTTCCCCATATATTTGCTCTGAGGTGGTGGGAATAGATACCATGATCTTAGTTTACTGAATTCAGAGTTTTAATAGGTGTTGGGTAGGGCCAGGTTTTGGCACTCATGAGTAGAAGGAGAGTCCCAAGATGGCAGCTATCAGCAGGAGTGTTCATGCTATAGAATGTTCCCAAACATGACTGCTAACAGTCTCCATGAACTTAAAACTCAACATTCAAAAAACTAAGATCATAGAGACTGGTGGCAGTCATATTTAGGAACATTCTACAGCATGAATACTCCTGCTGGTGGCTGCCATCTTGGGACCCTCTTTCCACTCATGACTGCCAAAACCTGGCCCTACCCAACAGCCTACAGGTGTCAGTGATGGGAAGCCTCAAGCCATATAACTAACTAGGTGGGGACATAGCTCCCCCCCACCCTGCCATTAACAGACAGGCTGCCTAAAGTCTTCCACTGACACCTCTAGACATGCTCCTAGACATGCTGCCCACCAGAAGACCAAGACTCAGTTCCACTCACCAATAGGCAGGCACCAATCCTGACCCTCCAGGCAGCTTGCACTACCCCCTAGACTAGTTTCATCATTCAGAGAGCAGACACTAGACTTAAGAAAACCACGGTCAGTCTGAATGGGCAGAAGACCTCAACAGACCTTTCTCCAAAGAAAATATGAAGAGGGTCAAGAGGCACATGAAAAGATGTTCAACATTGCTAATTATTAGAGAAATACAAATCAAAACTACAATGAGATATCACCTTACACCAACCAGAATGGTTATCATCAAAAAATGCACAAACAATAAATGCTGGAGAGGCTGTGGAAGGAAGAGAACTCTTCTACACTGTTGGTGGAAATGTAAATTGGTACAGCCACTATGGAGAACAGTATGAAGTGTAGTGAAGTGAAGTGAAAGACACTCAAGTCGTGTCTGACTCTTTGAGACCCCATGGACTATATAGTCCATGGAATTCTCTGAGGCAGAATACTGGAGTGGGTAGCTGTTCCCTTCTCCAGGGAATCTTCCCAACCCAGGGATCGAAGCCAGGTCTCCCGCACTGCAGGATTCTTTACCAGTTGAGCCACATCCCACCACTGCCACACCTTAAGGGAGAACAGTATGGAGGTTCCTTAAAAAACTAAAAATAGAGCTACCACACGACCCTACAATCCCACTCCCGAGCATATATCTAGAGAAGAACATGATCTAAAAGGATACATGCACCCCAGTGTTCATTGCAGCACTGTTTACAATAGCTAAAACATGAAAGCAACCTAAATGCCCATCAACAGAGGAATGAATAAAGAAGATGTGGTACATATATATGATGGCCTATTAACCAGCCATTAAAAAGAATGAAATAATGCCATGTGCAGCAACATGGATGGACCTAGAGATTGTCATACTGAGTAAAGTAAGTCAGACAGAGAAGGAGAAATATTCTATGATATCCCTTATATGTGGAATCTAAAATGAAATGATACAAATGAACTTACTTGCAAAACAGAAAGAGACTCACAGTCTTAGAGAATGAACTTCCGATTGCCAAGAGTCTGGGGGAAGACTGGGAGGAAAGGATAGTTAGGGAGTTTAGGATGGATGGGTACACACTGCTATATTTAAAATGGATAATTAACAAGGACCTACTGTATGGCATATGGAACTCTGCTCAATGTTATATAGCAGCCTGGAGGGGAGAAGAATTTGGGGCAGAATGGATACATGTATATGTATGGCTGTATATATATATATACACAATACATGTATATGTATTCCTTCCCCGTTCACCGGAAACTATCACAACATTGTTTGTTAATCAGCTATACCTCAAAACAAAATAAAAAGTTGTTTGTTTTTTTTAATGTTTGTTATTTTAAACTGCTAGGTTTGGTGTGGTTTGTTCTGCAGTAACAATACAGCCTCCAAATTCAGACCGAGGGTGCAAGGGTCAAAAAGAAAAGACTTCTTAAAACCTATACACTAAAAGAAAGAAAATAAATGGCAGAATATAGGCAGCAAAGGAACTTACATTCTGAATGAGAGAAAGCCCTCATTACAACAACAGCAGATTTTGATTACTGCCATCATTCTAGGAGGATTTATTCTAGGAGAACATGTTAACCAGCCTCTAAAATTGCCCCTTACGATCCTTGTCCCTTATAACCCTATGTGATCCCAACAGAGTATGGACAGGCCAAGGTATTGCAGCTTCTACCTTTTGGTTTCTTGGATCATCATTCTGATAGAAAGCAGCCACAATGCCATGAGGAGACTCAAGAAGTCTCACAGAGAGGCTCATGTACAGAGGAATTGGGGCCTCCAACCCACAACCAGCACCAAACGGCCAATCTTGTGAGGGAGTTACCTTGCAAGTGGATCCTCCAAACTCAGTCCAACCCTCAAATGCTTGTAGCCCCAACCAACATCTGACTGCAACCTCACTGAAAATCC
Source organism: Dama dama (assembly GCF_033118175.1). NCBI lineage: Eukaryota > Metazoa > Chordata > Mammalia > Artiodactyla > Cervidae > Dama > Dama dama. Next base: position 28,936,756 of record NC_083709.1, read on the forward strand.
CTCAGCTAAAATCTCCCAGGTAAGCCACAGAAACCTTGACCAACAGAAACCATGGGAAATAGTAAATAAGTGTTATATTACTACTACAAGCCACTAGGTTATGAGGTGATTTTTTTATGCAGTCATAGTAAATAATATAAAGAACCTGGCCATTACACTGGCAAATCCTGAGGCAAGGGAGTATATACAGTGATGACTCCCCTGTTCATCATAACCCTGCCTCAATTCTCCAGAAAATGTAATCATAGATCACTCTCTAGTAAATCTTCCAGGAAAGCTGGTATTCCTACTAATTCAACAAATAGATACTAGTTTAATGAATTATTTTTCAAATAATTTTAATAATCAAATCTAAAACAGTGTCTTTTTTTCTATTATGAATAATTCAGAAAGTGTCAAGTAAGTAGTTGGAGGAAGACATTATGAAGTAGAGAAGTTCTGGGACTTGCATCTTCAGTAATACTGTCATGTCATTGTAAGTTATTTCTGTTCTTTCCTACTGCTTAAAAGCTCTGTATCTTAGATGTAGTGTATACTGGTAGAGTCTCTAAGGAAAATAAAATTCTTATAAGAATGATAATCACTACGTGATACAATGAAACATTTTTCCCTGGAGTTTCTGAAAAATCAAACAGGTTAATATCTATCTGAGAAAAGGGAAGTTCTTTCTGAGAGCAGCGAATATAGTGGGGACCTTTCAAGGTCAGCCTCAGTCCAATAACTTTCCATAAGGTTTCCTGGCATATGTTTCATAACCCTCAAATTTATCATCTTGGCAAGACAGTAAAGGGCAAAGCATAGGCCATGGAGAACCATAGAGTTATATCCTATGTCTGCCTTTGCAACTTTGTCTTAGCTCTGCCATTATACCAGATGATAGGATCTAGGTTATTGACCCTGCACCTCAGTTTCTCAGCTGTAAACAGGATAAAAATAGAGAAGAAATGCTCTTATTGGGCATTATTATGTAATCATAAAATGATGAGTGCACATTTATATATTTTATTTTAATCTGACATGTATAAATATCCACTCAATGGTCAATCTTTTGATTTAGAACAAAGCTTTTTCTTTGAGAGCCTAGAATCTATTTAAACTGAAAGTGAAAATTTAAGCACAATTGCAAAGCAACTGTTAGTAAAAATTTTTTCCAATACTTTATTATTTTTCCCAAATTCTTTATAATGGAATCATTCACACCTAATTTAGATTAAAAAAGTTGCTTTCAACTTGCCTTATTATGTCTCTCCATCCACTTTAGTTTTCATAGAAATAATAATTCTATTCCCACATTCATATTTCATTGGTTTATGTAGTCATTAAATAACTAAATAACTATATAACATGGTCAACTGACATAAACAGGTTTAGAAACTAATACAACTGTAAACACACAACTAAACTATCAGGAGCAGAAATATGTAAGTATACTAGAAAGTAGCCCACTAGTCATTAATACTGAAAATGAAGTGAGTACCAGTCTGCACAGTTTCCAGAAGTGATGAAGGATATCAGTTACTGCATTGGGGCATTTGAAGGTAGCTCTACTGAGAGAGCTTCCACCATGTCTAATGTGGTCCTGTAAGTCAGAAAACCCTGAGTGTGCATGTCCCCTCTGCCTCTTGCTTGGACATGAATCTGAGCAAACTCCAGGAGATAGAGAGCGGGCTTCTCTGGTGGCTCAGACGGTAAAGAATCCGCCTGCAATGCGGGAGATCTGGGTTCAATCCCTGGGTTGGGAAGACCCCCTGGAGGAGGGCATGACAACCCACTCCAGTATTCTTGCCTGGAGAATCCCATGGACAGAGGAGCCTGGTGGGCTCGAGTCCACGGGGTCGCAGAGTTGGGCAGGACCGAGCGACTAGGCACCAGGAGACAGTGGAGGACAGACGAGCCTGGCCGGCCACAGTCCACTGGGACACAGAGCTGGACAAGAGTTAGTGACTGAACAACAGTCTGCCTCTTGACAGCACTGTGACTTTGGTCAGATGCAATATCTCTGAATTTCAGTGGCCTTACTAATATAGCTGGGATAATAATAATATCTGGGAACATTATTTAGAACTCATGCCTTAGCGTTAGAGCAACCTGGGTTCCAATCTATGTATTCCACTTACCAGGTGTATGATCTTGCAAGTTATTTAATATCTAAACTTCAACTTTGTTATTTATAAAAATGACACTAAGAACTGTGCCTACGCTGTAGAGTTGCCTGAGGATTTAATGAGAAAACATACACAAAGCAGTAAACTCAGCAACTGGTAATTTGTAGACACTAATAAATATTAGTTGCTATTACTTTTGCTAAAACTGGGAAAATTAAATTAGACTGGATTTAAAGTGCCTCATCAAGCTTCTAGCCCATAGTAGCCACTCAATAATTGGTGGTTATTAATATTAAATTGATATTAATAAGTGTTAATTTGATAATAATTGAAGAGTATTAGTATCATTCTTTTCATGGATGATATAGCTTAGACACAAATTAAGCCTTAGAAATAACCTCTATGTTTGGAATACCAATTAAAATCGCTATTTTATACTTGCAAGCTAGCTAGAGAATTCATTTTATCACAAAGAAAAAAGCCGCTATGTCTTAGCAATTGAAAGACATACTCCATCCTGAAAGTCATACATGACAACACTTAGCCCAGAAAGAATTTTAACGCCAGGAGTGTATTTCAATGCCCTTAATAGAAAAAAATAAAAACTCAGAGATTGTTTGCTTTAAATTATTTTTTAAAATATTTTAGGACTCTATGTATAAATCAAATACATTTCACTCTACATTATACCATCATCATCTACAACAGAATTTAGAGTGACTATCTATTGCTATTAATAGCTTATTTGCAAAGAGTAATTACTACTCTAATGTTCTTTCTAAAATAGCCAGTCCTATCAAATAGCTAATAAGCATTTTGTTAAACTGCTTTTGAAAACATTAATATAAAACAGCTTCCCACATCCCTTGTGCTCAAGGTATTTACAGTAACCCCACAAGTATTCATCCACCTGCACTCACACACCACCAACACCAAACAAAGGAAAAGGAATGTCTCATCCGAACACTTCAATGGGGTTAAAAGAGCCTTTTTAGGGGCCCAGAGTATTTAGACAATGGCATTTCCTTGCCCTCAACTTTCAACAATAACACCCAAAATGGAAAACGAATCTAAACTGTTTCTGTAATCTTCTGGCCAGAGCTGAGAATGCTCATCCACACATAAACCATTCACCTTGCAGCTCTCTGCTGAGTATAAGATTGATCCATCTATGCCACTTGTCTCTTAAATTGTTTACTTTCAAATTAGCCAAATAGACACTGTACCTAAAACCATTAGACACTGAAATTAAAATATGTAACTAAAGTCTACCCTCCCCACTTCTGTTTCCACTAGAAAGCACTCCCAGCACTTGGTGAAATTGTTGCTTTTAAGTTTGCTTTCTGAAGAAGGATTTGGTGACTTCTGACCCTCGAGGGTTGTTCTTTGACCCATCACTTTTCTCCACCATCTGGCATGTTTACTTGATGCAAGTGCCTTGGGTCAGAGGGCAGAGCAGACATGTGGAGGGACAGCTTTGTCATAAAAGCAATAAAGAATGAGTAGGCGCTTCAGAATATAACACTGCGCATTCTGTTCAGCTGCTGAGCAGAATGAGGTAAGGTTAGTCATATGGCTAAAAACAAAATAAATAAAAAGTCGGTTAGTACATAGTCCAGAAGACAGATAAAATGTGCAAGATGCCAGAGTTCAAAATCTGAGTGCTGCTTCCTTTTCCATTTCTGAGAGTTACTTTTTATGCTTTACTGGGCACATTACTAAACAATATGCTACACCAGACACAAGGGGGAAAGTGGTTTATAGGCTAAATTAACCAGATTGATTATTCAGGAAGAGTGTTGATAGTCCAATAATCCCCAAGCAACAAAATTAGAGACAGACAGAACAGAGTAAGGAACTAAAGATCAGGTAATCAATTTTTTTCATATCCAGGGCCCATGTTATAATGAGATAATAATGATGTTTTATTTTTGATAAATTGAAGCTTTTTTGAAAAGAACAACTCAAAAGTGAACACTGGCATCAACTGTGCACAACCACCTTAGACTCCAAGACAAAGAGCTCTGTACGGTAGTCCCTACCCCCTTATTTAGGCATTTATCCTAAAAGTTAGGACATGTCAATAAAGCTTGTAAAAATTTTTAGCACAAAAGTCCTTTAGTAAAAACCTTAAACTTCATTTAGAAATAACTACTTCTGGTTCCCTTTACCCAACTTCCCTGGATTCTGAGGAACTTTCCAAAGTCTATTTCTTCTCTCTAGTTCATAAAGATTATAAATGATATTTGATTGATTCACATTGCTTTCCTGTTGCCAAAGACATTTTATTCTCCAAGACTCTATAATGTACAGAAAGAAAAGAGATGAAACACTCCTGCTTCTGCTCAAGCATTGGTGCTAGTCTCACCTCGACTTTCTGTTGCTGACCTCTGCACAGTTCAGGAGAAAAACAATGTCCTGACATGAAAACTTAAAAAAGATTTGTCTTTATTATTATTGGAAAAGGGGGAAATTGCTATGAGTCAAGAGATAAAAATGATTAAAGGGAAGAGTTAGTCAGCAAAAGAAAATGAAAAAGGAATTTCCCCTCAGAAAAAAAATAATAAAACAAAGAAAAAAGATTAAAAGAAGCCTCCCTCTTCCAGTCGGATGGTCAGGGGATAGTTCTTCACACTGTGAATACACTTTGATCCTAGAAACCCTGCATCTTTAGTCTTCGCCAAGTTGGTAAAAGGGATGCCCTTTGTGGAAGATTTTCTCATATGGATCTTTCCCCCCCAAAAAAATTCATATCTATCAAGACTTCCATTCCCTGCAACATTTCTCTTGAAAAATTCATGGCACACAGCATAGCCATTCTCTTTCCAATTCCAGATTTTCTGTAAAGAGCAGTTATTTGCCCAAGTTTGTCCTTGCCAGTTTCAGAATTGATCACACTATAGAAAATTTATAGATGGACATGGAGATCATACTAATGTGTCTACTTACAAGCAGAGAAGGGATTCCTAGACTTGCTTTGAGGAAAATGCCTTCTAGTGAAGTCTCCCTCATTCATATTTAACAGCTTAGGCAAGAAAGAGTGAAATGAGCAGGGGCTGTGAAAACAGAGGACACGAGTCCGAGCACCCGCAATTACTAGAGGGGTGAGCCTGGGCAAAATACTCATTCACTGTGAGCCCCAGTTTCCTTTTCATAAATGCAAAGATAATCATTTCCACCTTTCAGAATAATCACGAAGATGAACTGAGATAATGTGGGTCAAAACACCCAGCACAGTGTACTCAACAAATGTTGCTTTCAGTTTCCATTAGCTTTATAAAATAATCTGTACCTGTTTCAAATGATGACTAAAGTCAAGTTTGTCCCTCGAGAAAAATGCCCTTTTCCTTAAAAGACAACCACAAGCCAAACACACTTTGTTGTATAAAGTGTCTTTTGGTCTCATTCCCTAATGGGACAGATTTTTGCTTTTTGCCCTTCAAATCCCTTACGTTTTATGCAGTCTCTCTGTGGCTCTTAGAGCAGATGCACTACCAATATTTCCCCTAAGTTATGTGTAATTCTTTCTACATATGACTATTCCTTGGGTGGTAACCACATTGCTTTCAAGACTGAGAATGAAAGAGGACAGACATAGAGGGGATTAGTGGGGACAGTGGTGCAGAAAGAGATGACCTCTAGTTGGATGAAGTAGGAACTTTTGTGTAAAAATAAAACACAGTAGCGAAATTCTGAAGGGTGAGAACATGACCACAAGCCATATGATTCTGTATTAAGAAACCAGGAGTTTAAAACCTGAATTATAAAGAGGGAAAAGTGATAGATAAAAAATCATTTCTCTCTAAGAAACCATAGCATCCTCATGCCAACTTGTAAACCTTTACTCTTGCAATCTGCATGACCGCTCGATTTCTTGGTTCAAGTCATCCTTCTGTGTCATTCAGTGATCCCCTTCACAATGGCCCGTACTCACAGGACATCTAAGAATCTGATTCTATACTCACCACATCCCACTACAATCATCAGAGCTGTTTCCTGGAAGGAACATGGACTTCAGACTTGGTATGGAATGCCAGTCTTTCTTCTTGCCAGATGTGTGACCCTTCATAAGTTGTATAACCTCTCTAAGCCTCAGTGTCCACATCATAAAATGGCAAAAACATTTCCTGTATTACAGTGTTTTGTGAGGATGAGATAAAGTAACATAAGCTCTGCTCAGTTCTAGGTCCATGGGGACTGGGTCAGGGGGTGATTGGAATGATAAGTACTCCATGTACCCCAAAACACCTCTCCTTTCTAAATTTTAGCCCACTGAACTAAAACCAAACTTCTGCATCTTGATTTTCCCTCCTTACTTTTCAAAAAACTTTTTTTTTCTCAGTACTTTTACAAATATTAACTCATTTAAGACTAGAAAAAAAAAATGAGGGGAGGAAAAGTTATGTCCTAAATTACAACTGAAGTTTCTGAGGCATAGAGTAGTGAAGTAAGTGGCTCATTGTTGTTCTTCAGTCGCTCAGTCGTGTCTGACTCTTTGCAACACCACGGACTGCAGCACGCCAGGCTTCCCTGTCCTTCACCATCTTCCAGAGCTTACTCAAACTCATGTCCATTGAGTCGCTGATGCCATACAACCATCTCATCCTCTGTCATCCCCTTCTCCTTCTGCCATCAATCTTTCCCAGCATCAAGGCCTTTTCTAATGAGTCAGTTCTCTGCATCAGGTGGCCAAAGTATTGGAGCTTTAGCATCAGTCCTTCCAGCTAGAAGTCCATCCAGTCCTTCCAGAATATTCAGGGTTGATTTCCTTTAGGATTGACTGATTTGATCTCCTTGCTGTCCAAGGGATTCTTAAAAGTCTTCTCCAACACCACAGCTCAAAAGCATCAATTCTTTGGTGCTCAGCCTTCTTTATGGTCGAACTCGCACATCCATACATGACTACTGGAAAAACCACAGCTTTGAGTAGATGGACTTTTGTTGGCAAAGTAACGTCTCTGCTTTTTAATATGCTATCTAGGTTTTTCATAGCTTTTCTTCCACAGAGCAAGCGTCTTTTAATTTCATGGTTGCAGTCACCATCTGCAGTGATTTTGGAGCCCAAAATCACCTGCCCAAGGTTTCACATAAACAAAGACACTGATGATTAGAAAAGTATCTGAGTCTAGGAGTTTTGCAAGGTCAATATATAAACCTCGGGAATTTCTCAGAGGTCCAGTGGTTAAGAATTCACCTTAAAATGCAGGGGACATGAGTTCAATTCCTGGTCAGGGAACTAAGATCCCACATGCATACACATGTGCTAAGTTGCTTTAGTCATGTCTGACTCTTTGCAATCCTGTGGACTATGCCCCTCTTCAGGGGATCTTCCTGACCCAGGGATCAAACCCACGTCCCTTACAACTCTTGCACTGGAGGCAGATTCTTTACCACTAGTGCCACCTGAGATCCCACATGTTGAGGAGCAATTAAGTCCCACCTCCTCCCCCATGCACCTAAAGGAAATCAACCCAGAATATTCCTTGGAAGGACTGATGCTGAAGCTGAAGCTCCAATACTTTGGCCACCTGATGCAAAGAGCCAACTCACTGGAAAAGACCCTTATGCTGGGAAATATTGAAGGCAGGAGGAGAAGAGGATGACAGAAGCAAGATGATTGGATGGCATCATCAAGAGACATGAGTCTAAGCAAGCTCCAGGAGATGGTAAAGGACAGGGGAGCCTGGTGTGATGCAGTCCAAGGGGTTGCAAAGAGTCGAACACAACTGAATGACTGAACACACCCCACGGCAACTAGAGAGTCCAGCATTGCAATGAAAGATCCAGCGTGTGGCAACTAAGACTCAACACAGTGAAATAAATGAATAAATAAATGTTAGTTTTTTTAAATCCTTCCTTCTATGCCTAATTGGGTAACAAATTCAGAGATAAACATCAGTCAGAACGATGGATTCCTGACAAACAGTTAAACAGAAGGTAACTCAGATACAAAGAAATAGGCTGTCTTAAACCATCCCTGAATTAAATTTACCTTCCCTGCCTATAAAAAATTATTGGTTGTACTCAGTCACAGAGATAGAACCTGCACTTCCAAGGAACAGCTGAGGAAGCATGTTATTCCCATTTGGTAGATCCCAAACAAAGAGTCAAGAAGAAAGGGCTAAGGCCATGATGACCAGCTTAAACCTCCTTACAAACAGATGTCAATCTCCTTATCATGCAGAGAAGAGAATCATGAGACAGAAAGTGATCAGAAGTAAGACTCTCTCCATGTGAGAGGATACATGTGCATGGGGAATAAGTGTACCCCTCCCCAACATATCTGATTCCAAAATTTGGGCTCCTACCACTACACAGAAGAGAATAAAAAGTAAAAAAAAAGTGAGTCGCTCAGTCGTGTCCAACTCTGCGACCCCATGGACTGTAGCCCACCACACTCCTCCATCCATGGGATTTTCCAGGCAAGAGTACTGGAGTGGGGTGCCATTTCCTTCTCCAGGGGATCTTCCCAACCCAGGGATCAAACCTGGGTCTCCCGCATTGTAGGCAGACGCTTTACTGTCTGAGCCAACAGGGGATAAAAACTACTACATATAAAATAAACAAGCAAACAAAGACATAATGTTTAGTACAGGGAACATAACTGATATTTTATAGTAATTTTCAATAGAGTATAATCTATAATGAATCACTATGCTGTAAAACCTGGAACTAGTATAACATTAAAAATCAACTACACCTCAGTTTAAAAAATAAAATCATGATATTAAAAAATTCAGTTTCTAGACACAAAAAAAGAAGCAGAATAATTCAGTGCACCTTATAGAATCTGATCTTATTTTTACCTTAATCCTAACTCTACCAGGAGCTCTTGGGCATATTCCTTAATATTGAATGCTGTGATTTCCTCACTTACACATAATAGTATCACATATCTAGGGCTGTTCTGAGGTTTAAATATATATTACCTGGTACATAACAATAGTTCAGTAAGTGTGGGTGATTATTAATATTAATATCACCTCACTGAAAAAAGAATATTCAGAGTGTGAAATTAGAATAGAATTTGTGAGGTTAGAATCAGTGATTACAAACCCTCTCTTTGTACATAGATTCATTACTCAATATAAGTTTTAAGAGAAAAGAAAAATATTAATAAATTAATCTTATTACCAGTACTTTCTCAATATGGTGACATAAGAACACAGTTTTGAAAATTGTGTCTAAGGATTTTGACATTTTTTCAAATTTCTTCTTCATGTTTTTATGTTTCTAAATTTTCTACAATGAATAAAAATTATTTTTAAAGCAAAGAAAGGAAAGAAAATGAAATATGAGTTAGCCAGTGGTCAATAAATACCTATTGATCATCTACTCAATGTCAGGCACTATATTAATGATATTCAGTTCAATAGGACTCTCTTCCTGGAACTATTATAAATAGTTATGGGAAAGTCATCTTTACAATAACATAAAAATGAGAGGCTATTGACATTTTATTCATAATTAGAAAGAATACCTCTTTTCTCTCATTTTTGAGGTTTTCTTACTCATGAATATAGACACACCTGACATTTTCAATTTTTTATGGATGGATGTGTATCTCAAAATGGGAATTCTCATAAATAATAAAATGCATTATCATTTATTAAGGATCTACAAGATTTAAGTCTTTGAACACAGTTTACCAACACTGTCTCTAATATTCACAACAAACCTGCACAACAGAATAACAAAATGGGCATTATCCTTCCCTATTTGTGGAGAAGGAAACTGAGGCCCAGAGAGGTTGAGACTTGCTTAGGAGTCTTTGACTAGCAAGTGCTCCAGGTGTATTTTAAAGCATATTTCAATTTACACAAAGATGAAGGCACCTATTTCACAAAGCAAGGTACACCTATAAAACCATACATACTGTTTGGTAGACCACAAGGTTTTTTAACAGCATCCCATATTTCTGTTTTGAGTCTCTTGCCGCTTGGGTAAACATTGTACTTTTCATTGGATATACTGTAAGTCATTAAAGTCAGTAAATAGCAGAAATGAATAAAACAGCAACTTAGATATTTTTAACACCTCTGAGTTAAAACCACTTTGCAGTGGGGAAGAAGAACAGATGCCCGCTTCTAAATGTGAGAGCCACCAACTGGGAATTTGCTAGTTGTAACTGCTGCCATCTGTTTTCCACTGTTCTTTTTACCTGCCTCTCTTAGATTTAGTATTTGAATTCTGGGCCATGGATTCTTAGTATAAGGAGGGGAGGACTGGGAGGGACTCCAATTTGAAATTTTCCCAGGTGCTCTCTCCAGCATTAAATCAAAGGTAACTTCTCTGGCAAAAAAATATCACGAGGGTGATTATTTAACAACTGCATTTTTATTCTTCTATGCACATTTTGTACTCCTATTTCCATGTGCATTTTTTCTATTTAATCAACTTCCTGCTTTTCCTAAGGGCATTATGGAAATGCCTCTCTGATGCCAATTAGGGCACTGCTGTGTGAATTAGTTTCTTCCCTGACTGAATAAATAATTTTTGTCAAGCCATACATACATTCAGAACTCACTTAATCAGCACTTAACTAACATTCAGCACCAGCGTGGTGGGCTTTTCCCCTTAAATTCAACATGTTGAGGGAGTTACTATTTGTGCCAAAAGGAAGCAAGTGAAATAGGCAGGTTAATAAGACTATAAAGGATAAGAGATTGTTCCAGCTCACTCTTCTGCCTTCAAGTAGAATTGGTTACAAACCACACTAGAAAGAGAAAATCTGCCCTTTTCTTTTAGGAACATCTGTAGGGGAGTTTTCTTATCATTTGATTTCAATTCTGAATGACATCTATACTTGTGCATATAACTTCTGGCTAACAGCCAACAAAAAATAGGAATAATCATCCAATCTGCAAATGAGCTTCCTCTTTAAATCTACATGATAAAGGTACACTTCCCATTTTCATAGATGAGGAACAAATTGTGTTCCCTTTGTTACTTTCAGAGAAGTTATGGACTTTGGTCAGAGTAACATAGCTAGTTCTTGACATAAGATTTAGCACCAACTCTGCCTAACTCTGTCTTTCATCCAAGCTAAAAAAGGAGCACGTCAGAAGGCAGGGCACTAACTTAGGAGCTTCTTCTTCTTTCTTTTCATATATTGAGTTAGTGTGAAAACATGTAAGAAATAGAAGGTAGAAGGATCTATCAACTTATATACTCAACTAAATTCCCTGGCAGCTTCCCTGATAGCTCAGTTGGTAATGCAGGAGACCCTGGTTCGGTTCTTGGGTCAGGAAGATCTGCCAAAGAAGAGACAGGCTATTCACTCCAGAATTCTGGCCTGGAGAATTCCATGGGCTGCATAGTCCATGGGGTCACAAAGAGTCAGACACGACTGAGCAACTTTCACTTTCACTTTTTTCACATTCAATAACACAACTCTGGTTTACACGGATGCTTCTTCAACAAATGTATAGTAAGTATGTCATACAAACAGGCCAGTAGGTAATAATCTTCTTTAATCTTTTATCATTTTTTATATCCCTTATTTTTCTATAGGCATTTTGACACACTTTTTAAAAACTGAAATATAGTTAATTTACATTGTTGTGTTTATTTCTATTGTATAGCAAAATGATTCCATCATACATATATGAAGAGAAAAGATTACTACTCACTTGAGATTATTTGAGGTTTACTGGAATGGGCCACCTGATTCCCAATCTAGACTAGCAAAATTTGTGTCTAATACAGAGACTCATGTAAGATACAAATATCACTGCAAACTAAGTTTGAGGTATTTTTGCCTAAAAAAAAAAACAACTATTCTTGTCTTACATTTACTTCTGGTCACTGCATGACTTCAGTGAAAACTGATATAATACTTAAAGGTTAAGCACCACAAACAAATTTGCCTCATGATGGAAGAAATGTCAGGAAAAGGAATTAATTAAAAGAGAAAACGATGTCCCTCAGTAACCAAAGTCCTCATCTGCAGTTAAATCAAGATCTTACCTTTCTAAAATGTCAAATTTATCTCTTTTGACTCACTCTATTTTTTTAAAGAAAGATTATTACCTCAACACAAATTAATAACAAAACTTCTGTGAGAAATGATTTTGGCTTTTTAAGTAAAGAAGAGGGTTTCCATCATGAGCTGAATATTAAAAGGAATAGTTGGATTCATCTTTTTGCACATATGTATTTATATATATATATATATATAAACAAAAAGTTATACTCCAAAAGCTTGTGTCTATGAACAGAAACCAAATAAGAAACATGTTATTGTTGGTTTTTTTCATTTTAGTTTTGCAACATCTTTCTTACTTTTTTTTTTTTTAGTTTTGCAACATCTTTCAAAGGAAAAAAAATGTAAGTCCAAATTTAGTCAGCATTTTTGGTGCTAAAATGACTGGCTATATGTCATTAAGCTCATGGTTTTTTAATACAAAATTATTTTGACTCTAAGGTGGAAAAAATATAGTAAAGCTTTTCAGTCAACAAAGAGAATATATTCCAAGGATACAGACTCTATTGTCAAAAATTACTCAGCAGAGAAAGATATAATGAAATCCTGAGAACTGCTAAGGGATTCCCTCCCTATCTAACAGGGTATTCCATTAATCAAGGCCCCACCTACTCCAAGTGTCTGGTCTCCTTTCTGTCCATCATGAATACTCAGCTTCCTGGGGCATTTCTCCCTGTTCTCTACTTTCAAGGTAATTCTGTTAGGGGAAAGCCTTTATCCAGTCTCCTAGACTCTATTTCATTGAGAAAAGGGGTTGTCAAAGGCCAAAACCTAGACAAAATCTCCCTTAAGATTCTATAACAATCACTTCAATATACATCAAACAGATACCACATGTAGGGAGGAAAACAACATTAGTTGGTAAAATCAAATCATAGGACATGGTACTCCCTATAGAGTGCACGTTGTTTGAAATTTTGTGACCTAAATCAAAAATGCCTCTATCTCATCCACCAAAATGCCAGCTGCAATCCAGAGGCCCAAGATGACTACATCATAAGCAGTTGAATTTCTATGATGTTTTATATAGTGGTCAGAATAAATGTAGAAAGGCTTTTGATAAATTCCTTCTGAATCTACAGAAAAATTAATTTGCAAATCCTGCAACTGAAATTAACTGTAGGAAAAGGGATGGCATAGAGCTTTCTTAAATGGCTTTTCTCCATCCAGAGGGGAACTAAAGTGAACTTTATTTGTAATAAAATATAGTTTAGCGATAAAAACAAAGTCAATAAATATAGGGTCTCCAGATATATCTTTTGGGGCCCAAGAAATGCTATCTTTGGCATAAATATTATAGGTCTGTCATTTCTTACCTCGGCAGCAAGATTTTCTGTAGGTGACAGGAGATTGTTCTTGCTCACTGATTTGGAAGGTCCCTGCTTTAATCTTTTCAAGGTAGAAGATTCTTACATAACCCTGAAAGGCTTTAATAAATTGATAGAGATCTTTTTATAAACCACAGAAAATCAGTATTTAACAGAATAATTTAAGTCTGAGAAAATACTATATCAGTGTAACATGACATCCTTTTTTGCAAGGCATCTCCTTGACTTTCCAAATTTTTTGTAGTTGTTGGGGTTGGGGGTTGGGCAAAGAGGTTGTTTTTTTGTTTTACCTTGCATGGTTCTTTTTCCAGAAGCAGGCAAGATAAACTCGGCAGTCTCACTTCAGCCACATTCCCATTATGAATAAATCTCTAAAATGGGAATTTTAAGACTTAAGGCAAGTTGGTGGGAAGATACTGAAGAAGCCCTAGTTTCAAACCTCATGTAATTCCTTATAGTCTGATTTGCCATTCAAGTGACTGCTTCCTTTCCAAGAGCAAGTGTGGAACTTACTCCCTAGTAAGACTCAATTGAGACTCTTTCTTTTCCTCTTTTCACATATTTAATTATTTATTCATTCACCAAATACTGGCCTTATCCAATTCTATGGTGAGCTGTGGAGCTATAATGGCCCATCAGAGTTAACCCAATTAAGGCAAGAGGACAAAGATTTTATACTTCCACTGGAGTAGGTACTGGGTGCAGGCTGCTCACAAAGATGGGATGTGATTGTGATAAAGATTACACTCTAGCTGAAGGCATTTCACAAAGAGGGACTCACTTGAGACCTGTCAGTCAGCAACATTTCTAACAGCTCGGGAATGAGGGCCTTGACCCTAAAGGGAGAGCTGGGAAGTTCATTATAGCATCCATATTATAAGTTACCTAAATTTTTTGCTAGTTAATAAGCTCATATAATATAGCACTATTCAGATCAAGGGAAAATCACTTTAAGTTACAGAGAACATGCTGAAATATTCTCTTATTTTAACATATTCTCATCTCAGGCAGAAATAAGAATTTCCAAACTTAAAGACTTTTCAAAATTTGATGTGTGTTGGGAGGGGGGGGTGTATACACACACTCACATGTGTGTATTGCATATTGTGTATCCTACAATCTGAATTATATTTATTTCCCTGATGAATTTCTTTTTAGATATAACATGTGCAAACTTCAGCCCAATGTGAGTAAAATTCTTACAAATTCAGCCTTACTGAAGACTACTTCAATAAAATCAGTTTCCTCATTACAGAAAAAGTCCAAGTAATTTGCCTGAAATGAGAGAAAGAAGAATCTTTCCTTCCTAGTTAGTAGGAGAAAACTTCTTAGAGAAAGTCACATTTTAGTAGTGTGAAAAGTGGAACTTGTGGAGGTACAGAAGTTCTTAACATAGATGTAAAATGAGTGAATTTCAAAAATTCTGAATATGGATGATAATCAGGCACATGGGAAGGTGAGTCAGTTTGCCTCAGTGGCTATTTTAAGAAAGCCTGATTAAGAGATTTAAACCAAGAGTTTTGTTCTTTTATCTAAGGTAATTAGAGATTCCCACAAAAATGTAAAAAAAAAAAGAATCTTATTATGGTGGAAGTAGTGTTTAGACAAAAGAAATGTGACAGTTGCATTAAATACTAACTATAACAGAATATGCTGGGGCTTGGAAATCAATGAAGCATTCTGTTAGAAAGCAACCAATACATGAGTTATGGATATACTCCAAAGAAAATTTTAAAAGACATGATAGTGTGTTATATATCTAAACTCAGTCTAAGTGTGAAGGATATTAAATTAAGACACTAAATTTAATGTTTCTCTGAAAAAAAAAATGTAGTTGAATGAAACATTCTCAATTTGAAAGAGAAATAGAAGAGATTAGAGGGAGAAATACCTCATGTTATTTTTTGTTTAAATAACTGCATTTATTTTTGCATTAAATGAAGAGAAAATAATAGGAGCCATAATTGTAGTTTAAATGCTGGAAAAGCAATTCATAGGTATGCACAGAATCACAAGTTACAAAATTTTGAAACTAGAAATGACTTCAGATAATCCATCTAGGCAGAGGGATTTTAAACTAGTTTTAATTGTGAAACATTTTTTTTTAACAAAATCTTCTCTAGTTTTAATACTTATCATCTTAAAACAAACAAACAAGGTAAATGCTTGGCTTTCTTCCCTGAAGCATGCAGGGATTCCAAAGCATGACCCATCAGGGTCATCATCTCATCTGTGAAATAAAATTCAATAACTTCTGCTCTAGTTTAATAGTCTTCAGTTTATATATAAAGATACAAAGAACTAAGAAAGTCAACTAACTTATCCAAAAGTCAAATTAAATTCATGGTAGAGCCAACACTAGGACCTTGTTACTAAACTCCTTTTACACAACTTGCCTTTTTACAAAATGTTCCATATATAGACAAGATTTTACTGTCATTGAACGGGAAATACTGACCATATAAGAAACAATCTATATATTTTCTAATAACATTTAAATTTTCTAGAAAATATTTACCAAAAACTTTCAAAATGCCTTTCACCCAGCAATTCCACTTTTAGAAATGTATCCTGTAAGTATATACTGATACAAGTTTATAGAGATTTAAGCACAATGATGCTCATTGCATACCATGTGAAACAGCTAACAACTGGGAATAGTCTTTATTTATGCCTCTAAGTAGGGAGTACAAATTTTAAATATGTTATACCTTTAAAATATAATACCATGCAAACATTAGAAAGATGGAGGTATATCTATGTGAGTGGATATGAAGATTACAAAATACATTCTTGAAGACCTGTGTTCTTTGAGATTTGATAGGCTAAATATTCTGAAAGGTCTCATTTGTTACCAAACAACTAGATGCTGCATAAAACATATTATATTGATAAACTCTCAAGAAGTAAGAAATCTCCCAAGGGAAAAAAAAAATTCTGTGACCTGAAACCAGATTAGCAAATGGTAAACACACAGAAAAGGCATGCATACATTAATATCACAACTTAGAGACAAATGCCTTAACCCAAAGGTCACAGGTATGAACTAGAGACTGGAAGATTAAGCTGGAGATCCTGCATGCCACACTGTGGCCAAAAATAAGTAAATAAAGGTAAAAATATAGTTTTTTTAGATACCCAAAAGCTGAGAGAATTTATTACCAGCATACTTGCACTACAAGGAACATTAAAAGAAGTTCCCTAGTTAGAAGAACTATATCAACAGACAGAATTTGGAGCTACAGAAATAAATGAACAGTTATGGAAATAACATTAATGAATGTAAAAACAATTTTAATTGATCTAAAAAACAGTGAACCATCAAAACAAAAACAGTAGCTACTTATTATTTGTTATTATAGCGTATGTGAAATTAAAATTATAACAACAACCCAAAGGATGAGAGGGAAGAATTGGAAGTATAACATTATAAGGTTCTTACACTATATATGGAGCAGCACAATATTATGTGAACACAGATTATGACTAATTAAAAATATAAACCCGAGAACAACTATGGGAAAAAAATTAAGAGGTAAATAATAAGCTGATTGTGTAGATAAAATGGAATCATCATACAAATAAATACTCAATATATAAGAAAGCAAGAGAAGAATCAAAAACAGATGAAACAATAAAAGATAACTAATGAGATGGTAAGTTAATCTAAAAACATCAATTGTTACATAGAATGCCAAAATACATAACAATTTAAATACTAACATTGCTAGATTAGTTTACAAAGCAACAGCCAACTGTATTGTCTATAAGAAACTCACATTAAACATAAACACGGGACTTCCCTGGTGGTCCAGTGGTTAAGAATCTGTCTGCCAGTGCAGGGGATGCAGGTTGGATCCCTGGCCCAGGAAGACGCCACATGCTGCAGGGAACTAAGCCCGTGCCCCACAATTACTGAGCCTGTACAACAAAGCCCACAAGCCACAATTCCTGAAGCCTGAACACCCTAAATCCCGTATTCTGCAACCAGAGAAGCCACCACAGTAAGAAGTCTGTGCACCACAACTAAAGAGTAGTCCCCACTCACTGCAACTAGAGAAATCGCGAATGCAGCAAGAAAGATCCAGTGCTGCCAAAAATTAATTAATTTTTTAAAAACACAAATACATAATTAAGTTAAAAATAAAAGGATGGGAGGATATAAACCATGCAAAAACTCAAGTCATACATAAATAGGAGAAAAAAATAGACTTCAGAAAAACAAATATTACCAGAATAAAGAAGAAAACTTCACTAGGAAAACTTAATCCTCTATGTGTATGCATTTAATAACAGAGCATCAAAATATACAAATCAAAAACTTACAGAATTGAAGGGAGAAACAAACTGAAATAATATTGGAGACCTTAGTACTCTATTCTCAATAATCAATGAAAGAAGGGAACGGATACTCAGAAGGAACTGTAGAAGACATCAGCAACACAACCAATCCCCTTAACCTGACGTTTATAGAACACCCCACCCAACAATGATAGACTGCATGCTCCTCTTAGGCGCATATGGAACGTACCTGAAGATAGGCTGTATTCAGAACATAAAACAAAATGTTATCAAATTCAAGGCAACTGAAATCACACAAAACATATTCTCTAACTATAAGGGAATTAAATCAGAAAGTAATAATGGGATGATAACGGGAAAATTCAAAACTATTTAGCTAACAAACAATATACTTCTAAATAACTTAAAAGATGAAATCACAAAGGAAATTAGTAAATATGTTTAATTTAATGAAAATTAAAATCTTGTCAAAATTTGTGAGATTTGGTTAAAGCCACAGTTAAATCAATATTTATAGCATTAAAATTCTTATATTGAAAAAGAAGTAAATCTAAAATAAATAATCTAAGGATACACCTTAAGAAACTAGAAAAAGAAGGTCAAAGTATACCCAAAGTATGCAGAAGGAATAAGGTAATAAAGATAAAAATAGAAATCAATTAAACTGAGAACACAAAGAGGAAAATATGTGAAACCATAGCTGTTGAAAAACAAATGTAATCTTTTAGCCAAATTGACCAAGACAGTAAGAAAGAATACATGACCTACAAATGTTAAGAATTTAAAAGAGAAGACATCACTACAAATATAACAGATATTTAAACACACAAACTATGAAAACTCACTCAAGTAATGCAGCACATAATTAATCCTATATCTATTAATCAAAGTGTATTCCTAGTTTAAAGGTGCTCAAAAAAGAACTCTCCAAACCCAGAGTGTTACATGGGCAGATTCTCTCAAACATTTCAGAAAGAAATAATAAAATTTGACAATCTCTTCTGGAGTAGAAAGAACAATCAGTTACAAAGTCATTTTTTAAGGACAGAAATACTCTAACATCAAAACCAGAGAAAGACAACATGGGCATCAGGGTGGAGGGTGGACTACAGATCAACATTCTTCATGAACACACAGACAAAAATCTACAACAAAATACCAGCAAATTAAATCAAGAAATGCGTGAAAAACTAATGCATCAGGTCCAAATGGTTATTCAAAAAATGCTGGACTTAAACATCTGAACAGCAAACAATATATTCAACATATCAATGGAAGTAAGGAGGAAAATTCATCAACATCACAGTAGATGCAGAAAATTTGGCAATATTCAACACTGATTCATAATTTTTAAAAACTTTCAGCAAACTAGGAATAAAAAGGCATTTACAAAATATCTACAAGCTAACATCCTATTGTTAATGAAAAAGTGAATGCTTTCTCCCTAATATCAGAATAAGACAAGGATGTTTGTTTTCCTATTCATCATCATACCAGACAGCCAAGATGATACAATAGAGATGTGTCTCTATTAATGGAAAACAAGATTGTGTAGATTTTTTAATCCAAAAATCTATTTTTCAAAAGCTATAAAAACTATTAAGTGACTTAATAGAGGTTTCAGATACAAAGTCTATATACAAAAATCGATAGTATTTGTATGTGGTCAGCAATGACCAAATGGAAATTCAAAAGTACCATTTATAATAGCACGAAAAGTCTAATAAAATATGTATACAACCTGTATGATGAAAACTGTGTAACACTGATGAAAGAAATCAAGTCAGTCAATAAATGAAGAAAGGTTACTTTTAATGGACTAGAGGACTTAATATGGTTAAGGTGTCACTTCTCATATTGTTCTAGATTCAATTTAATTTCAATCAAAATCCCAGTAAGTTTTTTGTAGAAACAAGTAACTTCATTCTAAAATTTACATGGAAAGATAAAGAAATAAATAGTCAAGATAATTTTTTTAAATTAATCACTGACATTCACACTGCATGATTTTTTTATCACACTGCATGACTTATATTAAAGCTACACCTTTAAGGCAATATAGTATTGGTCAAGTAATAGATGTATAAATCTTCTTTTTTCAAAAATAGAGAGTTCAGAAGTAGATCAAACACATGTATTCATTTAATTTTCAACAAAGATGCATGGGCAATTCAATTGAGAAAGAACAGCTTTTTTCAACAAATGATGATGAATACCCATATAAAAATATGAATCACAATATATTAAAATTAACTGAAAATGGATCACTTGTTTAAGCTAAAATCTATAACAATAAAACTCCCAGGAAAAAAATAGAAAATAATCTTGTGACTCTGGTTTATAAAAAATTCTCAGACACAACACAAAAGCATGATACATAAAAGAAAAAAGAATGATAAATTGGACATTAACAAAATTAAAAATTTCTGCTCTTCAAAAGATTATTAAAAGAATGAAAAAAATAAGTCACAGACTAAAGAAAATAGCTTCAAATCATATATTTGTTAAATGACTACTGTCTGGCTATGAAAGTTCTCAAAATTTAATAAGAATATGAGAAACTCACTTTTTAAAAGGGCAAAGTTTTGGACACTTCACCAAAGACATATAGATGGCAAATAAGCACATGAAAGATGCTCATATCATTCATTATTCAAGAAGTGCGAATTAAAACACGATGAGGCAATACTAACATCAAAATGACCAAATTTGAAACAAAAAATATAACAACCGATAATAAGTGCTGAGGAGGATGCAGAGCACTCTGAAGCTTTGATAAATCGCTTGTGAAAACGCAAAATGACAAAACCTCTTTGGAAATATTTGTTATATCTTGTAAAGTTTCTTATAAAGTTAAACATACACTTGCCATACAACCCAGAAATCTCACTTATATTTACTCAGGTGAAATGAAAATTTAAATTCACACAAAGACATGTATACAAATGTTTATAGCTGACATATTTGTAATTGCCAAAAACTGGAAATTCAAAACACTCTTCATCTGGTGAATCAATAAACTATAGAAAACATGTCCTTATAATTGGATATTACTCAGTCATAAGAAGAACTTCTGATACATACAGAAACATCAATGAATTTCAGATGTATTATGCAGAGTGAAAGAAGACAGACTTAAAAGACCACGACATATGATTCCGCTTACATGACATTCTAGAAAAGGTAAAGCTCTTGAGACAAAAAAATTGCTCGGTGATTGCCAAGGGCTGAGGTAAGGCACAGGACTGACTTGATTATAGTAATGTACATGTTTGTCAAAACGACAGAATTGTACACCATAATGGGTGTAACTGACACCTTAGCTTTGAAAAACAAAGCAAAAAGATCATATGCTTATGTGAAAAAACCATTTTTGAAAAGGAAATGATAAAATTCAGATTATTGGTTATCTATTGAAAGGATAAAATGAGACAAGATAGGAAAGAACCATAATCATATAAGTAATGGCCTAGGTCCTAACTGAATGGTGGATTTACTGTGCTCAGTTGCTATCATGCTTCATCACTTACATTTCTGTAATATATATATATATATATCCTTTCATATTTATCAAATATTATATAATTTTAATAGAGGATAAAGGGAAGTACCTCTTAATTGAAAAGTCAAACAACAAGGAAGATACATTATTTAAGCAAGACAAGCAGGTGAACATCACCTAATCCTTGATATGAAAATATCAGGTCAAACGATACACACATTTTAAATGTCTGAGGTAAATATTAGCAGGTTTATTTATCCAATTGGTTTCCTCTCTATGAAACTTAATACATATAGACATTTTATTTTTTAATGACATAATACTTTGTTTCAACTCACTAATTTAGAAAGTTTTAATCCTTCAAAACAAAACATTCTTCCTTGCTTCTTTTCTATCACTTTCAACCAGAATTTTAACAAATCTAACCCAATTTCAATATCATGTACTACTGTAACATTCCTAAAACTTTAGTCTTCCTCTGAGGTATATGTATGTGAACTGCACATACAATGTTCAATATCTTTACACAGACACACCCACCCCAAGAATGATGACTATTCATGATGGTGTGTATATTTTTAAAAGCAGAACCCTGCTGGGTCATGTAAGAATTCACACAGAGATGTCTAAACCCTCCAAGTCTTTGACTAAATATTTCATATACTCTTTAGTAAGGGTGATAAAAAAGTGAATAATTTTCTCCTTAATTGTCAAGATATTACTGATGAAGATATACCTGCAAGTGATATTCTGCTCTACCACTTGCTGCTCAGAGGGTTGGAATAGCAGCTGTCACCCTGATACTAGTGATCAGATGAGAGAAGCAATCAGGCCAGGCATGCAAATTCCGTTATCTTCTCAGCCTCAACCCTAATCCTGCCATCCCACTGAGAAGGGCTGGTAGAGAAGGATCCAGAAAGCACCCCAGCTGCAAGTTTGCTGTTAGTTCTCCAATAGCTGCCACCAGTGACACTCCTCCATGGTGTCTCATGAGAAATGCTGGTCCACAGCTTTCATTTGCAGACATTAAATCAAGCAGTTACTTTTTTAGGTCTTCGCAAATCTTCTCTTCCTCCTCCTCCCACCCCTCTATCCTTAATGTGACTTATTTATATTTTTAAAAGCTTCTGCAGACAGTCTTTCCAGTTTTTATCACGGACTAAAATCCATCTGAGTTAAAACTGTTCAAGACTTTATGCACGATGGGGAAAAGGGACTCTGCAAATTAATGTATTCATTCCAGATTGTATTTAGCTAACATCTTTCTTCACTTGAGCCTAACAGCTCGAGGGACTGCAAAATTATTGCATCAACTTGACTGTGACGCTTTGTTCATTTTTTTTTTTTAAATAAATCTTTAGGCTGTGGTATCACCCTACCTTAAAATGTTATTACAGTTTCCTAGTGGCTACATAGTCAAAAGGACTGTGTAGTTTCATTTAATCTCTGACTCTTCTGAGATCTGCATACCCTACCCGTCTCCATTACCGCAGGAATTATGATTGGATTTAATCTTCTGCTCATTGAATTAGTGTCAGCTATCATTCTTAGTGTACATTTGTTAAATTCAATCTCTCCTATAGGGGAATGCCAGGAAGAGAATGATAAGTGTATTAAATAGTAAGAGAGGGAAGACTGCAGAAATTGGGACTTAGGAGCACTGTGCAGATAAAGAGAACTAAGTTCACATTGCTGCTTCATTTCTTTCAGGGAGGATACAATCGCAGCAGGAAGTGTAAGCCTCTACAGTCAGACTTCCAGAGTGTAAGGAATACTAAGTGACTCAGGAGTTTCTTTTCCTTGAAGTAGAGGTGCTTTTTTGCAAGTCCATGTTAGTACAATTGGGAAAGCAACCATATGTAAACCCTAAAAATCAAGGTCTTCTGTTAATCCTAAAAAAAAAAAAAAAAAAAAGTTACAACACAGGCAGTTACTGTGAACACTTCCCTCCAGCAAAGCACAGCATCTTCGACTGCTGGGTCAAAAATGAGGCAATTATATCCTGCTTAGCCACATGGCTCCCAATATGGAACCACTTCTGATCTACACAGGTCCATACCACAGCTGAGAGCACATATTCATTATACTTTCATGGGAAATCCCCATGTCTGTTCAAGGGCTGTACCCAAAACAAATCGATAAACAAAATACTAAGAAAATATGGGGAAACAATCCAAGCACAAATGAATAATCAAAATTTTTAAAACTGACCAACAGAAGACATCATATTATTATAAGTCAAAAAGGAGAAAGCCAATAAGGTTTAATGGAAGAAAAAAATATAAGCCAACACATCTGCAAAAAAATATGCCACCTGACCTATCAATCCTCGGAAGAAGTGAGGGCTGGCTGATTTAAGAAAGCTCCAGAATAGAAACTTCCAGAAGGCCTAAAGATAGGATGAAAAACAAAGAAGTGACCAAACATACAGAAATGTTATCCCACATGCCTAGGGCAGAAAAGGAATCAAGGGGTCCAGAACATAAATTAAACAATAGGCATAAATGAAATTTAATGTAGGCGGCCTTTCATTTCATTTTTCTTTTAGTTTAGTTTTCTAAAGAATTGTTTCCTCAGGGTAAAACTGTATCTCTTTTAGCTTCAGGGAAAGAAAGAGATTTTAGCATCCTAATACAATGTTTCTCTAACATTTTCCTTCCCAGCATTTAATACAGCAAAACAGCCCGAACCTTCAAAAAATAAAGGAAAAAAAAAAAAAAAACCTCAAAAAGGGCTTCAAACTCAAACTGTTAGAGAAATGTAAAACCATGTTGCCGACATGCAAATACAGAAAACAACTGTCTGGGGACCACAGGGAGAATAAGGATGGCAGGACACATAAAGGTATCAAGACGGGAAATGAGCAAAGTCTGGGGCAGGGATAAACCAGTCCTGCTCATACCACTATGACAGGAAATCAGGGTTTTTCCTGACACTTTTAAGAAGGGAGGGGTGGTTAAAGAAATGAGAACATCAAGAGTAATAGAAGCTCTGTAGGAATTTTTCAGTGTGTTCTTCCATCCTCCCGCCAGGAGATCATAATTATTAAGAATATGTGGTTTACCAAATGACCTGAAGGATACTGTATTTTATGATGGAAGAATTAGAGATAGAAAATAACATATAGCTATAACTGGGCTTCACTGATGGCTCAAATGGTAAAGAATCTGCCTGCAATACAGGAGACCTGGGTTTGATCCCTGGGTCGGGAAGATCCCCTAGAGAAGGGAATGGCAACCCACTCCAATATTCTTGTTTGGAGAATTCCGTGGACAGAAGAGCCTGGCATGCCACAGACCATGGGGTCACAGAGTCAGACACAAATGAGCATCAGAGCACACACGCATCAAGAGACAAAATGTGTGAAATGCTTTTATTTTCCAATAATGTTCTTCTGGGACTCCAAACTAAAGTGATAGCTTTGAAAATGGAAAAAGTTTTATATTAAAAGATTTTCAATATGGTATTTACTACGAATGAGACTGTATCAGAAAACAGAGGATTCATTAAATAAATCCATGTTGTAGTATAATCTGCAGTCATGAAAATGTTCATGCAGACTGTAATAGAAAAAAGTTTACAATATAACGTTATCTAAAACAGTAGGATATAAAATTTTATATATGCTACTACCCCAACAGTGTTTTTATGGTTGTACATTAAGACCAAAAAAGAAAAGACAAACTATTTATATCAGGTATCTTCAATGTACATTTTCTTTTGTTAGCATTTTAAATTTTCTCTAATAAACATAAATTTTATAATAAAAAACACTGGGCTAGAAAGCAATGTAACGGTAAAACCACACCAATAATATTTTTATGCCTGATTTTTAAAATTTTAGTTTGCATAACTGACGCAAAAATAATTGATGGAAGATAAGGATGAAGCTGTGATTGAACTCGGGTCTCCTGCATTGCAGGCAGATTCTTTACTGTCTGAGCCATCACAGAAGCCCAAGTGAAAAGCTGTTTTTTATATTAGCATTTTACTGTGAAACAAGCAGGCAAGGACTCATCTACATAAAATCCACTAGCACACCTAAGGTGAAAAGCTTTAGAATGAGTAAGAACATAGTAAGTTAAGGAAATAAGATTGAGTCAGCAGTTATGGGAATAATAATTAAACATCGTAAACTCACATAAAGATTGAAAGGCGACTATGATGCAAATATAGATTTATTTTCTACATTAACTTACTATCAGAAAAGATTTAGTAGAGCACACGTAATAGGACTACTGTTAGGCACTTTTATTATTTCATTAAATCCTTAAATTATATCTGCAAGATAGGCTTTATCCCATTTTAACAAATGAAATAAACTAAGAAAGATTTTAAAATTTGCCCAAGGTCAAAATGAATTTATAGGTTAGAGAACCCTTGTCAATTTTCGCTGAAGTCAAAGCCAGGGAGATAAGGGTAGAGGAGCAGGTCTTGAATGCCATCTCTATAATCTGAGTTACAAACAATTAAAAACAGGATAATGCACCCTCATAAGCTCTCAGGCTCCAAATTAGACAAAAACTGAAAATATTTTTAAGTCTTGCATGCAAGATCTAAGAGCTCAAAAAACATGTAGAGGATATCCTCTAACTTAAAACAAAAAAAAAAAGATTATGTAATTCAGCATGTATTTTATACCCAAACCTGACATAGTTGCATATTTAAATACTGGAGCTTCAGAAGTAGTCCTTTATTATGGCAATCTCTTTCCCAGCCTAGTCAAGGAAGTTTTTGTTTTGTGGCTTACAGAATAAAACAAACCCAGAATTTTGCAGGCAGATGCAGTCAACTATCTGTTGTGGACAAGATCAGAGAAAGGGGACCGCGAGGATGAGCATGGCAGGTAGAGCAGGTATATGAAGACCCGACATCATCAGGCCCAGGCTCATGGGTACGTCACCTGTGCGGCAGCACTGTCCCCAAACTTGGTTCAATACTCCTTTGTCATCATCTGAAAATGTGTCATAATTTTATCTTTAAACTTGTGTAATTGTAAGTGAAGTCCAGTGGGAAAATCAACCATGTACCTGAACAGAGAAGACAGGTGCCATATGGTATTCACATTCCTTGCCACCCCTTCACATATGAAGTTCAAATGCCCCACGAGCACAGAAAACCAGTGGATCTGGAATACAAAAGAGTTCATCAAGATTCACAGTGAGTCAGTCAGTTCAGTCCCTCTGTCATGTCCAAATCTTTGCAACCCTGTGGACTGCAGAATGCCAGGCTTCCCTGTCCATCACCAACTCCCAGAGCTTGCTCAAACTCATGTCCATTGAGTCAGTGATGCCATCCAACCATCGTATCCACTGTTGTCCCCTTCTCCTCCTGCCTTCAATCTTTCCCAGCATTGAGGGTCTTTTCCAAGGAGTTGGTTCTTCACATCAGGGGGCCAAAGTACTGGAGCTTCCGCTTCAGCATCAGTCCCTCCAATGAATATTCAGGACTGATTTACTTTCGGATGGACTAGTTGGATCTCCTTGCAGTCCAAGGGACTCTCAAGAGTCTTCTCCAACACCACAGTTCAAAAGCATCAATTCTTCGGCAACCAGCTTTCTTTATAGTCCAGCTCTTATATCCATACACGACTACTGGAAAAACCATAGCTTTGACTAGATGGATTGTTGTCAGCAACGTAATGTCTGCTTTTTAATATGTTGCCTAGGTTTGTCATAACTTTTCTTCGAAGGAGCAAGCGTCTTTTAATTTCATGGCTGCAGTCACCATCTGCAGTGATTTTGGAGCCCCAAAAAATAAAGTCTGTCACTGTTTCCATTGTTCCCCCATCTGTTTGCCATGAAGTGATGGGACCATATGTCATGATCTTAGTTTTCTGAATGTTGAGTTTTAAGCCAGTTTTTTCACTCTACTCTCACTTTCATCAAAAGGCTCTTCAGTTCCTCTTTGCTTTCTGCCATAAGGCTGGTGCCATCTGCATATCTGAGGTTATTGACATTTCTCCTGGCAATCTTGATTCCAGCTTATGCTTCATCCAGTCTGGCATTTTACGTGATGCACTCTGCATATAAGTTAAATAAACAGGGAAACAATAAACAGTCTTGACATACTCCTTTTCCAATTTGGAACCAGTCTATTGTTCCATGTCCAGTTCTAACTGTTGCTTCTTGACCTGCATACAGATTTCTCAAGAGGCAGGTCAGGTGGTCTGGTATTCCCATCTCTTTCAGAATTTTCCATAGTTTGTTGTGATCCACACAGTCAAAGGCTTTGGCATAGTCAATAAAGCAGAAGTAGATGTTTTTCTGGAATTCTCTTGCTTTTTCTATGATCCAGTGGATGTTGGCAATTTGATCTCTGGTTCCTCTGCCTTTTCACAGTGAATACTAAGAGTATTCCATCTATGACAGAGTAAGGAGAGGGACTGAAACCCTTGACAAGTCAAACTTTCTACTTAAATCAGAACTTGATCCAAATACAGAGAGAAGGTAAAGGTGTTCTAAAAAACACAAATGACCAAGGAACCCTATTTATCCTTTCTTACCAGTGTTAGATCCTTGTATTAGCCAATCTCGTATACTGAAAATGATGACACAGAAGGAAAGGGAAAGAGGGCAATGCATGACATTTTTCCTTTAAATCCTTTCTTGTTCATCAATAAGCCAAAAATTGGGAGTATCAGTAGAATGTGTGCATATGAAGAAGTGAAATAAAAGTAGCTGAGTTAGTTTTGTACAGAGTTTCCATTCTTCTGGTAAGAAAGAAATACATATACATGTATGAGATACGAAGTATAAACTGCATAGTTTTGGATATTCACATACGCGATAACTGCACTCAAAATTGCATTTAAAACTTGCATTACACAGTATACAGGTGAACAAAATTTATGTTGATAATTTAAATTTTCAATTTTTGTTTTCTTAGAATGACATTAAATAGCAAATTAAAAACACCATGAGAAGTACAGAGAGACCATAGGAGAATGGAAAAAGCTTCACATCTTAATACCTTTCATTACATGATTTTTTTTCTTTCTTTATGAATAAGGAACTCAACATTGTCTTTTTGCAGTGGGCCTTGAAAACTGTGTAACTGGCCCTCCGTTATACCGACACAGCATTGCTTCAAAATTCCAGGAAATGGAGCCCATTATACAGAGTGAAGTAAGCCAGAAATATAAACACCAATACAGTATACGAACGCATATATATGGAATTTAGAAAGATGGTAACGATAACCCTATATGCAAGACAGAAAAAGAGACACAGATGTATAGAACAGACTTTTGGACTCTATGGGAGAAGGCGAGGGTGGGATGATCTGAGAGAATAGCATTGAAACATGTATATTATCAAGTGTGAAATAGATCGCCAGTCCAGGTTGGATGTATAAGACAAGTGCTCGGGGCTGGTACACTGGGATGACCCAGAGGGATGGGATGGGGAGGGAGGTGGGAGGGGGGTTCAGGATGGGGAACACATGTAAATCCATGGCTGATTCATGTCAGTGTATGGCAAAAAACACTATAACATTGTAATTAGCCTCCAACTAATAAAAATAAATGAAAAAAAAAAAATTCCAGGAAAGGGTAACATGAAGGGAAAGAAGAAAATCAGGTGGACATGCATCTATAAGAAATGGATAATTCCATTTAAATCAAAACCGTTCCAGTCCTGATTACCCACACTCTAGCAAATAGAATACACAGATTCATAATAGCAAGAGCTCACTTATTTGTTTTCTTAGACATAACCTTTGAGATTTTGAGTGTAAAGAACAAGTGTTTGATCACAGCAAATGTCATTTAAAATTCATAACCTGCCCTACAATGTGCAAATCACCCCTTGCAGTCTAAAGTTTTTCCTAAAGTAAATTAACAGGCCTGATATTTCTCTTCCATTATTTTGGTCATTGATGAAGATGTTAAATAGATTGGTTCTTGGAAATGAACACTGGTGATGTCAGCTCAAGTTAAAGCAGCTTAGGAGTCCTTTTTAAACACAACAAACACTCTAATAACCTGAGCAGTTACTTAACAGGGTGTCTCTCCATTTGCAGACAACATGTTGCATAAAAAGGATGTCTTACTAAGTCAAGACAAACAACTGAGGTCTCCCCTTAGTTACCAAGTCTTCTCTTCATTCACTCCCACACTGTCGATTAGGCCCATCTGACTTATCTCATACTGTTCATGGCTGAAAAGAAGAGAAGCGAAAGGCAAAGGAGAAAAGGTAAGATATACCCATTTGAATCCAGAGTTCCAAAGAATAGCAAGGAGACATAAGAAAGCCTGCCTCAGTGATCCATGCAAAGAAATAGAGGAAAACAATAGAATGGGAAAGACTAGAGATCTCTTCAAGAAAATTAGAGATACCAAGGGAACATTTCATGCAAAGATGGGCACAATAAAGGACAGAAATGGTATGGATCTAACAGAAGCAGAAGATATCAAGAAGAGGCGGCAAAAATACACAGAAGAACTATACAAAAAATATCTTTATGACTCAGATAATCACAATGGTGTGATCACTCACCTAGAGCCAGACATCCTGGAATGCAAAGTCAAGTGGGCCTTAGGAAGCATCACTATGAACAAAGCTAGTGGAGGTGATGGAATTCCAGTTGAGCTATTTCAAATCCTGAAAGATGATGCTGTGAAAGTGCTGCACTCAATAGGCCAGCAAATTTGGAAAACTCAGCAGTGGCCACAGGACTAGTTTTCATTCGAATCCCAAAGAAAGGCAATGCCAAAGAATGCTCAAACTACCGCACGATTGTACTCATCTCATATGCTAGTAAAGTAATGCTTAAAATTCTCCAAGCCAATCTTCAATAGTATGTGAACTGTGAACTTCCAGATGTTCAAGCTGGATTTAGAAAAGGCAGAGGAACCAGAGATCAAATTGCCAACATTCACTGGATCATCAAAAAAGCAAGAGAATTCCAGAAAAACATCTACTTCTGCTTTATTGACTATGCCAAAGCCTTTGACTGTGTGGATCACAACAAACTATGGAAAATTCTGAAAGAGATGGGAATATCAGACCACCTGACTTGCCTCTTGAGAAATCTGTATGCAAGTCAAGAAGCAACAGTTAGAACTGGACATGGAACAATAGACTGGTTCCAAATCGGGCAAGGAGTACGTCAAGGTTGTATACTGTCACCCGCTTATTTAACTTATATGCAGAGTACATCACAGGAAATGCCAGACTGGATGAAGCACAAGCTGGAATCAACATTGCCAGGAGAAATATCAATAACCTCAGATATGCAGATGATACCACACTTATGGCAGAAAGCGAAGGAGAACTAAAGAGTCTGTTGATGAAAGGGAAGGGTAGAGTGGAAAAGCTGGCTTAAAACTCAACATTCAGAAAACTAAGATCACGGCATCTGGTCCCATCACTTCATGGCAAACAGATGGGGGAACAATGGAAACCGTGACACACTTTATACTTTTTGGCTCCAAAATCACTGCAGATGGTGACTGCAGCCATGAAATTAAAAGACGCTTGCTCCTTGGAAGAAAAGTTATGACAAACCTAGAGAGCATGTT